>NC_136280.1:12671859-14156616 GCF_964198595.1 Lampetra fluviatilis
TGGCTGCTGAGAAGAGCAGTTGCAATAGTAAAGTTTAGATGTAATGTGATGAATGTTGAACTTATTTTGCACCGTACATAGCCAAACGTGCTAATCAAAAGGTGTGAGGGAAGGACAACAAACTAAACACAAATAAACAGTTATAAAAAAAATTATGTTCAATCTAGAATTAAAGTGCATAGTGGCTTCGTAATATTTGCTTTCTGTGGTTAGAAAACTAGAGGTCAGTATCAATGACAATTTCCCTGGATTTGCAAGCTCTCTGTCAGTGTGATGTCAGAGTTTTGGAGGCACACACTCAATTTGGAACGTAAACAGAGTGGAGTGAGGAGTAGGAAGTCACCATATCTCTACCTATAAGGGCATCAACCTGCAGCTCAATGTACAAGAGCATCAGGTTACGAATCTGCGGTTGGATGGGAGCCTCCCAACATCATGTGGGTCGTGAGGGTTGTCTGACCATACTTCACCAAGTTGCTCAATGGAGGTCGAAGGCAGGGAGCATGGGCGCAGGATTATATAGAGCAGTGTTCTTACATCATTAGACCTCCTTTGCCAGTACCAAAATATAATAATCGGGTTTTTCCCCTTTTTTTCTGGCAACAAAAGTGAAACCTTTTTTTACAAGGATTCATGTCTGCATTAACCACAATACTTATATTATCATAGTATGTTTTTTGTTTGCATTTTGACTGCAATTATTGTGGTTAATGCAGACATGAATCCTTGTAAAAAGGTTTTAGTTTTGTTACCAGAAAAAAGGTAAAAAACCCTATTATTATAGTGTTCTTACATTTTCAGAGCGGGGCCACTTTCACCGATAAGGCATCAGTGTGAGGGCCGCCACACCGCCCGCAAGGGGTGTTTTCATATTTGTGTATTGTCAGGGGCCGCGGGCCTTGCAAAGAAGAACCCTGATGTCGAGGTACAGCGCAGAAACAGTGTTTTGCTGCAGCTGCCTTCTGCTGTCCACAACATAGCCAACAAGTTATCCAGGCTCCAGCCTGCTTAGCTTAGCCTCCTAGCTCTGATGGTGTTTGGGCGCATTCCGTACGATTAGGGCCAGAGGTTGCTCAAAATAGCACTGCTACGGCATTCACAAGCACGCAGTTGGACAGTTCGTAATTACAACGTGAGTCACTGGAGGATGATGCCTCCTCCATCCCCTGACGTCAGGTGTACACACCGTGACGTCAGCGTTGCGCCACAGAGTTGCGTTGCATCACGGCGATCAGCAGGTGCCTGTGCGCATGGACCACGGCCCGCGTGCGCCTAAAGCGACTCTGAGCAGTGCCGAATGCTCCTTCCCTCCACGGCAAACGAACGCGTCATTCGTCAGTTTGTGTGCGGCGTTGCTTTTTTTGTTGCATTGAACGGGGAACTATCGCCAATAGCATCATGTAAATCAAGCAGCATTTGTTGAAACAGACTTGACCCTGCTGATGAGATCCAAAACGTCGAACATGGTCTGGAATTTGCTTGCTTAAACAAATATTGGTCTGGGAAGCCACAATCGGCTGATGGAATTATACACATTTTATTATTATTTTTTCACCCCAAACTAAACCGAGGAATCCCCACTGAATAGGAGGCACGTGTCGTCTATTAGGGAGGTTGGGCATACCCCCCCCCAAAAAAACTAAACAGCACCATAGATGAATCACTGCTGCTAACAGTGCTGTGCTCAAAACATGAACCCAGCCCTACCCACCCCACCCAATAGCTCTCAACACAGTGTGTGATGATTCTGCGTTGACGGTGGTGCACAAGCGCAACAAAAAAAACCGTAACACCTTCGTCAGTAACACTGTGGCCTCAAAAGTGAAACATATAGATAATGGGCGACGTTTCCAGCATTTATTTGCTATAAGGGACCATTACCCAATCTTCACCTATTATACAAACGTCGGCTATAATATATTTTCTGCTTTTAAGACACGCAGTGGTATTGACAAATGTGTTGCGTTTTCAGTACTCGTAAGACTATATATATCAATCTAAAAGCCGACATTATCTGAAGACCAGTCGGCCAAGACACCGAGACATCCATTGCAGTTACAGCTCTAACGCAGGATTTGAATTCGCGTGTTGTTGGATGAACGCCTCCCCATGCCTTATTGGTCGTTGTGAGTTTGTTTGATGGAACTTCACCACGCTGGGCAGTGCAGGTTGGTGATGGAGAGGGCCCCAGAGCCAGTTCAAATAATGCTTCGCCACAGAGTGACCACAGCGCCTCCCCTCCCCTTTTACCTTTGCTGATCTCGTCAAGGAGCATAAATCATCACGCAAACTCCGGTCATCATCGCAGCGGCGTTTGGCTAGCCATCGAACAAAGACGGCCACTGCATCACGCGCTTTCAGAACGCTCTTCCTTACGATATGAGGAAGCCACTACTAGACCATGTTGTCATGTCATTTGTGTGATGCATAACATAGCTGTACCGCCTGTACGTATCATAGAGTTTCGCGTCGAACTAGGACGCATTGCTAACACAAAAGGTCCTTGCCTATAAACACGTGGCAGCACACCAGCATTGGCTTATGCAAGCCTGGCTCAGCTGATCATCTTTATACTGGTAGGAACCTCCTGGTTACACCAGCCCACATGGGATTATTGTGTCCGTCGTGCAGGGAGGGGCTGGGTGGGGAGGGAGGGTCTGGGTGGGGAGGGGAGGGTGGGGAGGGGCTGGGTGGGGAGGGTGGGGCTGGGTGGGGAGGGTGGGGAGGGGCTAAGTGTGGCTGGGTGGGGCGGTAGGGGCTTGGTGGGGAGGGTGGGGAGGGGTAAGGGTGGGGAGGGGAGGGTGGGGAGGGACTGGGTGGGGATGGTGGGGCTGGGTGGGGAGGGAGGGTGGGGAGTGGCTAGGTGGGGAGGGTGGGGAGGGGCTGGGTGCGGAGGGTGGGCTGGGTGGGGGGTGGGAGGGGTGGGGCTGGGTGGGTGGGGAGGGGCTGGTCACCCCGTGATGCCCTGATAAAACTCAACGTTTAACCTACTCACGCCGGCTTGTGCCCGCCCTCACAGTCGGGCATTTTTTCGGAGTACACCACGCCGCCGTTGACCCTGGCCATTGACCGAGCAACCCAACGTTCCTACCAGCTCCCTCCGCAGGAATGTGTTTATTTATAGTAGAGGAATCCGATGAGCTATAAAGCTCTATTTCACAGATGTCCAGTAGGGGCGAGTCATAAAGTTACAACAACAAACATCACAAAACACGGGAGGAGTGCAAAGTCTAAGAAAGGTGAGCAAATCACAAAGAAATAAAATATTTATGAAAATAAACTATTTTCTATTTCACCAGGTAAAGCCCACTGAGTAATTATCTTCTCTTTCAGAAGCGACCTGGCCACAAATGATAGCTCAACGAAGTGGCTTATCATGTGGACATTTATAGGAGCCAAATGATCTAAACGCATGTTTCTAGAGTTGAAATGTTTTAAACCAATGCTGCTGATATAACGCATTCCCAGAAGGTCATGTTGCTGATGGGATGTGTAAAAAATAAACATTGTATTTTATGCGGCGGTGTTAATGTCTGTTATTGAAGTGATCTGCATCTTTCTCTGATGCCTGTGAGCATGGCTGGGGTTTCAATGCCTCGGGGCCAGTAACAAACGGTGCCACATCAATACGTCTTTATTCCGCATGAAAACAAATCCCACAATAGCGTCCAAAATAAACACATTATTTACTTATTTTATATCTCAATAGAAACAGTGTGTTGCAACATGAGCAAATAATTAAAAAAATTTGAAACAAAAAAATTGATGGAAAAAAAATAAACAACAAGCTTCTGTCTGCGCCACACCCCCGCCCCCCGCCCCCGATTAGAAGCCCGCCCACAGACAGAGGTGATCGGCCCTGCCCCTCAGTGCGCATGCGCGTGGGGTGGTTACCTGTGCGTCTTTGAGCTCCTGCGGCCGTGCGTGCTAAATTATTAGCACCGCTACCCTCATCCTCATCGTCGCCGCGACTTCTATTACCACCAGCAATCACATTGCCGTTGTTCGTCACGGCGAGGCGGTGATCATGGCAGATTGATCGTCTAATTGTTTGCCGGTGTTGGGATTGAGCGAGCGAGCGAACGATGCCGCGAGACCGACGAGGAACGGAAACAACCCCGCAGTGAAGATCGCGACTGAGCCGGTGAGTGGCGTTTCCGTGGTTACCACCGCGGTTACCATCGTTACCATCGCCTTGGTTGCCGTGGATACCGTCGCAGAGGTTGCCAACGTTACCGCGGGTGCCGTCACGTGACTCCTTAGCATTGATTGGCTCGGTTCTAATCGTTACCGTCACCCGCGTTGCCATCATTACTGGATTACCTGGGTTACCGTGGTTACCATCAACGAGGTTGGTACCGTTACCTATGTTGATATCGCGACCATCGGTATCATCACCTTGGTTACCATCGTTACCATTGGCTTTGTTGCCAACATTACTACTGCCCAGGTTATCACGACCTGGTTACCATCGTTAACAGCCAGTCACCCTCATTACCATCATCACCATCACCTGTGGTATCGTTACCATTGGCTTTGTTGCCAACATAACTACTGCCAAGGTTATCACGACGTGGTTACCATCGTTAACAGCCAGTCACCCTCATTACCATCATCACCTGTGGTATCGTTACCATTGCCTCTTAGGAGCGTTATCGTCCATTATTTACATTTCTTTACCATCGTCAACATTTCCATCACAATCGTTACCATCAAAGTTCACGAACCATGATGTCGATGACCGCAATTACCTCGCTTATCATCGTTACCTGGTGTTGTTATTTCCCTTCTACCGACACGGTTATCATCATTACCGTGGCCTCATCATATTAAGAATTAATCTCATATTCTTGGTTCTTTCGGTAAAGTCACGTAGAAGGGAAATAATGAAATAATACAAATATAAAACAATAAAAATTCTCACGACTGCAACACAAGCAATCATCATTGGGTTTGAAATCCACAGCAAGACATTTTTTTATTGTTTTATATTTTTTTTATTTTTTTTTATTTTTCTTCTACGTGACTTTACCGAAAGAACCAAGAATATGAATCCCTGCAGTCACGAAAGCTTTAAATCAATAATGAATCTCGTGTTTACAATATTCGCGCGCCTACGTATTGTGTATTATATCTACACGCGTGGCGTTTGAACAACCATGGCTTGGGCAGGCCTTCATCCAGCAGTGGATAAACACCGGCTGCTGCTGATGATAATGACGATGATAATTGCCGTAATAAAAACATAAAAGCAACGATTGTAATAATAACACGTGTGGACACTAACGTCATGTTTTACAACATCCATGCACAATTATTATGTTATTTCTATTATTATTTCTATTATTTTTATTATTTATTTTTTACCTACGTGACTTTACCGAAAAAACCTAAGAGTATGAATTCTTGCAGTCACGAAAGCTTCAAATCTAGAATCCATGCACAATTATTGTATTGGCTATTGGATGTATAGAGACCCACCAAGTACTGTACATAATTACAAGTGGAGCGGTGGCACAATGGTTAGCGCACTGCAATCTAAACCCAGTTCTATGTATTTTATAAACTATTTGTTTTATTTGACCAGGTAAGGCCCACTGAGCTCTATCGCTCTTTTTCAGAAGCGACCTGGCCACAAATGATAGCTCAACGAAGTAGCCGATGTGGAAATGTAAAGCGTTCAAATAACGCGTGGTGATGTTGATTTGAAATGTGGAGGGGAAAAAACCGGAGGACCCGGAGAAAACTCCACGCGACCACGGGGAGAGAGAGACACCGCAAACTCCAAATATACAGCAGCAGGTATCGTCAGGGTTGGTATCGAAGCCACCAGGCGAGGTATTTAACATCTCGTGAGTGATGTCTGAGCTGGATCTGCGACCCACTTTATCAACCTGCAACTCACCAATGTGACGAAGTATGGGTCAGACAAAGCCCCGTGCACGACACGGCGTGAGGGAGGGCCTTTAGCAATGGGCTGAATATGATTAGCTTTGCACATAACTGCAGTTTTGTAATTATATACACTACTAACGTAACGATATGAAGTACTATCCATACTGTGTTATGTGCTTTGAAGCCAGGACCATTGCCCGAAACGTCACCGATTATATATTTTCATTTATGGCCGTGTTGTTTACGAGCTTTGAGTTTTGTTATTTGTGCTGCCAACGTAGCATCATTACCAGAAAATTAGTTTTAACTGTGTTAGGTTATCATCACATCTGTACAGCATTTACACTTGCAGACATAAATGCTGATTATTCGGCATATTAGTTTCACTTTCGTTCTTCATTATCACACGAATCACAATAGGGTTTATAAATAGCATTCCTACAAATATGAATGTATTTGTTGTACTCGTGTCACCACTGCTGTTCATCTTAGTGTAAAATGTATTGTGGTTGATAATCCAAAAATACAAGTCTTGTATAGGAATAGTGGATACTAAATTAGAATTGTTATCGTCAACTACCCACACATTCTGAACAGAAATTACCTCTTCACTTTCTATTCGTCAATTATAATAATCACCATTTCTAATTTAACGTTTGTTAGTATTTACATTATGTAATGACTCCATATACAGTTTTTTCCAACCTATTAAACATAATTGAACTGAGAACTACGTTACTACTAACACTAACGAGTTGTTTTTGCTCTTACAATCTATTGTCGTTTTCGTCAATGCTCCAGCATGACATTCCTATGCTGATAACTTCGAAGGACATTTCCCATTCCTGTTGTAATCTGCTTAAAATTCTGGCGAAGCCTTTGTTGCTTAATTGATAATTTACCATCCCCACGTGCACGCGTGTTTAAATAGTTGAGGGGTGTTGCAGGATTCAGCTATTTTTAGCCTCTTTGTTAATTCGCTGTCAACACAAAAGGGAGACTAGTTATCCCTCCCGCTGTGAGAACATGTGCATCTGAATGTGTGCGTCTCACCCTTTTGTTCAGTGGCTAATTTAAGTGACGTAAGGTGACCGACCCACAATGTCAGTCGCACCTTGGATTGGCTGAGCTTCACGCAGACGGTTTAATCATAAAAATGGTCTGACTTTTTCAAATTCACTCCACCAGTGTTGGAGTCTGCCCCTTACATTCCCGGGAGGTTAACAGTGTTTGACAAAGGCGTGTCCCTCGTTAGCACGTGTCCAGGAACTGTTGGACGACACTTCTGTGTACTCTTCTATAAATAATTTAATGAATTACTTATTGGGCTTCCACAAAACTGCATGGCCTACCAGCCGTTGTACGTTGAACTACCAATACACAACACGTACAATAAACAAGTGGCACCGTTTCAGGCAAAGGGCCCTTCGTAAATGCAAAACAAACCCTTGACCTAAAGGAAGCAATTGAAGATGATCTGAAGTATTCCCGTAAAGCTGTGTCACCAGGGCAGCTTCAATAGTCAGGGAATTCTATTTGGAACAGTTTTTTGGTGCCTTTACTTGCCTGTGTGTTTGATGTCTAATGAAAATCGCGAAAATTAATTGACTGTCTATTTTAATCCCAGACTTGTGTGTCATTTGCACATCTAATAGCCCCTTTCCCCCTTGGGAAAGACCTCCCTCGTGTATAGGCACAGTGACCTTTCAAAGTTCCTTTGGGTGGATTTGTGACGCAGCAGATTTTGCAGGGATCCGTGACTGAAGACAAGTGGTGGCGGAGTTTGTATTTGCGTTTCATTGCGGTATGAATGTTACAAAACCATACGAATGACACCACCACCAAGTACGTTGTTAGGGTTGTGCTGATGAACAGCTCTCCGATGTGTTTTCGGGTTGTACCGCGTCTTTGGCGCAATGTCCGACGATTACATGGAAGTAGAGCAAGTGAGGCTTCGCCGCACCTAATATGGAGTAGCGTCCACTGGCGTTGATGTCCAAACAGAAAGTCTGTTTGAATGTACGAAGCAAATAATCAAGATTGGCTGGGCTACATCGAACACCAGCCACCGGGCACTTTATAAAACTAAAAAGCAGAATGTCAGCTGCTCCATTGCTTTCCGGAAGAAGCTCCCAGTACGTCGGATATCATGCTTAACGACACACGGTACAACCCCCCAAAACAAATCCGATAGCAATACTAACGACCATCCTCGTTTTACCTTTTTTGTCAAGGGCTGTGTGTTTGAGAATGTAAATGAGTTAAGACTGGACGTTTCATGTGTAAACAGAAGTTTCTTATCTCTAAAGTAAAAAAACACTTCTGTTTGCACATCAATGCCACTGAACTCAACTGCCTTTGTAAAGGGGTGAGGGAGGACCCAATGGACAAGGGGTTAATGTAGATTCACCCACGGCTGTCCTTAAATCTTCCGTTTTAACAAAAATCAATCCACACCACATGGAAAAAGCACAAGGCTCACAAGGGATTGTGGGATTTTAAATCCACTCACGTTTAGTTCTGTAAGCTGTAGCTTTTTGAAACATTGGTTAGGCTTCAACAATTGCCTTTGTCATCAATTTTAGCAGTTTTATCATTTGACTGACCTCACTTCTGCACACCCATGGTTTTGGGATCGGTGGGTATATGTGCTGTGTTTTGCATAGTTTGGTTAATTTAGGTTTAGCTGCTCGCTAGGGTTGTTTTCAGAACTGGTGTTTGGGATAACAAGGGTGGACTCCAAGCACCAATAAACATTGTATATGCATTGTTTTGCAAGTCTACCAGAAATGTAAATGTGGCAAGTTGAACATTTCGCTTATTGTATCCACCAGACGGGTTAGTTTTGTCACATTCGTGAGTGAAAATGCCTTCTCATTAGTTTGTAGAAGAATTACCTGTGGGAGCTTGAAAGGCTACACTTGCAAATGAACATTGAATATGTATGAGTTTTCAGATGTAATTTCCCTTAGTGGTGAAGTTCAAAGCAAAAATTGGCCGTGTTTGTACACAGATTAAAATACTTAAACACTTGTGTGGTCTTTTGCCACCATAAATCTTATCTCTTATTCGTAATTTAGATGATCACTGATGAGTCCACTCTGTCAACTTGTTTCACAATGTGTCACCACTCCTGTGCCCTTCAGCTAAAAGGTACGTTTGTGTTGGAATGTAGGATTTGTTATAACCAATAAAACTGGTTTGAACAACATTCTTTCTCGAGAATGGTACCAATAAAACACGCCCGACACAGCGTGAGGACAACCCCGCAAGAGAGTTTCGAGTCTACTCCAAAGGTGGCAGGGTGGTGGTTGACTTATGAACCTAATGAGTGCTTGAGTCAGCACCAAGTTCATTCACACTGTGAGGCTAATGTACAGATGTGAAATGGACTGCGTGCCTTAAATGTTAAAGGCTGTTCAAGTTCATTTATTAGGTATAGCTCTGTGAGCCATTCGGCTCTTGAATCGGGTGCAACCGCAACAAACAAAAAACATGAACAAAAAACATTTTAAAGTGACTATGTGACTGAGTGCAAACAGAAAATCCAAGAAAATACAGCAAAATACTGCAGAAATAAAACACCGTACACCAACGCTGTGTGCAAAAATCCCAGTGGGATGCAAGTCAAACAACCAACAACAACCACAAGACAACTTAGATTAAGGCCATCAGTCTAACTCTGTACGACAACAAACAAACATGGCTAAACCAATACACTTTTCGAAATCACCAAAATAAAGCCATGAAAGCAATGAAACAGTAATCATAGGAACTGTTACGGAATTTTCACAATAAATGGCATAAACAACATGTACTACCAAAACCACTCCAGTCACTCCACAACAGCAGTCTTGGAGCTGCACGTTAATTTGACTGCAGAGAAGTTTGGAAATATCACTTTTGCAAAAGTCAACATGGTTACAATATTCCCAAAATGTATAAAATATAGCCGGCGCCACCGAAATGCACGAAGTTGTCCGTGCATTACGTTTGTAGCCCTTTTGTTAACCCACTGCAGGATGCGGGCCTGCCCACGCCTTGCGGGTTATCGTGGTTATTTGTGACCATGCTAGTCCATGCGGGTTTGGTGAAGAGCCATAGACGTGGGAGCAAAGTACCGTACGACCTGGTTTTTGTTGCACAGCCCTCTGATGCCCACAATGTGGCCCTGCAGCAGCCTGTAACAGTTTTTTTTATCTGCTGGTCACCCATCCAAGCACTATCCAGGCTTAAACAATTCTAGGAAATTGCCTGATGAAGCTGGTTGTAATCACCAGCGAGAAACGTCTTACTCAAATTTATAAATGTTGTTGGGTTTACTCTCCAACACACCGGTGGTGTGCTGAAATAGTAACTAATTGGCACGATTTGTTTACGTGACAAACCTTACTAATTGACTGTCGGGTGGTGGCGGGTTAACTACACATTTATGCGTGTGAAATGTGCCTTAATTAAAATGCGCCCGTCGCATTATATCTCAACTGACGTGACTTAATGATGTTCATGAAGTAATATCCCAACCAGTCGCCTCGGCAGACCCAGTCATTGTTTGCCGTCACCACTATTCCTGATTTCATGAACTTGCTTGGCACAGTAAGTCTCACATATGGCACGTTGCTGCTTTTATATTGCATTTAGATATCACACGAACACTGTCGACTAATTCATGATAATACAACTCGCTGCAATTGCTCTTTAGAAGACTGTACAGTGCTTACGTTCTTTTTTTATATAAATAAGCTGATTTGAGCTCGTTACAACTAATTTTCAGGACTATTTAATGCAGCTTTACAGCACATGCATTCATTTCCTCCCATAGAGAGATATAGCAACCGTTGATCACATTCATGCAACTTACACAACTGGTGCATTGAGTACAAGATTTTATGCTATCGGCATGGCACCAAACATAGGCTAATAGCGTGATGTTTTATCTCCATGAAAACCAAATCATTAGCAGTAATAGCTTTTTTAAGTAGCTGTTTAAAATTCATTTAAAACCACTAAGTTGGTACTGTGCAGAACAACATGACAGCACGGTCAATTGCAGCATATCTCACCACGAAATGAATCGTTCCCACAAGTCAATATTTATGATCTAAATTAACCAGTGACATTTTAAGAGTGATCTGTCATAGTTTTGGAACGTGTCCGAAATTTTTGTTAGTTTTTCTGAGATTTCTGGCTGGAACAAATCACGGCAATGGCACCTTATTATATGTGGGCACAGCATTAAAGCTTGGTTGCAGTTGGAGTAAATAGAAGACTTAAGTTTTGGAGTAACTGGGGATTTTGTTGCAGTTACAGTCATGCAAGTGGCAGAGGCAATCTTCGTCATGCTTCATCGTTAAAATGTGAATGAAACAGAATTTTCATAAATACTTGTCATGGAATATGGGAAATTATTAGCATTTCACCGAGTGTGAGCCATTTTAGAAATATGAATTTCTGATGGCAGTACACTGTACCCTATAAATATCCTAATAGCATTGCCAGATAGAATTCAAATCACAACTTCCCTGTGAAATATCGCTTAAACTATTGCATAATGCTTGAGAAATGCTGAAGCTATGTGTTAAACCATAATACAAACGGCTTGAGGTGCTGCCCGGTGAGTGTTTCGTAACATATTGTAGGACAATTGCAATTATATTGTCATACAAAATAGCTCATCTTTTGGGAGTGTCTGAAACATCGATATCAGGTTTTTCACGAAAATCCAGATGTTCTAGACAAAGTTTATTCTATGCATGGCACTGACTGTGTCTCGTGATCATCATCAGCAGCGAATGAACGTTTTTTGTTGCCCTACTTTAATGAGTAAACATGCGCACAGTTCCATGAGGGTCACATGGCTGTTTAGTCTGACTGCCAAGCCACATTCATAGCGATATTCCTCCACTCATTGAACATTTATTTTGATCGGGTTTAAGAAAGTCTGATTTATTTTCCCCATGCTCTTTTGAATCGTATTTTCAGCATTTTGGTCTCTTGATTTCTCGGTATTTTATGGTTTCAGATTTGAGGAAGAAACAATCAAAAAATAATATACATTTTTGTCAGATACCTACCTAGAACAAGTCGAACACAAGTTTGAATTTATAAAGAGATAAAAATTAGAAAAATATATTTTGCAGTCACTTGAAGCGGTCATACTTTTTAACACGTCGCTGCACTAGAGTAAACCTAAAATAACTTTTAATAGTTCTTATTTTTGGTCTCGTTAATGAAACTAAACTTGTGTTTGATTGCCTCGGTACAGTAGGTGGGTCGCATCTTTAGAGATGGCTATGTGGTGAGCAGCAGACGGCAGTGAAGCAAAATAACATTGCCGTACCCTGTATTGTACTCATATGCTACACGTCCATGCTCCCCGCTTTACCCAACCCACACTGACCAGCGTGGTGGATCAAATAACTCCCATGGCCACACGGCGTGGGGAGGCCCTCATCCGGCAGTGCGTTGACAAAAGGGCTGTATGTGAACGATTTTTAAAGTGGGTGTTTGGTGAAGTAACTTTGCCTTGTGTGGGATCACAGCGCTGCCGTGACGAATTGGGATTGTGAAGCATCCACTCCGCTGCACCTTTGCCTGTTTTTTTCATCAGTGCAGTGGCCTTTGTTTCATTAGTTGGTCTCTTTATGGACAGAGAGGGTGTGTGTGGCTTACAGTTTTGTTAAAGGCTCGGGGAGTTAAATTCTAGTTATGGAAACATGCCCCAACCAGACCAAGGCCCGACTCAACAGTCATTGTGTTTTACTCTACAATGTCATAATGTTGACGGTAAACAGCAGCTGGTTGTACCTGGGCAAGGCGATATTTTGTGCATTTACCGCTCATTGAGCATTCTGTTTTACTTATTACGTGTGTGGGAGAAGCCCTCATTTGCACTAATTATGGGAGGATTATCTCAGTTGAATAGCTCTGAAATCCATGTGGAAATCATGTGTGGGTGGCAAGACCAGTGTTTTTTCACTCCCTGCTTGCAAACAAGTGTAATTTTATACCGGCTTGAGGCCATAATGAGAACAGCAGACAGTCAAATCTAAAGAACAGAAGTTCAAGGAACGATCTGCAGCCCACAGCAGGGTGGCATATGAACAACACTCAGCTGGGTTAGAAATGTGATTATGTGTCTGCTGCCAGGGTCGAGTGGTGGTACAGTGGTTACCTCGCTGCACTACGAATGTAAGTCTTATTTCCAGCCATGGACAACATCAGTGGCAAATGTCTGAATAATTTCTGGACCTCCCATGGATTGACTCAGCCTTAAATGGATACCTGGTGTGGTGTATAAACATCAGCATTGTTGAGAAAAAACGAAGCCGGTCCTGGTGCTGTCTACATCACCTCCTTATGAGCACTGTGCTAGCCTTAATATGTGCTCGCTAATAGCACTTGCCCCAACATTCCATAAAAAGCTACAAGGTGGATCTTTGTGCTTGTATTCCATTCCATGCAGATGATTAATCTGTAGATTAAAATAGAATTCTCTCATTAAAACGCTATACCTCAGAGCCCATGGCATTTCTGACCAACACCACCTGACCGGTGAATTAAGACATGTACATCGGGCCCTCAGGATGAACGGATACTCTGACCGCACTATCCGCCAAGCTGTTTCTCCCACCACACAGAAACAGCCACATGAAACTCCGACCAAAACTATCACGTTACCATACATAGCAGGCGTGACCAAAAAGATCTCCAAAATTCTAAACAAACATAAGATCCAAGTCCGATTCAGTACGGTGCAAAAAATCCGTGATCTGATTCCATCTGTGAAGGATGTCGTTCCTGACTTAAAGTATCCTGGAGTCTACAAATTGAGTTGCATTTGTGGTGATTGCTACATTGGAGAAACGAAACGTCATGTTTCTGATCGTGTCCGCGAGCACAAGTCAGATCTGAAACACGGCAGAACTGATTCTTCGGCCGTTGCCGATCATTGCTACAACTCGGTGGGCTCTCATGAAATTGTCTTTTCCGAGACCAAGGTTCTCTGCAAGCCTCCTGGCTACCATCAAAGGTTTGTACACGAAGCCATACAAATATACAAACACAGACCTAATTTCAACCGTGATGATGGGTACAAACTTAGTAATCATTGGAAAGATGTTATCAACCACGCAAAAAAGACTTAATTACACATTTTTGGACCATCTTATCTGACAGGCACTATTTTACTTTACTTTACCGAGTGTTAACATCCCCAGTGTTTAACAGTACTCTCTTCATTGTTCAGCCAGCACTGGTATAAACATGGGCATTTTCGTTCTTTTCTATCATGTGTATCAACAGGTGCTTGTACACACACATGTCCACGTACACTTGCACCACACTATCTTTTGGCCTCCCCTCCCCCTCTCTGTCCAATGCGTTGGCGTGTGCAGCAGTAGTTGCTTGCGCACAACCACGTCCACGCCGCCGACTTGTACCACGTCGTGCATTCTTTTGGCCCCGCCCCCTCCCCCTCCCGATGCGTTCTACGTGGCACGTCGTGCCGTCTTTGAGCCCTGCCCCCCTCCCTCCCAATACGTTCCATTCATTGGCTACCACATTCTGATGAGCTCCCCCCCCTCTCCTCCCCCCTCAACTTGCTTTTAAGGGATTACATCTTGAATCATTGCCTCACTTGATGCAGCAAATCTGGCTGTGACGGTCCCACCTGATGACGGAGACTTGTGTTGCCTCCGAAACGTCGTGATTTTTATTTTATTTTACTTTCATTAATTTTAATGTTTTACCTACGTGACTTTACCGGAAAAAACCTAAGAAGATGAAAATAGTTTTGACATTTCCAAACAATGTGATATCATGTGCATATTGTCTTTCAAAAGATTGTTGGTTGTTCAGATAAGGACGATCTGCTGTGTGGTCCAGGCTAACATCGTGAATGTTGTAAATACCTACCTAGCGTACATTACATTTATTGTGCTGAAGTGAAATGCGTCATATTGCATGCTTGATTCGTACTACAAACCTTTATTCCAATTGTGCATTCAGCGTCATGTCATGAGGCAAGGCATCTTTCAGAAGCCCGGCCATGAGCAGCGCACCGCTCCACCTCGGGGAATGGCCCCGAAGTTGCAATTCTACTCTTGTAATTATGTCAAAAAGCTGTGTTATCTTTTATATTCCTGTGTGCAAACCTAGGATCTGGCTCCATGTCCGTGACGCGGTATTGGTCCCCTGGGCCACCCACCTCACCCATTTCTCTGAGAAAAAAAAAAAACCCTTTGATTCAGTAAAATGATCCTGGTTATATAAGGAAAAGCTCATCCTGACTGAACCTTTTTGAAGACCATTTAAATGTTCTGCCATCGGTCACTCAAATAATAATTTGCAGTTGATTACAGCGATAGCGATTCTCTTGTTCTGCGTTTTAGGTCAGCGTGTAATTAGCATAACATTTTTAGTTCATGTTATGTTTACATGCGCACTATTGTGCCAGCCGTGAGTGTTAATCCCAATGCTTAAACACATAACAAAACATTTTTTTACGTTCCAACCTGTGTGGATTAAGGTGCTTCTTGGTGCAGCAAGATGCTTATTCCAGGGGGGGGCCCATACCTGGCTTGACACTGTGCATCAGCAGTATTTGTTTCAAGTGTCCGTACGTGGAAAATATCAGTTTTAAGTATTTTTTTAATGTTAAAATCTGAATATTTATCCTAGAGAAATCCCATGAACTAAAATCTGTCATTTTCTGGCCATTACGCAGCTTCGTGGATTTGGAAGTTTCTCAAATCCGCTCAGTCCAGCAGTCCTTGCTACCGAAACGCTAGGTTACAGGTGCGCACCATCCACACCCAGCAATACAGTAACACACACAGACACAAGGGTAACTCATATCCACATCGTATCGGATATGAAACGGATTCTGCCGATAGCGTCAGATTGCGTCGCATGCCCTCTTGCCAAGGGCGGATCATTTCAAAGACGTCATCCCGTCTCGGGTTGCTGATCTATGTAACTTGCATCGCTCTATTGTCCTTGCTTGTAACTCCGTTTTGTTTTGACAAGCGACAGTTTTATCGTTTTGCTCTCCGGCTAC
The DNA here is from genome assembly GCF_964198595.1 of Lampetra fluviatilis. NCBI lineage: Eukaryota > Metazoa > Chordata > Hyperoartia > Petromyzontiformes > Petromyzontidae > Lampetra > Lampetra fluviatilis. The sequence goes on from NC_136280.1 coordinate 12,687,815, forward strand.
CAACTGTAATTGAGACTGACGATGAAAAAATCATGTCAGGTTAAAGTAACTACTACATTCTACTTCAACCCCTGACACATACAAGCGTTTGCAGGTGATTTTGTACAGTATTCGAATCGAAAAGGTATATCTAGCCTGGTGGTCCTGTGGGTTGAACTCTGAACTTACAAAACAGTTATGAGTAAACATGGCTGTTGGTGGATCCACTCAAACCTGCATTCCTCACAGGGTCTCTAAATTGAGTGCCACTGTGTGGAAAGTCAGCAGTGAGAGATCGGTCGTAATAAGATGTAATTTCAGCCTCGAGCTCAGGACTGAGGCGAGCTCAGACTGCTTTTGAAAGGAAGGTGAGATTCTTCACCCACTCTGAATTAATGACGACCACGAAAACTGCAGTGGCACAAGGATGGGTACGAGATTTGCTCTCTCTCTTTCTTAGATAGCAATATGCATGGGAATAGTGATGTTGATATATATACGTATTGATGTTCCATCATCTAGGGCAAGAGCTGCAAGTCACTGCCTCGCTCACCAATTGCAACGTTCTTAGACACGTAAACCAAAGTCCCATCTCGTGCTACATGGGCTTGGCAATCCGGCACCACGATAGTATGACTTGGAACGCATATTTTTTGACTGAGAGCATGTACAGAGTGTCACGGTGCATCATCGTGTTTGAGGGTGTTTTCTACAGGTTCTTTTATATCGTTTAACCATTATGTACCTTGTCTCGGAGAAGCACGTGGCTGCGGTAGTTTTTTTAGCTGTCTCAGTCCAAAGTTCATTGCACCCACCTCCAGCTCCCTCATGTACCCGTGGGCAAACTATAAACAAGTGTGCGTATGATTGTGGACTTTGATGATCTCTGTTGATACTCCAGGAGGGTGTTGATGAGTGTAGTGAAAATGGTCAGCCTAACCTTTCTAAGACGAAATAAAAAGGTCAGTGTCTTCCTGCGAACGGAATTTAGTGTTGTGCTCCTCCCCTTTAGAGTTCCTTTGCCAATGTTTGTCATTCCACATTATTGCGGTGGGGCCAGCTTCTCGATATGGTTACCACTGCTGATAATTTTCTATATTAAAACGTACATTTTGCCTTTTGTATGTACAGTAAAACATTGGATTGTGAGTAACTTGGTCTGTGAGTGTTTTGCAAGACGAACAAAATTTTTTTTTTGGACCATCTTATCTGACAGGCACTATTTTACTTTACCGAGTGTTAACATTCCCAGTTACATCATTGGAACCTCATTTGCCAGTAAAAATATGATAATTGTTTTTTTACCCTTCTATCTGGCAACAAAACTGACACCTTTTTTACAAGGATTCATGTTTACATAGACCATAATACCTGCAGTCATAATGCAAAAAAAAAACATAACTCTGATAATGTGCACTGTCCTTGAAGTTGATTGGTCCACACCCGAGACAGCTTTCCTTAGAGCCTAGTCTCACATGGGTTGGACCAGATGACGCGTAAAAAAGGTGTCAGTTTTGTTGCCAGATAGAAGGGTAAAAAAACAATTATCATATTTTTACTGGCAAATGAAGTTCCAATAGTTACTTGCGCACAAACACGTCCACGTCGCCGACGCCTACGAGCACTTCGTGCCTTCTTCTAGCCCCCCCCCTCCCGATACGTTCCATTCATTGGCTACCACATTCTGATAAGCTCCCCCCCCCTCTCCTCCCCCCTCAACTTGTATTTAAGGGCTTGCATTTTGAATCCCTGCCTCACTTGATGCAGCAAATCTGGCTGTGACGGTCCCACCTGATGACGGAGACTTGTGTTGCCTCCGAAACATCGTGATTTGTATTTAATTTTTTATTAATTTTACCGAAAGAACTAAGAGTGTGTAAAAATATGAATTTGATAAACGAGCGATGTCTTGTAATGCAAGTAGTACGTGTATACGCTTTGTCTGCCGAGCGTCACGTGATCACAACTGATATTACGAGTGCTTTGATATACGAGTGCTTTGGATCACAAACACGTTTCCGGAACTAATTATGCTCGCAATCCAAGGTTTTACTGTATGTTGAACTTCTTTCACACCGTACGTAGCCAACCATACTCATCGGAGGTGTGGGGGGGGGATGTTTTGTCAATCCCCTGCTGATAGGAGGTCTACCTATGCTATGTTCGTCATAGGCATCGTCTGACCATACTTCACCACACTGGTCGGTGTGGGTTTATGAAATGGGATGCTCAGGATCGATTCAGATATCACACAGTACTGATGGTAGCCGTGGCTTGGCATCATAAATCTTCCTTTAAAAAATATTCTGAAGCAGAAGATTAGTGCTGGAGACAACCACATTTGCAAATGTGATTTCTAACTTTGATTCTTGCCCATGTATCCATAGTTCAATTTTAATGGACATTTTTTTTGAGGGACTGTGTTGGCTTGGTGTGGTGTGGGACTTTTTGTTTTTCTGTCTTGCCAAAGCTTACATTTGGTGTTGAAAAATGGGCAAGAATTGATGTACTTGCGCAATTTGTACTTATACAGGAGACCCTTGAATATCGCGGGAGTTACGTCCTTGGAAAGTGCCGTGAAAGCTAAAACCGCGATATTTAATACTTGGGCCTTACCTTAATAATGGGGTTAGGCACACGGCAACCAAAAAATATATTTCTGGACTGTATGCCCAAATAATCTAAAAACGAAATAATTGAAACTAACATATAAAAACCATATACAAAGAACATTTCTAGACAATAAATAGTAGTAGGAATACTGAATAAATATGGTACTCAATGTTGATGATCCAAAGCAGGTGTGTGTGTTGGTTTGCGAGTGGTAGTGTAGCGGTTAGCGTGGCACGCTAAGAACCCCCGCGACCCGAGTTCGATTCCGGCTCACGGCCAACATCAGTGACGATTATTTGAACCGGTCATGGGCCTCCCCTGAGGTTGATTCAGCTTTAAATGAGTACCTGGTGCGGTGTGTACATGTCGCCACTAGAGAGACGCTGTCGGACGGGCGCTGTGCTGGCCACCTACCACCTCGTGTGCCATGCTGGCCTTCATAGGTGCTACACGGGAGATTTTTTTTTTTTTGCAAAAAGCTTGCATGGCAAAAGTTTAGGTGCGACTGCTCGCGTCCCTCGCCCGCCCCACGCCGCGGTATCGGCCACACAACACCGCGATATGGTACTTCCGTGTACAGAATACCCCTGAAAGGCCAAAACGAACCCCCGCGATAGCAAAATTGGTATGCACAGAGGTTGCCCGCGATAGGTCGAAACCGCGAACAATAAACCCGCGACATTCAATGGTCTCCCATATACTTTACTTATTTTTATTTAGTGACTATACTTTACTCTATCTGTTTTTGTATTGTTTGTTGTTGAAACTTTCTGACCTGCCCCTTCTGGACATTCTTCCAGTCTAAATAAGAATTATGTTTCTTATGCAGGCTGGGAATCAAACTCGGTTCTCTGAGTTCATAGCGCAGTGCAGTAACCACCGCATCATCCCGATTATTTCATGAAAGTCTTATGAAACTCGTGAATGGTATTCTACAGGCCATAACCGCTTGGCATACCTCCGAGCAAAATTGCACAAAATCCCTTTTTCTAAATATTAGTATGGGATGGGGTGTAAGTTACTTTCCCTGCCCGGCTCTGATGTTTTTATGAGAGGTGTCAGTGAAACATTGATAGTTGCTCTGTATTTTTTGTTTAAATAAATGCTCAACATTTAAGGATGCGTATTTTGTTGCTTCACCACGAGCGGTGATTAATATTCACGTAATGAATTTACCTCACCCAGTTGTGCAATAAATTGTCGTGGCTCAGGGCTGTGATTCTATGCTATTTTTGTCTTACTGGCTCATTCATACAGTTTTGTTTATTCCATTAATCCCGGTTGTTTGCATATAATTTCGACTCGCACACATATCGATTAACACACACATCGACTTACGCACACACACATCGACGTACACACACACACATCGACGTGTACACACACACACATCGACGTGTACACACACACCGACTTATGCACACACACATACATGGACTTACAAACACATCGACTCACACACACATCGACTAACACACACATCGACTTACGCACACACACATCGACGTACACACACACACACATCGACGTACACACACACACATCGACTCGCACACACATTGACTTACACACACACAAACACACATCGACTTACATACATCGACCCACACACACATCGACTTACAAACACAGCGACTTACACACACACACATGGACTTACACACACACACACACATCCATCGACTCGCACACATAGATTGACACGCACACACAATTAAAAAAAAAAAATGTCACTTACACACACCGACTCGCACAACAACAACAACCGCCATTCGCCACTAAGTGGCAGTGACGTCACCACGACTCACACACACAAGGACCTACACACACATGAAGAAATGGACTTACACACTCACATGGAGCCACGCACAGACATCGACTTGCACACACACACATCGACTTGCACACACACACATCGACTTGCACACACACACATTGACTTGCACACACACACATCGACTTGCACACACACACATCGACTTGCACACACACACACATTGACTTGCACACACACACACATCGACTTGCACACACACACATCGACTTGCACACACACACATCGACTTGCACACACACACATCGACTTGCACACACACACACACGGACATACACACACACACAAATCGACGCAGACATGCACATCGACTCACACGCACAGAAGGACTTAGACACAAACATCTTTTTTAAAAAGATTTACTAACTAAATATTGAAATATTAGTTGTCGACACACATTATTTTAATATATCCGAACTGAATTTTTTAATCTAAGTTTTCTATCTACTTGAGTTTAGCGAAAAAAGAAAGAAAATAGTACTTGCTTAACAGTGCCGTGGTGAGGCCTAGTCCCGTGCAGAGCCCCCGGCCTTGCCTAGATTGCCCAGCCGGCCGGGGTGACCCGCTCTGCAGTAGTATCTACGGCCTATAGTAGTAGCATCTACCGACTCTATAGTAGTAACTGCACACATTGGGGTGGGTGGGGGGTAGAACAGGACATCACCTTGAAGAATTAACCTCGGTGTTGTGTGTATTTTTATAGATATTTGTAACACGAATGAGAATTCCCCACCCCCCTCCACAGATCGCGCGTGTGCGTTGCTCGGAGCAAACCCCGGTCAGCTTTGTCACGCTTAGGCGCTTGCAGAACGGCGTAAGTAAATAAATAATCATAAATAGCACTAAATAGTTAATTTAACTACTTTAAAGTTGACGGACGGGAAAATTGAATAGTGGTGGCTCACCACGGGGCTTATGGCGTGGTACCTGGCTATTTTTTTAAATAAACGTTAACACCACGGTTTGCGAGCCAAATCCTTCGCAAGTTTCATCCACACACAGACATACGGACAGACAGACAGACGGACGAAAAATGACATTTATAGGTAAGATGATGAATGATCTTTGTCTTTGGTGTGTGTATGTGTGTGTGCATGCTCTTGTGCCAGGAGAGGGATGGAAGCAGGCGTCTGGAAGGATCTGGGGGGGGGTTCTGCCGAAAGTTACGATGCCGAACGCGCGAAGGTGAAGGCCACGCTGGCATGGCTCTTCGCAAAGGCCTACGGAGCAGGTGAGTGGTGACTCGTGACCCGGGCTTGGACGGTGATCTATCCGCAAGCCCATTCTTTCGGTTGCTGATTTTTTTTTTAAACTTACATGTGACCCACACGGCATTTTTAAGAAGCCTTTGATGTACTGTGCAAAAAGCATTCCTGTGAAACTTTTTTGGTGATTTGCTTCATTTGTGGTGTGTTTTTAATAAAATAATTTTAATACCAACTACATCCTCATTACTCCGATGAAATCTGCCAGCCAGCCGAGCCTCAATGCAGAGATGATGATTCCATAAAACTTATTGGAGACAATTCAGTACGACTCTGTCGCCTAACGCTGGGAGGCACTCCGTATATAAAAAAAGAGATTTAGCGCATGTCAGTATTCTGACACTTGTTAAGTTTAATCTTAGAGTTTGGCAAAGCCTAAGTTAAAAACAAAACTCAAGTTCTTGGTCAAACTTATATACTAGTTTATTTTTGGTCGACATTAGTGATTAGGCTGAAACATTCACACATGAAAAGCTGAACTTTATTTAATCACTGATGCCTGGATTTAAACCCAATCACTTTGGCAGTGATTAAAATATTACAATTATTTTTCAAAACATGTACTTTAAACCAAAGGTTGGGGGTGCATCTTGTAAGCTAGTAGGTATATGTGTTTGTCTTTGTGACAAGACCTTCCTTTCTGGAGAGTCTTATAATCCAAGGAATATGCTTAATGCTCTGGCTCAGTGTTGCGAAATGGACACTTTGCCCATGAGTCATTTGAATGGTAAATGTTGGGTTGCTTTGCACGTGTGGGAGGACACTGAAAGTATGCAAGAAATAAACAAAACAGTCGCGCAGGTATCTGCTTTTGCTGCAATATTTCACATACAGTTGTGATTTGTGAAGTTGTGGTCTGGCTCACGTAACAGCAGTGTCTGATAATTTAAATGCCTGCTCTCTGACGAATGTCACTCGCTCAGATAGGCATCTCCAGTGAAGTGAAAAATGCTTGTGTTGTTAGCGAGAGGGCCAGGCTTTTGCGGAGTGTTTGCCTGAAGAGAGAAGCGCGTGACATTTCACTGCAATGGTAAAAACGCCTCTGGGGTTATTTGCATGAAGCAACTTAAGTACATTTTCTTAGCTCCAATTTATGTAACTGCCAAAAGGTCTGAAGTAGTAAAGGACATTTGATCATATGTCTGCAATCTATGAACTAAACTATTTACTGTTTTTATTTTATTTTACAAGGTAAGGCACATGCTATATAGCTCTTTTCAGAAGCAACCTGACTACAAATGATAGCTCAAAAAAGTTGCTCATCAATTGGAAATTAAAAGCAGCCAATTACTCTAAATGTGGAGGGGAAAACCGGAGGACCCGGAGAAAAAAACCACGCAAACAACATGCAAACTCTTCTTGGTTCTTTCGGTAAAGTCACGTAGAAGGGAAATAATAAAATAATAAAAATATTACATAATAAAATACAATTGTATTTTGTTGTATTTTATTATGTTTTATTTTTATTATATTAACATAATAAAATACAATTGTATTTTATTGTATTTTATTATGTAAAATTTTTATTATTTTATTATTTCCATTCTACGTGACTTTACTGAAAGAACCAAGAAGATTAATCCCTGCAGTCACGAAAGCTTTAAATCGAAACATGCAAACTCCAAATATACGAGCTTCAGGGTCGGGATTGAACCGAAGTCCTGCATATCAGGCGAAGTATTTAACATCTGGCCATCTGACGCCTGCAGTGGCGAGATTGTCATCTTAAGATTACATGGTTGCCTTGAAACTTAAGATTTGCCAATTGACAACGTAATATTTGTTTTTCAATCCATTACAATCCAGCAAACTAGGTGTAAAAACATACTGAAGTTGGGCAAAAGGAGTACACAGCAGTTAATCGTCATGTAATGTTTTATATAGAGCTTGCTGCTGAACCTTTTTAATTGAAAAAAATGTATGCTAAATTAAATGCATTAAGTAAAGGAAACCTTTTCTATTTAGTGTTTTGGTCAGTTGTCTGCCGCTTAGAATTATAGAAATTCCACTCGGCGATTAAATCGTGCGCACGTGGGCTGTAAAATTCCACACGTCCCTATCTCAGAAGCCAAATTGGGTATTTAATGTGCCTCTTTAAAGCGGGGATCCTCAGTAAATTCAGCTTGCATAAAACTCAGATTTTAAATGAAAAGGATATTTTCGGTGCCAATTTTCCAGCTGGGTAATATTTTTTCAATCCCTTTTTTGGTCTGAGTTGCTCATTAAAGACCATGTGCTTCCTCAACATTGGTTAGTGCACATTGTTTAATTTCATGTTGTCGTGATTAATAGTTGATGCTCGTGCTGAACTTTCCTCTTGTGGTTGAATTCCTCCTGCCTGTTTGAATAACCCTGAGAATTTGAAATGCATGTTAAGTCGGAGCTATACGCCTTACGAAGACATGAAGGTCTGTTATTGAATCTCTAGATAATAGCACAAATGTGTGTTTTATCTTAGAGAAAAATCTTCTTACAATAATTCCAAAAGTGTAGTAATATATTTGAAAATAATGTTGAAAGTATAAATTTGGGAGTATATATAATTTACACAAAATAAATTGTTAATAAATTATTCTTTGCAAATTTTCATCCTGGCATGTTTAATTAATAATTTATATTATTGCAGCAAATGCAATAAAGCACGTTAATGATTTAACACCCATAGTTGACAACAACTTCATTGTGAAGTCGTGATTTATTATTTTTTAAGGAAATTGCCACAGTAATTGTTTTTACTTTAGACTTTACTTGTTTCCCAGGGGCATGTTGGTATCCTCGTAATTTCTGTTCGAGTCTCGCTGACACATCGACTACTGCATTAGACATTTCCCATGTTTAACTTGACTGGATCCGTTCTGGCAGACTCAACTGAACGTGTGCCTAGTACAAGTCACTGAGCGTGACGAAATATTTCTTTGCCTTGGTGCCTGTGGTAATGCAGTGTGGTGTGAATTTTTAAAGGGGGAAGAAAAGAAATATGTATTTGCTGATGGAGGCACAGAATGTGCAGGATGATGAGCAGAAAGCGAGCCATGGCTGAATTTAATTTTGCCCAGCTGCCATGTACGTTTCTCTAAATACCCCAAAGCGAATGAATTTTAAGCCGTCACATGTCACCAGGCTTTACTGCTGTGCTGCTTTTAACAAATGCCCTTGGTTGGTGGGGTGTGCCATCTTAGTGTTACTGTCTTATGTTAATACCGTCTGTGTAATGTTGTAACCCGTAAAGCTTTTGATCATTGCATTCAGGGTTATTTGAATTATCTCGTCGTGTGGAAAGTGACTTCAACAAAGAATTTCGCTTTGATGCCCCAACCTGAGGCATACTTGCCTCTTGTTTGAAAATGTTATTTATTTAAATTATTTAACACCTAATGATATCACATTTGCACCTTCAGTGTCATGTTATGAGCTGAAGATACATCCTTCCAGAACCTCTGTAGTCAGTGCGGCATCACATCGGTGAACGACCCTTGAAATATCACGCCACAAATCCGCTCTCGAGTCAGTTTGTTCGGCCTTTCTCAACAGACACTGCACATGCATAGCATGTAAAGAGTTACAATTTCATATCAGGCCATCACATGTGTTTGCTGTCAGCTACCTTATATACAATTGCATATCTAACACATTTCATGGAATGAAGCTTTTCGTGAAGCCATTGGTGACTGAATGCTATGCAGTAAAATTCTATTTGGGTTTACAAATCAATTAAATACATCTACTTCTCAGCCTAGAACCAATGGGCTGCAACCATGAACTTGCTATTTCAGAGGATTTGGTTAAAGTACAGGATTGCAAGCAAGGCACACGTGGTAATAATGTGTTCCTGTATAATATGTTAATATATTCCATTTTATTTTACAGCCCTTTGTCAATCCGTGCCAGATGACGGTCTCTGTCCGCCATAGAGGTTCTTTGACCATACTTCTAGTGACGTGGGGTTAGCGCAGTGTGCTGTAAATCTGGCCACCCCCCCTGAACGACAAAACATGGCGAAGGCCTTCTCCCAACAGTAGACTCAGAGGCCTGTAGATGTATTATTCACACAAAAAAATCATTTTTATTTTGACAGCTTACTGTGCCAGTCCCAAAACATATTTATGCTCATGGCAACGTGTGTTACACACATTGCGTTGTTTGCACACACAAAAGGCGTTAAGCATTTCCATCGCAAACATTGTAACATTACCGCAGTGTTATCGTTTCACCGGTTTACCATCTACAACAGGTGTGTACACCAGATGCGTCGTGGCATCGTCATCACCTGTCCATGGGCGTTGTATTGCATTTACCAAGGTTCTGCAACCATCAGTTTAACACGTAGGCTTTCGCGACCAATATTGTTCATAATCAACGATTTTTGGGTTTAGATCGCGTTATTTATAAATGTGTCGTAACCCTCCACCACCCGACACGGCCAATCAGTAAAAAAAGTGTCACGTTGACAAAAGACAAATAGTTCACTGCTTTAGCCCACCGGTGTGTTGAAGCGTGAAACCACAACATTTACAATTTGAGTACGACGTTTCGCTGGTAATTGCATCCAGCATCATCGGGCAATTCGCCAGAATGGTGAGGCTCTGCTGTGTCTCCCGTTCTTATATAGAGCAGCAGCAGGGTGACGTCATCATTAACTCATTAACTCATCAGGTGCAAAGATTTGAGGGGGGGGGTTATTGTAATTATATACTTGATTAGTAATAAGGCTATTGTTACGATGCGAGTTGTAGATTAGTAATCATTTGGAATGTGTTCTATTGTGATTATGCTACATTAATAATCAGTTAGTGCTTGTTTCCCTTATAAGGAATTGTAATGCATCTTATTTAATAATACGCTTCCAGGCCGCACTAAGCCTGTAGCTGTCTGAGCGATTAAAGTTATTTCTGTTTCTCTCAATCTCAATGGATTCTCTAATTAGTCTTTGCCAGTAGTAACTAGTTTTACACAACACTTCAACGTTGTCAAAATCAATTGAGTGTCCCTGTTGACAAGCATGTTCTGCCACTGCCGACAGTTGTGTTTGCGATAGTTTAATATTTCTCTGGTGTTCTTTTAGTCTTACACTAACGTTACGCCCTGTCTGTCCAATATAGCATCTGCCACATACACAATTAATCCGATATACACCTTCTGTTGATAATTTAGGTAATTCGTCTTTAGTGCACGTTACTAATTGTTGAATTTTGTGTACTGTACCAAATCTTACTGTAATGTTTTGCTTTTGCAAAACACGGGCTAATTTGTCAGTTACTCCTGAGATAAATGGTATTTTTATTGTTTTAATAATCTGATCGCTTTCAGCAGTGTTGCTTTGCGATCGTGATTTGGCATTTAGTGCTCTGTTAATTTGAGCATTATTGTAGCCATTCTGTCTTAGTGCTTCTTTAACATGTTTAATCTCTCTCACTAGACTTTCATCATCTGACACTGTTTTAGCCCGATGTATGAGCGTCTTGATTAGAGAGGATTTCTGAGCTGGGTGATGATGCGATTTCGCATTCAGATAGGCATCAGTGTGCGTTTGCTTTCTGTAAACGCTGTGTGTTATTTTACCATTTAGGCCATGCCCAAGTAAAATATCCATGGATATTTTACTTGGGCATGGCCTAAATGGTAAAATAACACACAGCGTTTACAGAAAGCAAACGCACACTGATGCCTATCTGAATGCGAAATCGCATCATCACCCAGCTCAGAAATCCTCTCTAATCAAGACGCTCATACATCGGGCTAAAACAGTGTCAGATGATGAAAGTCTAGTGAGAGAGATTAAACATGTTAAAGAAGCACTAAGACAGAATGGCTACAATAATGCTCAAATTAACAGAGCACTAAATGCCAAATCACGATCGCAAAGCAACACTGCTGAAAGCGATCAGATTATTAAAACAATAAAAATACCATTTATCTCAGGAGTAACTGACAAATTAGCCCGTGTTTTGCAAAAGCAAAACATTACAGTAAGATTTGGTACAGTACACAAAATTCAACAATTAGTAACGTGCACTAAAGACGAATTACCTAAATTATCAACAGAAGGTGTATATCGGATTAATTGTGTATGTGGCAGATGCTATATTGGACAGACAGGGCGTAACGTTAGTGTAAGACTAAAAGAACACCAGAGAAATATTAAACTATCGCAAACACAACTGTCGGCAGTGGCAGAACATGCTTGTCAACAGGGACACTCAATTGATTTTGACAACGTTGAAGTGTTGTGTAAAACTAGTTACTACTGGCAAAGACTAATTAGAGAATCCATTGAGATTGAGAGAAACAGAAATAACTTTAATCGCTCAGACAGCTACAGGCTTAGTGCGGCCTGGAAGCGTATTATTAAATAAGATGCATTACAATTCCTTATAAGGGAAACAAGCACTAACTGATTATTAATGTAGCATAATCACAATAGAACACATTCCAAATGATTACTAATCTACAACTCGCATCGTAACAATAGCCTTATTACTAATCAAGTATATAATTACAATAACCCCCCCCCTCAAATCTTTGCACCTGATGAGTTAATGAGTTAATGATGACGTCACCCTGCTGCTGCTCTATATAAGAACGGGAGACACAGCAGAGCCTCACCATTCTGGCGAATTGCCCGATGATGCTGGATGCAATTACCAGCGAAACGTCGTACTCAAATTGTAAATGTTGTGGTTTCACGCTTCAACACACCGGTGGGCTAAAGCAGTGAACTATTTGTCTTTTGTCAACGTGACACTTTTTTTTTACTGATTGGCCGTGTCGGGTGGTGGAGGGTTACGACACATTTATAAATAACGCGATCTAAACCCAAAAATCGTTGATTCTGCAACCATGTCTACACCCCCCAGATCTCATCTCGGCGGACCTGAAAGACCCCTACGGGGACGATGGGAGGCTGAAGACCTCCGTTGAACGTCTTTTGACCTCGGGGGACGTGTACAGCCGAGTGTGTTCACGTGTGGTGAGTGGCGAGTGCATGCTGCAATTGCTGAGCTTAGCAGGGGGTGTTAACTGTCACGTAGAGACTGGGTGTGCGTGCATGCGTGTGTATGTATGTGTCTTGAGTGCACACGTGAGTGTTCTTCGTGTTGATTGCTTTCTGGCCTCGGGGGACAAGTACAGTCGTGTGAGCATTTCGCTTGAACGTGTTCGCCTGTTTAAAAAAAAAAGTATCACCCATTGATAGCAGTGCCGTTTAAGTCATTATTTTCAATTTAGTGGCATTTCATTTTTTTTCTTCATATTAATAGGTCAAGGTTTGTCCTTGCGTCAGACCTTGTCGTTTTGTAGATGCCCTAGTTTTCAAGAGCGAGCCAGACTGTGACTGCATTCGAGCTGTGACGGTGGCTGGAATGCATGGCAACGGGTTAAAGAATTATAGATCTCCCTGCTGTCGGCGATGGTGGTGTACTTGATCAGTCAGCAGTCAGAACCTGCAGCAGACAATGGGTCTACGGGCTGCATTACATTGTTGTTCTAATTTCCATATGTTTAATTGGATAGGCCTCAGGCCAAATTTGCGTGTTGATGAGGCAGCTGAAAACAGGTCACCAGGGCGCTTTGTCTCACTGTTTCCAATGGAGACATTGGCAGATTTTTGCCAAGTTCTGCCAACAAAGGCACATTGGCCTCCATGTGAATCGGAGTCCCCAGCAATCAAAATGATTTCAAACATTTGCCTTAATCATCGAGCCACATGTGGTCCACAGTAAAGGGCAGTGTGCCAAAATTCACTGTTATACTGCACTGCTATGCTTCTCTGTCTATTCTCCTCACCTTCACCAACCCGCACTAACGGGTGTGGTGAATTATGATCACGTAAAACATGCACGGCGTGGGGAGGCACTCATCCAGCAGTGGATTGACAAAAGGGCTCTTTGTGTACATGTATATCACCACATAATGGAATGGCATCTTCTGGGTTACTTTCTTATTCAGACCTGAGGGAACATGTGAATTATAACGGCATCATTAACCATAGAGATTTTATTGTGCAGGTTATTATAAAAAAAATACCTTCGATCAACAAAAAAAACCCGATGTTGTTGCTTTGTAATGTAATTCCCCCTCCTCCTGTGGGAACATTCATGTTCATGCAGTAAAAGCAGGCTTTTAAAACATTCACTTAATGAAAGTGTGACCTCTAATGCTTAATCTCTTAATCCTAACCCATGTGAGGGCATGTGGATGGACCTGCCTGCATGTGCATTGGACTGTGTGTGTATTTGTGCGAATACCATAAGTGTCGTGATTAGTGCGCTGTGATACTAAACTGGCATCCTGAGTTCGATTGTCCACCACGAATAATGTCAGTGGTGAATTTATGAACTGGTTTTGGGCATCCCCTTGGTTGACTCAGCCTTAAATTAGTACTTGGTGTGGTGTGTAAACATTGGCACAGAGGAAACAAAGGTGCCGAGGCATGATCTTGGCTACACGATATCCCGATGCGCCATTCCACCCTTCCAAAATGCTCACTAACAGCACTTAACAGTCCGTATGGCTACATGGGAGGTCATTGACTTGTGTGTTGTCTGTGTTTGTGTGTGAACACAGATGTTAGGGTACAATACATCCCCAGGCCACTGGCCTGTCATTCAGGCCTTGTCCAGGCGAGGCTTGTACGTGACCGAGGAGGGCGACTACCCGGTGACAGCGTCTGATCTCCTCCAGATGCCACTGCGCATGGTGAGTCAATTACGCGTCCATCATCATCACCATCACCGCCTCATATTTATACCGCGCCTACATACAATACACCTCAGTTCCCTGCAGCAGTCTAGCCAAGGAGGACCTCTGGTGGCAGTTGTCCCTGTGCAGCACAGGGTCAACACAGCACCGGCTTGCAAGTGGGTATTAGGTTGCCACTATGTATGTGTATATATGTGTATGTTGAACTTCTTTCGCACCATACGTAGCCACCCGTACTAATCGGAGGTGCGTACATCACCTCCACTCGGAGTGATATTGCTATGTGGCATTCAAAATTCGCAAAATTTGGACCGTGATGCCGGCACACGTGTCCTACTCGAATTATGTCACGGGATCTTTAACATCCACTATAAAGCAAATGCCACCTGTCATATGGATAATATATACACAGTACTATTCAGTGCGATTGCTGGGCTTGAACCGTGCACCTCTACAACAAGCGGCAAACACACCACCGTTCAGCTTTGTTACTGCCACAAGTGCCATCTCCACCAGTCACTGGTACAATCACCGGCCACAGCGCGATGGGTTGTGAAATGTGAAGGGTGTTACGTGTGCCCTTTGGCATGATACAGACTCTTACCGGCAGAACCAGATTTCGACACACACAAGAGTGCACACACACCCACACACCCACTCCCATGCACGCCTTATAATACGCATGCGCATAAAACAAAAACAAAACTCTGCAGCCGTTTAGTTAAAGTGCTATTAGCGAGCATCCATTAAGGCAGGCTGAGCACGTAATGCACTAGTGGTGTGGCCAACGAGCTGTAGACCCAGCTACCTTTGCCTCGTTTAGGTGTGTTACATGTAGGGGAGACTCAGTACAGATGGAAAGTATGTGCTGTTGATGTTGCGCAATGCCAGCAATATAACTTGTGTCACCCAGATTGTGGAGTAGTGCACCAACCCATATGTATGTATGCACGCACTTACAAGTTGTTATGGATGTCTGTGAACAAATCACCTTGAATCGCAGGGTTGAGCCTGGGTAGTCCTTGGTTGGGGACGATCACCATTCGTAAAGCAGGCGTTGTAGGCCTCTGCAGGTTATGTTGCGGGCAGCAGAGGGCAGTGCAGAAAAAAACAATGTTGTGCTGTACTTCTCTGCTCCCATTTCTATGCCCCTCACCTTCACTGACTACCATGGTGAAGTATAGTGTAATAACCGCCAGGACGTACGGGGCGTGGCAAGGCCCTCATCCAGCATTGTATTGATGAAAGGGCTGAACTTGTACATGGATATGTTTAAGCATACAGCTTCAAATACAGACTCGGGGACCAAATGCACCAAAACAAACTCATGCACATTAACATTGTCTTGCATATATATGCACACATCCTCTGACTACATGCACATTTCCCCCGGTTTTGTGTATTAATGACACAAGGTTTCCCCTTGCAAAATGTAAGCTAATGCGGAAAAGTATATTATTGTAAATGGAGTTTTGTGCAACATCACAGCAAAAGCCTCCTAATGATTCAACATCACACAGTAAGGCAGCAGTCACGCCCAGAACAATAAACATGAAACACTTTTAATCGCATTAGAGTTTCAAAGTTCGAGATGCTGGATAATTAAAGTATGATCATACTATTGAGTACTTAAAATAATGCTTTGATTGTAAATACTAGCATGTCTTTAGGAACATTACGATTATATTGTGTCTAAAGAAAACGTATCTAAATGTCATCATTCATTATATCTTTCCCACAACAATGTCCGCATGCACGCCTTTCACAGGCATTTAGTTAAATTTGTGCAATCACCTTGCCCGTTTCCGCAATACAGATTCCACATGTAGTGTTGAACTATCACTAGTAAGTGATGCTTAGTGAGCAGCTATTAAGACCAATGGACAAATCTTTTGGCAGTTGCCGTGACGGGTACTGCAAAATCCCACCATGTCCATCCAGTGCTCGCTGAGCTGCATTGGTTTCTGGTTGCGGAACGTAATACATTATGAAGTCGCACTCATTACACGCAAAGTGCTTGCCATAAATGAACCACAATACCTTTCTGATCTCATCAAGGATCATAAACCATCAGGCAAACTCCGGTTATCCTCGCAGCGGCTTTTGGCTACCAATCGAACGAAGACGGTCAATGCATCACGCGCACAGTCAGATGCACTTCTGCGGTCGTCTGGAACACTCTTCCTCCGATATTAGAAAGCCACTGGAGCTATGCACTTTTAAATCATCCATATTGAAAACTCATTTCTTGAGAACCGCTTTTTGTGTTTAGTTTGTTGTCCTTCCCCCTGCACCTCCAATTAGCAAGGTTGGCTACGTACGATGCCAAAGAAGTTCAACATATATTCATACAAGCAATGTGACACACGAAAGAGTGACGTGACCAGTACCACACTTCCCAGCTATTGTTATCTTTGCAGTGCTAATGTGGAGAATACCAAACACATATATATCCATGTACAGCCTGTTTGCCAATCCCTTGCAGGATGAAGTCCTCCTCATGCCGTGTGGGTCACGTGGTGTAATTGACAACACTTTAATTTGCTAAGTGGTTAGCGCACTGTGCAATGAACCTTAGCGATAAGTGATATATGAACTTTTCCTAGGCACAATTTTCCAACCTGCATTGCACGCACAGGAAGCATGGCGGAGCAAACTACGACGATCATCATTGTGTGACAGGTTATGATTTTAGGCTGATTTAACCTCAAGAGGGGGCACTTCTGGAACACGGAGCTATTGCCAGTGGTTTTGTTTGTGGACAGGAAACTAACTCCGTTTTATTAAATGGGAGCACGGGGCTTAAACCTCTGTCACAACTTTCAGTACTTCAGACATGCGTGCTTGCAAACGCACACGCACACACACGGCACTTACACTGATTACAGTCGGTTTAATCCGTACTCGCAGGAGGACATGCACCACACCCAGGACAGTCATCTGCACATTGCGTCACCGTGTAGTCCACCCCTTTCCACGCACGCATAATTCCACACACCAGCAGCGGAAAAAATCCGATGGCGCTTTTAATGTAATGAAGAATTCAGCCTCACTTCCCCTACAGAACATGATGCGTTCCACAGTTAATTGTTAGCGCGGAACAAGGCCTCATTAGTGCTGCTACTGAACGCGGGTTGATTTATAGCACGGCGTACAGGGGAAGTTGGGGGGGAGGCATTGATTTTAGAGTTTTCCATTTGACGTGGGGACGTTAATATTGGAACGATTCTTTTGGGTGATCCCAAAGAGTGTTTTGTACGTGCTTCACAAATACATCTTTGTTGATCAACATTCTGTTTTGCATATCCATTAAACCGGTGTTTAACGATTCATCATCATGTTCTTTCACGATGATAGTTATCTCTGCCAGCCCCCGGGCTTCTTCGAGGAGGACTCTGCGTCACCTTTAATGTCCGCTGAGATGTCGAGTGAGCATGAGCGCTGGAGAGACATGAAGCCAACATAGCTGTCAAAACCACACCCATTGTGTCCCGTGTCACATCACCACAGCCTTAGGCTTACTCCAGAAGCGCAGACCATACGTTCGACACAGCTAAATGGGGAGTCTTTGTGTTACAAATTGTCTGCTTGCGAGCGCCTGCGATTGGGTGAGTTCTAGTTGTTTCTGGATAATGAATCGTCTAATTGGCACAGCTCAAAAAATGGCACGCTTGCACAAGCGGGTTAATCGTCGCTCACAGGTAGATGGATGGCTGAGCTTTGGTGTCTCTTACACTGTGCTGTGTGCGGTGTTTTCTGAAGAATAGGCACTCAACAATTGTGGCACTTGAATTGCAGTTTATAGTGTGTGCACTGTCACATGGCAGGACTTTGCACATCGATGATGATGGTGACGATGGCTGTGACTTTGCGAATGGTGATTTCTCACTGATAATGTTGATGTCTAAAGGGTTTTTGGATTGTACCGTGTGTTGTTTAGCTTGATGCTCAGTTCCTGCAAACACCCAGCGTGTGGTGTGAAGTGTTTGAAATGATGCTAAACACAAATAATGCACGGTTCAACCTGAAAACACATCGCAGGGCTCGACAGCACAACCACAAAAACCGACGTAGATGATGTTCGGAACTAATTATATTAACTTACGCTACTGATGAATTATGTTTTTTTGATGAGCGTCCATAAAAGTGATAATAGTGACAAGAATTTATTACAGATTGATCATGTTTTGTGGCAATATTACTATCATTATCTTTTAGCTCTTGTTTCCATGTTATAACTCATAACTGTCTAATTTTATGGGAAATTGCAAACTTTACACATAATGGCGATGAAGATGATGTTGATTCTGTGACCGAGGATGAAATCACGATTAAGCGTCTGTCCCCGATTCGTGATTAACTGCCTCCAGTTACCCATCGCCGGCACGCGTCTGCCACGTTGTTGTGTGGCTGTGTGCACTGCCATCCAACGCCTGAACTGGGTTCTATTCCCTTCTGCTGCCACCAGAGTTCCCACCTCGCGCTGGCCGACTCCATCATGCAGGCTTACTGCACCCAGCAGCTGGGTGGCGACAGAGTCGCCGCGAGCCTGCAGCGCGTCGGCGTCACGGCGGGGTCACGCTCACCCGCAGCAGCCTACGGCAACGCGGAGATGTCCATCCTGCAGTGGGTCAATGAGGTGAGGCACAAACGCACACGAAGACAAAGATGCCCCACAGCTTCGGCAGACTTGTGCTGCAATTGCTGTGGGCGAGCACCTAATGAAGGCCGGTGTGGCACAGGCGGAAAGTGGGTGGGCTGCAGTGCACCCGGTCGCCTTTGTCTCCATAGTGATGATGTTTATCCAGAATTGAAGCTTTTTCGTGACTGCAGAAATGATACTCATTGTTTTTTTTCGGTGAAGTCACGTATGTAGAAATAAAATAAAATGTAAATACATTAAATTAAAATACATCACGACGTTTCCAACGCAACACAAGCGCTCATCATCAGGTGGAAATGGGGTAAAACGCATAGCGAGGGAACACACAGGGGGACACCGCGTGCATAGTACATAGAGAACGGCAAACTGCATGGAGGCAAATGCAGCAAGAAGATGGGAGACGAGAACTCAACAAACCTTAGAAACATAATGCGATGCAAACCAGTCGGCCAACAACACAGTTAGACACTCACCTGGTTGACCACGTATTTCAAAAGACTGCTAAATTTTGTTATTTTGTATGATGTTTATACACCCTCCCAGCTATTCATTTGAGGCGAGGGGAGACCCAGGGCCAGTACAAATAAACGTCACTGGTGCTGGCCGTGAGCAGGAATAAAATTCTGGTCACCGGGGTTTGCAGCACAACGCGCTAACCACTACACTACCGCTCCCCGCACACATGCAAGTACACGCGTTTACTGACAGGCACAAAGGACGCTTTTGTACATATGCACGCATTTATACGTGCATACATGGGAATGCATTCAGATGCACACACTAGCACACATGTACATGCGCATACACACAGATGTATGCAAACGTATATACAATCACATGCCTGCAGGAATACATAAAAATGTGCACATACACGCTCACACACACACACGAGTGCATGCAAATATACACTCCCACACTCATTCACATGTGTGTGCACACGCTCAGATCCATGCGCATGGACGCTCACCCATATCCATATGCACGCAAAACTAACAGCGCACGCAGATTACTAAAACATTCACACGTCCATAGACATACACATACATTCGCATACACACACAAAGACATGAATACATTCGTAACATATGTACACGCACACAGATTCACGTACACATGCACTGGCACACTAAATTCACACCTACGCAATCATACAATGGTGCACTGCGTGGGACAAAGAGCACTTGTCTGTTATCCCCGGCAGGAGCATTCATGCTTAGCCATGAATGCTCCTGCATCAAAGACAATACATTTTAAAATAATAAGTAAACAAGGGATTCAGAAATGAACTCCAAGCCCTCGTCGATTTGACGGGCAGCTCGTAGTAGTAGTAACCATGCAACAGCCTCAATTCACCACTTTTGCCAGGCTAGGTGCAGTTTATGATAATTTGCACCTTTGAGTTAATATCCCACCTCCATTGCCAAATCTAATACCAAAATACGACAGACACGCACGCACAACTGAACAAAAGTCGCATGCTTGCACGACAGATTTAATATTCTCCGTGGACCCTAAGCTGCTCGCAACTTTGAGGGATAGGCAGTGCTATGGAGGTTTATTTTTTTATTTGACCTCAAAATTGTGTAATGGAATGTACTCTAGGGAAGTGAGGAGGCAATTCTTTTGTCACGGGAGGAGAGGTCATTGCTGTTGGCTGCCTGCAAGTGCTGCACAGTTTCAATTGGCACTTGGTGATATCTGTTGGAGCACATAGACAAGAGTGATACGGAGATAAATGTACTCGAAATTATATCGCGAGTTGTTCCGACTAGACATGTGAAGCAAATGGCTGCGCGGGATGGAAGTCATTTTTATCATGCTATTAATCCCTTATCATTCGGAGCTCTTTTATGGTTTTATTAATGAAACGCTTGCAAAGGAACGAGAGATGAATGGGAAATGCTTAGCAATTTAGAGTGGGGCATTTTGCAGAGACGCGGGGGTTATAGGTGCATTGCCTGGCCGGTAGAATGATACATTTATGCACCCGTGTATTCGCACTCTTGTGTGTGTGGTGGTGTGTGATAAAACATTTTCGGTCGTTGATTCATTGAAAATTTTGAGTTGCACGCAGAAAAATAACAGCAATATACCTCAGAATTTTTTTTTTTTAAACAATCTGCATATATTTATAACATATACGTGATTAATACCATCATGATAAATGTGTGTGGATGATTGGTGTGAGCGGTATCACAGTGGTTCACCCACTGCGCTACAAACCTATCAACCTGAGTTCGAACCCCCACGACAACCCCGAACCCCCATTTGCCTCTCCCTTATATTCACCCAGCGAGGCCAAGCCCCGCTCTTGGCCACGCCCCTTTTCTGGAAGTCTCTCGCGTGTTCCAGGAGCTTCCAGTTCGATCCCCTCTTTGACCCTTGGCCCAGTTACGCCCCCCTTGTGGTCGCTTGCATGTGTCGTTCTATACCGCACCCATACCCGTGGTTAGCCCCCATGGCCACCAGATGGCGTACTGTCATGACACATGCATGCATGCTGGTGTATTTGTCTTTTTGTATGTATGGAGAGCAGGGGTGCAATGGTTAGTGCGCTGCACTACACAATCGACATTTACCATAATCAGTCATGGGCCTCCCCTAGATCGACTCAGCCTCAAATGAGTACCTGGTACAATGTTTAAACATCGCCACTGAGGAGACAAAGGCGGCCGGGCATGGTGCGGGCCACCCATCCTGCCGTGTGCCATGCCAGCCTTTATAGTTGCTCGCTAACAGTACATGCCCGCACAGTCTGTTCAGGCTATAAGGGGGGTCTTTGTATGTATAGGTTGACTCGGCCTCAAATGAGTACCTGGTGAGATATGTAAACATTGCCAGGAGGGAGACAAAGAAGGTCAGGCATCGTGCTGGCTACCCACCCCCTCATGTGGCGTGCCTGCCTTCATAGGTGCTCGTGAACAGCACTTGCCCCAACAGTCTGTGAATGTCTATATGGGGATCTTTTGTCTTTGTATGGGGAGCAGAGGTGGTAGTGGTTTGCATTCATATTGCTACTAACTTGGTGATCTGTCTTAATTTTTTACTATGGATGACATCAGTGGTAGATTGTGATCTGTCCTCAGTCTCCCCTTAACTGAGTAGCTCTTATGCTATATTAACATCAGCAATGGAAAGTCAGACAGCCAAATCTAGCCCTGGCCACACCACTGTGTTGTGCCCACTTTAGTAGGTGCACATTAACAGCCCAGTAACAGCCTATCCTCTTAAGTCTAAACAGGGCACGCTTATCTTTGTGTGCGTTTGTATGTATTAATGTGGGCGATAATGTAGTGGTTAGCATGCTGCGCTACAAACCTGTTGGCCCGAGTTCGATTACCGCTCATGGCCAACACCAGTGATGTGTAATTATCAGCACTGAGCAGACAAAGGTGGCCGGGCTTGGTGTTGGCCGCCTACCCTCTCGTGTGTCGTGCTGGCCTTTGAAGACGCTGCTCACCAACAGCACTTGTCCCAACAGTCTGTTATAGGGGAGATCTTTGTGGGTTTTTTTTTTATCAGGGAGGTTGGTGAATTGGTTTTCATTCTATACAAAGCTAGAAATCGTGATCTGTTTGATTTTCAACCACGGATAACATCTTTGGAAAGCGGTGGGTATCGACCTGTCCTAGGTCTTCCATAAAATATCTCCTTGGGGTGTATAAACATCAGCACTTGAAAGATAAAGACAGCCGGTTATGGTGCTGGCCGCTCAACCTCAGTGTACCATTCCAGCTTTATACGTTTCCCATTACAGCACTTCCCCCTTTAGTCTATTAGTTCAAACGGGATCTACATCTTGGCGCGCGAGTGTGTTTGCGTGTATATTTCTGCATGCGTTGAGGAGAGAGTTTCATACACTTTCTGTCCCAGTACTGACACTGAGGTTCAACTCCACACATAGCAACACCTGATGACATGATGGCAGCCAAGCACCATCTCCACCACGGCTTTGTCATGACATCATGGCTTTTCGTTAATTGCACATGCACAACAGAAGAATGAGGGACTTTGACGTGCATAGTGGTTGCACAGTGGTTAGCTGACTACACTGAGTTCGATTCCTGGCTGTGGCTAACGTCATTGCCGAATAATATCTGAACCAGTCCTGGGCCTTCCTTTGGTCAACTCAGCCTCTAAATACCTGGTGTAGTAACATTGGCATTGGTGAGATAATTGCACCCAGGCATGGTGTTGAACAGGCGTCCCCAACTCCCAGGCCGCGGACCGGTACCAGTCCGTGGCCTGTTCGAGAACCAGGCCGCACAGCAGGAGGTGAGCGGTGGGCGAGCGAGCGAAGCTTCATCGTCTGTATTGACAGATGAAGCTTCATCTGTATTTACAGCCGCTCCCCATCGCTCGCATTACCGTCTGAGCTCCGCCTCCTGTCAGATCAGCGGCGGTATTAGATTCTCATAGGAGCGCGAACCCTACTGTGTAAACTGCGCATGCCATGGGTCTGGGTTGCGCGCTGCTTATGAGAAGTCAGAATTCGACACTTATTTTAGTCCGCGCGTGGCCCGCCCATTATTTTATTCACCACTTCCGTCCGCGCCTCTTTCCCGCACTGCGCACTTATCTCAGTCACAGTTTTGGTAAGCCCACAAGCTGCTAACCCCTAGCCACAATGAGTAAAAAACAAACGTCGCTGGAGAGCTTCTTTGAAAAGGGTTAAAGACCCAATGATGAACACCCCCCCCCCGGTCCGTGAAAAAATTGTCTTCCACGAAACCGGTCCCTGGTGCCATGTTGACCATATCACCCCCTCATGCACTCTGATGGCCTTAATAGGTACTCGCTAACAGCATTTGTCCCCACAGTCTGTAAGACGCTGTGTTATATGTGTGTGACATTGTTTCAGGTTAACGCCAGGTTGTGGGACGTACAGCAGAAGGACGGCAAGCAAGCAGACCTCGCATCGCACAAGCGCATGCAGGTAACGTGTCTGCACACCTCCGATTAGCACGGTTGGCTACGTATGGTGCGTAAGAAGTTCAGCAAGCATATATACATTACGCAGCAACATTTCACAGCACCATTGATGTATGAGCAGTTTAGTGAGATTTTCATATGAAAGTCACTAACTCTCCATTGTGTTTTCGGGTTTTAACGCGTGTTGTTCGACATGATGTGCGACGATTTTCTCTGCGTGCTGGGAGCTTTTTCAGGACTTGAACTGAAGGTGCTCCCAGCAATGGGAGCGGAGTGTCGTACATTGTGCCGAGAAACACGCAGTACAACCCGAAAACACATTGTGGACGACTACGCAACACAGCCGTCAAAATCCATGCAATAACGTGACCAACAAAATGTTAAGTCGATGCATTAGGTATATACACGTGTAATGTGGAAATGGTGCAGCTCTTTAATTAAAGCACTGCTGCCAGGATCACTGGAAGGGCTGCAGAGACGACAGTGGATACAATTGTTAATAAACAAACTTAATTAACATGAGGAGATTCACGAGTCTCATAAGCTAACTAAGCACGGCAGCAGAATCAATATCGCATTACGCTGCTGAATAAGAAAACAAGTGTGGCTTGGTAGTATAATTCCTAGCTTTATTTGCAGTCTTATAGGGCGAATCCCTCTGTTTTACTTCTGGATAAATGGACCACAGAATGCGGCTGATACAACACAGACCATGTCTCCTTTACATTTTTAGACGGCTTGCTTTAAAGGTCTTGTCTGACCAAAAGTTACGTGGAATAAAATCTGCTTCCAAAATAAAACTGCCCGAAGAGCATTAGTTATTCCGGTAATGATTCATGATGTCCCTTGCAATCGCTTGAGAGAGCTGCACACATGATTGTATGAGAAATTACTTTGGAGAATATTCTAACATGTAAACGGTTCACACTCCTTTGTAGCATGTCTTCCTTTGGCCAGAGAATATCAATTAGAAAAAAAAATTACGTAGAAAACAAGTTTTTCAATTTTTACGATTTAAAGCTTTCGTGACTGCAGGGATTCATCTTCAATGCGCACACTTTTATTTGTACTCTAAAGTAGAAGATAAATTATTTTCACCTCAGAAATTAATCGAATTTGATGTGTTGAATAAAAGTGGTTGGCTTGCATAAAGAAATTAAACATTTCGAAAGGAAGCCACCCATTATTATTCAAAAGAGTATTTAACTGCTATTTAATTTTACCAGGTAAGGCCCACTAGAGATGTATAGCTGTTTTTCAGAAGCAACCTGGCCACAAATGAGAAGCCAATGAAGTGACTTATGTGGAAAGTTTTCACAACAAAATACTCGAAGCACACGTTTCTAAATGTGGAGGGAAAAACCAGTGGTCCCAGAGAAAAATCGACCTGACCACGGGGAGAACATGCAAACTTTAAATATACAGGCATCAGGGTCAGCATCGAACCCACAACCTCCTGTATACAAGGCGAGGTAGTTAACATCTTGCCAGCGTGAAATGTTAATTGTTAAGAACAGCATCACTATAACCCTTGAGCTACACCCATTTCAAACCTTTTAAAACAGTCTGCCTCCTCAGCAGACCATGCTTTTTCCCACCTGATGATGGATGCTTGTGTTGCGCCCGAAACGTCGTGATCTATTTAATTTTATACCTACATGACTTTACCAAAAGGACCAATGAGTATGGACTCCTGCAGTAACGAAAGCTTCAAATCAAGATATAACCCTCAATGCCTATGAACAAATCATCCGGACTTGGAACGTGCCTAATTTGGTCGGACCTTGTTATTAAAATTTTGTAAAAAAAAACACGCTTAGGCCCACGATCGACAGGACCTGGACCGGTTTTTAAATGGAATCTTGAATTGTCACGTGAGACGAGTCTGTAGAAAATTCCAGCTCGTTCGGCTTTATAGATCCGAAGATATTAATCGTCAAAGATTTGAAAGAATATAAACAGATAACAAGGCGAGTTCAATAAACGTGTGTAAATAGAGACGTCATCATCAGCATTATTGTGATTGTCATCATCACCAGCATTGGTATGATCGTCACCAGCAGCAGCATTAGTAGAGTAATATTATTTTGTTCTCCACAATTGACACCGCCTGCTCTTTAGCCATGCTGGCCTTAATAGGTGCTCACTAACAGCTCTTACCCTGTGGCCTATGCAGGTGAAACGGGGCATTTGTGTCTCTTGTGCGTTTTAAAAACACATCTACCGTACTCTTGTGAGCTCTTGAGATTCTGCATGAAAATAGCACGGCAGAGAGAGTTGTGTTGCAGTGCTATTTCCATCGTGTTTCTCCGCTGCGTCTCAAAGTGTTTTCTCCTATTGAGGTTCTGTCTGGGCACAGCTATTTTAAGGCAATGCTCTGCATTCACAAAATGCAGTACGTGTGTATGCGCACGCATAAGTAGTAAATCTGTGTGGCTATGTGCTTGCGTCTGTGTACAGCGTGGCCCCCCACCAACCCTAAGGAGCTTGCATGATGCCACCGACTGCCGCGCCCTCTTGTCTTGCATCCACTTCTACTGCCCTCGTGCACTGCCGCTAGAAGGTAAGGAGCACAATAAACACAAATTACATTCGAGAACGTTCACACTTTGCTGGGCAGTGTGTCCTCTTCAACTCGTTCTCTTGCACTCAGGCACACAAGGCAGACCCACACCAATGTTCACTCATAATCAACCCATTTGATCTGGCTATGGATCCTGCTGTGGTCTCTGGCTGCTTGGAGGTAGTGGTGTGCAGAGTGTGGGCAGGCTCCGTCTCAGGTCCCCCTGACGTTGTTTTTCAGCACGTGTTTGCTCGTGAGTGTCGGGAGTGGTAGTTTAGTGGATAGCGCACTGTGCCGAGTTAAATTTGCAGGGACGGATAAAATGAGTGGCACATCATAACGGAATCTGTTAACTGCCTCTCCTAGGTTGATTCGGTGCTTCATTGTGATTTTTGCACGCAGTGTTTTAAGAAGGTTTTTTTTTTGGGGAATATTTGCTGGTTTATTCCAGGATGTTTTTGTTGCGCGTCGCCGCTTTGGGATGTTCTTTGTTCATATTTTGTTTGTTGCGGTTGCACCCGACTTAAGAGCCGCATGGCTCACAGGGCTATACCTAATCAATGAAACTTGAAAAACTTCTGGCCATAGCACCTCTTCATGAATTGTACCGGCCTTCATCGGTGATCACTAAAAGCACTTCACCAAAGAGTCTGTCTGCTATTTGGGGTCATTGTCTTTTGTTAGCAAGTGAAGGAAAGGATGCCATTGAGGAGATATGGTGTGTGCGTGTACGTGTGTGCAAGTACACATGCATGCATGCATACACACGTATTTGTAGAAAGGTGGATAAATGTTCAAGTACACTCCTGAATCCGGAGGTTTGAGTCATACCTATGCACACTAATGGTATCCAGTCCCATGTCTGGATCTTTTACATTAACTTAGACTAATATGAATACTCGGTGTGATGTATCAACATTGGTATTGGCGAGATGTAACCATGTTTGTTTCGTACCATCCCCACCCAAACCCGATTGTGCTATGTTGGGCTGAATGTGCTTCCCAACGGCGCTTGTTACAGCAGCCTAACGGATGATAACTGAGTTATTTTGTCATCCATGACTGGAATGTACAGAAGTGAGGCTGAGGGAGGGCCTCAGCGTTCAGGACAAGTTGCACAATGCCAGACTGCTTGTTGACTTTGTGCGCGCTCACCTGGGAGACTGTCTACACCTGAATGAGAGAGACCTTCTCTACCTGCCACCTCCACTCAAGGTATGTTGTCATGTACTACAACAACAACAGCAGCCTCCATTCACCATCAAACGGCAGGGGCAGCACCATCAGCGTTTGTGCCAGGCAAAGTGCACTTTGAGACCACGTGAAGTGTAGGCAGTCAGGTTACGGGACAGACCAAGGCCTTGTGGGTTAACTGACTGAATGACTGGCAGATGTGCTCCCTACTATGCCAACTTTCTTTGTTATAGCTTCTATAACGTCGTCACACGTCGGAAAACATACGTAGATAAACAACAAAGACAGAAAGTCCCTTTTAGTCGTATAGACTGCTGGGGAAAGTAATATTAGCGAGGCACTACTCAGGCGAGTGAAGCGAGCGGTGAAATCCCTATCGCCTATCTTTTGCAAGGAAGACATAAGCAACCACTTATTTAGGCATTTAATGTGGGCATTGACACTGATCTACAATGCTGCAACAGGTTCAATCACATCTACTTTGCATCATATGGTGTTGTTGTCATATTACTTACTCGACTTACACTTGTTTACACCTCCGATTAACATGGTTAGTTACGTACGGTGTGAAAGAAGTTCTACATACATCTGTGCACAACATCACTGAGTTTCAAGACTTTTACTAGCAAGGGTCATACTAAGTTTTTACAAGATCCTCCCAATGAGCAACAACGATTGCTGTGCATTTCTCAATGAAGTAATTTGCGAGTTGTTATAATTTTTAAATCGCCAAATGTATGACCATGATGCCGGCACACAATCGCCTACTCTTAGAAATGCGTCTTTGACATCCACTGTGAAGCAGACGGCGCATATTGTACAATGCATAGACCTCGGTATTAACGAGAGTGCCCGCTGGGCCCGAACCGCAAATCTCTGCAAAAAGTGGCAAACTCACAACCGCTCGGCCCATGCCAACTCCCCAAAAACACATAAGCCGTGAGAATCAATTGTTAACTGGCTCATTACCGAGCTCACTTATCGCCTTACCGCAGCAGTCTGGCACGCAGGGGGCACTTTTACAAATTAAATCGGTGATGATGGTGGTTGGCAAGTGTCATCTGCTCTCCCACACCTGCCTCATTGTCCCTCCCAGGTGAACCTGCTGGTTTTCGTGGTGGAGCTGTTGTGGTGGCTGGATGAGTGCCGGCCAGACTGTGTACAGCCGCTCATCTCGGAGACACAGGGTGTGTGTGTGCGCTGGTATTTGCACACACTAAAACCACGGCAAAGATCGCCCGTGTAGCCTTAACAGACTGTTGGTGCAATTGCTGTTAGCGAGCAGCACCTTTGAAGGCCTGTATGGCACATGATGGGTGGATGGCCAGCACCACGCCCAGCCACCTTTGTCTCCCCAGTGGCGACTTTTACACACGCGCCAAGTACTCATTTGAGACAGAGTCAACCTCGGGTAGAGGCCCAAGACCAGTTGAGATATAATTGTCACTGTTATTGGCCGTGAGTGGGAATTAAACTCGGGTCGCTGGGTTGGTAGCGACACGCGCTAACCTCTGCACTACCACTCCCCACATTTTTGCACAGAGACACACTCCCAACACACACATGCATACATACTAGGAATATGTTACTGATTTTTGGATCAACCTGAAAAAGGGTACCGATATTCAATATTTCGTAACGATGCGGAAAATATTTTTTGTTTGGATTGTCATTGCTTAATTTTCACATTGCGTACAAACAAAATCACACAAAAAATACTATTTTTATTTTACCAAGTAAGGCCCACTGAGCTATATAGCTATTTTTTCAGAAGCTAACTGACCACAAATGATAGCTCAACAAAGTGGCTTATCATGTGGAAACGTATAGCAGCCAAATACTCTAAATGCTTGTTTCTAAATGTGGAGGGAAAAACCGGAGGAACCAGAGAAATATGCAAACTCCAATTATACAGGCATCAGGGTCTGGCTCGAACCCCCCACAACCTCCGTCATACCAGGCGAGGTAGTTATCTTTTACATGGAGTCAATTCACCACCTCCTCCAACGCAAATGTCAGATGACTAACAGCTGCAGTGACAACGGTGCCGACTTTTTAGTGTGACATATTAGTGACATGCCCTTGTGTTTGTTTTTGTTGAAGAGGTTTCCAAAGCTCCAAACAACAGTTGGCTGGACTCCTTTGCAACGTGAGTTGATTGTATTTGTCCTTTTTTCATCATTATTCTTACACGTCACACTCATCTGAATGTTATTTGTTGGCACAACCATTCACTGGAATTAACATTTGAATTCATATGATTCGTGTAAACTGGCTTTAAATATAATCCTGCAATGCGAATTAAGGTCCTGCTGCATTGACATGATGTTCCCATGAGATACAAATATTGACCCATTTAATTTCTCTTGTTTTTAGAGATATTTTTTTAGTTATATATTTGTTTTACAGTTGAGAATGCTATCGTAGTTTGGCTCTAAATTATGAACGTTTCTTCTGCCTTAATCATCAAATGGCATTTAAGCATCTGGGAATTATCGGGCAAGAGTTTATCCAACAGAAATTCAACAATGTCATAATTTGAAAAAGAAAAAAATTACTCCTTGCAGGTCAAAAAAAAGTTAGTGCTAATCCATTTCTATTTAAAATCTTTGGGAAGTCCATCTAAAATGGTATTATTTTTCTTGAAAGTTGTGGGCACAATGATACAGATCTCTCGCGAACCCAATCACTAGACAAGCAATGATTCACACCCCCAGCAATGAAATGAATTATTCCTATTCAGGGTCACAATTTGACAATTTTTTCAAATTATAAAAAAATATTTGTTTTAATGATTTAATTTAAAAAAATGTAAGACATTACACTTAAATTGGACCAGATGTCTTGCACCTGACCATCTCATTAAAAATTCAATCGGATATGCACAGTGATGGAATATGAACACAGCCAACATTTTACCCTGTGACAATTTGGAGCCGAGATGGTCCTTCTAAAATTGCACCCATGGCCTCAAAAATACAACTGTGTCGACCTGCATTTTCATTATACTTGACCATGAGCATTCTAATACTAACTCATTTTGAGCCGATCTTTCCAGAAACGTATTCCTGACAAAAATGTTAAAATAATTTTATAAAAGTAAAAAAAAATCGTTCCCATAATTTCGAAAGAATGAGACCTGTGATAACAAAGTGTAACTTTTCCTAAGGGTGGATCGCTCTGAATGGGTTTCTGATAATATGGTCTCCTACACATATTTCGCAAAATGAGTGGGCAGGAAATATAATAACTGCACATATATTCATACATAATCTTACCTTGTGATGGAGAGAGGTAGCAAAAATTACCAAGCTTCTGCTGAAGTCTTTGATATGTTATTAAATAACTGTAAACGTTTCAAAGGTGTTCGTGAACTCCTTCAGAATAATTATTTTTTCTAATTATGCAATTTCTTCGACGGTAAAGATCATGGCTTTTAATATTGTCCGCCCATGTTATATTGAACCCACTTCATCAATGCTACCTGAACGTTTATTTTTTCACGAGTGATGACAATTTTGACTTTAAAATGTTTGTTTAACCACCCAATTTCCGTATGTAAATAACTTGACCTTAAGTAACCCATATCCCCTAATTAAGCAGAGTTGACTGCATCAAGATCGTTAGCCATTTATGTTTTGTAATAATTGCTGTGTAGAGCTGCATTACGCAACACAAATCCAGAGGTGTTAAGCATTGATGACTTTCAATGGGTTTTAGTCACCGTCCACTTACACATGACATATGCAGTAAACAGTCTTAGATAATGTAAGTCAAGATATATAACCTCTATTAGATAAGGCCAAGCTTTGTCAAATAGCGTCCTACCCAAGTGCCTAGGTAACCCAGTAGCGTCCGGCACTGAACCAGCACCGCCATGGAACTGGGTTAAAACCCTGGGGCTGGTTATTGGTCTCTGAGGGGGGCTTATGCATGCATGTTGGAGCAATGTGCCATGGTTTCTTTGGTTCAAGCCATGGGACTGAGTGTCGCTTAAGGCTCTGATGCCTCTTTCAGAGCACTGAGCTAGCAATTCTGAGAAAGCCTGCTACAGCTCTTGGTAATTAAATAAATAACAGTTATTGCACAGTGAGCTTGATGTCAACCCAGTTATCATTGAGTGCACAGACATTTTATATTATCCAATGGAACTGCTGCACCATATTTTACAACTCATGCACTCATACTGGTAAAAACCTCTACAGGGCAGATGACAGAAAGTGATTGAGACAGCGTGGGGTAAATCTGCTGTTTCCCAATCTCCAGCGTGTCTGACCTCTCAGTAGGGAATTTTCATATTTGAGTGAAGGTTCAGAATGGAATTGCACTTTACTTCAAAGCTCCTGAAAAAAGGCTGTGTGTATCACATTCATCAATATATAAATATGCTTTTGTCTCTCTTTCCTTCCCCCTTACTGGCAGTCCCTTCTCCAACCCGCCTTCAAAAATCTCTGACAAAACGTCGACACCAATCAAGCCAGCGATACCCAAAAAGCCGGACAACATTTTTTTGTCCGGACTCTCGGACCCGGCTCCTGGTCACGGACCCCCATCCAGGTCCACCCCTCAAAAACTAACAATGCCGGCGTCGAGTCACCACCTGAAACCGAGACCCGCGCAGCAACCTGCCGCCCCGCATGCCGACGAGCTGGCAAACTTGAGCCCTGGCCCTGCCGTGGCGAACCGTCGAAACTTTTTCGAGACACTCGAGCGGAAAAAGCATCAAGGCGATGCGAAGGCAGGCACCCCCGCTTCATCGGGGTTCCCGGCGGCCTCTTCGACGTTGCCGCGGGGCTTCTCAAAGAAACCCGAGACGTCCACATTCATGTTTCCGAAGGTGGCGTCGAGACCGCCGCGAGGGAGCGCTGCAGTCGACCGAACCGCCGACAGCGGCAGCGCCGCCACTCTGGATTCCCCGCGGGTGCCGGGCACCGAGGGCCAGGCCAGCCGCGACTCGTGCGACCACGACTCGGGCGTCCTTTCCCAGAGTGACGACTCGGCCTTCGGTAGCTTCGGCACGGGGACGGTGCAGGCACCGCACGACTTGGACTCGCCCTTCACCACGTCCAGCCCCCTGGCCGGTGGCGCCAAAAAACAGCAGAAGCAGCTGTTGACGAGGCCGCGTGGGCACGAGGCCTTGCCGGAGTGCGACGTAGGCGGGCGCGGGTGGTTCGAGGAGAGGGTTCTGGCTGTGCAGGCTCAGTTCGAGGCGAAGCAGATGGCCATGCAGGCGCTGACACTGCAGGTACGTGGGTGGAGATGGCTGGCTCCGTCGAGTGTCTACCGCACGCTTGGTGTGGCCAGGTGGCCAGCAACACAGGGATATGGGGTCTGGGCCGTACCATCCTTCATAAGTGGTCACTAAAAGCACTTACCCCAGCAGTCTAGGTAAGCTAATAAAGGTGATCTCTGTCTTCTGTGCGTGTTTGCTCACACACAGGTGAGCGAGCTGTGCGCTCGGAGAGAAGCTCGGCAGCAGAAACGCAAAAGGGCGACGCGGCCGCAGCCCCAGGGAGGGGAAGCAGTGCATTGTGGGAGCTCTGCTGAGGAGGATGGCAGAGATGATTGTGGCAATAACAACGGCGATGAGGATGATGATGCACAAGGTGGGTGTAACATGTGTAGCACGGGCAGAGTGAAGCTGTTAAAACAGATGTAAAATATAACGCTGCAAGAACATGTTCCACTGTACAGTGTTACACGAACACTGTTTTACACTGACACTGCGGGATTACATTGTGGGCAGCAGATGGCAGTGCAACAAAAAGTATTGTATTCTACATCTATGCTCTCACATCTACACTCTCTGATAATATATGCATTGTCCTTGAAACTGATTTGAATGCCTTTTGCTGTCCTCTGGTCTAACACCGTTTGAGACGAGGCTAAAAAGAAAGCTGTCTCTGGTGTGGACCAATCGGTTTCAAGGACAATGCAAATATTATCAGAGTGTGTGTTTTTGTTTGCATTCTGACCACAAGCATTGTGGTTAATGCAGACATGATTCCTTGTAAAAGGTTTACGTTTGGCGTTTTAACATCTTAACACCCGTTTTGTTGCCAGAAAAAAAGGGAAAAACCTATTATCATATTTTGGTACTGGCAAAGGAGATCCCATGATGTGAATAGTTTTGTTCATAGTTTACTTGGTACACACTCACATCAAAGATCACAGCACTGCTAGTGACTCTCAAGTTGCTTTGTATACAGAACAATGAATGCGACCTGTGCAACTTGCTCGCTGGCTTTTCTGCGCAGGGGATAGTGACAGCGAGGAAATCACCCGCCTTGTGGAGACGTTGCTGGACCTGCAACGTGACATGAAGCATCTCTCGCTGGAGCAGGAAAACCTGATTAGAAACGGACCCAAGGAGGTGGACACATTTCGCCCAACCACCCCAGTCAACCCCAAGAAGCAGTTATCGTCCACGCTTCCTCGGGCCAAATCGTCAGACAACTTACTGGGACGCGGCGAAGCGCGGTTTGTCCAGCCCTCTCCAAAGACCCCGAGCTTCGAGGGCCGAGAACACCACCCCCTGCCGGCAAGGCACGTGGTCCAGAAGCCACCGACGTCCGGCACCTACAACTCGATGACCCTGCCGTCGAAAAAGTCGCGCGCAAGAGACGCCAACCGCAACCGCAGTCCGGAGCGCGACCACAATTTAAACGTGCGCCTCGGTGGAGATGGGGACTCGGCCTCGACCGTCCGCATCACTCGCCGCCATCAGCTGCTGAGCCCCCGGCCGTTCGCGAGCAGCGTGCAGACACCGCACCTCCGTCGGTTTTACGCCGGCGTGGACGCCACGTCCCCCACGGCCGGCGCCGGCCTCAACGGCAATGACGGCAAGGGGGGGGGGCTCTCAAACGGTAACGAGGAATGGACGCCCATGGTCGCCAGTCCCAAGCCACGAGTTGGGACCGCGGCCGCGAAGATTCGGTCGGCGAAGGCGGACGGCAGAGGTGGCGGCGACGTGAAGAGGGGGGACGGTACGAGCGGAGGCGGGCTCAGTAAACGCAACTCAAAGTCGACTCCGGACCTGAGCGGTGAACACTCGAACTCGAGGCAGCAGCAGCTGCAGCCGCGACCAGGAACGCCGCACAATGCAGGCGGGAGCACGCCGAGGTGGGCAAGAGAGTTCTGCTCTGTGTGTTTGTGTTTGGTTGGCGTTCCGATTGATGTGTGTGTTATTTTTGTATTCATCGGTATCGGCGCCTGCTTAGGTTTCAAGGCTGTGTAATTCACAAATGTGGTATTGCATCCTTCAATGCGTGCATATTTTTATTCTTAGGTTTTTTCGGTAAAGTCACGTAGGTAAAAAATTAATAAAAGTAAAATAAAATAAAAATCACGACGTTTCGGAGGCAACACAAGCTTCCGTCTTCAGGTGGAACCGTCATAGCCACGACAGCTGTATCAAGTAAATGAGTGCATATTTATCGGACTATCTATTAGTACAGTGCACTTGAGGCCCTGGTTCAATTCCTGGCTCTTTACCAGTGGCAATTGGTATGTAAAATGAGTGCTTGGTGTGGACAACCATGACCATCAATTTTGGAGAGTTAGACCGGACAGACGTGTGTAGTACTGGCACAATTTCCTTTGTGTCGTGTGCTGGCCTGGATAAGTAGTAGATTTTAGCATCTTTTGTCTGTAAATGGGGAAAATTTGTATTTATTACCTGTATTCGTGCATGTTTTGATGTGCGTGTCATAGACGGAGAGACGGGAGGGACACTCCAGAACCCTTGTTGTCTAAAAGGAGAACACCAGGGAGAGGAGTTGACCAGTCGCGCACTACGGGTATATAGTGCACACACATGCAGAGTCACTAACACAGGCAGGCTGTGGATAGCAACGTACACGCTTATGGCCATTTAAATACGCACAAACACAACACACACACACGTTCGCACAAGGATTCCCACCAGCTGTTCCATTCTCGCACACTAGCACGGGACCGGCATGCAGCGTTCGTGACGGCAACGTTAAGTATTTGATACCACTGGACGGGGCACGAGAAGCTGGTCCAGGCGGCTTGCGCGACTGACTTTTTCTTTTCAAAACCGATTTGAAAAGTTGCACATTTGGCAGACATATCCGTGCCAGCATGTGGTCGTCAAAGTGCACCTAGCCTGGCACAAGCGCCGTGGCGACGTCGTCACCTCTTAGTGGCAAACGACGGCTGTTTTTGTGTTGTTGGTTGTGTTTGTGCGTGCTCACTTGACTGTTGAGTTAGCGCACTGCCTCCTGAGCTACATTACTGGTTGTACAATACACCAGCGGCAATTAGCATCAGACTTTGGCTTGAGCCACCACTAGGTGATGTAAATGTTTTGCCGATTTTCGTGAATCCGTTACTGGATGACGGCCCCTTCTGCTCATGTGGGTAATGGGGGAGGTTTTGACAATATTCAGCCATGCTGTGTCAGTTCAGTTTGGTTAGGTGGGGAGTGTAGACATTGGAGCATAGAAGTACGCAACAACTGTCGATTTACGCGAGGTAAACCTTGCCTAAATTAATACAAGGTGTGTTCACAATTTAATACTGAGAATACATGCGGTGGCCCAACGACCACAGACTTAATAGGTGCTCGTGAACAGAAAATCCAGATTTTCTATAGGCTAAACTCTCAGTGGGTCGTCTTTTGCTCATTGCAAATATGCATGCACTCTGCTGAGCTCTAAAGGTGCCCCCTACAAAACTGCTTCAAGGCATAGCTTTGCATGCGCGCGTTGGTTTGTTTGACCTTTGGTGTGCATGAGTACAGCCCTTGTGTTCGTGCTGTGCTGAATGAGTACCTCCCCGTGCCGTGGGGGTTACTTGGCCAAGCCGCTAGTCAGTGCGGGTTGGAGAGAAGGTGGTTATGAGAGATGTGTGAGCATAGAAGTACAGTACTATAATGGATTTTGTTATACCGCCTTCTGCTGCCCACCACACACCCCCAATAATAATCTCATCATACATGATCGTCACCCATAAAAGCAGTGTGAAGGGTCCACCCTGCTTGGCTTCCTGGGTGTGATGGGATCAGGGCACCTTTCAGGTGATTTGGTCACAGGCTGACATAGTATGTATAGATTCATATTCTTGGTTCTTTCGGTAAAGTCACGTGGAAGGGAAACAATAAAATAATAGTAAATATAAAACAATAAAATCCTCACGACGTTTCGACTGCAACACAAGCAATCATCATCAGGTGTGAAATCCACAGCAAGAAAATTTGAATAAAGTGGCGGTTTTTTCTTAACGTCAGCACCACGGACAGCGATTTTGGCAGTTGTCCAGATGGACGAGTCCATTTATGTTCAGAAAAGAGGAGGGGGAGAGGAAGAGAATGGAATGCGGTCTGAAAGTCACCGTAAGCGTGAACACAATCAATTAAGACCCGAAATGGTTGATCAAATCCTTCCAAAGATTATTAACTTACACAAACAATATGAATGCGTGTGTGTGCATGGGTTGTGTGTGTGTGTGTGGCCTTAATAGCCTGGCACAAGTGCCGTGGTGACATCACTGCCACTTGATGGCAAATGGGGGTTGTTGTTTTGTTTGTGTGCACATTTAACATGCTCAACAGGGACCGCTATAAGCAAGCTGCAGTCTACTTCGTGCGCATCGCTGGCATCGCTGCCTGCCCACAGTGCTGGGCGTGGATCTGCTGCTCGCAAGAGGTAAAAACATATATTCTGAACAGCGGGGATTCCCGATATAAACTCACACCTCGGTTTTCATGACATCGCCACTTTATAATTGGGCAATCAAAATGCCTGCCTGGCTGACAGCTGACCTGCCGCGCATTATTATTTTCCCCCTCTCCATGTAATGGTGCTTCACTTGCATTTTTTGTGCCGATGGTGAACTGTCAGGTGTGGACTGTTAATATTCCTCGTGGTGCGTTACACCAGGGCGATATCTTCTAGCAATTTAGAGCAATTTGATTCAGCCAAATGTGAAGTCTGTCTAGGGTTTGAAAGAAAAAAAAAACTAATTTCGTGTCATTTGAATCAATGTCATTCTGGTCAAATTCCCAAAATATTATTATTTCTGCATTCAAACGCTGTCGGCAGACTTCTTGTAGATAAAAACACTCGTATTCTATTAATCAATTTCTTATATGCCTAAGAGGTTTCATATTACTGGAATCAATTGCGAGCTATTTTAATTTATTTAAAACAATTCTGAATGATTTAAGAGTGTGCAATGCTGGTTAATAATGGCTGTGGGATAAGTGTGCTGTGCCCAGTAGTGTGCTTATTCTTGTGTGAACTCCTCCGTTCAGCCCCCGGTTTTTTTAATCTCTCAAACACAAACCAAGGAGGAGAGCCTTCGTAATGTGTGATGGTCAAAAGGTCATGGTCAGTTCTGTTGAGGCCTTCACATCGTGCTCTTGCTTCCTCGCTAGTGATTAGGCCCTCGACATTCAATACGCCACATGCAGACTGATGAAGGTGAATTCAGTATTTTACTTCTCATCAATAGGGACCCTGTTTTCAGGTTAAATATGAATAAACTCACCATTGGAACCTCATTTGCCAGAAGAAAAAATATGATAATTGTTTTTTTACCCTTTTATCTGGCAACAAAACTGACACCTTTTTTTAGATAATCAGAGTTGTGTTTTTTGTTTGCATTATGACTGCAGGTATTGTGGTCTATGCAAACATGACTCCTTGTAAAAAAGGTGTCAGTTTTGTTTCCAGATAAAAGGGTAAAAAAACAATTATCATATTTTTTCTTCTGGCAAATGAGGTTCCAATGGTGGAAATGCTTACCCCGAGCTCTCATACTCTGATGGTGCATTGTCTTTGAGTTGTGCGCCTTTTGGCGTCATCTGGTCCAACACCATGTGAGACTAGGCTCTAAGGAAAGCTGTCTCCAGTGTGGACCAATCAACTTCAAGGACAGTGCATACATTATCAGAGTTATGTTTTTTGTTTGCATTATGACTGCAGGTATTGTGGTCTATGCAAACATGACTCCTTGTAAAAAAAGGTGTCAGTTTTGTTGCCAGATAAAAAGGTAAAAAAACAATTATCATGAATAAACTCCTTTAAAAAAGTTTTTTTTTTTAAACAACGTTTTTTTGAACAACTTCGTTAAACTCCACCGTCGAGAAGTACGTCAATGATGCGGCGCCTGCTCCCACATAAACGCTTACTTGAATTCATTAATTCCGTAACTCGTTCACACAGAGCAGGCGCGCCTGAGACACGTGCCGCCTGCTTCTTGGGCGAGGCGATTCCAGAGTTTAGGGACCGCGGCGTTTTTCACCTACACAAATATAAATATAAATAATAAGGCATCCATACGAAATGTGAATTGCTTTAAAGTAGCAAATTAATTGATTAATCGATACAGGCATACATTGTCACCGGATCTGAGTGCGTGTGCAACATTATTAATTGATTGGACAACACGAAGTAGACTGAATTTTGATTACAAGATTTGACCACGACAAACATCGGAGTGGTTCGGGTATGCATTTTGTGAGCTCCAGCACAACCTTTGTATGTTCCCTTTAATAGGTATTTTCTAATTGCACTTGCTCCCCACATACACGTGTATATATATATATATAGCACACGTGGGAAGCAGTGAAGAAGTGGATAGTATACTGTACTATGAGCCCATCGACCTAACTTAGATTTCCGACTATGGTTAATATCAGTGGCGAGTGATATCAGTATCGATCGTGGGCTTCCTCTCAGTCCAGTCAGCCTTAAATCAGTACCTGGTGCCGGTGTGTAAACATCACAAAGGCAGATTCGGTCAGTCATGGTGCTCACCACACAACTCTCTTGTCTGTGGTTCCAGTCTTAATAGGTGCTTGCCAACACCAAAAAAAAATTACGAAGTATTTACTGTGTAAATGAAACTGCATCTCAAACAGCTGTACAGAAACATCTGTACAGACATGTATTGTATAGATGCATGTGCTCACACCCACGCGTGCATGTGTGTGTGCGCGTGTGTGTGCTTGTGTGTGTGTGTGCTTGTGTGTGTGTGCTTGTGTGTCTGTAGGTGTGGGTCGATGGAGGTGTTGGATGGGGAGGGAGTATCAAGCGAGGAGAGGGACTGGGACAGTCAATCAACTGGCTCTTCCACATACACAGGTATGAGCATTTATCATATGATGGATGACGTACAACGCAGTGCCTTACACTGGGATGGTGGTGGGTGGTGTGGCTGCGTGGGTGGCTGAGGAGGTCGCTGGGTTGGGATGGGTGTGGGTCGATGACAAGGATCTCGGTGATTGTGAAAATGGTAACGTTGCCGTTGGTGTCGGCGGTGATGTGTTGCAGGCCCCCGGCTGTTTGTGGAGCCGAGCAGTAAAACGAACCGCTCGCTGGTGCAGAATGCGGTGTCGCACTGCTGCCTGGCTGGCAAGGTGAACGAGAATCAAAAACTGAAGGTGCTACAGGTCAGTTGGTCACTCAAATAAGCGCCTCTGTCTCGCCCGTCAGTAGCTTGGTCGGTGAATTTTTCTGTCGTGCATGTCTTGGCCCCATAACCCTATCTGCCTCTGCGTTTGGGTATAAATATCTACTTCGTGCTACCCGAGAATGCCATGATATGAACTCCTAACAAGAAAGCTCTTGGAAATGGTGAGGAGGTGGGGGGACAGGCCCCAGGACACACTTTACTCTCAGCATACCCTGAATGACAGCTGATCCTAGCAGGAGAATGGGTGGATGTGGGCCTCAAGTTCCTTTTTATCTTTATTTTGCTCATTATCTTCGTCATACCCCCCCCCCACACACAGTCCCCACTCCCCACCTTCGTTAGAAAATGAAAACTTTAACAAAAGCCCCCCTTTAGGAAGGAAAGACTTACCCAGAGGGCTTAATCCCGAGACAAGCAAGCTTTGCTCGTACGTTCATGTGCCATTCTGTTATGACTGTTGATTTGGGTTTAATAAAAACCGAAAATATCTATTTCGTATTTTCCATAATAGAGGTTTTTTTTGTGGGAGTAGGTATTTCGTATTTACATTTATAGGTCACTGCTTTGGCTGTGTGCAGCACAGGATGAAGATACTTTTTTCTACCTGTGCTTGCACATTGGCATAAATAAGTACAGCTTCAAAACTGATAAATATTTCAGATGAAATACAACTTTGAAAGGATCATTGGTGAATTGTAAACGTATTTAATATTTTTCAGTTGTGGTGTGTTTACTGATGACAACAACGGCAGTGATGATTTTCTCGACCTCATTTACTTCACTGCACATGTCCTGGATAATTGTCCGTGTGTGGAAGTCTTTTTTGCTGCATGCATCCAATGTTTTTTCGGATGCGCCGCAATTTTTGGCAGTCATTGATTTATTGACTAACAGGTATACATCAGAGGTACATATTCATAAGGACCTTAATCCAGATGCACTTTAGACGAATGGTACATGCATCTCAAGCATCTGTAAGCCGATAGCATCGTGTGTGCTCGTACTGACTCTTCAACCTGCGTCCTTTTGAAAAACGCTCTGACCTATCCCACGCTCAACACGCTTGCTGACATTTCCCCCCCCTTCCCCCCGGCTAATCAATTTCCACTCACCTTTTCACCATTCCTTCTTTCTCTCTCTCTCTCTCCCCATTTCATCCTCGCTCAACCTTCCCCCATCGCCTCTCGTTGCTGCAGGAGCTGGAGATGTGCGACGCGCCCCACTTTCTCATTCTGTTCCGGCCGGGCGGCGGCTGGCAGTTCCGCGCGCTCTACGCGCACTACCCCGAGACGGGTGCCGTGTGGCGGCTGTGCGGCCTTGGCCCCGCGAGCCTCACAGCTGGTTCGCTGACGGAGCGCGCCACCGCTCTCTACAAGTACAGCTCTGCACACAAGGGCTTCCTGCAGCTGCCGGCATCGCGCAGCCTGGGCCCGAGCGTTGACGCGTTCACCCTCAAGCAGAACCAGGGCTTTGTGAGCGACCGCCGGAAGTGGGCATCGGCCATGGAGCTCGACTGCTAAATGGGGCCCAGGGGTCACAGTGAGGGGGGAGGGACAGGGGTGTGCTATGGCGGTCGCCTGCTGAAAGCAGGGTGAGGACAAGCCAGGGTACGTGCGATTGGGCCGTGGCTCGGTCGGCACTGTCAGTCCCTCCTTTGCCGCCCCCGCCCCCCATCACCACTGCCCCCCACCCCTCCTGCCAGGGTTTGTGTGGACATTGTTGGCAGCTGCCACACACAGTGCCTGGTTATTGCACAGTTGTGATGTGTGTTGAGAGAGACGGACAGATATTTTGAGCACGCGCATGGCTTTTTTTTTTATTGGATCAGAG
Source organism: Lampetra fluviatilis (assembly GCF_964198595.1). Lineage (NCBI taxonomy): Eukaryota > Metazoa > Chordata > Hyperoartia > Petromyzontiformes > Petromyzontidae > Lampetra > Lampetra fluviatilis. Next base: position 12,729,829 of record NC_136280.1, read on the forward strand.
GTAATGGCAGCCAAGGGAAACAGGACATTAAGCATCTTTTTAAAGTCCCCACTGAGGAAGAGGCGCGAGTATTGCATTTGTGTGTGTGTGTGCTCGCACGCATGTGTGCAGCAATCGAGTGCAATTTATTCGTAAACTGTAAAATCCAAGGTTTGCTTCCCATAGCATCGTTGCTGTGTCTGAGGGAGGTTGGCTACAGCACACTTTGTTATGTTCCTAAGCAGATAGTCGTGGCCACTCTTGAAGCTGAGTCGTCGTGTATAGATGGGACCTTGATGTATGGTATACCTGGAGTATGCAGTACAGAAAGTAGGTGAGGGCACCCCATTTGTGCAGAGTGTGAGTTCTCCCTTGCTAGGCATGGATGTTCTCCCTTCATTGCAATTTCCTCCCAGTTGTGTAAGTACTTCAAAATGAAATGAAATATCCGAAGCAGGAACTTCTTGAAGCCTTGAGACCCAGTGAGTTTTTTCTGTGGAAAGATTTCCAAAATCGCATAGATTGAATAGCACCTGAATGCATCTTCAGTTTTAAAGCTGGATAGTAATTTTCTGTAATTGGTGACCACAATTAAATTGGTATTAAAGCAGCAGAATTTTCCATAAATTAGAGCATATATATTTTTTATAAATAAATCCAACATGAAAAAATAGTAAGTGAAAGGCCGTTGGCAAAAGAGTGTATTTTCTCATTAAAATAAACGTTCATTTTAAGCTACTTCATCGGCTGTAATTGCCTACTGTCTTTGTGCCAATGTTTTTTTGTCAGTTCCATCCAATTCAGTTGAGCTAAAATGCAATCCTATAAAATGGCCATAAAATTAAGTAGTTTTGTGAAACCACTCTGCAGATTGTTAAATTGTCTCACTGTAGTTAATATGCTGTGCTCAACTCGCTCGGGATATTGATCAATTGTGGCCAAGGATCTAAAAGAAAAATTATAAATTGCAATCCATTTCCTTAAAATGAGCAATGCCTCCAGCAATACAATTGTAGCTTCCGTAATTGTGAAGCTTCCCCCACCGGCCTTATAGCAACTACCAACGTTCATCAGATCCATGTCTCCGTCTCAGATTTTCACCTCTAAAGCCGACCCAAGCCATTCGTTTGCAACTTTGCAGATTTAGTGCCCTCATGCACATGAGACTGTGAAGTATTTATGTGGGAGCTGTGCAGTTGACAGAATTACAAATGTTGTCGTCAGGCTCTGCGTATTGGCTGCTTGTCTATCTCCTATGCAGACTAATCAGACCTGTATCCCTTCATCCCAGAAAGAGAAAAAAAACACGAGGTTGGATACCCTAGCAATCTGCAAGCCTGCCACCGAGCCGGTTTGCATGGAGTTGAAGGTTTAATTATCCCGAAAGATAGACGCTCAGTATTTAAATCCTTCACTACAGTATATTTCATACTAAAGCTTGGTGTGCGCTTTAAAGTGGATTGTAAACTGTGATGTCATTGTAAGAGTGAGCTTTTGGGTGCTAGTGTCCTAGCCAAAATCTGAAAATTCCTTGCAAGTAAATTGTAAAGAGCTAACAATTCTTCTTTTAAAACTATGACCTCTCTTGTACAAGATATTATGAGAATGGGCAAAAAAAATGTACATTGTTGATTTTGCTTCGTCTAAGCGGTGAAACGCAGACCTTAGTATTAAGAGACAGCTGCTGTTCGTGCGATTGTGTTTGGCAGTGGCACATCGAGATTGGTGTAAAATATCAAAAGCGAGTCAATGACAAAGAAATGTAAATATGAAAATAACTAACCTGCCAGTTGACGCCTCGTAGACTTTACACGGGGAGGTTCGTTTTGAGTAACCAAGTAATCACGAGGGAGTTTTTGTGATGAATCAAGTTTAATTATTTCAAAAGGCTCAGGGCTGATGGGTGGGTTGGGGTGATGGTGTGTTGCAGGTGATTTTGGTAAAACCACATGTTCTATGGGTTGTTAATCTCCACTAATGCCAATACAGTAATGTTGTGATTCACATTGGGTGTGCGTGCGTGTGTGCACGCATGCCCATCGTTGTGTATAATGATCAGCATCCAGTCTTTTAAGCTTTGGAGATCATGCCACCGAGGACATATCCTCAAACTGACACTGAGATCTACAATCACGGGGTACTCAAGTCTCTCAACACTATGTTTGAGACAGTATTTGTACAATGTTTGTGTTACACGTGTGCATTCATTCCCATCGTGCACGGTATTTCGGTGTTACTATTACACCTGTTCACGTATGCGTGCGTGTGTCTCTTTGTGTGCTGTTGTGTGTGCATGGGAGTAAGCGGTTGTGTAGTGGTTAGCACACTGTGCTGCAAATCCAGCGTCCGAGTTCGATCCTCACTCACGACCAACAAAAGTGGTGAATGTTTTAACCGGTCCTGAGTGTCCCTCTAGGTCAACTCAGCCTTAAATGAGTGCAGTAAGTCCTCTATTTACTTTTAGACTTAAAACTTTCGTGACTGCAGGAATTCATATTCTTGGTTCTTTCGGTAAATTCACGTAGATAGAAAACACAAAATAAAAAAAATGTAAGTAAAAAAATATATTTTAAATATAAATTGAAAGTAATAATAATAAAATAATAAATTGAAAGTAATAAAAGCAAAAAAACCACTCTCCGCCTGATAAAGACCGTTTGTGTTGCGATCGAAAGGTCATGGGTTTTTTGCTTTTACTATTTTCAATTTAGTTTACTACTTGAAATTTTTTTTATTTTATTGTGGTTTTTTGCTTTTATTATTTTCAAATTTTTTTCTTTATTATTATAAATATATATATATTTATCTGATTATGTTTTATTTTATTTTTTTGATTTTTGGTTTCATATCTACGTGACTTTACCGAAATAACCAAGCATATCCTCTATGATACGTCGAACCTATTTACGTTGTCTCACTATGGTCATCGCCAATGAACTGGGGAAAATAATTTGCCTTCAAATGCATTGAATTCACAACGACGTAGTTTTGGAAAAATTTGAAAGAAAAGAACGCGGCGGTGCCCCATACCCCAACTCCCTCTCAAGTCCCCTTCACCCCACACCAGGCCTCGAAATGCAATCTCTGTCACCATCTTCGGTAAGTGCTCAGTATGAACTTAGAACATGTATTTAAACTTGTTAGATAACATTATTTTTGGTATCTTTAATTAAAAATGTTAGAAAAATTTTGCTAGAAAAATTACCCTCGGGAACTTATCATAAATTAATGTGATTAAGTAAAATTTAAAAAAATTGGTTTCCATTTATATTGTTTAGCCAAACGTCGCATTTTCCAGCAACGCATCCCCAACGTAAATAGAGGACGTGTACCATACCTGGTGCGGTGTGTAAGCATCAGCACTGGGGAGACAATTCAGCCAGGCGCGCTGCTGGTCCCCCCCCCCCTTCCGCCATGTGCTGTGCCGATCTTCATAGGTGCTCGCTAACAGCAGTTGCACCAGCAGTCTGTTCAAGGCTATACAGGAGATCTTTGTCTTAACTGCGAACCGTCCTAGGTTTTATTCCCATCCACAGCTAACATCAGTGGCGACTCATACCCGAACCAGTCCTGGGCACCCACGAGGTATACTCGGTATTAAGCAAGTACCTGGCGTGGTTTGTAAACGTCAGCACTGGCAAGACAAGTATTTTCCAGGCATGGATTCTGGCCACACCACACCCTCGTGTGTGCCATTCTAGCTTTCATAGGTACTCACTATCAGCACTTGCTCCAGAAGCCCATGTAGGCTTTTTGGAGGATCTTTGTTTGTGTGAGCACCTTTGGATACGGATGGATGTTTTGACTGTATGGACTGCAGACTTGCCCTTGATTGGATCTAACCTAAGTCAGGCTGGCAGCACAGATCGCACCTCTGCACGCATCGTGCCCCACAGCTCTCGGCCTGACACCTGAGACAGCTTCCGAGGATTGCAGTGGCTGTATTGAGCGGTGGTAGAACATGACAAATGCTATTTGTGTTAAAGAATCAAACCTGAACTAAAGCTTAACATAAAGAGACCCTGACCTGGAGCTTGGCATTGGCTCTAGTATTCACTATAAATTTTGCACGAAAGCTTAAAAAATCTCAAACCTGTAACCAACTCTAGATTTGAAGTTTTCGTAACTGCAGGGATCCGTACTCTTTGGTTCTTTCGGTAAAGTCACGTAGGTATAAAATGAATCAAATTTAAATAAAAAATTGCTACAAACCTAGACCAACCCTTTAAAAAGACCCAGACATTGACCGAATAATTTTCAACCCTGGTTATAAAAAAAAAAAATCTTAACACAAGGTCTTAGACTGTGGCATAATTTATTTCCATGGAATTAATAAGGCTAGGATTAAGGGTAACCTTTTCCATAATCCTAGCTCTAGCAATTAAGAAGATACTCTGTCTCTAATTTTAACCATAACCTTATGCATAATTCTATCCCGAACATTAAAGAGAAGACGCCGAGCCCTAATCCTCCTATTGGCTAAACTCAAGCCTTCCCTGCAACCCAAGTTCAGTTCCTCATCCTAAATATCTCGAAGCCAAACCGTGATATTTCTGATTATGAATCATTACCAGAATTGATTACTACAGCATCAACCATGCTCATCGATGCAAATCACTGTTTTAATGATCACAGCTTATTTTTTCTCATTACAACCTCCAGGGAACTCACGTGCGTGCGTGTATATGTAAGTTTTTTTCGTCCTGTTCTGCGTTCGTGCAATTTAGCAGCCGGATCCGCTTTCCCCGTGTGGGTTAACAGCCATGTCTGTGTGTACTTTCTTAAGCAAGCGATTGCATTCTTAAGAATGCTACCGTGTACTGCTGTCCATCTCTCTGATGGTAACTACACCACGAATTTCCCAACCGACATGTATGCCCCGCGTGTGGCTTGCTAATGAGCACAAGGAGCGAGAGTGCCTTGCCAACCCGACATCGTGGTGTTAATAATGCATTTAAGCAAAAAAAAAATGCATGACACCTTCCATGCTGACGAAGCTGATGCGACAGAGGAAGGCCATACTCCACATATCCTCGTTACGGTGGCTGGGGTGAGGCGAGAAATGGACTTTGTGTCCAACTTCAGGCTTTCTCTGCAAAACAACTATCATTGGGAAAATCGTCTTGCGATAACAGGTGCTATTATAGTAACCACGTAGGTTTCCGTAGCCCACTCGCAATCCAAGTCGGGGCCGCCGAGTAAGGCCACGTGTTGAGCATTTCTTTTTCTCAAGGTTTTGCCACACGACTGAGACCCTCTTCAGGAGTTGATGAATGCGGAAAGTATTCACTTTCTGATGAAGATGCCCATAGTGCTGCGTGGCAAAAGCTTGCGAGAAGATGCGCTAAACACGTTGTTGCCTTTGCCCACACTCCTGCGGGTGTCTTCGGCTCCTGAAGATGCCCCTTGTCGTGCATGGAAAGCTTGAGAGAAGAGATCTTTATCCTGCGGCCTTACCCAGAAGACCACGTTGACCGCACTTGGATGTGCTGTTGTGTAAGGGCATTATTATTAAACGTCACCAATGTACAGGGAGAGGTCAAGAAGGTTTTACGGGGTGGTTACATTACTGTAGTACACACAATAAGTGTCAAATTTATTTTTAAAGGAAACTTTTTTAATACTGTATCTTGATCAAATTCGAGTAGAAAATTTGGGGCGACGGAATTGTGTATCGGATGACTAAATGTAATCACAACAAAAAGTTTAAACTTTTAAAATAGAGCTCTGTAAAATGTTTAGGACTTTGTACATCAATTGTTTGGTTTATTTTCATACCATGTTCACAAAAATGTGACCACTCATAAACTGACTACACATTAAGTACTGGTGGTGGCTTCAGCAACACTGAGGATTGGGGTCCAATTGGAGTGTCTCGTCTGGATCCAGGTTTATATATAAGCATCTGTTCATGGCAGATTAGGTGCCATGACTCGCTGTCATGTTGCTCAGCCCTATATACAACCACTGACTTTCCTATGTCAAAGAATGGATGTTGCAACAGGAAGCTGCTTGATTTTTGTTTATTTGTGTGTTAGTGCCAGTGTGTGTATGAGTGTTCGCGAGGGGAGCGGCGATGTTGCGGTTAGCGCCCTGCGTCATGAGCCCTGGCAACCCGAGTTCAATTTCCGCTCCGGACCAACACCAGTGACGATCTGAACCGGTTCTGGGCCTCCCCTAGGTCGACTCAGCCTCAAATTAGATCCTGGTGCAGTGTGTAAACATTGCCACGGGTGCTGGCCACCCACCCCCTCGTGTAGTGTTCTGGCCTTCATAGGTGCTTGCTAATAGCACTTGCCCCAAAAGTCTATTAAGGCTATATTGGGGATTTTTTCTTTCGCGAGTGTGTCGATGTAGTATTTAATGCACATCCATGTCACCTATGTTTGATTCCTGATAACGCACAACATCAATGACCAGTGGTATCTCAACCTGTACTGGGCCTCATCTAGGTCAACTCAACCGCAAATGAGTATCATGGTGCAGTGTGTAACATTGAGCATCGCGGAGACAAAGAAAGTGTGCATGTGCCATGTGAGCCTTACGTGCTCGCTAAAAGCAGTAAAGCTAAATGGTTTTTTTTGTCTCGATTTGTGCGAGAATGAATGTGTGAGTCTGTCCAATGCTGGTGAGCACAGCCAATGCAACCTCTTGCTTACAGCCCATTTTGTATTCGGTCGTTTCCATCTCTCATCACTACGCTACAGTGGCTCGGCCAAAGCAATAAATGCAGAGCGATGAGGAAGGCAGCCGCCCAGGCCAAACTCATGTTTCCTCCGAAATGTCGTTCGAAACCGCGGTGCGAATGGTGTAGCTGGGAGGATATTGTGCTACTGAAAGCGAATGTGACGTGACGAGAACTTTTGGACACAGTACAGAAACTATTGTTGATCCTGGTTCTTGTTTTGCGACTAGGACATATTCTTGTAAATGCCCGTCGTAGTCTTTGTATGTTTGATAATTAAAAAAAACACATTTAAGTGGGGAAGTTTCGCAATCAAAATGAAAACCTTGTTTCAAAAGTAGTTTAAGAGAATGTGCTGCTTGTTGAAAATTAACAGGACCCTTTTTAACTTTTGCAGACGCTCTGTTGAAGGTTGTCTCGCGCCACTAAACAGAAACTTTCAAAAAGGCTTTCCTTTGCCAAAACTTAAGGCGTGTATATTTTGTGCCCTCTGAGTCATTTTATTTTGTAAAAAAAAATTAGTCAAGTGTAACTGTGCTGTACGTGTCTTGTAACTGTAATCTATGTTTGATTAAACGAAAAAATGTTGGCCTGTTTAAACTTATTTTATATGTTCGTGTTTACAGGCAACACGGGCTGTGCATGACGAGGCTGCGTTTGTTCATAAATGTCTCTGAAACGGCGCAAAAAAGGACTCCGTTTTATGGCCTTTGGGTACAAACTTGTGGGTTAGCTGTTGTTCCTCTCAAATATATTTTTGCCGGCGAATGCTCATGACTGCAGGAACTCGTGGGGGTTGCTAGTTTTGTTTAAGAATAGGGAACTATTGCAGTTTTGGGCGGTTAAATGTAGGCTGGGATTGTTAATGGTATATGATCTGAACATCTGTATACTGTATTCTCTATTTGCTGTTAAAATAAATAAAAAATACAAGTAAAGCCGGTGGGATTGTCTGTAAAGTTTCAGGCGATCAGTTTGTTGCAGTCATTTTTAAATCCTTTATATTAAGTTCACTTGCTTGCTTGCGCGCTTACGACCGTGCAAATCTTTTGGTCGTTTTTTAACCCACTTCCCGTGATCCAATCGAGCTGACATTTTGCACACATACTCGTTGTGCGTGACAATTTATTTTCGTGAAAAAAAATGTCCAAAATTTTCCACTTTGTAGCAAATTTTTTTTTTTCATATTTAATTTAAAATACCAATGTGATAAAAATGAAACTCTTACTCAAGAAAAACAGAAATGAATAATAAAATAAAACCGATGCCACGCATATAAAGGATTTATAGTGAAAAACTTTGTTTTTACGGGTTAATTTTTTTATGTTGAAGTCTAATGCGTTGGGGCAACAAGGGTCTCGCGCGGTGACGAGCATAATTTTTGTCTCGAATTTCCTACTGCTTCTGAATGTACTTGCGCCATGTTGGTGCATTTAAATTGTTACATTTAACATACGCATGCGATTTGATTTGTCCCAAGTATTCTAGTTTCTAAACTGGAATAAAAGTATCCCCATGCTCCATTGAGTGTGGGGGGGGGGCAGTGCTCATTGTAATTGGGATCCTGAGCCAGTGGTGGAAATTCCACATTCCTGATACAGGTGACCATCCTGTTCACAGAACAACTACAGCTGATTTGCCACACGGCTGAAATGTAATTTTATCCGCACCAGAAGTCAACGGTCTAAGTTAACCCCTTCACTCTGATAGCCAGTGATATATATAGTCAGCCAGAGTGAAGGATTGGAGGTATTTAAACTAAACGTGCGTTTGCCCTGGATGCTCATGCATTTGCCCCGTCTGCTTAAAAAAAAATAAACCCACATGAATCAAAGTAGTCTCGGAAGTTCCATGGCATGCTGCGTAGTTTGCACTGTCCCCACAGCATTGGAGGTGAGGCCAGTCATTATGTAGTCAATACAGCGCCGTACATTTGAATATCCACTTACACAGTGTGCCTCCTTTGGCGATGTCTGGCATGGGTAGCCAATTTAGGCTGTGGTAAAAAAAAAATCCTTGCACATATCGAATTCTGTCTGCAGAAAAAAAACATTTATTATTTTTGACAATGCATTCGTCCTCAACCATGGTCATTCCACTGCTGGATGAAGGCTTCTCCAAGGTGCCACCATCTGTCACGATCGTGTGATGTACTAATCCACCTAGCACCTGCACACGAGCTGAATTCATCGCTCCATCTCATCGGTGGGCGTACACTCAGTTGTGCTCCGTTCCCTGGCTGCCACTCCATTGTTTTTGACTGATCCATCATCTCTTCGCGATGTGTCCTGCCTCAACTCACCATTTGTGTGTACATTTATTTTGAACGATGTTATGCACTTACATATGATCTCCTGCAGTCTCTATGTAATTCCAAGTACAATGGCTTTATTAATGCAGTAGTGCCAGTGGTAAAATTGCCCAGAATATATTCACGTTGTGCAAGTAAGCCAGATGCATTCGTCTGGCTTGTGGAGCCGTGGGGCATCAATACTTTGTCCAGGCTTTTTTTTTCCCTCTCAATCCACTGCTGGATGAGAGCCTCCCTAAGCCATGAATGCCAAGGCTTTGGTGACCTCGCCATACTAATCGCCACGCTGATTCGGAATTGCAGAGTCCTGACTTGAGAGCATAGTACACTGTCCATGGCATGCACCCCGCAGCAGCTCAGAACAGGTGGTTTTGTGTTTGGCGGATGCCCATGCTAGTAGCACCTTCAAGGGCTCAATTCTGCTTCGGTTCCAAGGTCTAAAGATGAGGGCAATTCCAGTTGGCTTCGTTCCGGCCAGGACAAGATTATATCGCTCACCGTGCACATTTGTATCAAGAAAGCTAATTTCACTACCAAAATGTCTAAATACGCAGAATACTGTATGCCCATAGACCAGCGACAGCTGCGAGCATTGTTATATGCGCAACTCGTTTAAATTCAATCAACACAAACGCCATTGCGTGGCAGGGAATTACTACATAGGAACATAAAATCTCACGAAGTTCATAGGTATTTGTGATTTTTAAATGGATAGGTTGGCACGTTTTGAACAATGTAAAATTACACTACTCAATCTGTTACGAACAGTTGTTTGATGCTCGGCCATTCCTTAGAACAAAGTGGATGTATTAATGCGAGGGCCATGATATTTGTTTTTTTCATCCACGCTATCAGCGGGGCAGCAACCGCGTAGTGGTTTAGTGAACTGTGCTATGAACCCAATGACTGGAGTTCAATTTACGGTCACGGATAACATCAGTGACGGGTGATATATAAACGAGCCCTGGATCACCCAACCCGCCTGTTTCACCAACCCGCAATGGTCAGCGTATGTTGGACAAACGACGCGGCGTGGGAGACTATCATGTAGCAGTGGCTCGAACAAAGGGTCCATTTATACATTTGGTTATACTGGGAGGAACCTCCTGGTTACACCAGCCCACAGGGGATTATTGTGGCCGTCGTGCAGGGAGGGGCTGGGTGGGGAGGGTGGGGCTGGGTGGGGAGGGTGGAGAGGGGGCGCTGGGTGGGGAGGGGAGGTTGGTTAGGGGATGGGTGGGGAGTGTGGGGCTGTGTGGGGAGGGGCTGGTCACCCTGTGGTGCCCTTATAAAACTCAACGTTTAACCTACTAACGCCGGCTTGTGCCCGCCCTCACAGTCGGGCATATTTGCGAAATACACCACGCCGCCGTTGACCCTGGCCATTGACCGAGAAACCCAACGTTCCTACCAGCTCCCTCCGCAGGAGGAATGTGTTTGGTGGCATGAGCCAAGCTAATGGGCCCCATAGTGTGGAAGCAAAGCCTCTACGTGGTTTGCGAGACAGACTTTTCAGCAGTGAACATTAGTGACTATACTGTGCTGATGAGTCCTAATAAGGATAAAACCGGCCCGCAGTTGTGTTTCTCTATCCCTGCTGCTGCCTGTCGGGCGGTCGCATTTGTTGAAATTTATTTTGATGGTGATCCAAAGCCAGAGGACCACAATGCACTCCTTCAGGACATGCTGATGGCTTTTGCATAGAGTGCTGTGGGCGTCTTACACGTGTATGTGTTGTTTAAAACAAACCACTTTAAGTTATTATGTCTTGCATAAGCACATTTAGCAGCCATCCTAAAAGCGATGTTGCAGTGAGCAAAAATTAGATGTTTTCATTAAATATATGCATTTCTAAATGCAGGCTTCATTGAACGAGGCCAAGGCTGCCAATTTACTTCATTTCTAATGGTATTGACTTCCACGATGTCATGCCTCTGATAGTCATCTCTGCACTATAAATTGTATCCTTATCACTTTAAAGTGGCATCTTATCTGCTGACTCTTGAGTGCACAACTTGCCCGATTCTCTGAATAATTTAGGCAAATACTTAAAAGCACTTCCCATAGCGTGAAGACTATACTTGATAGCAAAGGAATATTTGGCAAGCTGCCAATGTGACCATCCTGAACACACGGACGGGTGACTGAGCCGCAGAGGTCGCAACCGGGTACCCGATACCCGGCTACCCGTACCCGGCCGGGTACGGGTACCCGTTTGCGACCCTGGTGCGGCCGAGTACGGGTACGGGTAGGTCGTGAGTCACTGGTGAGTAACCGTTTGTCACTCATTTCCCAATGTCTCTTCTCACAATTCAAGTTCCTAGAATCAACCCACCCGCGCCTGCAAAATGGCTTCTTCCCAGAGGTCGCAATCGGGTACCCGTACCCTACCCGATACCCGGCCGGGTACGGGTAGCCGGGTATCGGGTAGGGTACGGGTACCCGATTGCGACCCTGGTGCGGCCGGGTACGGGTACGGGTAAGGAATCAAAACCCGTTTGCGACCTCTGCTGAGCCGTAAAGCGAAAGGCTCTGAATCGGAAGGTCGCGAGTTCAAATCCTGGTTGGAGGGATTGACTCAGCCCATCATCCCTCCTGGGTGATTAAATGAGTACCGCTTTGTCGGGAAATATTAATCCGAGATTAATTTCAAGGGGTACTCAATTTTGTTTTCAGAGCAGGCCTGATGAAAAAATGCATGAACTAACGATTTGGGAAATTTCCCTTAGATTGGAGAAGGGCAATTTCCTGTGCTTGACATCGCACGCAGGATTGTGTGTTTGTCAGTTGTGGGGATAGGCGGTTGTCTTGTCAAATCTGGATCATTTATCCCAGCGATGTGGGAAAGGAAAGACAAAGGGGGAAAGCCAAAGGCCGTGCACCCCCACCACCACGAATAGGTGTCGAGATAAGCCGAATCCTTTTGACCTCATTCCATGGTGTCTCAAAAGGACTCAACTGGCTCCATATGCCCTCTTGGCTACTTGCCGCCCAACTTTTATCATTCTCAAATGGAGATCATTTGAGCGCAAAACTCCCTTAGGAGGTTGCGAGTTCACACCCTGGTTGGAGGTCGATTCGGCTCATGAATAATGTTGTGGGAAGTCAACATTGATGATGCTATGGAGAATAGTCCTGCCATGAGGAGTGCAATATTTACACCATCTCTCACGATCCTGCAATCTCGCACATGCGATTATTTCATTACTCCAACTTCTTTTTTCCTACTTTTTTTATATACAGATATTATCAACATCCACGTAAGCATTCTCATCTCTTTCCTTGGAAAAAAAAAAACTCAAATTCGTTTATAACGTACTAGCTTTACTACCCGGCTTTGCCCGGGACTTAGATTCACCACGCCCGGCCTCCTTTGTTTCCCCAGTGGCGATGTTCACACACAACACACCAGTTACTTGTTTGAGGCTGAGTCGACCTAGGGGAGGCCCAGGACCGGTTAAAATAATCGTCACCGGTGGTGGCCGTGAGCGGGTATCGAACTCGGGTCGTCGGGTTTGTAGCGCAGCGCGCTAACCGCTACACTACATTGCGTTACGCTTCCATATGCGCGGGTCACGTGACAAATGTGACGTCACAGCTCACTTGCTGTGCAAAATAAATGCATTATTGCGCCCCCACCCCCAAAAAAAATTCAAAAGTCTATTTTTATAATTTTTGCATGATGTACAGTCTGGAAAGTACCCACATGGCAAATTTCAAGTGTGTTGCATGTCGGGAAGTACGCTAAACATTTTGAACAGACAACGGCGTAATAATAGGTGATTTTGGGCAATGGTCCTTCTTCATGGCCTATATACCGGACATTGTAAATTGAATCTACTAGAATGATTTAATTCACCAAAAATTATGGGATGCTTAAATATCGTATAGTACCTGGGAATACAGTGATAGAGGCAGGGTTAAGACAGAAACGCGAGGTCGAAGTAGTGACCTCTCATGGCTGAAAGGAGAATTGGATAGAAGTCACTTCTGAAGGAGGGTGGACAGGAGCTGGATGGGTAGGCGGTGGGCGTTCGAAGAGGAATGCGGGTCAGAAAGGGCAACTCTTGACTTTCAAAAATCCCTCACGGAGACAAAAAAAAACAATGACATAAGCCAAAGGAATCACCGACGAAGGTAACATTTTTTTGTCGTTTCGAGAACCACCCACTACCAACTGACTGTGTCCACTCAGTTCATTCTGCCACGTGGCTCAGTCAACGTGAAAATACTTCAGGGTTGCGAAGAAGGCCGTGTACTCGCCACTGAATCGGTTCACACGAAGTTCAATGGTTCGAATCCTATTACCAGCATCGATTCAGGGCTTGGCGATGCACGCCTTTAATCTATCGCTGCAGAGGAAATGGTTGGTGGCTCACGTATATATGTATTTGTACAACTTGCCAAACCTCGCTGCATTCTGAGATGACCGTGAGACGGGCGGTACGGCGAGTGACCTGTTGAACCCCATGTGTGTGTGTGTGTGCGCGTGTGTGTGCGCGTGTGTGTGCGTGTGTGTGTGCGTGCGTCTTCTCGGCCACGGTCATTCCCTCCCTTCTCTACGCTTGCGAAACGTGGACCCCCCTAATGGAGCATCTTCGCCGGTTGGAAACATTTAGGCTGGCCTGCCTACGATCCATCCTGGGTTTAACCAGGCTGGATTGTGTGACGAGCTCACAAGTCCTTGAAAGATCTGGGCAAAGTCCCATCAGTGAGCTCCTCCGGCAGGCAAGGCTGCGTTGGCTGGGTCATGTAGCCCGCATGCCCAGCCACCGCATGCCTAAACAGCTTTTGTTCGGCCGGATCGAGGGGGCTAAACGGGCGCAGCACGGGCTAGAGAAGAGATGGAGTGATGTGGTACAGGAGGACGTGGAGCTGAGTGGACTTGCCGATGACTGGTACCAGCGGTGTCAAGATCGGCCTCAGTGGAGGAGGCTCGTGAAGGACGCTACTGGGCAGTTGGAGGCAGTCGCCCTCCAACAACAACGGAGGGCGGAGGAGCGACGCTCACAACAACGAGCGGAGCGCCGGGTGGCTAAAGCACAGCAAGTTGGTACAGTAGGGGGCACAGGTGGTGCATCAGCCAGTCATCTCGGTCATCTCGGTCAGTCGACCCGTGGCACCTGGGTCTGCCCTGTGACCTCCTGCCAGCGGGCGTTCGACACTTCACGTGGCCTCAAGGTGCACTTGGCCTGGCACAAGCGTCGTGGTGACGTCACCGCCACTTAGTGGCGAATGGCGGTTCTTGTTGTGTGCGTGTGTGTGTGTGCGTGTGTGTGTGTGGGAGCGTGGAAGGGTTTCCCCTCCCCGTGTGCCGTTGGTTTCTCCGAATACTCGTGTTTGCTCCAACACGAAGCAAACCGTTCTAGATTTGAAGTTTTCGTGACTGCAAGGATCCATACACGTTGGTTCTTTCGGTAAAGTCACGTAGGTGAAAAAGAAAAAAGAAATTAATTAAATCACGACGTGTCGATTGCAACATAAGCAATCATCATCAGGTGTGACAACCACAGCAAGACTTTTTTTACTGAAGTGGGAGAGAAGCCGGAGCCAAGGGGTTTATATATATAAACAGAAATTATTGCTGTGGTTGTCACACCTGATGATGATTGCTTGTGTTGCAATCGAAACGTCGTGATTTAATTTATTTAATTTTTCTTTTTTCTTCTTTATCTACGTGACTTTACCGAAAGAACCAAAGAGTACGAAGCAAAACGGTCACAAATGGAATTTTGCCCAAACAATTAAATTTTCCCAAACAACCCAATCATTGCAACGAGTAACAGTTGAGATAAAAAAAAAGTCCTGAGACTCGGTGAAACTCTCCTGGACAAATAAAAAATTAACCCGTAAAAACTAAGGTTTTCACTATAAATCCTTTATATGCGTGTTCAATTGGCCACAGCCCAGTCCACATTGGTCGTTGAAACGGGCGGCTAGAGTCCTCTCGTCCTCTGGCTTGAGATGGCTGCCACCTATGGGTCAGATGATTGCCTGCCACCATTAAGCAATTGGTAATTAAATATACTGTAATTTTTTTTTACCTAAAAAGTGTAAAATTTTGGAAAAAAATTTTCACGAAAAGAAATTGTCACGCACAACTGTGTGCAAAATGTCAGCTCGATTGGATCACGGGAAGTGGGTTAAAAAAACGACCGAAAGATTTGCACGGTCGTAAGCGAGCAAGCAAGTGAACTTGATATAAAGGATTTAACAACTAAACCCGTAAAAACAAAGTTTTTCACTATAAATCCTTTATATGCGTGGCGGCTAGAGTCTTTTCGTCCTCTGGCTTGAGATGGCTGCCACCTATGGGTCAGATGATTGTCTGCCAGTATTAAGCAATTGGTAATTAAATATTTAATTTGTTTTCCCTAAACAGTGTAAAATTTTGGGAATTTTTTTTCACGAACATTAATTGTCTCGCACAACGAGTCTGTGTGGAAAATGTCAGCTCGATTGGATCACGGGAAGTGGGTTAAAAAACGACCGAAAGATTTGCACGGTCGTAAGCAAGCACGCAAGCAAGCAAGCACGCACGCAAGCAAGCAAGCACGCAAGCAAGCAAGCACGCGAACTTAATATGAAGGATTTAAAAATGACCGACACCTGCTCATTCATTTTCTGCAGCACGTTCACAAAAGCCCGACATATGTTCTCAGGGCGACGTCAAAGATCCCCTGACATCCCAGTCATTCGCAAACAAAAGCCATTGTGTGTGTCAGTGTCTTAGCTTGAATCCAAAAACAACAAACCAGCCAATTGTATATATTGCCTTACAGTCCCAGTCACGACGTGAAGTTCCCAGCAACTTCCTTGCCCAGTTACATGCTAATTTCTCACTTTAGCATCATGCTAATCTCTCACATTAACATAGCCACTTCCGTGCCCAGTTACATGCTAATTTATCGCATTAACATCATGCTAATCTCTCACATTAACATAGCCACTTCCGTGCCCAGTTACATGCTAATTTATCGCATTAACATCATGCTAATCTCTCACATTAACATAGCCACTTTCGTACCCAGTTACATGCTAATTTCTCACATTAGCATCACTCGACCCAGCCACCTCTTTATGACCCTTGGGCTACACACATTTCAAACCTTTTAAAAAGAGTCTGCATCAGCAGCAGACCATACTTTCCCACCTGATGACGGATGCTTGTGTCGCGTCCGAAACGTCGTGATCTATTTTATTTTCTACCTACGTGACTTTACCGAAAGAACCAAAGAGTATGGATTCCTGCTGTCACGAAAGCTTCAAATCAAGAACACATTCTTGCGGAGGGAGCTGGTAGGAACGTTGGGTTGCTCGGTCAATGGCCAGGGTCAACGGCGGCGTGGTGTATTCCGCAAGCCGGCGTGAGTAGGTTAAACGTTGGGTTTTATAAGGGCACCACGGAGTGACCAGCCCCTCCCCACCCAGCCCCACCCCTCCTACCCCCCACCCAGCCCCTCCCCACCCAGCCCCTCCCCACACTCCCCACCCAGCCCCTCCCTGCACGACGGACACAATAATCCCCTGTGGGCTGGTGTAACCAGGAGGTTCCTACCAGTATTAATGCCTATGCTATTAACTGTCGCTATCGTGAGCAGAAGCCAATGCAGCAGAATCCATTGCTGCCCTCAGCTCTGCTCTCACGACGAATGCCCCCCAACTTGACCGACCAACCGACCCGCACTGACCACTCGCGGTTGTGTAATGGCCATGTAACCCCCCACGACCCACGACGCGACGTGGGAAGGTCCGCATCTCGCAATGGATTGACAAAAGGAACGCACAAGTACATGCGCACGTGTGCATGTAACTCTACCTACGCCTGTATACATCTCCCTTGCCAAACCCGATTGTGCAATTATTAATGTATTCTGCCCAGTTATTTATTGGCAGAACGTATTATTGTCTGGTGTCGGGTTAGTGACTCTATCCCAGCAGTAACAATTGCAGTGAACCCGACATGCGCTACCCCTGATGGGAAGTTCTATTTTGCTAAATGTGAATTTCCACAGCTGGTATAAATATTGTAGTGCCACTATTACCGTATTCTACGGATCATTACACACACTTTAACCCCCGCCCCCCTCTGTATTTAAAAGTAAAGATTGTTTGGTGCGTCGGATAATCCGGTGAGTGTTGATGGGTTTGTGCGTGTTACCAGTGCAGGCGGTTTGCGCTACGCTGCACTCCCCGGAAACCGGCGACCCGAGTTCGATTCCCGTTCACGGCCAACACCAGTGACGAATATCTGAACCGGTCCTGGGCCTCCCCTAAATCGACTCGGCCTCAAATAAGTACTTGGTCATACGCGTGGTTCTTTCGGTAAAGTCACGTAGTTAAAGAAAATAATAAATAACACAAGCGATCGAAACGTCGTGGTTAAATTGTATTTATTTTTATTTTTTATTTTCTTTACCTACGTCCCTTTACCGAAAGAACCAAGAGTATGGATCCTTGCAGTCACGAAAACTTCAAATCTAGAAAGTACTTGGTCACCTGGTGTGGTGTAAACATCTCTACTTGGGAGACAAAGGCGGTCGGGCGTGGTGCTGGCCACCCACCCCCTTGTGCTATGCCGGCCTTCATAGGTCCTCACTAACAGCACTTTCCCCAATAGACTGTTAAGCCTATACGAGGATCGTTGTCTTTTGTGACCAAATCGGTATAATTTAATTGACACCGGGCATACGTTTTGGGGTGCCACTTACGTTTTGGAGCGTCTTATTACCCGTAGAATATGGTAAATATGTTTTCAATTAGATCCATTCTCGCGTCACGCAAAACTCACAGCAGTGGCATTCTGTTGTCGATGATCATCATGAACAAAGTGGCCGAAGGGTCGTCTTCTTGATTTGCTCGTGGTGAAGACAAAATATGCAGCGAACAAAAGGCACTGCACAATGGAGCTTGGAAACCTGGGTTCGAATCTTGGCCCTGGTCAGCATCAGTGGTGAAGTATGGTCAAACAATTGCCATGATGTATGCTTGTTAAACTTCTTTCGCACCGTACGTAGCCAACCGTGTTCATCAAAGGTGATGGCGGAGTGGCACGGGGCAGTATATTATTGCATTTGTATGATTCCCACTCACTGTTGGGTATCTAAATAACATGCGACACCTTCTTGGTTCTTTCGGTAAAGTCACGTAGAAGGGAAGTAATAAAATAATAAAAATAAAACATAATAAAATAATTATCACGACGTTTCGGCCACAATGCAAGCAGCCGTCCTCAGGTGAAAACCAGGTCTGTCGACAGACCTGGTTTTCACCTGAATTATTTTATTGTTTTATTTTTATTATTTTATTACTTCCCTTCTACGTGACTTTACCGAAAGAACCAAGAAGACGAATCCCTGCAGTCACGAAAGCTTTAAATCGAAAAATATGCGACACGGTTGTCATTTTTATTATGCTCTTCTACAAGGGCTATGAAACTGAAGATGTTGCAGAGTTGTATTATGGTCCAGTCTATGAGAACAACCAGATACATTTGAAACCCAAACTTTACGATTTTGAGGGTAAACCCATGCACTGATATGGGTATTCACCAAAGCGTATAAGGGGTTCGTATTTGGAAGTTATTAACGAAGTTAAATCAAAATTCGACACCAGAATTAATTCAAAGCTACGAAAGCAATCGTTTGTGGCCCTCGACTTCGGAATATATTTTACTTGTTAATGCTTCTAAAGTGCATGTCGTGAATGCATTACTTATCTCTGTCTGCCCTGGTAAAAGCTGAACCCCGTATAAACGAAACGTTGGTTTCGATTTAAAGCTTTCGTGTCTGCAGGGATTAATATTCTTGGTTCTTTCGGTAAAGTCACGTAGAAAGGGAAATAATAAAATAATAGAAATATAACTATCAAATTCTCACGACATTTTGATTGCAACACAAGCAATCATCATCAGGTGTGAAACCCACAGCAAGAAAATGTTTTGAAAAAAGTGGCGTTTTTTTTCTTAACGTCAGCACCACGGACAGCGAAACGTCGTGAGAATTTTGTTTCATTTTTATTATTTTATTATTTCCCTTCTACGTGACTTTACCGAAAGAACCAAGAATATGAAACGTTGGTTGTAAAGTAGCGTCACTTATTAGGGACTCTACCCGATATAAAAGCAATCCCGGCCAAACCGATCAAAGGGTTGCCCAGCACCGAGAGGTGAGCCCCAGTGGTAAGAGGCGGCGTTACTTCATGCTCCGTGCATCCGTGCGCGTGTTTTTTTGTTTTAACCTGCGTCTGTGGACCGTAATATCTGCGGGTTCTCAATGGCGATGAATCCAATGTCGTATATATTTTTGACGCAATTTTTGGTTTGCTGAAACAGTAACTAATTGGCACGGGTTGTCTACGTGGCTAACCTCACTGATTGGCCGTGTCCGGTGGTGGCGGGTTTAATGACACATTTATATTTTACGCGATCTAACCCAAAAAACACCCTCTATTATGAAAAATTATTTGACTGCGGGGGGCGGGGGGGGGGCTACGCGCAGGGGTATGAGCTCTAGCGGAGGGGGGGGGGGGGGTACGGGGTAGAATGTGGGGTCAAAGGTTGTGTGGGGCGGTGGCGCAGTGGTTAGCGCGCTGCGCTACGAACCCGGTCCACCCTAGTTCGATTCCCGCTCACAGCCGAGAACACCCGTGACGATTATTTGAACCGGTCCTGGGCCTCCCCGAGGTCGACTCAGCCTTAAATGAGTATCGTACCTGGTGCGATGTTTAAACATAGCCACTGGGGAGACAAAGACGGCCGGGCGTGGTGTTGGCCACCCACCCCCTCGTGTGCTGTTCCGGCCTTCATATGTGCTCGCTAACAGAGATTGCCCCAAAAAATCTGTTAAGCCGATACGAGGGGTCTTTGTGTATGTGTGTGTGTTCACTGCTGTGTGTGTGTTCACTGCTGTGTGTGTGTTCACTGCTGTGTGTGTGTGTGTGTGTTCACTGCTGTGTGTGTGTGTTCACTGCTGTGTGTGTGTGTTCACTGCTGTGTGTGTGTGTGTGTTCACTGCTGTGTGTGTGTGTGTTCACTGCTGTGTGTGTGTGTGTGTTCACTGCTGTGTGTGGGTGTGTGTTCACTGCTGTGTGTGTGTTCACTGCTGTGTGTGTGTGTTCACTGCTGTGTGTGTGTGTGTGTGTTCACTGCTGTGTGTGTGTGTTCACTGCTGTGTGTGTGTGTGTGTGTTCACTGCTGTGTGTGTGTGTTCACTGCTGTGTGTGTGTGTTCACTGCCGTGTGTGTGTGTTCACTGTTGTGTGTGTGTGTGTGTTCACTGCCGTGTGTGTGTGTTCACTGCTGTGTGTGTGTGTTCACTGCTGTGTGTGTGTGTGTTTTCACTGTTGTGTGTGTGTGTGTTCACTGCAGTGTGTGTGTGTTCACTGCTGTGTGTGTGTGTTCACTGCTGTGTGTGTGTGTTCACTGCTGTGTGTGTGTTCACTGCTGTGTGTGTGTGTTCACTGCTGTGTGTGTGTTCACTGCTGTGTGTGTGTGTTCACTGCTGTGTGTGTGTGTGTGTTCACTGCTGTGTGTGTGTGTGTTCACTGCTGTGTGTGTGTGTGTGTTCACTGCTGTGTGTGTGTGTTCACTGCTGTGTGTGTGTGTTCACTGCTGTGTGTGTGTGTTCACTGCTGTGTGTGTGTGTTCACTGCAGTGTGTGTGTGTTCACTGCTGTGTGTGTGTGTGTGTTCACTGCTGTGTGTGTGTTCACTGCTGTGTGTGTGTTCACTGCTGTGTGTGTGTGTGTTCACTGCTGTGTGTGTGTGTTCACTGCTGTGTGTGTGTGTGTGTTCACTGCTGTGTGTGTGTGTGTTCACTGCTGTGTGTGTGTGTGTTCACTGCTGTGTGTGTGTGTGTGTTCACTGCTGTGTGTGTGTGTGTGTTCACTGCTGTGTGTGTGTGTGTTCACTGCTGTGTGTGTGTTCACTGCTGTGTGTGTGTGTGTTCACTGCTGTGTGTGTGTGTGTGTTCACTGCTGTGTGTGTGTGTGTTCACTGCTGTGTGTGTGTTCACTGCTGTGTGTGTGTGTGTGTTCACTGCTGTGTGTGTGTGTGTGTTCACTGCTGTGTGTGTGTGTGTTCACTGCTGTGTGTGTGTGTGTGTTCACTGCTGTGTGTGTGTTCACTGCTGTGTGTGTGTGTGTTCACTGCTGTGTGTGTGTGTTCACTGCTGTGTGTGTGTGTGTGTTCACTGCTGTGTGTGTGTGTGTGTTCACTGCTGTGTGTGTGTGTGTGTTCACTGCTGTGTGTGTGTGTGTGTGTGTTCACTGCTGTGTGTGTGTGTTCACTGCTGTGTGTGTGTGTGTGTGTTCACTGCCGTGTGTGTGTTCACTGCTGTGTGTGTGTGTTCTCTGCTGTGTGTGTGTGTGTGTGCTCTCTGCTGTGTGTGTGTGTTCACTGCTGTGTGTGTGTTCACTGCTGTGTGTGTGTGTGTGTGTTCACTGCTGTGTGTGTGTGTTCACTGCTGTGTGTGTGTGTGTGTGTTCACTGCTGTGTGTGTGTGTTCACTGCTGTGTGTGTGTGTGTGTGTTCACTGCCGTGTGTGTGTGTTCACTGCTGTGTGTGTGTTCACTGCTGTGTGTGTGTGTGTGTGTTCACTGCTGTGTGTGTGTTCACTGCTGTGTGTGTGTGTTCACTGCTGTGTGTGTGTTCACTGCTGTGTGTGTGTGTTCACTGCTGTGTGTGTGTTCACTGCTGTGTGTGTGTGTGTTCACTGCTGTGTGTGTGTTCACTGCTGTGTGTGTGTGTTCACTGCTGTGTGTGTGTGTGTTCACTGCTGTGTGTGTGTGTGTGTTCACTGCTGTGTGTGTGTGTGTTCACTGCTGTGTGTGTGTTCACTGCTGTGTGTGTGTGTTCACTGCTGTGTGTGTGTGTGTTCACTGCCGTGTGTGTGTGTGTTCACTGCTGTGTGTGTGTTCACTGCTGTGTGTGTGTGTTCACTGCTGTGTGTGTGTGTGTTCACTGCCGTGTGTGTGTGTGTTCACTGCTGTGTGTGTGTGTTCACTGCAGTGTGTGTGTGTGTTCACTGCAGTGTGTGTGTGTGTTCACTGCTGTGTGTGTGTTCACTGCTGTGTGTGTGTGTGTGTGTTCACTGCTGTGTGTGTGTTCACTGCTGTGTGTGTGTGTTCACTGCTGTGTGTGTGTTCACTGCTGTGTGTGTGTGTTCACTGCTGTGTGTGTGTTCACTGCTGTGTGTGTGTGTGTTCACTGCTGTGTGTGTGTTCACTGCTGTGTGTGTGTGTTCACTGCTGTGTGTGTGTGTGTTCACTGCTGTGTGTGTGTGTGTGTTCACTGCTGTGTGTGTGTGTGTTCACTGCTGTGTGTGTGTTCACTGCTGTGTGTGTGTGTTCACTGCTGTGTGTGTGTGTGTTCACTGCCGTGTGTGTGTGTGTTCACTGCTGTGTGTGTGTTCACTGCTGTGTGTGTGTGTTCACTGCTGTGTGTGTGTGTGTGTTCACTGCCGTGTGTGTGTGTGTTCACTGCTGTGTGTGTGTGTTCACTGCAGTGTGTGTGTGTGTTCACTGCTGTGTGTGTGTGTGTGTTCACTGCTGTGTGTGTGTGTGTGTTCACTGCTGTGTGTGTGTGTGTGTTCACTGCTGTGTGTGTGTGTGTTCACTGCTGTGTGTGTGTTCACTGCTGTGTGTGTGTGTGTTCACTGCCGTGTGTGTGTGTGTTCACTGCTGTGTGTGTGTTCACTGCTGTGTGTGTGTGTTCACTGCTGTGTGTGTGTGTGTTCACTGCTGTGTGTGTGTTCACTGCTGTGTGTGTGTGTTCACTGCCGTGTGTGTGTGTGTTCACTGCTGTGTGTGTGTTCACTGCTGTGTGTGTGTGTGTGTGCTCTCTGCTGTGTGTGTGTTCACTGCTGTGTGTGTGTGTTCACTGCTGTGTATGTGTGTTCACTGCAGTGTGTGTGTGTTCACTGCTGTGTGTGTGCTCTCTGCTGTGTGTGTGTTCACTGCTGTGTGTGTGTTCACTGCTGTGTGTGTGTGTTCACTGCTGTGTGTGTGTGTGCTCTCTGCTGTGTGTGTGTGTGTTCACTGCTGTGTGTGTGTGTGCTCTCTGCTGTGTGTGTGTGTGTTCACTGCTGTGTGTGTGTGTGCTCTCTGCTGTGTGTGTGTGTGTTCACTGCTGTGTGTGTGTTCACTGCTGTGTGTGTGTGTGTTCACTGCCGTGTGTGTGTGTGTTCACTGCTGTGTGTGTGTGTGTTCACTGCTGTGTGTGTGTGTGCTCTCTGCTGTGTGTGTGTGTGTTCACTGCTGTGTGTGTGTGTGTTCACTGCTGTGTGTGTGTGTGTGTTCACTGCTGTGTGTGTGTGTGTTCACTGCTGTGTGTGTGTGTGTGTTCACTGCTGTGTGTGTGTGTGTTCACTGCTGTGTGTGTGTGTTCACTGCTGTGTGTGTGTGTTCACTGCTGTGTGTGTGTTCACTGCTGTGTGTGTGTTCACTGCTGTGTGTGTGTGTTCACTGCTGTGTGTGTGTGTTCACTGCTGTGTGTGTGTGTGTTCACTGCTGTGTGTGTGTTCACTGCTGTGTGTGTGTGTGTTCACTGCTGTGTGTGTGTGTGTTCACTGCTGTGTGTGTGTGTTCACTGCTGTGTGTGTGTGTTCACTGCTGTGTGTGTGTTCACTGCTGTGTGTGTGTTCACTGCTGTGTGTGTGTGTTCACTGCTGTGTGTGTGTTCACTGCTGTGTGTGTGTGTTCACTGCTGTGTGTGTGTTCACTGCTGTGTGTGTGTGTGTTCACTGCTGTGTGTGTGTGTTCACTGCAGTGTGTGTGTGTGTGTTCACTGCTGTGTGTGGGTGTGTGTTCACTGCTGTGTGTGTGTGTTCACTGCTGTGTGTGTGTGTTCACTGCTGTGTGTGGGTGTGTGTTCACTGCTGTGTGTGTGTTCACTGCTGTGTGTGTGTTCACTGTGTGTGTGTGTGTTCACTGCTGTGTGTGTGTTCACTGCTGTGTGTGTGTGTTCACTGCCTTGTATGTGTGTGTGTTCACTGCTGTGTGTGTGTGTGCTCGCTGCTGCGTCTGTGTGTTCACCGGTGATGAATGATGATGAACCGAGGAGATAAAAGCGCTTTGATGCATTCACACTGCAGACTTAATTAAATACCAGATGCACACAGCGAATTGCCTTTATTGAGTGTTTGCAAGCGAAGCAATATATATAATACTGCATAACTCCAATGGAAGAAATAAACAGCTTATGTGTGTATTTGCTATATTGTGCTCGCAAATAAAAACATACTGCGTAATATTCTTTTACTGTATAACCCGCGTAATTATTTAAACAAAAGCGAAACGCAGCGATACAAATGACACGCTGTGTGTGTGTGGTGTTCGTGATGTGTGTACACGTGTTTAACGCACGATTCCGTATCAATTGCAATGAGCCGTGATCAATCCACTGCTGGATGAAGCTCTCTCAAAGCCGGTGGGCACCTACTCTTGGGTTTTTTCGGTAAAGTGACGTAGGTGAAAAATAATAGTAATAAAATAAAATAATAATAAATGAAAATAACTAAATTAAATCACGACGTTTCGGAGGCAACACAAGTCTCCGTCTTCAGGTGGGACCGTCACAGCCAAATTTACTGTATCAAGGCACGATCCTGCCAAAGCAATATTGAGTCTTGGTATTAAATACTGTGAGCCTTTTAGGTGTGGACTGTCGAGGAAAGTGCTGTTGCCGAGCACCTATTTATGGGCGAATGCAGTCAGCATCAGGCTCGACCGCCTTTGTCTCCCCTTTATCTCCGCAGTTTACGTATCACAATTAAGGCTGAGTCGACCTACGGGAGGCTACCAAACAGGTTCACAGACACCGCCTTCCGCCGCTGATGTTAACCGAGGCTGGGAGATCCGAACTCAGATTCTCCGGGTTCGTGGCGCATTGCGCGAATCACTGCGCCACCGCTCCCCACGAACACATACAATGCACGAAACAAAGATCGCCCGTATAGCCTTTGGGGCAAGTGCTGTTAGCGTACACCTCCGAAGGCCGGTCCTGCACATGCACGAGACGGTGGGTGGCTAACACCACGCCCGGCTGCCTTTGTCTGCCCAGAGCTGATGTTTACACACCACACCAGGTAATCGTTTGAGGCTCAGTCGAACTAGGGGAGGCCCAGGACCGGTTAAAAATATACTCCAGTAATTATTAGTCGTGGACTCCAGCAGACAGGTTCGTAGCGCAGTGCCATAACCACCGCTCCCCACGTCATAATAACACACACACACAGAGGCACTCACACGTGTCTAATAAATATACGATATGACACGTGTCGTGCACACACACTCACACACACACACGCAAGCACGCTCATCTCACACAAATGTGACCGTGCTGTCGATGTGCACAGGGTACATACACGCATGCACCTCCACTGCATATCAACAGCATGTATCCACGGTGCATTGACACCGCACTTGACCCACACGTGGCGTGCGCAAACATCACTGCGCCGTTAAATGTGAACATTGCCACTCACTCAACTCATCCATTATCAAGCGGCCTCTGCGGAGAAGTGTTCACCACTCGAGTCGGTTTTTTAACAAGTTGACAATATTGTGCGGCATATATTTGATTTATTTATAAGTAAGTGTTAATGGAACCCGAGGTGTTAAATTACGTGTGGACGCGATGTTAAATTTAGCCGTGCGTTAATTTTTTTGCGGTTAGCCGGACACCTCCAAACAAAGCAATCGACGCAGCTCACGTAGAAGGGAAATAATAGAATGATAAAAATTAAACAATAAAATCCTCACGACGTTTCGATTGCAACACCAGCAATCATCATCAGGTGTGAAAACCACAGGAAGAAATGTAAAAAATGTAAAAACAAATTCTTGCTGTGGTTTTCACACCTGATAATGATTGCTTGTGTTGCAATCGAAACGTCGTGATAATTTTATTGTTTTATATTTTTATTATTTTATTATTTCCCTTCTACGTGACTTTACCGAAAGAACCAAGAATATGAATCCCTGCTGTCACGAAAGCTTTAAATCGAAATTCAATAGACGCAGCTCACGCAAGTTCTGGTTAGCGAGCATCTATTAAGGCCGGAACGGCACGCACGAGGATGCCGTGACCATAACCACGCCCGGCCACCTTTGTCTACCTGGTAATGACGCATTATACACAGCGGAATATGCACTGTACTAATTTAAGGCTGAGTCGATCTAGGGGATGTTCAGATATGCTGTCACCGGGTTCACAGCGTAGTGTTCGAACCACTGCGCCACCGCTCCCCGTCCACAACGCTTTATGTAAACACACGATGTGCATGCACGCCGCATAATTCCTTGCGCCGTTATATGCGTACGGCAGAGGCATGTAATGCACAAGGGGTTGAGCGGTGGCGCAATGGTTAGCGCACTGCGATATGAAACTGATGCCACGAGTTCCACTTCCCCCCGGGCACGGCCACCATCAGTGGCGAAATCATGGTGGCTCGTGTCGTGACGAGTACTGCAAGATCCGAAATGTCTGTCCCGTGCTCGCTGAGCGGCCTTGCTATCCGGTTTGCCGAACGAATGCACTCATCACACACAAAGTGCTTGCCACAAATGAACTACAATACCCTTAAATGTCGATTTAAAGCTTTCGTGACTGCAGGGATTCATCTTATTGGTGCTTTCGGTAAAGTCACGTAGAAGGGAAATAATAAAACATAATAAAAATAAAACATAATAAAATGTATTTTATTATGTTTTATTATTTCCCTTCTACGTGACTTTACCGAAAGAACCAAGAAGATACAATACCCCTGCCGATCTCGTCAAGGAGCATAAACCGTCACGAGAACTCCGGTCATCCTCGTAGCAGCCGATTTTGGTCGACCACATTGCCGGATGAAGCTAGTGCGGGACCTGTAGCATCTGTTATAAAGGGGCCCTAAATTGAAAAAAATACACAAATATGAAAACACAAATGTGTAACTTGCGTAGTAAAGCAATTTTATTTTTCTCATTTGTTATCCAGCCAGATAACACCGAGTCGCTCATTAAAATGTTGAAGGCGGTATAGTACTATACTAATTGAGCAAGTGCAAAATCACTGAACCGGAATTGATAGCTTGAAAGCATTTAGCGCGGGGCCCTTTGAAGTGCGGAGTCCGTAGCATATGCAGCTACTTTTGCTACGTGGATAATCCGGCACTGGTTGGCCATCGAACAATGATGCGCTTCTGTGACCGTCTGGAACGCTCTTCCTTCTGATATCAGGAAGCCACTGGAGCTATGCACTTTCAAATCTAGTTTGAAACCCCATTTCTTTAGAACTGCTTCTTGTGTTTAGTTTGTTGTTCTTCCCCCGCACCTTCGATTAGCAGGGTTGGCTTACGTACGGCGCGAAAGAAGTGTAACATACATATCTGAACTAGTTCTAGGAATTCGCCCCCCCCCCCACCTTCACCAACCCACACGTGGCGAAGCATGGTCCCGAAATCCTCACGACCGACACGGCGTGGGGGAGACCTTCATCCAACAGTGGTTTGACAAAGGGCCGTGAATTATCACATCGTAATTATATCAGACAGCGCCCACACATGCGCATGTTTCACATAGACCACGGCTTCATAGCGTCTGTAACAGCGGGTAAATAAAAACACGCAGAGATGACATATGCGACGCAACACGTCAACACATCGCTGCATTGTAAATGTCGATATTGGTTTGGACGCAACAAGCATGTTTTTTTTGTATTTACCTGTGAAAAAGGCGGAGTTCTGATCTTCTTTGCTTTTTTGCATTATTAAATTGCCAATAGTCAAACGAGTAATGACTGAGTGATCGGCGAGGAATAAAACGCGTCCGAGGGGACATCCACAGACGAGACGGAGCTCTGAAATCAGCGCTCGTGTGCAGGTTCTCTGTGGGTTTTTATTTACTTCACGGGATAGTACGAGTCGGCGGTGGATAGGCCATGACTGAACATAAAAAAAATCTATTTTATGATTACGTTCATATAGCGTCTCGCAATCGCTGACGAACCACAGAAAAGGTGAAAGGCTGACTGACAGAGGCAGTGAGGTGGCTCCAACAATTGATCTGCAGCTCTCGATGAAGAATACTTTCATCCCTTTCGTTGTGGGAGCACACCGGAGCACCCTGAGAAACCCCACGCACGCGAGGGAGCAACGCTCTATGCCATACAGAAGGGACGGATGATCGCACGGGGGGGGGGGGCTACGTACGGTGCGAAAGAAGTGAAACATACCTACATAGCAGTTTACACTCCTCTCTGTGCTGCGTGCTGCTGGCGAGCCAGGGTATTGCTCTTCGGTGTCCACGTGAAGGGAGTCCTCACGACATCCATAAACACATTCCTGCGGAGGGAGCTGGTAGGAACGTTGGGTTGCTCGGTCAATGGCCAGGGTCAACGGCGGCGTGGTGTATTCCGCAAATATGCCCGACTGTGAGGGCGGGCACAAGCCGGCGTGAGTAGGTTAAACGTTGAGTTTTATCATGGCACCACGGGTGACCAGCCCCTCCCCACCCAGCCCCACCCCTCCCACCCCCCACCCAGCCCCATCCTCCTCACTCAGCCCCTCCCCACCCAGCCCCTCCCCACCAGCCCCTCCCCACCCAGCCCAACCCTCCCTACCCAGCCCCTCCCCACCCTCCCCTCCCCACCCAGCCCCTCCCCACCCAGCCCCTCCCTGCACGACGGACGGACGGACACAATGATCCCCTGTGGGCTGGTGTAACCAGGAGGTTCCTACGAGTATTAGAATATTGTAACACGCCGGTGAATGCCATGGTCATACATTCCCAGCTATGTGTGCTCCCCTACTGTGTCTGTGTGTGTGTGCTCACTGTGGCGTGTGTGTATGTGTGCAGTATTAAAATTGAGTATAGATTGTCATATCAAACCTTACATACGCACACTCACACAGGCAGCCGCTATACCATTATAAAGGGAACACATGCTATTGCTCCATTATGTATCGACACGTACACTCTACTGTATGTACACAGAGACCACACGCATACCATTACCAAACAGGGTCAAACGCAAATGCAGAATATGTGCAAAGAGACAGATGCCCATTTTAGCCGGAATAGACTGATGGGGAAAATCCTATTTGCAAGCGCCTTAAAGCGTTCGTCGTGGCCAATAGCCACTCCACGCAACAACAACAACACACACAATGCACGCGACACGCACAGATTACCCACAAAAGACTCACACTCACACCCACGAAGGTGATAATCCACACACGCGCACGCATCACACGTGGACACGTCATATAAGGCACATTCCATTCTCACGTCACACACACACACACCACACCACGTACGCATACGCATCCCGCAAAGACAAATATCCTTTTAACAACAACAACAACAACAATACAAAACGTGCTCATGCTGTTGGGGGCGAGTGTTGTTAGCGAGCACCTATGGAGGCCCCGACACATGCACGAAGGGTGGGTGGCTCACCACAACGTCCTGGCCGCCTTTGTCTCCCCGGTGCTAATGTATTGCGCATCGCACCAGATACTCATTTGAGGCTGTCGACCCCCACCCCCCCAGAGGAGGCCCAGAACCGGTTCAAATATCCGCCGCCACCGATGTCGGTCGTGAGCGGGTTTCGAACGCTGGCGGCCGATTTCGCAGCGCAGTGCGCTAACCACAACCCCACCGCTCCCCGCGCGCGCCACGACCCCGCACGCACGCACGCGGCGGCGGAGGAGGAGGAGCGGAATATGACCGGCGGATCGAGGCGAGGAGGGGCAGTCGGCATGGAGGCGCGCGTTGTTGCGCCGCGCCGCGCCGGAGGAGAAGAGAGCGAGAAAGCTCAATTTCTCATCCCCGGCAGCAGAGAGGAAGAGGAATAAAATGAAATAATCTCTGAAAAACGTCCGGGACGTCGCACTGTGGTGTGGCAGGGGGGGGGGACACAGTCGGCTCCCGGCAGCCATCCCCCGGCGTCGCACCGGCCGCCGCCGTCGCCGCCTCGTGTAGACCGGGGGCGTCGTGAACGTGGCATTACCATTTTCACGGGGTGAGAACAAAACAACAAAAAAACAATGTAATCAATATTTTATTTTGTCGGCGCTCGCGTGAACGTTGCGCGCCCATGAAGCATTCATTGTCTGGGTCGAATGAGACCGCGCAAGGCAATTAATGGGTTTGTCATATACAGTGCGTGCGGCGGGTGTGCGCGTGTGTTCTATATGAATGAATTAAATGACATCTGGGCCACTGTGCAGAGAGCCACTGCAGCAGATGTGGTGGCGGTGGGGTTTTCTTTTTTTTGGGGGGGGGGGATGGGGTGTTTATTCCGTGGCAACGAGCTGGCATCAACAGCGGCGCGATTTGCGAATTCCTCTCCTAAGAAAGAAGACCGGAACGCACGCGTATATATATATTTTTTAAAAATAAAATCATCGACGGCGCTTGACCCAAATTCGTGGGACGATGCCCCCGACTGTTAAAAAGAAGAGGCACGGGAGGAAGAGATCGACGCGACACAGAGGTGACCTCAACTCATCCTATCTGCACCATCCGCACATCATCACACACCATTATCATCACCACCACCATCATCATCGACAGCATCACCATCGCTCGCGCGGCCGCACGCGCACATCGCATTGCATGGCTCTGCGGCTCAGCGTGGAGCAATGATAGAGCGAGCCTCGCTTGCGAGGTTGGTCATAGAAGCATGCGAGAGACAGGCGTTGTGTGTGTGTGTGTGCGTTCGGGGGATTAGAACCCCGGTTCACGGCCAACACCGATGGAGAATATCTGAAGCAGTCCTGGGTCTTGCTTCGGTCGATTTAGGCAACAATTTGTGCATGGAGCGATGTGTAAACATCGGGAGACAAAGGCGGCCGGGCGTGGTGCTGGCCACCCACGCCCTCATGTGCCGTGACGGCCTTCATAGGTGCTCGCTAACAGCACTCGTCCCATAAAGTCTATTAAGGCATACGGGTGGTCTTTGGCATTTTGGTGATCTTATTAACGTCCCGTTGTCTCCGCGTGTGTTTGTTGATGCGACCGTGTTGATGGTGACGAGTGGACATTGTCTGTGCGAGGTGACGCGGGTCCGGGAGTCGTCGTGAGTCTCTGTATGGACGAGCGTGGCGCTTCTGATGGAGCGTCCCGTGTCGCCGTTATCTCGCCGACCGCATCTACACGGTGGCCCTGTTTACATTCCCCGCTTTAATGCGTGCGAGTGTGCGCGCGAGATATCATTTCAATTCCACAAACAATCGTCAATCTACGTTGAAAAGACGCAGAATTGTACGTGGTTTTTTTTTGCAATTCGCATATCCACATCCAGTTATGTTCATTGCATTGTGTTGTTTGTATCTGTATACGTGTGTGTGTGTGTGCAGTACTGTATACGCATTTCATAATTGTAAACAAAACAGTTGGTGATCCCACGTTGCCAGTGATGCAGAAGCAGAAATAACCAAAAAAACATGATAGGTGACGTTTCGGGCAATGACCCTTCTTTATAGCACATATACACGGTTATTTCATGTGTGTGTATGCATGTGTATCGCTGGGGAGCGGTAGTGTAGCGGTTAGCGCGCTGCGCAAACGAACCCAGCGGCCCGAGTTCGGATTCGCGGCTCACGGCCACCACACCTGACGATTATGTGAACCGTTCCTGGAACTCCCCTAGGTCCACTCAGCCTCAAATGAGTACTTTGTGCGGTATGTAAACATCGCCACCAGGGAGACAAAGGCGGCCGGGCATGGTGCTGACCACCCAGCCCCCTCGTGCTCCTTAACAGCATTTACCCCAAACAGCCTTGACAAGGCTATAAGGGGGATCTTTATATTTATTTACGGCCAGAATATATTAAAGCCGTGCCGGCTTTAATAGATGCTCGCTAATAGCACTTGCCCCAAAAGTCTGTTCAGGCTATACGAGGCATCTTTGATTGCGCTCCATTGCTTCTATGTATTGTGTTGCTCAATATTTGTTTTTATCATAGTGAGGGATGGCGATGGGGATTGAGGGAGTTGTTCATTCAGCAGTGTGTACTCTGGAAAGCCTCGCTCAGGTTGAAGTCTCGTTTCCAGGAGGGTCATGTGTGTGTGGGCTGCACAGCGCGCGCGTGAAATAATAAAGGTCGCAGTGACAGTAATTAGTCCACATCACTAATTTAATCGGGGTTCGATACCGGGACACCGAGTTTCACAAGCACTCGGCAAACACAAATTAGTTACGGTCTAGGCGAGTTATGACCGAGGTGTTCCTTAGGCCGACTCAGCCAAATAGAAGCAACTTGGTGCGACATTGTCGTGGACATCAGCAATGGAGAGACAAAGGCGGCACCGGTCGTGTGTGCGTGGCGCTGACCCAAACCGTTGCCGGTCTTAATAGGAGCTCGCTAACAACACTCTCCCGTCAAGAGTGCTCTACTAAACGAGGCCGTATATCTTTGTTGCTGTGTGTGCGCGCTAACGTAATGCCAAATAATCGTCAGTGTCGCTGTAGAGAGCACACAGTATGTATATAAATAGATGAGCACGCAATGTCTCCTTCGCATATCTACAAAAGAAACGCATAACAGGTGACGTTTTGGGCAAAGGCCCCTTCCTCGTAGCACATTCATGGAGACGGAGTGGAGGATAAGAGTTGGCGACTGTAACATTGCACCAATGGGGGCCCCGACGATAATTATTATGTTCAAGTCGTGTCTTCTGCACGAGCGTTGTGCGTTATTGACGAAGGCGTTCACTTTGTTGTGCGACTCACAGCCAACGCAGCTTGAAGCGCCACCAAATCATTTATTCGCACATCTTGTCCCTGCGCGTGGCCAATAACCGCGTCCTGTGTGTTTAGACAATCCGTGGGCCTTCTGGGAGTGCTTGATTTGGGGCGAGGGGAGGGGGCAATGGGTTGTTTTAAAAACAGATACGGTAACTTAATTGAATGTGGACAGATGTATAAAGGTGACATTATCTGATTATCTAATTTGTGATGATATTCTTCAAAACGATGCAAACGACTATTTTGTGTTACGTATTTATATATGTTTAGTCGAACCAGCACCCATATCGTACGGAGAGAACGTCCCTGCCTGTAACATTTGGCAGTTTACCAGTATCTATCTATATCTCTCTCAATACAAGATTCATAACGCGCCATAATCAGCAAAAAACAAAGACGGGAAGCGCGGTTGGCTCTGAGAAAATGCAACGTAACGTGCGGAGCAAAAAGAAAAAATATATGTTTTGTGTCCGGTCTGATTCGTGCTGGATACAATCGCATTTGGAAATGTGATTTGTAACTTTGATCATTACCTGTGTATCGATAGTTCAATGTTCATGTGCCATTTTATTGAGGGACTGTTGTGGTCTGGGACTGTTTTGTTGTTTTTGTTGCCTTGCCAAATCTTGATGAATGGGACTTAAATCATTCATTTATTACGTATTTATATTTTGTTACTTGCTAATCATTTAAAAAAAAATCACTCTTATCAGTTTTTGGGGTATTATTTGCTATTTGTAACTCGCTGACCCGCCCATAGTGGACATCTATAAAAAAAAATCTTCATAGCTCACCGGATTCTTGTGGTCTAAATAAAGATTCGAAATTCTTAAAATGGCCCATTGGCTGGACCGCATTCCGTTAGGCAAGAGACTGTCGCAGGCCACCGTGGCTGCAGATGAACAACTCCGCTCTGTCCTCAGCCGCGCGGATGTCACAACAGAGGAGCAGCAGCAGCAAGTCCAAGTCAATAATGGCAGTTTCGCGTGGGTTTCGTGATGGTGTCAGATGGGTGGATGGCATCGCTCGAGTGGGGTGGTTGCTATTAAAGCGAATACCGCACCTCCGATTGGCGCCGTTGACTACGTGCGGTGCCAAAGAAGTTCAACGTACCGTCTCGGTAAGGCAAGGCCGTAATTATAATAATATATTGTGGGGGACACATCCCCCCCCCCTCCCCAATATTCAAATATGCTCAAAATGTCCCCCCCAATATATTGCTCTAAAATAGATTTCTGTTTATATGATTGTGGTTATGGTTGTACTTTACTAATCCCTAATCTCTGCCATTACATACAATGAAACAAGAAACAGTAAAAGAGAAAAAACAGAGCAATGTAATATAATACACTATTAGGCATTATTGTAAAAAATAAATACAAAGTTCATCCTGTGTGTTAGTGAATTTTTTTTTTAGGCAGGAAATGGCAGGAAATGAGTTTTTAAATTTAGATTTTTTTTTTATGGGGGGGGGGGGGACCCCCAGACCCCCTGGAAGATTTGGTCCTCCCCAATGTTGACTCCGTGGCTACGGCCTTGCGGTAAATACATACAGACCTTGAAGCGGACTCTCGTACGCGCTGGAAACCAACCGGTACAAGCTCTTTCACGACGTTTCCATATCTCGTGGAAGATGCGGCCATGGGGGGGGGGGGGGGTGATGGACTCTGTCGAGGAGGCTGTTTTTGGAGATACCGGAGACGTTTTCTTGATGCTCGACGTTTCTCTCCGCACGGCAGAGAATTGCAACAGTCGAGGCGTGCGTGCGTGCGGTAACTCGGCGACATCCGATCGTATTTGCGACACCCTTATATCTGTGCTATTTCTAATGTCATAACCTCGCTGATACGTGCAACGGGACCCGCACCGGAATGTTGCCTGTGCCGGACCAATGCTACTGACATTACGCACTCCCGGATGGCTCGAGGAGGAGATTGGGGTTTGCCGAAAACAAACAACTTTAATGTTGTTGTTGTTGTTGTTTTTCTTGCATGTGGAGAGACGCATCCGTGTGAAAGGAGTCACAACATCGTCTGTTTATTTATTGTGTAATAACGCAATATCAGCCTGCAAACCGTGTCCCTGTCCATATTTTGCATGACATCGACAAGAGCCATTCGGTCTACGTTACGATGTATGCACGTGTCTATGTTGTACAGAACGTGTGGTATGCTGTTGTGTATGTCATGTGCATAGCAATGAAAATGCACAGCGATAGCATGGCATTGTGGTAAGTCGATATATAGCACCGTAATGAGCATGTTAGCGCGCGCCACGGTGGCGAGATGTTAACTACCTCGCCTGGTATACAGGAGGTTTGTGGGGTTGATCCTCCCACCCTGACGCCTGCTGCTGTATATTTAAAGTTTGCGGTGTCTCTATCCCCATGGTCGCGTCGATTTCCTTCCATGTCCTCCGAAGTTTCCATCCACATTTAGAATCAACAGCACGCATTTAGAGTAAATGGCTTCTATAAATGCCACACGATGTACCACTGCGTTGAGCTATCCATCAGTGTGCCAGGCCGCTGCTGAGAAAGAAGCCTATGGAGCCTTATCTGGTAAAATAAATTAAATAGTTCATAGTTTAGGTTGATGTTACCAATGACCGTGTCCACTGGCGCGTAGAAGCATAACGCTGAGGGCAATTGTCCCCAACAGTCTGTAAAGGCTAGACGGGGGATCTTCGTCTTTGTGAAGCATGGGCGTGCATTCCTCATGACCGATACGGCGTGTAGAGGTCTTTCTTCATCCACCACCCAGCGTTGGATTGACGAAGCACTGCAAGCGATGATGCATTGCCATTAAATCGTGAAGGTAAAACGAGTCAAAGTGGATTCCAGCTCCGACGAGCGGGGAGCGGCGCTTATCTGTTTTTTTTACAGCCCTACGTCAGCGGTGGAAATTCCACATTACTATGGCGAGCGAGAAGCTATTCTGGCTGGAGGGCAGCTACTATTGACTTACCACAATATAGTGTTGATTTTATCGAGCCCAGGGAGTGATGGGTTGAGTGAACTACTGACCTGGATTTGAACTCGTTATAATTGTGAGTCGAGGGGCTCTATTGATCAGTGGCACGCACCGTCCGTAGATCGAGGAGGTGAACTCCATTGTTCATGTGTATGCACAGTACATATATGTATGATGATGATTGTTAAAGGGCACTTTATGAATTAAAATTGTTACGAGGAGCAGTCGGGGGAGCGGTCGGGGTAGCTGTGCCAGGAACGAGGCGGCCCGAGTTCGATTCCCGCTCATGGCCACCAACACCAGTGACGATTATCTGCACCGGTCCTGGGGCTCCCCTGGGTCGACTCGGCCTCAAATGAGTACCTGGTGCGGTGTGTAAACATCGCCACGAGGGAGATAGATGCGGCCGGGCGTGGTGCTGGCCAGCCACCCCCTCGTGTGTCGTTCCGGCCTTCATAGGTGCTCGCTAACCGCACTTGCCCCTACAATCTGTTAAGGCTATACGGGTGTTGTTTGTCTTCGTCTTGATGTTGTATCTGAGTGCATGTATAAACGTATGTATTTCAGTAGTGTAAGTTGTATGTTTGAATGTCGTCATCATCATCAACAGCAGTTGTGATCAATGTGCTGCTGAACCGGCATCGGTATCTGTGAAACTCCTGGACATTTACACCATTGTAACCTCATTTGCCAGTAGAAAAATATGATAATTAGTTGTATTACCCTTTTATCTGGCAACAAAACTGACACCTTTGTTTACAAGGAGTGATGTTTTTATAGACCACAATACCTGCAGTCGGAATGCAAACAAAAAACTCAACTCTGATAATGTATGCACTGTCCTTGAAGTTGATTGGTCCACACCCGAGATAGCTTTCCTTAGAGCCTAGTCTCACATGGTGTTGGACCAGATGACGCGAAAAGGCGCACAATTCAAAAACCATCAAAGTATGAGAGCTTGGGGTAAGCATTTACACCATTGGAACCTCATTTGCCAGTAGAAAAATATGATAATTGGTTGTTTTACCCTTTTATCTGGCAACAAAACTGCCACCTTTTTTTAAAAGGAGTCATGTTTGGTCCAACACCATATGAGACTAGGCTCTAAGGAAAGCTGTCTCGGGTGTGGACCAATCAACTTCAAGGACAGTGCATACATTATCAGAGTTATGTTTTTTGTTTGCATTCTGACTGCAGGTATTGTGGTCTATGCAAACATGACTCCTTGTGAAAAAGGTGTCAGTTTTGTTGCCAGATAAAAGGGTAAAACAACCAATTATCCTGGACATCTGTGAAAAATAGCTTTATAGCTCATCGGATTCATCCAGTATAAACACATATTCTGATTGATTCTGAGTCATGGATAGTA
This sequence comes from Lampetra fluviatilis, assembly GCF_964198595.1. Taxonomy (NCBI): domain Eukaryota; kingdom Metazoa; phylum Chordata; class Hyperoartia; order Petromyzontiformes; family Petromyzontidae; genus Lampetra; species Lampetra fluviatilis. The sequence continues at coordinate 12,766,880 of NC_136280.1, forward strand.
ACATTGAAAGTGGAGGGATCGGATATAAAGCAGATAGCAATGCATGTCTGAGTGTACGTATCAAAGTATGTATAGATTGTGGGGAGCGGTGGTGCAGCGGTTAGCGCTATGCTGCGCTACAAACCTGGCGACCCGGGTTCGATTCCCGCTCACGGCAAACATCAGTGACGATTATTTGAACCGGCCCTGGGCCTCCCCTAGGTCGACTCAGTCTCAAATGAGTACCTGGTGCGATGTGTAAACATCTACACTAGGGAGACAAAGGCGGCCGGGCGTGATGTTGTCCACCTACCCCCTCGTGTGCCGTGCCGGCCTTTATAGGTGCTCGCTAACAGCACTTGCCCCTACAGTCTGTTAAGGCTAAATGGGGGATCTTTATAGATGGGTGTATGTATGAACTACGTCTGTATGCATGTAAGTATTTACTTACGTATGAACTGCGTATGTATTAGTGTATTAATATACAGTACGTATTAGTGCATTGTGTGAGTGATGTATGAGTGTATTGTGTGTGCGTTGTGTATGAGTGATTTATGTATGATTGATGCATGAGTGTATTGTATGTGCGCATTGTACATGAGTGATGTATGTATACATGTATGCATGTGAATTGTGTGTGTGTTGTATATGAGTGATGTATGTATGATCGATGCATGAGGGTACTGTGTGTGTGTGCATTGCATATGAGTGACCTATGTGTGGGGTGTCCTGTGTGTGTACTTTTATATATGATTGATGTATGTATTAGTGTGTGAGTGATGTGCGTGGGAGTGCATTGTGTGTGTGCGTCGTATGCTGTAACCTGTGTGCCATGCACGAGATCCGCTCTGCTGCATTCATTCATCACCCCCTGACAATCAGACTTTTCATTTGTCTGCAGGAGCCAACGGGCGAGATGTGGCAACAAAACCAATCCACACGTGGCAATTCATTAATTCGTGCATTTAAGCAGGTGTGCGATCGGTGTAACGCATTGATCCCCAGCACCTGCGGGGGGTCACCAACACCCGCGACGTGCCGATCTTGGGGTGGGGGGAGGAGAAGGAGGGGGGGGGGATAATTGTGACCATACTTCACCACACTGGCCAGTACGGGTTGGTGAAAGCAGGAAGCATAGACGTTGAAGCGTAACAGCACGGCCCAACGCTCGCATGCTGCTGCACCGTGGTATGCCGAGGATGTAGCCCCTGCAGATCAGCCTACGAGATAGATAGGGCGTTATTGGCACAATCTGGGTATGAATAGGCCAACATCCGTTGTACAACGGCGGTGATATGACCGAGTGGCAGCAACGTTTCTTGCGTGTTGCAGACGTGCGCGGTTCGACCCCCAAAGGCCGCCCTGGTTATAGCTGCAAGGTGGCACTGCAGTTAACCACACGCGCGCGCCGTCGAGTGGACGTTAACGGAATCAGTGACGTGATCCATAAAAGCGCAGGCCGTGGGTCTCGGTGTAACGGCAAATTATAATAAATACTGCTGATTACTTAATTGGCTAAACCCGCATAGCAACATCGCCTCTTCCTGCTAGCAGACTATATCGGTCTGTGAAACACAGCGTGTCATCGTGACGCGGCCGTGATCATACCAAAGTGCTAAATTAGTATTACTAAGGAATGACAGCCTCGCGACCTCGAAACATCAAACATCAGCCACCACCAACAGGGCTCGCTATCCCGGGCATGGACCCCTACCCCCTAACCCTCAATTAAGCCCGGAGCGTGTCAGGATCCTTTTCATTAACAATGTGTCAGATGCTGCGTCACGGGGACGCGGGCGGGATTGATGGTGGTGCTGGTGGTGATGCGTTCAGTCACGCGCGGGCACACATGCACGCACACAGCCAAAGATCCCCCGTATAACCTTGACAAATGTTTTGGGGCAAGTGCTGCTAGCGAGCAGCCTTCGAAGGAGGGTCGCGACACACGATGGGATGCTGCGGCTAACGCCACGCCCGCCCGCCTTTGTCTCCCCGGTGGAAATGTTTTTTCCGCACCGTGCCAGGTGCTCGTTTGGGGCTGAGTCGACCTAGTCGTGGAGGCTTAGGACCGATTCCAATTGTCATCACTGGTGTTGGCCGTGAGCGGGAATCGAACTCGGGTGGCCGGCCTCATAGCGCAGCGCGCTAACCACTGCACTACCTCTATCCCCTATCACGAAGTAAAACACTCACCCGCTCAGAGACCAGTCGACCTTCACAATGCTTTGTGAATAATCAGCAAGCGCTGAGTAAAGGTTAGCGTCTATTAAAGGTCGTCAAGGCAAGGTGGTGAAGAAAGCGTAACGGCTTGCGACCATCTCGGCTCGACTCCTGATCACAATCAGTGCTTCTTGGTATCGTGTTGACATATCTCATCCGTGAAAACGAGCTTCATAGGTCATCGGATTCTTCCCGGATAAATATTCAGATTCCTATTTTTTCCCTTATGGTGCCGGGGACGTGTGCGTGTAGGTGAGCAAAAATTATGCGTGAATAGCGCTTACGATTACCAGCTGTGCTTTAGAACAGTAATCCAACGTAACTTCCCTATCCTTAAGATAGGATTATGTATTGGCGTACGTTGTACACCAGTGGTAGTACCTTATGCTAACAATCGCTACTCCAAGCCACCCGCTAAGACCAGCGTTAGGAAAAAATATTGAGTGTGAAATAAATAAAACAAAATGTGTGCTGCGCACCTTTGTTTTCCCAGTGTTTATGTTTCCACACGAGATCAAGTTGCATATTTAAGGCGTGTGTTGACCTCAGGGGGAGGCCTAGGACCGGTTCAGATGTAACTGTCGAACGGTGTTGGCTATGGCCGGCAATCAAATTGAGGTCGCCAGTGTACGCAGGGCAGTGCACGAACCACTGCGCCACCACCGCACGCTTCATCATGCAACACGCAGACACAAGCATGAGACGCGAACACCTGCAAACACGATGCAAGTCAAAGGAAATTGCATGTACTGTATGCGTAATGGCGCAATATGCCAGTACAGGAATTCCCCGCTATAAGTTGCTGCACTGTGCGTTGTTTCGCATATACGTTGCCAATTCGTGAGTGAACATATTTCCTTTTAAGTGTAATGCTTTGCCCTACGTTGTTAAAAAAATGCACAATATATATGTTTTTATCTTTACTTGGAACGCAAGTAAAAACGGACTATATGTTTTGTTACGTAAGCGCGTAGCCTGTACCAACGAAGATCCCTCTGCCCGGGTGTTCAGTCTCCGTCTGCCAGCCCGCCGTTTCGTGCGATATTTGATCACGTGTTAAGGTAGGAATAGAGCGTGAGGTGGTAGTTTTGAAAGAGTACCAAGGGATTAGAAAGATGAGTGCAAAACGCACAGTAAATGATGATGATAGTGCCTCTGGCAAGAAAATGCAAAGGAGATGTATTAATCGAGAGGTTAAATTCGAAGTTGTAGAGCGTTTTGGAGCAGGTAATAAGGCAGTCAATATTGCCAGAATGCTTGACCTCGGTGAGAATTATTCGTGTTAATGCGGAAAACATTCTCGAATGTGCTCAAAATGTGGCACCTTTGACTGCCACTAAAACAAGTCATATAGCAGCTGTGAAACTGGTATAGCAGTTAAGGAAAGACTTTTAAGTGTCTGGATTGAAGATACAAATCAGCGAAGCTCTGCAAACCATCTTTTCTAAGTTTTATCTAATTATTTGTTAATTACTATTCGTTAAAATGTATGTTAACTTATAATCATGTGCATTTTTGTACACTTCGTTAGTTTTAGTCACGCATTTTTTTCCCCATAAAAGTCGGCCAGGAACGCAACCCCTGATTTTAACATTATGTCAATGGGAAATTAAAGATCACTTTAAGTAATTTCAGGTCAAGTGACATTTCCCAGGAACGCATCGCTTTACGCACAGCGGGGGATTCTTGTGCATGCACGCACACCCAAACACACACGTGAATAATGAAGTGAATGAATGAACACGAGCAGACACGTTCACAAAGCTGACTTAGGGAGTGACAAAGAATAAAGATCGGGACTAACATGTTATTGACGAATTAATCTCATTTCCAGGTTGAACGATGACCAAGTCCTCCGGGTCGTCTCAACGAGGAATGAGCAGCATACACGGGCAGAGGTCTGGAGCTGCTGAATATAACTGACAACAAAGGAAATCATCGGAAGCAAATGTGAGGCTCAAAATAAGACTGAAATAGGGATGCTACTGCCGGTGGTGAAATGTGAACTCAAATCGTCGGAGGTCACAAAATTCCATCCCTTACAATAAAATCAAGGTAAAAAATGGAATGGCTGCAATGCAGCTGCTGTAGCATGTCTGTGCACTGGTGTGTGACCTTTATCAAATGGTAGAGTCTTCTAAAAGCGCGCACTTTCTTTTACATCCACTCAAAGACAATATTCATCAATCCGGTCAACCAAAAGATGAACTCTCTCATGCACCTGCCTCCGAATTGTCCTATCACAACAACAATAGCCTCCTCCCACAAGAAGAAGGGATGTCATCTCTCAACTAGCGCCCTTGCTTCGACAGTCCGGCCAAGCACACGTTTGGCCGTAAATGCGAAGGAAGGGCCAACCAATGGCTTGTCTTCAATCGAGTTTGAAGACAAGCGAGGTGGGTCCACTCGACTTGGCTCCGGCTCAGCTCGTCCCACCAAAGCGCCACTAAGGCGACGGGGCGCTTGACAGAGGCGCTCGATACCGGAACGCACACACGTGCGTTTGAGGATCCTGTTCGGCCATGCCGGTACGCAAATACCGCCCGGTGCGGTTCCTGCGGCCTCCTTGGTCAGTGAAACGCGGCCATCTTGGGTGCCGCTCGCACCTCGTGGGGCCCTTCAGCATCTTCTGCCTCTTCGTCGTCCTCTCCGCCTTCCCGCCGCAGTGGCTAAGCTCGCGGCACGCTGCCCCTTTTGCCTTTTCTCCGGTTTCGCCAGACTACGGAGAGAGTGAGCGACAGCCCCAGCCGCCGCCGCTGCTAGTGGGGGAGGACGGAGGCGTCTTCTACCGCGCGCGGGGGTTCACACGGCGCCGCAACCCCGACGCGCTAGCAGCGTGGACGCTGCGGGCTCGGTCGGAGTGGACAGACGGGCATTCGAATTACGCGGGCGACGGAAAACCCGTTTATGCAAAGGCCACTGTGGTGAAGGTGAACACCTCAAAGTCTGGGCCAGCAGTCCACAGGTTGGTGTCAATGGGTCACGTGGAGTTTGCCGAGAACCTTTCTGTGGCCCACGCTGCCTCCGATGGTGACAACGATGTTCCGATGGAGAGCCAAAACTTTGCGTACATCCTCAACGAGCCCAACAAGTGTATGCCAAGCCACCCCTTTCTCGTGCTCCTCATATCTTCCGTGCCGGCGCAGCTCGACGCCCGCCAGGCTATCCGTGAAACCTGGGGGAACGAGAGTCTGGTGCCGGGCATCGTCATCAAACGGCTCTTCCTGCTGGGAGCGGCGCCTGCGGAGGCAGGATCGTTGCATGTGCAGTCGCTCCTCGAGGAAGAGAGCCGTCGTCACGGGGACCTCCTGCAGCAGAACTTTGTGGACACTTACTACAATCTGACGCTAAAGACCATGATGGGCCTCCACTGGGTGTCGGAGCACTGCTCTGACGTGGCCTACGTCATGAAGACCGACAGCGATATGTTTGTAAATGTGGAGTTTTTGGTGAGCACGGTTCTCAAGCCAGAGCTCCACCAGCCTTCGCTCCCTGACTACTTCACAGGCTACCTGATGCGTGGCTACTCCCCGAACCGCAACCCCGAGAGCAAATGGTACATGCCGGTGGAGGTGTACCCGGGGGAAAGGTACCCCACCTTCTGCTCGGGCACCGGCTACGTTCTGTCGGGCACGCTGGCCGCTCGCGTCTACCGCGTGTCCCTCACCATCCGGCGGCTGCACTTGGAGGACGTCTACGTGGGGCTGTGCTTGGCCAAACTCCGCGTGACGCCCACCGCTCCGCCCAGCGAGTTTCTCTTCAACCACTGGCGGGTGTCCTACTCGGCGTGCAAGTACAGCCACCTGGTCACGTCGCATCAGTTCTCGCCGGCCGAGCTGCGCCGCTACTGGGGTCACCTGCAGCAGCACCGGAGCAGCCCGTGCGCGGGCAGGCGTGGCAAGGGGCGCAACCGGAACATTCGAGCCCGTCGGCGCCGGCAGGAGATTCCAGAAAGGTTGCCCCGGAATGCGATTCACATCAACTGACGGGCCCCTGGAGAGGAACCAATGAATGGACGTGGAATGTCGAACGCTTACTTTCTGTGCTCGTACAACGTGAATATGAAAGGGATCTAGGTTTTTGATGTTGGCCGATTTACAGCAAGCTTCCTCTCGGCATTCCAGGATATCCTGTCGTAATGCATTTGAGGGTTTCTTTTTTTCCTGCAGAATCTTCCCCTGTGCCATTTTTTAAAAATCACAATTCCACCTTCCTCCTGCCTGCTGCACTTACTCCTTGCACTGCTTCCCATGACGTCATCTGTGTCCCATCTGATTCACATGTCCGAGTGACCTTGCCTGCCTTTGGATGTTATTGCTGTTATATCCATGACGTCTGATCTAAGTAGGGCAGTCATTTGCCACATTGCGTTTCTATTGCAGTGGATGAGAGAACCTGGAGTCATAATTGGTGACAAGAGCCTGAACAATGCTTCTGGAAAGATTATGGTTTAAGTTCATAGACCACACAACACATTTCGATGTGACACCGTTTGGACTCGGCAATTCCCTATATTGATTTTTAAACGTCCTTGCAGAAATTGTTTACATTTTATAACTTATACAGATTTGATAAAATGAAATCGTATAGCATGAAGTGCCCAGTACAGTTTATCTTTAAACAAACTATGGGTCCACTGTAGCGCTTTTGGGGCCAATGAATGAGTGTTTTTCGTGACATCTGACTGTCGACCACGCCTCGTTGGGCCCACCGAAATGAAGCTCACCCACTATGCTACCAGTCACCTACCGGAAAGTGTGACAGTTGCCACAAACACTGCTGCAAGCGATTATCATCTTGTATGGGATTGTTGTCATCCCCTACACAAGACTCTTGATGAACACCACGATTGTTGTGGTAAGCTGTGGTGTTGTGCTGCAGTGCCAAAGGGGTAGTGATTGTCATCAGGATGTTTTTTTTAAAAGCCATTTCAATCCACTGCTGAATTAAGGGGCTTCTTCGCCAGTGCCCCAACACCGAGTCCTATGCAGCCACGAAAGGACAATACAGCAGCGCTGAGTTTTACTCTGATTCGTTGTTGAATTCACCACACGATAGTGAAATTGTTTTCATGTTTTAAGGTGTTTTAGCTGAGCATTTTAAATAATGTATGGTCGTGCGAGCCTGTGACCATAACTCTCCGATTTCTCAACGTTACTGCTCTACACAGTGTTAGACTCCCAACCCAAAGTGTCACAATTACATGACGATTTGGGTAAGGGCTTGGTGCAGATCGTGTTGCAGTTTGGTTAACATGGGAATAAAATGGGGTCCCCTGTCCAATTTCCTTCATACATTGAAGGCTAGCGCCTGCACACCTTCAAACCGTGGACCCAGGTACAATTGTACCACTCGATAGCTATGCCGCCGAATGCAAATTTTCTGAATGCACCCAGTGCATGCAAATAATTTGCCTCGGGAGTATCCCACATCGTAAAAGGGCATTTCTTGTGGCTTTTTTGTCGTGAACTTTTAAATAATTGATGTTCGTATGAAACTTTAATACGCTATCGAAACCTTACAACAGAATCGAAAATTGGGCAAATTGATGAGAGGTTCATATAAAATAAATGGAACGGAAATGATAAAAGGTGATTCGGTGTAAATTTTAGGAAAGACTTTTGTGTGGGAGTCAAGTTGAATGTCAGCAAGCCTGGTATGTAACTTGAACCATAAAACCCCACTCTCAAATGTTGCTAGCCCCAACACGCGTAGTCTTAACCCTGCCTGGCATCTTTCACCATAAATAGGACACTTAACAAGCCTAACCTTTATCAGTCAACTTTAACAAGGCACGTCTTTAGCCTGACCCTAACACATCCGGCGCTTACCCAAACGCTAATCACTACCGTGTGTAGTTTGAACCTTGCCATATTGATTGATTGACCTTTTCTCTCCCGATATCAAATCGATGTCTCATCAACTCAAGTTCTTGATGCACATCCCAAGGAGCAATTTAAGCCATTTCCAATAATATTGTGAGTTAGTATTACTGTAGCCAATTCGCATGGCCTTTTTGTTTCCACGCAAATTATGGCCCGAAAGAGATCTCGGATCAAAATGTGATGCACTCTACCATCAAGTGTCCCTGCAGAAGGCAGTCTAACGGATAAGGGGGCCTTCCTGTTTGAGGCTGATGTTTTGAAGGCGCCCTTGGTAGGTATGTAGAATCGATTGAAAACAACCTCACAGCCTATAACGTGTCTCACTGTGTGTGTGTGCAGCCCTTGCCCCTGTGTGCACTATGAAATGTAACGTACGTGTATATGCACTATGAATTATGGTGTTGGGCCTTTCCTATTATCTGCATGCTGTAGGCCTAGGGCGTCATAGTGATGCAGAGTGCAGCGTAACTACCCACTGACTACTCGGTTGCAATTGTGTACATACAATATCAATGGGCTCTCACCTGCTTAAATAAAAGGATGTGAATTCATGGAATTTTTTACACGGTTATTTATCATGAAGTTTCACAGTACAGTATACTGACCATACAGGGTGCAATTAAGGCCGCAAATTAGCAGACGCCAGCACTCGTGAAATAAAACTGAGCTCGTGCTTGTGTTGTCTCGCTTATGGCTCGGCCTGCGGTGTGTTGAGACTCGGGGGAGTGCAAAATGTAAAGACAATTAAATGTTTCCAACGAGGATTGTCCACCATGAGGCAAAGTGCACGTACATGCACAGCCCTTTTGTCAACCACTTCTGGACGAGGGCCCCTTCCCCATGCCATAACCTCCAGTTCGCACGGTTTGCTACGTACGGTTCGAAAGAAGCTCAACATGTGTACGAACATACATGCCATGGTAGTAATGCGTGTTGTGAGGCCATACTTGACCACACAGGTGGATCTCAAACTACCCAAGTGGGGAGGCCAGTCCCAAAAAAATAGGGCCCAACGTCAATAAAGAAGCACATTGTATTCTCTATGGTAAATATCAATAGAATACCAATTTTGGGGTCTCAAGAGCGGTGGGGGCGATTACCCTCCATAATTTCCTTCCCCTTGGATCCACTACTGCTTGACCACGCTAACTGGTTGGTGAAGGCAGGGCACGTAGACATGGGAGCATGGAAGTACAGCATGACAGTAGATTCTGGCTGTACTTCTCTCTGCTGTCTGCAACCTTAGGATAAGTAACCTTATGGCGGGACCCCGGGGTCCCATAAGCTCCCGGCTCTCGCATAAACATATTATAATGTAAACAAAAACTTTGCTCTTTTTCACCAATGGGTTTGAAGGATGGTGGCAAGTGTTGTCTTGTTAAACTATGCCTTTAAAACTGAAAACTACTTACACTATCAAAAAAATGATTTACACCCCTGTCAATCATCGTGTTACTCAGTGTGGATTTGTGAACACACTTTGTAAACAATACATAAAATACTAAGCGTTTTCAATGCGCTGTTCATATTGTAACAAGCGTTTATACCAATGTTACTCTACAGAGCAGTGGGTCGCCGCTCCTCTTATCCGCATTGATACGAGCGGTATGTGCGGACTATGGCTTAACCGCAAAAAATAACTATCAGCGCAGATGCATACAGACAAGAGAAGTATTACCAACAGGAGAAATTGACGGTGCAACGCATCTCATCTGTTTAATATATGCAGGTAATAGGATTGTCATCGATTGATCCTGGCTGCAGACATTGGTAGGTCACAAATAATAATGAAGATAAGAGAGCAGTTTCATTGTGTTATGCATACCGTTATGATAAATAAGGGACTTAAGTCGTGTAGGCAGTTTGAGCAGCTTTGGATAAGACTTATGATCCTGCCCATACCCGAGCATGGAGTGGCATTCACTTGTTCAGCTCTTGTGCGCATTCGTCCTCGCTGCTGCGCTTGGACGACGACATGACAACAGAATGATCCATGCCAGGTGGGTCGCGGCGTTTATGTGCGCGGTAGGACGGAGTCGCCAAAAAAAATAATGAATTTCGATTTTTACTTCCGTTTATTTCCTGGACGTCGGGGTCCTGCCATAAGGTTCATTTGGTAGTAGTGGTTAGTGTCCATTCAAAATGTGTGGGCCTGAGCCAGTGGTGGAAATTCCACATTCTGTTGGTGGGGGCCAGGATATCCATTGGAAGACTACGGCTGCCTTCCCGCAAAGTGTTATACAATGGTTCGGATATCACTCGCCACAGATAATAGAATTCGGATCACCAGGTCCATAGTGTTGTGCGCGAACCACTGCGTCACTGCTCCCCCTGGAAACATGCTTAATGTCACAGTATATGGAAGGGGAGAGGCCCAAAAGTTGTTCAACCACGAAAGCAGAGATCCAAGTCATTAATATATTCTGCTCACTAATGCTATGTTCCCACGGCCTGGGTGAATGTGTTATAGCTTCCTTATCAAAGCAACACTGCCCACTAAAATCTGGTCATGCATCTGGGTTTGTCGCTGACTTGGCACGGTATTGCTACCATAGAAATCTGGGCTTCCTGACTCGGCTGGCCTGCTTTTCTAGTGGCTATGGGAATGTGGCACCACGTCCGATAAATAATCTGCCTGATAAGCCAGGCACATAGCAGTGGTAATGATTGACGTTGTCGTGCCTATCTGGTCAAATTATGTGACACTCAAGACATGATGGGGATTGGCATGTGGACTATGTTAGTGACCTTGATCTGAATTGACTTTGATAACATCGATAATCACGCCCTGCAGTCAGGATGCAGTCAGTATGACTTCTCTAGCTGAGTGTCACAATTGTAAATGCATGATGAAAATGAATGTTGATGCATTGTTCTTCATCTTTAGGCAACTAAGTATGTCAGTAGTCAGCATTGTGTCAATCACAGTTTTTATGACAGGGTAGTGCCCTCCATCAATCCCAGCCTGAATCTCCCAAAAGCCATTGCGTCAAATCCACTTTAGTGAGGGTTCAAATCACATTTAGAATCAAAATCCGTTGTTAAAGTAATCTATCTGAATCTCATACTTGTCAAAACATGGATCATGTACTCACCATCCCATATATATACGAATAAAAACCATGATTTGTTTGTTTAAGTTGATTTTAGGAGTCAAAGGGGACCCTCCACAAGTCTTGAAGATTTTGCACGTAATTTCATCGCTATCATATATATCATGACAGTCCATAACAGTGCGCATGATGCATGAAAGGGCGAGTCATACTATAAATCCCATACTATTCAGAGCACAATTCCGATACCAGTTAAGAGCAAACATTCCACAATGTGAGAGCCAGAATCCCATAATGTGAGAGACTGAATCAAATACTCCTCTGAAAGTAATTGTATTCGGACCCTCATTGCCATAAGGGAAGAGCTGATTCCCTTGAGTCAGAGCATGAATTCCATTATAGCGTTAGAACCAGTAATTCATTTTCCTCCTCTATGACCACCCATTTGTTTAATCTACGAAGTGTTTTCATTCGCACCTTACCTTAAAAAATGTTTTACCGTATACCTCCTGCTTCGCTGGTCTAAGTGATGTAATCTGTCTGATGTCCATATTGGTTCGAACATCAATCCTCTGCCAGCACCCCGACGCATAAATACAGGCAAAACCACATCTATATTATACTGGTAGGAACCTCCTGGTTACACCAGCCCACAGGGGATTATTGTGTCCGTCCGTCCGTCTGTCGTGCATCCAAAAATGGGAGGGGTGGGGCTGGATGGAGAGGGGAGGGTTGGGAGGGGCTGGGTAGGGAGGGTGGGGAGGGGCTGGGTGGGGAGGGGAGGGTTGAGAGGGGCTGGATGGGGAGGGTGGGGCTGGGTGGGGAGGGGAGGGTGGGGAGGGGCTGGGTGGGGAGGGTGGGGCTGGGTGGGGGGTGGGAGGGGTGGGGCTGGGTGGGGAGGGGCTGGTCACCCCGTGGTGCCGTTATAAAACTCAACGTTTAACCTACTCACGCCGGCTTGTGCCCGCCCTCACAGTCGGCTATATTTGCGGAATACACCACGCCGCCGTTGACCCTGGCCATTGACCGAGCAACCCAACGTTCCTACAAGCTCCCTCTGCAGGAATGTGTTCTAATGTGGTTTTAGGAGTAAAAGCCTCCCGCCAAACGTGTTTTCCGTTGTCTTGAGATGCTGTTACATTTACACACGACCTGTATCTGCATTGTATTGTAATCTCATGCAGCTGCGTAACTGTCCGATAGATGCAAAAAAAATAAACTATTTGATTTAAAAAAAACATCCATCGCTGCTACGCGGAATCTCATAATAATGTTACCTCCCTAAAAATTACCCCACTGAAAAAAAGAACCTGTTCGAAGCCAAGCCTTTGTGTTCAGAAAAGCGGTCATCAAACTCAAATAAAACAACCGTGTTGAACAAAGCCATCAGACGCAAGGGTAAGTGGGCTGCATCCATCTCAGGCCTCGATGTGGCGGTAGCTACGTTGACATGCTAATCTCTCACGATACAATAGCCAGCCCAACAGCTTTGGGGTGCCCTCCATCTTCCGTCTCTAACCCCGCCCACTTACCCATGGGCTGCACCCATCTCAGGCCTATATAACACCCTGCTTCAGCAGCTCTCTTGCTATACGTTTTCACCTGAGGCCGATTGCTTGTGTTGCGATCGAAACGTCGTGATTTTTTTAAAATAATGTTTCTATCTACGTGACTTTACCGAAAGAGCCAAAGAGTTTGGTAGAGAGGAGGTGAATGAAATAGATGAAACGAAGCAATGGGCGAATCTGTTGTGCGTGAATTCGGTGAAAGTGAAATTTATGACCGTAAATGATGATGCTGATGATGAATGGATTGAAGGAACGGAGAATGAGTAATACCCATATAATGAGAATATGAAGAGGGAACAGTAACGGTGGTGATTGTGAGGGGGAGATTAAAGTGTCGTGGGGTGAGCTCGGGAACAATAAGTGAGTTTTGAGTGCGGAGCGGAAACTAGTGCGTGAAGGTGACTGTTTAATGTGGAGGGGCAGTTTGTTCCAGTGAACGGGGGCGAGAAGAGAAAATGAGCGAAAGCGTGGATTGAGCGCAAGGAGAAGGAAGAATGGAGAGAGACAGAAAAGTTTTAAATCGATCCATGGAGCCATTCTATAAACGTCGTAAATGTGGATCATTGTAAATAGGAGCCCGCCTGTATTTTAATAGGCGTGAAATGCCTCGACCGAACGATGTCTCAATCATTGTTCTATTGAAAAAAGGAGTTAAACTGATTTGATTAATTGCACATCCATTAGCCTCCCGTCACATGCATGGACATCGTAAAGAACTGAATAATGGTCAACTTAAGAGGTCAACCAACCGTGGGAACAAGCTAGTTTATAAAAGCCATTGACCACATAGAGCACTATGAATCGGATTATTCGTGGCCAGATCATCCTTCGTACCAGGCTTGTTGAATGGTGTTACTGTTAAATTGTTAAGCGGCATGAGATCTGTAGCAACCACGGTAAGAAGTGATTTTTGAAAAATTATGACCGAAAAGGATGAGAGGCAGTGGGGGCCTTAAAACAATGGAATCAAGCATATGTAGTACGTGGCTAATGGAAGCTCATTGGGAATCCTGGGACAAACATCATTTTAAATTCTGTAAGGGCCACATGCTTCCTGTCATTCTGGCTCTTAGTGTCATGAGCGCTGAGGGTGCCCTGTATTATCGGCACTAATATAGTGGGCAAAATGTCATAAAAGATATGGGGAAAATAGTCGTTGGAGACACCCACGTGGGTTCTTCCATTTATTCGACCCCCCATTATGATGCAGAAAATCACTGTCCTGTCCAGGAGGTGGTGGTCCACGTGGTTGTGATTCCACCACGCTTGTAGATACTGGTGCCACTGGCATTTCGTACGACTCCTGAACGGGACTCGGTCATATCGACTTCCCCTCGAGCAGCAGTGATGGTTCGTTTCTACGTTGGTTTTGGCAGACACTGGTCAAGCGAAATCGGCCACGGTTGTTACGTACACTCAAAACATCTAGCCAGCTGGTGATTGTAAGCAAATGAACACTCATGGCTCCAGTATCAGTAATAGATGAAGCAGCATGCATGCCAAGAAAATATTGCCAACTGCAAACAGAATACAGCAGTCCGACAGTAACTCAGGACAGAAAAAATGTTTTACGTTATTCTAAATATGATTTGGGTATGACCGATATAGTTAAACAAGCAATTGGCATGGGAGACACTCAGCCTGTTTGGCAAAATTATATAAAATTAGCATGTTGGATAAGGCAATCTGGCACGGTCAAGGTTTTCTCCACATTGGACTTAAGTGCCGATTATTGGCAAAATGGCTTTAGACGAAGCCACGAAGCTTAAAGCAAACTTCATCACCCCAGGAGGACTGTTCAAATTTCATGTCCTTCCAAAGGGTTTAAAACAGCTCCAGCCACCTTTCAGAGTTGCGATGGGAGTCCCACCTTATATATTTGGATCACACGTTTGTGTATCATTTGAGGAACATTTGCAATGCTTGCGACAAGATTTTCTACAGGAAGACAACCTGAAGCTAAGACCAATTTTTGTTTATGCATTTTTCTAAATAGTGTACGCTGCCTGGACCATAGTGTTAACCATGAAGGGGTAGCAACTAACACAGAGAACATTTAAGAGTGATAAAGTGTGGCCAGTGCCGAAGAATGCCAAAGAGGTTCTTCAATTTTTTTGGTTTATCCTCTTACAGAAAATGTATGCCAGAATTGCAAGTCTGTTACATGCATTCGTAGCAAACATCTCTGGGTTTAAATGGAGACCAAACGAGCTTAAGTAATTTGAGAAATTGAATAGAACCTTAATTGGCTAGCCAATATTTGAACAATCCAAATTCACTGAGCCAATTATTCTCGACACAGAAGCACGCGATCATGGGATCGAATGCGCATTGTCAGAGCACAGAGCGGGAAGGGAAGTTGTCGCTGCGTATTTCAGTCAAGTGCTCTCTCCAGCCATCACCTAATGGGAATTTTTGGCCTTGGTACATTATTTAGAGGCATTTCGGCCATATCTGTATGGCTGTACTTTTGCAGTACGGACAAATCATTTGGCTTATAGTATGTACTGAAAACGAATAACCCCTCGGGACAGCTGGCCAGGTGGTTGGAGGTGCTGGAGGAATTCTAATTTATAACCAAACATAGAGCAGGACAGAGACATACAAATGCAGACGCTGTCCAAGGTACCACAACTTCCTTTATTTGCCTCAGCAAGGCCATCCATAATGTGGTGGCAACACAACTGCTACCACCTGAAGCCAGAGATGACAATAATAACTAAACATGGGCAGACTGGGCCACTCAGCAAGCATGGAGCAGTTTAGACAAAAACGCAAAGATGGGGAAGAGGGAGAGACACTCGAATATCAGCCGCATATGGTGGAATGGGAGGGTATTTTGGTGATTGTCGTGCCGATAAAAATGACCACACATTCTGTACCAAAACAGAGGGACGATTTCATACGGGCGCATCATGATGGGCCATATGTTATGCATCAGGGGTCCCCTACCAAAATCAGAAAAGGGCAATGCATTTATATTGGTGACCAGGCGGCAAATGGCCTTCCTATTACCAGATCCAAAAGCAGAGCTGTTGGAGGATGTTTTTAAAAGGGCTTATGTGCTGAACAAAGGGCTGCCAGAGACCCTGTTTGCAGACCAGGAGAGACATGTGTCACCATCCGTTGATTATATACACACGCGTGCAGTGTTGGGGATGCCTACAATACAAACGTCCGCATGTCACTGGCACACTGGGGGCACGAGATCATCTTAATAGAACACTGTCCAGCTTGCTGTCACGTGCCGTAAATGAGCGCCAATCAAATTGGGATAACTTTGTCTTGAGAGTTCGGCAGAGGGCGGGTGCGGGTGTAAAGGGATTAACACGGCTCGCTACGTACGGTGCGAAACAAGTTCTATATACGTGTACAGTACATTTACGGAGGGGTACGGGTTCCCAGGTTGTGATTGCTCGCGGAATCGAAGCCGCGCGATGTCTGGTAACGATTCCGAAACGAACCCCTTTTTTGAATCAATTCCGAA
The DNA here is from genome assembly GCF_964198595.1 of Lampetra fluviatilis. Classification (NCBI taxonomy): domain Eukaryota; kingdom Metazoa; phylum Chordata; class Hyperoartia; order Petromyzontiformes; family Petromyzontidae; genus Lampetra; species Lampetra fluviatilis. The sequence continues at coordinate 12,783,072 of NC_136280.1, forward strand.
GATTCCGAGGATCCAAGATTCAATCTCCATGCCATGAAAACGTCGTTAATCAATCAAAATCGACTGAGATCTATCGAAATCCACGCAGCAGAGGACTGCCTGGTTGTGATCTGGGCCACTGTCAGTTAATAATGTAAAGTAGGAGGCCGAGTTGCCCACGAGAGATTAGAGGCAGTGGGGGCAGCGGGTGCATTGCCCCCCCCCCCACGGTGGCCAGAGCTACAAGTTGGGGCCCCCAGTGTAAAATAACAACTTATTTTGCGAAGAAGACGGAGTGCCCCTAACAGACTTCAATGTTCGAGGCCGTGAGCGTAACGATGTGGTTAGGCAAGAGGAGCCGCGATGCATAATGGCCGAGCTGCGACCGTGCGAGACACATACAAGGATGGGGCCCCACCTGACCGATTGCCGCACCTCCTGAGCTCATAATGTCGCTACTATGCCACTGCTTAGACGGGTAATCCTAAGGGAGGGGGGGGGGAGAAGGGTTTGGGTTACATCCTTGACGGCATCTCAGGGTGTGGCGCAACAGGTTAGTAAAGTTTATGAAACATACATTGTGCGCATCCTTGCCATGGTTACGCACATCGCATGCGGACACGTAAATGTATTTCATTGACTTTGGAATACAGTCGAGAATTTGGACGAGATGCACGCGTACGTAAATACAGTATCACTGATGACTGGTCAGCTGGAACACAGTCGTTCCACATTTGCACACTCCACTGCTATAAATATAATGCTATCCACCGCAACCAAGTTTTTATTTCTCACTTCTGCTTAGTTTCAGCTTGTGGCTGCAATTTGAATAAGCGCTGACTCTTGTGTTATATCTGTTTTTCCGTGTCTGATTCCTTAATAAATACATGTAATTATTGGCAACATTACATCCATTATATTTGAAATGTTGCCAATAATTGACGGCAGCTGTGTACCAAATACGTTCATGAAATATATCGTCGAAGATAAGACGTATAAAATCAAAACGGCAAAAAATATCCCATACACCACCTTCAGGTTTACAGTCTTAGGTCACACCTGCATGTGGATTTAATCATCTGCGCCCTCTGAATCTGACTGGCACAGGAAGCCCATGTAGCCTCCCAAGAGAAGTAGACAACTTAATTGGTGGAAACAATATGGGTCCTGTTTCGCCTTTTGGCGTTATAAGCGAAAATTTATTCAACTATTTTTTTTACTATGATTATCATATCGGAAGACGCAGCTTCAAAAGGATGCCGTTCACTTTCATCGATAGCAAATTCAATTTTTCGATTTAAAGCTTTCGTGACTGCAGGGATTCATCTTCTTGGTTCTTTCGGTAAAGTCACGTAGAAGGGAAATAATAAAATATTAAAAATAAAACATAATAAAATAATTCTCACGACGTTTCGGCCACAATGCAAGCAGCCGTCCACAGGTGAAGAACAGGTCTGTCGGAAAAACAGCGTCTTAAATTCAACGTTCTTACATGACGACCGCATGTCGAGCGCCATATTGCTTTACTTTCGTTTAACTTAAAGATTATTTTTTTTTACTGTAATATTAGGTCTAATATGCCTAATTTACAACGAGTCAACGCCTGCAAAGAAATTGCAACGACCCACCAACAAATTAAGTGGCAAAAGAAATGAACGAGATTGTGCAAAAAACACCATTTGAAGATGTTATTGCTAATTTTGCAATGAAAAACATCTTGAGATGTTCATCTCCAGCATTCATTTTTCTCACCTTATGAAAATAAACGATTGACATGACTCTGCCTCTTTTTATATACACTGTGCCTACCCTTACTATGTAAATATATTTATTGAAGAAGATATCTTGGTTAAAACATTTTTATCATACATACAAACAAAAATAACATGACTGCAGGGATTCATCTTCTTGGTTTTTTCGGTGAAGTCACGTAGAAGGGAAGTAATAAAATAATAAAAATAAAAATAAAACATAATAAAATAATTCTCACGACGTTTCGGCCACAACGCAAGCAGCCGTCTTCAGGTGAAGAATGAGACACTGCCAAGCTTGGGGCTTATATATAAGCTGGGTTGGAAGAAGAGCGCCTTAACAAAAGAATGTGCATATCAAGAGGAATTTAGCATTTTCCATGAATATGCAAAATTCCTCTTGATATGCACATTCTTTTGTTAAGGCGCTCTTCTTCCAACCCAGCTTATATATAAGCTCCAAGCTTGGCAGTGTCTCATTCTTCACCTGAAGACGGCTGCTTGCGTTGTGGCCGAAACGTCGTGAGAATTATTTTATTATGTTTTATTTTTATTATTTTATTACTTCCCTTCTACGTGACTTTACCGAAAAAACCAAGAAGAAAAATAACATGGTCAAAATTTGTTTGTGCAGGTCCTTTAATTTTCGTAGGCCCCAGGCACGGTGCCGACTGTTCCTATTGGATAATACGGCCCTGCCACTGCCATTCGTTCAGCTCGATTGGGACGAATCAAGGAGACGAGGGCACACTGTTCCACGCCGACCTGGACAGAAAAAAAATATATAAATTTAATAGGTCCTTGTCAATCCACCGCTGGATAAAGACCTCACAACATGCCGATTATAGGGGTTGTTTGAACATATTTCACCATGCTGGTGAGTGCGGGTTGGTAAAGCGGGCGCGCGCCCAGGTCTTGTGTAGATATCACTACTGACGTGAGCCATGGCGGAGAACTCGATCTCATGTGACCAGGTTTACAGCACTATGTAATCACCACTGCGGATAGCGGGACTTGATTGTTCCAAGAACACACGCTCCCGGAAGTTCTTCCCTGGAAATCCCAATCTCCCATCACGCCCCTGCTTTTATCCCCTTGATTACCCTCTTCGTGAACCTTCCAGAAGGGTTGCCTAGTTCACCTCCTCTTAACCAACCCCCTTCTCTCATCCTCTATCGCCTCTAACCACCCTTCACTTCTCCATCTCATTTTCCGACTCTTTTCCCTTAAAAAGAATAAACTCCGCCAATTTGGTGCGCCCTGTCAGCTGTCCGTACGACAGCGATATTTCTTTTATGAGTTCATGAGTTCTTTAACTTACTGACGGTACATGAATGGTCCCAGAGCAAGTTTTGGTGTGACTACACACGGTATTTTAAACTAGCTGGATGGGCACCACGTGATACGTTTTCTCCCTCACTTTGCATATACATAATTAGCATATTCTCGCTATTGATAAGGGGCCGTCCATAAATGACGTCATGCACCTAGAGGGGGGGGGGGGGGTCAGACATTTGTGACGATGTGTGACGAGGGGGGGGGGGGTGATAAATGTGATGTCACATCAAAATGCGCAACTTTAAATATATATAGACAACACGTTCTACTTAATTTAATAGACGTTTAAATAAATGTTTTCTCCTACAACATCAGAGTGCAGCGCCACATTAAATACGCACTACAATGACAATAGTTTAAATCGATTTGAAGCATGTTTAATATTTTTTGGGGGAGGGGGTGGGCAGAGCTTTGTGAGGTCATATTTGAGGGGGGGGGGGGTCTGACTTTTTGTGACGTCGTGTGACGAAGGGGGGGGGGTCAAAAATCCTTCAAAATCGCGTGACGTCATTTATGGACGGCCGCTAGGGTGGAATTTCCCCTGGTTCATTTGGTCCCACTCCCCCCACGTACATTTAGAAACGTATTTCCATATAGCTACAATACATTCACACGCTATGATATACGCCACTTCGATGAGCTATTATGCGTGACCAGGTCACCTCTGAAAAATAGCTAACAGTTCAGCGGACTTTACTTGATCAATTAAAGTTGACTTTTTAAAATGATGAAGTATTGACGAATAAACGTCTTTAAGAGGCAACACGCCGTTTATTGCTATTACTACAAGGTCCCTATTGCGAAGGGTATCTCGGTCCCTTCACCCGATACCTCGGGAGTTATGGCCTCCGGACTCTACGGCCTAACACTGGCTTCCTATCGTCCTCCGTCACGAGCCTCAGGGAGGCTATCTGACCCGGACCCCCCTGGTCCGTGGGTCCTGACCACTGGCCTCGCTGAGCTCGGCCCTTAGAAGGGCTCTAGATCTTGGGGCCCAGGGTCCTCTCTTCCAGCTCGGTCTTCTGTCCTCAGTGTGCAGATAACTGAGCCAGAGCTGTGAGCGCTCTGGCTTATATGTAGTGGTGATACGCGCTGGGTGTGTACGTCATGTGCCAGCGCGTATGTACGTGTGTGTGTGGTGACGCGCGCTGACGGGGAGGAGCAGGCGTCAGTGCGCGGGTGGGGGTAGTGCTGCTGATTGGCTGTGTGCCGGTGACGCGCTGAGAGGGAGTGATCGGGTGGCAGCGCGGTGTGATTGGTCGAGGAGTGGAAACACGCGCTGGGCGGAAACGGATCGTAGAGATAGCGCGTGGTGATTGGGTAACTGAGGAGCGGTGCCGACGTTGAGGTCCGCATCCGCTCCGTCTCCCGGGAGGAAGAGATATATAAGATGATGCACAGAGGAGTAGAGGGCAGAAGTGGAACCATCTAAGAATGAAGACGAAGGTGCAGAGATAGAGCCCGGAGAGGAGAGTAATGGAGAGTAGAGGAGAGTAAGGTATAAGTGTGTAGCCAGAGAGAGAGAACGGTCTACACGAGCTGAGTAATGTATAGTGTGTAGCCAGAGAGAGAGAAAGGTCTACACGAGCTGAGCGATGTATAGTGTGTAGCCAGAGAGAGAGAAAGGTCTACACGAGCTGAGCGATGTATAGTGTGTAGCCAGAGAGAGAGAAAGGTCTACACGAGCCGAGTATGCATACGGTGTAGCCAGAGAGAGAGAAAGGTCTACACGAGCCGAGTATGCATACGGTGTAGCCAGAGAGAGATGTAAAGTCTACACGAGACGAGTAAAGAGTGTAGCAGAGGCGTAAGGTCTACACGAGACGAGAGAAGAGTGTAGCCGAGGCGCGGAGTCTACACGAGGCACAGAGAGCCAGCAGCACAGAATCTACGAGAGTCAAGAGAAGCGTAGGGCGGAGAGAAGAGGTCACGAGTTGTACCGTTGTATGGTGACCGCATTGTGAAGAAGAGAGGCCACGCGTTGTATCGTTACAAGTCAAGATTTAATAAAAGAAGTGTGTTCCCGTCAAGGAGTTTCCTGCCGTCATTTCCAATACTTCATATATACCCGTTCGTGGCTAGCTCCGTCCTAGCCACGCCCTCTTTCTGGAACCCTCTGGGCCATCCTGGAAGGTGACGTCATTCCCCCCGGTTCCCCCCCCCCCCGTTACTAGGATCCGCCGTTGCCCTCTGTCTGACCCCACGGCATTTGCCCTGGCGAGGTGACGCCGCTGCATCCTATCGACAATCAGTAGTACTGCAGGGCTGTGGGATGTTGAGTGACAACCACTCCCACAATATGTAAATGCGTTATAAAAACCTCGTGCTGTTCCAAGAGTTGTTACTCAATATTGAGTCTCAGTTGTGAAAAAAAATGTTATTGGAGTTTGTGTTTCCTGTGTTCTGCTTTGTTTTTTTGTACACGTTTGGAAGCAGTTTTGCTGTACAGGGTGGTCCAGATGCATTGTGACCCCGATTTAAAAATTATCTAAATCTTTACACATATTCTTGAAAGGTTTATTTAGAACAGAAAATTAAAATACAAAGGGAAACAAATGTTAGGGGTCAATTAATTGGGGGTCACAAGACACCTGGGCCACGTTGTACAGCACAGTACTTTGTTTAAACCCTTGAAAAATACTCCTGGTGTCAATTACTCCTCCCTGTTTATGAACTTAAAACTGCCACAACTACAAACAACAACAACAGAGCCAATGAGGGCAATAACGTTGGCCAACTTGGTCAAGAGTCAAACAACAAGAAAACCCTGGCTGCCCGGATCATGATGTGATCTGCAATGCGCAACATAAGCCCACTTATTAAACCGCACACAAAGATCCCCCATATAGCCTTAACAGACTGTAGGGGCAAGTGCTGTTAGCGAGCACCTATGAAGGCCGGAACGGTACACGAGGGGGTGGGTGGCCAGCACCACGCTCGACCGCCTTTGTCTCCCTAGTGGCAATGTTTACACACCGCACCAGGTACTCATTTGAGGCTGAGTCGACCTAGGAGAGGCCCGGGACCGGTTCAGATAATCGTCACTGGTGTTGGCCGTGAGCGGGAATTGGAACTCGTGTCGCCGGGTTCATAGCGCAGCGCGCTAACCACTACACTACCGCACACACACACACGTACACATTTTAGTTAAAATCGCGCATACATGTCGTGGTGGAACATTGTGTGGTCGAACATTTCAGTATATCGTAAACAACTCTAGCTGGGGAGCACAAAACCTGTTTCTTCGCTGTAACTGACCCAGCAGGTCATGGATAACCGTATTCTCCTTGCTCAGCGACATTGCCATCTGGAGGTGCTGCAGTTTTGCCCGACCACGAACACGCACGAATTCGCAACGGGGGAAATGGCGCACAGACTCATCCAGAAAGACACCGAAGAAGAATTTGGTTGTATTTCTCAAATCCCCACGTGCGGTTGCACACATGCAACTGTGCTTTGAGTGCACAAGAGCGATATTCAGTGTCGAGTGTGACCCTCGTGTAAGATGGTATTCAATGTGTACATGGACAGAGAAAAAGCCAGTTTTCCAGGAGACTCCATGAAGTAATTTCAACGAGGTAATGTCCACGTCGTGCAGTTTCGATGGGCAAGGGGCCGTCCATAAATGACGTCACGCACCTGGGGGGGGGGTAAGACATTTGTGACGATGTGTGACAAGGGGGGGGGGGGGTTGAGAAATGTGACGTCACATCAAAATGCGCAACTTTAAATCAATATAGACGTTATACTTAACTAAATAGACTTCTTAATAAATGTTTTCTCCTACAACATCAGAGTGCAGCGCCAAATTAAATACGCACTACAATGACACTAGTTTAAAGCGATTTGAAGCATGTTAAATTTTTTTGGGGGGGGGCACAGCTTTCTGACGTCATATTTGAGAGGGGGGGTCTGGCTTTCTGTTACGCCGTGTGACGATGGGGGGGGGGGGGTCAAAAATCGTCCAAAATCGCGTGACGTCATTTATTGACGGCCCCCAAACCTATCGCCAGTATCACGTTCGTTGGCACTGTCATGGGCAGTGAGGTCGGGCTGCATAGTCGTGGGAGCATAGAGGTAGAGTACAACAACAGATGTCGCTGCACCGGCAGCAGCCCCACAGCGGCGTTGCTGTGCCTTGGTGGTCACCCACAACAAACACTGTCCAGGCTCAACACGGCGTAGATTTCTGGAAGGATAAAACTATTTTCCTTTTATGTTTATTTTTACCAGGTAAGGCCCGCTGAGATGTTACAGCTATTTTTTTTTTGCAGAAGCGACGACCTGGCCACAAACGATAGCTCAACAAAGTGGCCGATCGTGGGATAAACCAGAGGACCCGGAAAAAAAATCCACTCGACTCCAGGGAGAGCATGCAAATTCCAAATGTTATAGAGCAAGAGTCCATAGCTGCCAACCCATACGTGTTAACCCGTATTATTGCACAGGGAAATTGAGTTGTCAGGCCCATGCGGCGTACAGCCGTTTCAATACGGGCAAAAAAACATGTGTGTTGTCTGTTTCTCCTTTGTGATGAGCCTTTGCAGGATGAACGTTGAGATTTATAAGGGCCACGGGGTGACCAATACGGTCTGAATTGGCCTGTAACAAGATAGGCAACTGATAAGGGGTTGACCAGGTATGGGAATCAGGGATCGGGATCGAGCCCCACGGCCTCCTGCATAGCAGACGAGGGAGTGAACATCTCGCCACCGTGTCGCGCCCTCAATTATGATCATTATGATAATGATGTGAAGCGGACGTGTCATGCCCAATCGGGCTACCCTGGGCGTGTGCGCGTGGTCGCGTAAAGCGGTTACGGGACACTCGTTCCTCTGTTTCAGGGACTCGATCTGTCGCATCGCAGGGACATCGCGCATTCTACTTTGTCGGGGACAAAGTTCCCCCGTTTCTCTTGAGCTCTCCTTGGGGGTTGAGTCGCCGCTGCTGCGGCTTGGGCTGAGAGTTGTCTCAGCCACAGCCGTTCAGCAGTAAACGGTGGCCGTAGCAAGAGTGGGTCACGCGCGCAGTGACGGGCGACAATAAGTTACTGCAACGGCAGCGACAAACAAAAGAAGAAGTTGTGGCTTACGTCAACCGCAGCGGGGGGGGGGGTAACAACGACACAAGTGACAGCGCTCGGTCAGTTGGCCCCAGAAGTGTGTGAGCAATGGGTCTCCGCTCGACGCTGGTCCGGCGATGTCAACTGCTGATCGTCTTGCTCGCCCTGTCCCTGCTGATGACCGCGATTCCGCACCACCAGATATTCGCGAGCCTCAACGAGCTGCTGTGGAAGCACGCGGGACGTTTGCCGCAGCCCAGCGTCAACGCGGTTGCAGGTGGTGACGGTGGCGACGTGGGAGTCGATGGTGGTGGTGCCGATGATGATGATCGACGTGCTTTTGACGTCGGCCAATTGCACGCCGTTCGCGGCGACAGCGGCAGGGAACCGTCGACGAACATCCCCGAGTTTCGGTACCTGCTCAACGAGCCCGACACGTGCCGGCCTCGTGCACCCTTCCTCGTCGTCCTCGTCGCCTCCGAGTCTACCGAGTTCGAGGCCCGCGAGGCCATCCGCGAGACGTGGGCCAGCGAGAGCGTGGCGCTGCGCGGCGTCTCCTTCAGGCGCCTCTTCCTCCTCGGCACCGCGAACCCCGCGAGCGACGCGCAGCGGCGCATCGAGGAGGAGAGCCGACGGCACGGAGATCTCATCCAGCAGAACTTCACGGACGTCTACCACAACCTGACGCTCAAGACGCTGATGGGCCTCCACTGGGTGTCCGTGCACTGCCCGCACGCCTCGTACGTCATGAAGACGGACAGCGACATGTTCGTGAACCTGGAGGTCCTGGTCAAAGCTGTCCTCGAGCAGCAGGTGAACGAGGGGCAGCAGCAGCAGGAGGGGGGTGAGATTACGCAGCATGAGCGAGTCCCACGTCCCGACTACTTCACGGGCTACGTGATGCGCGGGTTCCTGCCGAACCGCAACCCCGAGAGCAAGTGGTACATGGCCGAGGACGTGTACCCGGGGGCAAGCTACCCGACGTTCTGCTCGGGCACAGGCTACGTGATGTCGGCCCCGTTGGCCACTCGTCTCTACCGCGCGTCCCTCGCGATCCCGCGGCTCCGGCTGGAGGACGTCTACGTGGGTGTGTGCCTGGACAGCCTGGGCGTGGAGCCCGTCTTCCCGCCGTACGAATTCCACTTCAATCATTGGCGGGTGTCCTACTCGCCGTGCCAGTACAGCCGCATCGTGACCTCGCATGCGTTCTCACCGAGTGAGCTGCGCCACTATTGGCATGACCTGCAGCGGCACCGGGACGAGCCGTGCGGATAGCGCGGCGGGGTGGGGTTGGAGGTGGCTTGGCTTGGATGGGCTGGGCTGCGTGGGTACTGGAGTAGAGTAATTTTTAAAAACATGATAAGGTATCGCTGAGTTGATCAGGGTGGCTGTGAGCTCGAGATTACACTGTGGTTGTTTTTTTTTACGACAATTTGCGGTTTGCAGAGCACAGGCTCAAAAGTCTATAAGGGAAATAATGAAATAAAAGAATACAAATTTAACATACTATAATCATTTTTTATTTTTATTCTTTTATTATCTCCCTTCTACGTGACTTTACCGAAAGAACCAAGAACATGAATACCTGCAGTCACAAAAGCTTTAAATCGAAAGATAGCACTATTGAATGTACAATAATAACCAGGAATGAATGCGTGTCTTGAATTGAGAGCAATGGTAGGGACACGGAGATTACAGTCGGTGTGAACTCGGGCTCGATGGGGTGGGCCGGGGGCTTGAAGTTAATACTGCAGTGGCAGCGGTCTCGCGACTGACTATTGCTATGGCGTACAACGTGGTTGACAGGCATTGGCCCCGGTACAACTAATAACTAAACGCCCCCCCCACCCCCCATCTACTTCCCCATTTACAAAGACAAATATCCCCCGTGTAACCTTTAACAGGCTTCATCTTCTTGGTTCTTTCGGTAGAGTCACGTAGAAGGGAAATGATAAAATAATAAAAATAAAACATAATAAAATAATTCTCACGACGTTTCGGCCACAACGCAAGCAGCCGTCCTCAGGTGAAGAACAGGTCTGTCGGAAAGACAGCGTCTGAATGAACACCACCAGGCTTGGCAGCGTATATTTAAGCTGGGTTGGAGGGGGAAGAGCGCCTTTATTATTTCCCTTCTACGTGACTTTACCAAAAGAGCCAAGAAGATGAATCCCTGCAGTCACGAAAGCTTTAAATCGAAACTTTAACAGGCTGTTGTGGCACGTGCCGTTAGCGAGTAGCACCTATGAAGACCGGCAGAGTGGAATACGAGGTAGTGGAGTAGTCAGCACCACGACCGGCCGCCTTTGTCTCTCTAGTGGCGATGTTTACACAACGCACCAGGTGCTCGCAATCGATATATACTCTATTTGATTGGATATTGAGTTCACGGGAGTGTCAACGATATTGATATCTGGAGTGATCGATATTTAAAGCCATTCGCGGTTGACATTGATTGGCTGTGCGCGGTGGAGGTGGTGCGTTGGGAGTCGAGGTTGGTGGATCATGCAAAGATCGCCGTTGGCTCTGAGACTCCCACGCAGCAGGTCGGGCCACGTCAGTGGTTCTCAACCGGGGGGGGTGGGGGGCACGCGTTCATTATTCGTACGTTGTTTTCTCAGAACGCTGTTGAGAAACCACTGGGCGACGTGCGATGTGAATTCACGCTTTCCCCGCTCGAGCCGGGTCATATCAACTGAGCCGCAGTGGCGAGGGGGACCGACGGACGGCAGAATTGAATAACGCAAATGGTTACGTCTTGTTTCAGCACATTCATTGCAATAACATAGGTATATTGATAAACGATTGTATGTATGGGAGATCGACAACGCGAACCACGGGCACATGTATAAATGATATCGATACTGTATACATACCTGTCAACCCATACGGTTTACCCGTATTCTTGTGCAGGGAAATTGAGTGAAAAAATGTTTTTGTAATGTTTTTGTGTTTCTCCCTCGTGATGGGACTTTGTCGGATGAACGTTGAGATTAATAAGGGGCACAGGGTGACCAACAAGGTCTGAATTGGTCTGTAATAAGGTAGGCAACTGATACGGGGTTGACAGGTGTGTGTGTGTGTACGATATAGGCTACCCGCCACTATACTTGTCGACGGTTCCTTTTGGAATGCAGTCGGATTTCAAAACCAGTTTACCACCACCACCACCACCATTGTCTGCTCCCACTCGTTCCGGTTGATTTCCACCACCCGGCCGTTCTGAGAGCCGAGGTGGAAATTCAGCATTCCTGTCTCGCGTTTGGACAGCCCGTTGCGGACTGTTCACACGTGCTCCTTAAATTTATCGACCTCAAAAAATGATGATGAGCAGAGTCAACCCTCTGACAGCGATTGGAACTCGGACACGCTTACCATTGTAAGTCAAGCGCCACAGCGCCACCACCAAGCATTTTAGTATTTTGTATACCGGCTCGTCTCGTATAACGAGCGTTCTTTCTACGAGAATTCGCTATAACGAGCACATTTTTTTACTAATTTGTTCTCAAAACAACTAAAATGTTCGCTTAGCGAGCGGAGACTGATCGATCAATATGCGTCCCGTGGCCACAAGGGACGCACGGTGGCCCGCAGCTGTTTGTTTACCAGCTGTGCTGTGCTGCGTGCCCGCGCGTTTCGTCGTGTGGAGGGACTGTGCCTCGTGGTGGCACTGATGGGTGGGTAGGGGGAGGGTGTTGGTGGCGGCGCTGAGGACAGCAAGTCGCACTCCGTATGTATGTTGAACTTCTTTCGCGCCGTACGTAGCCAACCGTGCTCATCGGATGTGCAGGGGAAGAACAACAAATTAAACACAAAAAGAAAAAATTCACATCCCCGCATCGTGGCTATGAATCCAGCACACGTGGTTCGATTTCCAGCCATTGGTAACATCAGTGGCGAGTGATATTTGAACCAGTGGTCCGACATGGCCCCTGCTGATCCCTGCACCCACTAACATTTACCCTTCAAACAACATAAATGGCAGGCACCTGCAAGCATTGAGTTTTGTTCATGTGGGGTGTTATATTTTACGTTTTATTACTTTATTTAAATCGCCTAAATTATATTTATAGTGTTATAAAAGTTGTTCAAGAGTGGAACATTTCGGGACTGAAACTTATGTCAACTTTTAACATGGGAGTCAATGGGAAAATGATGATTGTTGGACTGATGAAGTTTTGATCGGGTTTTTCACGGAACGTATATCGCTCGTTAAGCGAATCAAGCCTGTACTGTACACGTTTGCGAGGTTGTACAGTCCATGATAGTCTTCGTTGTACATTAAAGGCTGTTTAATTTTTGTTATACAATGTGCACTACCCTGCACCTCCGATTAGCACGGTTGGATACGTGCGGTGCATCATGCCATACATGATGTTTTAAACAAAGCTGTCCCAAGCTGCTTTCTCCTTACGAGTGAGCTTCTTGGGGAATTCATTGCACTCCAGGATCTTCATTATCTGTGGTCCGACGAAGACACCGGCTTTCACCTTTGCCTCAGACAGCTTAGGGAAGAAGTCTTGAAGGTACTTGAAGGCTGCCGACTCCTTATGTATAGCTCTGACAAATTGTTTCATGAGGCCCAATTTGATGTGCAGTGGTGGCATCAGCACCTTACGGGGGTCCACCAGTGGCTCCCACTTGACGTTGTTCCTCCCCACAGAGAACTCGGTCCACTGTGGCCAGTCCCACCTGGGCTAGTTCGCCTTGGTGTCCCTGCTATCCCAAAGGCAAAGAGAGCAGGGAAACTTTCTTGGAGACCCATCAGGAATGCCACCATTTTGAAGTCTCCGATGACCTCCCAGCCATACTCCTCACTCTTCAAGGCGGCCAGCAAGGTCTTGATGCTGTTGTAATCCTCTTTGAGGTGCACCGAGTGAGCCAGGGGAAGAGACGGGTACTTGTTACCATTAAGGCGTCACTCATTCTGGTTACAGGCGATTCTGATTGCCTCGAACAGACTGGTCATATCGTGGCAGAAGCAGAGCCCTTCTTAACGGGTGAAGAAGCTGCAAAAAGGCTGGTGACGCTTCCTCTGATCTGCGACTTGCACATTTTAATCCAACAAGTTCCACTGCTTGGGCCTAGACGTCAAAAGCTCGGCATTGGACTTGGTGATACCAAGATCTCTGATCAAGTCGTTGAGGTCCGTTTGGTTGGGGTAGAATGGGTTTCTCTCCTCAGCTCCACCTCTGAAATTTTCATCTGGATCTACGTCTTCCTCGCTCTCTGACTTGCTGCTTTCTTCTAAAGACGGCTGCTCTCTCTCCGGAGTAGTGGGTACGGGGAGCTCATGGCAGTGTGGCACCGGGGCGATGGATGAAGGATGGTCCAGATACGTGCTAGCAGGCGCATTCTTGCCAGTCCGACGTTTGGAAGGGTCCACCATGCAGAAGTAGCAGTTGCTTGAGTGGACAGTGGGTTCCTGCAAAATTCTTGTGATAGCGAACTTCATGGATCTCTTTTCCCCTCTGTACCATCCTACACAAATATATTTATTTCACCCATTACTAATGTGTAAGAGATTCTCGCACCATTTTTCATATATGATATATTTTTTCAATAACATTGAAAATTGTAAAACATCTTAAAATGTAAAACTTTTACAATTAAAAAAAATGTATAACATAAAATTCCGAGCAACAATTGTCCATCTTACCTTTCAGAGTTTTTTTGCATTGCTCGCAGGTGAAATGAGGTGCCCAGGGTTTGTCTTGATCCCTGACAGGCATGCCGAAATATGCCTTGTCGGCCTCACACATCTTAACAGATGCTTGCACAGAGTACTTTTTCGCTCTTGTCTTGATAAATTGGCCGCAGACATAGCAAAATGCGTCTGCCGGATGCTTGCAGCCTCTTGATGCCATCTCAGAAAAATGTAGGTGTGTATCCACTTAGGCAACTGCAACTAAACTGAACTGGTGGGCTTAAGGCCCCTGTATTTATACTAGTATTTATATTACTGTAAAGTTCTAGAATATTCTCGAAGTTACTCCAAGTTTACTCAGCAATGAATCTATCTGGAATGTTCTGGAAAATAGTAAAATTTCAAAATATCACTGTCCTGGTCACAAAAGCAAAGTTTGTGGGGAATAATAGCCATTTTCTGTACTTTTGAGGCATAAGAAATTGGGAAATAACACTACCCAGAAACAAAAAAAATGTGTTACACAGTGTTATAGAAGCATGTTTGTTTTGCATATTTTACCACAAGCATGTGTGGTTTATTATTCAGACTTGATGCCTTGCAACAAGTGTCTATCTGGTGTTTGAACATCTGCCGGAGAGGGTAAAGCCTATTATTTTTTCATCACCTTGAAACTGGCAAAAACGGTCCCATAGATAAGAGAACGTGAGTTTCACAGTTCGATGCAGCATGCAAAGTAAAAATAAATCAACAAAAACTCTGCTGCTTAAAATACGCATGGTACAGCAATTCGTTTTCCAAAGGTCACGGCGTTGGTATAAAACAGGTTCTCCCAAGCCTATCGGTCACCAAACAATATTGTCAATCATTGTGTTTGCGAAAGCTGCTGTAGGTCGCACCGTCACGAATGGCAAATACTGTATGTATGTTGAACTAATCCGCGCTTCCGTGCTCATCGGAGGTGCGGATCACAGACGCACAAAAAAATCACAGAGGCAAAGACAAAGATCCCCCTGATAGCCTTAACAGACTGTTGGGGCAAGTGTTGTTAGCGAGCACCTATGAAGGCCGGTACAGCGCACGAGGGCGTGGGGGATCAGCACCAAGCCCAGCCGCCTTCGTCTCCCAAGCATTTACACACTGCACGAGGCATGGGCGAGGGACGTGTGGTTTAACATTTGTATACATATAAAAATAAATAATGAAACAATACATATCCTTCATACATCTGTAGGGGTCTTACGGAGGGAATATGTGTCGAGCTGATATGTATGGGATCCAACGGGAAACTAGCACAGTGGGCGGGGCTACGTCAGTGCACGGGCAGGTGCCCTCTACGACGTCCGCGCTTCGGACGTTACGATCCCCCGGGGCCCCACCCCTCAGGGAGGGGGATGTATAAAAGGGAAATGTATCGGGGGGCTAGGGAGAGTTTGGTTAGCTAAGAAGAGAAGACGGAAGACGTCCCAGATAGAGCCCTGGTCTCCCCCTGCTACGCCGTCCTTGTCAGGACCGTGCAGGCATCCTGCTGAATTGCCTGTCCCGGTCTTGGCGGCTGCTGATGACGCAGCATCAATGACTAATTCTATCGCACAACAGGGTTCTGATTCCCTGTTGGGGTTGCCTGCTACGGAATGGGGCCGGTTGCAAATGGAAGATACTTCCCTCCTTGCGTTGCGCCGCCGCGTCGGGGACCGGGGGCGGGGGAGGGGTGATGCCGACGCATGGGAAATGCTCGGTGGGTTGTTAATGCATTGGGACGGGAAATCCCATCGCCACCGGCTAGTGGTCCCTTCGGGGTTACGGGGTAGGGTGGTGTGGGCCGCTCACGAGCGCCTCCTCCACCTGGGTACCCAAAAGACCCTGGCCTTGCTCCAACTTGATTTCTTTTGGCCGGGCATGACAAGGGATGTCGGGGATCTGCTAGCATCGTGCCCTAGATGTGCGCAGCGCAAACCACCAGCGAAGGAGTCGAACCCGCCCCTGCAATCTATCAGGGTTTCCCGGGTGAACGAACTCGTCGCGCTGGACATTCTAGGACCGTTCCCCGCCACCCCTAGGGGAAATAGGTATTTGCTAACCGGGGTTGAATATTTCACGCGCTGGCCTATGGCCTGGCCCCTGGCCAACCAGTCGGCGGCAGCCATCGTGGAGGCCTTTGTCCAGGGATACGTCCTTGACAAAGGTGCTCCCGAGAGGCTGCTGACTGACCAGGGTAAAAAATTTTCAAGCAAATTGCTCAAACAGGTCTGTGACATCCTTGGCACTAAAAAGATTCGCACCTCTCCATATCACCCACAAACCGACGGGATGGTCGAGCGGTTGCATCGTACCATCACGTCGATGCTGTCGCAGCACGTTTCTGACTCACAGACGGATTGGGATTTGAAAATTCAGGGGGTCCTGTCAGCATACCGGTTGGCCCCTCATACTGCGACGGGATTTTCCCCCTTTTTCCTTATGTACGGCCGCGAGCCGGAGCCACCTATTCAGGCCCAACTGCAGATCCCGGCGCCGCACGGAAAGACTCAATTGGCCGAACACGTTAAATTCAACCTGGAAAAATTAACGGAGGCTCGGGATGCTGCCATGCAAAATTCTGCCAGGCGGCAGAGGGCTAATGAGCGCCTCAGAATGGGTCGCGCGCATGTAATACAGTGGAAGCCGGGGGACAGGGCGTGGTTGCACTGTCCCCAGGTACCGCTCGCGTCCTCCTCTAAACTGCTGCGACCGTGGCGGGGTCCCGTCGAGGTGGTTGAGGTCCTGAGACCTCAGTGCGTGCGCATTCAATGGGGGAGGCGCCGGTGGTTTGTACACCCTGCCAGGCTAAAACCCTTCGTTGCGGTGCGAGATCCCACTACACACGCGCGTGGCCAAGCATGTGGGTGGGCGTCCGACTCAGAGGGGTCTTCTCCGTTGCTCCCGCCTAACGTGCTGCCGGCTGTCCCACCCCCAGGCGCACCGGGAGTGACGGGCTCACGCCCGACGACCCCCGCAGGGGATGCTGAGGGTCTTGCGACGTCGGCAACAGACTCGCTCTGTGACGAACACCTGCCGGCCGACGACCTGCCGGCCGACGACCTGCCGGCCGCGCCTGTCCCGTGTGACGGGCCGGCGGCGAGAACGCGCGCAAAAATGCGCAGACTCTTGTGAAAAAAAAGAGAGAAGAAAAAAAAAAATTTTTTTTTTGGGTCTTTTGTGCTTTCTCTTCCGGTGTACATTCGCATGTTGTGCTCACGGTGTGGGGCGTCCGTGCTGTGTTCCCGGCACGTGCCGCGCTGCGTTATACGATTAGTGTGTTGTGTGTGTTGTGTGTGTTGTGTGTGTTGTGTGTGTTGTGCGTCGTCTGTGGGGGGGCTGGGGGGGGACTCCAGGTAAAGATACACGTGTATATACGCTCGTCCTACGGTTTTCGTATTTATTCGCGGGGGGTGGTTCGTCGGATTATTTTTTTTCTTTCTTCCTGGTGTTATGCTCGTTGCGTTATTGTTCAAAAAAAAAAATGAGGCACACGCTGGGGTATCGAGGGCTGAATAAACTTTTATTGTCGATGTTGCAGCCGGGACGGCTGCGAGCTGTACAGGGGGGGGTGATGTAGGGGTCTTACGGAGGGAATATGTGTCGAGCTGATATGTATGGGATCCAACGGGAAACTAGCACAGTGGGCGGGGCTACGTCAGTGCACGGGCAGGTGCCCTCTACGACGTCCGCGCTTCGGACGTTACGATCCCCCGGGGCCCCACCCCTCAGGGAGGGGGATGTATAAAAGGGAAATGTTTCGGGGGGCTAGGGAGAGTTTGGTTAGCTAAGAAGAGAAGACGGAAGACGTCCCAGATAGAGCCCTGGTCTCCCCCTGCTACGCCGTCCTTGTCAGGACCGCGCAGGCTCGAGTCAGTGGCGTGGTGCCAGAGCCAGAGCCAGGGTTGGTCTGGACTCTGAGTACCGGGCCCGACTGACCAGTGTCGGGCCAAGATAGCCTCCCCTAGTCCACGAGAGGAGGACTCTGAGGCAGGCTAGGGTTAGCCTAGAGGTGGGTCCTCAGATAGACGGGTGAGGGGGCCGATACCCCCTCAGTGTGTATGTCACAACGTGTGGTGTTAAATAAACAAGTGTGCCTCCAACTCCGGTGTGAACGAGTCATAAGAGTACTACACATCTGTACGTCCACGTAAAAACTTTTTTTATACACATTCCATCAGCCACGATACATTTTGGGAAGGCATAACTTGGGCAACATTGGCTCAACACAAGCAATCTCTGGACTGGTTTCAACATTGCGTCCTATCGTCAGTCAGGCTTGCTTGAACCGATGTTGGTGAATGCCAGATCTAATAGGCAATGAGTTGTATACACAGCTCCATTTCCAATCTGACCTCGGACCATCACATTTCGAATGCCGCTCTGCGGAATTGCCTGTAAATTAGCATTTGCAAGGCTCAAGTGGGAGGGAGGGTGACTGGGATATGCGCCTAAAATTGTAAATGGAAGTACGTGTCTGTCTGTGTGGCAATCCATGATATGAACCAGATACACGCATAAAAGTTGAAGAAATTATTGATATACTGGAATGTACAATCTATGACACGCATGTTTTCTCCCCAGTGGCTTTTATTTTTTTAAATACGATTTTTACTGGTTACATTTATTGCTATCGTTAGCAAGGTGTGGTCCTATGGTTAAATGCCACTCGGCTACTTAGTGTCTGTGTCGTACATTTTGTGAAGAACCCCGGACTGGTCTTAACAAGTTGTGACCATGATAAAAAAATATATTCCAATGAGTATCCTGTTGGACTGATTTTGAGATACAGTAAGACTCGTGTGGTCACATTAGGCAATACCAATGAGTGCCCTGAAGTTATACGCACCCTTTTTACTGCCAATTCATTCACCAGTCTTGTCCTATGAAGGTAAAAAGTAAAGGTGCAGCCCTGCAATTTCTCACACCACTCTTGACAGAACATCCTCTAGAGGGAGCTCTAGAGAATGTTTGGACTACTCCTCTGCCACATTGACCAGACCTCTTGGAAGAGGTGGGCGTACATACACTTTACCCCGTCACACGCGACCTACCACCGATTAAGGTGTACCTGTGATGCCGCCGCCAAGAAGCCGCTCGGCGGGCGCCCCATCTACGACCTCGCCACCACCAAGCGACAGAGCCAACCCCGCTTCCCCCTCACCTCACCTCACATAAACACACCCGCACGCAATTCCCCCCCCCCCCCCCCCATAGAGCTCCGAGGGGAGGTCACCTGGCTGACCGGTTTTCACCCAAGAAGCCCTTACCGGGATAATCTTCACGGTTTCCTGCGGCCAGGGAATTGGACGACCTCCCCCGATGGTAATTCGCACCGCGGCGCTGTGACCGGCATTAAGATTACATGGTCGCGGCGAGGGGCCACTCGACCACCGCAGTTGAAACGCACTCCACACACACGCGTATCGGCGAGGCAGGCAGAGACCGCAACCACGAGCTAAGGGGAAGCCAGAAAGGGGGGAGGGCAGCTGGGTGGCGTGACGGTGTGCTCGGGAAGCGCCGCGGCGCGCCGCAACACGCAGCGCATCTTATTAGCATAACAAAGGCGCCCCGGAACCGCCGCACGCGCCCTGACTGGCGCGCGCCCATTGTTAAAGAAAAACTGGGAGTGCATAACAACAGGCGGTGTGGCATCTCTTTGATGTAGGGACGATAAAAGGGGGGCGCAAACGGGTAGATGGTCTCTTGCTCCAGAATCAGGCCACGAGACGCTCTCCAGCCCAGCGACTCGGACGTCCGTGCGACGCATCGAGGTACGCAGTGAGGACGGGATCAGCGGAACGCCGTGGGCACCTAATCGTAAGTGAAAAGGGGGTATTGGGAAAGAGACTAGAGAGTCCAGAGCCACCTAGAACATATCCCTCCGATAGATCGGGTACAGACCCAGGGACGATAACGTAGGCTTGCCACGCCGATCGATATCGAACCAACAGTAAAGCTTAGTCGCCGAGAATAAACCATTAATAACCCAGCGCAGCCTCGAGTGGTCTTACGAGTGAGTGAAGCGTGTGGTGCTGTGTGCAGGTGTGTGCGCTCGTCGCGTGGGGGGGGGGGGGGGTGTCGGTGCGTCCACAGGTACCCGCTCCGTCTATCGCCGCAGGGACTCGCGCGGTGTGAGGGCAGCGTCATTCGCCCTCCGACCCCTGACCCCCGTTCAGAGCGTGTAATTGGTGGAGAGACAACGCAGCGTTTACAGGTGAACGAGAGCGGGCGGCGAGCTATGCCTCTCACACGAGCTCGTGGAGGGGCGGACCAGGGAGGGGAGCCGTCGGGCGATGAGCCCAGCGACGGCAGCAGCTGGTCCCAGACCAGCGAGGGGTCGGCAAACGGCGGAGCCCCTGCCATCGGCACGCAGCAGGGAGGGACCTCGGGGACCAGCGGCCCCAACAACTTGGTGTCAGAAGTCGTACGAACCCTCACATCTTCACGGGAAGGTGGCGCACTACTCCACGCAAAGGTAAGGCATGTGTTCACCGGCCAGGGGACCCCTACATGGAAAGCGTTTTCCCACAATATCATAGGGGCTAAAGAGCTTAATGGCTGGTCGGACGCGCAGGCGTTACGACAACTTACGTTGAACCTGGATGGGCGGGTATCCGACTTTGTAGAGGCACTACCCGAAAGCGCGCAAACCCAACTAGAGGAACTAATGCGTAGATTAGACCTGCGTTTCGGCATGCGCAACGCGATATGGGCAAAGACGGCCTTAGAGGCGCGCCGACGCCAACCCGGCGAGGACTTCCGAGACTACGCCGAGGACGTGCGATCACTAACCCGGATCGCCCGTCCAGAGTTCGCGAAGGAGGTCATTGACGCGCTAGCTGCAGACAAGCTGCTCAGGTACCTAACTCGCACCGTGTGGTGGCAGCCCAAAAGGGGTAGCGCAGGCCTCCCCTTTGATACCCTGGTCGAGCACGCAATTGAGTGTGAGGAGCTCTCCAGCGAACGCGCACAGCTCCGAGGGTCGGGACAAGAGTGCACCGTGGCGAGCCTGATCCCAGACGAGGAGGAGGAGGATGAGGAGGAGCCCGCCAGCCCAATAAGGAGACGGGCAAGAGAGCCCCAGAGACCCCGCGAGACAACCCCGGGTAAACCAAATGGACGGTAAGATAACCCAAGTAGGTGAGAGGGTAACCCAAGTAGACGACAAAATGAGCCGGGGTATGACCAAGCTGCAGTCCTCCTATGAGACCATCCAGTCCGAGGTGGGGGAGTTAACTGGAAGAGTAGCCTGACTAGAAGCAGGGTCTGGGCAGTGACGTACTGGGGGGAGAGGAAGCGGGCAAGGGGCCCACTATGGAGCCGCCACCCTTCCCCGGGCATGTTATATGTGCAACCGTCGGGGGCACCTCATGAGAGATTGCCCTGAACTCGCCCGTTCTAGACATGCGCGGGGGTTAAACTCCAACGCCCCCTAGAACGCGGACCAACTAGGGGTGCAACCGACGTGGTCCCGACACAAATAGACGATAATGAGAATAACGGCGAGCGAGTGATCTCCACACAGATTCCAGCGGCGACACCCAAGAACGCGGCGACTCCCGGCGACTGGCTGCGGGAACTGGTGGCGGGAATTACGGGGGCCAAGTCGCTGGTGGAAGGGAAGGTAAACGAAAAGCGTACCCGAATCCTACTGGACACGGGGGCGGTGGCCTCGCTCGTGAGCGCAGCGCACTGCAGCATGATCGGGGTCGATGTGATCCACCTGCAGGCCCCGGACCGCGCGCTGCACACGGCGAGCGGAGCCGGAATGGGGCTACTGGGGAGAGCCACCCTAGAAGTCCGCATAGGCAGCCAGATGTGCACCCAGGAGTTCTACGTGTCGAGTGTGTTGTGTCACGAGTGTATTGCAGGTACCGACCTCCTAGAAAAGCTGGGACTGTTGTATGTGTTGGGTTATGAAATTTTGATAAAAAAATAAAAATTAATAATTTTCTGAAAAATGCGCAAATCGCATTATGTTAATGTGTGCATTAACATGCATAAATTATGATAATGTGTGTAATTATATGCATAAATTATGATAATCACGGAGATAATCGTAGTAATTTATGTGGATGCTTGCGATTATGTTAATGTGTGCAGTTGTGATAATTAAGCTTAGTTTCGTTTATCCAGAGTTGTATCAATCAGGGTAACACGATTATCATTGATTAAACGTTTACTGATTATCTTAGTGTGTTTATGTTATTTTAGGTCTCCATTTTCATATCTCATCGCAGGTAACAGCTCTTATGAATAAGACAGTTTTGCATGGACTTGGAAAGAAGCACTCGAACAGTTGGTGTTAAGCAATTTTAATTCTAAACAAACACATGACACTCTCTTATCCAGAAGCAAGTATACATCAATAAATTCATGGGCAAGATTATGCAATTAACGAAATTGAATTACTAAAACATTTCTTATTCATGTAACTCGATGGCAGCAACTGCTTTGCACGATCAGTTGGTAGTGAACGCACCACCTCGAAATGGCAACCCTTTTTGAAACGCAAAGATACACATTTTTTTAAGTCTTATTCGTGTGCGTGCTGTGTGTGCGTTGTCCCCTTGTAATATTAATTAATTCTTAGAGCCGGGAGTTGTGTCGTTAGCTTGTGTGGTGTGGGAGGATACAAACAGCGGCCAGAGGTTCCTCTCGATTGGGTGTGGCAGCCGCGAGCCCCTGCTGCTCCCTCGCTCGGACGTGTCTCTGCTTGTGCGCTCTCTCTCTCTCCACTGCTGGATGACGAGTTGGCACGACGCTCGGTGTGACGCCCGGTGACGTCCGAGTCGTGCTGCTCTTGCGCTCTCTCTCCCTCTACTGCTAGATGACGAGTTGGCACGACGCTCGGTGATGCCCGGGTCGTGCTGCTGCTGTGGCTCTCTCCTTGATCGTTGCCAACTTCACACGGACACTCGCCCTTGCTTCAGGCTGTGTTGGCTTGTGGCTCTGGACGACGCGGCTGTGCTCACTGGGTGGTGGTCGGTCTGAGTATCAAACACACTGCGCATTCGATGGCACTTTCTCTCTCTTGGTGGCAGCCCCCGGCTTCTCCACTGCTCGATTGATTGTTGAGTCGGCACGATGCTCGCCGTCGCTCTGGACGTCTTGTCTGTTTACACTGGTCGTTGGTAGGTGTGCCCTCAAACACACGGCGCATTCGATGGCGCTGTCCTCTTCCTCACAGCCGTTTGATCAGGCTTTCTCCACTGCTTCGCGCTCTCTGCTTTGCACGCTTGGTCGACGCTTGGCGATCTCCGCCCTTTTACAGGTTGATTGCTTGTCGTCACTCGTCACTCTCTCTGCTCCGTGCTTCCCTTGTTCGTGCAGCTGCCAGCTTCACTCGCACTTAACTTCGTTCTGCGCGAAGCGACACCTGCTATCGGCATCGGTGTTTCGTTTCCTCACGACGCTCCGCCAGCCGGAGCACGGCTGAAACCCAGCCCCGACCCAGGTTAAACTCAGACTTCTGCGACTCGAACGACCCCTCCTCGTTCCATCACTTCTCGAGGCACGATCTGTCCCAGCTCTCTTGCAAGCCCCATCGCAACGCCGCGTCGCACGCCGAGTTGCAAGACTGAGCGCGACTCGGACAGACTGCTCTCAGGCTTCCACTTTAACGATGTCTCATCGTCCCATCTCTTCTCGAGGCATGATCTGCCCCAGCTCTCTTGCGAGCCCCGTCGCAACACTGAGCGCGACTCGGACAGACTGCTCTCAGATTGTCACTTTAACGATGTCTCGTCGTCCCATCTCTCCTCGAGGCACGATCTGACCCAGCTCTCTTGCGAGCCTCGTCGCAACGCCGCGTCGCAAGCCGAGTTGCGAGACCGAGCACGACTCGACCCAGACTGCTCATTCGCTAAGCGCGCTTGTGCTTAACTTAAAAACGTGACTCCCCTCTCTGCGCATTCCTTGCGAGCGGGCAACAAAACAAAAACAGAGCAAGAAGAAGCAGACACCCCCGCGACCCCTCCTCGCGACCTTTCCTAACCCTCCAAGCATTCATGGGCCATCTGTTTGTGCTGCGGGGAGACAAAGACGGCCGTGTTTAACTCAAAACGTGAGCACCCTCTCCTCTCTCCGCGTCTCTTGCGAGAAAAAACAAACAGAAAAAAACAGATGTTCTCGAATGTCAGCACAACCCCCCCCCCCCCATTGTGACCTTTCTGCTCCCTTCTTGCTTGCCCCGCGTGGGTCATTCTGAGGTCAGACCCCGCTGGAAGACAAAGGTGGTCGAGGAGATGTATGCGATCCTTATGTGGTCCTGTGTGTTACATTTATTCTTGATATTTTTTTTTTATGAGTTCCTTCGGTCTTAGTATCATGGTAATCATTCGTCTATGTTTAATGAATATTTGTAATGATCCTCGTCACATCATTATTTTTGAAGGTTTCGCCAAGTTTAGTTCCCCAGAGATTGGTGTTTTATTCTGAGTTATTTTTTTTTTATGTCCTGAGGTTAAGTGTAACTATGTTTCCACTTAAGCTTTCTGGAATTCGTACTCTTTAGTTTTTAGGAAGGTCATGTAGGTAGGAAACATATAATTCTAAATAATATGTATGCGGTGAATATAAGGGAATTACTACTAATAATAAAAAACCTATTGTTTGTTGGTTAATTATCTTTGTTAATTTTCTACTTTTCGGTAAGGAAAACGTTAAGAAAACGCGAGTTGCAACCGTTATTTACTCTGCACCTTATCTGTACATCTCCAGATGTCTTGGGAGGTTAGTCCATCCATATTTTTGTCCATCTGGATGTCTATGACCTCTCTGTGACCAAATTCTTATCATTTTAAATTCCTGGTGTGCTTGTGAGGAGACGTGGGTTGTTTTCATTATTTAATTTAAAAAAAAATTATTATATTTTTTAATTATTCTTAATATTAATAACGGAAAACAGGGCATAGATACAACAATCTCAACGTGCAACCCTGCCAGCGATGCGCCACCATGGAGAGCAGTGGCGAGCGGATTCCGTTCCTGGGACAAGAGCCGACGCACCCCCGTTTCGCACCTGTGGCCACTATCCTGGCGACGAAAGTCACCATCGGGCCGCTCACCGAGATGCTGGTGCCGGTGGCAACATCCCCCACCGACCCCGCACTCCGACCATCAGGGGAGGTAATGCTAACTCCACAACCGGAGCTGCCAAAATGGTATGGGGTCGTGGGATCCGCCACATTGGTAAACGCAGATGGGGACCGATTGTTTATGCGGATGTTTAACCCTCACAGTACCCCGGCGATGCTGCGACGGCGCACCCCGATCGCCAACGTACACCCCCTGCACGCACGCCACTCTGACGACTCGGTGTTCGCGCTCTGGGCTGAGGACATCGGTCGTCCCGAGGGTGACCAGGACTTGGCCTGGCGAGTCGGCCCGACTCCCCGATTACAGGTGAACGAGAGTGGGCGGCGAGATATGCCTCTCACACGAGCTCGCGGAGGGGCGGACCAGGGAGGGGAGCCGTCAGGCGATGAGCCCAGCGACGGCAGCAGCTGGTCCCAGACCAGCGAGGGGTCGGCAAACGGCGGAGCCCCTGCCATCGGCATGCAGCAGGGAGGGACCTCGGGGACCAGCAGCCCCAACATACCCATTTATACTGCCGAGTGGACAGGGTTTAGGCCTTTTGGGGGAGAGAGGGGATTTTATAAAACTAGAATTTCGGCGGCCTATGGAATTTCGGTGGCCTATGGGAGGGCTTCTCTGTGCTTGGCGCCTCGCCCGTCGACTCACTGATGTCTTCTTCTGCCCTCGCACCCCCCCCCCAATGTGTGCAGGTACTACTGATTCTATTGTATATAGGGTGTGCAGGCATATACACCTATATGCCTACAAAATAAATTTCATTTTTTGGGGGAGGAGTGAAAAACATTTTTTGGGGTGGGGGGGTCGACATTTTAATAGACTTCCCCTCTGGATTGCAAGTCGAGTGTGTTAACCATTGCACGGTGGCAGTATAATACATGTAGGAACAACAGGTTCCACACTGCCCGCCAGGGATTATTTGTCTGTCTGTCGTGCATATTTGTCTGTCGTGCACGAATGCGCTGTCCAACCAAAGTTCCTACCTGCCCACTCCGAAAAAACGTGTTCAGTAATGGATTGCAAAGAACCGATCTATGTCACCTTGATTAGTGGAGACATTTTGACTTAAAACTTTCGTGACAGCAGGAATTCATATTCTTTGGTTCTTTCGGTAAAGTCACGTAGATAGGAAAAAAAAGATAAGCTTAAAACTTAAAACTTAAGCTTATCTTTTTTCTCTCTCTCTGGTTTTTTTGTTTTCTCTCTCTGCCTGTGTCCTCTCTTTGGAATTTTCACACTTATATTCTAACTTAGCTTTCTTTGAAATACGTAATCAACCAGGCTATGCGTTAATTGTGTGTTGACCGACTCTCTGTGTTGCATTGCATTACATTTCGATATTTTGCTAGGTTATTTAATTTTGGTGTGTCTTTCTCCTAATTTTCAAGCTTGCGTACCGTACCACGTTGTCGTCCACTCATTGACATGCTAATTTTTTCTCTGCCCCCTCCCTCTCTTCGCCCCCGCCCCCTCTCTATATTTAAGGCCTCGTCACAGAGACGATCTCTCTTTGTGCCGATACGTGTTCTCTCTCTGTGTATCTTTGTGATATCTGTCTGCTTACATGTCTGTCTATAGTTTTCTGGTTAGATGTTTGTTGCTATTTCTTTTATACCTGATGACGATTGCTTGTCTTGCAATCGAAACGTCGTAATCTATTATTTAATTTATTTTCGTTCTACGTGACTTTACCGAAAGAACCAAAGAGTTAAACCATTGGCCGTTTACGAAAATTTGTTATAGAGCTAAATGGGCATTACCTGGTAAAATACAATTAAGATTGAAAAAAGTAGCAGTGAACGTGTTCAGAATCGATTGCTGGTTCTGAAAGTCAGGTATTAGTAATTGTTTCCAGTGGAATTGTGTATTGAATGCACTGATTGACACGCACAAATCTACAAACTGTGTTGAGAGCTCACTCGCTCATGATTAACGTGTAATGTCGGTCTCACAAAGACTAACCAAAGATGCAAGACTCTGACACTAAACTTCTAATCAGACCCCAGTGGGCCGAAAGTATGATAAATTATATATTTTTACGATGTTATCAATGAACAGCTACACTTCAAATGTTCAACAAGTAACGCGAAAAACTTCAAATTTTAACACAAAATTGTATAATTCAAATAGCTAATCTATGGAGCTCCAAAATGCCCGTCTCTCTACGTTGTTCAAACCCAACAGTCAGCTCTTTGGGTCTTTTGGTAATGTCACGTAGATAGAAAAACTATTTTAAAAATCACGTTTCGATCGCAACAACAGCAATCGTCCTCACCTGACTTTACCGAAAGACCCAAAGAATATGAATTCCTGCAGTCACGAAAGCTTTAAGTCAAGATCAAACAGTCAGCTGTCAAACTGATAGCGCTCGGTTTTAGGGGCCGTTTCCCTCTGCCAGTCACCGCAAATTTTCTTACATGGATTTCTTATCTTGTATAGATGTGTATCGTGCCTTTTTTCCAGGGCGCTTAGAATGACACAATTGTACATACGCTTATAGTGTTTCAGATAAAGAGTGGGGTCATTAAACATTGTGGTTGTGGTGTAGTTATGGTGACAGGAAAACAGTTGGGAGTGGTTCAGGAGGGATTAGGGTAGGCCTGGTCGCATCTGGGGGGTAGGGAGTAGCAGAAAGGGTAGTAGTGATAGGAGCAGTGGCGGCTCCTGCAAAATCTCTCAGGGGGGGCAAATGTCTGGATGATTTATAAGGATAAGGTCCACCCATGCAAAGGATAAATTAACAGCTTAAGCATGTAAAGGCAACTTCACTTCTTTAATATTAATGAAAAATAAAGTGACTCTTACAATACATCTTGTTTGTTTCTATACTCACTATTAATACAATCCACTCAAGTTTCTTTTATTAAAGATTCCACTAGGTGGCGACAAATAATATTGTTGGATGCAACGTGCTTACGTATGATGACGTAAGCACGTTAGTGCGAGCCCTCCCGGAAGCCATAGAGAATGCGTTGCAGCGCCCCCCGTTCGAAAAAAAAACATCTTTGAATGTAAGTCTATGGGACCACTCTGGGCGATTCTCAGCCGGAATGAAATCGCCCAAAAAGAGGCGGTACTCCACAGAACGGGACATGACGCTGATTGGACTATATCCAGAGGCACAGTGACGGCTAGCGTGACTCTGTGGTTGAATGACATTGGTGGTGCGTCGCCCAATCGCCCTAATGAAGAAACCGCCCCTGGATAGGAGTAGTGATGGGTTTGAGGTAGTGATGTAGGGGTAGTGATAGGAGTTGGGGTAGTTATAGGGGTTGGGGTAGGGCTCATTGTTGCTGGGGGGTGGGGGCAGGGAGTTTCAGTAACAAGCTGAGAAAATTTTGATTTTCAGGGAAGAACGGAAGGAGGTGAGTGAAGATGAGGGAGAATAACCCTCGTATCATTGGTAGCCAATACGTGGATTTCGATCCATGCAATTGATGTTTTGTTGATATCAGGTCAAATGAAAACACATAAGTATATAAGAGTGGCCCGTAGAGTGCTGGGTCACAATTGGCTTGGGGCAGATTGGCGACACTTTAGGCCCCATCCCTTCCTCTGGACACATGAAGTGGGGCACGTGACTCAGCCCAGTGTCACGTGGTGCGCTGAGAGGTGAGGAAGTCGGCACGCGGAGCTTGGATATTTGAATTGTCATCTATAACCATGAGCGATCACAGAGTAACTTCACTTACACATTTAGTTTTATAGCGTACATCTAAAGATAAAATGGTAATTATTTGCTACTTGTAGCCGGTCTGCCCTGCCCCCTCTCCTCCCATCGTGAATCTTTGCTAGGGGGGACAGGTCGGCTAAATAGACAGCAACAACAGCGGTAATAAGTAATATTAAAAAAAAAACTTTTTTTTAAAACACGTTTTCATGAAATGTACCGTACTCGTAATGCAAGAACTCCACGACTCCAGGAAGTGGCCCCGAAGCTTGCCATAACGTAAGGAACCGTGGTCAATTACAGCCAACGTCAGTTTACCGTGGACAATTAGAGCCAAGCCGAAATATAACATATAAAAAGAATGTTTAAAAATAAATATTTTTTATGATAGAATATAGTATTGTCATCAGTATGACATAAGTACTGTATAATATTTGAGGATACAACAACGACAACAACGAGAACAACAGAGTGAGTTCAATGAAAGCGTGTAAAAAGGTGACAAGTTTGTGCAATAGATTTCAACTCACCGTCGCCACCATGTGGACAACTGCCAGTTGGCAATGCCCCTAGGAACATCGACTTTTTGTTTTTGCTCAAGTTACAATAAATATGTAATGCGCCAGTTTCAACATCTCCAAGTTTAAACGAAATTGATCAAATGCGTTGGCATGAGTGAAGTTGGCTGCAGGGTTTGGTGGTACATGTTGTTTATGTCGTTTATTGTGAAAATTCGGTCACAGTTCCTATGATCACTGTTACATTGCTTTTATGGCTTTATTTTGGTGATTTCGAGAAGTTTTTTGGTTTGGCCATGTTTGTTTGTTGGAGTACAGAGTTAGACTGATGGCCTTAATCTAAATTGTCTTGTGGTTGTTGTTGTTGTTGTTTGACTTGCATCCCACTGGGATTTTTGCACACAGCGTTGGTGTGCGGTGCTTTTTCTGCAATATTTTGCTGTCTTTTCTTGGATTTTCTGTTTGCACATAGTCACGTAGTCACTTTAAGATGTTTTCTTGTTCATGTTTTTTGTTTGTTGTGGTTGCACCCGATTCAAGAGCCGAATGGCTCACAGGGCTATACCTAATAAATTAAACTGAAACTTGTGATGTGCTACATGTCATAATCCAACGTTGCTGCAGTGCTGGCCTTGAAATCATTGAAATGAATACGACTATGATGTGTGCCACAGCAGCTGTTATCGCTCCCCTCTATAAAGCAGTGCAGTATGTTCTCCTTGAGCACAAAGCTTCGCGCAGTAAAAGCTGTCACAAATTTCCTACGCTTTCAACTACTTCAGAATTCATTTGTGTATTATCCTTAAATCAGAATCTGCCACTGATGAGTTTTCTACATTGAGCACGAGGAGAAAATGCTTAAATAGATATTCAGGTGTCTTGTCACTGGAAGTTGATTTCAGATCTGGCTGTAAAATTTCTGATTTTGTGGGCCTTTCTCTAACACCAAGGGTTGCACTGCTTTACAAAGAGAGCTGATGGACACTTCGACCATGACACAATAGCACAATCCGGATAAAATTGGGGAAACTATACGCAAATGTACATTTTTTTAAAGGTAGTTCTGGTATCAAAAAATGCGATATTTTACCTGTTCCAACACCTGTTTCAACAGGTGTTGGGTGACCTAATTGTGGTTGACTACAGCAACTGTGAGGTCATTGTCATCGGACCTTCAGATGGCTATCAACATTGCTCAGAAGTAGGCATCGAAGGAGCAGCAGCATCAGGCTGAGAGATTCGACCAGAGAACAAGAGGCCCATGAGGGTGACCGCGTACCTCTGGTCAATAAAGGGGAACGGGGAAAGAAGAAACTGGCAGACAAGTGGGAACCGGTGGTTTACACAGTAATCCGCAAGAACCCTCAGACGCATATGTACGAAATCGGAGACCCAGAGGGTAATCCCCAAGTACTGCACAGGAACATGCTTTTTGGGGTTAATTTCTTTCCGAAATCGTGGAACAGCCCTCCGCGGACAGTGGCCCGACATCATTTTGCGATGTGATATCCCAGGATGAGGAATCCCGCATGGATGCCATGGGTAGTCAGCTATCCACGGAGTTTGAGGGACAGATTGGGACCATCGAGAGTATGAATCCCAAAGGTCCTGGGTGTTGCGGAGTTCACCAGATGCTGTGACCCTCTACACGCAGACTTCTAAGGAAGGCCCAACTGCAGAGCATGATGAACGTGGTTGTGCCGGACGTACTTCTGGACATGGTGATGGAAATCTGGATGTTCCCGTTGCTCATGTGTCTCTGGCCCGTCCTGCTCATTTCAGTCTGTCAGGAGACAACCAAATGCGACTTGTGGCAACACAGAAAATGGGGACATCGTATCAGACTAGAGCAGGAAGGTTTGTGAAGCTTGTGACATGACTGATTATGAACATGACTCAGCACCCCACGAAGGGGAATACTGTTCATCCATGGGTCGTGAGGGCGCATTCACTGTTCAGCGTACAGGTGCGCTCGGAGTAATACATTGCAGGAATCTGATTAAATGAAAGGGAACTCATTTGACTAGTTTCTGTGTAGTACAGAGCAAGGAGAAGGGGCAAGTGCTGTGTGGTCTAAACGGTACCGCACTAAACTAAGGGGGGGGCACGTGAGTTGGCCGCTCAGGATGTTCTCTGAACCTGCAGATGCAGGTGGCTCAGAAGCTGTTTACGGAGGATGGTCCTTCGGCGGATACTTGTGCCCAGATGCTGGAATGTCCCAGGAGAGACAAAAGGGTCGTGTCCTCAATAATGTTGTGGTCCATAGTAATGGTTGGGATATAAATTGCCAAGTTCAGGTATCGCTAAATAAGGACCATTTAGGGTGGGGGGGGGGTGTAACCAGTGTGGTTGTATTTTTCGATTTAAGGCTTTCGTGACTGCAGGGATTCATCTTCTTGGTTCTTTCGGTAAAGTCACGTAGAAGGGAAATAATAAAAATAAAACATAATAAAATACAATTCTCAGGACGCTGTCTTTCCGACAGACCTGTTCTTCACCTGAGGACGGCTGCTTGCGTTGTGGCCGAAACGTCGTGAGAATTGTATTTTATTTTTAATTTTATGTTATTTCATTATTTCCCTTCTACGTGACTTTACCGAAAGAACCAAGAAGACAGTGTGGTTGTGTTACTAATAAATGGTGCATATATTCGCACTATAAACTCATTAGTTGTTGAACCTTGTCAATGTTACTGGGTCACGATTGGCTTAGGGATAAAAGTGTGGTACGTTCGACAACGTCCTTCATTAACCTCTCAGAATAGGCAGGCACCTGATTCAATTGCCAAAGTGACGACTGGAGAATGATTTTGAAGAGCGGGAGACCTGTATCGGGCGGCCAATTGTGACGCCAGAACGTTGATATTGCAGGTCCGTTGGCGTACCCGTGTGTGTTGTGAGCGGGACAAATAAACCGATGCCATTTTGGACTCTCGTCAACCTCTCACGTGACCAGTGCCACAGTTGACAAGGAGGAGGATCACGCAGCAGAACCAAAGAGTAAAACGCAAAGCGCTACCAAAACTTTTATTTCATCATTTATTGATGACCGCCCTGTGTCCTCGATAACGATCGAGGCACAGTGGGCACGAGTCACATAAGGGAAACCCAGGGGTATGGGGAGAGGGTGTAAAAGGGAGAGAGGGGTGGGCGGTAACGAAAAGCTCTACGAATCGTGTAAAAAACACGCATCATGGGCGGATGTGACAACCTCTCTTCGCTCCTGGGTCCGTCTCCATTAGACCGCCGAAGGGTTGTACCGCTCAACCCTTGATCTCATTTTATAACTCATTAAGAAAGGGGGGTGTACTTTTTGTCTTCAAAATATTTAAATGAACGAATGCCTGAATGAGCCATCGTGCACATTACAAGACAAAACTTATGCTGGTGTATAACATCGTACCATGAGTCGCCCATAAAAGGGTCTTCAAAGTACAAGTATGGTATAAATATGACAAAATCATTAACTCGCATTATTGCATACTATAGTAGTAAAACTGGCTTACTCTTTAGTGGAGAACGGCAATAAATTAACCACCAAATGCATATAGAGGGAAGCTCAACCTCAACAATTTCAGCTAAAGGTTCAATTGGAAACTTTGTTTTACGATGATAAAACTCGTGAGAGTTTTACCATTCATTTGTACTCGTTTCCATGCCTTCATTAGGTATGCATTGTGAGCTTTTGCTGAGAAGCCCGCAGCAGAATTTCACTCTGCAATGTGGATGCAGAGCATTGCAAAGGTCTGACCATGGGGCTGCCGGCATCTGATCTACCTCCTGTCTGCATTCTATCTGGTCGCCATTGTCTGCATGACTTTGTCAGG
Organism: Lampetra fluviatilis; assembly: GCF_964198595.1. Taxonomy (NCBI): domain Eukaryota; kingdom Metazoa; phylum Chordata; class Hyperoartia; order Petromyzontiformes; family Petromyzontidae; genus Lampetra; species Lampetra fluviatilis. The sequence continues at coordinate 12,815,981 of NC_136280.1, forward strand.
GTGGTCTGTGGAGCCTCAAGACTATAGTTTGAGTCGTTGGATTGATAGACGTCGTGGTTCAAACACAACTGACAGGAATTCAAACTCAACCACGGCGAGAAGAAATCTTGAAACGTCGCTGAAAAACAGTCATGACAAAGGTGAAAATCTGGACAGTGACCCAGAGTATGAGTACATCCTGAATGAGCCTGATAAATGCCAGATTAAATTTCCGTTCCTTGTGGTGCTTATCACTTCTGTGCCCAGATAACTGGAAAAACGCCCGGTGATCCGAGAGACTTGGGCCAATGAGATGCTGTTACACCAGCCCACAGGGGATTATTGTGTCCGTCGTGCAGGGAGGGGCTGGGTGCGGAGGGAGGGGCTGGGTGGGGAGAGGAGGGTGGGGAGGGGCTGGGTGGGGTGAGGGGGTGGGGGAGGTGGGGCTGGGTGGGGAGGGGCTGGTCACCCCCGTGGTGCCCTTATAAAACTCAACGTTTAACCTACTCATGCCGGCTTGTGCCCGCCCTCACAGTCGGGCATATTTGCGGAATACACCACGCCGCCGTTGACCCTGGCCATTGTCCGAGCAACCCAACGTTCCTACCAGCTCCATCCGCAGGAATTGTTAAACTGAATATTCAAAGAGCAACTCAGTTACATGTGGTACAGTACTATTGATTAAATATATTTAACAGTTTAATGTTGATTGCATTTACATAGAACATGGCCTGATTGATTTGCTTTTTCATTAATATATATACCTTCGTAACAGAATTATACGTTGTACTGACCACCGGGTGTGTATTAATGACTGGTATTCTGGCTTTTAATAAAGAAAATACTTGCTTGGATTAAAGTCCTGTTCCTGTGGCTGTGGTTTACCAGTGTGTACAACCATGTATGTTGAACTTCTTTCGCACAGTATGTACAGCCAATCGCACTAATCGGAGGTGCGGGGGAAGCACAACAAATTAAAGATAAAAAGCAGTTCTAAAGAAATGAGTTTTCAATCTATATTTAAAAGTGCATAGCTCCAGTGGCTTCCTAATATCGGAAGGAAGAGTGCTACAGACAGCCGCAGAAGCGCATCTGAAAGCGCGCGATGCAGTGACCGTTTTTGTTCGATGGCCAGCCAAAAGCCGCTATGAGGATGACCGGAGTTTGCGTGATGGTTTATGCTCCTTGTTGAGGTCAGCAAGGTTTTATGGTTCAGTTGTGGGGGAGACAGCGTCGTCATTAGGACGTTCATTAGGACGCTGTCTTCCCGACAGCCCTGTTCTTCACCTGAGGACGGCTGCTTGCGTTGTGGCCGAATTTTATCTTGTTTCATTTTTATTATTTTATTATTTCCCTTCTACGTGACTTTACCGAAAGAACCAAGAATATGGACTCAATAGCGGTTAAACGTGTCGTGAAAATTGCAGGACCCGACGATATTTTGCACGTGGCGATAAAACGACATTCTGGTCTCGTATGGTGCAGAGGCACTTTTCGATGACGAGAAAACAGAATCCTGCAGTCTGCGAGCGCCACGCCCGATCCTCCCACAAATGTTTTCGCCTAAGCCTGAATGCCAGAGTAAAACCTCCGATTTTCCTGGATTAAGCAGCATCTAATTTTTTGCAAACCACACGTGGACCACTCGCGCACTAATGGCGAGATGCCTCCATGGCGCGATGTTAACTACCTCGCCTGGTATACAGGTCGTGGGTTCAACTCCAACTGACGCCTGCAGATTTAGAGTTTGCATGTTCTCCCTGTGCTCGTGGATTTTTCTCCAGGTCCAACAGTTTTTCTCCATACATTTAAAAACATGTTTAAGAGTATTTGGCTGCGATAAATTTCCACAAAAGCCACTTCGTTGAGCTACTATTTTTTGCCAGGTAGCTTCCGAAAAAGAGCTAAATAGTTCAGTGGGCCTTGGTAAAATAAAATGTTCATACTTGATTTGTTAATAGTTTTAGTTTATACATGTTGTTCATCTGTTTAATTCCAAGCTACATGCTGTTTTACGCAAAATTCATCCTTTATTTTCTTTGAGTCCATATTTTTCTCATCTGTACGTCATAGCAGGTAGCACGCACACATTCAAAACTTTCTTTAGGCATATTGGGATGTAGCTTTTCATGTGTATGACAGAACATATTTGCTGCACCATTGTACATGACTTCACCGTGTACGTACTCATACACCAGAAATCTTGTGAAATATTAAATCTACAGCGGCCAGGAGAACAAGGTATTATTTGGTGAAAATAGTTTTATTGCCAAATATCAATATTTACATATATAACCAATAATCACTTTTTTTAAAGATGTTACATTTACTGCATTTTATATAATTTAATTTGTTAAATTCAAAATTAATGTTCCTACAGAAAACACTTCCATCGAGATCAACGCAACAAACTCTTAATGCCTCGATAGTTAATTAAGGAGGGGGGGGTGTAAATTTTCTGCAACAGACCTCAAACTCAACGGTGCCACCATGTGGACAAAACTGTTAGCAGTTCTTGCCCCTCGTCGCAAAGACATTTTGTTGTTACAGCTCCAAGTCACAAATATTGCAGAGCCTTTGATTCCTCTACTTTCAGCATTTCAAAATTACAACGAATCTGAGAGAATGCATCGGCCACATGGAGGTTGTGATGTACCGCGGGAGATGATGTAACGTGGCTGTACTGGCCTTAAAATAATTCAAATGAACACGACCGCATGGCAAGCTGTTGTCACTCCCCTCCACAATGCTTCCCACGGGTAAAGGCTGCCACAAATTCCTTCTGCTTTCAACGGAGCAAAATTGATTTCTCAAATGAGGAAAAAAACTGCCTCAGAATGCAACTGCTTTAGAATTCTTAAATCTTGACACTGCGACTGAGTGATTTTCTACATTGTACACCAAGAGAAAAGGATACAATAGGTAGTCATGTGTCTCGTCACTCTAAGGTGATCTTGGATGTAGCTCTGAAATAAGGAATTCTGCGAGTCTTTCTCCAATGCGAAGGGTTGACTGCTTTGTCAAGAGATATGGATGGGTATGTCACATGACACGATAGGAAAATTGGGATAAAATTGGGGAAATATTACAAAAAATGTAATAGATATTTTTGAAGTAGTCCAGTTATTGTATGTGGGGCTGTTACCTATTTTTTTTTTATCAATCTTTCAATATTATGGTTATAAAACAGGGAACCAAGTCATATTAAACAATCGATTCTGTGGAGAATACTAGGAGGAACTTTAAAGCATGATATTGCATTATCATTATCTCCTGTAAGCTTATTCCCTTTGCAGCAATTTAGTGTCCATCACCCACCAAGCTAAATCGAGGAATGATGTTACAGCAAGCTTTCAGGTAGAGACAGCAGTAATTTATATCTTGTGGGCAATTCCACCACAACACAGGCAATGGCCTACTTCTGCAAACACCGTGGGTTGTTTTTCATGAGCACAAAACATCTTGATGTTTTCGTGCAGTACACCTTAATGCCGACATTGCATCAATAAAGAATAAACCTGCAGATTGAGGCCATGAATTTCTTGGCCTTGATCATTTGATCCCAGCGCGACGTCCATGAAATGTGCTCAGAACGAGAACATGACTCATAATCACGGCTCAATTTATACACCATGGAATCTTGCCAAATCACAAAATATATAACTGAACCACAATGCGCAAGAATTTACCAATATTTTAAATATATTTTTTCATTTTTTCTTTAGTTGCAGGATAGACGAACACAAAAAAAGCTCCAAAATGGCAGACTGGACTTTAAGGCAAACAGTTAAATTAATGCAAACAAATAAACACACGCTAACCAAAAACCATAAAGTGCTTGTAAAGAATGCTGACTTTAATAAAAAAAAATCTAATAATACACTGGTTCCATTGTAAATGTCCCATTAACTGTGGTTCCAATGGGCTTGGAAACTTGTCATCCACCGAACCGGTAACCACTCGTACAATAGCCACAACGGTTCAATGCCAGTTCAGGATCCACATTGTGCTGCCTAAATGTAAATGTTAACTACTTGAAATGTTTGCCCAAGAATGCAGTTACACTGCAATCAACCCTCCCTCCATCTCTCCCGGTATGTTAAAACGGACATAAACACAAAAGGTGTGCCCCACTTTCAAGCTATATTAGCTCATATCTTTGCAAAAATAGGTAGTGTTTTTTTTATAAACTCTCCTAATTTTGCCCATGAACAAGAGAACTGCTGTAAATATATCCCCCTCTACATTACATGTGCGTTGGTCACAGGAGCAATTCCAGGACACGGTAAACAGCGGGACCACCTTCTTAAAGTGGGACCACCCATGGTCACGCCCTCAAAGTAAAACTCCCTAAGAGAGACCAAGACAAAGGGCTGAATTTGGCAGTCAGATGTCAACCATGTAACCACTGCAGAACATGGTCAAAAAAAATAAGCGGTTGTGAGATGCGGTAGCATATCAGCAGCACTGGCTGTGATGAAATCCTTCACTTAAGCTCGAGTGCTTCCACTGCCATCCCGAGGAGCTGCCTCTAGAATGGGGGGCACAAGGCAGGGGGGGGGGGGGGGGGAAGCGGGGGGCCACTATCATTACAGGGGCACAGACAACTCCACTCCCCTGTGGAATCGCCAAAAGTTGGTAATTTCCTAAACACGACAACCAAATGTTATTAAATGCATCACACACAATGCACGTGTTATCTGCATTTGCGCACAAAACTACCATTTCTTTTGCCTTGCCCTCATCACGTATTGCTCAGCTGTAGAAAACAGCTATAAAACACATACCTGTTTCTTTGTAGGAATAAATAAAAGTAATAAAATACAGTAACATGAATTTTTTTTCTACCCAGAATTTCACTGAGCATTCAGAATTATTTTTCCTACCTGTTTTTCTCACACCTCATTCACCTCCGATCTGCTTTTCACTTCCGGGTTTCACAGAACACCAACATTGAAACTGCAAAGCAACTCGGTAGGGAAATGGAGGCCAGGTTAAGGGTTAGAAGTGGAGTTAAGATCAGGGATTGGGGTCGGGCTAGCATCTGGTTGGCTAGTGTAGTACGTCCCTTAACAGTCTATCCTTCCCTTATTCCAAATATGGCATTTTCACTTTTGGTGTCAATAAGCTCCTGCCAATCCAACCACCCACCCCGTTAGTGCGTCCCCTGGCAAAATGGTTGTGCCGCACAACACCGGTGCGGCACCACTTCTCCCGTCACACCCACCCGGCTACCAGACACGTTCTTGGCGAGCGCCAGTGCCAACGAGACCATTCCCGCGGGACTAACGAGGCTGGGCCTCCCGGCGTCGCCAAAAACTCCTCCGCCGCCGCCGCCGTCGGCCGTGATGAGTGGGCCTCCGGCTGGCGCCGTGCCCCCCAGGCCATGCGAGAGCTGCGTGTTCAGGTCGTTGTGCACCAGCACAAAGGGGTCCGTGCGGTTGTTGAGTGACACGTTCGCGAGGGGAGTGGGCGAAGGAGGATCTTTTGTGCCTCTCCTGTGTGGTGTGGCACTCAGACCCAGCTGCGGCTGTTGCTGCTGCTGCTGCTGAAGCAACTGCTCAGGCGGCTGTTGCTGTTGCAGTGGCTGAACTGGTGGCACATGTTGCAACAAATGCTGCCGATATGTCTGATTTTGCTGCTGAAGTTGCTGCTGCTGAAATGGATCCTGTTGCTGCTGCTGCTGCTGAATCGATTGCTGTTGTAGCTGTTCAAGCAAGGACTGCTGCTCTTGCAACAGCGACGCGCCCGCTGCATCGGCCTTGGGCGGGCATGACGGCGCGATAATGAGCTGCTGCGCAGCGATCGTTGCAAGCTGCGCAGAGCCCAGCAGGGGCTGCTCCACGGTCGACGTCGCCTGCGGAGTCTGGCTGGGGAGACGCTTCTCCTCGCTCGGAGGCTGTGTAGCCACGAGCTGCTGCACGATTGCAGCGAGTTGTTGCTGCTGTGGCGTGGATGGAGAAGAAAGCAGCGGTGGTTGAACCGTCGCAGCAGGGGGCTGCGACGCAGGCGTGCCGGCTGGAATCGGTGCACCCAGTAGCAGCTCGTTCCCTGTGTGACAGCAATGGAAAGAGCGTAAGGATTAAGAAAGTGACTGACCCGCTGCCTTTATAACTTAAGCCGTCCAGATTGTCCAGATTTGGGGAGTCTGGATTGTTGAAAAGTGTTGGGAAGTTTTGATGGATTCACTTGTGCACTTTTGAGATGGTGCTGTGTTGATGCGAAGTGTCACATTCATGAAGTCATTGGTGTTGTGATGGAGTCGTGAAGGTGCAAGGTTGTTTTCAGGTGAGCCTTGATATCATGTCCATGTTGCGGTCATATCGATTTTGTCAGCATTTTGTTGGCTGTGTTGATATTGTGCCAATATTGTATTCTCATGTTGATGCTGTGTTAATGTTTTATTCTGTCGCTTTGAGTTAATGTGGTAACAACATTTGTGCGGGTTAGAGGTGTGGCACAGCAGTTAGCATGCTGGAATCGGAACCTGGCGACCTGCGTTTGATTCCCGGACACAACTAATATCAGGAGTGAGTAATATCTTAACGGGTGCGGATCACCCACCTACCACCTTCACCAACCTGCACTACCAGCGTCGTGAAGTATACGATCAAACAACAAACCCCCAAGAAGAACAAAAAGCATACAGTGACTTTCATTGAGCAGTGAATTGACAAAAGGCAGAAAATGAAATATTCTAGTGCATTTAATTTGTTGTGTTAGGGGTACCAGTCACACTTCTTGCTTTAAATAACTCTTAAAACTCGTGGCCTTCAAATCCCACACTGCACCTGTGGAGGTGCAGAGCAGGAGTGAGGCATGACGCGAAGTGGTAAGGGGAAGAGAAAGTGGCGTGGGAAGAGTCACTATGAGAGTTTCCCACAAAAACCTCTGCATCCTATCAGGCCAGATAGAAAATTGCAAATGGTATTCATAATAACAAGAGCGTCCAGAGGATGGTGACACACCGATATTCAAAATGAAATGTTTTAACGTCTTTGTGTTCTTGCGTTGGTGTGCCAGTATTGTCTTGACACAATGTTGATGTTGCGTTGCAGTCATGATGAATGAGCACAAGTAATACTGGTAGGAACCTCCTGGTTACACCATCCCACAGGGGATTATTGTGTCCATCCGTCGTGTAGGGAGGGGCTGGGTGGGGAGGGAGGGAGGGGCTGGGTGGGGAGATTGGGGAGGGGCTGGGTGGGGAGGGGCTGGGTGGGGAGGGGTTGGTCACCCTGTGGTGCCCTGATAAAACTCAACGTTTAACCTACTCACGCCAGCTTGTGCCCGCCCTCACAGTCGGGCATATTTGCAGAATACACCACGCCGCCGTTGACCCTGGCCATTGACCGAGCAACCCAACGTTCCAACCAGCTCCCTCCGCAGGAATGTGTTGTATTTCTGTCGTGCCGTGCCCCATTGCATAGGCATCAAACCGACTTGGTGTCAGTGTCCTGCATAGGTGTTGTGGGGCAGCTGTCATCAGAGGAGCAGCCTGGCGTGTGTGCGATTCATTTGCAGGGTGTGGTCACCATCACCCCAGTCGCTCGGTTTCTGCGATGGGGGTACTCCCGGCTCCTCGGCGAGCTGCTCCGTCCCGCCGGCTCCGGGCTGCGGCGGCTGGGGCGCCGCGGGGGCGTCACGACATGCGCAGTGACACTGGCACGACTCCTCCTGCTTGATGATGATTACAGGCACCCTCAGCCCCATCACCTGCGCCGTGTTACCTGCGCGAGCCAACGGGACGCAGTCACCAACACACACCGTGCACGAGCAAGGCACAGGGAGACAAAGGAAAGCCATCGCATATTCTAAGAGCCGTAAAAATAAAAGTCAGAAGTCCCATTACGGTGTGGGGTCACCTGCTCAGTTTTCTCCATGAACTTCTATTCTGCAGCTCTTCTCTCATCACATGCACCGTCCTCATAAGTCGTTCTACCACATACCCTCACTCTCCCTCTACTCCAGTATTCTAAACCGTAGGCCACTGGCGGCCCTTGATGGCCTTTAGTGCAGCCCCTGACATGTGTCCCCTGACAATACACAAATGTGAAAACATCCCATCATTCTGTCAAACCCAAAGGTTTCAAATGTGTGGCGGCCCTCACACCGATGTTTTATGGGGAAAAGTAACCCCCCCCCCTCTGAAAATTAGTGAAGAACACTGCTCTACTCCTTCCCTGCACCCCCATCATCCTTATCATCTATGGGTCGATGGGAGTCTATCGGTCGCTCATCTCCAAAATCCTTCTGCTTGCAACTTCTTAAGTCTTTTCACCACACAAGCTCAAACCACCTCACCTTCTTGATTAATACTAGTAATCCCTTCATTAGACCTCCTTTGCCAGTACCAAAATATAATAATAGGGGTTTTCCCCTTTTTTCTGGCAACAAAACTGAAACCTTTTTACAAGTATTCATGTCTGCATTAAAATCACAATACTTGCAGTCAAAATGCAAACAAAAACGCACTACTGGCAAAGGAGATCTAATGATGTAGATGCGCTCACCCCGAGCCCTCATTACTTTGATAGTGCATTGTCTTTGAGCTGTACGCCTTTTGGCGTCCTCTGGTCGAGCACCAATTGGGTCGAGGCTCAAAAGAAAGCCGTCCCTTGGTGTGGACCAATCAGTTTCAAGGACAATGCATATATTATCAGTGTGTTTTTTGTTTGCATTTTGACTGCAAGTATTGTGGTTAATGCAGACATGAATTCTTGTAGAAAGGTTTCAGTTTTGTTGCCAAAAAAAGGGGAAAAACCCGATTATTACGAGTAATCCCCCTGTTTAGACTCATTCATTCTCCTTTCCCTTAACTATTTCCCCACCTCAGCAATCTCATCTGTCCTTTCAAGCACTTGCCTTCCTCAGTGCCCACATCTCTGGACCATCGAAACATTACTACTGCTTGTATCAATGTTCTGTATTTTCTATTTCAGTTTTTTTATGGACTATTTCTATCATGGGCAATTCCTGTAAATAATGATAATCTTCATTTAACGATGCAACCCAAAATAAATGGCTATTGTAATGTCAACAGATACAGAGTCTGTGTCCTGAGCTGTGAGCTGTTACACAGATGCACACACACTTGTAAATACAGCGACTTTCAAGAGCACCACCATAACTATAACTTTTAATACATAAAACAATTCACCTTTCAGGTGAAAGCTACGATGCCATTCCGTGGTAATGCGTGACATTATCGCGTGACAAACTCATGGTGAGGTTTAAAAGGCTACGACATCACTAGTAATATACTACTTGCTCTATAACGAGGAATGTACCCTCACCTCCGAGTTGTGCGGGGCTCCCAACGGCCGTGGTGAGGTACACTTTCTCCACCGTCACCTTGTCCTTCCCGGCAACCTGGAGGGAGATGGCCAAGCAGGACTTGTGATACTGTGTGTACGGCTGTACATCATCCGTACCGTTCGATGTTTAACCGAAATCACAGCCACCTGAACCGGAGCGATAGTTACCCATGAGCCCGGCGGCGCGGTCATGGCGGCGGCGCCGATTCCGCTCGTTTCCAGGATCCAGCGCAGCTCTTCCTCGGGCAGCCCGCCGGGGTTGATGCTCTCGGCGGCGGCGGCAGCGGCAGCATCTTTGTCACCCGTGGCGGCCGGCCGGGTCTCACCCACCTCCATAGACGCCTCGTCCATGACAACGCCCGCGCCCGCCGAAGCGGGGGCACTCTCCGTGGTGGCCCTCGGCTGTGCCGCTAGGCTCAGAGCCTCTGAGAGATCCAGCACAATCGTCGACGGAGGAGCGGCATGGCCTACGCCACCGCCGCTAGCGCTGCCGCCATCCACCGACGGTGCTGGTACGGCCGCTCCGTCAGGTCCACCTGCGCACTCGCTTCCCTGCTCAACGATGGTGGCGACGACGCCATCGATGGCACAGCTGCCTTCCATCCCCTCCACCTCCATGACGCCAGAATCGCTCTGCACCACCCACTTATATGGGACGTCAATGCCCTCGTCGTTGTTGGCGCTGGTGCCACCGGCACCTCCGGTACTGCCGCCGTCCGTTTGCCGCACTACCACGAGCTGCTGCAGGGAGCTGGCACTCGGTGGCGGTGGCGGTTGAATGACTCTGAGCACAGGCAGCGGGAAGCCGGCGTCTGTTGGGCTGTCCGCACTTGTCGGGTCTGGAGTGAGCGGGTGGGAAGTGGCAGAGATGGGCACAACGTCACCGGTTAACGTGTGTGTAGTGGTGATGGCATTTTGCCGCATTGTGGGAAGCAGAGGGCAGTGCAAAAAAAACCCGTTACACTGTACTCCTACACTTTCACATCTTTGCTCCCCGCATTCTCTAACCCGCACTGACCAGCATGGTGAAGCAGTCAAATAACCCCCATGAACGACGTGGCTCAGGGAAGCCTTCATCCAGCAGTGTAATGACATTATTACATGTACATGTAATACCTGCACAAGACACCGCTACAGATATGGGTCTGAAGATAGCCATACCAGGGCCACGTTTACTTATCCAGGATGATGAAATGTAATCTTCAAAGGAGAGAGCTGTTGGGTAGTGTTGCTCGTCCGTTAAGTGGCCCTGGAGACTCCACGATTCTATGACGGCTGTCAGTTTTCCACAAAATAAAAAAGCATTGAATTCCCGCTGTCTATAAGGCCTTATACTTATCCATGCATAGAGGTCAGCTGTATGCATGTTGAACTTCTTTCGCACCGTACGTAGCCAACCATGCTAATCGGAGCGGCGGTTCACTCAACATAAGTCTGCAGCATAAGTTTTCTAATCGTTCAAAGTTTACCATCTATAATCCTCATCAATTTATCTTAATCAGCTCAATCCTCCCATAAAAACGTTCATGTGGCCACCCAACCTTTGAAACCATGCAGCATCGAGGCCATTATGTTCACCTCCTCTCCTTATCATCTTTCCTAAAACACGAGTCCCATTTTCTATTCCATTTCCATTATTTTCCTATTATTTCTCATTCTTTTTCTTCTCCTTTTACTTTCCCGTTCATTTTCTTTTTGGTATGCATCATATGCTTGACTCTACTTCAATTCCCGTTGTGTGCCATGGGTAAAGATTTGCCAGTAAGGCACAAAAAAAACGATACAAATTTTGAAATTCACTTTTAAAAAATTTCGGGAAACTAACAACATGATAACCGTCTTGTCGCGCGTTGTTAAGAACGATATTACGGCAACCTGAGAGCCAAATGCCGACCGACGCAAAGGCACTTTACCGTGGTCTCTGTCGCCGCCCGTGGAGCCAGTGTCTTCGGTTTGGAACATGGAGTCGAAGATGCTCTCCACAGTCACCGTCGTCAGGTCCGGTTCCACCGCCTGGTCCACGAAGCGGCGTCAAAATACGCCAACACAACACAAGCGGAGTGCTCATAAAAAGGCGCGTAGCGCACACAGCGAAATCGGAGACGAGGGGGCACGCGACCATCCAAAGTAAACCAGATTCTTTGAATTGTCCATATTCAAGTGATACAGCTATCGTGCTGTGACGGTTCCACAAGTGATACAGCTATCGTGCTGTGACGGTTCCACCTGAAGACGGAAGCTTGTGTTGCCTCCGAAACGTCGTGATTTTTATTTTTATTTTACTTTTATTAATTTTAATTTTTTACCTATGTGACTTTACTGAAAAAACCTAAGAATATGAATCCTTGCAGTCACGAAAGCTTCAAATCTAGAATGAATTGTCCATCTTGAATATACCATCCCTGTTTGCCCCCATCTATTTGAAGCCATTCAACGATACCTTTTCATAACATCAAACTATCGACAGTTATACACACGATTCCAAATGTGCATCTAAAGCATACGTGACTTTACCGAAAGAACCAAAGAGTATGGATTCCTGCAGTCACAAAAGCTTCAAATCAAGAAAGAATCGATCTTAATGTCATCATTTGTTCCTAATTGCTATTACCGGCCGCAAGAGCCAAAGTTCAGAGCTAAGGTGCATAATGTTGTTGTCTGTGTGTGGAGTGGGTACCAGGCACTTCTGCAGGGTCTCCTCACTGATGTCGGAGGCTGGGGTGATTGGGTCGAAGTCGGACAGGTAGAATGCGTTCTGGCTGTCCTGTCAGGGGCACAAAGCACCACCAGTTGTGATCACAATTCAAAATTCACGAGACAACTGTACGTCAGCCTTTGACAAAATCACGCGACGCACCCAATCTCGAATGCAGGGCTGAGCCTGGATAGTGCTTGGATGGGTGGCCACCACATACAGAGAGGTTTTTATAGGCTGCTGTGGGGCTAAGTGCCGAGATGCAGAGGGCAGTGCAAAAAAATACATTGTACTGCATATCTATGCTCTATCTATACCCCCCTCTATCTTTACCAACTAAAACTGACCAGCATAATGAAGCATGGTCAAATAACCCACATGCCCCGCATGGTGTGGGAAGACCCTCATCCAGCAGTGGATTGACAAAAGTTTTTAAGTCTTTTCAGATTAACAATTTAAATCCATGCCACACAGCCTCGACTTGGCATGTAAGGACAATCGCTGTTTGTTTTCTGGGTTGCGCCCCTTCCTGTAAGCCATTAAAGAGGTGGAATTTCCACTTTTTTTTCTCTAATACTTCCTCATTCATTTCAATTCTTACTCAAGGACACGGCCCTGTTTAATGTACAGTTGATGACATTCTGCGCTGCTGCTCTAAACAAACACCTTCACGATTGCTCCCGCGTAATCTCCCTGCTGGATGGAATGCCCTTTACGATGCTCCTACACAAAACGAACCCGGCTACTGTAGAAACCTGTATTATAACGTTTCTGCATATAATATCCCTGCTGTATATAATTATGGCCTTATCCCATTATCCATATCCATCATACATATCATTTATTTGTTGATGCTGTGTTTGCAGAGGTGCACAAGAACAACAAAAACTCAACATATTCGTCAATAACACTAGCCTTAAAAGGAAGAATAATGCTTATATACACGAGCAATACTATAATTGCTGCTATGTATAGTGATCCATTCACAGGCAATTAAATATTGTGAATGCAATGGCTCCATATCTCACTCGGTGACGAGAGTATTGAGACTGACAGGAGACATGCAAGAGGCTTTCACAGGTTGAAAATAAATTATATTAATTTTCTTATTGTTTTGGTTGGGTATCTATAAATGGATCACCCTCTATTTCCTTCCCACTCAACAATGACCTTGGGATTGTTATTGATTAAAATATTCCAAGTACAAACTCCCACAAGATGAAACCCCTTTGTTTGAAAAGGTGTTCACAATGACACATACATATGTCCAACCAGCCCTCATCTCCCCACTATTGCACAGCATCCTAAGATACAAATTCACTCAGAGGTATGTATGTTGAACTTCTTTCGTACGTAGCCATCCGTACTAATCGGAGGTGCGGGGGAAGGCCAACAAACTAAACATAAAAAGCAGTTCTAAAGAAATTATATTCTTTGGATCTTTCGGTAAAATCACATAGATAGGTTCAAAGAAAATAACAAAAAACTGCGACGTTTCGATCGCAACACAAGCGGTCGTCATCAGGAAAAGGGGGTTTAGCCTCTAAAGGCAAACCGTTTATGAAGTCTTCTTGGTTCTTTCGGTAAAGTCACGTAGAAGGGAAGTAATAAAATAATAAAAATAAAACATAATATAATATTATTATGTTTTATTTTTATTATTTTATTACTTCCCTTCTACGTGACTTTACCGAAAGAACCAAGAAGATGAATCCCTGCAGTCACGAAAGCTTTAAACCGTTTATGAAGGTTTAAAGATGGGCATAGCCCAAGTGTGTCGGCAGCATGGGCGGGGCAGCTAATGTTAATGTAGGGGAAAACAACGACACCGGCAGTGGGTCTCCACCAATCAAAGGGCTGCCAGGCAAACATTGCACCTCGCTCCACACACCCACACTGCTGACGGTGGAGGTTGCTGCTAGAGGTGATGGTAGTTGTGGGTAATGATGGTCCTGGTGAACCTATCTTGATGACTTTACCGAAAGACCCAAAGAACATTAATTGCTGCAGTCACGAAAGCTTTAACTCTAAAGAAATTAGTTTTAAGCGATATTTGAAAGTGCATAGCTCCAATGGCTTCCTAATATCGGATGGAAGAGCGTTCCAGACGGCCGCAGAAGCGCATCTGAAAGCGCGCGATGCAGTGACCGTCTTTGTTTGATGGCCAGCCAAAAGCCGCTGTGAAGAAGACCGGAGCTTGCGTGGATTATGCTCCTTGACGAGATCAGCAAGGTTTGTCTTTAATCTTTGGCAAGCACTTTATATGTAATGAATGCGATCTTATAATGTATACGTTCGGCAACTGCCAATGCAGCTCAGCGAGCAATGAACGGACAATGGTCAGATAGATCTTGCAGTACCCGCCATGCCACATGACTCGTATAAGAGCAGTTCGAATTCATCTGATGGGACTTGGCAATGAATGGATGACTTATTGTTGTTGGTGGCTGGAGGGGGGCTGATGTGCAGAGTACTGAACTGCAGAAATATATTTGTTTAAACCTTATGATGAAACCACAAATAATTTACAGCCGTTTGGTCAAGCCACTGCTGAAGGTATACCCAAGCGATGCTAGTCATGGGGGTTGTTGACCACACTTCCCCATGCTTGGCAGTGGAAGATGACAAAGCCGGGCAGCATACACGCGGAAAAATAATTAAGAGCACAAACACGGCTATTGTTACACTGCCCTGAGCTAGCCACAACGTAGCACCGCACCAGCTGACAACGTATTTTATGTGCGGTGGTTTCTCATTCCTAGACCTTACCAAGCTCAAACTTGCTTAGCTTCCTAGATTCGACGAGATCGGTCACATTCAGGGCAATTTGGTCATATCCTTACATATGGGTCTGTGCATACGTGTACATACATATACGGTGGGGAGCAGTAGTGTAGCAGTTAGCGCGCTGCGCTACAAACCCGGCGACTAAGTTAAATTCCCGTTCATGGCCAAAACCAGTGACGATTATCTGAATCGATCCTGGGCCTCCACCAGGTCGGCTCAGCCTTAAATAAATGCGTGGTGCATTGTGTAAACATCGCCAAAAAGGTGACAAATTCGGCCAGACATGGTGCTGGTGACCCACCCCCTCATGTGCTGTGCCAAACTTTATAGGTGCTCTCTAACAGCACTTGCTCCTCTCGTCTGTTTAGGTTATAACGAGTGATGTTCTTTTTACATATACAGTGATACCTCGGTTCACGAACGCTTCGGTTCACGAACAACTCGGTTCACGAACAGAAAATTTCATAAAAATATGCTCCGGTTCACGAACAGGAGCTGCGGCCATTTTTATGCTAATTCCAGGCTGTCACATGGTCGTGACTTCCTGTAGGAAGATCGTGGAGAGAAGCAGAGACACAGAAAGAAGTACTGTGAGTACTGTGAAGACACTTTCAGTGACTTTTTGATTTTTGGTGTGCTTTTTAGCACATACAGTAATGTACTGTACTACTGTACTGTACAATACTGTACTTACTGTATTGTACAGTTCACCCGTTTGAGTGCTTACTGTCTCCCACCCGCCTCCCACCTGCCTTCCTCCATGCCAGAAGTCATCTCAAGCAAGGTTAGTGTTCTCTCTTTATACATTACTATACTGTACAGTACTACAGTAATGTGTATTGTCATTTGTTTCATATTTTTGTGCTTCAAAAACCAAAAAAAACAGGTCAGAATGGATTAACCGGATTTACATTGAACCCTATGGGAAAATGTGCCTCGGTTCACGACCAATTCGGTTCACGACCAGAGTCAGTTCACGAATTAAGTTCGTGAACCGAGGTATCACTGTACACGTATGTTTGTCATATTATATTAATGAAGTTACTGCTTCAGAACACTCATACATAAAGTGCTCGGGCTGTTTACAGGACAGCAGTGACTCTAACTAGTCTAGACAGGGGTGACTGTCCAAGGTAGGCAGATGGGGAGATACACGCAGTCCACAGACAATCAAGTGAAGCCCCCACTCTCCTGCAGCGAGGTGAAGGTGCTCACCTCTGACTTGAGGCTGGCCCCAGATGGGTGTCCCTTCATGTGGCTCTTGAGGCTATGCTGACTGGAGAAGGCCCTCTCGCATCCGCCGCTGGGGCATGGGAACGGCCGCTCTCCTGTCATCAGAATCGTCGTTTATTATTTATACCACACCTCCCATGCAGTGCAACTTGAGGCGCCCAGCACAAAAGGGTATTTGGGATCGTGACTCGGTAAGGAAGTGATTTGCAGACCAAATACAATGTTCCAAATCAATTATATTACAATTCAGTACGAATAATTAACAAACGAGAATAAACATTGAAGATGAAAATACGCTACTCTACTTGTTTTTGTCCCCTCCACAAGCGCGTGTGCGCTTCCCACAGCAACAACAGAGTCAGCGACGACAAGAATAACCAGCTGTCATTCCCAATTAAATAATAGTGTGACCCACAGCTCCCACCTCGTAGAGACACGTCCTAAGCTATGCCCCTCGGGCAGTCCGCCACAAGTTTGAAGCTTCCTAAATATTAAAATATGACTAAAGTAACAAACCACGTCCTCTAAGGCACCCTAGTGACATCAATTGTAATTGCAATTAGAGCAGCATTGTCATCTGAAATTGCAATTACATTCTGATGCCAATTCATTACGAATTAAGCAATTACATGTGCAATTAACCCCAGGTCGCCCTCATCCAGCACAGGATTAGCAAACAAGGTTGTACGTGTACATCGTGAACGCCTAAGGCTCAGAGGCAGCCTAAGGCATTCTTATAATAATTATGGTTCAGTGCTAATTCCAGAAAACCTCCCACATGAATACTTGTTCTATGATTCACTCCAATAAAATCCTTCCTCTTGATGAATACTGCAAGTTGGCAGTGATGGGAAAGAAGAAGACTTGATGACTATAGTGTGTTCTGAAACGATAGGTTAGGTACTCAAGGGTGACTCTCCAGGCTGGTCAGAACTTAGTTGCTTTACCGCTTGCCGTTCGGGTGTGGGTCGGATAACATCCATCACATCACCTTCATGTCATTAGCCGACCCACACACTCACGGCAAGCCGAACAAACGACTTGAGTTCCGACTCAACTTTACGGGTACCCGCCTGATGCACGACGCAAGTGTGTATGTGTGTACAAATACTGCACAAGCAAGTGCGAGCACCAGGCCATACCCGTGTGCGTGCGCACGTGCATGCGCAGGTGGTGGCTGACGGAGAATGCCTTCCCGCAGCCGCTGTGTTTGCACCTGGAGAGGAAGAAAGATGATGGAGTGGGGGGGGGGGAAGGCCAGGTCAGGGGGTCAACGTCTCATGACCAGAGAAATATGCCCAGAAAATCATATTCTTGGGTCTTTCGGTAAAGTCACGTAGATAGGTTCAAAGAAAATATTTTTTGTTATTTTCTTTGAACCTATCTACGTGACTTTACCAAAACTTCACCGAAAGACCCAATAATATGAATTCCTGCAGTCACGAAAGCTCTAAGTCAAGATTTATACCCAGAAAAGGCACCACAGAGTTACATTTATTGGTCACCTTTACCACCACCACGTTTACCAGACGGCGCTCCCTCTGAACCAATGGAACCATTAAAAAGTATATTACACATAGCCCTGCTCATAACAGCAGCAAGACTCTCAGCCAGAAACTGTCATCATCATTATCATCATCCCAGTGTGATGAGCAACTTTGTCAACTGCATGTATTGGTGCAGGGAAGTCAGCAGCGGTCGGCCTACCCACAAAACGGCACGCGACTTCAAAAGCAGACGAGGACTGGCCAATGCCAATTTAAACGTGGCAGGGAGCTCAACTCTTTCGTTGTTTGATTTGGGTCAGTTTAAATTTGACAAATGTGAGCAGATCAATCACTTTTAAGTGATGAATTGTACGATTTTTATATGTCTCGTAACTACGGCTCAGCTGATACAGCAGCGACACCCTTGGAAAGGAAATGTCTTCGTTCCTGTGCAGGTGGTATAATGAGGACCAATTTGGTGAAGGCAAGTCAACGGTAGTCACCCAACAAACTGGAACACGACCCTGAATGTAGGCGAGCACCAGCCAATCAGTGAACCCGACTCTTCCACTGCTCAGTTTCAGCAGCACACACGCACTCACTGGAAGGGTCGCTCTCCCGTGTGGGTGCGCACGTGCTTGCGCAGGTCGCTCAATGTCGTGAAGAACTTGGTGCAGCCCTCCGAGTCGCAGTTGAACGTGTTCCCCGTGTGGATCCTCTGGTGTGCCTTGAGCCTGCGGGAGGCACATGGAGGGAACACCAATAGGTTCACTTCCCCACGAGTTCCCCAGTTTACACGATGTAATGTGGATTTTCTTGATTTGAAGCTTTCGTGACTGCAGGAATCCATACTCTTTGGTTATTGCGGTAAAGTCACGTAGGTAGAAAAATAATAGATCACGACGTTTCGATTGCAACACAAGCAATCGTCATCAGGTGGGACAACCACAGCAAGAAAAAACTGCTGAAGTAGGCTTACTTCAGCAGTTTCTGATGACGATTGCTTGTGTTGCGATCCAAACGGCGTGATCTATTATTTTTCTACCTACATGACTTTACCGAAAGAACCAAAGAGTATGTGGATATGCGTAGTGTCTAATTGCTACCAGAGCTTGCTAAGATTCGTCAATTAGTAAGATTTATCAACTAAGTCTGAAATGTGTTGAGTCTTTGTTTTGTGGTCGTTCACTCCGGTACATTTTAAGTTGGCAGCTGCACCCCATACCCTGCCTGCTGAAAGTGATTTACCCCCTACACACCACACTCAGCAGAATGTAGCTGACGACACAGATGATGTCATCAAGCCCCATCTAGCTGAACACGTGGGAACAGAGGCGAGACATTTCCCACTATTTTAGTATTATCCTTATTAGTCGAGGAATCTAAACAATTGGTATGGTGAGCAATTTAATTAATATCCCAGCTCTGAATGAAGCTGCATCTCAAAACGCTGTGCAGAAATATTGCGCGTATTTATTTTATAGAGGCAATCAGTCATAGGCAAAGGGAAAAAAAGGAAGATCTTCGACTTAGACTTGAACAAGAGCCCAGAGTCTAAAGCAAAAACAGTTGGGCAAAGGAGTTCCAGCCTACGGGGGACAGAAGAGGCAAATGAGTGACCTCCCACGGTTTGAAAGTTGACTTGAGAGCGAGCTTCTCCAGAAACCCTTCTTTGCTAGAGTGGAGTCATGAGATGAGCCCCTTGAGGATCTTTAAAAGTGTAATCTTGCAAATGAAAAGAAAGCTCCAGTGCTAGAGCTGAGTGTCATCATTTAGTCTTATTCTAGCCACCAAAAACCCGTGGAATTTTTGTCAAGTCTTATTCTGGAATAACAAAGGGTGGTAAACTATTATTTTCCGAATTCTGTTACGACAGACTTCACACATTTGTAAAAATATTTAACTCGCATGGAATCACATGACATCCAAATGAAATGCAGCCCTCATTTCAGCCCATCTTTTTTCCAATCGTGCACTCGCAAGGGAGAGCGAGAGGATTAGCTACGAGCTGCTGTGGATGCTGTCCATGCACAGCAGGCACTGTGCGGTTTCACGAGCAGCAATAATAGCAGCATGTTAATTCACATCAGCGTTCGTGTAGGCGGTTGTCATTTTCTAGCCAGCCTGAGAGTCAGAACTCAGGTTTTATTGCATCCCGTTTTAAAAACCACACGTATGAAAACCGATGAGTGAATTACATCATCTTGACTTAAAGCATTTTTGACTGCAGGAATTACATCATGTTTAACAACCAGGATCTAGCTCCTTTCATAGTGGCGATTAACTCCAAATTGAAGGGTTAGGAGTGCCAATTTGTGGAATTCCAGCAGTGGTCTGCAAACGGGGAGACCGCTGTCTACCATAGGAATATATAATTTTCAGAACTGGTTGACAGCTAACGAAGAACACCTTTCTAATGCTTGTTAAGAGCAGTGACACAGTTTACGGGTTCTTAAAAATTGTTAAACCATGTAAATAAAGTGTGTGACTGAAAAGGGTTATTCAGTAACCTGAACGATATGTCTAAACACTGTTACAACCTGGAAAAGACTTAAAAGGTTAATTGAAACTCATAAATGATATGCAAATATTATATAATCACGGCTCTAAACGCCCCCCCATGTGGAAACACACGTTGACACTTTGTTCAACACCGCACTCCAATCCAGCTGTTCCGTTGCAGATTCAAACCACGATACTCCTCCTCACAGGGTATTTTTAGTCTTTTTGTGCCAAGCGATAACAACGTGTTCCTTCCAGACTGTACATGTGAGTGTGCGAGTCTGTGTGCATAAGTGTGTGAGTGAATGCGTATATTTGAAAGCACAGGCTGTTTCTGTCCGCTCGTGCCGACACCACGAACAACGCGACAACTGAAATTGTACAAGTCTTGGTCTGTGTGCGTGTGTCTGCGTGTGGGTGTGTGAGGAAGTGGCGCTGTGGTTTTCATATAATGTTCTACGATCAAGGCGACCTGAGTAATATTCCTGGTCATGGTCATCAGTGACGTGCAATTACCTAGCACGGTGCAAACACCAGCATAAGGTAGAAAAAAGGTGATCGGCAGTGGTACTATCCACACCACCCCAATGTGCAGTGTAAAAGGCAGAGGTGCCACACCGCACTTTCTTGCTCATGCCACTGTTGGCAAAAGGGCCTCCCCACTAGAGTCCTGGAGAACCCCGATAGAGGTAATTGACCTACTCTTCCATACTGGCCAGCCATCTTGGAGATGGGTTTATCCACATTTTACTCCACGTGTGACCTGCCAATGGACTGTGGAGTACCCATTTATACAGCTGGGTGAACAGAGTTGGGGGGGGCATTTAATATATTTTCCCATTGTTTCAATTGCCACACCGGGATATCAAACCAGCGGCCTCTGGATTGCAAGTCCAGTTTGCTAACAATTACATCTTGGCAGCATCAGTGTTCTGATACTGATTAAGTACTCGATAACAGCACTTGTCCCAACAATCTATGAAACTAAATATAAACTCATTGGCTTTACGTATGGAGAGGTATCGAAGCCGTCCCCCCCCTTTCCACATGGGTTCAAAATCCTTGCCATGACCGAGGACTAAACCTAAAACCAGAACGTGGGACAATGTAGGAGCAAGCTTTGGAAGTCGGGCGTTGACAAGCATCTCCCCGTTCAAGCAGAAGGCAGCGCTCATCTGCATTGGTGGCAGCGATCTTTAGTAACGCGATTAGCGTAGCTCTTCTATCGCACGGTACATCCTCCTGTCGCCATTACAACAGCACCCCAGCGCACCGGTAAAGGGTGTTGAAGGATTTCTCGCAGCCGCTGACGCCGCACTCGAAAGGCTTCTCGCGCGTGTGCACGCGCACATGGATCTTGCGGCTGTAGGAGGTGAGGAAGGCCTTGCCGCAGCCCGTCTGCTCGCACACAAACGTGTACTCGCCGCGGTGCGTCTTCTCGTGCGTCTTCAGGTTGCCCGCCGTGCTGTAGGTGCGTTCGCAGCCCTCGTAGGCGCACTGGTAGCGCTTCACCTGCATGAAAAAAGTGCACAAGAAGACATCTCAGCGGCTGCCTGGGAACAAGATGGTAATTATGCCAGGGTTCATGTATGGCTCGGAGTGCTAGACATTCAAGAAATGGCCGACCTACTAGTTACGAGGCTGCCAGTGATGGGAATGCGGAGAAGAATTTATGAAGTAAGTATAAAAGATTATGTGAGCAATAATGAATTGAGGCGATGGCTGAAGGTAGCGTCGAAAGAGGAAAAGTTGAGCGAGACTAGACTAAGATGGTTCGGATATGTGGCCAATTCGGTAGACTATATTGAAAAGGACGTTCAGACAGAGGTTGAGCAAGAGAAAGAGGGGAGGCAGACTAAAAAAGATAAAGCGAGAAGTTGTCAATGAGAACATGCGAGCATGCAGCGTTGCTGTGAAGATGGCAATGGGTCGGAGCCTGCAAAGAGAAGACTGAAAGCAGATCGCAACTTGAACAATGAGCTAGCACTACCAAGATGTTGGGCTTGGATCTGGGTTAGTCACCCGTGATTCAACGACATTCTCATGTGTAGTGCGTTGATGGTCTCAGCCTGGACAACAATCACTACATGTAATAAACTTACGTCAATTCTAATTATCCACTTAAATGTCACAAAATTCCACCCGTGAGAATCAAGATTGGGTGGGAAGATTGGCCCCCTAGTCACTTGAAGGACTATCACAGGTAGTCCTGTGATATGCGCTTCCGTGTGCCATGCTTTAATACAAAGTAAGAAAGGAATGTACCGCGAAAGATCCTAATGGAATCTTTGTCTCATGGCATGATATAAATGGCGAATGACAAAGGTCAATCCACTGCTGGATGAAGGCCTCCATAAGCCACCACCCATCTATCCACCTAGCACCTGCACATTAGCCACTATCATCGCTCCATCTCCTTGGTGGTCTCCCTCTTGGATGTATACATTTCTTCGTTCCCATCCATTTCATCATTATTCTTGACCATCGACCATAGTCCCTTCTAGCAATGTGTCTTGCCCAAGAACACTTTTCTAAACAGTGTCAATGATGCCGTTCCAAATATTCAAGGGCCAGCCAAACTTAGAGATGAATGATTGTTATCATATCTAAGACAGAAATATATCCGGCTTTTGCTACTTTTGCCCCAATAAACCCGAGTACATGGACTAAAGCATCAACAATTGTAACTATGCTCTATATAAACTACCCTGTCAACACCAAATGAATATGCCTGTAAAAAACTGTCATAAACTAGCAGTGAACTGAAACTAAAATTTATATCACGAGCTAACATTCTTGGCAGTGGTTCCACTTCAAAACGGAGGAGAGAAGGCAAAAAACTGTGAATGAATGTTGCAGGCATAATGTTGCAATCCCGCATCTCAAATATAGTACAGTATAACCTCAATGGCCACAACAATGTGGGGAGACCCTCATCCAGCAGTGAACTGGCAAAGGAGACTGTACATTTACTGTCCGTGAAATGTCTTGCCTGTCAGTATCCGTGTATTGCTCTCTCGTCATACACAACCAATGAAACCTTCAAAAGCATGTAAATAAATATAAAAACACAGCTCTCCTTGCTCAAAAATGTTATGCGGCAAAAAATAATTAACAAACATAACAAACAGCCTGGCCACGTTACCACTAATTACATTTGATGAGCGTGGTACATAAGAATGTTCAACAAATGACCCCTGGCTTGGTGCTAATGTTATTACAAGGAGGGTGTCACCTGTGTTGCTAAACGCTGCCATTAGTCACACAGCTGGAATCTCTACGTGCTTGGATGCCGAGCTGCATTACACGGGAAAAAGTCACAATGTTTAATATCCATTAGAAATGTTTTTTTAAATAAACGACACCACGACGTAGGTTTTCAGCCATGCTGTACAGCTCTCTCTCTCTCTCGTGTGACTGCAGGCTGCACCACGTGTTCTTGGACAAGTCTGACGTACAGCTCAACATTCTGGAAGCTTCTTCATGAACTGATTTGGGAAGCTCAAATTCTTCCTTCATTATAAAAGGTTGCCACAAGCTGCTTCTGCTGATGTTGCTGGCTGCTGGTGTTGTAATTACACCAGCACCAGCAGCTGGCAACTTGATAGAATTGAGAACGTGACCTACCTCTACTTGGCTTCTGAAGAAGCTCCCAGCACATGAGCGAAACGTCAGACATCATGCACAACAACACACGGTTACTTCAACCCAAAAACCCATGAGAGAACTGTTTTCATAAAGGGCAAAGATTTTGTTATTTATTTTAGTTTAGTTGTCTATTTATATTTCATCACCAAATGTATCCCAGTTGTGCCATCAACAACATGACATCAGGAAGTGGTGCGCAAGACCATGCCTAGTCAGTCACTTCACAACGCTTACAGGCTTTTACGTGTTACAATAAAAAGTGGTTAACACCCTGCAGAAACTAACTGTAAATGTTGTCAAAGTTGAATTTGGTGAAAATATAAAGGCTCAGTTTAACACGTAGGCTTTCGCGATGACGTCACCCTGCTGCTACTCTATTTAAGACCGGGAGCAAGAGCAGAGCCTCACCATTCTGGCGATTTGCCCGATTATGCTGGATGCAATTACCAGCGAAACGTCACTCAAAAATTGTAAATGTTGTGGTTTCACGCTTCAACACACCGGTGGGATAAAGTAGTGAACTATTTGTCTTTTGTCAACGTGACACTTTTTGCTGATAACGCGATCTAACACAAAAACGTTGATTATGATTATGAATATAAAGGCTATTATATTTTTCTTGTACAGTCAATTTACGAACGGGTGGTTGCTTAGACTTGAGCCTAGAATCTCACGAGTGCTGGCTCGGTGTTTTGACAGTGCTATGAGCCACCCGAGTCAACCACTTACTTTCAGTTTATAACTGTACTGTATTTTAAATGCGTAACCATTCACATCCCTATTTTATTAACATTTCTCGGGTTAGACAACCATAAGTCCTTGACTAAGGTGATGTCAGACTCTGACATCACCTGTTTTCCAAATTTGAGGTGATGTCAGACTATCTGACATCACCTCAAATTTGGAAAACAGTTTAAGATGATAATCTTATCTGAGCCATGGGGGGAGTTTATAAGCACTTTGCTTATGCACGTTATTTCAACAGCAGTCTTTCCCGTATTGCCCATTTCTGGTGAACCGTCAATTGAAATATTGGCTGTGTGGTGTTTGCCCAGCACAAATTAAACATTTCCAACTGTGATACAAATTCCACTGACAAAACAAATGGAAAAGCCCAGATGGCTAATCTGGGTTGCTATGGTTTGGAGGCTTTTTTGAACACTGTATTTGACAGCCAACCGGCTGTTTATTTATTTTCAATTGTCACCATCATTAACCCATCGTTGTGATTTAGCGTCTAGTTTGTAGTGAAACTGGAATCTGTTAAGTGAACTCAATGAGACGCCGCCCATCAACCACCACACCCCAAGATGCCACCATGGACTTTTAAATGAACCCCCAGCCCACACTCCCAAGCTCTGTGATGGTCTACAGTTTGAATTTCAGGAACAAATAAAAGCAAGGCAATGTTTTTTTTTCTTTCAACCAATCTCAGGAAACTGACCAAATAGGAAGCATTCTCTCTTGGCAGGACAGAAACTTATAATGCTTCGACAGGTGACCACTCTGGACACAACTTCTATGCTCCTACGCATACCGGCAAAGACAATCGCGAAACATGTGTCACAAATCACCTCCACGGAGTGCAGATGCCGTCACATCCATAAGTAGAGTATCTAGCCTCGACATTTACATGAACACATTTATTTAAATTAAAGAAACACCGACTCAACCAAATTATTCCGCAAAGCTCTGTGCATACCACAAACGTGTCCTCTCAGGAACGTCTTCACCGCAACAACCCATGATGCTCTTACATTCTCCTATCCCGCACCTCGACCACTCCACAATGCCCTTCTCTGCCCTTTGCAGTGTCCCTCATCAGTGTCCCAACCACTGGCTCTTTCATCTCCAATGCACGTCCCCTCTCCTCCCATGTTCCTCTGCTCAAAACCCATACCACCCTTTTCAATTGCCTCTCATGACATTCCCTCTTCTCTCGCCTCTATTCCTCATTACTTTCACCCATAAGGATAATTAAACCATGCATTTCTCCTCTCACCCATGCCCCCTTCTCTTCCCTGACATACCCCGACCCCGCTGTGAAGTAGCTAACCCCCCTCTATTCCCCCTATCACTTAACTCTCCCATTCCCCACTCATCTCGCCGATGCCCCCAACCCGTGCCCTTCTCTCCTCCCCACAAGCAGCTAACCCATGCCCATCGTCAATGTCCCCCCGCATGTTGTATTAACGTGTACCCCCACTTTTCACCTTGTCACTGTAGCCCCCCCCCCCCACACCGTCCTCAAATCCCTCCTCTGTTGTGTAGCCCCCCACTCCATGCCTTCTGTGCCCCCCCCCCACACCGTCCTCACCTCCCTCCTCCGTGTCCGCGGGCACTGCGCGCTCAGCGTGAGCGTGGCTCCCTGGATGTCGGCGGGCATGGGCGTGTGAGCGCCGGGCTTGAGCGTCATGAGGATGCGGTCCTGCGAGATCGTGTGCTCGATGTAGCCACCGATCCCGTCGTCGTCGTCGTCCTCCTCCTCGTCGTCGTCGTCTCCACCCTCCTCGTCGTCCCTCCCCTCCTCTCCCCCGCGCCGACTCCCCGACGCGCGGGCCGAAGCCTCGGCGTGGCCTAGCGGCCAGGCGCCGCCCTCGATGAGCACCGTGGTGCGGTCCCACACGGGCGACGCCGAGGCTCCGCGCGGCCCCGCTCGCCGCCGCGGGCCCGACTCGGTCACGCCCCCCGACCCTCGAGCCACGCCCACGAATCCCCCGAAGGACACGCCCCCCGAGGAGCGCGCGCCGCCGCCGCCGCCAGCACGAGCGCGCATGACGTCGTCGTCGCGCATGCGCTCTCGGCGCGTCTCGTCGTCCTCGCACTCGGTGGCGCGCGCCGCCAGGAAGCGCTCGAGCGCGAGGCCCGGCCCGCCATCTTGCTCCTCCTCGTCCTCCAGGTCGTCGTCGTCTTCATCGTCGTCGTTCATTCCGTCCGTTCCGTCTCGGCGATCGCGCTCCTCCGCCTCGTCGTCCTCCTCGTCGCCGTCGTCGTCGCGGCGCAACGCGTCGTCGCCCAGCGGCGGCCGCGGTGGTTCGGCCGCGTCGCTCTCGTCGCCGAGCGCAAGCGGCGGCCGCTCGATTCGGCCGCCCGCCATGTTTACAGAGGAGGCGCCTATGCACATCGGCCCCGCCCCTCTATAGGGACATGCCCCGCCTTTTCCGGCACCTGCCCGCCCCCTCCGCCACATGCCCCGCCTTTTCCGCCACATGCCCCGCCCCCTCCGTCACATGCCCCGCCCTATCAGAGAGGCCCCGCCCCTCTGCGCGCGTGGTCCCGCCCATTCATACCGCGCTCCTTAAAAATCGAATGATTTGAGTGCTAAATCTTGACTTAAAGCTTTCGTGACTGCAGGAAATAATATTCTTGGGTCTTTCGGTAAAGTCACGGCTTTTAACCTATCTACGTGACTTTACCGAAATACCCAAGAAAATTATTTGAGTGCTGCACGAGCACAAACACAAATTCACACATTCGTCAATAGCATTGCCTTAAAAATAGAAATGTATATAAGAGGCGACATATTGGGCAATGTCCCCTTGATAAATAACTGCCCCTTAATGAAGTAATTTTCTGTAAAACAACACGCACAAAATAATTTACACTTCCCGTCAATCACAAGACCTGGGAAGGAATCATTCGATCAGCCTTAGTTCTTGCATCCCACTGGGATTTTTTGCACTCAGCGTTGGTGTGCGGTGGCTTTTTTTCTGGAAGACTTTGCAGTTTTTTCCTGGATTTTTATGTTTGCGCATAGTCACTTTAAGATGTTTCTTGGTCATGTTTTTGTTTGTTGCGGTTGCACCCGATTCAAGACCCGAATGGCTCACAGGGCTATACCAAATCAATGAAATAAATCAAACTGAGTTCAATATCGTACAAGCAAACCCTGGACCGGTTTTGACTTACGATGCCTCATAAGAATGGCCAGGCTAGATTTGAAGTTTTCCTGACTGCAGGGATCCATAATCTGGTTCTTTCGGTAAAGTAACGTAGATATAATGACGGATGCTTGTGTTGCGCCTGAAACGTCGTGATTTAAATTATTTTATTTTATACCTACGTGACTTTACCGAAAGAACCAAAGAATAAGAATGGCCAGGCTTGCTTCAACCAATGCGAGTGAACTGCCAAATGCTAGAGGCAAGGACAGCACTAAAAACTCGTTGCTCATAGCGTTGAACGGGTTCCCATGGTTTATATGCAGTGTATGTGATAATCCGACAACATTTGTTTGACAAGCCTGACTGCTGACGAGACCCAGAAGATTGAAACTGGTCGAGATTTTGATTGCTTAAACGCGTGATGTTGATATTGTTGGTCTGGAGAGCCAATACAGTAGTTGATGGACTGCAATATATTTGTATTTACACATAGAAACAAAACTGAGTGACGCTTATATTGCCTTTGAAACAAAATTCAAGTAGTTTTGAAGTTTTCGTGACTGCAGGGATCCATACTCTGGTTATTTCGGTAAAGTCACAAAGGTTAAAAAAAATTGTAATCACGATGTTTCGGGCGCAATATGACGGACGCTTGTGTTGCGCCCGAAACGTCGTGATTTTTTTTTATATACCTACGTGACTTTACCGAAAGAACCAAGGAGTTTCATATAAAATTCAAGCATACTCTCAGTCTGGTCACCAATGACTGCACGCAATATAAACCCCGCACATTAAACGTGGTCTTAAACGGAATTTGGTGAATTCGAGGTTTGACTCGCGTCGTGAACATTACATAGCTGCCCTCCTACGGTGTAAATTTCCGAGAAACTGATCAAGTTGATATCGTATGGTGTAAAATTATACCGTGGCAACCCTATACAGTACAGTGTTCCAGACAGCTGCATGCAGTTCTATTCTTTTGCTGTGGTGACAAACAGGCGACGGAGATTCGCGAAGACAGCGGTGTTTCGATCGCCTGTCTTGCTTTGAAAAAATAGACATTCCTACATTGTGGAAGTGAATTACGATGCAGCGTCTTTGTTGAAAAAAATATGATCGAGTGGTAGATTGGTAAAAAAGTGCGTTTTTTTTTAAATTATTAGAATAGATCTTGACTTAAAGCTTTCATGACTGCAGGAACTCATATTCTTTGGGTCTTTCGGTAAATTCACGTAGATAGGTTAAAAT
Organism: Lampetra fluviatilis; assembly: GCF_964198595.1. Taxonomy (NCBI): domain Eukaryota; kingdom Metazoa; phylum Chordata; class Hyperoartia; order Petromyzontiformes; family Petromyzontidae; genus Lampetra; species Lampetra fluviatilis. Next base: position 12,844,761 of record NC_136280.1, read on the forward strand.
AAAATAACAAAAAACTACGACAAGCGATCGCTTGTGTTGTGATCGAAAACGTCGTTATTTTATTTGAACCTATCTATGTGACTTTACCGAAAGACTCAAGGAATATTATTAGAATAGCTTATAGATAATTGTGCATAACCCTTTGTCGTGCCACTGCTGAATGAGGGTCTCATACTGTGCTGATCATGAGGGTTGTTTGACCATACTTCACCATACTGTGTGATGCATGGTGGAGCCCAGGTCCAGTTCAGATATCACTTGCTACTTATGTTAGCTGTTAAGTGAATTGATTCACACGTCATAATTGATATGAAAAAAAACAGTAATTAACACCTTTAAACACAGACAATCCTGATGATATTTGCCCACATTTAAATATAAATTTACGTGAAAATACTTCCCCTTTAATTAACAGTTATTTTTAACTCGCTCATAAGCTATGATATATATATTTTTAAATACTACTCGAAAGGAACATGGACAGCATATAAGATGTCCTTTTACCTTCACAACAAAAGCCGATGCTGAGAATCGAATTCATGCCTTTGTTTTTGCTAGAATTGACTTCTGCAAACCTGTGCCTTACTGGAGTGCCCAATAAATGTATTTTTTTAATCTGCAGTATGTACGAAACTCAGATACCCGGGTTTTAACAAGATCCACGATTTTCGAGCACATTGCTAATGTTTTATCATCCTTGCACTGGCTCCCGGTGGAATTCAGAAAAAATGTAAATGCTGCTACTAACCTACAATGTTCTAAATGGTCTTGCACCCCATGTCACCCCAGCGACCTGCCTTTTGTTTTTATGCACAAAGCTATTCCCATCCACATCAGGAAATCCGACTCTCGTGGTTATTTTAAGTCAAGCCTAAACACCTTTATTTTATGCAATGGATTTTCTTCCGGACTGATTTGATGGAGATCGTGACATTTTAACTAGTTTGTATACTGCAGTAGCTCGCGTGGATTCCACCGATAATTGCATATGTTTCTATTTAGTTTTTATCTTTCGTTTTATTTGATTTTGATTGGGTTTTACTGGTGTGTCAGTGTTTTATTTTTATGTCATATATTTTTTGACCTTTGATGTACATCGCTTTGAGATTCTCGTACCAATTTGAAAGGCGCTTTATAAAACCTAATTTCATGTTCGAAATGTATTTAACACGCCCCCTGCTGTTTAAATAATTCGCCTCCAGGTATATGCCAATCAAATGCTTATTCTATCTTCAAATAATATATTTAATCATGCCGAAAATAAGCACGTAGAAAAACACCTTCAAACAAATGACTGAAACCCACCACCTGCCATCTCCAGCTCTGGGTTCCATCCTACGTACAGATCCATGCCCTGCTTACAGATCACAATCAGAATCTTTATACTGGAGAAATCCGATGGGCTATAAAGCTATTTTCACAGTAGGTCCAGTAGGGGCAGGTCAGTAAAAACTTAATTTGGAGCTTTCGTGACTGCAGGAATTACTCTTTAGTTCTTTCGGTAAAGTCACGTATAAAGAGAAAATAATAAAGTAAGTAAATAAACATTTATTTTTAAATATATTTCTTTATTATTTTCTCTTTATATGTGACTTTACCGAAAGAACCAAAGAGCAGGTCAGTAAGTTTCAATACCCTTCTGTAAGACTGGAGACCTCACTCACAGTGACACGGACCCAAACACTGACAACACACAAGTCACCGAAGCTTAAGAGGAGATAGTGACACTCACAAATAAACGTCTTAGGAGAGGGAAATACACTTTATTTGTTTCCATATCTGTCACTCCTTGCATCTCATACGCTCTGTATCACTTTGTATCTTTGTGCCTCTGTATACTGTTTTGTAGGGAGGTCTTGTTAATGAATCTATTATTCGTTTTTTTAGGGATTTTATCGACACACCTCATAATCGGAATTGAGTTGCATTATATACGGGCACCAAAACCTAACTCGAGAGTATGTCTTTCAACTATTTATTCTATGAAGGAAATCACAATAACACTTTTCTTACAATGCAAACATTTACAAAATCTGACCCAACAATGCAAAGAATGCAACGTCCACACGGAGGAGGCAAAGGTTAAGAGTTCACTTAAAAGTGGTTCTGTTTAGCTTCATCGCAAGTATCTTTCAGTATGGTGATTTATTTAACTTTTGATAGCTTTAGTTTCGAGCTCGTCAGGTTTGGTGAGATATTGAGATGATATTTTCAGTGCAAACAGTTTGCTCAGATTCCTTGTTGTTGATGTTGACAATGCACGATACTCAGCCGGACTGCACAAATATCTCTTGCCAAAGCAAAAGGCAATACAGGTAGTCCCCGACTTACGATGGTCCGACTTACGATATTTCCATCTTACGATGGCGATATCAAGTTCAAGTTCATGTATTAGGTATAGCCCTGTGAGCCATTCGGCTCTTGAATCGGGTGCAACCGCAACAAACAAAAACATGAACAAGAAAACATCTTAAAGTGACCATGTGACTAAGTGCAAACAGAAAATCCAAGAAAAGACAGCAAAATATTGCACAAAAAGCACCGTACACCAACGCTGTGTGCATAAATCCTAGTGAGATTATATGAAAATATTGTAAAATATTTTACATTTCGCGCCGGGATGTTCTGTACGCATCTCACACCTTGTGTGGTGATGCCTCTCACTCTCACCAGCGGTCGACGAAGTTAAGTGGTCACGGTGTTAGCTTGTGTATTTTTTTCTGTGTTTTTTGTGTTTCAGAATCTTGGTGAGTACAGTACAATATGATACGTTACGATACATTCAATGCATGAATGATACGTAGCTTTAGCGATTTCATTTTAGGGTTACCGCGATACGATACGTTCAATGCATGTTAAACCTTTTTTTAGCAGATAGGATTGTTTCCCGAAAAAACTTTCTATGAAATTGCAGTTCATATAGGTAGGCTAAGAATTTACCTTGTTTTTTGCTTTAAAATGTACTGTGCAATACAGTATTGTAATTAATAAATACATACAGTATATAGTGTATGCAGTAAATTGCTCTGTTTTGCTAAATTATCACCATTCTTTAAGACTCCTGGGTAGACGAGGCCATCTTCGACTTACGATATTTTCGACTTACGATGGGGTCGTCGTAACGCATCTCCATCGTAAGTCGGGGACTACCTGGATTCATGTTTCGCGTGCTCGATTGGTTTACCAGGGTGCAACCCGGAGACGTCGGACAGTGAGTTGCGCGTCTGTCGAGGCTCATGCTCGCCGTTGTAATTCTCGGTGTCACGCACAAAGATGTCTCTGTTGCACTCGAACCATTTCTAGAATCGCAGCTGTGTCGTGGGCTTTCGAGGGATGACACATTCGTGTCATTTTATATTTAAATTGCTGGGCATAAAGTCAGTCACTCACAAATGAAAAGTTACTATAATATTTATCTGGCAAAAAGCTTTTTATAATGGTCCACTAATGGTGCAATGTCCAAAAATAATGCAAATAAATATAAAAATGGAAGGTATCATTAACTAAGCAGCCAATATTTGATGGACAGCAATTGCATTTTTTTTGAAAAACACAGGTTAATAGCCAACGAGCATCTCCTGAACAAGCCAACACGCCTCCTTTAACAAACTGATATACATCTTTAAGCATATTATTAAATATAAGAATTTGCATTTCGTTCGCGTTTAAATACCTTGCATTGGAAAGCGCATTGCATCTCATCTCAACCATTTAATGCAGAGTTGTCGTGTATTCCTTTTTATGCCTAGGAGAATCTCTGATGACAGTTGTCCTTGTAAGATACAAGGGGATGCAGCACAAGCCTGTAAGTGGGCATTAGTCTGTCAGTCTGGGGCAATTTTGCTGTTGCTTTTTTTCAATGCACTTGTTTGCGAGTATATTTTTTATTGGTAAATTTGAACAATGACTCCAGCACACATGGCCTGCTGCTTTTCGAATAATGTCACAGGATCATCAATGTCCACTGTGATGCAGACAGTGCCTATTTATGTTAATACACCCTCAGTATTAACCAAGGTGATTGGGGCCTTTAACCACACAAATCTCTGCAACAAACAGCAAAACGTTGCTATTTGGCCATGTCACCAAAGTACAGATACGGTGCTTGAAGCATGCGCTTAAAACAATGCAAATTATTTGCTTCAACGCTCTACAGTTTTTCGTAATCATATCTGCAACGGTGAGCATAGAGACTGGACTCTACTCTGGGAATGTCGACTATGCACTGGTTCAGGGCTGCCAACAGACATGAACATTGCTCCATTATCTTTTGCATGGAAAGATATTTTCACTTTCACACTCAGCCCAGATATTTCTGAAAGGTTACTGCTGCTTCGATATATAAGGCCTAAATAAATTGGGGTCTGTGATCGGATTGCATTCAATTGCAAGACAGCCACAAGCAGTCAACCTCACTACCGAGTAGTGAAGCACATTGGGATAATCTTGATTTGAAGCTTTCGTGACTGCAGGAATCCATACTTTTTGGTTCTTTCGTGACTTTACCGAAATAACCAAAGAGTACACATTGGGACAAGTTTATTCGCATTCCCTCCTCTGTCCACCAAGCAGTATAATGGGGTTTCTGCACTTCGTTGATTGAAAGGGTTTCGTGCGGTGGGTAAAAGTGTGGATACACCGACCTCTTCCAACATGTCTGGTTAGCGTGGAAGAATAGAACAGATCTCCTTTAGAGCGCCCTCTATTGGAGGTCGTTCTGACAGCAAGCAATTGCAGGGTTGCACCTTTAGTCTTATACCTTAACTGAGAATCGAACTTAACAGTGTGTGGATTTAATTAGGCTGCCGTAGGTGCTACTAAAGGTTGGTGATGGAGGAGCCTAGGTTTTTAAGGGTGTGATTGACAGCTATTTGAATAAAGTAAATGGAATGACATGTATTTTTAAAAACTTTCCAACGTCAGTGGAAAGCTTTAATACATTAGTTATGACCATGTGTCCGTAACATTAACAGTGAGATGTGGAGAGGGGTCACGAAAACTCTCAAAAGAAATACCGTATACATATTATTGGGAAAGCCAGGAGGCGGATGGTGTTAGCTGCAGTAGCAGCAGCAGGTACAAATACGTAAATCACTTTATATGCCAACGTCCTCTGATTCCCTCCCTTTTGCAACTCATCATGGTGAAGTATGGTCAAATTCCACCCTCCCCTACCGCAAACATGCACGGCATAATTTAGGTTCCCATCCAGCAGTAGGTGTCAATTTTTTTTCCATGAGTTTTATATTGAAACAATTAACCTTGAGAATTACTTGCAATGGACCATGTGGCTTGCAAGGGTTGTTCATGTACACGTGTAATCCGTCTATAGCAATAGCATACTAATTCAAGAAGAGTACGTTCTCGTGTTAAGAAATGAACACTAAACATCACCGGAGATGAGTACATTAGAATGCAGGTGGGATTTCACCCTCATTGGTGGTCGTGGTGTTAATTCATTCGAAGTGGAGTTGACACCGCCACCACCACCACCAAGTATTATAAAACATCCCAATCGCATACATTTTGTAAATTATTTTAAAAATAAACATCCCATAATTCGAAGTGGAGTTACATAAAATTTGCGCACGCATTTACAACAATTGCGCGGTTGTGTTTATTCCTCGGCTTCGTGGGGGGTCAAATGTATTATTGTGATTACTGCGTATTTGGTTTTCCGCCCCCCCTCCCTCCCCACCCCTCCTTCCACTCCCCTCTCTCCCATCCCCTCCATCCCTCCCCTCCCTCCCCCCTCCCTCACTCACTCCCTCCCCCTCTCCCTCCCTTCCCTCCCCTCCCTCCCCACTCTCCCTCCCCCCTCCTCCCTCCCTCCCCTACCTTCCCCTCCCTCCCTCCCTCCCCTCCCTCCCCCTTTCAGTCTCCAACAGGCCGGGAACAGAACCCAGATCGCAGGGTTCAGAGCTTAGTGGAGGCGAACCTTTGCGCCATCACTGCGCCGCCAGCGCCCCCCCCCCCCCGCCTCCTTTCAGGTTTATTTATTAGGTATAGCCCTGTGAGCCATACGGCTCTTGAATCGGGTGCAACCGCAACAAACAAAAACATAAACAAGAAAACATCTTTAAGTGACTACGCGCAAACAGAAAAATCCAGGAAAAAACAGCAAAGTCTTCCAGAAAAAGCACCGAATATCAATGCTGTGTGCCAAAAATCCCAGTGGAGGGATGCAAGTCAAACAATAACAACCAGAAGACAATTTCGATGAAAGTTACCAGTCTAACTCTGTACTACAACAAACAAATATGGCTAAACCAAAAACGTTTTCGAAATCATCAAAATAAAGCTATAAAAGCAATTTAATCCTCCGTCTGCGTGGCGACCGCTTCTGCGCAGAGCTTACGAACCCGGTGAACCCGAGTTCGATTACCGCCCCAGAAACAATAAATCACTTGCGGGGGTTTAAAATGTTTGTGTTGGGGGGGGGTTAAATCGCGTAACATTTACACGCATTTATATTTACGCGATATAACCCCAAAAAAAACTTTATTACGGGGGTATTTAAACCGGTCCTGGGCACTCCCCTAGGTAGACTTGGCCTTAAATGAGCACCTCTTGCGGTGTGTATCAGCTGTTGGGAGACAAAGGTGGCCGGGTGTGGTGGTGGTGGTCACCACCGTGTGCCCTGCCGGCCTTCATAGGGGCTCGCTAACAGGACTTGGCAGTGTTCACGTAGATTTGTGCAACATTGTATCGCTTAACCAATATGGACATCCTTTGACGTCGCTGTAATATGCGGTACAGCAAGTAGGTTGTCGCCAGACTAGGTATATAATGGAGTTTGAGTATATGTATAGGGATTGTTTCATTTAAAATGAAAAATATATCCTGTATATATAAACATTCAAGAAGGGCTCTTGAAAAACATTGTGAGATCTCAGGCTTTCCATCATCTTATCTTGGATTTTCAGCCATAACCAATCCACTGCTGGATAAATAAATAAAAACCTTGCCCAAGCCATCTCCCTGCCATGTAAAGTTCTCCCATGCCTCGTCTGCCACTCCGAAGTTGACAAGAAGGACATTAAAATTATTTTTGAGAAACCTTATCCCTTGTGGATTGCAAGGATATCATCGCTGAAGGTGCTCACATGGTCTACGAATTCTGATCGCATTGTCTCCAAGGTGCTTATTAAGTCTATGAGTTATAGGAGCCGGTTCACAATGGTTCACGCCAATACGATCAATGAATTGTATCTGTATTCTTAGGTTTTGTCGGTAAAGTCACGTAGGTAAAAATAAAAATTATAGAAATAATAATAGAAAGTAAATAATAAATCACGACGTTTCGGAGGCAACACGTCGTGATTTATTATATTATTTCTATTATTTTTATTATTTATTTTCACCTACGTGACTTTACCGAAAAAACCTAAGAGTGAATCCTTGCAATCACGAAAGCTTCAAATCTAGAATTGCATCTGCCCCGTCTCTCCAACGCGCGCTCCTATACAGTCTACGAAATCCAACGTCTCGGTCATACGGATACTTATGCGGTCTATGAATTACACATGCATTTCACAAAAGCGCCGTATCGTGTCATGTTTCAACCGGCTCCTTCACAAGCGCCCCAAATGCGGTCTACGAATTTGTAATTTGTATCAGCAGCCTCTCCCACAAAGCCGGGTTCATAATTTTGTGCGGGGTTTTCATGAGAGCCGTGTACAATGGCGCGTTCTATCGATCTCCATCGTGCCAGCCGTCTATGCAGTCTGCGGATTCCATCGTTGACGTCACAACTCTGCTTATGCTGTGTACCAATTCGAATGGAGCTCCGTGACAAAAGCTGCTTATGCGATCTACAAATTTTATCCGAGCCGGTCACGGAGCTACTTATCCGCTCTATACATTCTAGCGAGCCCCATCACAAAGCCGCTTAAGAGGTCTATCAATTCAGTCGGTGCGTCATCGCATGCTAATACGTGTTACGAATTCTAAAGGTGGGGGGGTGGGGTGCAAGACCTATGTTGTGTGCGGATTCTACCGGTGACGTCACCCCTATGCGCATCCGTGGTAGTAATTCCAAAGGCATCCTGACAAAGGCGCGTATCCGCGCTACGAATTCCAAAGCCGCCGTCCCGGGCTTCTGCGTCTCCACCGAACCGCGCGCGATTTGCGAGGTCGCAACGCACGGCAACAACAACAACCAACAACAACAACAGCAACAACATTGAGCGACAACGCCAAACGATAAGAGAGCCGATTGTGCAAATAGCCTCGATGAAGATGTTAAAGATGCGCCCAAAGAACTAGCGGCCGTGGCTTCTTCCAAACAAGGAGACGGAGCCGACGGGCCTAGGCAGTCGAGCTCTGGATTTGCACGGCTATTGTGGAGCTGTTGATTGTTATTATTGTTGTTGTTTCGTGGTTGTGGCTTGAACGGGGAGGGGTGGTGGGAGGAGGAGGCGGCTCTGACAAGGAGTGCGGAGCCCGCATGGAGGCGGGAGCGAGGAGGGGAGCATCGCGGCTGGGAGCGCCCTCGGCGGAGAAGCTTCGCCTGGAGGGAGCGGTGAGGCGGAGATCGGGGACCGTGGGGGAGGTGGTGGTGGATGATGGGGGGAGGAGTGATGGTGGTGGATGGTGGTGGATGATGGTGGTGGGAGTGACGGTGGTGGATGATGGTAGTGGTGGATGATGGGGGGAGGATGGTGGTGGTGGATGATGGGGGGAGAAGTGGTGGATGGTGGATGATAGTGGTGGGAGTGACGGTGGTGGTGGATGGTGATGGTGGTGGTGATGGTGGTGGTGGATGATGGTGGGAGTGCCGGTGGTGGTGGTGGATGATGATGGTGGTGGAGGATGGTGGGAGTGACGGTGGTGGTGGGAGAGAGGTTATGGTTATGTTGGTAGAGGTGATGATAAAGGTGATGGTTTGGGGGTGATGGGAGGCAGAGAGGTGATGATTTGGGTTGTGAATCATTGGGGGAGTGATGGTGATGATAACGGTGGTGGTGCCTGGGAAGTGATGGAGATGATTGCGGGTGAAAGCGGTATTTGGAGCGATACTAATGCGGGAGGTGATGATGTTGATTATGGTGACAATTGTGGTTGATTGGGATGACCGGATGGTGGGGTTGATGGTGAAATTGGGAGTGATGATAATGATTGTGGTGCTAAATGAGGGTGGTGATGATGGAGGTGATGGGATCGGTGACGATGGGTGATGTTATGCTGATCATGAAAGTTATACTAATGTGATGGTGACAATTAGTGGTGTGATCGTGGGAGGGATCGTGTGGGAGCGATAAAGCTGATGGGGTTGATGGTGGTGATGGGGCTGGTGGTAGTGGTGGGAGTTGTATGTTGAATGTGAGAGTAATGATGGGTGAGGATGATGGAACTTTTTGGTGATGGGATGATGATGGGGCAAATGGGGAGGTGATAATAGAAGTGATGTTCATATATTAAGTTGTCAGGGTAATGGTGAATGTGGTGGAGGGGTAATGGAGAGCTATTTGTGGTGATGGTGATGATGGAGAGGTGATAGTGTTGATGATGATGGGATAATAATGGGAGATATGGAGTTGGTGACGATGATAGTGATGATGGTGAGGAATGTGATTTCTCATATTGGTGGTGGTGGGGGAGCACTTTTGGTAATGATGGGGATGATGATGGGGTTAGTGATAATTAATATGGAGGTGATTATAATGGTGATGTTTCTGGTGATGATAGACGAGGTGATGATAATGTGATGGTGGTAATGCGATGAGGGTTGTGATGAGCTTGGTGGTTTATGGCATGGGGTTGGAGGTCGCTATCGATGATCATCGTGATGATGATGATGACGACGACGGTGGTAATGGTTGAAGAGATAGTTGTGTTGGTGAGAGGGAGATGGTTTGCATGGCAAACTAAAACTAAACACATTTTACCTTTTAAGGCCCACTAAGCTATATAGCTCTTATTTAGAAGCGACCTGACCACAAATGATCGCTCAACGAAGTGGCTTATCATGTGGCAATTTATAGCAGCCAAATACTCCAAACGCATGTTTCTAAATATGGAGGGAAAAACCGGTGGACCCGGAGAAACATCCACGCGACCACGGGGAGAACGTGCAAACTCCAAATATACAAGCGTCAGGGTCGGGCCCCAGGTGGTAACTAGGCGGTGATAATTGAGGAAGTATTGATTGAGGTATTTTGGCGATGGTCATAATGTGAGAGATGGTGATAATGGCATTGAAGGAAATCATGATTATGGATTTAGTGGTGAGAGAGTTAATGAGAGGGTAATGTTGGAGAAGGCAGTGATGGAGTTTTCGGTGATGATGGGATTGGATGCAAATGGTGATGGAGTTGATGATGAAGAAGGTCATGGTGGGGTGGTGCTGATAACGATGAGGAGGAACATGGTGATGATTAGGGTGGTGATATTAGTTATTATGGCAGTGCTGATGGAGGAGATAACGGTGGTGGTAAAATAAAATTGTGCTTGTGATAGTGTTGATGATGGTAGAGGGGGTAGCGGAGGTAATGTTTGAGGGGTGATGATTTGTATACCCTACCACAAGCAGCATTGATACAATCACCACTACTTATGGCTACTCACTACCAAAAACAACATAAACCTTTTCACCTGACTCCATCCCTCATTGAAGTCCAGGCTTAAAACCTTCCCTTTCATCTCCGTCTTTAATTAGTTACGTTCCAACAACATCACCTTCTGCGTTCTTATCCCTCCACCATCACCCTTTCTCCGAGCGTGTCACTCACAATGTACAGCTTTACCACACATACCACTCATACAACCACCTCCATTAACACTGCTACTACCACCAACATTGCTACTAATGTCACCATTACAGCCACCAACAATAGCACTGCATCACCCCTATACTACCACAGTCACCAACAATATTACCTCCCCAACTGAATAGCTACTCGGCCACCCACACCACCACAAGTACCATCATCAACACCACTGCCACCTGAAACTACCAAGACTAACAATGTCGGTTCAGTGCAGTGCCAAAGCAAATACATATTCAATGACTGCCATTTGTGCATGTATAGTACAGTACCGTGTATTCTATCGTCTTCCTGTGGGGTGGAATGATCTTCTCTTTGTTTCCATAGTGCTATATTTCGAAGGCTCTAATATTAACACCCCCCCTCCTCTCTCCTTCATATTATTATTCACATTGGCCATAATTGCATGTCTCTGTGGTTTTATATATATAAACACACAAACATAAATAAGGGGAGTGGTAGTGTAGTAATTACCACAATCGGTGGTGAATATCTGAACCTGTTCTGGGCCCTCCCCTCGACCAACTCAGCTTTAGTTGAGTACCCCGTTGCGGTGTATAAACATCACCGCTGAGGAGACAAAAGCAGCCGGACTTAATACGAGGCACACCAGCTTTCATAGGTGCCCGCTAACAACACTTTACACAAAATCTCCAAAAAAGCGATATTTTGGTATTTGTACAGTATTTATATATTGTTCATCCTCTTCACTAACCCTCAGTGTATATACTGTAGCATGTATTGTTATAAGAATATGTGTTTACATATACACAGTGGTGCAATAGTTTGTGCACAAACTTACAATTCCAGTCAACCAAGTTCAATTCCTCACTGTGATGCTCAACAACCAGCTGGCTTAGGGAACCTGAAGCTGGCCTAGACCTCCGCTAGATCAAATTAGCCTAAAATGAATGCCCGGTGCATTGTGTTCACATCAGCAATGGGGAGACAAAGGCAGCTAGCAGCCATGATGCTGGTGCCACCTACCCTTTAGGTGCTGTGACAGTTGTATTAGGTGCTCGCTAACATATCTGGCCCTAACAGTATATCATGCTTAACTGGGGTGGTCTCCGTATATACTGGTAGGAACCTCCTGGTTACACCAGCCCACAGGGGATTATTGTGTCCGTCCGTCGTGCATCCAAAAATGGGAGGGGTGGGGCTTGGTGGAGAGGAGAGCGTGGGGAGGGGCTGGGTTGGGAGGGGCTGGGTGGGGAGGGGAGGGTGGGGCTGGGTGGGAGGGGTGGGGCTGGGTGGGGGGTGGGAGGGGTGGGGCTGGGTGGGGCTGGTCACCCCGTGGTGCCCTTATAAAACTCAACGTTTAACCTACTCACGCCGGCTTGTGTCCGCCCTCACAGTCCGCCATATTTGCGGAATACACCACGCCGCCGTTGACCCTGGCCATTGACCGAGCAACCCAACGTTCCTACCAGCTCCCTCCACAGGAATGTGTTGTATATACCTTCATTAACAATTATTTACAGTCCTTTGTCAATCAACTGTTGGATGAAGGCCCTCGATGCCATGTAGGTCATGGGGGTTGTTTGACATAAATCGTAATGCTGTTCATTGCAGCTTGGTGAAGGGTGGGGGGGATGTCGCCCACCATTGGTTCAGATATTGCACGTCAATGACGTTAGCTGTGGTGGCCGGGAATCGAAATCAGGTCGCCAGGGTCATAGCACAGTGCAGGAAGCCACCATCACTCCACCACTCCTCCCATTTCTTCCACATAGCTTGGACATAACTGCATGGTTAAGTGATACCCGTAAAACAATATGCCCTTTACAGTGTGCGTGTTATATATGTATGCAAGGCACACCTATACAGACTGGTGTTTTCTACTACCATGGCAAGTCGATGGCATTTGTGGGTTGGATTCACACCTCTTTCTCTAGCAATGCTATTATCAAATCAATGCCTACATTAAATTGTCTTGGTTGTCGTGCACTGCTGTTATGTCAAATTAAAAATAATCCATAATTGTTTGATTGTATACTCTGTTCACAATTTTTTTATAACAGTTCGTCGCTGTTTTGATCACTGCTGGGTTTGGATTCGACAGTGGGATTCCTGCTCAACTGCCTATTAATTTGTGCTGGGGGAGATTACTGTAATTTCTATAGTACACCGTCCCGCTGTAAAGTGGACGTTAATGGTGACCCTCTGTGACATTAACATTCTTGAGAGCATGCCGTTGAGTGCCGCCTATTTCATAGCTCAATGCATAAATTGGAAAAATATTAGCTTTGCACACATGAATCGTAAATTACGTGAATTGTGAAGCGAGCACATAAAATCCAGCTATGCATCAGAGACCAGGAGTGGCACATTTGTTCAGTGGCTTTGCAAATAAGTAAAAATGTTTAGATATTAGCCCCTGCCATAGAAATATGGAATTTGCACCACTGCATTTTCACCACCAGTGTAAATTAGTGATACCCAAACATATCATATTTTAGCATGTGGATACTATTATGTAATTATCTACATAAATTTCGAGTAGCTGTTTGGCTTTAACTCTATTGCACTTGATTCAATGATGTTCTTCGTTCACTAATATTTAGCATGAGGCTTACAGCTGATTACAAATTTAGGCCCAGCCTGCCCGATGACAAGAAACAAATCAACCTTAGATTCAATTATTGAGGACCAACAAAAAATTATATTTGATTTGTCTATGAAAAGCCTTGACTTAATTGTTTTTGTGGCAAATGTCAGCAATCAAGATCTTCTATAATGGCATTGGATTGTATCTGTCGGTGAGTTTGTGATGGTCTGTTCATATTTGATAAGTGAACTGCACTGTCTCTTTAATGAAATTCCATTGGCTTGCTTATGTTTCAGTTGTGATGGAGCAATGACCGTGACAGGATAAATTGCTTTAAAAGATGTGAGATGGACCAATCAATAAGTCCGATCCTTGATTTAAAAACAAGTAGTTACATGTCTGTAATCCATAAACTTCTAGATTGGTTTGGGATGAGAACGATTATAATGATAGCGGTGTATTTGATGCTCGACTGCAGGGCAGTGATGTGCTTGTTGTTTGTAGTGAGCCATGCTTAGAGGGTTTGAGTATTATATATCCTCATATGTTGTGTGTTTCTTCCACGAATATTGTTGTTTATTTCCAGAATGATACCAAAAATGAAATCTCCTAAACATCCAAAGCAGAATCCCTTTAAAAAGTCTGAAGACTGAACATTTCCTGAGTAAACAAATGACAGCATTATTATTATTAGGCATATTCATTTAAAAAGATATATTTAAATGGCATTGCATTGAATGTCATTTCAATGATCTTAAGTATTTTTGTGATGTGGGAAGAAATTGGGTGCCTGGAGAAAAATCCACACACGAGAACACTTGAAACTGTGCACGCATTGGTTGGAAACCTATTTGCTATATCGCTGTTGGCAAGCGCCAACAAATGGCTGGGTCATGGCGCTCCCTAGGTGCCCACCAGCCAACGCACTGGGTTTCATATCAACCGCTGCCTAAAGGAACACCGTTAAACATTGGTTTGCTTCCACAGTGCTGGCAGGCTCATTGCTGCTGTGCAACCCCATGCTCGGAGCCGAACAGAGCTGAATTAAATGAAATTACTAGTTTATTATGGGGTGGGGAAAGGCTATCCAGTCAACAGTGACCAAGGCTGAGACTGGTAAACTCGTTGCACATGGAAAAGGTTTTTTTTTAAGCCCTCTAGGTCAACTCCTCCTTCAAACTCAGCATTTCAGCCATGTTGGCTCAGTGCCTTGACATGAACAATGACTCCCAGAGAGACACCCGCCCCAGAGTTTGAACCTAGGGCCTCCAATATTCTGGCTCCGTGCCTAGATGCAGGCACCAGCTGCCTTAAAGAGAGGAAGCTAGCCTTAGGGCTTCAACCCAGAAGCTGTGTTGTCTCAGTGCCCTGGCAACGGCAATAGCGACGTGAAGAGGGAGTGAAACACCCAGCCATGGGGCTTGAACCCAAGGCCTCAGAGGTGTTGGCTTAGTGCCCTAACGAGGGCATTATCTCTTGACAGAGAGACCCAGCCTCAGAGTTTAAACCAAGGCTTCAGAAGAACTGCTGTCTGATTTATATAATATAGGCATCAGCCCGTGTCGTGTTTTCAGAGCACAGTTTTGTACGGTGAACATTAAAAACTCGGCATAGTTTTTCACAAATAGCGTGGAAAGCATTTGTGGCAATGTAAAGTTTAAAGGAAGGGTGCTCGTATAAAGACATGAGGGCACTGACAGCAATAACAGTAAAGTGAAATTCCTATCACTTTTTCATTGGAAGCTACACAAGTTTCACTTCTTCATACTCAATTCAGCTGAGTTCAACCTCTCAATAAAATCGGTTCTTACAGGATTTATAATCCCAGGTGGATGGACATGGGGGTCAGGATTTATAATGTTCACATAGATAAGTTCTACATTTAATCCGCTATCGGTGTTAACCACCACTTCAACCAAAATAATCATTAAACGTTTCTCCTACAAAAGCCTCACTGAGCCATGAATTTGTTTTTAATGAGGATTATTTGTGGGATATTTGTCCAATTCCTATTTTTAACACTTTCTGACTAATGTTGAAAGTGTTGATGTTTTAGCTGTGCTTGTCTACCTTTCTGTTAAATATGCAGGAGGGCACAATATTGATTGTAAATATAATCCAGTACAAACATAAATTTCGTATGAAGTTGTGTTGATTTTAGGGACTTGGCCTCTATAAAATCGGCCAAATTGATCAAAGCGTTACCTAAAACCTGGCTACAAAAACCAGTACTGAATGGATTCACTTGGGCGTTTGCACCATAATGGCTGAGGCGCATGCACCTCCTTGCTGCCTCCATTCCCGATCACATGTTATGTCATCATGCGATGTCATACGCCGCGTGATGTTATCTCCTTGTGCGGCTTGAAACATAACGTCAATGTTCAATTAAGTATTTTCATCGCGAGTGCATTTTGGAAAGATTTACAGAATCTATGCATACTTTTTTTCCTTATTCTAGTATCCTTTTCATGGCGTGAAAAATCTAGACCTAACAGAGGGGAACACTTAAGCTTCACTACACAGGCATTTCATTGTAACAATCAAAACATACTTGCTGCACTGCCACTGCATTAAGGTGCCACTTCATCACGTAGCAGATGTGTGCCTCACATCATCGTAATGGATTGAATCCTGGTATGATCACCAACCCCTCCAAACTACTGGATTAAGAGAGTGTGGCATGTTGGGATTGACATCCCGTCCTGTAAATTGATTATGGAAATGTTTAAGCTTCCGATTCACCCCAGTGGACACTCACTTGACAAGTAGTTGATCGGTGTTGCTGTTTCCTTCTCTTTTCTTTATTTATTTCAATCAAATGAATATTCTTCGTCTCCACTCCCCCCCCCCAAAAAAAAATTGATAATGCCAATAGTAATATTGGCATTATCATGCAAGATGATGAATTCCATGCGGAACTCTTGTAGCCAGAGAACGGACCCAAAGGATCATGTCACCGAGCTACTTCTGAATTCACACTTTGGTATGTCTCTATCCACACCAAGAGCAGACTTAAATATGCCCTGCAAGAAGTGGTCATTGTTATTTCAACATACTGATTTTTTTAAATCTCAGAGCTGAAATAAGAATAAGTAAGTGACAAACCATCATGTAAATATTATGTTTTTTGTGTGTAGTCATTGGTGACCAGGTTGAAACTATCGCTAATACTTAAGAATTTGGTTTAATCATGATCCAAATGCAGCTACTCAGCAGTGCTGGCTTCGTGCCCTGATAGAGTGGTATAGCTCCTGAACCACCCAGCCACCACTATGCTACTGTTTGCTTCTGCCAGCTGGCCAGCTTAAAAACGCACGACTGCTGCCACCACCGCTGTGCCGTCCGTTGCACAACTCTTACCCTGTGATGCAGCTCCCTGATAGTGCCTCAAGCCTGGACTATCCCTTGCCCCCTCAGTCCGAGGGTCATGTCACCCAGGTGTGCACACTCGCCCCCACGGGTAGCACATGAATGTCAAGGCTTTTAAGCGCGCGTGGTGGTGGTGGCTTCGTTACAGTCTTCCGGTTTCATGGCTGTACCGGAGGAATTTCCATCTGGTACAGATACAACGGGAGGCTGATCGATGTCCAGGTGCGGTCGAGGGATGGCTCCTTATTGGTCAACCTTGTTATGTATGCTGATGATCTGGTGATTGCTGCTCACTCAGAGGAGGAGTTGAAGGTGCTGCTGCTGAACCTGGAGTGTGCCACTAAGAGATATGGGGTCTTACTATCAGTCCCACCAGCACTAAGCACCTGCCTGGGTATTTTGTGCTACCAAACACTCCACCCTTCAGCTCCCCATTGGTGATGGAGCAGTTGTGGAGAGAGTGGAGAGTTTCTCATACCTGGGCAGTGTGCTTCTGACAAGCTCCGGTTTGACAGCATAGGTCTCACTCCGAATCATTCGGGCGGCATTATCTTTTCATCGGCTGTGCAATGCTGTGTGAAAGCTACCTGGTTTGTCACTCCGCATGAAGCTTTGGGTCTTCTCGTCCACAGCCATGCCCTCCCTTCTCTATGCTTGTGTACGACATCTGCGCCAGTTAGAAAGGCTGGCATGCCCACGATTCAGGCTGGCATGTCCACGATTCATCCTGGGTTTAACCAGGCTGGATTGTGTGAGGAGCTCACAAGTCCTTGAAAGATGTGGACATTTTCCCATCAGTGAGCGCCTCTGACAGGCAAGGCTGCATTGGCTGGGTCGTGTAGCCCGCATGCCCAGCCACCACATCCCCAAGCAGCTTCTGTTTGGCTGCATAGAGGGGTCTAAACGGGCACGAAATGGGATAAAGAAAAGATGTCCTGATGCTGTACGGGAGGATGTGGAGCTGAGTGGACTTGCCGACGACTGGTATCAGCGATGTCAAGATCGGCCTCTATGGAGGAGGTTCGTGAGGGACGCTACTGGGCAGTTTGAGGCAGTCACCCTCCAGCAGCAACGGTGGGCAGAGGAGCGACGCTCACAACAACAAGCGGATCGCCGGGTGGCTAAAATGCAGCAAGTTGGTGCATCTACCAGTCATCTCAGTCAGCCAACCCATGGTACCTGGGTCTCTCCCGAGACCTCCTGTCAGCAAGCCTTTGACACTTTACGTGGCCTAAATTTGCACCTGGCCTGGCATCGGCGCCGTGGTGATGTCACTGTCACTTAGTGGTGAATGCCGGGTATTGGTATTGTTGGCTTCGGTGCACACTCGCCCTTTCTGAACCAGTACCTCTTTTCTATTGTAAAACCAAGCCAGGCCAGGGTAGTGCCAATCCAGCCCAGTGTAGCTTAGGAGTCGCCATGTTTTTACACTGCAGAAAGCAAGCTGTGACATCAGTCATGCATAGTGAATGGACCAATGGACCATTCGCCGTGGCCCTATCCTTGTCCATGATATTTGCCCTGATCTAGATTGTGATATCTTCGGAGGTCAGCAAATCGTGGTCTGGTTCTGGCTCAGCCCCTCACAAGTGGATAAACCACTCGTACATTCAGGGCCCCATGCTGGCTCAGCTTGGATGTGTCAGTGGAAAAGGGATGTGGGAGAATGGGTTGACTGGTGAAGAATTAGACAGGGACGCTGATCCAGTATCGCTGCTTCTGTGGTGATGATAATGACGCCTATAACACAACTATGTTGATCCTGTAAAAGGCAATAAAGAAAGTACGTTTCTAACCATATGTCCGTGTAATTTGAGTGTTCTTTATTATTTTTTAATCCAGGAAAATCTTAGATTATCAAGGCTTATTTTCAGGAGAGTTCTGCACTAGTATGTTTGGCCAATTACATTTTAAGGAGTGTTTTGGTGTGTGGGAGCAATTAGAATTTGTGAAGAACCTAGACACACGAGATTATAACACTCAAAGGTTCTGCAAAGTCGGGTGTATGAACCCATGTACCATACTGCCAACTAGGGGTCGGCACGGTTTGAACCGACTCAAACTGGTTTCAAATTGAGCAATCCAAACCAAACCAGCGACGACTGAACCAAACCAAACCAAAACCAAACCAAACTAAGCTAAACCAAACCTCTTAAGTTGGCTTGAACCAAACTAGTTTGAGCCGGTTCCACCCTATCCGAGCCAAACCGAGTCGGTTTTCGTAGCCCCAAACCAAACCGAACCAGTTCAAACAGAGCCAAACCAAACCGATTTGGTTCGGTTCAAACCGCGGTTTGGTGGTTTGAGCCAAACCGTGCCGACCCCTACTGCCAACTCATGGCCACCTCACTGATGGCCACCTTGCAGCCCAGTGACTTTGGGAGTGGCACATATCCACGTGATCCCTCAACCCTTCTCTCCAAGTTATTGTGTTTCAGGCGTGTGCCACCTGGTAGTTATCTGTGGGTTTCCTCTGGATACTCGGGTTTCCTTCCACACATCCACACAAAAATTTCATTTAAACAGGGAGCTGGGAAAAGATCCCACTTTGGGACATTCCGCGAAAAAAGCACTTGAAAACGTGGTGAAAATTTGTATATTTTTTAGTTAAAAGTGAAATCATGTAAAAGCAGAAAGTCATCACATGCCTATTGGTCATCCTGTGGTGAGATTGTTCGCCTGCCATTTGTAATAGACTGACGGTGTCGTCTCATCCTTGAACCATCATGCTACAGGTCCACATCACGCCTCTTTCACTTCTCTTTCTGCTTCTCCCCTCACGCTGCTCCACTTTGGAATTCCTCCCCATCACTACTTTTCTCAAGTTCTTATAACCTCGCTCAATTAAATTTAACGTATTCACTCTTATGTATTACAACTTTTTAATCGTCCTGTTTGTTGCTTTCAGCTTGGCATATTAGGCTTGTACTTAGCAACTGTGATTTATATTTTTAAAAATGTAATTTCCGGCATTTGCTCAGAGCCGCCCGTGGAGAAGATTGCCGCCCCTAGAGCTCGTTGAATAACAGGCAATGAAACCCAGGCGGTAAGGATGGTGGCAGTGGCTGTGTCCCCTCCTGGGGACCGGGTCATTCGGCCAATCCCACGCAGAAGACAGCCCAGGGAGGCACCGAGCTCCCTCCCAGCAATAGAACATCCTTTGTGTCCGCAGAGAGGGCAGGCGTGAAATCGTTATGGTGATGGGTCGATCATTTACCGTGGTTCGTTTGTACGAGAGGGTCCCATTGTGAACGTATGTGCTGTTGCATGTACAGAGCAAAATTAATTGCGGATTAAAAAAATATGCTTATGTGTGCTTTATGTAAGTTTGAGTTGAGTACTGTACATTTAAAAGCTAATAGTTTTTATTATGAGCTTTGGGCAACATTCTTTTCCATTGGTGTTCATGAGCAAGGAATGAAAATTCCACATTCCTGGCACAGGCTGGTTATCCAGCACTGTAGCGGCAAGCGGTTGGTGGATCGCCCAAATGTTGCGAATCTCCCTCGGGCATCAAGGTGCCATTCCCTGGCTTGCCAAGGCAAAGCAATACAGCACAAATGTGGACTCCATCTGTTCAATCTGTATGGGATGGTGTTTCCCTCCTCGCACATGTGTCTTTTCTCTTGGTGCTCCGGTTTTCTCCTACATGTAAACACTCATGAATTGAACGATAACGCCTTAATATATAGAGGACTGCAGAGCTTGGCCAATTGTTGGCACTGGCTCAATGCATCGCTGCTCTCCTGCTTGTCTGTGGTCCATCACGCCTCCTCTGGGTTTGCCTCTCTCTATGAGAGTGAGTAAATACTGTGGGCATTACAAGTTGAAATTATTCTTATTAAAGGGTCGGTCTGTACATAGGAGATTCACTGACAATGTGGTCGTTAATTTTATCGGCTGTAGAAGTGTGATGAGCACAGTTATCCCTCTATTTGGATTGGAGCACATGAAATTCCGGTTGTGAGTCATATCATAATGTAATTACATATTACACTTTACAGTGTATAATACATGTGTTTATATAATTGTTTACGATTATCTGTACATTATTTACACAAATAATAAACACCCAATCCACCAGAATGCGCCCAATCTCATACAATCTCAGAAACTAATCGGGGTTGTCTGGACAATGCTTTGGTGAGTGACCATAATGGATAAAACAGGTTTCATAGGCTGCTGCAGCTATATATTTTGGTTAGCAGAGGCCAATGCAGCAAAATCCAATATTGGTCAGTACTTCTATGCTGCCACGTTAATACTTCCCATCTTCACCAACCTGCATTAACCAGCGCAGTGAAATATGGTCAAATAAGCCTGACGACCCACATGGATTGGGGTGGCTGTCATCCAGCAGTGGATTGACAGAGGGCTGTTTAATGCACAATTTCACATGCGCATACGCTGCATCTACAGATCGTGGAGCATACAATGTAATATGGCTTGAATGTTGATCACACACACACAAGACAAAGATCCCCCGTATAGCCTAAACAGACTTTTGGGGCATGCTGTTCGTGAGCATCTATGAAGGCCAACACGGTACACGAGGGGATGGGAGGCCAGCACCATGCCCGAATGCCTTTGTCTCCCCAGTGGTGATGATAGGGAATCATGGTAGCAAGATGTGAACTACTTCGCCTAGTTTACAGGAAGGTTTGGATTTGATCACGACCCTAACGCTTGTATAGATGGAGTTTGCATGTTGTTCACGTGGTCGTGTGGAAATTTTTTCTGTTTTTCCCTCCACATTTAGAAACATTTTTTGAGTGTTTGGCTGCTATATATCCACTTGATAAGCCACTTCGTTGAGCTATCATTTGTGGCTAGGTTGCTTCTGAAAAAGAGCTAAGTAGCTCATTGGACCATACCTGGTAAAATAAAAAATAGTTTACAGTTAGGTACTCATTTTGAGGCTGAGTCGACCTAGGGGAGGCCCAGGACCGATTTAGATAATCATAACTGGTGTTGGTTATGAGCGGGATTCGAACTTGGTTTACTGGGTTCGTAGCATAGCGTGGTAACCGCTACCCTACCACTCCCCACAATCACACACACCCCTCCCCCCACACACGCATGTTTAATTAGGCATTCCTGGCTGGCCTTTATGGCCAGGAAGTAGCTCAGTTGGTGGAACAGCAGGGCTCCCAATCATGAGGTCATGAGTTCAAATCCCGGTCAGGGTTGACTCAGCCCCATCATCTTAATCATGCCATCTCCATTCCTTGGGGGGTCACTAAAATGAGCACCATCTGGCGGGGCTGCACTGCTTGGCAAAGAGGCTTTTATTACGTCGAGGAGGTAATGGTACCAGCCACGGAAATGTAGAATTTCCACCACTGGCTTCGGACCAATGAAGATGGATGAGTGTGCCTCGGGTTCATTGATTGAGCCAGTGGGCGCTGGTTTTTGTTGACGGGTTTTATTTACACATGAATGTGTAAATACGAAACCAATCCACGTTCGTTAAATAAAATGAATCCAAACGTTGCATATAACAATACGTATATGTATTTTATAAATGCAAATTACATGTAATATACTTTATCCTAGAACATAAACATGGTGTAGTCCTTCAATTTGTATGTACTATATGTGTTGTACGTATCATATTGAACTTCTTTCGCACTGTATGTAGCTCTTTCGCACCGTACGTAGCCAACCGTGCTAATCAGAGGTGCAGGGCAGAGGTCGCAAACGGGTTTCGATTCCTTACCCGTACCCGGCCGCACCAGGGTCGCAAATGGGTACCCGTTCCCTACCCGTACCCGTACCCTACCCGAAATGAGTGACAAACGGTTACTCACCAGTGACTCACGGCCTACCCGTACCCATACCCGGCCGCACCAGGTTCGCAAACGGGTACCCGTACCCGTACCTGGCCGGGTACGGGTAGCCGGGTATCGGGTATGGGTATCGGGTACCCGGTTGCGACCTCTAGTGCAGGGTAAGGACAGCAAACCCTAACGGGGATGTCTTGCTCAAGCAACTGCTGACGGAAGGGCCTACACTAGAGGGAGTTCTACAGGGTCCTCTACAGGGTGTTTTGGTCTACACTACCACGCTGACCAGTGCCTCGGAAGAGGTGGGCGTATCCACACTTTACCCGACTATGCTCCCTACCAGTCAACTAACTGCAGAGCGCACCCCTTTATACTGCTGGGTAGACAAGAGGCGGGAGGGGAGGGATTAAATAAACTTCCCAATTGCTTCAACTGCCTCACCGAGAATTCAAACCTGCAACCTCTGAATTGCAAGTCCAGTGTGCGCTAACTAGGGCTGAACGATTTGGGGAAAATATCTAATTGCGATTTTTCTGATAGATATTGCCATTGTGATAAATGTTTTTTTAAAGTCAAGCTCCAGTTCAATATTCACTGTGTAATAGATTTAAAACATGTGATGGAGCATTACCACATGATACCATCAAAATGTGAACTGCTCGAAATATTCTTATGCAAGGATGAGAACTTAAAAGATATGAATTGCTTCCAACATGTATTTATTAAAATGTTTTAATTGAAATAGAACAATCAAACATAGAACAATTGTTAATTTAAATAAAAAAAAAGTTATAATAATACAAAATAAAACAATTCCAATAAGAAAGTAATAGGACTTTTCAAATCACTAAAAATGGCAACCTTTGCGATTTGATAATCGCATTGTTTCAAATTGCGATTTCGATTTCAAATCGATTTATTGTTCAGCCCTAGCGCTAACCATTACACCACGGCAGCATCACAGTTAGAACATGCGATACAGATTGCTTCAACAAGACAGCAAGAGCGAGATGACAAACAATTTAACCAAGCATCAGGGCGGTGAATCGGTACGTGCCTTGTAAATGCAGTATACACATTGAATATATGTCCAGTGTGAAAAAACAAATCATCCGGAATGCATCCAAGCTCATCATAGTGTAATGAGCGACTTCCGCGACACGTCGTGTACAGGGTACTTCTTTTATTTCTCACACTGGGCACAACACAGGCCAACCTTATTCTTCTCACTCGGAGTACAAAACTTAGATATTAACGTCTCTACTGGCTACACACAGCCGATCATTCGGCGTGGTCCCACCGCCCTCACTCGGCTACGCCGCTGGCTGGCGGCGTAACGATGATGGCGATGGAACCCCCGCAGGAGATCTTCCACTTGACCGGACGACGGAGAGAGATGTCGGCGAGCAGCGACGCAGCCAGGACCCAAGAATCCACACACGAACCCCGAGCCCCGGGTCCGCTCCCCCTTATGTCCCCCCAGGCGTGGCTAGGCCCCGCCTCCGGCCACGCCCTCTCGTGGAACCTTCGAGCAGCTCCCCGGAGTATCTCGGCTAACCCCACCTGTTACCTTTGCCCCAGATACCTCTCCTTCTCTGATTGGTTGTTACTTTAACCGTGTCTGTACCTGTGCTTCCCTTTCCCGGCCAGCAGATGTCACCATGTCATTACAATAGCTTGGAAGTTAAGCAAGGCTGAGCGCGAATTGTACTTGGATGGGTGACCACCATGCACAAAAAGGTTCATCATAGGGATGTGGGACTAAGTTATGGGCAGGAGAGTGTAGGTGCAGAAAAATCCATTGTTTTATCGTACTCTTATGTTCCCACGTCCATGCTCCCTGCCTTTGCCAGCCACCACTAATCGGCGTGGTGAAGTATGGTCAAATAACCTTCACGACCCACGTGGCATTCATAGGCCCTCGTCTAGGAGTGGAGTGACAAAGTGGCTGTACATCTATTTATTTCTAATATTTAATAGACACATGAAGACGTTACGTTTTAGCTACCGTGTTGGCAGTGGTGTTGAAGCACAGGTTGCAAACACTGTACCAGTGTCATTACTAACACTGCCTTATAGCTGAAACATACACAGCACAATCAGCTATAGTTTCAGGTCGAGTAGTTTTTTTCATAGGAGCGTTTTACACATTTACGTAGACACATACAAACACAAACCACCACAAAGTCAGGTTTTTCCTGAAGCAGGTCTTATTGTGTTTATTAATAAAATCTCACACTGGGGGAAACGTGAGCATAATAGGCGCTCACTAACATTAGCCCACGTACCGGATCTGTAACCCGGCCGACGGGGTTTAACTGGTGTAATGATACGTGTGGGTGTGTACACACATGTACGTGCTTGCGTTGCGTGTATGTTCTTGAGCGGGAGTATAGCGGTCACCGCACTGTGCTATGAACCCAGCAACCTGAGTTCAATGCCCGCTCACGGCCAACACCAGTGACGATTATCTGAACCAGTGCTGATTCTCCCCTAGGTCGACTCAGCCTCACATGAGTATATCGTGCGGTGTGTCAACATCTCCACAAGGGAGACAAAGGCGGTCGGGCGTGATGCTGCCCACCCACCCCCTCATGTACTGTGCCGTCCTTCATAGGTGCTCGCTACCAGCATTTGTCCCAACAATCTGTTAAGGTTATACGGGGGGAGCGGATCTTTGTCTTTGTGTTTTTGCGGGCTTTGTGCTCACGCATCTATTGCTCTCGCCCTCGCACAGGTGTGACGATGTCAGAAATGGAGGAACACTACGACGGAGACATGGACGGAGAGACGTGGGAGGGGGCGAGCGTCATCCGCGCCGCACAGCGAGCGGGATATGCGAGTGAGTCACGGTGGAAAGGCAATACGCCTCTAATCTAGAACTCCGCAGGCCAGATTTGGTGGATTGTGCAGGCTTTATTAAACTTAAAAAAATGTGTTTTCCCACTTCTGAGCCCCCACCCTCCTCAATTACAATGAGACACTGGAAGAGGAACACGTTTATTTCAAAACATTAACATGTTAATTCTATCTTTGAAAAGTTTATAAAAGTAAGTGAGCTCCAATGGCTGGACGTGTCGCTGGCAGGAAAGATTGCCAAGGGTTGGGAATAATGAGGGAGCAGCAAGTGCTGGGTAGATTATTACATGGCAGGATTGTGAGAGATGACAGTGAATTGGGGAGGCCTTGACCCTGACTGATGATGATATTCCATGGGTTGGAGCACTGGTTCAGTGGTTCACGGACTGCGCTATGAACCCGGCAACCTGATGTTTATCACTTGGAGACAACCCGGCATATTTGGTGCTATATCAAAACAAATCATTATTATTAACCTGTGTTCATTTCCCAGCCACAGCTAACATGAGTTGCTTATTAAATGCTGAATCAACCCACGCTAACCTGCCTGGTGAAGTATGGTTATAAAACCCCCATGACCGACAGGGCATGGGGAGCCCTTTATCCAGTAGTAGGTTGACAACGGGCTGAACAGATACATATATATTTATAATTCAATTGTGCTATCTGCATTATGTCCTGAGATGAAATTTGCAACTTTCATAGAAAGTGATGCATCACCCCACGTTAGAGAGCAGCTTCTGGTCTGACATCTCTTGAATTGTTTCTTATGGTGACTCGGTGCATATTATCACATACCTGCCTGAGAGCTATATTTGTCATGGTAATCAAACATGAAAGTTTTAGCTTTCATCAGCCAAATTAAGTAAAAAGCCAGATTTGATATGATGAATTTACTGCACTTAATCTGGTTTAGTTATGGATGGCTGAAATGTGGATTTGAACCTAGGATCTTAGTAGTGCTGGCTGTGTGCTCAATATTAGGCCTCTGACCTACCCAGGCACATTATGCAAATTAAAAAGATCAAACTCACGGTGTCATGGTGGCCAAAGCTGTTGATGTCACCACACCTCGTACGCTTTCTGCCTTCTGCCAGACTACACAGCTGTTGCTGCATAGTAGACACGCGACCTCTTAGATCAGCCCTAACAGGATCGCACCGTCTGGTCTTTCCCTTGGTCGCTGGACTCATCGAAACGACTCCATTGTCTGTCTCGGCAATCGGCTCTCCTCCATCCTTGACATATGTAGTACTCCGCTCAACCATTCTTTAATATATTCAAAGGCAAATTTGGGAGCTTCACAAACGGCTGGAAAGCAAGGTGGCACTACTGCAAGTGGACATTTGCGTTGGGCTGCCTTAAGTGAGAAAACCCATAATTTAATAATGAAAGTGGTGCTTTTTTAATTCTATTTGCACTTATACACCACTGCCACGCAATCCCATAGTGTTTAATTTAATTAAAACTGATTGTCAAATATTAATGAGTTGGATAATATTAACCTGGTCACCAGAGACTGCACGCTAAAAATATTATTTCTATTTGGATTTGCTCTAAATGTGGCCTGCACAGGCTTTGCAGATACGCTCAGAGATAAGCGCTTACTCAGTACACAGCCAAATTTCAAAGTCTTAGCTTTGTCGTAAGATAGAACCCTTGGATGACAAAAATCAATTAAGGCCACAGATGTGACTAACAGTGCCGTTCGCCAATGTCATGTATGGTGCTGCAGTTTGTACGAACATTTGCAAATGAAAATGCTTTTCTCAGCGTGTGGATGCTGAGCATAATCGAGGTGTCGAGTAATTTCTGCCAATTATAAGAAACACAAAGTAAAACTGAATGACCACAGTGTTGCCTGTGTGAAGAGCTGCCCTTGCTAACACGAGCGAACGAATGACGATAACCATGGTAATGACGATGGTGTATTCATGTTCCTACAGTCAACGCTGAGATGGACAACTCCTCCTCGCCATCACTGTCGCCAAAATACGAGCAAAAACCAGAGGACGACGACATTGAGAATAACAACGGGGAGGAGCTGGAAGTGGAGGAGGAGGAAGAGGAGGATGAAGAGGACGATGAGCAGCAGCAGAAGGCGGTGCACATGTTCCGCTCACGCCCCAAGATGCTCCCCTACAAGACGGTGTCGCGCTCCACCAACGAGCGCCCCTTCAAGTGCAAGGAGTCGCACTGCGGGAAGACCTTCGCCAGCAAGTACAAGTTGCGGCTGCATGCGCGCATCCACACGGGCGAGAAGCCCTACGTGTGCGACATTTGCAGCAAGGGCTTCACGCAGGGCTACTATCTGACGGTGCACAAGGCGACGCACAGTGGGCCGCCGCCTAAACCGTTCGTGTGCGACGTGTGCGACAAGACGTTCGCCAAGAAGCAAAAGCTCGTGCAGCACAAGCGGCAGCACACGGGCGAGCGGCCGTACGTGTGCGAGGTGTGCAAGAAGGGCTTCGTGTCATCCAACTACCTGATGGAGCACAAGGCGTGTCACTCGGACGTGAAGCGCTACGTCTGCGAGGTTTGCGGCAAGTCGTACAAGCACAAGCCTGCGCTGCGCGCGCACAAACGCCTGCACTCCGACAACAACCCATACATCTGCAAGGAGTGCGGAAACATCTACGCGCGCAACGCTCAGCTCGTGGCGCACCTGCGCTCGCACACGGGCGAACGGCCCTTCCAGTGCGAGCTGTGCGGCAAGGCGTTCATCCACCGCTGCTCGCTCACCATGCACCTCAAGCGCCACTCGGGCGAGCGCAACTTCGTGTGCACGGACTGCGGCATGGCGTTCCTCGACGCGTACACGCTCAATGAGCACCGGCGTATCCACACGGGCCAGAAGCCGTACGTGTGCGAGACGTGCGGCAAGGCGTTCCGTGTGCAGCAGTGCCTGCAGAAGCACCAGCGGCGACACTCGCGCAAGCGGCCCGCCATGCCCATGCCCGAGGCGACGCTGGAGTGCCCCGTGTGCGGCAAGACTTTCCGGCGCCTGTCGAACCTGCGGCTGCATGAGACGGTGCACTCGGGCAGCATGCCGCACTCGTGCGAGGTGTGCGGCAAGTCCTTCCTGCACCGCGCCTTCCTCAAGAAGCACGAGGAGATCCACGAGCGTGAGCGCGAGTACCGCTGCGGCGAGTGCGGCCTCATGTGCCTGGCGGCGGCAGCGCTCGCCGCGCACAGAGACACGCACAGCGCCCATCACCCCTTCGGTAGAGAGCACTCTGTGTGTGTCGGAGTCTCTGTGGTGGTTTGTGTGGATGAATGTGTTTGTGTGTGTGTTGCGGTAGTGTAGTGGTTTGCACACCACGTATGCGAACCTGGCGACCCAAGTTCGGTTCCCACTCACGTCCAACATCAGTGACGATTATCTGAACCGGTCCTGGGCCTCCCCTAGGTCAATTTATCGTAAAATGAGTAGTGTATACATCACCACTAGGGAGACTAAGGCGGCCGGGCGTGGTGCTGCCCACCCACCCCCTCATGCGCCGTGTCGGCCTTCAGGTGATCGTCAACGGCACTTTCCCCAACAGTATGTTAGGGCTATACAGGGGGTCTTTGTGTTGGTGTGGATGAGCATTTGTGTGTGTTGGTTTGGAGCGGTAGTGTAGTGGTGAGCGATACTGCGCTACATACCTGGCGACCCAAGTTCGATTCCTGCTCACGGCCAACGTCGGTGTTCAATATCTGAACTGATACTCGGCCTCCCTTAGGTCGACTCGGCCTAAAATGAGTACCTAGTGTGGTGTGTAAACATCCGCATGGGAGCGACAAAGGCGGCCGGGCGTGGTGCTGGCCACCCACCCCCCATGAAGAAGCCAGGGCTTTCATTTGAGATTTGTGCGTTCTGGGTTACTGACCTGCTCACAATCGTTAAAGACCTTGATGTTAGTGAATAGGCCTGGGTGAAGCTGCATGGCCACGAGTTTTAAACATTTTCTGTTCACATTTGGGTGTGACTGAAATATGACTCCTATACTATTAAAAAAAATGTTTTTACTATTTCAAGAAGCCGTCCATGGCTGTTGTAATAGAATATCCATATGGTACAGATACATTGGGAGGCCGATCAATGACTAGGTCCAGTTAAAAAGATCTCCCTGTTGTTCAGCCATGGTTTGTATGCTGATGGCCTGGTAACAGCTTCTCACTGAGAAGGAGTTGGAGACTGCTGCTGAACCTGAAGCTTGGAACAAAGAGTTGAAGCGTGCCACTTTGTTGTCAAACCCTCCACCCCCTCAACTCTCCATGGGTAATGGGGTGGTTGGTGAGATGTATGTTGAAGGAATGAGCAAGAGACAGAGATGTATTCAGAAGAGATATAAAAACAGAAACAAGAGATGTGTTATGTATAAACTTAAAACCTCGGATTTCACCGCCGATACAATAATTTTTGTATTTTTTTTTCTTCAGCCACGTGGTAAACGCGTGGCAACATTCTTGTAATTCTTGCCAAACGTCAAGTCTCGTCTTTTCTGTTCATAAAAAGACTTCTATGAAGGTCAAATACAGATTAAAAACCCTGGGCAGATTGATAAGAGAACGAAGAGATTTAATGGAGGTGTATTCAGAAGGGATTGAAGATGTATGATGGAGATGTATTCAGAGGCGACACAAGGGAGAGAGATGTAGAGAGATAAAAACACATGAACACCACTGAACAGATGTCACATTGTTTGTATTGAGTAGTGTCTTCACCACCCAAACCCCATATCACATGACTCAGGCATGTTGAGCTGAATATCTTAATGATTTTACATTGTTGTGTGGGATAATTGAATTATTAGACTTAATATGAGTTAAACATTAATTTAAATTATTTATTTTGCTCCTCTTACTGTTCATTAAGAAACAAATATTGAAAAATAGACCAGATGGATACTGGCCGCATCCAAATTCCATACAAATTCCATCCAAATATTCTGTGCACCCTGAGCGTGTAGTTTATCTGAAGATTTGTCGGCGGGGTGTATGTATACATGTGTGTGCATATGTCTGAATGTGTGTAGCCGTAGTGTAGCGGTTAGCGCGCCGCGCTACGAACCTGGCAACCCGAGTTGATATCCGCTCACGGCCACCACCAGTGACAATTATCTGAACCGGTCCTGGGACTCCCCTAGGTCGACTCAGTCTCAAATTAGTACCTAATGCGGTGTGTAAACATCCCCTATGGGGAGATCAAGGTGGTTGAGCATGGTGCTGGCCACCCACCCCCTCGTGTACTGTGCTGGCCTTCATGGATGCTTGCTAACAGCACTTGCCCTTCCAGTCTGTTAAGGCTATACATGGGATCTTTGTCTTGTGTGTGTGTAGATATGTACGAGTGCGTGCATGTCATTTGTCCTATGGGATCATTCTTTGCTGTTGTATTTGCTTCACCAAATGTTACATCCTTACTCCAAAGGGATGGTGTTTGCAAAGGTGAAACTGAGTTGGGTTGAACCTGGATGGAAGTTTTTTTACATTTGCAACCTTATGATTGGGAGCCATGCTATGCCAGTCTGATCTGCATTTGTCCACAAACACGACCTAATTACACGTGTGTTTTTGTGTGGTCGTGTTTGCAGTTTCAGTCATGTCAGACCCCGAGTTAACAGATTTATTCCAAATGAAATCCGAGGAAGAAGGATTTGGCCTGGATCAAGCTCCAATGGAAGGTGAGTGAGTATGTGGTATCTGTGTGTAGGTATGGAGCGCGATTTGCGTTTTTAGTAAGGGTGTACTGATTTGTGCTTTTTATTATTCTGCCGAATAACAAATACTTTATGGGACCTCCTTTGCCAGTACCAAAATATACTAATAGGGTTTTTTCCCATTTTTTCTGGCAACTGACACCTTTTGCAAGGAATCATGTTTACATTAACCACAATACTTTCAGTCAAATGTAAACAAAAAACAATACTTTGATAATTTAAGCATTGTCCTTGAAACTGATTGGTCCACACCAGAGACAGCTTTCTTTAGAGTCTAGTTTCATATGGTGTTCGACCAGATGACGCCAAAAGGCGTATAGTTCAAGAGTATTGTTTTTTGTTTGCATTTGACTGCAAGTATTGCGGTTAATGTAAACATGATTCCTTGCAAAAGGTGTCGGTTTTGTTGCCAGAAAAAAAGGGAAAAACCCTATTAACAAATATCTTCTCTAGGTATTCGGAACTCAAAACCCAAAAGTTTTTTTGGTCATATTTTTTGTTTTTAATCACATCTTTCCCTCCCTCTTTATCTCGGTCTTCTCCTCTGTCTACAGTACTGCTGTCTCTAAGTGTATTTTGTCACGGGTCTCTCGGTTTCCCTCCGTCTTCTTGTCTCTCCGTTTCTTCCTCTCGTCCCGTCTTGCTCCATCGCTGTATCCTTTTTCTTCTCTGTATCTGTCTCTCTGTTGATCTGTCATTCCTCCTTTCTCTCGATCTCCCTGCGTATATTTTTTATCTCTCTCTCTTGATCCCTCCATGTTACTTTATGTTCCCCTCTCTCGCATGTCTCTATATCTTTTGTTCTCACTGTGTCCCCATCCCATGTGTGTGTGTCTCTGTCTCTCCCTCACCATGTGCGTGTGGCCGGGGCTATAATTGTTGCTGTCACAGCTATTGTCCCCGGTGGCTCCTTCCTTCCTGCCCGCACCCACCTCTGGCGTGGTGGTCACATGGTCTCCGGCAGCCCGCAGTTCTCAGCGCCGATGCTTTGATTTTCATTTATTCTTCCTTCGATTCGGCAAATTAAAACGTGATTGTAGGCACGGCTTTATTCGCATGTCTGCATTCATGTGCCAGTGCGTAGATAGGTGTGTTTACTTGTAAGTTGTTTGTACACGTATTTGTGCGCGTGTGTTTGTTCGTGGGTTGCTGCAGTTTAGTCATTTGTGCCCAGTATTATATGAACTGGGAAACCAGAGTTTGATTTCTGGTCTCGGATAACATCGGTGACTAGTGACGTGTTATCTGAACCTATCATGGGCCCTCCCCTAGGTTAACCCGGTCTCCAATGAGTAAGTGGTGTCTTTTGTCATCATTATTAGCAATAGGAAGACAGAGGTGTGGACACAGTGCTGGACACCACCACTCTTGTTTGCCACTTGGGCTAATAGACGCTCACTAACGGCACTATATATATAGATTTAAAAAATAGGGGTAATCTTTGTGTCTACAGTTATGTGTGGATAGCTGGGTTTGATTTGAATGTGTCCTAATACATATCATCAATTGTCTATATGTGTGCATGCCATTTTTCAGAGGATGAAGACTTTGGCTTGGATCACGCAGACGGGGATGGGATACCTGATATGGGTGCGTCCAATACCTCTTCATTCGCTTTTATAAAAGCCACTTGTTTAAGGGCATAAATGTTCACTCTTGTATACAAGCCTTGTGTGTGGTACTCTCATATCAACGTCCTGTCCATCTTACTAGAATCTGCCAGCGATTGGCAATCCAAAAGGTTCAAGTCATAGTATCACGTTACACGCTTCCACATGTAATAACATTTGCCTCGTGTATTAAGCTCCCTGACCTTTTCAAAATGTATCCGCCTAATGGATAATTCATACAATGGTTCCTGCTGTCGAGGCGTGAACATCTGTAAAATGAGATGGAAATTTTCAGCACGTTTCCAACACCGTGACCAGATGTCACCATACATGATAGCATACACGCCACCTTGTGGCGAAAGAAAGAACAGAAGGAGAAAATATAACGAGCAGTAAACATTTAAACGTTTTAAAATTTCCATTGGCAGACAAGGCGAGGACAGGCCACTGGGGATACTAATCACTGCACATATTTGCTCTACATTAACTAAGTTAAATATAAACGGCACGCATGCAGAGAGCGCACACGACCCATGTGACGACCTGCTCAGAATGCACCGATTAATTTTTTTCCTCACAATGGGACATCAATTTTGATTTGAGAGCTCTTATGAGCTGGGAGTCTTATTAATTTGTTTAGCCATTTGTGGGTTACGGGCTAGCTTTTATTAATCATAGCACACTTGTCCACAGCCCTACCCTGTGTGTCTTACAAGTGCAGTTTATTGTTATTAATTATGTACGATAATGGAATAGGCAGCAATGGCGGAGCCAGGATTTTCAGGTAGGGAGGGCAACCCCTCCAGCAATTAAAAATGACAGGAGTTGTTAATAAGGACTTGTCCCTTGCTTTTTATTCGACGCGTGTGCGACGATGGCGCAGCCATCGATCGAGGGTCGAATTTGAACCGTGTGTAATCGGCATCGCGCTCGCTGAAGGTGAATGCCTTCAGGGAAGTCATATACGGTATACGCAACTGCTTACTTATTGCCAATTATGGACTAGGACTATTGTCCTATCATCTCATAGAGTCCCTGGCACATAATAATATGCTACACAGTGGCAGTGGGGTTCGCAAAATGCCGACTTATTACTAATTAACCCCAATGATCCGATCGAAATTGGAGATTTCGATCGGATCATTGGGGGGGCACGTGCCACCCCTCCCCCCCCCACTGGATCCGCCAGTGATAGGCAGGTGGGGCTGTGAGGGGCTTTTATGGTTATTGGAGTTGATGGTGATGATATTATCAAATTATTTACAAACTGTTGCTCACCTTATTTAATTGTAGACCCTTAATTTGAAAGTGTTTTTTTTTGTTTATGAGAAAAATTGTGGGAGTTGTGGTTGCCGAGAAATTACACTGCACAATTAGTTTACAGTGGATGTTTTTTTACATTACGGTCAGGCCACGACATACGCAAGAGTTATATTCTTGAAAATATGCGCAAAGGTAGAATTTGCGAATGTAGACGCTATGTTTATACGGGAACAGGTGGTTAGGTTCCCATGTCCGACTGAACTTACAGGAGAAAATTAAAATGCTTCATCGTGTGGTGGGTAATTGTCGGGCGTAATAGGCCGCCACCACTGCGATTAAACATGTACCACCAGTCAGGGCCCAACAGGGGGCAATAGCGGGTCCGGTCTGTACTTAGTAGGACTCGTGGGTCAGGCAACCTGGGGGGCGGTTAGGAACCAGAGGGGGACACCGCAGGCCCCCAGTGGGGGCTGGGGGATTACGCAACAATCTAGGTCCCTCCAGAAGCTTCCAGAGAGTGGGCGTGGCCAGGGGCGTCGTGACCCTGGGAGCCCCATAAAAGCCTGACCCCAGAGCAGCTCGAGTCAGTCAGCGTCAAGCCCAAGACCCAAGAGGTCGCCTGAAGATGGGGCCCTGGACCCCAAGCTACGCCGTCCTTCTAAGGGCCGGAGCTCAGTGAGGCCAGCGGTCAGTAGGCTCGGACCCTGAGGATCCCCGGACCCGACGTCCTTCTCAGGGCCGGGTCTGAGTGGGCCAGTGGGTCGGGTCAGCTTCCCCTAGGTCCCGTTAGCCGGAGGGCGAAGAGTGGTTGGTCCCAGTGGCTAGGGCACGTTAGCCCGGCGGCTGTACCTCCCTTAGGTTGTTGGGTAGAAGGGGTCATTACCCCTTCGTGTTAGGGACCTTCTGTGTTACTGTTAAATTAATGCGTGTTGCCTCCTAAGAGGACTCCGTCTCCATACAACCCACTACAATCGCATTAATCCTGTACTGTGCACATAAATAACAGCCATATACTTAATTAAATAGTACAAAAATAATACAAATTTATAACACAAACGATACAACAAAAAATACATAATACATTCCAGTGTACTGTAAATTTAGAAGTTTTATTTACCTTGGATGATAATGGGGGGGGTGTGATTATGATGCTACTTTGGCAGTCATCTGTGCACTTTCCGCCACACTTTCCCTAATTGCCTTCTAGTTTTTTTTATTCCTAAATCCAACCGTTGACTCGTTTACAATGTAATGGCGGCCAACACCAGACGCACAAGCAAGTCTTTCCATCGATTCCACTTTTATAGCTAAACTCGTTCATTTGTTTCTGCCTTTTGCTCTCACCTCCTCCACTCACTTGACGCTTAGATCCCATGATCGAAATAAAAAGGACCCACCACAACGAAGGCAAACGGAGTGCTAAAGGCAGCGGCACTTGAAGAGTAAAAAGCTTCAGCATGTTTATCACGGCACACAGGCCACAATCCGCTGCTGTATTTCGCGAGCACAGTACCCCCTTCCCCACCCCCCCTCCCATGATGCAATGTTTTCAAATCGCGAATAGTCAAAGGAAAAAGGTGTGAAAGTTAACCTGGTATACGAATATTTAATCGAATTTCGTGAGAGAAAAAATTATTAATTAAGATATTTCACTGTATTTGTATTACAATCGCAGCAAGCCGGACTTTTCAGTTGGCTATCTGGGGTTTTATTGTATCGCTGGCCCAGGTAAAAGTTTTTTTCTTCGTCCTTTTCATTGTACGAGTCGATCTATAAGCGATTTCATCTGGTATCGTCTGCATTTCCATATAGCAACATTCAGAGTGAAACCACCAACCACTAACTCGCACACTTTGTCAGGCCCTCTTGATTAGCACGTAACTGGTCGAACAAAGGTTATTTTTCACCTACCTTGAGGTAGGAAGAGTCGCATTTCCACAATTCACTGATCCCACTAAATCCTGTTAATTTCTCCCTTGCAGACATGGCCGATCGGCGCTACCGCAAGTACTCGGGATCCTTTGTGCCGACAGACAGGCGTGCGATGACCCCTGTGAGGCGCGGCTCGATGGTCATGGACGACGGGCCCAACCTTTCTCCTGAGAAGCCTCCCAAGGCTGAGAAGGCGCACAAGTGCACAGAATGCGACCGTGCTTACGTGCATCTCTCCTCGCTTCTATCGCACAAGAAAAAGCACGAGCGCGCGGCTGAAGCCGCGGCAGCGGCGGCTGCGGCAGCTGCGACGGAGGAAGAGGAGACGCCCGCTGGCGACTCGGGAGCCGAAGCCCCAGGCTTCCGCTGCGAAGACTGCGGAAAGAGCTTCACGCGCGCCGCGTACCTGGCGAGCCACAGTCTGGAGCACGAGGCTGCGGCGGAGGAGGCCCGCTACCCATGCGAGGTGTGCGACAAGTCGTACTCGCGGCGCGACAACCTGCGGAAGCACCAGCGGATGCACGCGGCTCTGCACGGCTCGCCGCGGAAGGGCGGCCGCGGCGCAGGTTTCCTCGACAAGCTGTGCTTGAGCAACGCCGACGCGCCCAGCAGCCCGTCTTCACCGCAGCCGCCGTCGTCGCCGCTTTCGTTGCTGCCGCCGCCCCCACCGCCCCCGCCACCACCACCGCCAGAATTCGAGTGCGAGGTGTGCGGCCGCTCGTTTCGCCGCAAGTCGCGGCTGCGCAGTCACCAGAAGTTACACATGGCGGCGCTGTGATGTGTGCGTGCGCGCTTGATCTCTCCCAAGGTGACACGGAATACATGGGGAGAATCTCCTGTGAGGCTCGGAGTGGAAGCTTTTAGGAATTTACGAGTGTGACACAGTTTGGCTGCTGTGAGAGGAATTGGTGGTGGTGGTGGTGGTGGTGGATGCGAAAGGATGAAAATTGTGCATCGGTGGTTTAAGCCAGATCTGTTATCATTTTATGATGATCATGATAATGTGTTTAAGACATTCGGCTGCATAGATTTCTGGTGGTTCGGTTAGGTGGTACAGCCAGCAAGTTTATGCCCCATTGTCGTGGACGTTTTCAATGACAGGCGTAATGCGTGCGGTGGAGTTTGTTCTCTTGAATGCTTGAGTTGTTTTCCCCAAGCACTGCGGTTTCCTCCCACACACTAAATAACAAAGTACTTTTGAGCAGGAATTATCCAATTCCAAGCATCCTATAAAATAGTACTTTCAAACTTAGTGAGTCTTTTTGAGTAATGAATTTCTAATTCTGTGTTATTACGTTGCTCAAAAACCCACCACGCTCCTCCCATCATCTTTCATTACAAAATATACAAACGGTGCACTGTTGTGTGTGTGTTTGTGTACACACTTTGCGTTTGTGTTCGCATTTGTACACAAACACACGTATGTGCGTACACATACACCTGTAGAAACACTGGCACCCAACAGGGAGGGGACTGCATTGCTACGTTTATGATTTCCACAAAAAGTAAATCGAGTTAGTTGGTGAAACGCAGCATGCAATCTTGATAACTCAAAGATGATCATTTTGAAAGGAATGACAAAATCCTTTTATGTTCCTGTTATCATTTCACTTAGCTAGGTTTTACTATGAATTGTTAAACACTTCACCTTCATTATAAATTGTAATGAATTGCCATGTCACACATTTTGCAGGTAGCCGGATGTTATTTTCATTGTCGCGATGATTTAACACTGACCTGCCAATTGTTTACCCTCACGGGAATTGCACACCAGTCGTGATGTTTTGTTGTGTGTGCACGTGTCTGTGTGTCTGTGTGTGCGTGCATGGGTGCATGTTTGTGGAAGTACGTGACTGCATAATTAGGGGATCATAGTTAAACCCAGCACCAATGTGTCACATTCCCATCCATCTGGATTAACGATCTTGACACGAAATGCATCAATTACTGGATTATTGATAGCCTGGGATGCTGCCACAGCGTAATGGTCAGTACAGGTAGTTCTCTATTTACGATGGAGATGCGTTACGACGACCCCATCGTAAGTCGAAAATATCGTAAGTCGAAGATGGCCTAGCCTACCCAGGAGTCTTAAAGAACGGTGATAATTTAGCAAAACAGAGCAATTTATCGTGGTAACCTTAAAATGAAATCGCTAAAGCTACGTATCATACATGCATTGAACGTATCGTAACGTATCATATTGTACTGTACTCACCAAGATTCTGTCCGTCGTCTGCATACTTGAACGATGTTAGGTTGTTTATGGCAATTTTGTCGAATCGCCATCATAACATCGAAATATCGTAAGTCGGACAATCATAACTCGGGGACTACCTGTACACAAGACTTGCAATCCAGATGTTGTCGGTTCGGTCCCCAGGTGTGACAATTGAAAGAGTGGGCAAATTTCCTTATCCTGGCACTAGCCTCTCCTACATTGACTCTGCCTTAAAAGTGAGGTACCACCTTGTTGTGCTATTCATCATCAGCACTGGGGAGACAATAGTGGCTGGGGCATACGTGATGCAGGTCATACTGCTCATCCGTGTACTGTGCCAGCCTTGAGAGGTGCTTGCGAATATTATTTGCCCTGACCAGACTATGTAGGTCAGAAGGGGGGTGGCGTGTGTGTGTGTGTGGGATGAGTGCGATTGATAATTTACCCACTGGAAAGTATGAGAATGTTATGCTGTTAATTGTATTATTAGTGCATGCGTGGGTGTTTTGATGCTGATTAGCAGGTGCATGTGTGACTTGCCCAAGAATGATTCACTTGAGTGTGGTCTCAATGTTAATGTCAAGGTTAGGCATCAATTTTACTTGTGAATTCTGTGGGCCATGGGAAAACTGAAACTCAATTTGCCAGGGGCACACGTGGATGCTCCCTCTTACTAACCGTGATTAGATCTGGCTGCTCTTTCATGCAGCTTGCAAAGTATTGTGGGTATTTCCCAGGATACCCTGCAACCTAAACGCCTGTCAACTCGGCAGGCATCTGTAACACTGGCGAAAATACGTCATTCTAATCGGCATCTGATGCAATTATCAAGATTGCACGTGTCGTTTTCACACCCTAGTAAGGTTAGCGACTGGGACGACATACATCAGCCATGCAATTCGGCGTGGAAGTGAAAAGTCAACGTAAGTGCCATGCCGATCAGTGCTATGGATTATAAATGTGTTATAAGTGGTTTCTATTTGTTATGGAGTCCCATGTGTGGTGTGCTTGATTCTCATAACGTCTTAACTGAGGGGCAATGTCCCTTTTGTTGATTGGCACCATCTCGTGACAGCAAATCTGTCGCTTGCGTGTGGCTCGCTATTGCCAAAGGAATAGCTGGCTCAGGCAAAGAGATGTGATCGTGTATGCATACTTACAGCGTATAGTTTGTGTGTTTTTATGTATGTATGTGTATTTACTGTATATGTATGCATGTGTGTACTGTATATGCATTATTTATACTGTATATACACATTGTACGTGTGTAGAAATGTGTATATATGTACATTATACATATATATTTGCAATATATGTGTGTGTGCATATATAGTTGATGCACAGTATTTGCTTCACGCATGGGTACACGTGCCCACATTTTCATCCCCTTTCAGAAATGCGTGAAAGCTCTTTCGGTAGCACAATGGGATCACATGTTTGTTACCATTGTTTCTGCTCAAACATGAGCAGTTTAGAGGTAGAGTGGGGTGACCTAATACTGGTGCCCTGGGAAGTAGTTTCCCCACGGGATGGGCATGAAGCAGCTGCCCACTGAGGCTGAGGACTTCCATCACTAAACGTGGGGATGGAGTGGTGTTTCCCAGGCTGGTCCGGCCATTCACTTAGCTGGTGATCCGCAGAGGCGGATTCAGCAATTCATGGATGAAATGAAAAATAATTAATCAGAATTTTGGCTGATCATGTTTGTCAAATGTAAAAAAGTGTACTTTTTTCTCTATCTGGCCTCATTTCTGATGTTTAAGATTGCAGTATTTTTTGTGAGTTAATTGCGACGGATTATTCGATGACGTTTACGTGTAAACTGCGTTACGCTCGCAGGTAGGTCGGAGGACGTTGTAACTTGAAAATGGTTTGGGTGGCAGTGTGGGCAGCGAGTCCTGAGCCGAACCAGACCTCCCTGCGCTTTGTGATGCGTTTGAGTGCATTTCGTGGATAATAACGACGCTCCAATGAAACAACCGTTAAGCCACAATGCATTGTGGGAGAGAAACACAATACACTGCATGCACACTTTGGCATGCACGCACAAAAAAGTTACATTGTCTTTTCCACTTGATATTTTTATTAACTTTTATACTTTTAACTTTTGGTAATTTTTGTCCGTCCAAGCAAAGGTCCATTTGTTTATCTGTAAGGTTTTTTTTATTTCTTTTGTGTGTACGAGT
The DNA here is from genome assembly GCF_964198595.1 of Lampetra fluviatilis. Taxonomy (NCBI): domain Eukaryota; kingdom Metazoa; phylum Chordata; class Hyperoartia; order Petromyzontiformes; family Petromyzontidae; genus Lampetra; species Lampetra fluviatilis. The sequence continues at coordinate 12,885,015 of NC_136280.1, forward strand.
GCGTGCATTGACAGTCAAGAATGAGCAAGGCGCTAGCGCGAGCCTCGTGCTTTGTCAATGAGTCAATGGATTATGTCTAAGTAACCTTCCCCACCATGGTGGAGTGTAGCGTGAACTCATATACACTTTAATCTTCATTTTTGGAGCTTTCGTGACTGCAGGAATTATTCTTTGGTTCTTTCGTGACTTAACCGAAAGAACCAAAGAATCATATACACTTTGCATGTGAAGTTAGTCATGTTTTGGCTAAAAGGAGGTCAGGATGGTATTGTCACTACAACCCCAACAGCACCGCCACCATCACTACTAATACCACCTTCTCCAGTTTCATGTACTGTACCTTAACACTAATGGGGAACTTAACGCTAATTCTAGATTTGAAGTTTTCGTGACTGCAATGATCTATACTCTTTGGTGCTTTCTTTAACGCTAACCCTATTCATAACTTTAGCTCTAAACCCAGCCTAACACTAACTGTAGCCAAATATGACCCTCACCTTATCCCGTTGCAATGTAATCCTTAACCTAACTTTACTCTGTCTTTAATTCAGATTCTGTCTCCACTTTAACATTTCCTAAACACTCAATTTAACCCTCATCGTAACATTATCGTATTCGGAAAATGTTGCTCAGATCGTTATCAGGAACAGCAAATTCCTCAACTATGCTTTTGCTTTGGGACGAAAGAGAACTTCCTCCTTGTCCACAAAACATGTGAACGTACGAACCTGTGTATGTTTGCATCACACACACATCGATGTCACCAATGAATACCCCCTTCTCTGGAATGAGCGCGGTCAAGCGTGGTGACGCTATAAACTCTACAAACATTGGTCAAACACTGAGAAGACTTGCATTGGGGAGGAGCGAGACAGTTGCGTGGCATAACACACTAAACATCCAAACGCTATTCCTGACCCTGAGCCAACCAGCAGTGAGTATTATCCCACTCACTGCCCCTAACCCTGGCCAACCAGACGTCAATAATAGCCCTCTCCAAGAACCGTGCGCCTTTTGGCGTCATCTGGTCCAACCCATGTGAGACTAGGCTCTAAGGAAAGCTGTCTCGGGTGTGGACCAATCAACTTCAAGGACAGTGCACATTATCAGAGTTATTATTTTTGTTTGCATTATGACTGCAGGTATTGTGGTCTATGTAAACATGACTCCTTGTAAAAAAGGTGTCAGTTTTGTTGCCAGATAAAAGGGTAAAAAAACAATTATAACCGTGGTTTTCTCTCGCATGCAATTTTATGTACTCATTGAGGAATTGGACTAACATTTCACCGTGGGACCCTCCCAAGGAATCATGTGACGCAGTGTGCCTTCACTGGATACCATTTCCGAGTATAAAAGTCCCTGTTTTCCCATGTTGGAAAACAACACCCAATTTAAACAACAATTGCTGTTCTGCAGAGGTGTTTAAAGACATTGCAGGTATACATAGAGAGAGGTGCTGTAGTTTTCCACGTCAGCTACGAGAATTGGCTTGGTTCTGTACGAGGGTCGCTGCAGATTTCGTCGTCTGCCAATTTCGTCACAGGTATGGAAATGTGCACTGGAGATTTGGTGCTTGTTCCACCTGGCTGCTGATGCTGCTGCTGTTGTTGTTGTCCAGTGTTGTAGTAAAGTGTTGCTGTATTGAGGGCTGCACTCATGGAAGACACTTAACTTGGCAGTGATTGGAGAACGACTGACGGCGGTACTTGCCCCACCCCTTGTTTTGGTTTAACTTATTTGAGCAATACCTTTAATGACGTGGTGTTACAAATGATGACTCGATGTGAAAGCCAAGACTGTGTTCGTGTCGGATTTTAGCTTTCGATTTGGTCGCAAAGAGACTTTGCCCGCAATTTCAGTCCCGCAATGACAACTTTATATAAGGAATGGGGACAAATTTAGATTAGGAACGGAGGGGATGATTCAAACGACGACATTGCGAACCTGTCGGTGACACTTGCATTTCAATGCCCGAATAGTACCACAGTTAGTGATGCTTGCACACAAATATTTACACCACCCATGCATGTCGTGTGTGCATCTTGAAGTTAAACTGAGCGACTTTAGTACATACAGTTTTGTTTTGGGCTCGCAACTTTTTTTTGTTAAACTTTGTTGCTTATGTTTTGCAACAAACCTGTGCACACTATTAAAACTATATTAGCCAATTAGTGAATTTATGTAACTAATTACAAAAGCTATGTTAGACCTGGACCCCACCTCTCTTATCTCGATAACCCCAACCTAAACAACCTACTCAATCTTGGCAGGAGAACAGGATGAGAAATTGCAGCCGACATGCGTTATGAAAACTCAAAATTGTTAGCAGTTGTGGAACAAAAAACATTAAATTTAACTTGCCATGTATTATTTGCATCGTCGCGTGTATCGGTTGACTTGCTAAAGATCGATGAAGGTAGCTTTGATTTTGACATTCATTATGAAGTATTAGCAGAGCCTTTCCACTGAATTTGCAGCCCGATTCCGTTTGTTGGACTGGCATTGGCCCTTGACAGAAATTTCAAATCTGTTTGATCCCAAAATCGGTGTCAGCATTGTGTCGTATGCCATGCAGATATATTTAGAACTTATTTTAATCTTGACACACATCTCATCCAAATCAACATTACTTTCACGGTGCTCCAGTCCTGTGTGAAATGGAGCAACATGGATATAATTCCTTTTGAAAGTGATGTTATTCCATAAGTTGTTGTATGACTTAACTTTGCCATGATGGATTCATTTATAAACTGAGAATACCAAATATCAGATTGTAGAGTCTATCCATGTCCATTTGCGAGTCTGTTGTTAAATCAAGGGGAGTAATGTGCATAAATTACTGACGATGCATAGTCGGACACTCCATGTCACACCACTGATCCCCATCTCAGCCCACTTGTGTGTCAGAGCCATGAGACACATTAACATCTTTCCTAAGCTCCATTTGCTAGTGAAGAGTCTTATTGTGTTCCAGGAAAGGACCCCGGACGATACCAAAACGACTTGCCAAGTCGCATCGGTGGGCTTCTGTTGTGCAACTTTGGACATTATTCTTTGATGTTGTGACTACCTACATTGAAAAATATAGCAGGCATTCGGCATGTGGTGAACCACTCTTTATAAAGGATCAAGGATAAAACCCATGCCGAGTCTTGCGTACCTCCGCTCTACCTTCTTAGTCTATGGTAGGGAGACCAGCAAAGTGTTTTTGAAATTGGGTGTCCTAATCACATTTTTATTTCGTAATGCCGCTATTGAAAAATGCAGCGCGTTTAAGTTATTTGGCCAAAAATTTTCAATGTCAGCTATTCAATAAGAGCAACCTGACCTGATTTTCGATGTTATCAGGTATTGTTTACGTATCTAAATTGCAACGCCAGACAGTGTTACCACATCGGAGCTCTTGCTTTCAGATGCTCTTTTTCGTTCATTTATTAAAATATAGGTGTAACAGAGGGTATTTTAATTTTTTAAAAGGGGATATTCCACAGGGATATTTACTAGGCTGGAAAAAATACTCTGATTGGTGCAAACCGGGCTCAAGAGCAACCAAACTTAGCATTGTTTAGTGATGTTTTTCCTCAGAATTCACGAGACAATCTTGTAAATCAGCAATAATGAAAACTTGGAAAAGATTAGCAGCTTATGGCAAATGTGCACAGTGCTGTTCTTTATTTAAGTTTTAAATTCGATTAATTCAGAAAATCAATTTATCGTTTGTAAAAGCTATGAAAAGTGTCAAGTTGTCCTTAATTGGCACTGCTAATCTCCGTGTATAGCACAGAGTCAGTGGTGTATACTGTATTGCAAATTCCTATGGCAGGGATCAGTCGATACGAATACGACTTGACTTCGCCCAAAGTGGGGTACACATTCCAGCAACCCCAGTGAGGCGGTAAGAATACAACCGAGTTAACTCCAGACTGAGATTCGAACTCGTAAACTTGGAACTGTAAAGTGGTGTCGTCGTCCACGTTTCACCGTTTTATCGTCTTGCTTTAATTCCTGATTTGCTGACACTGTTTCGTGGATCCGGTGTGCGTGCTAGTATCGAGACAATGCTGGGGTACGGACCACTTTGGTAGTCCCAGGAGGGACAGGTGGAACTTACCTGGCTGTGGTCACAAACCAGAACAATTTCAAGATGCAGGCAGAAAATTAAACGACACCACTGAAATTACCTCCCCGTTTGCTTTCCAAGGTCATGCCCAGATGAGTTTTGCAACCAAATCTCCCATGCTTATGGAACCAACTGGGAGGTGTAAAACAATACCAGTGATGCAAGTAACACCCATGGTGGGAAACCGATATCCATTTTCAAAACTATATGATCGACCCCTATCGAATATGATTGTGTGGTCACAAGCCCAAATCCCAGTTTAACATTAGTATAAATAAATGTTTAGTCAATGTTTTGTGTGTGTGTGTGTCGGTAGGTATTGGACGAGCTTGTTAATGTAAACTTTTAACGATGACCGTGTGCGTGTGGCTGCCTGTCGCAGTCTGCTGAATGCACCTACACGAGCTGCTAAGCCGTGGGGCTTTGCTGTGGCCCTGTCTCAGCGTGCTCGTTTCGTTAGGTTGCTGAATAACTTGTCTCAATTTGTACAACTCAGCGTGTAAACGCCACTGCCCTCTTAAGACATCCGGTTTGGGTTTCATGTCGAAAGTGAGCAACGGGGTCCTCTGGACCTTGTCCGCCTCTAAGCCGAGGTGTTGGAGCCCTCGTCAGTAACGATGAAGTGAAGGTATGCTTCTACTGTGTATATAGCGTGTAGTGTGCGCAGCGCTGAGACGCTCGCAGGACGTCAAGGATGTTAGCTGAAATATAAACGTGTACCCCGATATGCTCAACGTTATTTATTTTAAACACTTTTTTTAAAACTGACCACTGCCGTGTGCTCGTTACGAGTGTGCTCGTTACGAGTGTGCTTGTTACGAGCACACTCGACTAGTTTCTCGAACACCACAATTAAGAGTCCTTGTCAAGGAAACTCACATGGGCGTCTTGGCTTTGACACCCCCCCCCCCCCCCATGGTTTGTTCCGATAAAAGATGTAGCATGGAATTTAAAATGTGCTTGCCAATGGGCGGATAGTCCTGGGAGATACCCGCAAATGTCGTATGCAAATGCTGGCATGTAATGATTCGGTTCGAATAAAAAGTCGATTCTTACACTTACAATCTATATATCGATTTGTCCACTTACAATTTGTTCTGACAAAATAATCTAGCTATAAAGTAATATGATATTACATTTCTGCCAGTGAAGTGAACAAAACTATACAAACAAGAAAGAAAAAAACGTTTAAAAAAACCAATGCGAATAAAATGAAAACAATACAAAACATAAATTATTGAATGACATCGCCATCCTAAATTTGTAACAATTGAATCAGGCGCAGGGTGGAAATGTGAATTGTTACATGCCTATGTAATACCCACCACACAAATATAGATACAAGCATTGCGATTCTGGAATTGTTTTTGCTATAATGCCCTTATCAATACTGCTGTTTAACATTGCCGGGTTATTCCAGTATTGCAATACATGGGGAGTGGTTGTATCACAAGATATTGCCCAATGTAGGCAATAGTTGCTATTGTGCTATACAGAGGTGTTGCTTGGTACCATATTCATTATGTTTTAATCTGGATTGTCATTGTGAAAGCAACATTTGGTGGGAATTGTGCATACGATAGAATGTACGTTTACCTCTGCACAAGAACATTTCAAGTGAGCCTGTAAGTACTGTGGATCGATGTGGCTGAGTTCATTTGCAAATACCTGTAATGCAGTGGCTTAGGCGTTGGTGAATCATGCAGAGATGGAGCAATAATGTGTGCTTGGCTCCTGCCTGCAGGACATTAGGTGCTTGTCAGGGGCAATGAAGCAAGTAGGTTTCTGGATCATGTACATGACAATTGGAGTGTTACCCCAGTATGTGCATACATTTTCTTTGGGCACTCCATTTTCCTCCCACACGAAGCAAGAATACAGTGCTGGCGAAATGCACGAGCAAGCGGACATCTCCATGTCTGTCTTCAACCTCCTTTGAAATCTATATTATGACAGCGGCCCAGAAACATGCATTGACATTAAGACGTTGGCAATGTCCATGCCATGTCGCATTAACACTGGTTCATAGGGTCATGTGTTGTAATCTATGTAACAAGAAAACAATGAACCTTGTTAAATTAAGTTGCATGTTGGGGAATCCCAGCCCTTGGGAATCTGATGGCATGTTACCAAGGGTAGCCTGTATGGAATCCAATAGCATTTAGCCAGGCCTAGGTGTATGCAATCCGATTGCATGTAAACAAGGATAACCATGTGGACTCCGTCATCATGCCCTCAACAAATGCAGCTGCAACTCAATATGGATTGTAGCAAGAGTGTAGCTGCTGAGCATAATAACATGGGATCAGATACAATGGGGTATTTTTATTGTTTATTTTAGTAAATGCTACTTATTTGCATCACATTTTGCGAAGGTTCTCCTGCTTCAGTCCGTGTATAAACTGAGACTTGACCAGACTACATTCGCGGTATTGTGTAACACATATTCACCTACTGGAAAAAATGCTGAAATGTACATTGTAATTATATTTAAAGTTCTTAGTAGCCAGTATGAAACGTATGACCGTACCATGTTAAGACGTAATCTTTAAAGTATTGTATCTATACAGGTAGAGTTGTAATTGGAATAGTTGAAATAAAACCAGTTTAATAACCTTTTGTGACTTGAATCTTTTGCTTATGTGTGTGCATGTGTGCTGGTGTTTGTGTCCACTCGCGCAGTGGTTCGCACACTGCTATGGATCAGGGGACGGACCTGGGTTTAATTCCCGGCTATGGAAAACGTCATTTGCAAGGTGACTGGGCGTGATTTGCTGGCCGTATACCGTGCCAGCCTTTGTGGGTGCTCACAAACACCACTTTCCCCAGAACCTATACTCAAACTTATTGTATTGCACCATCTCCTCAGTGGATGTTCTCTTAGATGCCTTCCATTCTTTGGCTGCCACTCACTCCATTAAATGGGGTTGCACGGTGGCTAGGAGATGTTAACTACCTCGCCTGGTATACAGGAGGCCGTGGGTTCGATCCCGACCCTGACGCCTGCTGTATATTTGGAGTTTGCATGTTCTTCCCGTGGTCACATGTATTTATCCCCAGCTCCTCCGGTTTCTCTCCACATTTAGAATCAACGTGCATTTATAGTATTTGGCTGCTTTAAATTTCCACCTGATAAGCCCCTTCGTTGAGCTATCATTTGTGGCCACGTCGCCTTACGAAAAAGAGCTACAGTATATGGCTAGGTGGGCCTTACCTGGTAAAATAAAAAAAAAACCTATGATAATTGTTTTTTTACCCTTTTATCTGCCAACAAAACTGACCTTTTTTTACAAGGAGTCATGTTTACATTGACCACAATACCTGCGGTCGGAATGCAAACAAAAAACACAACTCTGATAATGTATGCACTGTCCTTGAAATTGATTGGTCCACACCCGAGACAGCTTTTCTTAGAGCCTAGTCTCACATGGTGTTGGACCAGATGACGCAAAAAAAAACCTACTCTTACTCCCCACCCACTCACTATCCCATGCCCTATCCAACCTGGTGGATGCGTCCGGGCTCGCGGCTCAGCACCTGCTTCAGGAGGTAGCCACGGCGCTGCAGTTCTCGGCCCGGGTACTCGGCCACGATGTACTTCCTGATGGCCACCACGTGCTCAAGAGACCCGCACGTTAAGCACACGCAGTCACTGCACGCATAGTATGCGTGGAGGTACCATGCACCCTGACTACACACACACAGAGCAAAGACATGCATATACAGCGGCAATGCATGCACATTGGTCGCTTCTGGGCAGGCTCTCCTTGCACGAGCTCGGAGAGTGGCATCCCTGCAGCGCAGCAGGTCCTTGGCCACCGAAGTCCCCAGCCCGTGATGTTCTATGCCAGAAACCGTTGACGAACGCCCCAATCGTTCTGCTGGTTTATATAGTGAGCATATTACCACCAGGGCAGAGCTATGACTCGCATCACTTTCCAGACTTCCCCTGGACTGACAGATTCTGCCATTCGACAGCTGATTAAAGTGGCAAGCGAGCCACCGTGTTGGCTCGGTCATGACTCGGCAGTGGTCGAATGTGTGGCAAGAAGGTTGTGTGGAATGAGCGCGACTCGTTATAACATATTCGTTTAGCAACCGGAAGCATGGGGATCCGGACGCCGTTGGACTTCGAGCAACATCATCACCACCATCATCACCACCATCAACTACCACCATCACCACCACCATCACCACCACCACCACAATCCATGAGCAGGTGCTCACTGCACGTTTTGTCATGTGTTTCCACTTTCTTCTTTCTTGTGTCAACATGCTCAAGTCGTGCACATTTCTAGAACCAATTATAATTGGCTAGCTTGACTACCCGGCTTCGCCCGGGACTTGGATCTGCTCCTGTCTTCACTCCTCCAAAGGAGGAATGGGGCGAGATTCATTCTGCTTATGAACAAACAATCGAGTGGATAACATTCCTGTCAACCCTTTATCGGTGTGTAATCGAGGACTTCCAGGACGACTCTTGAATGGTGCTTCTTTATTACCTGAACCGCCGCTTCCATCTCCGGGTTATTTCCCTTTTATCAAATGCCATGGACGAGGCGTCCTCTCTGTCCCACCGTCGAGGTTCGCCACTTTCTCTCTGATCCCGCCACTGGCTGGCGGCGTGCCGGGGAGAAGAGGCGAGCTCCGCTGGGCGATCTGCCACGTGGTCGATGGTGAGGAGAGGTGAGGAGAGGATGAGCAGCGACGCAGTCCGGACCAAGGCTTCCCACACCGACCGCAAGTCCTCCCCTGCCTCTGCTTATATTCCTCCTGGGCGGAGCTATGCTAGGCTCCGCCTCTAGCCACGCCCCTCGTGGAACCTTCCCGATGGTTCCCGAACATCTTCTCCGACTCTGCCCATCACCTTTGGCCCAGATGTTATCCCTGCTTAGGATTGGATGCCAATTACCCGATCGTGCCCGTACAGTTACCCCCTGGCACCCACTAGATGGCGCTCTCTCATTACAGGTGCATACCTTATTACAGACCAATTTAGACCTTATTGGTCACCCCCGTGCCCTTATAAATCTCAATGTTCATCCTACAAAATCCCATCACAAGCGAGAAACACAAATAGACAAAAACAGTTTTATTTATTGTTGCTGGTATTGAAATGGCTGTACGCCGTATGGACCTGAAACTCAATTTCCCCGTACAAGAATACGGGTAAACCATACAGGTTGACAGGTATGGGATAACATTTAAAATCACATATTATAATTTGCTGTTATCCATACGAAATAAGAAGAAAAAATACTTAATCGAAGCACCTATAATGTTTTTGTATCGTTTGTTGTTGAAACGTTCCGAGCTGCACCGACTTGACATATGTGAAAAAGAGCTGCATTACTCCAGGATAAATAAAGATTCTGATTCTATCACACGCACACAGTCATTCACATGCATACTGTTAAGCATACAAAACACTAAATCACATACAGTCGTATATATTAACACTTGCATATATTAATTCAAACGCATAATGTTTCACTCGAGTGGTAACAGTCACACGCGGGCACAGATGCCACCTCTGACGTTGATGGGGATACACAAAGTGAACACCTGCTAAGTCATTCCATTCCAGTTGTATTCCCGCTCATGGGCAACATCAGTTTGAAAAAAGAGCTTTATAGCTCATCAGATTCGTCATACAGTCTCAAACACATTCCTGCGGAGGGAGCTGGTAGGAACGTTGGGTTGCTCGGTCAATGGCCAGGGTCAACGGCGGCGTGGTGTATTCCGCAAATATGCCCGACTGTGAGGGCGGGCACAAGCCGGCGTGAGTAGGTTAAACGTTGAGTTTTATAAGGGCACCACGGGGTGACCAGCCCCTCCCCATCCAGCCCCACCCCTCCCACCCCCCACCCAGCCCCACCCAGCCCCTCCCCACCCAGCCCCTCCTTCCCCACCCAGCCCCTCCCTGCCCGACGGACGGACAGACGGACACAATAATCTCCTGTGGGCTGGTGTAACCAGGAGGTTCCTACCAGTACAATTGTTTGTGTTTCTCCCTTGTGATGGGACGTTGTAGGATGAACGTTGAGATTTATAAAGGCACGAGGTGACCAATAAGGTCTGAATTGGTCTGTACAGGTAGGCCTCGGCAAGGTAAGGTAAAAGTTAAACGGAAAAAAAAAACAAGAGAAACGTTACCCTACCTTTTACCTTACCACAATACAATCGCGCTACCCTACCTTTTACCCTTTAGCAGGTAAGGTAAAAGGTAAAAAAGAACGGACCTACCTTTACCTTACCTTATACCCTTATCCCATACAAATTTCGCGAGTACAGGGTAATTACTGGGGTAAAAAACATGGAAATGTATTTTTAACGATAAATGCTAGTTAGAGCGCTTTATTCATTTTTCGATTTAAAGCTTTCGTGACTGCAGGGATTCATCTACTTGGTTCTTTCGGTAAAGTCACGTAGAATGGAAATAATAAAATAATAAAAATAAAACATAATAAAAAATTCTCACGACGTTTCGGCCACAACGCAAGCAGCCGTCCTCAGATGAAGACCAGGTCTGTCGGGGAGACAGCGTCTGAATGAAACAGCACCATGTTTGGAGCGTATATTTAATCTCGGTTGAAACGGAAGGAAAGGGCGCCTTGACAAAAGAATGTGCATATCAAGAGGAATTTAGCATATTTATGGGAAATGCAGGTATGTGATTAGTACTACTTATGCCCGTGCATTATGCAGGATTAGCAGTATCAAAGGGAGGGGATATGGGAAATGCAGGTATGTGATTAGTACTACTTATGCCCGTGCATTATGCAGAATTAGCAGCATAAAAGGGAGGGGATATGGGAAATGCAGGTATGTGATTAGTACTACTTATGCCTGTGCATTATGCAGGATTAGCAGTATCAAAGGGAGGGGATATGGGAAATGCAGGTATGTGATTAGTACTACTTATGCCCGTGCATTATGCAGGGTTAGCAGCATCAAAAGGAGGGGATATGGGAAATACAGGTATGTGATTAGTACTACCTATGCCCGTGCATTATGCAGGATTAGCAGCATCAAAGGGAGGGGATATGGGAAATGCAGGTATGTGATTAGTACTACTTATGCCCGTGCATTATGCAGGATTAGCAGCATCAAAGGGAGGGGATAGGGGTAGCATTAATAAAGGGAAGGAGTGTTAATAGTATGTAGCTGCAGTAACTAAAACCACCACGTAAACAACTAAAGTATAAACTACATAGTATCATCAGTATACTAAATATGCTCTACAATAAGCTGAGTTACTAACAGTAAGTAATACATGACAATTCTACGTCGTAAAAAATATAATATGCTTCCATCTAAACTTTATTCTCTTATATCACACGAGTCTACACCGTACTATATACTGCCATAGACAAACCCAACATTAAATTATATACTGTATTGCTATAAACCACCCTATACCTTATACATTGTAATATTACACTATGTATTATTCTACCCACCCTAATGTATATCACACTGCTGTATATGATACAGTGTATAATAACAAATAGTATACAATTTATATGATTAATACAATGTACAAAGTAATATATAGTATCGTAATTGTACAGTGAAGGATGTAGAGTGGAGGTTGTCTGGTACCAGGATGTTGAGTGGAGTTTGTCTGGTGCCAGGATGTAGAGTGGAGGTTGTCTGGTGCCAGGATGTAGTGTGGAGTTTGTCTGGTGCCAAGATGTTGAATGGAGTATGTCTGGTGCCAGGATGTTGAGTGGAGTTTGTCTGGTGCCAGGATGTAGTGTGGAGTTTGTCTGGTGCCAGGATTTAGTGTGGAGTTTGTCTGGTGCCAGGATGTAGAGTTTAGTTTGTCTGGTGCCAGGATGTTGAGTGGAGTTTGTCTGGTGCCAGGATGTAGAGTGGAGTTTGTCTGGTGCCAGGATGTTGAGTGGAGTTTGTCTGGTGCCAGGATGTAGAGTGGAGTTTGTCTGGTGCCAGGATGTTGAGTGGAGTTTGTCTGGTGCCAGGATGTTGAGTGGAGTTTGTCTGGTGCCAGGATGTAGAGTGGAGTTTTTCTGGTGCCAGGATGTAGAGTGGAGTTTGTCTGGTGCCCGGATGTAGTGTGGAGTTTGTCTGGTGCCAGGATGTAGAGTGGAGTTTGTCTGGTGCCAGGATGTAGAGTGGAGTTTGTCTGGTGCCAGGATGTAGTGTGGAGTTTGTCTGGTGCCAGGATGTTGAGTGGAGTTTGTCTGGTGCCAGGATGTAGTGTGGAGTTTGTCTGGTGCCAGGATGTTGAATGGAGTATGTCTAGTGCCAGGATGTTGAGTGGAGTTTGTCTGGTGCCAGGATGTAGTGTGGAGTTTGTCTGGTGCCAGGATTTAGTGTGGAGTTTGTCTGGTGCCAGGATATAGAGTGGAGTTTGTCTGGTGCCAGGATGTTGAGTGGAGTTTGTCTGGTGCCAGGATGTTGAGTGGAGTTTGTCTGGTGCCAGGATGTAGAGTGGAGTTTGTCTGGTGCCAGGATGTTGAGTGGAGTTTATCTGGTGCCAGGATGTAAAGTGGAGTTTGTCTGGTGCCAGGATGTTGAGTGGAGTTTGTCTGGTGCCAGGATGTAGAGTGGAGTTTGTCTGGTGCCAGGATGTAGAGTGGAGTTTGTCTGGTGTCAGGATGTTGAGTGGAGTTCGTCTGGTGCAGGATGTAGAGTGGAGTTTGTCTGGTGCCAGGATGTTGAGTGGAGTTTGTCTGGTGCCAGGATGTTGTCTGGAGTTTGTCTGGTGCCAGGATGTAGTGTGGAGGTTGTCTGGTGACAGGATGTAGTGTGGAGTTTGTCTGGTGCCAGGATGTAGAGTGGAGTTTGTCTGGTGCCAGGATGTTGAGTGGAGTTTGTCTGGTGCCAGGATGTTGAGTGGAGTTTGTCTGGTGCCAGGATGTAGAGTGGAGTTTGTCTGGTGCCAGGATGTAGAGTGGAGTTTGTCTGGTGCCAGGATGTAGTGTGGAGTTTTTGTTTGGTACCAGGATGTAGAGTGGAGTTTGTCTGGTGTCAGGATGTTGAGTGGAGTTTGTCTGGTGCCAGGATGTTGTCTGGAGTTTGTCTGGTGCCAGGATGTAGAGTGGAGGTTGTCTGGTGACAGTATGTAGTGTGGAGTTTGTCTGGTGCCAGGATGTAGAGTGGAGTTTGTCTGGTGCCAGGATGTTGAGCGGAGTTTGTCTGGTGCCAGGATGTAGAGTGGAGTTTGTCTGGTGCCAGGATGTTGTCTGGAGTTTGTCTGGTGCCAGGTTGTAGAGTGGAGTTTGTCTGGTGCCAGGATGTTGAGTGGAGTATGTCTGGTGCCAGGATGTAGAATGGAGTTTGTCTGGCGCCAGGATGTTGAGTGGAGTTTGTCTCGTGCCAGGATGTAAAGTGGAGTTTGTCTGGTGTCAGGATGTTGAGTGGAGTTTGTCTGGTGCAGGATGTAGAGTGGAGTTTGTCTGGTGCCAGGATGTTGAGTGGAGTTTGTCTGGTGCCAGGATGTTGTCTGGAGTTTGTCTGGTGCCAGGATGTAGAGTGGAGGTTGTCTGGTGACAGGATGTAGTGTGGAGTTTGTCTGGTGCCAGGATGTAGAGTGGAGTTTGTCTGGTGCCAGGATGTTGAGTGGTGTTTGTCTGGTACCAGGATGTTGAGTGGAATTTGTCTGGTACCAGGATGTAGAGTGGAGTTTGTCTGGTGCCAGGATGTAGAGTGGAGTTAGTCTGGTGCCAGGATGTTGAGTGGAGTTTGTCTGGTGCCAGGATGTAGAGTGGAGTTTGTCTGGTGCCAGGATGTAGTGTGGAGTTTTTGTTTGGTGCCAGGATGTAGAGTGGAGTTTGTCTGGTGTCAGGATGTTGAGTGGAGTTTGTCTGGTGCAGGATGTAGAGTGGAGTTTGTCTGGTGCCAGGATGTTGAGTGGAGTTTGTCTGGTGCCAGGATGTTGTCTGGAGTTTGTCTGGTGCCAGGATGTAGAGTGGAGGTTGTCTGGTGACAGTATGTAGTGTGGAGTTTGTCTGGTGCCAGGATGTAGAGTGGAGTTTGTCTGGTGCCAGGATGTTGAGTGGAGTTTGTCTGGTGCCAGGATGTAGAGTGGAGTTTGTCTGGTGCCAGGATGTAGAGTGGAGTTTGTCTGGTGCCAGGATGTAGAGTGGAGTTTGTCTGGTGCCAGGATGTAGAGTGGAGTTTGTCTGGTGCCAGGATGTAGTGTGGAGTTTTTGTTTGGTGCCAGGATGTAGAGTGGAGTTTGTCTGGTGTGAGGATGTTGAGTGGAGTTTGTCTGGTGCAGGATGTAGAGTGGAGTTTGTCTGGTGCCAGGATGTTGAGTGGAGTTTGTCTGGTGCCAGGATGTTGTCTGGAGATTGTCTGGTGCCAGGATGTAGAGTGGAGGTTGTCTGGTGACAGGATGTAGTGTGGAGTTTGTCTGGTGCCAGGATGTAGAGTGGAGTTTGTCTGGTGCCGGGATGTTGAGTGGAGTTTGTCTGGTGCCAGGATGTAGAGTGGAGTTTGTCTGGTGTCAGGATGTTGAGTGGAGTTTGTCTGGTGCAGGATGTAGAGTGGAGTTTGTCTGGTGCCAGGATGTTGAGTGGAGTTTGTCTGGTGCAGGATGTAGAGTGGAGTTTGTCTGGTGCCAGGATGTTGAGTGGAGTTTGTCTGGTGCCAGGATGTTGTCTGGAGTTTGTCTGGTGCCAGGATGTAGAGTGGAGGTTGTCTGGTGACAGGATGTAGTGTGGAGTTTGTCTGGTGCCAGGATGTAGAGTGGAGTTTGTCTGGTGCCAGGATGTTGAGTGGTGTTTGTCTGGTGCCAGGATGTTGAGTGGAATTTGTCTGGTACCAGGATGTAGAGTGGAGTTTTTCTGGTGCCAGGATGTAGTGTGGAGTTTTTGTTTGGTGCCAGGATGTAGAGTGGAGTTTGTCTGGTGTCAGGATGTTGAGTGGAGTTTGTCTGGTGCAGGATGTGGAGTGGAGTTTGTCTGGTGCCAGGATGTTGAGTGGAGCTTGTCTGGTGCCAGGATGTTGTCTGGAGTTTGTCTGGTGCCAGGATGTAGAGTGGAGGTTGTCTGGT
The DNA here is from genome assembly GCF_964198595.1 of Lampetra fluviatilis. Classification (NCBI taxonomy): domain Eukaryota; kingdom Metazoa; phylum Chordata; class Hyperoartia; order Petromyzontiformes; family Petromyzontidae; genus Lampetra; species Lampetra fluviatilis. The sequence goes on from NC_136280.1 coordinate 12,900,161, forward strand.
GACAGTATGTAGTGTGGAGTTTGTCTGGTGCCAGGATGTAGAGTGGAGTTTGTCTGGTGCCAGGATGTTGAGTGGAGTTTGTCTGGTGCCAGGATGTAGAGTGGAGTTTGTCTGGTGCCAGGATGTAGAGTGGAGTTTGTCTGGTGCCAGGATGTAGAGTGGAGTTTGTCTGGTGCCAGGATGTAGTGTGGAGTTTTTGTTTGGTGCCAGGATGTAGAGTGGAGTTTGTCTGGTGTAAGGATGTTGAGTGGAGTTTGTCGGGTGCAGGATGTAGAGTGGAGTTTGTCTGGTGCCAGGATGTTGAGTGGAGTTTGTCTGGTGCCAGGATGTTGTCTCGAGTTTGTCTGGTGCCAGGATGTAGAGTGGAGGTTGTCTGGTGACACGATGTAGTGTGGAGTTTGTCTGATGCCAGGATGTAGAGTGGAGTTTGTCTGGTGCCAGGATGTTGAGTGGAGTTTGTCTGGTGCCAGGATGTTGAGTGGAGTTTGTCTGGTGCCAGGATGTAAAGTGGAGTTTGTCTGGTGTCAGGATGTAGAGTGGAGTTTGTCTGGTGTCAGGATGTTGAGTGGAGTTTGTCTGGTGCAGGATGTAGAGTGGAGTTTGTCTGGTGCCAGGATGTTGAGTGGAGTTTGTCTGGTGCCAGGATGTTGTCTGGAGTTTGTCTGGTGCCAGGATGTAGAGTGGAGGTTGTCTGGTGACAGGATGTAGTGTGGAGTTTGTCTGGTGCCAGGATGTAGAGTGGAGTTTGTCTGGTGCCAGGATGTTGAGTGGTGTTTGTCTGGTGCCAGCATGTTGAGTGGAATTTGTCTGGTGCCAGGATGTAGAGTGGAGTTTGTCTGGTGCCAGGATGTAGAGTGGAGTTTGTCTGGTGCCAGGATGTAGTGTGGAGTTTTTGTTTGGTGCCAGGATGTAGAGTGGAGTTTGTCTGGTGCCAGGATGTTGAGTTTAGATGGAAGCATATGATATTTTTACGACGTAGAATTGTAATGTATTACTTACTGTTAGTAACTCAGCTTATTGTAGAGTATATTTAGTATACTGATGATACAATGTAGTTTATACTTTAGTTGTTTACGTGGTGGTTTTAGTTACTGCAGCTACATACTATTAACACTCCTTCCCTTTATTAATGCTACCCCTATCCCCTCCTTTTGATGCTGCTAATCCTGCATAATGCACGGGCATAAGTAGTACTAATCACATACCTGCATTTCCCATATCCCCTCCCTTTGATGCTGCTAATCCTGCATAATGCACGGGCATAAGTAGTACTAATCACATACCTGCATTTCCCATATCCCCTCCTTTTGATGCTGCTAATCCTGCATAATGCACGGGCATAGGTAGTACTAATCACATACCTGCATTTCCCATATCCCCTCCCTTTGATGCTGCTAATCCTGCATAATGCACGGGCATAAGTAATACTAATCACATACCTGCATTTCCCATATCCCCTCCCTTTGATGCTGCTAATCCTGCATAATGCACGGGCATAAGTAGTACTAATCACATACCTGCATTTCCCATTAATACAGTGATTCCTCGGTTCACGAACTTAATTCGTGAACTGACTCTGGTCGTGAACCGAATTGGTCGTGAACCGAGGTACATTTTCCCATAGGGTTCAATGTAAATCCGGTTAATCCGTTCTGACCTTTTTTTTGGGTTTTTGAAGCACAAAAAAATGAAACAAATTACAATACACATTAGTACTGTACAGTATAGTAATGTATAAAGAGAGAACACTAACCTTGCTTGAGATGACTTCAGTAAGCACTCAAACGGGTGAACTGTACAATACAGTAAGTACAGTATTGTACAGTACAGTAGTACAGTACTGTATGTGCTAAAAAGCACACCAAAAAGCAAAAAGTCACTGAAAGTGTCTTCACAGTACTCACAGTACTTCTTTCTGTGTCTCTTCTTCTCTCCACGATCTTCCTACAGGAAGTCACGACCATGTGACAGCCTGGAAATAGCATTAAAATGGCCGCGGCTCCTGTTCGTGAACCGAAGCGGAGTTCGTGAACCGGAGCATATTTTTATGAACTTTTCTGTTCGTGAACCGAGTTGTTCGTGAACAGAAGCGTTCGTGAACCGAGGTATCACTGTATGCTAAATTCCTCTTGATATGCAAATTATTTTGTCAAGGTGCCCTTCCCCCCCCTTCCAACCCAGATTAAATATACGCTCCAAGCATGGTGCTGTTTCATTCAGACGCTGTCTCCCCGACAGACCTGGTCTTCACCTGAGGACAGCTGCATGCGTTGTGGCCGAAACGTCGTGAGAATAATTTTATGATGTTCTATTTTTATTATTTTATTATTTCCATTCTACGTGACTTTACCGAAAGAACCAAGAAGACGCTTTATTCATATAGAATACTCTCAAATCGGGCGTTTAGGCTGTCAACGACACCGTCCTCCATAACCTCCTCATCCCAGTCATCTTGGTCGATGGCGATCTCATCAACAACCTGATCAAGTTCGTCATTGCCATCATCCTTGGACGGACGACAGGCAATAAGATCCTGCGCCGCTTAAGCCCAGTTAGACGGAACCTTCAGGCAGCCGGCCGTGATCCATGAGCGCAAGCACATGGACTTTATGAAGAGCGTCGTTGACAGCGACTGGCGAACGCATGTGAACTCCCGCCCAGCTCCGCTATTCACACGTTCACAGGGAGTTGACGTCGCCGGCGCTCCCAAGTAGTCGCAGGCCATCTTGTAGTGGGCGGGGAGCAGCTCTTTGCGGAGAAACCACCACTGCATTACGTCAATGAAGGCGCTGGCGGTCGTGACGCCCATGCTCAGAAAACAATTGACTTCATCGCCGTCGTCTATGGAGTTGCCGACGTTGCTGAACAGGGTGCTGAACAGCGACCGCTCCTCCATATGGGCAGCAACGAGATCGTGAGCACGTCCGAGTAGCGATGCTGCAGGGCAGAGCGGATCGTGGCCTTCCGTGTAGCCAGCTCGTCTTGGTTTGTCGCTTTCGGCAGCTGTGGATTCAAGTAGGATGCCACAATGGCGGGTTCCTGAACCAGTAGGTAGCGGTACTGCACCAGTTCGGCCTTCATCCCCGTCGCAGTCAAGGGCTCATCGATCGCTCTAAGGGCGGCTTCACCGTGATCGCAATGACGGACGAGGTGCTCCATCGTCACCGGCACGAGATCCAATGTCGAATTGTGGTCCGTCGACAACGAGGCCATGACCTGGCGCGGCATTCGCAGGAATGCTGTCACACCCTCGATGTTTGCCCACTGCAGTTCAGATAAAGCACCGACACCAATCACATCCTGGAAGCGCGCCATGATAATGTCCAATGGGACACGCTTCTTGATGGCGCCGTCGCCTATGTCAAACGTCGAATGCCACCTGGTCGGCGAGTCCTGGTGCGTCGGCTCCTTGCAGGCGAGCTTGGCGATCTCAGCCTCGCTGTGGTACGACTGCCGGACAACCTTGCTGCACCTGATATTGACGAGCGCCTTGCGCAGTTCGGCATTTGTTTTAGAACTTGGACGACACCGATCTGGACAGAATGATCCGCACATCGAATATGGTGGCAAGCCCGCAACTGCTCATATCCGGCGTCCACGTTGACCAGGGCGAACAACGTCTTGACAGCACTGTTCGCATCGGAGCCATTGTCGCTGGTGACAGCGAGCAGCTTGGTCGAGATATTGTGTCCGAGGCTTTGGAGGTGCTCAAACAGAGCGGCCCCAATGCGCTTGCCGACACCCCTTCCGGACTGCACATCGAGGATTGTCAGCAGCATGGATTTTGACGCACCAGATTTGCTGTCGATCCAGTGCACCGTGACCATCCAAAATCCCTTCAGGTTGCGGTTCGATCACTCGTCGAGCGAGATGGCGACGTCCAGGTTGGAGAAGAACGCCCCGACGATGGGCAGCATGATGGCGTGATGCTCGACAATCCTGCGAATGATGGTGCGGGTCGATGGGCCCCCGTATCCCTGCGTCAATGTGTTGACGAAGGTCTTGAACTTGTCGCTGCCGGCGGCTCGCAAAGAGATTCCACCTTGGATAACAAAATCCACCACCGCGTTCTCAAACTTTACCAGGAGGCGATCCGGGATTGCTGGCCGGCTCAGCGTTTGCTGTATTAGGCGGCTCGCCGACGCCGACGTCCCGACCTCGCTGCCTGGGGCGAGCACGTTGTGTTTCTTGAGGTGGGCTTTCCACCCCGACGCGTTCGTGTGGGTGGAAAACCACTTGCGGCAGTGCACGCACTGCCGCTTCCCTTGCTGTGCATGCGGATCACCCTCCATCCAATCGTGTGTGTGCTCCCACGGGAACGATTGCTATTTGCAGCAACTCCAAAAAAGCCGTTGCTGGCATCCTCGTTCTCTAGTACCTCGACCTCAAGAACGTGGACCGTCTCCATGTGCTCCGCCATCACTTTAAAATGGAGGCCACGGACTGCGTCACTGCGCCACGGAACTTTTAGCGGTAAACAAGGTACTGTATTTACCGGGTAATTATTCGCCCTACCCTTACCCTACCGGGTAATTATTCTGAGCTACCTATACCCTACTCTTTACCTTACCCCTTGGCATGTCGAAACCTTTACCCTTTTACCCGGTAATAAAGGTAATTTACCTTACCTTGCCGAGGCCTATGTACAGGTATGTGCTGTACATTTAGTGGGCGCACTCTTCTGGACTTTTGTCATACAAAAAACAAGACCAGGATATTTTTTACGGAGATTTTTAGTTTTTGTTCATTGACAAACTCAAGTTCCTTCACTTAAGCATTATTTATAGCTATACTAGTGGGCGTTTTTTTTGGGAGGGGGGGTGGGACATAGAGACCCGGCGGGAAAGTAAAACATTTATGGACAATCCGCGAATTTAATAAAATTTAAAAAAAATGTTAAAATTGAATTTTTTTAGACAATCCTCGTGGGATCCGGGGGATCCGGATTACACTTTGACGCGAGACCCTCATTCGCTTAACGCAGGGAACCGGATCCCACGTTACAACATGGGGTGGGGGTGGGCTTGGTGGGGGGTGGTGGTGGTGGGGGGGTTGGTGGGGGGTGGTGGTGGGGGCTTGGTGGGGGGGGGGGGGCTTGGTGGGGGGTGGTGGTGGGGGGGGGGTTGGTGGTGGGGGGGTTGGTGGGGGGTGGTGGTGGGGGCTTGGTGGGGGGGGGGGCTTGGTGGGGGGTGGTGGTGGGGGGGGTTGGTAGGGGGTGGTGGTGGTGGGGGGGTTGGTGGGGGGGGAGGCTTGGTGGGGGGTGGTGGTGGTGGGGGGGTTGGTAGGGGGTGGTGGTGGTGGGGGGGTTGGTGGGGGGTGGTGGTGGTGGGGAGTGGTGGTGGTGGGGGGGTTGGTGGGGGGTGGTGGTGGGGGGTGGTGGGGGGTGGTGGAGGGTGGTGGGTGGTGGTGGGTGGTGGTTGGTGGGGGGTGGTGGTGGTGGGTGATGGGGGGTGGTGGGGGTAGTGTTGGTGGGGCTGGTTGGGTGGTGGGGGGGGGCTTGGTGGGGGGGTGTGTCGTTTTGGCGTGATCCGGATCCCATTGATAACCAGTACGATCCGGATCCTCACTCCTGCAAGGATCCGGATCCGCGGAGCGCTCCTGCCCCAGGTAACGGCGGCCCCCGTCTCCTCCACGACTCGCCGAAGGTTCCTGGCGCCCCGCGTCGTCTCCTCCTTCTCGGCAGCGCCGTGCAATCGTCGTCGGCTGCTGCTGCTGCGGCGTTCGTTGTGTGGGGCGAGGTGAGGGAGGGATGACGATGAGGAGGAGGATGAGGACGAGGCGCTCGCCTCGCACGGGGGAACATGGCGGCTGCGTCGACAGCGCGCTTCGTCTCTGCCCCCCCCCTCCTCCTCATCTCTCTCTTCTCTCTCTGCTAGCCTCCCTCTCTCTCTCCCCTCTCTCCTCAAGTCACGCCGTCGTACCGAGTTTTAACAACAATAACAACAACACCTCGTCGGGTTTGCGACGCGTTAGCCCAACGGTGCCCCTTCACTTTTAGCCCCCTAGGACGGCCGCCGTCGCTACGTGTGTCAAACACCATTGTTGGGGTTGACAGAACAACGATGATGACGACGACGACTGTAGTCGTGGTGGTGGTCGGGGGGAGGGGCGGTATTTTCTAATTTCTGTATTGTCAGAGGCCGCGCTAAAGCCCCCCCCCCCCGGGCTGTCAGTGGACCCCGCTGCGTTAGCAACCTCCTGCCCCCCCCCCTCCCCACCACAACACGCCACGTGTAGTGGGGGGCACCGTGGTTTTGTGTTGGATTCTTGGATTTTCTGTTTGCACATAGTCACATAGTCACTTTAAGATGTTGCTCGTTCATGTTGCAACCGATTCAAGAGCCGAATTGCTCACGGGGCTGAAACCTAAATTACTGTCCTGTAATTGTTGATGCTCCCAAGTCAATTGACTTTCTGCCATCAGCAACCCACCATTGCCCAGCGTGGTTAAGCCATTGTCAAACAATTCCCCATTGTCAAACAATTCCCCATTGGCCTGCGAGATGGGGAAGCCCCCATTTTTCAGTGGCTTGACCATGGTTTGGGAGGAGAAAATTAATCAAGAGGCATGCCTATTGGACTAAACATTCAAATCAATGAAACTGAAACCGTTAGCTAAGCGAGAGGTGGGTGGAATGCATCCCCACCTCGGATGGTGGAATGACGATTCGTGGTCGATGATTCGATGAGCTGGATTCGATTAGGCGGGATTTTTGTTTCTTAGGGCGAGCGGATGTTTTGGGGTTTGGTTTGCGTGCTTGTGGGATTGAGGGGAGTCGATTACTCGGGGTGGAAGCGATTAATCGGAGGTAATCGATAAATACATCGATTGGCCTCGATGCTTTAATCGAGAAGGGAAATTGGCCCTTGACATGGGGTCAACTTAAGCTGAGCGATTGGGGTTGAAAATGGCTGATCGATGGAAGTGATTAATCGAGGGATTCGTACATTAATCGTGGCAAAATTAGTTGGGCAGATATCAAGAACGGTGCAGTAGTTTGGTAAAGACATATAACTTCGAAAAATGGGCAAGACATTCGAGATGGCAGATAATCGAAAATGATCGATTGATCGTGGAGATGGAAAGTGGAGAGGGATTGTCTATGAGAGGAATTGTCTGGGATTAAGTGAAAATAATTGGCTAAGAGAATGCATTGATTGTGAAGGAGTTCAGTTATCACAGGAAGGGAGCAGTCGGCAAATAATCAAATAAGATTAATATGAGAACCCCTCTTGAGCAAATAACCCTAAATGCACCCAAATCGCGTCACATCTCGGAAGCTAAGCAAAGTTGAGCCTGGATAGTGCCTGGATGGGTGACCACAGTGCAAAAAACATGTTATAGATCGTTTAAGGGGCTACATGGTGGTCAGCAGAGGGCAGTGCGAAAACACAAATTATTGTACCGTACTTTTATGCTCCCAAGTCAAAACTTTCTGCCATCAGCAACCCACACTGCCCAGCGTGGTAAAGCCATTGTCAAACAATTCCCCATTGCCCTGCGAGTGGCTTGACCATGGTTTGGGAGGAGGAAATTACTCAAGAGGCATGCCTATTGGACTAAACATTGGTCAATGAGACTCAACTCGTAATTGAAATCGTTAACATGTCAAAGATGTATGCAGTCGTGTGCAATGTATTGTGGGGTTTTTTTATTGGCCAAGTTGCACCTCTCCGATGAGGCCCAATTTGGTTTCGACTCATTTGAGACGTTTGTATTATTGTCATCAGCAATTCACAACTGGCTGAAAGGCCTCGCATCGTCATCATCTCACATGGTCTTGCGATGCCACAAGTCATCTTGTTTGTGTGCATGAGTTGATCTAGCCACGCAGTCTATGCTGTGGCCTCTCTATCTGTCTGTCATGTATTCTTTGGCTGCCAGTCCATCAACGGTCTCGCCCATCTGCTATCATTCCCTCCAGCAGTGTATCCCACTCGAGACACGATATCTCTATTTTGCATTTATTCTCTGATTTTCATTTTTTTTTTCTACTCGGCATACATCCCAGCATACATTTATCCATGATTACTTGCATACGTTTTAGCTTTTGTTCCATGTTCACTATTGTTGTCCATGTTTCCGCTATAACATCATCACAAGACATCCCCCACTGATCGGCAATCTTAGTATGTTTGTCATTCCACCTTCAGCTGTGACATGTCACCCCACAATTAATGCTTTTCCCCCACAAGCTGTTCAGGCTTTAATAAGCAATCTTCACCCTCTGGGTTTGGTAATTTCATTAACACGGTAATTGTGTATTTTACATGTAGTCATGCCTTCTTTGAAGAAGAGACAAAAGCAAGGACAGTCCAAAGCAAAAGGTAAATGCTGGCATGCACATACACTGCTGTGCAAGTGTGTCAGTGTGCTCAGGATTGTGCCAACCCATAACCACTTGGTTTAAATAGTGCTGTGGCTGAAATATTACGTGTGTGTACACACACCTTTGGTGGACTGTAGTCGTAAATATTAAGTTCGTACGCCAACTCAAGTGTTCGCTTCTGGCAATCCAACAAGTGGAGCTCCCTTAGTTGTCAAGCTGCTGCAGACAGGAGGCTGGTGACCATCCTCATCCCCCTGGTCCAGCAGACAGCATCAGGATCAGTATTAGTGAAGAAAGAAGTGCTACACGATGCCCAAATTGTTACCGTTGGTGCTCCCGCATTACACAGGCAATTTTATCACGTGCAGGGTACCATGCACACTGCCACACTTGCGTTGCACTCACCGGCCGGCTATGCACATGTATGTAATTGTAGCTGAGGCTGAATGAAGCTTTTGAGCCAGACGTGGTGATGCACGCTATTATGTGATCCAGCGGTTTGGAGGCAAACCGTTATGGATCGTGCAGATTTATAAAACTCCCAAATCTGCTGGGATGCGAGGTGGGTTTGTGAACCCATCTGTGCAAACCTATGTTTTTTGCTTGTACTTATTAGTCTTCTCTGGATACTCCGATTACCTACAATCCAAAAAACACTAATTTTAAAGGTATTGGTCCAACATTCTCATGCATGATCCTCTTGAACAACTCAGGCTTTGCTGGATACGTTAATGCCATTTACCTGAATAAATTCTCTGCCTTCCATATACTTTTAATAGAGCAGGATTCTTCATCTATATGTTCCAGCTGGCTATGTAATAAGATTAGCATTTGCTGGTGGGACCACGTTACGTCATCTGTTATAACATCGAATGGGGTCCGGGGCATCATAACGTCTGCACATGTGACCACTAATCTTTATCCCTTATCTACAGCTGTCTCATTTCTGTTGTTTATATCTCTTTCGTCTCACTAATCTGTACCTATTTATGTCTCAGCGAGCCATATATCTCGGCGGTCCACACCTTGGTGGACCACTCCAAGAGCCTTCACAGGCCACCAGTTGAAGAACCCTGCAATTGAGGATCTGTAGTATATTTAATAAATGACTGCACAGCCTAGTCCATGGAGGTTACCTTCATGTAATTTTCATAAAATAGATCTGGAAAAGTTTTCAAGTAAAATGGCAGGAAATAAAGGGTACTAATAATTGAGGTCGTATACAGTCATATAGTGATTTGATGGTGTACGGTGTATTACATCCCAGATAAAGAATTTTGGATGGATGACCACCATGCATAAAACAGATGTTGTAGGCTACTGTAGGGCTATGTTGTCAACAAAAGACAGTGAAGCAAATCCATGATGTACTTTCTCACCGTCCATGCTTACTGCTATTTGCCAACCCACACAAGCATAATAAAGTATAACCAAATAACCAACATGACCTGCCACAAAATGCGGAAGCCCTCATCCACCAGTGTATTGATAAAAGGATTGTGCATGTACATTACCAATATTAATAATAACGCCTTGCTATTGTCGTCCCAGCCGATCGTGAAGCGACTGTGCCCCCATCTGACGGAACTGAGCCACTCGGGAGCATGGACCCCAAGGCTGCCGACGCGGTCCCCGACGCAGACACCGATGATGCCGCCAACACCGCATCCACCGCCAACGACGAGGTGGAAACCGTGGACAAGGAGGCGGGGCCAGAGGGAGAGGAGGCAGGGTCTGCCGCAAAGGGGGCAGTGTCTGGGGCCAAGGGAGTGCAAGCAGCGGGTGCGGGGAAAGATGACGGCAAGCAGAAGTGAGCGCGCCTCGCCGATGTTTGCCATCATTTGCATTTTCATTTTGTGCCGCTGCTGACGTTCTTTAAAAATGTACTGCACGGTGCGATTCCTTTGTACCCGAAGAGATTCATTGTCACAGGTCCAGGTGTTATTAAATTTTGTCTTCCTGAAATGAGAATTTGTAGCACGCAAAATAGAATGTTATGGTTAATTAACATTTCCGGCTATTTGGACTTTGAACAAAACTGTGTGCCGTGTGCGGCGCACACGAAGCCCATGGCTGGCGTTATCAGTCCCCTCCACATTGAGCCCAATATTGACAGGAAGCGCAGCAGAGGTGCTTTTGAATGCATGTGCTAGAACACACTGTAAACTCTACTGTAGACCCTTAATGCAAACGCTGCACAAAGTCAGTGAATACATGCGTGTTTAGTAACAATACATTTTAATCCAAGTGTTATCTCCTTTTGGTAATTACTATTGGTGGTCTCAAGCCGGTGTGAAAATTGAACTATTTTACTTATGGTTGATTTCATGAGAATTCTTCACACCAACTTGCACTGATGAGCCTGGTGAAATTATAGTAAGATAACCTCCACGACCACATGGCATGGGGAGGCCCTCATTCAGCAGTGGATTGACAATGGGCTGTTCACACATACACGAATGTCTGACCTGCAACTTATCCACGTGTTTCTGCTATAATGGCTGCGAAGATTTGGCTTGTAAAAATGGTGAGTTTGTCATCTATCTTGCGTGCAGGCGCCGCATCATTCCTTCCTGGGCCAGCCTCACGAACTCCCAGAATGCGTTGGTGCAACGCGGCACTTGCCGCGTTGCGTCCAACCGACCTAAGATGGCTGCCATCCTGACCGAGGCGCTGCAGGCACGAACACGCATACACGTACACACGGACAATTGCTCATAACGCGCACACAGTCGGCGCGTCCATAACATTAGCATAACATGCATGCATGCGAGCTTGGACTATACATACATTTAGAAAATAGGGTCACGGCAGTTGATTAAAAGAGATTCCTACCCTCGGAATATTCTCTATGCATCAAAGCTTGCACATAAGACACGATTTATCATGTGCCATTTTTGTCAATTACAATACAATTTGGATTTATGTAGCATCTAAATACGACCGCATCTCAGAATGTATGTACTTGTTTACTATAAGCTAATGGAATGAACGAGACAGAGCATACAACACGGCAATATGAATGACACCACAGTACAACCCAGTCAAAAAAATATATTAAAAATTTGAATCGCGACACCGATTTGTGACAAGTTCTCGCATGCGTGCTCATAGGCATGTAACGATTTGTCAATTTAAATACATTCCTACACTTGATGTATGCATTGAATAGTGTGTGTCTGAGAATTATTTATTTGCATTTTCTACATTTAATTAAAAGCATATGCTCATGTAATATTTAAACTCGTGGGACAGACAAGACTCCAAATGAGACTGGGAAAAGATAAACAATCCAAATAATATGGTAAAAACGGCACAAATTAGATTATTCAATCAAATCGCAACCTCGTATTGTGACAATTCATTCAATGTGTATGCATTACCTCTATGCATGGTCGCTGTATATACATGCCTTTGCTCTGTGTGTGTGTAATCAGGGTGTAGTTTGAGTGCGTGTGCATGGTACCTCCGCACATGGACTACACATGCAACCACTGCGTGTGCTTACGTGCGGATCTTTTGTGCACGTGGTTTTGTGTGGTGCGCGTCACGGCTGGTGGTCCTGGTCCATGCGGGGTGTGAGCAGGCTTGCGCGCAGCGCGGCGGGGCGTCCGTGGTGGCCCTCAGGAAGTACATCGTGGCCGAGTACCCGGGCCTTGGACTGCAGCGCCGTGGCTACCTCCTGAAGCAGGCGCTGAGCCGCGAGCGTGAGCGCGGACGCATCCGCCAGGTGGGGTGGGGCGGGGGTGCGGATAGCGTCAGGGAGTACGAGTACGTGTTTTTTATTTGACTAGGTAAGGCCCATTGAGCTATGTACTGTAGCTCTTAATCAGAAGTGGAAATGTGAAAGGGAAAGGGAGGTTGCGAGAGTGAAAGAGTGATGGGGATGAAATTGAGGATTCGGCAATGGGTGATTTCATGAGAATGAGTGAGTGTATATGGGAGTTCGATTCCCGCTCACGGCCAACACCAGTGAAGAATGTCTGAACCGATCCTGGGCCTCCCCTAGGTCGACTCGGCCTGAAATGAGTACCTCGTGTGGTGTGTATTCATCCCCACATAGGTTCTCGCTAACAGGACTTGCCCCAACATTCTGTTAAGGCTATAGGGGGGGTCTTTGTATATGTGTTTGTGTTGGTGGTGTATGCTTGTTTGTAGAAGGCAAGCTGGTGCGAAATGCTTGGACAGTGATTTCTGTTCATGTCCAGTGTGCTTATGTATGTTCATGTGCTTGTGTGTGTGTCTGTGTGCCTTCATGGAACGGTAGTGTAGCGGTTAGCATGCTGTCTACAAACCTGGCCACCCGGGTTCGTTTCCCGCTCACGGCAAACACCAGTGACAATTATCTGAACCGGTCCTGGGCCTCCCCTAGGTCGACTCAGCCTCAAATGAGTACCTGGTGCTATGTGTCAACATCGCCGCTAGGGAGACAAAGGCGGCCGGGCGTGGTGTTGGCCACCCACCCCCTCGTGTGCCGTGCTGGCCTTTATAGATGCTCGCTAACAGCACTTGCCCCTACAGTCTGTTAAGGCTATACGGGGATCTTTATCTTTGTGTGCCTTCATAGGCGCTCGCTAACAGCTCTTTCCTCAGCAACCTGTTAAGGCTATATGGGAGATCTTTGTCCTTGGGGGAGCAGTGCCATAGTAGTTGGTGAGCTGCACTGAACCTGGCGACTGGGCTCTGTTTCCTGGCGTTGGATAACATGAGTGGAAAACCAGTCCAGGGCTTCACCTAGAGCCACTCGGCTTTAAATAATTGCAGAGTGTGCGGTGTGTAAACAGTCCACGTAGGCTGTAAGGGGGAATTGTTGTGTATGTGTGTGACTTGTCATTTTTTGTTCCTTCCCCCCCCAGCTCACAGGCAAAGGGGCCTCTGGCAGGGTTGAGCTGTCCAAACCAAGTGCCCGTGCAAATGGAAAAACGGTAACGCACCAAGCAGCGCCCATCGCACACCCCCCCACCTCCAGCCACCAGTTTCACTCGGCCTTTATTAGAACCTCGTCGCGTGTACCAGAGGTCGCAAACGGGTTTTGATTCCTTACCCGTACCCGGCCGCACCAGGGTCGCAAATGGGAACCCGTACCCGGTCGGGTACGGGTACCCGTTCCCTACCCGTACCCTACCCGAAATGAGTGATAAACGGTTACTCACCAGTGACTCACGGCCTACCCGTACCCGGCCGCACCAGGTATCGGGTAGGGTACGGGTATCGGGTACCCGGTTGCGACCTCTGGCGTGTACCCAGGTGAGCGTACACGAGGGTTCGTGGTCCATCAAAAATTCCATCGATAGGTTGCACGACGCAACTGAGCGAGCTGACGAATTTATTTTAAATATGTAGCAGTGTGCAATCATTTGGAGAGATCTGAGAATGCACCGTGTATCTGGGTACATTGAGCACTCCTCATTGAACTTTAGTCAATGTATATTAACTGTTGCGATGAGATTAAAGATTAAATACGTGCGTGATGTTGTAATAGGTTTTTACCCTTTTATCTGGCAACAAAACTGACACCTTTATACAAGGGATCATGTTTGCAATAACCACAACACAAGCAGTCAAAATGCAAACAAAAAGAGACAACTCTGATAATGATATGCACTGTCCTTGAAATTGATTGGTCCACACTCGAGACAGCTTTTCTTAGAGCCTAGTCTCCACCAGTGGATTTCTTGCAACAGACAACGACTTGGTGTCTATAAACTTTGGGTGAAGGGAGTCACATTTCATTGCCCTAGCCATGAGAAGGACAGAACATCAGCCTATCCGCCTGTCTTGTAATGTACGCAACCGGCTGCAGTGGGGGATCGGAAACACCGAACCACGTGGCCTGTCTGGATCGTGGCTCCCCTTAGCAGTAGTCACATCGTTCTTCCATCAACATTTGTGTGTGTTCTCACAATGTGCGTGTGCATGCCTTTGCCTTGCTGCATTTATATACACATGTGCTCAGTGAGTGCATACCATTGATTCGGTGCAAAATTTTGTTTAGGAGCTTTTTTGCATCGTCCACCACAAAAGTACAAACTTAAAGGATTTCAAAGGACGTGTTGCTGCCGAGTGCATGTTTGTGTATGCATAGGTCTTGTATTTGGTGGTGTGCGTGCACTTGTGTGCGTGCAGTCGTTGGAGGTGTGAGCGCTGCTATTTGTGTGCAGTGGTTAACAATCTTCGACCCAGGTTTAATTTCTGGGCGTGGATAAAATAGGTGGCAAGTGGTATCATAAGCTGTCGTAGGCTTTACCCAGGCTGACTTGGCCTTTCATTGAGTACCTGGTGCAGTGTCTGAACATCAGCTCAGGGGAGACTAAAGGTAGCCGAGCATGGTGCTGACCACACCACTCTCTCTTGTTCCGTGGCGGTGTTCGTAGGTGCTGGCTAATAGCTCCAGCATAGCTGGAGCCGCACTGAGGAGTCCTAAGCAAGCTCAGGAAGTGCCAGGTTGCTTTTCCACTGCAGAATCTGAGCTGTTCCCCATGCAACGAACGAGTGAAGATGGTTTTCGATGACTCGACGACATTGTGTCCTCACAGTGTACGGACTGACAGACCTCACATGCAATAGACACGTCATTCGTTTCACCCCTGGCCCTGCTTTGCCCCCGAGCGAGATTCAGACATCTTGTGAGGCAGGCGTTATACAGTTTCGTTCCAGCTCGGCATGCCAAATAGCCGGTGTAAAACAACCCCTACCGTGAGGGCCCTGCGCTGGCTCGGCTTGGACTTGCTGGCGGAAGAGGCGTGTACGACTAAACAGCGGATCTTTTTGCATGTGTGTGTGCAATGGGGAGCGGTAGTGTAGCGGTTAGCGCACTGCGCTATGAACTCGACGACACGAGTTCGATTCCCACTCACGGCTAACACCATTGACGATTATCTGAACCGGTCCTGGGCCTCTCTAGGTCGACTTGACCTCAAATGAGTAACTGGTGCAGTGTGTGAACTTTGCAACTCGGGAGACAGAGGCGGCCGGGCGTGATGCTGGCCACCCCACCCCGTCATGTGCCGTGTCGGCCTTCATAAGTGCTCACTAACAGCATTTACCACAACAGTCTGTTAATAATAAAAAGGGGGCCTGTCCTGGCTCCTCCCCCCTCAACAAGTATATATACGGGGTCAGATCTCTTGGAATTTCTCATTTACTTGATACATCAAGCGTGCTGTGACGGTTCCACCTGAAGACGGAAGCTTGTGTTGCCTCCGAAACGTCGTGATTTTTATTTTATTAATTTAAATTTTTTACCTACGTAACTTTACCGAAAAAACCCAGAATATATAGTCTGTTAAGGCTTTACGGGGGATATTTGTCCTTGTGCAATCTCCAGGGTCCCCAGGCAGTCGTTCCTCCCACCAAGCTGGAGGATGCCCTGCCATTGGCGTTTACGCGCGTCTGCGTGCCCAAGGAGGCATCGGTTGCCTTTATCCGCAAGTACCTGCTGCAGCACTACCAGCACCTGCCCGTGGGTGACAGGTGAGCAAACTGGACTTATCCGCCTCCAGCACATGCCGCATCCAACTACTGCCGCGTTCACCCGTCCTCATTCAAACACAAATGACGTGTTTCCACAGTGCTCAGGTCTCTCTGCTGGGGAGAGATAAACATGCGTTGTGATCTTACAAATGACTCCCTGGGTTTTTCGCTTCTGCTCTTCGGGAGACTGCATTCTTGATTAGCGTCCTGTATTGCAACGGCTGAGGTGGAAGTTGATGTGCCAAGCCCACGCAATGCAATTTCTGAGCGGGCACTCTTCAAGTTAGGGAAAGCAGCATTAAATGGTTGCTCACCAAAGTTATTTGTGTGAATTGCATTGTGCATATGCAAACCTGCGTATACACACACATACATACATAGGTATGTGTGTGTATACATATGTTGAATGTGGGGGAATCGTGGTGTCAATAGTTCGAACACTGTAATCTGTGGTCCTGACCACTCGGGTGTGAAACCTGAACATGATTCACATTGTAATCAGCAACTGGCAACTCAACTTGGCCTGGGCCACCCATAGGTAAACTTGGCTTGAAATGAATTCCTGCTGCGGTGTAGTCTGCATGCTTGTGTGGTGCATCTTTTTGGTTGTGTCCAGAATTCCCTCATTTGTGTTCTGTGTATTCCTTAATAAGTGTTCCCTAACAGTACCGTTCCAGATAGCCTGGAAGGCTGGGTGGGTGGGGAATGATTGTGTTGTGTGTGTGTGTGCTTCTGTCTAGACCCACCATGCTGAAGCAAGCTCTACAGCGCTGCGTTGGGAAAGGGCAGCTGGAGCAAATCACAGGCAAAGGAGCTTCTGGGACATTCCAGGTTCCAGCCTGCACACAAACCACACCAATCTACACTATGGGAACCTCATTTGCCAGTAAAAATATGATAATTAGTTCTTTACCCTTCTATCTGGCAACAAAACTGACACCTTTTTACAAGGAGTCATGCTTGCATAGACCGCAATACCTGCAGTCATAATACAAACAAAAGAACATAACTCTGATAATGTGCACTGTCCTTGAAGTTGATTGGTCCACACCCGAGACAGCTTTCCTTAGAGCCTAGTCTCATATGGGTTGGACCAGATGACGCCAAAAGGCGCACAACTCAAGGACAATGCACCATCAGAGTATGAGAGCTCGGGGCAAGCATCTACACTATGGGAACCTCATTTGCCAGTAAAAATATGATAATTGGTTCTTTACCCTTCTATCTGGCAACAAAACTGACACCTTTTTACAAGGAGTCATGTTTGCATAGACCGCAATACCTGCAGTCATAATACAAACAAAAGAACATAACTCTGATAATGTGCACTGTCCTTGAAGTTGATTGGTCCACACCCGAGACAGCTTTCCTTAGAGCCTAGTCTCATATGGGTTGGACCAGATGACGCCAAAAGGCGCACAACTCAAGGACAATGCACCACCAGAGTATGAGAGCTCGGGGCAAGCATCTACACTATGGGAACCTCATTTGCCAGTAAAAATATGATAATTGGTTCTTTACCCTTCTATCTGGCAACAAAACTGACACCTTTTTACAAGGAGTCATGTTTGCATAGACCGCAATACCTGCAGTCATAATACAAACAAAAGAACATAACTCTGATAATGTGCACTGTCCTTGAAGTTGATTGGTCCACACCCGAGACAGCTTTCCTTAGAGCCTAGTCTCATATGGGTTGGACCAGATGACGCCAAAAGGCGCACAACTCAAGGACAATGCACCATCAGAGTATGAGAGCTCGGGGCAAGCATCTACACTATGGGAACCTCATTTGCCAGTAAAAATATGATAATTGGTTCTTTACCCTTCTATCTGGCAACAAAACTGACACCTTTTTACAAGGAGTCATGTTTGCATAGACCGCAATACCTGCAGTCATAATACAAACAAAAGAACATAACTCTGATAATGTGCACTGTCCTTGAAGTTGATTGGTCCACACCCGAGACAGCTTTCCTTAGAGCCTAGTCTCATATGGGTTGGACCAGATGACGCCAAAAGGCGCACAACTCAAGGACAATGCACCATCAGAGTATGAGAGCTCGGGGCAAGCATCTACACTATGGGAACCTCATTTGCCAGTAAAAATATGATAATTGGTTCTTTACCCTTCTATCTGGCAACAAAACTGACACCTTTTTACAAGGAGTCATGTTTGCATAGACCGCAATACCTGCAGTCATAATACAAACAAAAGAACATAACTCTGATAACCAATCAACTTCAAGGACAGTGCACATTATCAGAGTTATGTTCTTTTGTTTGTATTATGACTGCAGGTATTGCGGTCTATGCAAACATGACTCCTTGTAAAAAGGTGTCAGTTTTGTTGCCAGATAGAAGGGTAAAGAACCAATTATCATATTTTTACTGGCAAATGAGGTTCCCATAGTGTAGATGCTTGCCCCGAGCTCTCATACTCTGATGGTGCATTGTCCTTGAGTTGTGCGCCTTTTGGCGTCATCTGGTCCAACCCATATGAGACTAGGCTCTAAGGAAAGCTGTCTCGGGTGTGGACCAATCAACTTCAAGGACAGTGCACATTATCAGAGTTATGTTCTTTTGTTTGTATTATGACTGCAGGTATTGCGGTCTATGCAAACATGACTCCTTGTAAAAAGGTGTCAGTTTTGTTGCCAGATAGAAGGGTAAAGAACCAATTATCATATTTTTACTGGCAAATGAGGTTCCCATAGTGTAGATGCTTGCCCCGAGCTCTCATACTCTGATGGTGCATTGTCCTTGAGTTGTGCGCCTTTTGGCGTCATCTGGTCCAACCCATATGAGACTAGGCTCTAAGGAAAGCTGTCTCGGGTGTGGACCAATCAACTTCAAGGACAGTGCACATTATCAGAGTTATGTTCTTTTGTTTGTATTATGACTGCAGGTATTGCGGTCTATGCAAACATGACTCCTTGTAAAAAGGTGTCAGTTTTGTTGCCAGATAGAAGGGTAAAGAACCAATTATCAAACCACACCAAGTTACACACAACCAAGGACAATCATACACAACCGCGCACAATGATGCAACACCATGCACAGTCACACACAATCGTATGCAAAGACAAAAACCACAAAAGCAACCACACAAAGAAACAACTGCAAAGACAGATCCCCACTATAGCCTTAACAGACTGTTGGGGCAAGTGATGTTAGCGTGCACCTTTAAAGGACAGCATGGCCCACGAGGGGGTGAGTGGCCAGCACCACGCCCAGCCACCTTTGCCTCCCCAGTGGTGATGTTTATGTACCATACTAGGTACTCATTTTAGGCTGAGTCTACCTAGAAGGGAGCCGCAGTACTGGTTCAGATGATTGTCACTGCTGTTTGCCGTGAGCAGGAATCAAACTTGGGTCGCCGGGTTTGTAGCACAGCACACAAACCACTACACTACTGTTCCCCCAACACAACTGCACACAACCGCACACAATCACACACCAACAATTTCATTTTTGCAGGCTTTGAGAGCTTGGCTGCTTTAGAGAGGGATTTACCAATCACATTACAGGGGAGGGCTTTTCACGAGGTGGAGGACTTTCAAATCATTGTTCTTATTTATCGGAGACTAGCGGGAAGTACCCGGCGTTTCCCGGGCGAAAAAGACACACACACACATCGACTTCCACACACACACAGACATCGACCCACACACACAACTACATCGACTTCCACACACACACACACATATGGACTCAAACACACAGAATCTACTTACACACACAAGTGGAGTAACACACAGACATCGACTTTAGACACTCACACACATCGACTCACACGCACATACATAGTCACACACACATACATAGTCACACACATGGACCTACACACACACATGGACTTACACAAACACACATATCGACTAACACACACATGGACTCACACACACACATATCGACGTACACACACACACATCGACTGACACACACACATCGACTTACAAACGCACATGGACTCGCGCAGACACACATTTCGATGTACACACATATCGACTGACACATGGGCCCACACACACACATACACATCGACTTAAACTGTGATGAATTAAATTCAGACTATTACACAAACACCTGCACACATAAACAATCTTGTGCGACATGCGTGTTGTTTTTCTGCCTTGCCCAAGCTTGGGAATTGGTGTACATGTGCAATTTTAACTTATTTACTTGTATTTATTTTTTGTAATTTGCTTACAGTTACCTATACTTTGCACTCTTATCGTTGTTTTATATTGTTTGTTGTAACTTTGTCCTGCCCCTACTGGACATCTGTAAAAAAGAAAAGAGCTTCATAGCTCATCAGATTTCTCCAGGATATCAGAATAACTGCATACTGCAAATTGTCAGACATACAAAATACTAAATCACACAGTCATATACACACACTTGCCTCTATTCACACGCTTAACGTTACACTCAAGCAGTAACACAGTCACACGTGCAGACACAGATGCAGCTGCTGACGTTGGAGATAAATACACGCAGTGAGCACCTGCTAAGTCATTCTCCACTGACCTGTCCGTGGCATTTTCGCCTCGAATGCACATCTCTGGAAGGATGCCAAATTCCTGAGTTCAAACGTTGGAGAGTCCATACTGCATTTATGATGTTCGCTACAAAGCGGTACATTTCGTTGAACAGCTATACCCCAGGCCCTTACTGACACCAGAGGGAGGGATGCGCTGGGAGTACAACTGGTGCTGCCCCCCATCTTAGTCCTTCTTACTATCAAGGAGATCTGTGAAAAAGGGCTTTATAGCTCATCGGATTTCTCCAGGTTAAATAAAGATTCTGATCTCCCCCACCTCCCACGTCTGTCCCCCTCTCTCACTCCGCACCGCCCCCAGCTTTCCCCCAGGTCTCCGTTTCCACGGCAGCCACTGGAGCGCGCCATTTCAACGGCGATTGTGGCGATGAATGAGCCCAAAACGGCGTCCGCCACGGCACTACGCAAGCACTTCGCTGCGGATGGCGTCAAGGGTAAGGCTGCGTGGGCGTTGCGACGAACAAAAAAAAAAGATTGCAGATGTGGCCCCGGTTGTCACAGAGGGTTAAATGTTGTCAAGAGCACCGAGCCGGCAACGCTGCTATCCTAGTTTTGAATTCAGGTGTCAGCCTCCTATCGTCATTGAACTAACTTCGCAAGTGTCGTGAGTTGGTTGTTTTAAGCCTAGTCACTAATGACTCTCAAAGACAATAATCCCCCGTATAGCCTTAACAGACTTTTGGGGAAAGTGCTGTTAGCAAACACCTATGAAGGCCGGTACGGCACACGAGGGGATAGGTGGCCAACACCACGCCCGGCCGTCTTCATCTTCCCAGTGGCGATGTTTACACACCGCACCAGGTACTCATTTGAGGCTGAGTCGACTTCGGGGAGGCCCAGGACCAGTTCTGATAATTGTCACTGGTGTTGACATGAGCGGGAATTGGACTCGGGTCGCCGGGTTCGTCGTGCAGCATCCTAACTTCTACCCTACCACTCTCCATACCAATGACTGTACACACACAAATATTGTGTTATTATTTCAGCCAGATGCTTCTTGGTCTTACAATTAAAATGTTTGATTTGATTGGCATGTGACAAGCGCTTTGCTGTACATGTATACGGCTAGGTTGGATAAAGAAGAGGCCTATTGAAGAGATCACAGAAGCAGTTCTGACGTAATCTTCTGGGAAGAAAAAATCCAACTTATATTAAAAACATTAACAACCACGTGAATAAAAACATTCTGGAGTTGGAATGGAACTGCATTGCTGCAAACATTGGAGCTTTACCTGGTAATATAAAAAATAGTTGAGTTTAGAATGTTCCTTCTTCCACTCTCATTTGAGCTTGGAAAACTGTAAAGCATGAAATAGCAATGTACTTTTGAGTTACTTCCTATCCAATTAATTGATTGACCTTAATTATTGGAGATCTGGTCTTGTGAAAAATATGGTGAGTTGTGGGAATTGAACTCTGTGACCAGTGGATATCTACCTGCAATGAGCATGAATTTCAGACTGTGCTATTCTGTATTTCTGAAAACACAAAGACTAAACCAACTTAAATTGTGCCTTTTTCCTCTGAAGTGTGTTTTAAAAGTTGTATTCAAATTTCCATTGTATGTTTAATAATAATACTTCAGTGGAGATTAAAGTGGAAAAGTATTAGCTATATGAAACATAAACATTGTTAAAAATGTTACTTTAAACTTTCGTGACTGCAGGAATTATTTTAATTTATTTTTTATAAAATATAAATTAAATAATAAACAACAACAAAATTCTGATGTAGACTGTAGCCTGGTTGTTAATTGGAGTGAGTGTACTAGCAGTCTATAATGTAGACTGTAGCAATGGTTATTAAGCTGGGTGAGTGTACTGGCAGTCTATAATGTGTATTTTGTGTGAATCTCTTGTACTGTCTTAATGGCAGTGATTCTTGCACAAAACTACGTCACAAAACACCTCACTTCATGCCACTGTAGCACTGCATTTAACTCCCCTTCAATTAGTTTAAAATCACTGCCTTGATACTTTATTTTCTTCTGCTTTCGCTCGCTGGGGTTGAAATCAATTTGAATTCAATGCAATGTCTGGAAAATCAGAGAAATATTTATATTTTATCATAATTTAGAAGCAAAAATTTGACTTTCCTTTTGTTTCAGGTGCTAAAGAAATAAATAAAGACACCAAATACACTTTGTTGCTGCGTATAATTATTTATTTGATTAACTTTCAATAAAGAAACGTCTAATTTAAAGCGAATTTGCGTAAATAAATGTCTTGCTTATGATAGTAATGGGGGGGGGGGGGCGCTTTTGCAGTGACGTCACGTATGGATGTAGCAATGTGCTGCGTATATTAATTTTTTACCGTCACTTTCTGTAAAGAAACATGATATTCGAAGCGACTTTGCGAAAAAAAAATCTTTCCGCTCGACCTTCCGCGTGAGTGAAAAAAATTTACCCGTAAAACAAAGTTTTTCACTATAAATCCTTTATATGCGTGGCATCGGGGCGGCGAGAGTCCTCTCGTCCTCTGACTTGAGATGGCTGCCACCTATGGGTCAGATGATTGTCTGGCAGCATTAAACAATTGGTAATTAAACATTTAAAAAAATTTCCCTAAACAGTGTAAAATTTTGGAAATTTGTTTTCACGAAAATGCATTGTCACGCACAACGAGTCTGTGTGCAAAATGTCAGCTCCATTGGATCACGGGAAGTGGGTTAAAAAACGACCGAAAGATTTGCACGGTCCTAAGCAAGCAAGCGAACTTAGTATAAAGAATTTAAAAATCCACCTGCGCGTGATTATTTTATTATTAATGACGGGGGGGGGATCGGGGGGGTGCGGCATGTGGAGTGACGTCACACACGTTACACATTTCTGGGCTATTGTAGTAATGGGCAACATCACTGAAAAAAATAGCTTCATAGCTCATTAGATTAATCCATTATCAATAAAGAGTCTGATGAGTAGCAAACATCTGCACTAGTGTTAGGTCTCCCTGAGGATGACTCGGCGTTGAATGAGTACTTGGTGAGGTGTGGAAATATTGGGACTTGGAAGACGAAGGTGGTCGGGCATAGTTTTGGCCACACCAGCCCCTCGTGTGCCAAGTCGGCCTTCATGGAGGTGCTTGCCAGAAGCACTTACTCCAACAGTATGTATGACTTAGTTGTTTTAAGCCTAATCACTCATTACAGTCAAAGGCAAAGATCCCCCGTATAGCCTTCACAGAACTGTGGGGGCAAGTGTTGTTGGCGAGCACTTATGAAGGCCGGTACGGCATACGAGGGGGTAAAACCTATTCTTATTTTCATCGTATGTATGGCCACTTGAGGAATCTTTATCTTTGTTTTTTGATTGATGTTTTTTTTTGTGCGTGTGTACTTATGTTTGTGTACAGCCCACGTGCTGAAGCGCGTGCTGCATAAGTGCGTGCGTAACGGCTGGATCGATCAGATCTCGGGTCACGGTTTCAGTGGAACCTACCGCCTCGCATTTCCGTACTACCCCAGGTGCCCCACACACCTTTACCCTGTGCCTCACACAACCACACGATGCATGCACACACCCACATCGTACATACACAACTACACTGCATCCACACACCCACATCCCACACCTTACACAACCACACAGTGCCTCCACACACCCACATCCCACACCATAAACAACCGCAAAGTGTATCCACACACCCACATCCCACACCTTACACAACCACAGTCCATCCACGCACCTAAACCCCACACCTTACATACACAACACACAATATCATATACACCGCGTATCTGCACGTATCTGCACGTACCCACATGCTCACACCTCATACGCACACTCGCGCAGCACCTCAAACACACACACGTCACACTTCGTACTTCCACTCACGGTGCACCCACACTCTAACCCTGTACCTGTGCATCTCTGCAGCCCCCTGATTCTCTTCCCAGAGGACAAGGATATGCTGGAGGGCCGAGCCGGCCGAGACACCGATGACGACATGGAAGATGTCAACGAGGATGAAGAGGAGGAAGAGCACGATGAGGAGGACGACGACGATGATGATGACGAGGAGTCTGAGAGCGACTACTCTGAGCCAAGGCATGCTCGGGCACGCAAGAGGTGCGACGGCTCATCCCCTGTCCTGCACCTGCTGTCGTAACAGTATCATCAGCACAATAATTATCTTAACAGTGGGATTAGCAAACCAGCGCTCAGCCTGTTATATTAACAAGACCTTTAGCACTAACATTAAGGTTGGTGTAGCAACCAAAGGACGAATACACTCGCCTTCAAGGCTGCTGTCATAACAATAGCTTTAGCACCACAATCATTCATCGCGTGTAGTCGGCGAAGGACTGTTGCGGCATTCACCCGTGTCCTCGGTGATTTGTCTGATCCACGGATCGGGGTGGGGGGGTGGCGACCACGGGGAGCGGCACCATTCCTTTGAGGGTTGCAATCCACTTGGAACTTCAACCGCCAACTGAAGTGCGCAATCTGTTGGAGTTTGCGCATCAAGAGTACTCACAGCCCTGACCTTGTACCTGTGCCCCCAGACCTCGCTTGGTGCTCGCCAAGAAGACCCCGCGTCGGTCCTCTGCCTCGTCGGGCCGCGCCGCCCACAGTCGCAAGCGCAGCACGGCCGCCAAGGCCCGCGCGCCGGCCAAGCGCGGAGCACGCGCAAGCCGCTCCGCCGCTGCCCCGCCAGCTGTCGTCGCGGCAGCCCCCGCCAAGCAGGCGGCGTCGCGAGGCAAGGCTGCCCCTGCCTCGCGGCAAAAACGCGGCGGCCGCGCATCTCGCAGCTCCGTCGCCGTGCTGGCGCCCCCCCCCGTCGTCGTCGTCGCTGCTAAGACTCCGACCAGGTTCAAAGTCGCTTCGGCGAAGGTTCCGGCCAAAGCCGCAGAGCCCAAGGCTGAAGCCGTCGCCAAGAGCGACGCGACGCCCAAAACCGCCGGCAAAAAGCAGGCGGCAGGTTCTGGGGTCGCTAAGGCGAGCAAGAAAGGATCTCCGGCCGCGCGCAAGGCCGCGCGCAAGGCCACCGCCGTGAAGGGTGTTGTTGCGGCATCGCCCGCACGAAAGATGAGGCCCAGACGGCACTAGGCCTGTACGACGGCGCAGGCCCTAGTTAGGAAAAGCCTTGAGGTGTCTTTGATACAGTTTTTTGTTCTTCTTTAACGTTTGTTTATTGGGCCTTCATGAGTGATATTAACATGTCCGGTCTCGTTGCGTGGGTGTCGACGCTAGTTTAGCGGCACAACGATGGTATTTTAAGTTTTCTTATTTTTTGAGCCCGGCGTGCTTTACGACGTACACCGTGGCTCGCCGACGATTGAAGGTGCTCTGCGTGCGCGCGTGTGTGCACGCGCGTGGATCTCGCGCGCGTGCACATATTTGTTAGGATTCCTCGTGAGTGCCTGGTTTGGGCTCCCGGAGCTTCGTGGGATTTTGTGCCGATCCAGGCCTCTAGTCGTAGCCACACCACGACGAGTAATCGAGTAGTAACACAATTTTAATCATGTATATGTAGTTGAGATGTCCTTTTCCCTGAGGCTGTGTGAATTCCTATTAGTTACCAGTGCCCCATCTTTTTAATGCACTCCCTCTCTCTAACCCCTTTTTATTTGTCACAGTATACAGTCGTTAATCTTCCAGGCAAATTTAGTTTGCCTTCCGCCGGCAGACATTGGCCCACTTGTCCCAATAGTGACGCAAACATTTTTTTTAATGTTCATTCTAAAGTCGGTGGACAACATAATGTCCCCTCTAAAAAGACATGCATTCACCCCTGACATTAACAGTGAATGTATTGTCAGCAAGGCAGTGTTAGAGATTGATATTGGTAGAACACATTGCCAGACAAATCACTGCTAATTCCTGGTCTCTTGTGTAATAAAGGACTATGATTGAAGGGGATCCTATATAAAATAGTTTTGTGTAATTTTATGCTGCCACCCCTCTAGCCTCTGCTGATTATAGGAGTTCTGGAATTACTTTTTATTCTCTCTGTTACATGACTCCTATAACAATACAAATTGTGATATCGCAATCGGTGATGAACATACAAAATACGTAGATTCTTGCATCGCATTTATTTGTTAACCTAACATGCCAACGTTGATCCCTTTTCATAAGGTGGGTGAACATGGAAGAGTACACAAACATCTGGAGAAATATTTAGTAACAGAACTCTGGAGAGTTTGGTGTTCATGGCCAGGGTTGTGGCTCCCTCAAGTTAATCGTGGCACTCGGTCTAATGGTTTAGTTCAAATCCCACCACCCTTCTATTACCACCGCATTGTGCGTGTCCTGTGCAAAGCAGATGCTAAACATACTCTTAGTTCTTTCGGTAAAGTCACGTAGGTAAAAAATGAAATTAATAAAAATAAAACAATAAAAATCACGACGTTTCGGAGGCAACACAAGTCTCCGTCATCAGGTGGGACCGTCACAGCCAGATTTGCTGCATCAAGTGAGGCAAGGATTCAAGATGTAATCCCTTAAATGCAAGTTGAGGGGGGAGGAGAGGGGGGGGCTCATCAGAATGTGGAAGCCAATGAATGGAACGTATCGGGAGGGAGGGGGGCGGGGCTAAAAGAAGGCACGAAGTGCTACGTAGAACGTATCGGGAGGGGGAGGGGGGCGGGGCTAAAAGAAGGCACGAAGTGGTACACGAGAGTCGGCGATGTGGACGTTTTATTTTTATTAATTTAAATTTTTTACCTACGTGACTTTACCGAAAGAACTAAGAGTATGAATCCTTGCAGTCACGAAAGCTTCAAATCTAGAAGATGCTAAACACTCTGTCACCATCTGCCGTGCAAGGCCATCATATGCAGGCCCCCCCACAAGCAGAATTTTCTCAATGTGAAAATGTCAATCTGTTTGATAGTTTAGTTTTTAAAAGTAATCATTTTCAGTTACAATGCTTATACATTTTGTATACTCTTGTTATTTTAAGTATGTATTGCTATTAATAATACAGCTAGCATTTTGTTGTAAGCTTCACCTAGAGAAGTGTTGTAGAAGCTTTCTTGCCAGCAAGGCAGAAGAACGGTATCGATAAGGAATGTCTTATACCACCCTTGCTGCGTTACGGTGTACGATTTTATTGTGCGTGTGTAGACAATGACTTAGTTTTGGCATTGACAACATGGCTGACAGGTTCAAATGTGTTCACACAGACAACGAAATGGTTGAAAGTTAAATACGAACATCACAGTCGTGATTTTGTGTGGCTTGAACTTCCCGGTATGTTCCTGTTGCAGAGTTATTTTTGACCTAATTTTAGGTAGGGATTTTCTATTGGAAGGATATTGTTTTAGCCAACTCCAATTAGCACGGTTGGCTACGTATGGTGCGAAATAAGTTCAACATGCATACATACAGAAACATGAAAATACGCTACTTTGGTTTTTGTGGTGTCATTTTGATAACCATACCTTAATTTTGTTTGCCGTTCCAAAAAAATGCCATTAAATAGGTAATGAGGTTCGATTTTCGAACAGAAGTAAGTCGGAGGGCATTATTATCTTGATTCGCTTAGGCATGTTTTTAATAAAAACACAAGTCAAGCATGGAATGGTTTTAAACTTGACTAATCCTCGTCAGCTAAGTTTGACCACATAAACCAATTCCAGTGGATGCCCCCATTTAATGGGAAACGTTGAACCAGTTTCAAGTTCCAACTTCTCGGTATCATCAGCAAAGACATAGCTTCAAAAACCAACACGGCATCCGTAATGTGGAAGGATCCTAATCAAGCTGTTGTTAGAGCGGTTATTAAAGCGATCTAAGATCATGTTCTGTATTCATCACTGTTTGATATACCAGTGATTTAAAAGGGAAAGGCTGATTTCTTTAACAATGGTCGAGAAGCAACTGACGTCCACATTTGACTAATTGTTCAAGCTTTAAGAGGGGGACCTACTCCCATTGCTCTGCGTCCACTTCCAAACTGGGCGGTTGTGATGACTGTTCAAATATTCTCACTTCATTTCTACACGTCGTGTGGAAGCATCTGAACAGGTGTCAATCACATCATTTCTGGGCTGCATCTTGAGTCACTGCTTATGCGACACTGTCCTAAGTATGAAACATCATGTTTTGGAAAAGGGTATGATCATGAAAGAGGACACCACAAATAACAATGGCTTGCATTGCTTCCAACAGCTATTGGCATTTCAGTGCTCAGCAATTTGTATGGATTTTTTTTTCCTCTTCGCTGGCAATATTTGAAGGGGTCAGGTCTGCTGGCAGAATGTTATTTGCATTGCGTGAACGTTCCAAGTTTGGCATTCGGTACCTCTGTATTTGCGTAAGCTGGGCATCAGCGAGTGTCTGCCCCACCTGTCATTACACATTCACCTGCATCGTGCAGCCCCAGTTATTACTGCATCTTGAGCTTTCTTAGCCACACTTTCCAAGACAACACCTTTATACCCAATGTTGCCGTAACAGGACAAGCTATGCTGAAGGCTGTAGCGATTATCTTAATGTTGTGATCGCCCAGACTTAATAACAACGATAACAGACTACGAACTCCCTCCCCTCTGTGATCTATTAGAGAGTATTTAGATGTGTGAAGGCCCACATATAGTATTGGCTTGACCAGCTTGTGTTTCTTAATTTTCCTTTGTGTTTTTTGTAATACGCTTAGCAAATGCATGTTGAGTAGTACATACTAACCAATTGTTTTAGTTCATAAAGAAGCATTAAACTTTGACATTTGATTCCATTCAATGGTTCTGGAGTTTATATGGTTTGGTGTGGAGAGATTACAAATTTATGTTGCTTACAATGGAGTGAGCTATGATGTTATTTCTCTGCTCTCAGTTTGGATTCTGACCGAGCTGCACCTCTGTTGTTGTATTGACACAGGAAGCTGTTTACAGCGATTGAGTCAACACCCGAGATATTGTATTTGTATGCTAGCAGTCACCATTAATTAACCCATTTACCCAAGTAGAGTCAGTTAATGGTCTCAACCAACTTAGCTATGACCACAACTCAACCATTGCAATTATCTGCTATGGCCTCCCAAAACTGCTCATCTCCATACTAGAGATGATATAAAATACCTGTACCAGACTCGTCACCCACACCCATACATGTGACCACATCACCTAAAAACTCTAGTCGCTCCATTGGCTCCAAAGCCAATCCTGAATACATTTCAAGATCACACAAACTCCAAGATTCTTCAGGGACTCGCCTCTCCCTACCTCTCCCCTCTCATCTCACTGAACTCCTCTCCACGGACTCGTCGCTTCATCAAACAAGCCCCCTGTCCAACGTTTGCTCAGTAGGAGGTCGCTCATTCCCCAATGCTGCCCCTTAGTCTGGAACTCCCTCCCACAGCCATTAGGGCTGTGGATTTCCTGCCCCTTATACTGGTAGGAACCCACTGGTTCCATCAGCCCACAGGGGATTATTGTGTCCGTCCGTCGTGCAGGGAGGGGCTGGGTGGGGAGGGAGGGGCTGGGTTTGGAGGGGAGGGTGGGGAGGGGCTGGGTGGGGAGGGTGGGGCTGGGTGGGAGGGGTGGGGCTGGGTGGGGAGGGGCTGGTCACCCCGTGGTGCCCTTATAAAACTCAACATTTAACCTACTCACGCCGGCTTGTGCCCGCCCTCACAGTGGCCATATTTGCGGAATACACCACGCCGCAGTTGACCCTGGCCATTGACCGAGCAACCCAACGTTCCTACCAGCTCCCTCCGCAGGAATATGTTTCAAGTCCAGGCTTAAGACCTTTTTCCCCCCTCTGCCTATGGCTGGATGTATCTACAACTTAAATATGCTCACTATTTTGTATTTTCTTGCGTTGCAGTCACATTTGGACGTTTTTAAAACAAACGATTGTATGATTGTACAATTAACCTATTTCGGCCTTCCCCCAGCTTTTGAGGGCCAAAATGCATGAATGTATCAGATGAAATGCAAACCACCCTTCACAGAGGACGAGACAGTGAACCAAAACTAGAACCCCCCCACCCCCCTGTCAGGAATATCTTAAAAAGCCCTTTTGTATTTATCGTTGATATTTACATGTTTAGTTAATATATACAGGTTTCCCTTGCTTTCTGCGGGTTCGGTTTGCGATTTTGCATATATGCGGCAAACCTATTTCCCCCCAAGATTCGCTTCATGAGGTTTGAATTTACTCACCTATGGCTTTGCGGTCGGACGTGGGACAACATTGTGTGTACTATATCTGCTGCATGTGCTGTGTGCACTACTTGGTAGGCAGCTGTCTCGTACAGTTTCGCTTTGTGCGCCCTTTTTTGGAAAGCATTTACCGCATAAAACGAGGGATAACTTTATATGGTACATGCTGTCCTAAAGTATGGCATTTCCAAATAGATAAAGGTGAAATGAGTCTTAAATAATACAAAGCAAATTTATTTTTTATATAATCCTCATTAGACTGATGTGTCAGTATCGAGATGATTCAATTGTTTAGATTTTAAAACAATATACGGGGGAGAAATCCACAAATTATATGGGTGGGTTTTGATCTTGGGCCCCCATCCAAAGTTATATTGCAAATTGACCTGTCTAAAATGTTCAGTGTTACACTTTTTAGGACAAAATAGAGCTACAGAGCCGAGGGTCTGTCATACAGTACGTCCAATACAATTGTAATAAAGGTCGTTGAGGCGACTTCTGGAATCCGGTATTTTATTCAACTTGCATTACAGCTTTCCTTCACCCTGCTGACAGGCAGTGTGAGAGGGATAGATAGAGAGAGAGACTCACTGCCACGTGGCAACCCGGAGCCCTGCTCACACGTGGCCCCTTCCTCCGTTCGTGTCGTTCGTCTCCACCCCTATTTAATACCCGGGTCACGTGGTACGTTTCCACCAATCCTGGTTAGCCTCCATGGAATATTCTAGGCTCCCTCGTAGGCTCCCGGAACCATGCCCCTGACTCATCTCCCCATTGGCTGTGGCCAACGCCAGCAGAACCAATCCTCTCCTTACAGCTGTTACCTTTGCATTACGTCAGAGCCACGCCCCTAGGCTTCCCCCCATTGGCTATAAACAAGGACCGGCAGAGCCAATCATCATGACGAGTTGTGATACGTCAGTGAGCCGGATATATCACATTACACAATAATCGGGATCAGGCAATGCAATTATTGTTTCCAACTTCCAAAGTGCCCACACATTAAATTTATTATTCGTCAGGATCAAACATCTGCCAAGTTTACGAGTTCAGGAGCTTCTTCCACTGAGTTGTGTGGTTCTTCCTCCAATACACATCTTACGAGTTCCTTTACTATTAAAACCCCTCTGTTTACTGTAAACTATGTATCAGCCAAGCACTTTGGTAGTTCTTGCTTCGCCTTAGACTCAGGTGAAGGCATCATTCGCCATCAATAAATGCATCCTCGATGATGGTCTGCAAGGCAGTAAATACGCCGTGTCGTCCACCCCATTGTAGCTTGACATCAGCATCCCTGTGGCTTGGAGATGAACTTCTGTAGGAACGTCACATTTGAATGCACGTGTTACGAGAAAGGTTCTGTTTTTCTCCGAAGTTGCCCCCGTGTGTAAACGCGCAAGTGCTTTGCTCAGCTTTGCGTTGGTCCGAAGCCTAAAGTGTAAATTCCATATTCCTATGGAGAAAGTCAGTCCGGTTATGTATATTGTCAATTTGACTGCCATGGAATTGTAACATGGGACACCGATAACATTTTAACATGAGCATATTTTTTAGTTTTTTATGTTCTTGTTTCATTTCTTTCCACAACAGGTTTGTACAATGCTTATAAGATCTAAATTCGTTTACCGATGTGCCGGCATTTGTCAAATCAAGAGAGGCGATTCCGAACGTCACAGGAAACGAAGCAATATCGAATGGCCCCCAACAACTCGAGTGGTGACTCCGGATTCGTGAAAAATGTGGGTGCGGCAAATATCAACTCACATTAAAATCTAAATGACAATATGTTAATTAACGTAACATCCACTCATCTCTATTTTTGTCCACATTTACCTACCCAATACGTACACCTCGATCCCTTGCCTACATCTCATATCTATATTTCATGTCATCTCATTAGAATTGTTTAAACATAATTTCCGCTTCGTGGCTCCCATGGGCGAGTTCTGCCACTGCCCCCTCAATCTTCCAGGAATACAAAAAAAATGCCTTTAAACGGTCTATGTTCTCTAATCCACGTGTTCTTTCTTACATCTCTCAATCTATATCGGCATTGTGTGTGAACACGCACAATACAGATACATAATGTTGGCCCCTGCATACATGTATGAGCCAATTACGTTTAAAGCAGTCCATTCTAACCACAGTACGACTAATGCACGCAGAGGCCATTACGCCAAGGTCAGGCAGAGCCAACCCCTGGCTCCGCTGCTGAACAGCAGACGTAGCAAGTTACATTGTTTCCCCTCGTTCGAATCGCACGCAATTCCATGTACGCGCTCACAGACAAAGACAAAGATCGCCCGTCTAGCCTCAACAAACTGTTGGGGCAAGTGCTGTCGACCAGCACCTCCGAAGGCCGTCGGGGCACACGAGAGGATGATTGTCCAACACCACGCCCGGCCGCCTTTGTCTCCCTATTGGTGATGTTTTACCAGGTGTTAATTTGAGGCTGAGTCAACCTAGGGAAGGCCCAGGACCGGTTCGTATAATCGTCACCGGTGTTGGCCGTGAGCGGGAATAGAACTCGGGTGACCGGGCTTCGCAGCGCTCTTAGCTGCTACTACACGACCGCCCCCCACGGACAAAAACAAAGACACGTGGTCGTATTGGCCACGCGCAAGCACCGTCAGCGAGCACTAACTCAGGCTGACACTGCACAGAGGGATTGCCTGAGTCAGCAACCACGTGTGCCCGTCTTTGTCTTCCCAGTGCTGATGCTGATCATGTCACAGGACCGGGTGTTTTCCTTTTTGTAAAGGCTGATGTGTGACCTCGAGGCGGCGGCTAAAAGTCGCATGCAAATGCCGCTTGGCCGCTGGTTGGTGGTGATGTGTAATCATGGACAGACATTGAACCGAAACTTCATTGAGGATCGCGTTGTCATGCGGATGAGCCGTGTCTCACGCCTGGATGGATCGGGTGGGTAAGTAATGTTAGCGAGCGCCTATTAAGGCATATGGGGCCGTCCATAAATGACGTCACACAACTTTGGACGATTTTTGACCCCCCCCCCCCCTCGTCACACGGCGTCACAAAAAGTCAGACCCCCCCCCCCTCAAATATGACGTCACAAAGCTCTGCCCCCCCCCCCAAAAAGAAAACATGCTTCAAATCGCTTTAAACTATTGTCATTGTAGTGCGTATTTAATGTGGCGCTGCACTCTGATGTTGTAGGAGAAACATTTATTAAAACGTCTATTTAATTAAGTAGAACGTGTTGTCTATATTTATTAAAAGTTGCGCTTTTTGATGTGACGTCACATTTCTCAACCCCCGCCCCTCGTCACACATCGTCACAAATGTCTGACCCCCCCTAGGTGCGTGACGTCATTTATGGACGGCCCCTATATACAATATACATATATACACACACTCAGACATAAGCACTTGCACACGCTGCATATCAACTTAGCGTTCACAAATACACGCGGCACGGGCTCACAGAACGCACGCGACACGCAATGCACACGCATTACACATGCACACAACGCCACGCGGATACAGCCTCGGCGTCAACTTAAAGGTGTCGTATATAAGCGCACCCCTGCAATTGCTTGCTTAGGAGCCATCCATTAAGGAGGTACGCAAAAATCTGTCAACACTTGACCCCCCCCCCCACCTGCGTACATACGGGTGACGCACCCCCACCCCCCCAAAACCTATAGAACGGCCGATATTTAATCCACGCAGAACCGATGAAGGATTAATAATATTGACTTAAAGCTTTCGTGACTGCAGGAATTCATATTCTTGGGTTTTTCGGTAAAGTCACTTAGATAGGTTCAAAGGAAATAACAAAAATAACAAAAAACGACGACGTTTCGATCGCAACACAAGAAATCGTCATCGTTTCTCCTGATGACGGTTGCTTGTGTTGCGATCGAAACGTCGTCGTTTTTTTGGTTATTTTTGTTATTTTCTTTGAACCTAAGTGACTTTACCGAAACACCCAAGAATAGTAATAATATTCACGCGTCGAAGCAGACAGACAGTCCACCGCCGGACTATCTAACTAATTTGAAGGCCAATGTAGACAAATTATTATCGAGGCTTCAACCCTCCCCCCCCCCCGTTTCCTATGCGCACATTGTCAGTAGACCCCCCCCCCCCATACTCAAGCGTACGCATTTGGGTTACCCCCCCACCCCGCTCCATGCGTACTAAATGTGTGCCCCCCCCACGCTTACCCCACTGCTACAGCGGATGGGCCTCCACCAGAACGCGCTCTAGAGAGCACCTCGAGTCTACCCCCCCCCCCCCAAGTGGTTCTCAAAGTGGTGGTCCCCGGACCCGAGTCGGTCCTCCAGGTGCACCCCGGTAGCTGTGATGCAAACGCAGATCGATTCGCACAATAATGACGACGTTTACCCTTTGTTTCGGACATCTATATTTTACTCGTGATATTTAATGAAACAAATTTAAGTTCGGTAAACTACCCTGATTAAACTAACCTAACCACCAATATATTTATGTCCCACCCCCCTCCTAAGAAATAAAAATAACCTTATAGCCGCGTAAAAAAAAATTTGTTTGTATGTTCCGGCAATGTTAATCATATTGTATTAGTGGGGGCTGGGTGGGTGGTTCCGCATAAGTGTACTCTTAGGGTTTTTTCGATAAAGTCACGTAGGTAAAAAATAATAAAAAATATGATTTCTTATTATTATTATTTATTATTATTTTAATTTATTATTATTTTTTACCTACGTGACTTTACCGAAAAAAACCTAAGAGTATGAATCCTTTCAGTCACGAAAGCTTCAAATCCGCATAAATGTTTGCATCAACCGGGTGAGCCACGCAGGTTTGAGAAACACCGCTCTGGATGATATTGTACCCCTTGGTGACGAGATGTTAACTACCTCGACTGGTATACAGGAGGTCGTGGGTTCGAACCCGACCCTGACGCCTGTACATTAGGAGTTTGCGTGCTCTCCCCGTGGTCGCGTGAATTTTTCTCCGGGTTTTCCCTTTCACATTTAGAATCAACATGCGTTTGGAGCATATGGCTGCTGGACATTGGCACACGATAAGCCACTTGGTTGAGCTCTCATTTGTGGCCAGGTCGCTTCTGAAAAAAAGAACTGTGTGACTCAGTGGGCCTTACCTGGTTAAATAAAGATAGTGAAAGATACATAGCTCTTTCGCACCGTACCCAGCCAACCGTGGTGATCGGAATTGCCCCCGGGGAAGGACAACAAACTCTCCCACGCGAGCCAGACGTAGAATCACAAACACGCCGACAGAGTACGCGCACCCACAACTACAAACACTCAACGCGTGCACGCGCACACGCACGCGCGCGCACACAATCACGTACGGACCCGCAAAACACAGGGACACCGCTTAAACCATTACACGCACAGATACACAGCGCACGGATCGACACACACACAGGTGCTGTTCGCGAGCAGCTGTGAAGGCCGTAATGACACTCGAGGGCGTTGAGTGGCCAGCGCCACGCCCGGCCGATTTTGTCTCCCCCAATTGGTGATGGGGTTTTTTTTTACCCACGGCACCGGGAACTCGTTTGAGGCTGAGTCGACCTAGGGGAGGCCCAGAGCCGGTTCATATAATCGTCACCCGTGTCGACCGTGATACGGAAATCGAACTCGGGTGGGCGGCTTCGCAGCGCGTCGTGCTCACCGCTCCACGACCGCTCTTACCCAGACAGGCGACACGCGCGCAAGCACAAAGACAAAGATCCCCCGTGTAGCCTTAACAGACTGTAGGGGCAAGTGCTGTTAACGAACACCTATAAAGGCCAACACCACGCCCGTCCGCCTTTGTCTCCCTAGTGGCGATGTTTACACATCGCACCGGGAACTAATTTGAGGCTGAGTCGACCTAGGGGAGGCCCAGGACCGGTTAAGATAATCGTCAGACTGGGGTGTTGACCGTGATGCGGGAACCGAACCCGGATAGCCGGGTTTCTCGTGCAGCGTAGCGCTAACCGCTACACCACCGCTCCCCACACAGACACAACAACAACCGCCATTCGCCACTAAGTGGCGGTGACGTCACCACGACGCTTGTGCCAGGCCATGTGCACCTTGAGGCCACGTGAAGTGTCGAACGCCCGCTGGCAGGAGGTCACGGGGCAGACCCAGGTGCCACGGGTCGACTGACTGAGATGACCGAGATGACTGGCTGATGCACCACCTGTGCCCCCTACTGTGCCAACTTGCTGTGCTTTAGCCACCCGGCGCTCCGCTCGTTGTTGTGAGCGTCGCTCCTCCGCCCTCCGTTGTTGTTGGAGGGCGACTG
Source organism: Lampetra fluviatilis (assembly GCF_964198595.1). Taxonomy (NCBI): domain Eukaryota; kingdom Metazoa; phylum Chordata; class Hyperoartia; order Petromyzontiformes; family Petromyzontidae; genus Lampetra; species Lampetra fluviatilis. Next base: position 12,936,911 of record NC_136280.1, read on the forward strand.
CCTCCAACTGCCCAGTAGCGTCCTTCACGAGCCTTCTCCACAGAGGCCGATCTTGACACCGCTGGTACCAGTCATCGGCAAGTCCACTCAGCTCCACGTCCTCCTGTACCACATCACTCCATCTCTTCTCTAGCCCGTGCCGCGCCCGTTTATCCCCCTCGATCCGGCCGAACAAAAGCTATTTAAGCATGCGGTGGCTGGGCATGCGGGCTACATGACCCAGCCAACGCAGCCTTGCCTGCCGGAGGAGCTCACTGATGGGACTTTGCCCAGATTTTTCAAGGATTTGTGAGCTCCTCACACAATCCAGCCTGGTTAAACCCAGGATGGATCGTAGGCAGGCCAGCCTAAATGTTTCCAACCGGCGAAGATGCTCCATTAGGGGGGGTCCACGTTTCGCAAGCGTAGAGAAGGGAGGGAATGACTGTGGCCGGAAGACCTGAAGCTTCATGCGGAGCGACAGACCAGGTAGCATCCACACAGCGTTACGCAACCGATGAAAAGATATTGCCGCTTGACTGATTCGGAGTGAGACCTCTGCTGTTAAACTGGAGCCGGTCATAAGCACACTGCCCAGGTATGGGAAACTCTCTCCACTACTGCCCCATCACCGATTGGGAGTTGTGGGGGTGGAGTGTCCGATGGTACAAAATACCCAGGCAGGTGCTTAGTTTTGGTGGGGCTGATGGTAAGGCCCCACCTCTTAGTGGCACGCTCCAGCCTCAGCAGCAGCGTCTCCAACTCCTCCTCTGATTGAGCAGCTATTACCAAATCATCGGCATACATAACGTGGTTGACCAATAGGGAGCCATCCCTTGATCGCACCCGGGCATCGATCAGCCTCCCATTATATCTGTACCAAATGGAAATTCCCCCGGTACAGCTATCGAAGGCTTCACGAACTACGTGGTAAAAATAGATGTTAAATAATGTGGGAGCCAGAGGGCATCCCTGTCGTACCCCAAGGTGTACAGGGAAAGGCTCTGACTCCCGGCCACGTAGTTTTACCCGGGCCCGCTCACCATCATGAAGGTCCTTAATGATCGTGCGCAGAGGGTCAGGGACTCCGAAAGCACGAAGAACAACCCAGAGCCCAGGCCTACTGATGGTATCATAGGCCTTGACCAGGTCAATAAAGCAGAGATGTAGGTCTTGTTGGAATTCCCTACACCTCTGCTGTAGCAGACGGACAGAAAATATGGCATCTGTGCAGGACCGCCCTTTCCTGAAACCGCATTGGGGCTCCGCAAGCCTCTCCTCAGCGTGCCTAGCAAGGCGATGTTGAATAATCCTTGCCAGGACCTTTCCCGGCACACTGAGGAGTGAGATGCCCCTGTAGTTGTTACAGTCTGTGTGGTCCCCCTTCTTAAAGAGGGGGACCACCAGGGCATCCTTACAATCCTGCGGAACCCGTCCAGTGGTCCAGATTGTTGTTATGATGTCATATAGGGCAGTCTGTGCACAAACGCCACCCTCCCTGAGCATTTCGCTTGGGAGATCATCTCTGCCCGGTGCCTTTCCTGGTCTCAGACTCCGGACGCCTTCAGTACTTCCTCAACAGATGGCACCTCAGCCAGCCACTCACAGGGGGTGACCTCTTCCAATATTTGAGGCACCGCAGCCTCAGCAGGGTTATCCCCACTTTGTGCCAGGGTGTTTTCCTGGCTGAGGGATTTCCCCTCCCCCAGGACCTCACAGAAATGCTCAGCAAATCTGCAAGCCTGTTCCTGGGGGTCGGAGATTGGATCACCGGTGTGGCGCTGCAGGTTACTTTTTTGATGGAGTTAAATAGTGATTTGTGATCGTGGGCCACTGAGGCAGACTCCATCTCCTCAGCAACCCGCGACCACCACCCATCCTTGCAGCGCCTTACGGCTCTCCGAACCTCCGAGCAAAGTCTGTGGTAAACCTCCTCATTCTCTGACGTGGGATGCTGTAGCCGATGAGAGTGGGCCTGCCACTTTTTCTCAACAAACCTGAACACCTCCTCTGTCAGCCAGGGTTTCTGGGGAGGTCTGGACCGCGTACTCAAAGCAGCCATTGCAGCTGCATGAGTCACAGTCCTAAACCTCGCCCATTTACCCTCGACATCAGGAGGAGTGGGGGACGATGCCAACCCCAGCTGCAAGCGATGATGAAATTCTCGCTTGCAACTTTCATCAGCTAACTGAGACCAGGCCACTTTAGGTCGGAATGGGGTCCTGGGTGTACACCCACCACCGGAGTGGAAGAATGGCAGGCGCATCTTACAGATGACTAGTCGATGGTCAGAGGGCAGATCAGCTCCTTGGTAGGTCCTGGTGTCAAGGACATGGGCTCGCATCCGCTGGTCCGTCACTATGTAGTCCAGCAGATGTTCTTGCTTGGACCCGGCATGCATCCATGATGTTGTGTGGATGCGCCGATGCCGGAAGAGCGTGTTGGTAATTACAAGCCCATGAGCTGCACAAAAAAATCTAGCAGCCTCCTAACGTTGTTATTGAGCTGATCTGGCCCATGCCTTCCAGTCACTCCAGACCAGGTGCCAGCATCATGACCAACTCGGGCATTGAAGTCACCCAACAAGATGACTCTGTCCCGAGTGGCCACTTTAGCCAGCACCTGTGACAGGAGGTCATAGAAGGCATCTGACTCATCGGCTTTGCCTGCATCCCTCCACGGATGTTCGTCTTCGGTGGGGGCATAAGTAACCACGACCACCACTCTTTGCCTCCGGTTGATGGGAAGGCGAGCCCAAAGTATCTTGGGGCTTACAGCTTCCCACACCTCACTGCCACGCTCCCACGCCCCCTTCATTCTTTTGTTCAGAATAAGAGCCACACCCTGTTGTTTGGCAGTCTCCTGCCCCGAGTAGAGGACTGTTCACCCCTCATAGTGGCAGGAGCCAGAACCGGTCCACCGGACCTCCTGAATGCCACAGAGATCCAGGCGGTACCGGTCCAGCTCCCGACAAAGGAGTGGCAGCCTCTCCTCCGCAGTGAGCGTTCGAACATTCCACGTGGCCATCCGTAGTGGCTTTTCGTTGTTTCTGGAGAAGCCCCGAGAGTGAAGATTCAATCTCCTGGCTCTGCCAATTGGGGTTTGGCCAGGAGACGACATAGACGCCTGTCCCCCCGGGGCCTCCGGCACAAGCTTATTTGTTACATATTTATGTTTAATTCGTAGTTTCGTGGTAATAAATTAAAGGTGGAGGGGTTACCAGCCCCTCGCACCCGTCTAGAGCCCCCGTTTAGCCACTGTGGTGGTCACAGACGCCATGAGGGGAGAGGCCAATGGGCATTGGCCCTCCCCCCAGAGCACTGTCCACGACAGTGTTGCCCGTCCGGCACCGCGAGGAGGTAGGGGGTTGTTTTGCCGGACTGTGACACACACACTGTGACACACACACTGTGACACACACACACTGTGACACACACGCACACAGTGACCCGCTACACCACCGCTCCCCACACACGCACTGTGACACACACACGCACCGTAACACACACACACAGTAACCCGCTACACCACCGCTCCCCCCACACACACACACGCGCGCGCACTTGGCCACGCACTCACGCACGGACACGCATGCGCCAATAGCGGGAGCGAGCGAGCATCCTCGCATCCTCGCTCATCAGGGATGAGGAAGGCGGAGGCAGCTGATGCCGCCACCACCGCCGCCGCTGCCGCTGCTGTTACCCCTCCAACTGCCTCCCTCCCTCCCACACCACACGCGCGTGTTTCCATCACGCGCGCGCATTCCTGAATGAATGAATGTAAGACGGAGATTCGTTCGCCGTCCGTGAAGACGAGGCGACGAGAGGCTCGCCGTGGAGAAGACGCGGAGAGGTGAGATTCCTGATCGTGGAGCCGGGGGTGGGGTGGGGTGAGTGGGGTGAGTGGCGTTGGAGGAGGAAAAGCGCAGCTCCTCTCGTGCGCATTTTTACAGCAGGGATGCTGCTATGCGGTAGCTGTCCTACTACCTCTTATACACACACACACGCCGTATTCTTATATATATACACACATACACTATATCATGGATGTATTTTTTATATTTGTAAATACGCCGTATAGGGTACATGTGCCCAGACTTCCAATGCAGTATTGTTATTCTTTGCGACGTAATTTCGCGCGTTTCGCAATGAGCGTGTGTATGTGTGCATCACTGGCGGATATTCGAAGCCGGCAAACTGGGCCTCCCATAGATTGACTCAGCCTCAAATGGGTATACCTGGTGCGTCAACAATCAGCACTGGGGAGACAAAGGCGGCCGGGCGTGGTTATGACCGCACCGTCGCTAACAGCACTTGCCCCGAAAGCCAGAAAAGCCTATACGGGGGGGGATCTTTGTCTTTGTATAATGTGCCGATGTGCCAAGCCTTGCAAATCGGTGGCGTCTGCGTCTTGTTTTGGAGGCCCTCTTCCAGCAGTGGACTGACCATGGCTGATGGTGACGATGATTTTTGCCAATGCCTTCATATTCCACCCAACGTATATCGAGCAAGCGACCGCCTGTGTGTGTGTGTACAATACAATGTATGTGCACAGTCCTCTTGTAACAGGATACGCACCACGAGACTGTGTCTATATATACACAGATATAACGCCATTTACCATTCCACTGCTGGATCAACGAATCCCCTCCCCCAGCCTCTCTCCACGCTCTGTTGTGTGTCACTTAGGAGGGGGTGTTTTGTCGTAACCATACTTCACCACGCTGGTCAGTGCGTTGGAGAGGCCCTGTGGGATGGCTCAGATGTTTTGTGACTCGTCACCAACAGCATCAATGGTGCCTTCGTGCGTTCCGTGTGATTTACATATACAGTGCATCCTCCCATACAGCCTTTTGAATTTTTTTTTAGGACTATTCCACATATTCCGCTAATACGCGCGTCTTAATGCACACCATATTTACATGTGCACGTGTTATCATCATGTACGTGCCAGAGGGTGCCTTGTCAATTTACACCGCAGTGGAACAACGCGTTTGTGCTGCACATCGTTGCCATGCCAGGAGCGAATATCTGAACCGGTGCTGCGTCTCGTCGCCTTTAAACGAGCACCTGGTGCGGTGTGTAAACATCAACACTGGCGGAGAAGACAAAGGCGGCCGGGCGTGGTGTTGCCCACCCCCCCCACGTGTGCCACCGTGCCGGCCTTCACATAGGTCCTCGCTAACAGCACTTGCCCCGATAGCCTGTTAAAGGCTACACGGCGGGAGCTTTGTCTTAATGTACTCTATATGTGCGTGTATAATGTGGTGTATATACAAGGTGTGTGTGTTTATTAGCGCATGTCCATTGTCACAATACAAAGACAACGGTCACCCGTGTAGCCTTCACAGACTGTAGGGGCAAGTGCTGTTAGCGAGCACCTATGAAGGCCGGCACAGCACACGAGGGGGTGTGGGTGGCCAGCACCACGCCCGGCCGCCTTTGTCTCCCCAGCGGCGATATTTACGCATCGCACAAGTTACTCGTTGGCTGAGTCGACCTAGGGGAGAGACCCAGGACCGGTTCAGATAATCGTCACTGCTGTCTTCTGTGGACGGGATCGAACTGGGGATCGCCGGCTTCGTAGCGCAGTGCGCTAACCGTTGTCACCCCCCCCCACACACGTGTAGTGTTACACACGTGGACAGGGGTGTACTCATACAAATACACGTGGGCTGTCAATGTGCGTGTGAGCGGTGAGGGTAGTGGTTAGCGCACTGCGCTTCGAAGCCGGCGGAATATTTGTCTTTGTAAGCTGCATCACGCCAGGCACACAATGCGTACGCCACAGTGCTCAGTCGTGCTCATTATGTATCCGGGAAAACCCTCACTGAGTCTCTGACACTCTTTCAAGAGGCGCCTGCCCCGCATTGGGATGTGTATGACCAACTCCACGAACGAGTGTTTTGGGAGAGAACCCGCGTATACGAGGGCGGAAACACTGAAAAGGGACCGCACAGATGGACGCAAAGATCCATTGTTGGCACTGCCATTTCCTGGCAACCACGCAGGTCCAGGTACCATCCAAAATCTAACCAGGGTCAAAATCCTGCTTAGCTTACAAAATACGAGATCAGGGGCATTGGGCGTCGAAATATGTGTGTTCTAAAGTACACAATGCATTGTGCGTCTCATAATGTATACAGGGCTTCATTGAAACCGGAGCCTAAGGCTGAGCTCCGGAAAATGTCTCCACTGGGCGGGGCCTGGGGGAGGTTGGGGGTACGCCTCCGAAAAAGATTCCATGAGAAATTAGGTTAAGAACCAGGCTACAGTCTACATTATAGACTGCCAGTACACTCACCCAGCTTAATAACTAGGCTACAGTCTACATTATAGACTGCCAGTACACTCACCAAACTTAATAACCAGGCTACAGTCCACATTATAGACTGCCAGTACACTCACCAAACTTAATAACCAGGCTACAGTCCACATTATAGATTTCCAGTACACTCACCCAGCTTAATAACCAGGCTACAGTCTACATTATAAACTGTCAGTACACTCACCCAGCTTAATAACCAGGCTACAGTCTACATTATAGACTTCCTGTACACTCACCAAACTTAATAACCAGGCTACAGTCCACATTATAGGCTGCTAGTACACTCACTCCGATTAAGAACCAGGCTACAATCTACATTAGTGTTTTTTTGTTTTTATTATTTTTGTATCATTTTTATTCACAAAATTTTTTTCATTATTTTTCTATCTACGTGACTTTACCGAAATAACCAAAAAATATCACATGATTACGTTTGTGTCCCCCAGGAAAGCCTCGCGGGGTCTCATTACTCTTTTTGTTAGGTTCCTGCTAGGATATTGAGCGTCACGGTGGCGAGTGTTCACTACTCCGCCTGATATACAGGAGGTCCTGGGTTCAATCCCGACCACTGTATATCTGGAGTTTGCATGTTCTCTCTCTCTGTGGTCCCTGTGGATTTTTCTCCGGGTCCTCCGGGTTTCCCCTCCACATTTAGCATCAACATGCGTACAGAAATTATTCACAAAGATCATTTGGAAAAGAAAAAAAACATACTGTTCAGAGGCAAACGAACCGCAAACGAAAGCTGGTATTATAAACGTTTTCTCTACCAGATTCTTTAATAAGTACAGTGCAATGCCTCGATTTTGTACACTACGACAATGCATGTAATTCACTGGAAAATTATGCAGTCATCAAATCTCTCACAAACCAAGGCCGAAATAAACACTTTTTTTATGAAAACCTTTTGCAAGGATGGAATAACTACACCGAGAGTGAATAATGAAAGGAGCAGAATACAAATCAAGTGAGCCAGGAAATGATATACCAAAAATAATTCACCTTGACATGAGAAAGGAGGATAATAAAGGCATAAACATATATGGGAAAATATTAACCATCTCCGATCTGCTGATAACATCGTAGGACAACCATTGTAAATCAATTACAGGGAAAATGAACATAATAAAGACCGAGATGAGGGATTCAAATTGAGCAATCATTGGAAGGATGTAATTAACCAAGTTAAACTTTAACTGCTAGACAGCCAGTTTAGATTTATTGTCATACTCATATCCTTATTCCCAGTCTGTTACCCCCAGCTTCACACACAACCATCACCATTACCGCACGTTAGTGTTCATCTTGCGCATTCCTAATTTGCCCCCCCCTCCCGGCAGCCTAACAAAAGGCTGCTTAATCTTAGCTTTCTTCTTCTTGGTTCTTTCGGTAAAGTAACGTAGAAGGAAAATAATAAAATAATGAAAAGAAAACATTATGAAAAAATATAATATAATACATCTATTTATTTATTTATTTATTTATTTTTTCCCTTCTACGTGACTTTAAGAACCAAGAAGATGAATCCCTGCAGTCACGAAAGCTTTAAATCGAAACTTAGCTCTACTTCCGCCCCCTGCATCACAAAGCTTCAGTTGGAGCTCCATGCGTTGCCTCCCAACGCCCTCCCCGTTCCTCACATCTTTGCCTCCCAGTCCACAGCCCGCCCACACACTCACCTTGCCCCCTCCATCCATCCCCCGCGACTATATAATTCCTCGTCACAGCCATCTCTTAGACACACTTAAGCGGTTGTGCTTTCCCTACGTTGTCCCCACCTGAAGAAGGACGCTTGTGTTGCGCCCGAAACGTCGTGATTTAATTTAGTTGTTTTCAGTGTATGTTGGATTAGGCCACGTGGTCTTACCAAAAAAACAAATATGGAGCATTGCATTGGCTACACACACCCTACGTTGTAAATGTTTGTACAAAAGGGTCTGCTAAATACCATCAAAAATATTTGTCGGAGGTACACGAGTGGGAAACATCAGAGAATGAAAACCCAGGACAGTTATTGAAGGCAGACCGTGATCAACGTGATACAACAGAGAGCAGGTTGGAGGGCTGTAAAATGAAAAGCAATATGTGCCTAGCCAGACACTGTACCTCGAGTCCGTAATTAGCCGCACAGTAAAACATAATTCTGCATCGGATCAAAGATCGCCCGTGTAGCCTTAACATACCTTTGGGGCAAGTGCTGTTAGCGAGCACCTAATAAGGCCGGCACGACACACGGGTCGCGGTTAGGTGGCCACCAACACGCCCGTCCGCCTTTGTCTCCCGAGTGGCGGTGTTGACACACTGCGCCAGGAAGCTAAGTTGGTGCCGAGACGACCGAGGAGAGGTTCCCAGAACCGGTTCGGATATTCGCCACTTTCCTTGATCGTGGGCGGGAATTGAACTCGTGTGGCCAGGTTTGTGGTGCACGCAGCACGCCGCGGAAACCGTTGATGCAACAGCCCGGTAAATGTATTCAAAATAAGTGTAGATATGTTTAAAATTACTCATTGTACTTGATTGTAAGGATTTACAGGTGCTTTCATTTGCGTTGTGAGTTTTAAATGTTGAGCCATGGTTTACGTGGGTTGCTGGCTTGTTGTTGTTGTGTGTTAAATTGATTCTTCAAGGTGTTCGCAGCTAGCCAGAAATGTCAGCTAACCCGGACCAAGTGCTCACCTCTCGTGTTAGTACGGCTAACAGGGGGTGTTACACTCACATGTGTGTGTGTGATCCCTATACGGAGGATCTTTATCTTTGCTCTGTAAAGCACAGAGCTTGTAGGGAGCGGTAGTGCGTTTACGAACCCAGCGACCCGAGTTCGATTCCCGCTCACGGCCAACACCCATTGACGATTATCTGTACCGGTCCTGGACCTCCCCTAGGTCGACCCAGCCTCAAATGAGTACCTGGTGCGGTGTGTGTACACATCGACACTGGAGAGATAAAGACGGGCGGGCGTGTGTGCTGGCCACCCATGTGCACCGTGCCGGCTTTCAGAGGTGCTCGCTAACAGCAACTTGCCCCAACAGTCTGCTAAGGCTGCACGGGGGATCTTTGTCCTTTTGTGAAGCAAAAGCAAAAGGACAAAGGTCATCGCAGTCAGCCACAAGCCATGCCACCTGCTGGGTCTGCCCCGTGACCTGTTAGCGGGCCTTCGACACTTCACGTGGCCTCAAAGTGCAACTAGCCTAGCACAAGCGCCGTGGTGACGTCCCCGCCACTAAGTGGTGGACGGCGGCTGTTGTTGGTCTGTAAAGCATGCACCATGTGTAAATTAGACAAATTACAGATGGAGCTGTCCAAACTACGCGTGTGTGTGTGTGACTGCCCGACGGTCCAATGTTTTCCCGCAAAAAGAAAACTGCATTTAATCCGATCCGCGAGCGTCACTAACGCGGGTCCACCGTGGCATTTTTGGGATTCAATCGATGAATTAAATTATCCCATAAAACATCTCGCGTAAAACAGTGAACGTTACATAGCAGCGATGCTGGGTCGGTTTGCGGCCGCTGTGGTGGTGGTGGTGGCAGTGGCAGTTGTGGGCCCTGTGCAGCGATTACTGCCGACCAGTGGTGAAAGTGATGTTCGCGTGGAAGATGTTTTCTCTTTTTCGTCTCTCCATCTCGGCGTTACTTGACTCATTATCAGGGGCGGGCGGGCGGGGGGGGCACTTTAGCCGATGAGGCATCGTCGGTGTGTGAGGGCCGCCACACATTTGAAACACCATTGTTGGGTTTGACAGCAGCACGATGATGATGATGATGGGGGGAGTGTGTTCACATGTTGTGTATTGTCGGGGGGGGGGGCGCACTAAAGGCCATCAGGGGCCGCCAGTGGCCCGCGGGCCTTGCAATGAAGAACAATGCTCGATCTCATATTGTTGTTCTTATTACATCCTTATCTCATTTATTTGTCTGAAAAAAATATCTACCATTTCTCTCTCGTATATCTCTTTCCTCTCTGTTGCACAACACAGTATCTCACTTCTTAATTGACTGCCCCTTGAATGTCTCTTCTGAATAGATCTCCGATCTCGTCATTACATATTTTATGAAGAATACATTTCTTGCTGAGGAGCATAAACCATCGCGCAAACTCCGGTCATCCTCGCAGCAGCTTTTGGATCGCCATCGAACAAAGACGGACACCGCATCGCGCGCTTTCAAATGCGCTTCTGCGACCGTCTGGTACGCTCTTTCTTCTGACATTAAGAAGCCACTGGAGTTATGCGACCTTAAATCTCGATTGAAAACTAATTTCTTTAGAACTGCTTTTTGTGTGGAGTGTGTTGTCTCTTCCCCCGCACCTCTGATTAGCACGGTTGGCTACGTAGAGTGCGAAAAAAGTTTCATATATGTAGCAGGGAGCGGTGGTACAATGTTTGGCGCACTTCAGTACAAACCCAACCACCTGAGCTCGATTCCCAGCCATGGCTAACATCTGTGGCGTGTGTTATCTGAAGCGGTTCTCAGCCTCCTCGAGGTTGACTCAGCCGTAAAATGAGGAGCTGGTGCAGTGTGTTGACATCAACACTGGAAGCAAGGGTTGTCGGGCATGGTGCTGGCCACACCACCGCATTGTGCATGGCGTTGATCTTCATAGGTGCTCACGAACAACTCCAGTAATCTACTAGGCTTAAGGTTAGAGTTTTGTTGTGGACAAAGTTAGGGAAATATGTATTATAATTTGAATGTCATAGGTAATGACATAGCTGGTAAACAAATCCCCAATAAATTTGGCAATAACATTGTGACCTAAAAATAATGTATATAATAACAACACTTCTGCTTACCTTTTCTAAAAAGAGGCATATGAATAGTTACTTAATAGTTATTGAGTACAAGTCAAACCCTTGAATAATCAAAGAGTATAAAACAACGTTATTTATATCAATAGTAAAATTATAACACGTGATGGCATGTTGCATTGTGGTAAAGGTAGGCTTGTGTGAGAACAAGGCCCTGTCCACCCAGCAGAGCATCCCTGGGCCCAATCACCACCACCTCAATCAAAGGAACTTAACTGCTCAATATTATTGTGGCAGAGAAGTCAGAGAAATTAAATGTGATGTGGAGTAGAGCATAACAAAAAACATTTCACATTTAAACTAAGAAAGGGTAGTGTTTGTCTAGCACTCCGAAATAAAGCTATGCTTTAAGTGAAGTTGCGTTCTATCAGTCCTGCCGCCTGAACGGTATTCAGTTGAATTATGAGGCGACCTTCTGTCCTTAATCTGGTCTCATTCCCATCAGAGATCAATGCAACGCCATGCACCAACATGTTACATGCACCAACATGTTACATGCACCAACATGTTACATGCACCAACATGTTACATGCACCAACATGTTACATGCACCAACATGTTACATGCACCAACATGTTACATGCACCAACATGCTACATGCACCAACATGTTACATGCACCAACATGCTACGTACGGTAAAGAGGGGGTACTTGGCTGTAAGATCGGCAGCTCACCAGCATTGGTTCAAACAATCCTGAGTCTGCTTATGAGACGCGGTATGTCTAAACCGGTCCAGAGTTTGCTTGACTTGAAATCAGTGCTACTGAAATTATGAACTCCCAGAAGACCGAGCAGCTGATGGGTTGTGTAAGAAATACTTTGATATTTTTTTTTATGTGTAGAGACAGATGTATGAAGAAGACATTGCTTGTTTATATTGTTATTTATGTTCTCCACGACAACGCGAATCATTATTTTGTGTCACAAGGTAGGTCACTACAGCATATGATAGATCACTACTGAGTAGAAGGCCAAGTTCACGATCAACTGAATGTCCAAACACAGTCGCAGACATGTAAAAAGGTTACTAAACATCGCTGCTTGACCAGGACTGTCACGGTTTTATAATTCCTGTTCCCTAAAGCATTTGCGAAAGATTATTATTTCGCTGGCTTAATGCTTGACTCGTATGTGATTAGTATGTGCAATGGGTGGGGGCTACCCGAGTGGTGGGCGGGGTTGGCAGGAGTAGGCGGAGCCAAGGGGCTGGAGGCAAGTTCCATTGAGAGAGGGCCTGTTCACAATGGTGGCCGGGCTAGTTGTTGAGTGGATGTGGCTATTGAAAGTGGGTGGGGCTGCTGGAGGGAGGGACTGCCAAGCTCGGCACGTGTCCTGTGGTTGAGCCTTCAAGAAATTGTGCAGTTTTGCAGACGTGTCGGCTACGTGTACGTGCGTCCAAGGGAGATGGCATTTAAACATAGGTTATGACAATGTTTGCTGCGTTTACTTTTAAATAAAGTATGTTAATTTCAACAATATACACTAATTCTAGATTTGAGGTTTTCGTGACTGGTTTTTTCGGTAAAGTCACGTAGGTAAAAAAGGAAAATTAATTAAATCACGTAATATACACTACGTGGTTGTTGTTGTTGTTGTTTTATCAACCATGGGCTGTAATTGGTTTCGAGCTTGACCATATTTTAGCATCTCACTCCACATGAGGCAAATTACTTTTGTTCACAGATGATAGGGATCGTATATTTGTAAGTGTTTAGCGCGAGACAAAGCAGTTTATAACTTTAGGTTGACCTTGCCGAATGGGTAAGTTTATGGTTTTCAGATGTTGTAAGTTATAATCGTATACTCCATTGTTTTTGTGTAAAATGTAAGCTTTCTGGCCTCTCTAGAACATCTTTTGGAATCTACATCAGTCACTCGGTTGCAGTCGACATGTACAGTGCAGGGTGGTCCAGATGTCTTGTGACCCCCCATTTAATTTTCTAAAAAAACATATTGTTCAAGTAAGCTTTATTTAAACATAAATTGAATATGCAAAGGGAGGGGGGAAATCTTAGGGGCCAGTTAATTGGGGGTCACCTGACATCTGGACCACCCTATTGAACACTCAGCGAGCTGAGTATTATTCCTGGACAGGGCCAACATCGGTGGCGAGTGACATCCGAACTGGACCTCTCCCGCCACCCAATATCCCCTGCACCAACCCATGCTCTGACAAGCGTGAAGTAAAGTGACATAAGCCCCGAGGCCCGATGTGGTTTGTGGGAGGCCTTCATCCAGCAGTGGGTTGACAGGGGGCTCGACATACCGTACGAATAAAAACATAGCAGCAAATATGATGCCATTGCTGAGTCTCAAGACTTATTCATGAGGATATTACTTTGGGATGTTCGTGGGGAGCAGCAGTGTAGCGGGTTGTCGTGCTATGCTACGAACCCGGCGACCCGAGTTTGATTCCCCGCTCACGGCCAAGACCAGTGAGATCGAAACCGGTCATGGGTTTCGCCTAGGTCGACTCAGCCAGGAATGAGGACCTGGTGTGGTGTGTAAACGTCACCACTGGGGAGATAAAGGTGGCCGTGCGTGGTGTTGGCCATCCACTCCCTTGTGTGCCGTGCCGGCCTTCATAGGTGCTCGCTAACAACACTTACCCCAACAGTCTGCTCAAGGCTATACGGGGGATCTTTGTCTTTTTTTGGCCAAGGCCTGATGGAGTACTTCTGGGAGGAAACAATGGGGCCTACGGCTGGTGTACGTGGCCAAGGGAGCGGTCTCTGTGGTGACAAATTCAGCACATCCTGAGGGCAGCAACAAAAACAAATGCAAGCTGTCACCGAGAAGGCAGTTCCAGCAGCCAGAAAAGAAATACGGCAAAAGTTGACGATAATGGCTATGCTGTGCTGATGAGGCCCAATTGGTATGAAAGCGATTCATAGTTGCCTTGTTATCCTTCTGCTGCCTAAATAAATGAAAATGCACTGCGTAAGCTTATTTGAGCTGGTGGCCATCACGAGGTTGTTGTGCATATTGGCATGCGGAGGATGCTGGGATGCTGACATGTTTTGGTGTTTAATTCACTTATTTGTGTGTGTGTAGATAATTTAGCTTTGGGCTGCACACATTTTTTTTCGTGTTGAATTGTCCCTTCAGATGGAATAGTGCTTGAACAGTATTTTTCGTCGTCAACGGTGATGATAAATTCTAGATTTGAAGCGTTCGTGACTGCAAGGATTCATACTCTTAGGTTTTTTCGGTAAAGTCACGTAGGTAAAAAATAAATAGAAATAAAATAAATGTAATAATAAATGAAATAAATCAATTAAATCACTGTGATTTAATTGATTTATTTTTATTTATTATTATTTTATTTCTATTATTTTTTACCTACGTGACTTTACCGAAAAAAACCTAAGAGGTGATGATAAAACTCAGAAAACCACAATCGGTTTGGTCCAGAAATCCCCGGCTGCTGGACCCGACTTGTTGTTTTATGTTTCCACGGCGAAACAGATCCTAGTCTTTTTTTTACGAAGAAATAATTAATTCCCACGTGCTTTCACTAAGTTCATCCCACACGTCTGTGCGCCGCTCACTGTGCTGTGTTACAATTGGACGGTTGTTCTGGCAAAGGCATCCCTTCTCGAGGTGGGTTTGGTAGATCAGACAAAGGTCATCGTGAGCAGACTGACAGCCGGCGGGGGCGTAAAGTGGGTAGGAGATGGCGGTACACAAAATGAGTATCCGATCTGCGTGCGCCAATATTGAGTGTTATACTCTTTGGTTTTTTCGGTTAAGTCACGTAGGTAAAAAATATAAAATAAATTAAAATGAAAACAGATCAAATTAATTTTAATTTATTTTATATGTTTTACCTACATGACTTAACCGAAAAAACCAAAGAGTATTGATCCTTGCAGTCACGAGTGGTATCCCCATCGTTTATAGGGGAGTTCTCTCAGCACTTTGGTGTCCTCCCACATGCAAAATACTCATTTAGGAATTGGTCACACATACCAGATGGGTGCGGTGGTGCAGTGGTTAGGGCAGTTTACTTTCAACTCACAGCCACGGGGTTTTCCTTCACCAAACCCGTGCTTAACAACGTGGTGAAGTATGGTTTAACAACCACCTCATGACAGACACAACTAGACCGAGGCCTTTATCCACCCAGCGGTGGATATACAAAGGGCTGTACAAACATTCAAATGCAGGGCTGACGTTAAAAACAAGTTTTGAGGCTTTGGGTAAATATATTCAGTTACGAACTCAAATACCTCGCATATGGAGCTCAATAAACGTCTTGATTAGTGATAATTTAGTATTCACGACTACAGACCTTGTGTTAGCAGGAGGCATTTTTTTTTTTCAAATGCTGCCGTGCATGTCTCTAGGTGCTGGTGGCTCAAATGCAACGCCAAGGAAACAGCCACTGAACTCAAACTGCGAGTTGACAAAACGTGAGTTATTTGCTTATTTACATCTTGTTAAGGTGCCCAAGTCTAACACCTATAATGTGTTCATACTGTAAGGAATAACAATGGGTCCAAGTTCAGCATTTCAAAATATATATTTGTACGTTTTGGCTGCCCTTCATACTCTACAGGACACGCATATTTATATGTTTATACACACACACTTGTATCCACTTATAGATACCCCACTGATATGACTTAATGACTGCAGATTACCACATGGTTCCATGCTGAAAGAACATCACACGGGCTATGTTACGTAACCATTATCAGGAGTAAGCTAATTTGTTTCGTGAAGCAGCATTGGCAGTGGTACATTAGCACAGAATTTTTTTTAAACACATTTATCAATAACGGATGTGTTGAGGGCACCATGGTGGCGAGATGGTAACTACCTCGCCTGGTATACAGGAGGTTGTGGGTTCAATCCCGACCCTGACGCCTGTACATTTGGAGTTTGCATGTTCTCCCTTTTGGTCGCGTGGATTTCTCTCCATGCCCTCCGGATTTCTCCTTCACATTTCTAAACATGCGTTTCGAGTATTTGGCTGCAATACATCTCTACATGATAAGCCACTTTGTTGAGCTATCATTTGTGGCCAGGTCACTTCTGAAAAAGAGCTATATAGCTCAGTGGGCCTTACCTGGTAAAATAAAAAAAATTGTATAGTTTAAGAACACTGTCGCCTTGAAAAGGGAAAAAAAACATTGGGCGACGTTTTGGGGTAATGGCCCTTCCTCTGAGCACAGTGCGAGTGAGACCCGAGAGACAGAGACTCAGGAGAAGTTGAAAGATTTAAGACTGTACTCCTGTAGAGACTTTGAGTTTAAAATTTTCAATGCGAGGTCTCCCTATTATTTGAGTGAGGTGTCTATAAGTGGATCACCCTGTACCAGATAATTTTGTCCTAGGGAATTGTACTTCACAAAATGCACGAATGCACGTTGTTTTTGTTGTGTTAACTAACTCGCCTCTTATTTGCTGCCCACTTGTGTTTTGATGTTGCAGTTGTTGCTGTGGCGACATCACCAGGTGGGTGGCGTCCATTTTGAAATTGTTGAGCGGGGAGAAGGGAAATGGCCACTGGGGGCCCCAGTCTCAAAAAAGCCTCGGAATTGTTGAAGATAACCTTTCCCAGTAGACGCTGGTGCGAACGTTGTGCCAAAGGTTTACTGGGTTTCCCACTTTTTATGAAAACTCAACATATAGAATTTTCGAAGATGTTTTTAAACAAGATGTTAAATCCCCTCACCTGGTATGCAGGAGGTCGTGGTTTTGTTCCCGACCCAGACGCCTGTATATGTGGAGTTTGCGTATTCCCTCTCCCCGTGGTCGGGTGGATTTTTCTCCGGGTACTCTGGTTTTTCACTCCACATTTAAAAACACACGTTTTGAGTATTTGGCTGTTATAAATTTCCACGTGAAGAGCCACTTCGTTGAACAATTATTTGTGGCCAGGCCACTTCTTGAAAAATAGCCATATAGCTCAATGGGCTTTACCTGGTAAAATTTTACCTGGTCAAATTTAAATAAAAAAATCGGCAATCAGAAAATTATGCTTGTGCAAATTTTATTCGTGGTGTAGATGATTTAGACAGCCTAGTTACCATTGTAACTATTGTAAATGCTTACATGCTCAATTAAACATTGATATGCTCAATGAATGTGCCAAATAAAGTCTCTCCTAGTCCTAATTCAGGGGCTGGAAATCCACATGTGTCCATAGCAAAGGCAATGGAGCTTTCATTTGAGGTGTAAACATATGCCAAACAATTACATTTTTTCCAAATTATCGTAAAGTTTGCAATAACCCATAAAAAAACATGCAAACGTTGACTAATGTTCAATGTTTACCAGGAATGTACAAATACAATCTCTGAATTTTGTTTCTGAAATTGTCTCAAACTTACCAATTGTGCATCATGCGATATAATATAAATTCACATAAAGGAAGCCCTTGAAAGCTATTATTTGAGGTTGCATTGCATCTCAACTTTGGGGGAGCATGTACTCCACTGCTCCCTATTTTGTCATGGCCATGTGCATCACCGCTGATGTTTGTTTTAATGCAACATATGATTTTGTATTCTGACATGGCGGTGGTGGTGGTCCTTGCTTTTGCTTTATTTGTGTTGTATGTATGCATGTATGTTGAACTTCTTTCGCGTCGTACGTAGCAGCAACCGTGCTAATCGGAGGTGCGCAGTGTTGCCACCGCTGCTGTTGTTTCCATTGGCTGATGTTGGTGCATGTGCTGCTGTTGACATTGCTGCAGTCGTTGCCCTTGCTGTTATTGCTGCTGACGTCGCCGCCGTGCCGTCCTTGTCAACGATTCGCCGACACAATGTACGTGTACCGACTGCTTCCAAATCCGACCCCTCTCCTTCCCCTCCGTCCCTCCCTCCCTCCCTGCTCAACCAACTCTCCAGACTTAGGCTCCAACCCGCCCCCCCGCCCCCTTTCCTGCTATGACGGTCGCTGGCGGCAACGACGGGACGGCCGTGCACGGCAGCACGACGGCGATCTACAGCCAGACGCACGGCAACTACGCGCAGCGCGCTCAGCTTGGAGATGGCAACGAGCGCGTGGTCATCAACGTGGCCGGCATGAAGTTCGAGACGTGCGCGCGGACGCTCGCCCAGTTCCCCGACACCCTGCTGGGCGACCCCGCGCGACGCGCCCAGCACTTCGACCCCCTGCGCAACGAGTACTTCTTCGACCGCAACCGGCCCAGCTTCGACGCCATCCTCTACTACTACCAGTCGGGCGGGCGGCTGCGCAGGCCCGCCAACATCCCCTTCGACCTGTTTTCCGAGGAGATCCGCTTCTTCGAGCTGGGCGAGGAGACGATCCAGCGCTTCCGCGAGGATGAGGGCTACATCCGCGAGGAGGAGAGGCCGCTGCCCGAGTCGGAGCTAAAACGCCAGGTCTGGCTGCTCTTCGAGTACCCTGAGAGCTCAAGTGCGGCTCGCGTAGTTGCGATTGTCTCCGTTGTCGTGATCTTGGTCTCGATTATCATCTTCTGTCTGGAAACGCTGCCACAGTTTCGGCAGGACGGTGACGATGAGTTAGAGACCAATAGCACTATGGAAAGTGTACCAAAGGCCAGCTTCGCAGCTGACCCATTTTTCCTCGTAGAGACGGTATGCATCGTGTGGTTTTCCTTTGAGCTCTTAGCACGGTTTTTGGCCAGCCCGAGCAAACCCGCATTCTTCCGCAACATCATGAACAGCATTGACGTGGTGGCCATCATGCCGTACTTCATCACGCTCGGAATGGAGCTGGCCGAGCAGCAGGGCAACGGTCAGCAGACCATGTCGCTCGCCATCCTGCGCGTCATCCGCCTGGTGCGCGTCTTCCGGATCTTCAAGCTGTCTCGCCATTCCAAAGGCCTCCAGATCCTGGGCCAGACGCTCAAGGCGAGCATGCGTGAGCTGGGGCTGCTCATCTTCTTCCTCTTCATCGGCGTCATCCTCTTCTCGAGCGCCGCCTACTTCGCCGAGGTGGACGAGCCCACGACGTACTTCACGAGCATCCCGCACGCGTTCTGGTGGGCCGTGGTCACCATGACGACGGTTGGCTACGGCGACACGGTGCCCGTGACGGTGGGCGGCAAGGTGGTGGGGTCGCTGTGCGCCATCGCCGGCGTGCTCACCATCGCGCTGCCCGTGCCCGTCATCGTGTCCAACTTCAACTACTTCTACCACCGCGAGACCGACGTTGACGACTCGCACTCCAACGTGGCGCAGTCGCCGAAAAACTCCGCAGTTAATTACCCCTCGAATGAGTCGCTGAAGAAGAGCGCGCCAAGCACACCGGTGCACACGCCCGGCTCCGTGAGCTGCCACTCCGTGAGCAAAGGCGACAACACGCACACACACACGTACGTGGCCAACAGCTATGAACATAAGTGCCAGCCCACCGACGTGTGAACGATCATGTTGTTAGCGCGAATTTAAGGTTGCTGTTTTTGAGTTAATTTAATGCTGCGACTTGTCAGTCGTGTATCATTGTGTTCAACAGGACTCTTAACGTCCCCGTTGGTCCCTTATTAATTTCGATGCCACATTTACGCTGTCTGCAACAAGATGGCCGCCTTTCCACATTCGCTTTAACCGTGACGTTGAAAACAGGCCGCGGCCGTTATTGTGCACAAGCTTGTGGAAGACACTTCATCTGCGATCACATGATTTCAACGGACGGAGCTGTGTATACGGACAGATGTTCCTTGGGGACGTTTGTAAACACTCCATTGTGTGCAAGTGCGCCAGCCCACATTCATCAGTGCTTTTTTACTTGAGAATTTGAAAGATAAGTCAAGGCCTCATTTGCGCTTTAATAACTCGAATACAAAAACTATTCCATGATCTTTAAAAACTTTAAAGTTTTCATTCTCATCCCATTACCAGCAAACTTCATGGTTTTCGCATGCTAGATCCTGCTTCTTTGGTAGAATCTCAACAGCGCTTAATTTTTGTTTTTAAAGTCTCCATCGCCATTGCTCGCAAATGAATTTACACTTGCCGATGTATGAGTATCACCGGTTACAATTTATTGCAGTTTACAGAGGAGCTTTTACCACCCCGGTCCTCATACTCCACCATAGTTTGGCTTTCAATCATTTCCATGCAGTACATGTGACCATAAACAACTTAATTTGCGAATTAAGTCGTTAACCACGAAAGAGACTGATCGTGGGACTGCAACTTTCAAAGCCCTGGTGAAGTGCTGTCACGTAACATCACACACGCACTCAGAATATCTACAAATCGCGATTGTCATGTTTCGGTTGGTTGTTTTGCTCATGGCTCGTGGGTGTCTGTTGATATGTTTTCACTTCGTTCAGATTAACTCCATGCATTGACTGCAGCGGGGCAGTGTGTGGGTAACCTCACTTCTTTCCCAGCATGGGAGGTCAGTGGTTAAATGGCGCTCCCTCAACGGAGGGCGACCGCTGCCTGCGGTAGTGTGAATATTGCCCTTTACGTTTGGCACGGATTGCGTGCTTCAACGTTTAGTAGTCAGGACCGAAGCACGCACGTGGTGCTCCTGACAAAAAGGGTAGTGGGGCTTGTCATGAGTTTATGGCTCTGCCACCTCTGGCCCGACAGATGGCACACTGACAACGACGTGACGATGATGATGACCGTGTAGACACAAGATATCACGTATTTTCCCTCCCTGCTCTTCCACCTCGCCTGGATTACTGATCCCTCCCCCCACCCACATTTCCCCCCCCCCCACCACCTTTAAAAAAGGTCAACCATAAAGGTCATACAAGGGAGCATGCACATTGGTTCCAAAATTACAATATACATACAGCTCGCACATGACAACGCTGTCCTATACACACACACACACTGCATGGACAGCCCTCTGTGAACCCGCTCCTGGATCATGGCCCCTCCTCACTGTGCATGTCAACACGGTGGTCACTGCGGGTTGGTCACGGTGGTGAGCACGGTGTATGGGAGCATAGAAGTCCAAACACAACAATCGATTTTGTTTTCCCCTGTACAACCCTCTGCAGCACTGTGCACTGTATTCGTGTAATTCACTACTGGTCACACAATTGAGCCGCAATCCCGCACAACACAAATTATGGGGCAAAGAAACGTGTAAAAAAAAGTACAGCCCCTATGCCCTTGAATGTCTCGCAGCTTGAGTGCCATTGGTTTGTGATTCGACAGCTTGCTGATGGTTCTCGGTTAAACTAGCAGCCCGACGTGGCTGCCAAGTTGAAACCCACGTATTACGTAGAAGGTCACATTTCTTAATTGCCATGCATTGTTTCGATACTGACATTAACACTCACATTCGTATAAATTCACTGACTCGTCAAAAAAAATTCTCATTCATTTACACACTACATTTATATTACGGCAACCATGGGCAGTACATTTTTCAAGGTCTTATTGACTTGTCAGAGCAAAGTTCCGTTCGTGAGCACCTAAAAAAAATAAATACAGGCACAGTGCACAAAGGATAGCTGTGGCCAGAATCATGCACATCTATCCACTGTTTCTGCCCAGGTCCTCATTTATAGCTGAGTTGATCTAGGTGATGCCCAGGCAATGCCCAGTAACCGATTGCCGCTGGCGTTGTGCATTATTGCCAATAGCCAGGCCTGGGTAGCTGGAGTCGTGTGCAGTGTTTGAACCACGAGACGTCCACTTTCTGTATGTATATAGGACACGCACAAGGACATTTGTACTCGTATACACAGGGTACACAGAAACATTCACGTTTTCTACAGTATGTAGAATATTTATTGTGAACCGGTTCATAGTAGCAATCACAATGTAATCAGTTGATTGGCCAATTGGGTAGACTCGATTATCAGAAATAGCCTTCCCCTTTGCTGACTGCACAGGTCCCAACATTAAATTATCCGTTATTTGCTCTGCGCCGATCATTAACTCTGGGAATCCCTTTCAAGGCATTACATATCTAACGTCATACGACTAACCACGCTTATAAAAATGTACCTTGCAGACGTGTTACTTGAGCAAGCAAAGAAACAAATACGCACATTGGTAAAGTTTTGCGTGGAAATTTTGTTTAGATTTTTTTTTACAAAAAAGCACAAGTCCACCTTTGAAGTCGGGTGCCAAGGCCGCTAAAAAGTAACATTCCTGCTTTCGCGTACGAATGTAAATAATGGTGAAACTCGGTGTTCCACGCAGTTCCTTGGGCCACAGCCGTGACCAGACACTTGGTTGAGAATTTAAACAATTTAGAATCCCAAAAATGTTTAGCACAATCGGCGAGCAACAATTGCTCACGAAATTACACCGGGATAATATTATCTTACGCAAGTTTCCCTTGCCTTTAGTGTGTGCATGTGCACGTCCCAGCCTCATGTAAAGCGGAAGGGTAGTGAATGCCCTCAGACTTGATCATTTAAAATAATTGCCCAGTAGATGCCTATTGCATGGTTCCCAGATCCCGTTGGGTGGCGCAATGGTAGAGTGCGTGGCTTGCCATTTAGAAGGTTGTGGGTTCAAATCCCGGTCAGGGATTGATAGAGTAATCATCCCTCTGGGGTGTTTATAAAATGAATACTAATTTGTGGGGAATCAACGGTGGTTGACCTGTGGATACATTTGGCCCCCCATCGCAGGATTGTGGAATTTCCACCGCCACTGGCTAAGGGCTACGAATGGAGAACGAACCCTTGCTAAATTGAGCAGGAAACCACCACATGGCTCAAACATCTCAACTGAAATGTGAACCAGAGGACCCATCCGTGTATGTAGTAACTTTGCCCTTGATTTAGAGTTCTTTACCTTTGCCGTGAATGTGGGCAACGTTGATGAATTCTACAGCACTTAACCATGGTCAACGTTTGGCCAAGATTTACAGAGGTACTGATTTCCACCAGCAAGAGAGGTACGGCATTAATTAAAAATGAGAATGTGTTTTACCCTTTCTGGCAATCAAAACAGGTGTTAAGATGTTCAAACACCAAATATAAACTTGATTTGAAGCTTTCGTGACTGCAGGAATCCATACTCTACCCACGTGACTTTACCGAAAGAACCAAAGAGTAACAAATATAAATCTTTTGCAAGGAATCACGTCGGAATTAAACACACGTATTTGTGGTGAACATGCAAACAAAAATGTTCATACAGAAGGCTATCTCTGGTGTCGGCCAACCAGATTTAAGGACAAGGCATGTGTTTTCAGAGCATATTTGTTGGCATGTTCACCACAAGTACGTGTGGTTAATGCAGATTTACCCAACAAAACAAAAAACGCCGATTATGGATGATATTGGTCGCGAAAGCCTAAGTGTTAAACTGTCTGTTTGGTTTTCGAACATCTTTACACCTGTTTCATTGCCAGAAAGGGTAAAACTTTGATACTGGTAAAACAGGCCCCAATGAAACGGCATTTACGATCACCAACACGTGACGAGTATGCAAATCTTCTTGGTTATTTCGGTAAAGTCACGTAGAAGGGAAGTAATAAAATAATAAAAAATAAAACATAATTAAATAATTATCACGACGTTTCGGCCACAACGCAAGCAGCATCTTTTCGACAGACCTTTACTATTTTATTATTTCCCTTCTACGTGACTTTACCGAAAGAACCAAGAAGATGAATCCCTGCAGTCATGGAAGCTTTAAATCGAGTATGAAAATGTTCAGCAGTCTTCGTTTGAGTGATCGATCGAGTCATGGACACTCTCTCTGTATACCCTGCCACGTGGGGTTGTCACCAAAACAGTTTCGTAACACACATCCTGTTCATTTGTATTTGTCAACCAACCAAATCCACCGCTGCATGAAGGCCGCGCATCTCGTGGGAGTGACGTGACCATACTTCATCGCACTGGGCAGTGCAGGAGGATGTAGGCAGGGAGCATAGATGCTTGAGCATAGAAGTACAGAACAACAATGGTGTTTTCTAAACTGCCTTCTTGCCGCCACTTAGCACAGGCCCATGGTCCATTTACTGCGTTCCGGTTTCATTACCATCGTGTAACGATCAGGCTTAGAGCTTGCAGATCATGCTAACATCACGTGCATGGAACACGCAGATGCCTGCATGAGGCAGTACAGCAAGTCGGTCGCTGACTTTTCTGAACAAAGTTTGAGTGTTTTTCCCTCGTACGCCCGGGTTTTCTTCCGGCAATTCAGTTTCCTGTGACAAGCAACGAACAGTCACACAAACGGAATTAGATAAACATTCCACGAAGGACTCGCCTGAGAAGTGGTGTTGGGATTCGATTATGCTTCCCGAGCAAATACAAATGCATTAATATTGTTCACACCAACCCAAATGTAATGTTGAGTTTAAGCGATTTTTCCCACTTGCTGGAAAAATACACATCTGTGATAAACATTGAGAAAAGCTCTGTTGGGGCCAAACGTCTCCAGGGCAATACTTTACTTGGCATATTGAAGATTTCGACAAAGACGACGACGATGATGATGACGATGATGATGATTATGACGACAATGATATTATGTTTCTAAACTGTTTACGCGTAATGAGAGCATGCCGCCTCTGCGGTACACCCAGTACCTATCTTCTGTTGCTGACGCCAAAGTGTAACGTTAGTCTCAGAATGTATCGTCTCGTCCAATTTAATCGCTTTCAAAGCACTTAATCGATATTAAGGCAGCAAAACAGAGCTTGCTTAGAATGCTTGAGAACCGTCGATTGATGTTGCTGGACTGCGCTAACCCAGATCACCTGCCAGGTGCGGTGGAAGCACTGATGCACACCTGCAATCCGGCGGTTTGGAGGTGGCATTGGTGGGTCACTAAGAGTCGAGAGCCACGATGGTGATAATGATGATACTGATGTGTTCAGTTTGTGAGTTGGTGCTTATAAGAGGGCAGGAAGCAGCTGGGTGGTCGTGGTGGCTATGCACGTGACCTGTGATCCTGTACTGTGCAGGCCGTGAGGGTTGGCGGGTCACTGCACCGTTGTTGTGAAACTCCCTTCACGTGGGCCTCAATGGTGCCATGCCCTGGGTCGCCAGGAGAAGGCAGCAAAACAAGTGGAATAATCTCGATTTAAAGCTTTCGTGACTGCAGGGATTCATCTTCTTGGTTCTTTCGGTAAAGTCACGTAGAAGGGAAATAATAAAATAATAAAAATAAAACATAATAAAATAATTCTCACGACGTTTCGGCCACAACGCAAGCAGCCGTCCTCAGGTGAAGAACAGGTCTGTCGGAAAGACAGCATCTGAATGAACACCACCAGGCTTGGCAGCGTATATTTAAGCTGCGTTGTGGCCGAAACGTGATAATGATTTTATTATGTTTTATTTTTTATTATTTTATTATTTCCCTTCTACGTGACTTTACCGAAAGAACCAAGAAGAAGTGGAATAATCGTCATCTATTTCCGTCTGTACGGGGATAGAGTGTTGCCCCCTCGCACACGTGGGCATTCCAATGGTGCCCCGGTTTCCCGCCACTTGTATAACAACGACATCATTAATTAGCTACAAACATTTTAAAATTTAAATATATTTTATAAGCAAGACCCTTACGAAAAAGTATGGCTTTCCTGGATAAATAATTAGATCGTAATTTACGGTGAATTGACTTGTGAAAGGCTTGCGTGTGCGATGTTTGTGTGGGGTTTTCTCTGGACACTCCAGACACGCACAGAAAACCCGCTAGAATCAGAAATTCACAGAATAAGCAGGCAGGGATGGCCATTATCCGAATTGCATGTCATTTAATACGCAATTTCACTACATTTGTAATTGCTATCTAAATTGCCCACCTCAAAGTAATTGGTGATTTGTATCTAAATTACATGCCGCAATGCAAATTGCTAATTCTACATTACAATACACTGCGAGAGCAAATTTTGTTTATTTGAATTTAATATGCCCACCTCTGCACGAAAGACAATTCTGACTAAGTGAGTCTACCTTGGCCGTTTAAAAATTAAGTAAATAACCCTTAATCTGCCTTGCGAATTTAGATTTCCAGTCCTGTACATACAATTGAGATAGAGAGAGAACGAAACAATAAATAGCATGAAATAGTTTGGCAAAATCATCTGGGTTGGCACAATCACACGAGGAAGCAACTTTTTTTTGTGTTGTGTTCAGTCTGTTGTCCTTCTCCCTCCATCTCCGATTAGCACGGTTGGCAACGTACGGTGCGAAAGAAGTTCAACATACGAACTTACATTTATTTGCAACGGTTTACGTGGAATTCATTGTTGATGGCTCTGCAGAAAGGGCCATTATCAAAGAATGAAAGCCGGCTCAATGTTCTTCTCTGGCAAAAGGCCGTGTTTAATTCGTGTTGGTCGGGGTGGTGGGGTTAGGGTTAGATTCATGGGGGGTGGGGGGGGGTTTAGGGATCGCTGGCTCGAACGAGCGAGATCGCGCACGCCCGAGGCAGGGTACGCAGAGCAGATCGCCCGCATTGACGCTCACGCCACTGATTTGTAAACAAACGGGGAAAAAAATGCTGCTACTTTTTAAAATACGAAATGCACTGTAATAAAGGGGAAAACATATTGTTATACTCTATGCATAACCTATATGACGATATCACGTATACGAATTACAAACAACCATATTTAAGCTCGTGCACACCTGTTAAGTGTATTGCGTGACGTGAACATTGCATGTGACCGGGGGAGGCGACACAAATGAAGAGAAAAACAACACGAGCTCCGTTCAAACGACACCACTGGAGTGAGAGGTGAATTGACTACGGGGGGGGGGGGGTCGGGGTAGTGAATTGACTGGGGCAGAAGAGCCCTCAGATGACGAGACTCGCATGGGAGGGAGCAATGTTTACTCTGGGGCGCTGGGAAGTCGTCTTGGGAGACAATGGGCCGTGCCAGTCGCTGAGTTCCAGCTTTGAGGGGTCAACATTTGGCCACTTCTGTTCCCCCCGTCCCCCAGTCTCCCGGTTACAATGCGCGCAGGTGGCATGAATCGATGATGGAAGCCACAAATTGTCAACGTGGAATGGACGATGTCGCACGAGTCCTGGGCCCCACCAGACCAGGCTTCCCGAGGGGGGGGCGATGCGAACGGAGCCGCTGCCGGCGCAGTGCCGGATTAAGCGAGTGCGGGGCCTGTAGCACGTGTTATAAAGGGGCACTAAATTAAAAAAACACGTAAATATTAAACACATACATTTGTAACTTGCATAGTAAAATAATAGATTTTTTTTCATTTGCTATACAGCCGAATAATACGACAAATCGCTAACCTTAAACACCCAGTCGCTTGTCAAAGTGGAAGGCGGTATAATACTATAGTAATAGAGCAAGTGCAGAATCATTGAACCGGAATTGATAGCTTGAAAGCATTTAGCGCGGGGTCCTTTAAAGTGCGGGGCCCGTAGCTACTACACATTTGTAGTAGCTACTATTGCTACGAGGATCATCCGGCACTGTGTCGGCGCATTCCAGTGTCTCGTTGAATCCAGCTGCGTGCGAGACGACCTGAGACTGGTCAACCCGAGGCGGACTTTGTCCTCTCCTCAACCTGGAGCCACGAACTACCCGCCCACCACCACCACCCACCCCACCCCCACCACCGCTTGGGACCATGACACCACGACGGTCGTCATCCGCCACCCGTCGCTGGCGATCGCCACCGGCGACGCGTTTGTGATGATAGGGCAGTGTCACAGAGTGAACCAATGACAGACAACGATTGGTCGACAAGGCGCAACACAACCTCGTGTTGTCGTGTGACAAACCCAATGCTGTCATCTGATTGGAAGTTGCGATCTCAAGTTGCCCACGAGAGGGATCGACTGTGACATTTGCCGAATTTGGGCAACGAGTTTTGTTTGAACGAGGAAAATGGTGATGCTACCACCGTCGTTGGTGACAATTAGAGGCCGACCGAAATTCGGTTTCGGCGCCGAATGTTGGCAAATGTTCTCCTTCGGCATTGTTTCGGTTTCGGCCGAAAGTCAATTTTATACCTTCGGTTTACTTTCGGTTTCGGCCGAAACCAGAAAGTCAGTTTCGGTCGGCCTCTAGTGACAACTGGTGTCAACGGTTATTCTGACATTTCTAGAGTGTATCATGGTCTTGTATCACCTGCTGGCACAGTGAAGGGTCGATGGTTATATTGGGCATTGACTGGGAAGTGGGAGAAACTGCCATGATTTGTTTCATGGCTCGTCATAATACTGCGTTTTAAGAGCTGTGTGGGCTAAGATGATGTGAATATTAAAATAAAAAAGACTGCATATTTTTGTAACAAAAAAAATTGTAAAAAGAAAAAATATGGTATACTAATGCACGCTATGTTTGTAAATAATATGGGTTCGATTTTTTGGGGAAATATGAAATGGTCACCATCTGCATGTCTTTGTAACACACGTGTCACTTGAGACCAAAAACACATTGATTTCCTATGACCCTATGAGAGTCTAAAAACAATGGGACCAGAGATGGCTACTGGGTTGAGGAGGCTGCTAACTGCCGTGTTTTACACACTGGGAGTTGCCACCACTAAACTCACAAATTCGAGGCAAGACGCTCGTTATTAAACCTGCACACACACACAAAATGTCATGGTATAATGAATGTTGCACTTAATTATTCCCAGCTCTGAGCATTTTCCAGATTTGTCCGATAGGCACAGAGAAAACACTTAGGTAATTATAACGTTGGACAAATTAGCGTGGCGTTTGTGCAATATGGGTTGGCCCCTTGAAGGATTAACGATGCACCTCGGTAAGCATATGGATGGGCAGTGTTGGTTGGTGCATAGTGCCAGAGGTAGTTTAGTTTCCCGAGGATTAGATTTTCAGACGCCCCAGACCTTAGAAGATCTGAACCCTGGTCCACATCCGTTACACAACGTACATTCAGGCACAATCCGTACAATACAAGAACAAAGATCCCCCGCATAGCCTTAACATATTTTGGGGTAAGTGCTGTTAACGAGCACCTATGAAGGCCTTTACGTACACACACACACACATGGTCTGTATCACGCACGTGTGTGCAGCAGGTGACCTTTGCTCCTTGACCATCCCTCGTATACGTAAACTGATATTTGCACACCTACATATGCTCACAGTTACACACGCTCATACGCACACGTCAATGCACCGATACCACTGGTGGACACGCACGTACACGTTCGCTTGCTCATTCCTTCATTCACATGCACGCATTAACGCGTGCGTGTTTAAAGCGTGCGGGCATCTACACGTAACGGCTCTGGCGTTCACACACGACTCGCAAGCACTCGCTCGCACCTTTATGGCATCCACAGGTGAACGCATTCACCGGTATGCCAGGCAATTGGAATATCACATTTTTGTTTCTCTTTCATTGAAAATCCTCCAACTGCGTGTGTGGGCTAAAGGCTTTGTTCACACACGGGACAACTTGGACGTTACGTGCCTACTCACGCGCGCTGCTTTGCTTGGACCTCATCCATCGGTTAAGTTGCCGTGTTCACCTGGGTTCAATTTAGCCGTTGCCTGCGTGCCAACATTGGGTCAAACTTTACGGCCATCGCATGTGTCTTAACGCGAGTTTAATTTATGTTATTCTGTATTTAATAATTGCGAATCTTGTTAACTTGTCGGCAGCATAATGCATGTAAACCTGGGATTAACTTATCAGCCATCGCATGTATCTTGACCCGGGTACATTTATCATATTGTTCTGGACTCAAATTGTGCTAATACGGGTTATTTTATCAGCCATTGCCTGCATGTTAACTGGGATGTAACCGTTCGGCCATCGCATGTTTCTTAACTTGCTTTCATTTATCACGTTTATTTGGATTTAAATGACGCTCACCTGGATTAAATAATTATCAGCCAAATCTTGACTTAAAGCTTTCGTGGCTGCAGGAATTCATATTCTTTATGGGTCTTTCTGTAAAGTCACGTAGATAGGTTAAAAGAAAATAGCAAAAAACCACGACGTTTCGATCGCAACACAAGCGTTCGTCATCAGGAAGAAAAAAAGAGGGGGAAAGCTGCTGAGGCAGACTGTTTTAAAGGTTTAAAATGGGTGTAGCCCAAGGGTCATACACGATGTGGGCGGGGCTAGTGATGTTAATGTGATAAATTAGCATGTCAATGTGATAAATTAGCATGTCAATATAGGGATCGGAGGGCGACGTCCATGACGAGGGCGACGTCTTTGAACCTATCTACGTGACTTTACTGAAAGACCTAAATAATATAGTAATTATTAGCCACCTTCTGCACGTCGAGCTGGGTTTAACTTGTCAGTTTGGTATTCTTCTTAACTTGGTTTTAATTTATCAGCCAAAAAATGCATGTTAACCAGGATTTCACTTATCAGCCATTGCATGTGTCTTAACCTGGTTTAATTTCTCATGTTCAATGGCGGAGCCAGGATCTTCAGGTAGGGGGGGGGGCAACCCCTCCAGCAATGAAAAATGATAGAGGAGTTGTTAGTAAGTAAGGACTTGCCCATTGCTTTTTATTCGACGCGTGTGCGTCGATGGCGCAGCCATCGATCGAGGGTCTTATTCGAACCACGCTGTGTGATCGGCATCGCGCTCGCTGAAGGTGTTGATGCCTTCAGGGAAGTCGTGTCCTGTATACGCAACTGCGCACAATTCTGTGAGTCACTTATAACTGCTTTGCCGTTACTTATTGCTAATTATGGACTCAGACTATTGTCCTATCATATCATAGAGTCCCTGGCACATAATAATATGCTACACAGTGGCAGTGGGGGTCGCAAAATGCCGATTTATCACGAATAAACCCCAATTATCCGATATAAATTAGGGATTTCGATCGGATCATTGGCTCTGCCAGTGCTCATGTTAATCTGGATTTAATTTATCAGCTTCAGACCGCATATTGACCAAGGTTTCACGTATCGACTTCCTGCACGTTAAGCTGGGTTTTAGCTTGACAGTTTTAACTTGGGGGTTTACCTTATCAACTGCGTACTGCGTGTTGGCCTGGGCTTAACTTATTCGCCACTGCCTGCATGTTAATCTGGGTTTGTCTGCTGTGTATTGAATGACAACTTGTGGTTTAACTTGCCAATTTTGCTGTTTGCACGTGAACCTGGATTTAACTTATCAGTTCTTGATTGCCTTTTTTTTTACTTTTTTATTAATATTATTGATGTTTGAATTTTAGTTTACGTCTTGCCACAGTTAAGTGCCATGAAATATACAGATCGGAAAACATGGACAAAGAACGTGGAACAAAAAGCTGACGAGTTACGCAAAGAAGCACGGTTAGAGGAGCACGCTTTGGAATCACATTGCGACGAGGACGTGGGTCGTGGAGCAAATGAAAATCGGGGTTTAGTCGCTTTAATGGCCTTTGTGGCGTCTGTGATGCGAGGTTGGGAAGCGAATGCATTTGCAAGCACTTGTACGTGTGTTGTTGTGCCTACAATTCATACACGGTGCACTCACATAACACAATGCACTTGGTGGCATGCATTTAACGATGGAATCTGCATGCACGTAACATTCACTCATGCTGCATAGTACATACACATATGTATGTGTACAGCGGCTGGATGACGGCCGCCTAACCCCATGCTAATGCGTGGGGGTTATTTGACCATATTTCACGCTGGTCAGTGCCGGTTGGTGAAGGCACGGAGGGAGCATAGGCAGATAGTACAAGTGTACAACAACCTAACCATGTAGCAATACGGTAATACATACAGACTACATAAAGACAAAGATCCCCCGTATAGCCTTTAGAAGACGGTTGGGGCAAGTGCTGTTGTACGAGCACCTATGAAAGCCGGCAGGGCACACGAGGGGTGAGTGGCCAGCACAACGCCCGACCGCCTTTGTCTCCCCAGTGACGATGTTTACACAACACCCAGCGACCCGATTTCGAATCCCGCTCGCGGCCAACACAAAGCGACGACTATTTGAACCGGTCCTGGGCCTCCCCAAGGTCGACTCAGACACAGATACACACACACACATATATACAGTCACACACAGATGCGTTCACACACGTGGATGTTTGTACTGAACAATGCCACACAGCACTGACACTTACCTATCACGCACACGAAGATCTCTGGTTGTTATAATTGGTCTGTGTTATGATTTGCGCATGTGCACGCGTGCTTGCATAGTTTGCACTTAATTACAAATGAAACGTATGGAATATATTGCGTTCTCGATTATAATTATTCATAATAAATCAAATGAAGCATGGATCTACTTGGGAGTGCGTGTGGTTTTATTCGGAGGGAGTTGTATCTGCTTCGCTCGAATGTTCTTCTTCTGCAAAGTTGCACTCACTTACCGTATTTCTACTCGGATTATAAGACGGTGCGCCGGTGTTTATAGTGTTACTGAAATGTAAATATATATCACGCCGCTATAGCCTTCACAGACTTTTTTTCCATCACGAAAGGAGTCGGCGAAGGACCTTTGCGCCAAACGCGTGACCTCTTGCGACAGATTTTCGCATGAACTGCCCTTGCTGCCCTTACACCGGCGTCTCCGAGTGATGTTTCTGTTGTTGTTGTTCGATCCACGTGTAGAGATTTGTGTCACGAGCCGACGGCGCACACCTGACGTGGGTGGAGATGGACACTCGGGAAATAAAACAAAGCCCTCTGATTGGTACTTAACGGGCCTGGAAAGGGTAATTTGATTTTGAAGCAAGTCCATTAAAGGAGGTAAACGATAAATTAAACGGAAAGAGCTGAGAAACGGAGGATGATTGACAGGGGCGGTTGTTTGGGATCCGTTCGGGAAAGTGCGAAGGTGGAGGGAAAGCAGGTCAAGGAAACTTCGAGAAAGGGGACTTGATAATGTGGCCCTGTCGAGAGAGATATGACGGGGGAGGAAGCGGGAGAGGTCGGGACCCTCGGAATGAAGAGAATATTTGAAGTTCCGTGTGTAGTCTCGTGCACTTGAACGGTTTGATGCCGAGTGTGAAGCGGCTAAGATGAGGAGTATCAGCACCTCTCAATTGTAGGTCAAGGTGGATTGTGCTCTCCAAGGTGAGGAGGGAAAAGCTGCCCTTACTGGAGGAGTTTAAGTGTCTCGGGTCTCTTTCGCCAGTGATGGTAAGTGGGAGCGGGAGATCAGCTGCAGTGTTGCGGGCACTGTACAATTCCATGGCAGCGAAGCGGGAGATGAGTTCTCGAACAAAGCTCTCGGTTTACAGGTCGATCTACGTTCCCATCCTCACCTATGATCATGAGCTTTGGGTAATGACCGAAAGGATGAGATCGCGAGTACAAGGGGCCGAAATGAGATTTCTTCTCAGGATTTCCAGGCTCATTCTCCGTGATCGGTTGAGGAGCTCGCTAATCCGAGAGAGCCTCAGAGTCGAGCCGCTGCTCCTCTGGATCGGAAGGAGCCAGTCGAGGTGGTTCGGGCACCCG
The DNA here is from genome assembly GCF_964198595.1 of Lampetra fluviatilis. NCBI lineage: Eukaryota > Metazoa > Chordata > Hyperoartia > Petromyzontiformes > Petromyzontidae > Lampetra > Lampetra fluviatilis. The sequence goes on from NC_136280.1 coordinate 12,970,309, forward strand.
GTAAGGATGCCCCCCGGTAGACTCCCCCTTGAACTCTACCGGGCAGCAGCAGCACGTCCCACTGGGCGAAGATCCCAGGGCAGGCCCAGGACACGCTGGCGGGACTATGTCGCCCAGCTGGCCTGGGAACGCCTGGGAATTCCCCAAGAAAGGGAGGTCTGGACCGCCCTGCTCAACATGCTGCCGCAGCGACCCACGACAGAACAAGCGGATTGAGAAACGAGCGAACTGTTGAAGACTTTCTTCTTCTTGGTTCTTTTGGTAAAGTCACGTAGAATGGAAATAATAAAATAATAATAAAACATAATAAAATAATTCTTACGACGTTTCGGCAACAACGCAAGCAGCCGTACTCAGGTGAAGAACAGGTCTGTCGAGACGACAGAGTCTGAAGACTGCTAGTGTCGGGTGTTACTACACTGGGGGGGGGGGGGGGGGCACAGGGAGGGCGACGCTACTCCTTTAACGGTCGTCGGAGTTCCACTTCGAAACGTCGACCGCCAACTGAGGTGAGCGCAATTTGCTGCAGGAGTTTGCGCTTCGAGACGGGACGACGCTTGTCCACAAAGTGACCACCACAGCCCCGTCTCGAACCCAAGCTTCACAATCACTCGGAGACTGGGTCACAGATGCAACGGTTACATTTCTGGCGAAGTCGAAACATACATAAAGCCCCACCAGACTTTTAGGAGAAATTTGCTGTTAGCGAGCACCTTTGAAGACCGGCACGGACAACGAGGGTGTGTGGGTGGCCAGCACCACGCCCGGCCGCCTTTCTCTCCCGAGTGGCGATGTTTACAACACCGCATCAGCCACTCTATTTGAGGCTGAGGCGACCTAGGGGAAGCCCAGGACCGGTTCAGATCGCTGTCACTGGTGTCGACCCGTGAGCGAAAGTTGAACCCGGGTCGCTTTAAACGCACAAACACACAACTACCGGATTATAAGACGCACAGCCCCAACTTTAGCTTCAGTATTTGGCTGCAATAAAAGTCCACGTGATGAGCCGCCTGGTTTAACACGTTTTCTTGGAATTTCTCTCACTTGATACAGCTATCGTGCTGTGACTGTTCCACCTGAAGACGGAAGCTTGTGTTGCCTCCGAAACGTCGTGATTTTTTATTTTATTTTCATTTGATTTTACTTTTATTAATTTAAAATTTTTACCTACGTGACTTTACCGAAAAAAACCCCTAAGAATATGAATCCTTGCAGTCACGAAAGCTTCAAATCTAGAATTAACACGTTGGGTTTCGCGACCGATATCATCCCTGATGGAGGTTTATTGGGGGTTAGATCGTGATCGTGATCTAACCCCCAAAAAACCCTCTATTATGGATGAGCCGCTTGGTTGAGCAATCATTTGTGATAGCCAGGTCGCCTTCTGACAAAGAGCTACACAGCTCAGTGGGCCTTACCTGGTCAAATAAAAACATCAATTTGGTATAATAGTTTTACTCTTTGGTTCTTTCGGTAAAGTCACGTAGGTATAAAATAAAATAAATCATGACGTTTCGTAGCCCCCCCCCCCCTCTATCACCCCCTTGCCCCTCCCCCCTCTCTCACCTATATAACCTCTTACCACGGCATCTCTCTCCCACTTCAGCAAAAAAAAACAAATTATTGCTGTGGTTTTCTCACCTGATGATGATTGCTTGTGTTGCAATCGAAACGTCGTGATTTATTTTATTTCCTACCTACGTGACTTTACCGAAAGAACCAAAGAATATGTATTCCTGCAGTCACGAAAGCTTCAAATCTACAATAGTTTTAGTTTATACACACGCGCACACACTCCATACAAATGGATGGCTGACAGCTTGTCCTGGAGGAGGCGCTCTTGCCTCGTGCCGCACGTCAATCTCAAGCGCGACGAAGCAGCTCCCACACAGCGCTGGAGGCGCGAGGCCACACGAACAGCGAAATGAAGAACGCGGACACTTTTAACGCCAAACATTTTCACGACGTCAACAATAACAACAAACAAAACAACAGAAATCTGTTCATGGAAACATAAATTGCAAAACGCTTCGGCTCTTTCGAAAAATTGGTGGGGTTAGAATAAAGACGATTGTTAGTTAATGTCGTGAAGCGATTGTTAAAAATAACAATGATTAAAAACCCAATCACGCGACTATGAAGCTGCACGAGTTGAGGGGGGTGGACTGGGAGTCACGTTCACAGCTGCTGCAACTCGAGTGCCAATAAAGTGCAGATGCATTGACGTGCAGCTGCGCTCAAGTGCAAAGGAAGCCTGCTGTTTTACGTTAGACATGAGTCCAAGAGCCTTGTTTGGTGTTAAGCGCAACCCCCTGGTAAAAGTACGCATTTTGATACGCGCACATTTAATTAATAAATACACCCATGAGTCTCAGGTCGCCGTCACCGGACTCGTAAGCCCAAGGCGGCATGAAACACGTAAGCACGCACATTGGTAAAGAGCAACAGTTAATACTGGTAGGAACCTCCTGGTTACACCAGCCCACAGGGGATTATTGTGTCCTTCCGTCCTGTCGTGCAGGGAGGGGCTGGGTGGGAAGGGGAGGGTGGGGAGGGCTGGGTGGGGAGGGTAGGGCTGGGTGGGGAGGGGATGGGTGGGGAGAGTGGGGAGGGGCTGGGTTGGGAGGGGAGGGTGAGGAGGGGCTGGGTGGGGAGGGTGGGGAGGGTGGGGAGGGTGGGGCTGGGTGGGGACGGTGTGGCTGGGTGGGGAGGGGAGAGTGGGGAGGGGCTGGGTGGGGAGGGTGTGGAGGGGCTGGGTGGGGAGGGTGGGGCTGGGTGGGGGGTGGGAGGGGTGGGGCTGGGTGGGGAGGGGCTGGTCACCCCGTGGTGCCCTTATACAACTCAACGTTTAACCTACTCACGCCGGCTTGTGCCCGCCCTCACAGTCGGGCATATTTGCGGAATACACCACGCCGCCGTTGACCCTGACCATTGACCGAGCAACCCAACGTTCCTACCAGCTCCCTCCGCAGGAATGTGTTATCGCAGGAACAAGAACAGTCGCTAATTAACGTGATCATATTGTACCGTAGGTACATCACTTGCAGGGCGTGCATTACAAGGACACGCGTGAAACACCCAACTGGAGGTAAAGAAGAAAAGAAGAAGAAAACCCCACCGTGGACAAATTGCACCACGATACATGGGCAAACACGCTGGGCGATATCTGCCAATTAGGTGGTGACGCGTGGCGTAGCTATCAAAGTGTGCAGGCAGTGCAACTGCGCAGGAACTGGGCTCCAACGAGGAGGGGAATTTGGACAGTGGTGAGGGAGGGCTCCCATTGCCAGTAAACACAAAACCGTTGACCATCATCTCTTTGTTTTTGTGAGTTTTTTTTTCTCTCCCCCGAATGAAAAAGTGCTCCGTTACCCGTGCGTCTTGCCCGGAGTGCGTCTCAAGTCGGTGACCTTCCACTGAGGATGAGTTGTCGGGAGTAAATGCATCGCATTAGCCGTCTCCATTATTCATGCCCCATGTGCTCGCTGAAAAGGGCAGTCGCAGAGAAGCTGCACATCGCCTGCACGTGGCCGGCCACTGAACTTGTGCTGCCCCTACGACCTCCGACATGGGTCCTGTATTCGCATGGAACACGAGTGGCATTCGAATGGTGCCCCCCGAGTGAAGGTGCAGGGGTTGATGCGTGATCGGCAGTCGCCACTCCTTCCCTTGATCTCAGTCTCTACAATAACGAAGCCTTCTTTCGCACCCTACATCGCCAAACGCGCCTATCGGAGGTGCGGGGGGGAAGGACAACGAACGATTTACAAAAAAGCAGTTCTAAAGAAATGAATTTTCTAATTAAAATGGAAAGTGCATAGCTCCAGTGGCTTCCTGTTATCGGACGGAAGAGCGTTCCAGACGACCTCCAGAAGCGCATCTGAAAAGCGCGCGATGCTCGATGGTTAGACTCGACCCCGCCATAGGGAAGTGGAATTTCCAACACTCGCTCAGCACCATAAACACGAGATTACCGCCTGCCCAAAGCACCCGGCAGCCGCGTGAGTGTGAGTCGACATGGGAGAGGTTCAGGACGATCGCGACTGACTTTGGTCATGGCCGGGAATCGATTTTGGAGAGCCAGGTGTGCAGCTCAGTGCGATAACCACTGCGATAGTAGTTGCCACATATTATACACACACTACACACACACACGTGCTGGTACACGCCACGTACACACGTGATGATACACAACACACACGAGATGATACACTACAAACACACACACACGTGCTGACACACTACACACACACTACACAAACGACACACACACACGTGCTGACACACTACACGTACACACATGATGATACACAACACACACGAGATGATACACTACAAACACACACACGTGCTGACACACTACACACACACTACACAAACGACACACACACACGTGCTGACACACTACACACACACTACACACACGACACACACACACGTGCTGACACACTACACACGTGTTACCCACTACACGCGTGCTGATACACACAGAGGATGGCGCGCGCATGCGCACGAAGCCCCCCCCCCCCTTCCGCCGTCCTCACCCCCCCCACATCCCCGCGTGTCCTCCTCTCCCTCCTCGCTCCGCGTGAAGCTGCGCACAGGAGGAGGAGGAGACGCGGAGACGCGGCGCGCCAGAGAGCTGCCCGTGACGGGACGTCAACCCAGGTGCGTGGCACCTCCAACGCATTCCAGCGGGTTGCCATCAACATCCCATCAACCCGGGCTCCGCAAGTCCCATCGCTGACCCGATATTCCAGGCTCGTTCCGCCGAGGTGCCTCTCCATCATTCCGTAACATTCCTGTATTCCCGAACGCATCCCATTCCATCATTGCATTGCTCCGATGTTCTTCTCGTCCTGTTGTTGATTATTGCGTAAAAAGAAAACTAAGGATTGCGATGTTCCCATTTTCTTCCGGACCCAATAAATCGTGGACGAATTCTCATCCAATTATCCCGTGGATCACTCTCGTGCCACACTTTCAATTCACTTCTCATACTATTACTCCCGGCTCCGTCAAAACCCATTCAATTTACATCTCATCGCAATGTTTCTGGCTCCGTCTCATCGAATTACTACGATTGACATCTCAGCATGTTATTCCCGGCTTCATCCTGAACGGAGTCCTCTCCATATACCATTATATTATTCCCATTTCCACTCAATGCTGTAACTCCTGGTTGTGTCCCATGATATCATTGCTGGCTGCATCCTATCATAATATTCATATTTCCAGCCAATCCCATAATTTATGGCTTCATCCTAATTTCTCAAAATTCCAAAAGACTTGGGAAATAGTGCGGCTCTATCCCATATCATCCCAATATTCCCAAATCCACCCAAAAATTCCAATATCCATCCCATTATTCCTAAATCCATCCCAATATTCCCAGATCCATCCCGACATTCTCAGATAAATTGAAATATTTTCAGCTCCTTCCGAATATTTCTCGATCCATCCCGATATTCCCAGCTCACTCCCGTTTTTTTCAGACCCATCCCATCTTTCTCAAATCCATCCCAATATTCCCAGATCCATCCCAATATTACCAGATCCATCCCATGATTCCCGGATCCATGCCAATGTCCCTACGTATTTCCAGTATCCTCAATCCACTCCGTTGTTTCCCACGCTGTGGTGGAGCCACGCGCCTTAACTCACGCAACTGTCGGCTTTGTCGCGCACCTATAAGTTGTCATTGGTCGGCAAGTGTTTACATTTTGTGTGCACATTTATAAAGGCCGGGGGGCGACGTGGCACACTTTATCGATGGGACACACGCGGAGGAGGATAAGAGGAAGGGAGGTCTTGGACCCGAACTTCGACAGGGGGCAGGCAGTCATTGCAGCGTGCATAACACGCGTTGTGTTCAGTCGAGTCGTGAGAGGTTCTAAGCAGTGAGAGGTTCTGAGTAGTGAGAGGTTCTGAGCAGTGAGAGGTTCTAAATAGTGAGAGGTTCTGAGTAGTGAGAGGTTCTAAGCAGTGAGAGGTTCTAAGCAGTGGGAGGTTCTAAGTAGTGAGAGGTTCTAAGTAGTGAGAGGTTCTGAGTAGTGAGAGGTTCTGAGCAGTGGGAGGTTCTAAGCAGTGAGAGGTTTTGAGTATTGAGAGGTTCTGAGTAGTCAGAGGTTCTAAATAGTGAGAGGTTCTAAGCAGTGAGAGGTTCTGAGTAGTGAGAGGTTCTAAGCAGTGAGAGGTTCTAAGTAGTGGGAGGTTCAAAGCAGTGAGAGGTTCTAAGCAGTGAGAGGTTCTAAGTAGTGAGAGGTTCAAAGGAGTGAGAGGTTCTGAGCAGTGAGAGGTTCTGAGTAGTGAGAGGTTCTAAGCAGTTGGAGGTTCTAAATAGTGAGAGGTTCTAAGCAATGAGAGGTTCTGAGCAGTGAGAGGTTCTAAGCAGTTGGAGGTTCTAAGCAGTGAGAGGTTCTAAGGAGTGAGAGGTTCTGAGCAGTGAGAGGTTCTAAGTAGTGAGAGGTTCTAAGGAGTGAGAGGTTCTAAGTAGTGAGAGGTTCTGAGCAGTGAGAGGTTCTGAGTAGTGGGAGGTTCTAAGCAGTGGGAGGTTCTAAGCAGTGGGAGGTTCTGAGTAGTGGGAGGTTCTGAGTAGTGAGAGGTTCTAATCAGTGAGAGGTTCTAAGCAGTTGGAGGTTCTGAGTAGTGGGAGGTTCTAAGCAGTGAGAGGTTCTGAGCAGTGAGAGGTTCTAAGCAGTGAGAGGTTCTGAGTAGTGGGAGGTTCTGAGTAGTGAGAGGTTCTAATCAGTGAGAGGTTCTAAGCAGTTGGAGGTTCTGAGCAGTGGGAGGTTCTAAGTAGTGAGAGGTTCTGAGTAGTGAGAGGTTCTGAGCAGTGAGAGGTTCTAAGGAGTGAGAGGTTCTGAGTAGTGAGAGGTTCTAAGTAGTGAGAGGTTCTAAGCAGTGAGAGGTTCTGAGTAGTGGGAGGTTCTAAGCAGTGGGAGGTTCTAAGCAGTGGGAGGTTCTGAGTAGTGGGAGGTTCTGAGTAGTGAGAGGTTCTAATCAGTGAGAGGTTCTAATCAGTTGGAGGTTCTGAGCAGTGGGAGGTTCTAAGTAGTGAGAGGTTCTAAGCAGTGGGAGGTTCTAAGCAGTGGGAGGTTCTAAGCAGTGAGAGGTTCTGAGTAGTGGGAGATTCTGAGCAGTGGGAGGTTCTAAGTAGTGGGAGGTTCTAAGTAGTGAGAGGTTCTGAGTAGTGGGAGGTTCTGAGCAGTGGGAGGTTCTAAGCTGTGGGAGGTTCTAAGCAGTGGGAGGTTCTGAGTAGTGGGAGGTTCTGAGCAGTGGGAGGTTCTAAGTAGTGGGAGGTTCTGCACCGATCCTGGACGCCCCCTCCTCCACCCCTTCACCAAGCAGCACTGACCAGCGTGGTGAAGTATGGCGACACGACCCACGTGACCGGCACGGCGTGGGGAGGTATAAACGTTAGCGGGTGGATTGACAAAGGGCTATACATTACGGTAATTATATCGCGTATTAAGCTAGAAGTATATACATGCGTATGGATATGTAATAACTGGTAATGGTCCGTATGTTGAACTTCTTTCGCACCGTACGTAACCAACCGCGCTAATCGGGGGGATGCGGTAATGACACACAGGACATGCACGCACGTGCGTACATTGTAATGCGGCACGTGTAGTAACATGACGTCTACTCGAACGCGCGTGTGTCGCCTCTGTGCTGTTGAACCTCTTGCAAACCCAAGAGCTGTGAATTGGACGATTCAAAGTGGGGGGTGGGGGTAATGCCTTTTACAGACCCCCCCCCCCACCACCAGTTACCAAAAAAAGTTGCCCAAAAATGTTATTTTATTGATATTTACCAAATAAAATACATTGGAGGGCTTTTTGTTGTTGTCTGTTTAACCACGAAAGTAGGGCCCTCGTTTACAACGCCTGACTGTCCCCCCCTGCCCCTGAGGGAGGGCATTGATAGAGGCTTGACAGGTGTGCGTGCCGCTTGCACGTCACGCGGCATTCGCTGCTGAACTTTGCTGCCCCGACTAACGATGAAGCTCGCAAGGCGCGTCCCGTGCACCGTGGCCAACGCGCTGGATGGAGCGCGTCATTTCAATAGCAGCGCGCGGGCGCGCAACCAAAAAATTTAAGCGTGAATTTAAATCTAACGGGCTACTCCACAATCGCGTCGCGTAAAACGCGAGGCAAATGCGTCAAACGTCACCCCACAAGGCGAATGGTCGCTCCGAGTTATGTATTTACGCAATTATTCTAACGGGTGCGTCAAACTCGGACCCCAGAGCGCAAAGAGAGGGGGCTCTTCGCCTGCAGTTTAGGCCAGTTCACCGGCATTGATTGAAGCAAGCCCGTCGCTGCTGATGACACACTGGATGTCGAAACCGGCCCAGGGTGTGCTCGCCTTGAATCGGTGCTGTTGAAATGACGCACTCCCTGAAGGCCGTGGTGCGGCTGATGGGTCACTGTGTGTAAGAAATAAATTAAATGTCTATAAAGGAGGCATATCGTCGGTGTATTAATTTAGTTATGGACATCCAAAGGTCCTCTAAAACGTAATATGTTTTTGAAAATAATTGTATCCAAAACAGAAATCAATATGCAAAGGGCAAGATGTTCAAGGTCAATTAATTGGGGGTCACAAGGCATCGGGACCACCCTCTAGACTGGATGGGTGATCCCATCGTCCCTGGCATTGTCTCGTGAATTCACCACACTGAGTAATTAATTTTTACTTGATACAGCAATCGTGCTGTGACGGTTCCACCTGAAGACGGAAGCTTGTGTTGCCTCCGAAACATTGTGATTTATTATTTTATTTTTATTATTACTTCTATTAATTTTATTTTTTACCTACGTGACTTTACCGAAAAAGCCTAAGAGTATGAATCCTTGCAGTCACGAAAGCTTCAAATCTCGAAAAAAAAAAACACTGAGTGATTCCCACAGCCTTTTGTTCTAGACCAGTGGTTCTCAACCTTTTCTGGCTATGTTTGTTTCAAGCGAGCACCCCCCTCGCCTGACCCAACATTGTCCTGAGATTTCAACGTACGAATAATGAACGTCGACATTTTAACCAGTCGTCAATTTTGTGAGGCATCCCAACGAGCGAGTTGACCGCAAGCGAATAGAAAACACAATCAACGGACGGCTCGGCGTGCACGACGTAATTTGTTCGCGCTCGCTGGCTACTCTGGGAAACCCGCATTGTTTAAGGTCAATGAGTTTAGAAAGGTATTCACATCGTTCTTGGCTACCATATGGATTTACATTTTATCGTTGTTATTTTATATTGGTAGATTTTTATACGTGATTATTCACCAATATACGGGGTGGTATTTCTTGTGATCTCTCATTTTCTTGATACAGCTGTCGTGGCTGTGACGGTTCCACCTGAAGACGGAGGCTTGTGTTGCTTCCGAAACGTCGTGATTTTTTATTTTTTTTATTTTACTTTTATTAATTTAAATTTTTTACCTACGTGACTTCACCGAAAAAACCTAAGAATATCATGTATGCTATAATTTCACACATTTACAAATGACCTCACGTACCCCTGGAAAATTGACACGTGGTAAATCACAGTGGGCTCCACGTGGTAACCCCCAGGGGTCCACCTGGTAACCCCCGGTTGAGAACCACTGTTGTAGACCACCATCTCAAAGGAGACAAAATTGGGCCAATTTTATACTGGTAGGAACCTCCTGGTTACACCAGCCCACAGGGGATTATTGTGTTCGTCCGTCCGTCGTGCAGGGAGGGGCTGGGTGGGGAGGGGACGGTGGGGAGCGGCTGGGTCGGGAGGGTGGAGCTGGGTGGGGGGTGGGAGGGGTGGGGCTGGGTGGGGAGGGGCTGGTCACCCCGTGGTGCCATGATAAAACTCAACGTTTAACCTACTCACGCCGGCTTGTGCCCGCCCTCACAGTCGGGCATATTTGCGAAATACACCACGCCGCCGTTGATCCTGGCCATTGACCGAGCAACCCAACGTTCCTACCAGCTCCCTCCGCAGGAATGTGTTTATTGGTGGCAGCAGCAGCAAGAAATTTGGATAACTGTTGTATGACCGGTTTTATTCTCGTGAGTGATCGTCACTGCAGTTCAGCCCCCCCAATTGCCCACAGCTGCCATAAGTCCCAGGTGGTTCGTGTGGATAAAGCGTGATCACTGTGACGAAGCCTTTGCCGTTGCAGCACCAACGTTTTGCAACGACCCTGTTTCCTGCCTTAACACCGTAAATATTCCTTCAAAAAAATATCCTGAAGCACACGATCAGTGCTGGATACAATTGCATTTGAAAATGTGATATGTAACGTTCGTCCGAACCCGTGTATGGAGAATTAAACGTGAGATTTCATTGCGGGACCGTGTTTTCTTGGTGTGGTCTGGGACTCTTGTTGATGTTGTGTTGCCGCTGTGCCCAAGCTTGACCATTTGTGTACTTATGACATTTGAACTTACATACTTGATTTATTTTACGTATTTATTCGAGTGATTTGCTGAAACGTTGCACTCCGATCGTGTTTTTTTTCTCTACCATTTGTTATTGGAACGTTCTGACCCGCCCCTACTGGACATCTGTGAAAAAGAGCTTCATAGCTCATCGGATTTCTCCGGGGATAAAACACATTCCTGCGGAGGGAGCTGGTAGGAACGTTGGGTTGCTCGGTCAATGGCCACGGTCAACGGCGGCGTGGTATATTCCGCAAATATGCCCGACTATGAGGGCGGGCACAAGCCGGCGTGAGTAGGTTAAACGTTGAGTTTTATAAGGGTACCACGGGGTGACCAGCCCCTCCCCACCCAGCCCCACCCCTCCCACCCCCCACCCAGCCCCACCCTCCCCACCCAGCCCCACCCTCCCCACCCAGCCCCTCCCCACTCTCCCCTCCCCACCCAGCCCCACCCTCCCCACCCATCCATTCCCCACCCAGCCCCTCCCCACCCTCCCCACCCAGCGCCTCCCTGCACGACGGACGGACGGACACAATAATCCCCTGTGGGCTGGTGTAACCAGGAGGTTCCTACCAGTATAAAGATTCTGACTGTGGGGGCAGTCTGGCACTGCCTTGGCGCGACTACAAACTAAGAGCGAGATTCTCATCAGACAGAACGTGACCACAGCTGGAAACAATTTAAACGAACAAACTATGCGCAAAAGGTGATTTATAATACGTATATTATCACACGATGTTGCCGTTGTGTAATGGTATGTACACTGGGCATGCAATGCCACTGGTTGCCAATCCGATCTCCTGGCGCGGCAGTTTAAACAATGGTGCAAGTTTGTTGAAATCTCCCAAACTTCGCCTCTTGTCCACCCAGCGATCGGCAGGTCGCGTGCGGTGGGGTAAAGCGTGGGCACTCCCACCTCTTCCAAGACGACTGGCCAGCGTGGAAGAGTAGGCCAAATACCATTCACACGCCATCACCGGCGCTCCAGAGAGCTGTCACGCTGCGTCGTCTGGCCTACCCGTGATCCACGCACCGAACAACAGCAGCCGTGGCATTCCCCTGCTGCCAATTAGTTGAGTCACTGAAAGACATTTCACGGTGGGGGGCTCTTAATCAAATTACAATACAATCAATCGCCGTGCTCTGCATGCTGACCTCCTGAGCCCGGGGATCCTCTTTAGGATTCATAGATTAATTGATTGACAGTGGCGTAGCAGTGGTCTGAATGTGCCCTGTTGCAAGGAATAAAATGGGGCCCCTCCACTGAAACCTAGGCACCTTGGCACAGTCAGTGGGTCTCTACGTGAGTGCATGAGTCACTAAATACGTCTATGGGTCACAGTGGCATAGTGTGGTTGGGGCCACCTGTCCAATCCCACCCTCTCACCCTCTTCATAGCCCAGGTCATCTGGGCACCTCCAGTCCGTGGGCTCCGTGACAGTTGCACCGCCTGCACACTCGATGGATGCGCCACTGTCGATCGACATCCTCCATGTAAACCAGAAGAGAGGCTCGGGACACGACAAGTCCCTATTGGTCCGGAGCAGTGGTGGAAATGGGCCGGAGCACCCCAGAACGCCGTGGCGGGATTGAACATTTGTTTAAGAAGGAATCAAGGATTTATATTTATTTTTATTTGACTCACAGATAGACCCCTAATCTGACAGGGAGACCCACAGACACGCACAGAGACCCACAGACACGCACAGAGACCCATAGACACGCACAGAGACCCACAGACACGCACAGAGACCCACAGACACGCACAGAGACCCACAGACACTCATAGAGACCCATAGACACGCACAGAGACCCACAGACACGCACAGAGACCCACAGACACGCACAGAGACCCACAGACACGCACAGAGACCCATAGACACGCACAGAGACCCACAGCCACGCACAGAGACCCACAGACACGCACAGAGACCCACAGACACGCACAGAGACCCATAGACACACACAGAGACCCACAAACACGCACAGAGACCCATAAACACGCACAGAGACCCACAGACACGCACAGAGACCCACAGACACGCACAGAGACCCACAGACACGCACAGAGACCCATAGTCACACACAGAGACCCACAGACACGCACAGAGACCCATAGACACGCACAGAGACCAACAGACACGCACAGAGACCCATAGACACACACAGAGACCCACAGACACGCACAGAGACCCATAGACACGCACAGAGACCCACAGACACGCACAGAGACCCATAGACACACACAGAGACCCACAGACACGCACAGAGACCCACAGCCACGCACAGAGACCCACAGACACGCACAGAGACCCACAGACACGCACAGAGACCCATAGACACACACAGAGACCCACAGACACGCACAGAGACCCATAGACACGCACAGAGACCCACAGACACGCACAGAGACCCACAGACACGCACAGAGACCCATAGTCACACACAGAGACCCACAGACACGCACAGAGACCCATAGACACGCACAGAGACCAACAGACACGCACAGAGACCCATAGACACACACAGAGACCCACAGACACGCACAGAGACCCATAGACACGCACAGAGACCCACAGACACGCACAGAGACCCATAGACACACACAGAGACCCACAGACACGCACAGAGACCCATAGACACGCACAGAGACCCATAGACACACACAGAGACCCACACACCAAGCGAAGCTCCTCCTCCTCACCCTCTTCCTCCTAAGATCTAGTGGGGGTGGGGAATCATTTATGAGTTCCCCCAGTAATTTATTCCCATTTCGGGCCCTGGACGGGAGAACTGGCTTGAAGACTCAACCAGTATCGAGCAGGGGTGCATTCAATGGACAGAGCGTTCCAAAGCACTTTTTTTCTGCTGAATGGCCTCTTAGCCTGGAGCGCATTATAACAGGCCAATAAACGATCCGAGGCGCTTCCTCGCTCAGTGTTAGGTTCAAGTTCAAGTTCATTTTTTTAACCGCAACAAACAAAAAAGAAAAACATGAACAAGTAAACATCTTAAGGTGAATATGTGACTAAGTGCAAACAGAAAAACCAAGAAAAGACGGCAAAATATTGCAGAAAAAACACGGTACACCAACGCTGTGTGCAAAAATCCCAGTGGGATGCAAGTCAAACAACAAAATCCATCCACGAAATCTGGGGTTCGCGGACGCGAAGCGCGCGCTCATTTGTGCCGAGCGAGTAGCGTGCCGTCGCCTGCCGCCTGAACGCACCGTTCAATAATAATCGCCCCCACGGCAGAGCGCTCTGCCCATCGAACGCACCCGCGGAAGTCAAGTGGCTCGGCGGCTCGAATCCTACCACGTTCTTGAGCGGCGAGTTTTGTTTTGTGTGTGGGGGTGGCGCATCACAGACAGTGCTCGCGGGGAAGACGCAATGCAACACGAAGGATAACCTATACTGTTTGGTTCTTTTGGTAAAGTCACGTAGGTATAAAAAAAAAAAAATCACGACGTTTCGGGCGCAACACAAGCATCCGGACGCTTGTGTTGCGCCCGAAACGTCGTGATTTAATTTATTTTCTACCTATGCGACTTTACCGAAAGAACCAAAGAATATGGATCCCTGCAGTCACGAAAACTTCTAATCTAGCTTGAAGGGTAACCTGCCTATCGCCAAATCACCCAGATTGCGCCCGATGTCATCAGATCTCAGAAGCATACTAAACAGGGTCGGTCCTTGACAGCGCTTAGCATAGGCGGCCACCATACATAACAAGTGTTATCGGCAGCGGCAGGGGCTACGCTATGACAGCAAAGAACATTGCAGCAGCATCCATTGTTGTACTGCACATCTGTGCTCCCACGTCGAATGCTCCCCCACCTTAAAAAAAACACGCACCGGGCAGCGTGGTGAAATATGGTGAAACGACATCCCACGACTGGGGAGGCCTCCTCATCCAGAAGTGGACTCGACAAATGACTGGACACGTACCACGTACATTTTTTTAATAAAAAACCGAAAATCCCAACCATTAATTGCACCCTCTCTCTCTCCACGATGCCACTCTCCTTTCAAGTTCACGCCAAGGACTTGCGTACGAGCCGCATGCGCTGCTTGCCTGCCCGGCACGGCCACTAAGAGCAAAGGAAGGGCATTGGCTCAGGCTGCAAAGCTCTGGGATGGCCATCGATGCGTGGCCTGCCAATTACAGACTGACGTTATTCACGGCTCATTGTCAATCCACCAGCCAGTTGCGTGAATACCTTCGTATGCCGCGTTGATCGTGTGTGTGTGTGTTGGGGGGATGTTTGAAATAGTTTTTTTTATTTATCCTGGAGAAATTCGAAGAGCTTATGAAGTTATTTTTAACAGATGTCCAGTCGAGGTGGGTCAAAAAGTTACAACAAATACCAAACAAACGGTTGGAGTGCTAAGTATAGGAAAGGTAAACAAATCACAAAAAAAAATACTTCAAATTGATTTTTAAAAAAATAGATAAAGTATATAATACACATTGCAAAAGTTGGTTCAACCAACGTTACTATATTATGCAGCGTCTTAATGTCACGGGTTGTTGTTGTTGTTGTTAAAACGACATTCAGTCAAAAAAAACGATAACCGTTTCCCCATTCCATTACTGGTTACAAAAGGCATGAACCGGTAAGCGTTTCCAGCAGCATTTTAGTCGTGAAGGCATTGAATTGGCACGCGCGTAACTACAAAGTGAGCGGCCGTAGCCCGAAGGCCACATTTGCCCTTGTTTCTCATATACGCACAGGGCAAAGGCGAAGCACTGCAATTGCCCGCTCACGCTACTGCTGGCAGAAGCGCCTCCACTCGAGGGAGCTCTAGAGAGCTGCACTGTGTCTGTTCAACTCTTGTTAGAAGAGGGTCAGCTTACCCAGACTTTTACCTCGCTCACACGCGACTTGGCAATCGACTGTGGCGTATGTACGCAAAAAAACGATTGTAACCGCCCCAATTCATGCACTCTCCTAGCTCCCGTGATGTCGTCTCAGTGTTATCTCTCCGTTCTCGAGAATTCAAGATCCCCTCTGCTGTTTTGAACCACCTCCTCTGTAACGTCCTTAAATGGGCACAGCTTCGTCGATGTGCGTCGCGTACTGAGATATGCGGGTCACCTTTAGTTTGCTGTTCAAATCCAAATGTTATTGGATTGTATAACATGCGAGACAGAGGGGGAAAAAAAGAGCAAGCAGCAGGGTGCACGCTTGGAATTACAATGAGATGCAGAGGAACAAAACGCGTGGATAAGGGGACAATCGCGACTTTGAGACATCGTGTTCACTGTTGAGAAAAACAAAATGGCGGAGCTTATTCGAGTCCAAATCCATTTTAATCCGTGCCCCCGTCCGTTTTATTTTACGGAACTTATAGTTTCGTACCTGTCAACCCATACGGTTTAACCGTATTCTTGAGCAGGAAAATTGAGTTTTCAGGTCCATACGGCGTACAGCTGTTTCAATACGGGCAAATACATTTTTGTCTATTTGTGTGTTTCTCCCTTGTGATGGGACTTTGTAGGATGAACGTTGAGATTTATAAGGGCACGGGGTGACCAATATGGTCTGAATAGGTCTGTAATAAGGTAGGCACTCATAAGGCGTTGACAGGTATGTATTTTTCACGTTGGATATTCTTTGTTCTGTTTATTTCGGGAGCGGGTCGACAGGTATGCAAAATTGTAGATACGAGTAGAACGCCGTGTTCAATACCGATCCTCATTATCACAAAGTTAGAATCATGGGCATTGCCCCACCAAATGGGGCGCCACGGTGGGGAGATGTTAACTACCTCGCCTGGTATACAGGAGGTCGTGGAATTGATCCCGACCCTGATGCCTGCTTTCGTGTCTCTCTCCCCGTGGTCACGTGGATTTTTCTCCGGGTCCTCCGGTTTCCCCTCCACATTTAGAATCGACATCACGCGTTTCGAATATTGGCTGCTGTACATTTCTATATGATAAGCCACTTCGTCGGGCTATCATTTATGATAACCAGGTCGCTTCTGAAACGTAGCTATATAGCTCAGTGGGCCATGCCTAGTAAAATAAAACATAATTTAAACTATAAAACTATATTTTTTATTTTAACAGGTTCAGCCCACTGAGCATTATAGCTCTTTTTCAGAAGCCACCTGGCATGGTGATTCTAAATACGGAGGGAAAAACCGGAGGACCCGGAGAAAAACACACGCGACCACGGGGAAAGAGAGACACGCAAACTCCGAATATACAACAGGTGTTAGGGTGGGAATTGAACCCACGACCTCCTACATACCAGACCAAGTAGTTAACATCTCGCCACCGTGGGGCCATCGTCACCAGAGAGACCATTAAAAGCATCGTCTAAGACAAATGACCTTCATTCAAGCAAAGAAGGGAGTCTGAGGACTTGTTTCTACAGCAAATGGAATGGGGATGCCTCGAGGGCAATATGCAATATAAGCGGCCGTTAACATGGGACGATTTGATGTGTAACAGAGATACCGCATGTACACTGTACTCCATATATACTGCACATGTATAAAGATATATTCCAATAGACATTCATCTATGGAGATATATGTGTACGTGTGTAACTGTACCTCCCTGCAATAACTCACACGTGGATCTCCATGTTTTTGTGTGAATAACCACTCTTCGCACGTGTCGTTTTAATATAGAACATTATAGGATGAAGGGAATGTGCTGGGGTGGTTTAGGTTCCTTGGTGGAGAGCGGTGGAGAAGCGGTTAGCGCTACGCTGCACTACGAACCCTGCTACCCGAGTTCGATTCCCGCTCACGGCAAACACCAGTGACGATTATCTGAACCATTCCTGGGCCTCCCCTAGGTCGACTCAGCCTCAAATCAGTACATGGTGTGTATAAACATCGCCACTGGGGAGACAAAAGCGACCCGGGCGTTGTGCTGGCCTCCCACCCCCGTGTGTGCCATGCCGGACTGCATAGGTGCTGCTCGCTAACAGCACTTGCCCCAACAGTCTGTCACGGGCTATGGTGGCCAGGCAGTTATTCTAGAAGAGGATAGTGGGCACGTATCTATTCTCAGGGTAATATTAAAGGGAAGGGAGTAGAAAGGAGGTTGTCTTAAATGTAAAAACGTTTAACTGTGAATGGTTAAGACATTTTTTTTGAAACACACAACAGGATTATTTTTGATGCCTGGATCACGCAAAATTGTGCTTGTTTACAAATAGTGCGGGAGTAAAAAAAATTACGCAAACCCAAACAATGATTAATGGATTATAAATTATCCCCCCAGCAGAGTGTTTTCGGCGTGTTTTAGCTACACTGGAGTATTTCTACGGATTATGTTGTTCTCTAGCGGTCGATACTGAGCACGATGTAAATTGTGATGCCATTCTCGCCCCATCTGAAGTGCAAGGTGTAAGTAAGTACAGGGGTTTTTATGAAGGCAACTCCGATGTACGACATATTACTGACCGGTATTCGGTATAGACCCTGAACATCACGAAACTACTCCAGACATTGACCCCTGATGCTGGGTAGAACGACGGGATAAATTGGGTAATACCCCAATCTTTTGTTTACTCTTGTCAGCGTTATCAATCACCTCACTGCCCTCACAGACGGAGCTCCTCCAAGCCTTAAACAGGTTAACCTTG
Source organism: Lampetra fluviatilis (assembly GCF_964198595.1). NCBI lineage: Eukaryota > Metazoa > Chordata > Hyperoartia > Petromyzontiformes > Petromyzontidae > Lampetra > Lampetra fluviatilis. The sequence goes on from NC_136280.1 coordinate 12,988,342, forward strand.
TCTCCTTTAACGTCCGTGACTTAAATCATCCCCATCCAAAGGCAGCGCACTTACTAATATTAATCTATTTCAACCAGACTTGGTGTTCCTCCAGAAGATACATTTGATGATCACCGAGGCATTCAACATCTGTAGGTTGTGTGGAGGACAAATCTTACATTCATCTTTTGTCTCCCAACAGTCAGGAAGTGGCATAATGGACAATTAAACCAGTGGTTCTCAAACGAGGCTACTTCGATTCCAGCGGGTACGTGAGGTGATTTTTTTATGTGTGGAATTATACCATAAATTAGTCATGAGTGAATAATTACGTATGAATCTGCGAATATAAAATAACTACGATCAAATTTAAATCGATATAGTAACCTAGAACGATACAAAAGACCTTTCTAAGCTCATTGATCATAAACAATGCTGGTTTCCGAGAGTAACCAGCTAGCGTGAACAAATTACGTCATGCGTGCAGTGCGTCCATTAAATTAGTTTTTATTCGCATGCAGTTTACTTACTCGTCGTCTTTCATGTGGATAAATACCAGCAGATGAAAGATGCAATTGTAGATTTGTTATCCACTTAATTGTCTGTTCAGAAGCAGAGTGGATCTCGCCCATTCCTCCTACAAAGGAGTGCAGACAGAAGCAGCGTGTTTCCAATTTGGTTGATCGTTTTGGATTCATGGCCGCAATATTCGATGCGCAGGTGGCCGCATCGGTGCTAATTCGGTTGATACAGTCGACCATTGGCGAGGTGAAAGGTTGAAACCGGCAGGTTCGACGGTAGGGGTCCTATATGAGATGTTTATTTTGGATATCGGCCGCAGACCAGACTTGCTTTCATCTCGCGTCTTCATTTGTATTTGTGGTGTGGAGTGAGGCTGCTGTGATCCAGAAGGGGTGGCGTGATTTTAGGCAAATAGGCAGCACTGGGTTTATGTCCCGATGTATCGGAAGGTTGCGGGGGTTGACGATAATTTTTTGGTCATCCCGGACGGTCGCTGTTTCACGACGGATTTGCCGCGGAGCGATGTGGGTGAGCACTGGGAGCCACTGGGTTGGCGTCGACTTCAGCGTACCTGAGATGACACGCATTACAATGTTCAGTTGTGTGTCGATAACTCGAGTGTGAGCGCTGCATCTCCAAACAGCTGAGCAATACTCTCCGTCGAATATACGAGGGCGAACGAGGCAGTCCGTAGTGTTCGAACATCACAGCCCCAACTAGTTCCCGCCAGTTTATGGATGTTTGTGCGGATTTTATCTTGTTCTAAATTGCTTAATGTGTTGCCTGAAAGTGAGACTTCGATCGAGCACCACTCCCAGGTATTTCGGGAGTGGGTCGCGGGTGATGGTTTTACAACAAAACTCGATCTTCAGCGTACTTTTTGCCTCCGCGTTCGTGAGATGGAACGCTGAGGTCACTGTCTTGGTTGGTTTTGGCTAAAGTCGCCGGGAGTAGAAATCATTTTCCAATTTCTTTAGGTCAGTGTTCAATATTCTTGAGCTGCGCTGAGTGTCGTTGCTTGGCCGGCCAGTGCTGGATCGTCTGCGTAAATGAACTTGCGGCTTAATGTAGCCGGCATGTCGCTGGTGTAAATATTAAACAGGGCTGGTGTGGTCGGCCATTTTATAGAGTTCGTGGGCGGCTGACCTTGTTTCCAAAATGGACGCGAAATTGTTTGTCGCTGAGCCTTCTGGCGATGAGGCAAACGGTTTTTTCACATTTGATGGTGTTGGCGAGTTTAAAGAGCAGTCCTCGGCGACAGACCGTGTCCTATTGCAGAGGACAAGTCTATTAAAGCAGCCACTGTTTTCTGTTTATGCTTAAAGCTGCCTCGATGTGTGATGTCAAGGCGAGGACCTGGTCACAACTGCTTCGTTGTGGCTGAAAACTTGCCTGCTCAGGTGGTATGGTGGCTTCCAAGAAAGGATTAGGCTGTACAGATAAGAAAGGTTGGCCTTTAGCTGTGTAAGTCATCATCAGGTTTTCCTGGCTTGAGGAGAGCAATGACTTTTGCTTTTTTCTAAAGTCTTGGTAGCTTGCTGGTGGCGATGATTTTTGAAAAAAGTTTAACCAGCCAGGTTCTTCCCCTGCTGCCAAAGGTGTTTAAGGAATTCCAGGTAAATCCCATCTATTCCTGCGGCTTTATCTGCCTTTGTTACCATCAGTGCGGCATCTATTTCTTCTGGAAGTACAGCTGCAGACAGAGGAGAGTTTTTGACACTGGTGGAGAGTGTATCTTCTGCGGTTGTTTAACCGTGCGTTCTTGTTTTCGACATTCCGATTGCTTTTGCATTGCCGAGAAGCTGCGCCGCTATCCCATTAGCTCACTCACTCGTTAGTATACCTCGCAAGATGGATAATTGGTTAACATATGCTCATTACTCATACATTTATTTCTCAAAACCGTGTTAGGTCAGGCAAGGGGGTACTCAATTGAAACGAAATTCAACAAGTTGCCAAAAAAATATTGAGAACCACTGCTTTAAACGCATAGCTGTTCAGACAAACATCGACACACTCCCAACACCTTCGTCAATGACACTGTCTTTAAGAGAACCAAATATATAAAATAGGCAATGTTTTTGGACAAAGGTCCTTCTTCATGGCATGCAGAGCTGAGAGATAGAACAAGCCCAGAAAAAGGTGCCGTGGAATGAAAAAGGTTAAGAAGCACTGGGTTAAGGGAACGTTTCACGCAAAACACGTTCAAACTCTTCGAAGATAAGGCCGCTTAACCTCAATTCTCCATGACTTTGACCCCGTGGTTGTCCCTTTACCGGGCAATCAGACATCTTGAACTATCTGGGGGCATCCACGGTGGGCGGGCGGGGGGACAGATCCAAATTCCACCTTATAGGTCTCATACTCGAAAACATGATACTTTGGTTTGCTGCGCATTTGGTTCACATGTATACCTCTCGAAGGACTGTTCGGTTTGGGTTCGTATTAAAAAAAACCTGGGGGCGTATACATGACAAATAATCGAACCCAAGTGTATCAGAGTAATTCCATTCAGGCTCTCAACACCAGGAATACCCTAATTTCACTTTTGGGTCGAGTGAACAAAGTTACTATGGTGTTGCTCCCAAAACTACTTTCTTCTCCACATCAACATTCCCGATGATATCTTGAAAAAAACCCAAAATTTGAATGACTCTCTCGACTTAAATCCAATTACCTAACCTATCCTAAAAAAGAATGGAGACTTAGACCTTCCAGATTTTTGGGAAAGTCAATCTCACTACCTGAGAGGATTGGAACTACGGAGATGGAGCGATGAAATCAGCCTGCGTGCAAGATCCAGATGGATTGCTGCATTTTAAGACCTCATGATCCTGCAATACAACAGTGCAACAACCCACCTGATGATGATAATTATTAATAATCATTCATAATAATAATTATAAAATATCCTTCAACAAGTACGTACTCCGCTTCATACTCTCTCTCTCTCTCTCTATTCACTCGCAGATCTCTACATAACCTCCCAGGCACTGTCCAGCCATGACCATCGCCAGCGCCAACAACAGCATCACGGGCCATGGCAGCACGGGCAGCCTCTACAACCCGACGAACGAGACGCGTGACTGCGTGCGCGCCGTCACGCGAGAGGACATACGTGCGCACCTCCTCGACAGCAACGAGCGCGTGGTCATCAACGTGGCCGGCATGAAGTTCGAGACGTGCGCGCGGACGCTCGCCCAGTTCCCCGACACCCTGCTGGGCGACCCCGCGCGACGCGCCCAGCACTTCGACCCCCTGCGCAACGAGTACTTCTTCGACCGCAACCGGCCCAGCTTCGACGCCATCCTCTACTACTACCAGTCGGGCGGGCGGCTGCGCAGGCCCGCCAACATCCCCTTCGACTTGTTCTCCGAGGAGATCCGCTTCTTCGAGCTTGGCGAGGAGACGATCCAGCGCTTCCGCGAGGATGAGGGCTACATCCGCGAGGAGGAGAGGCCGCTGCCCGAGTCGGAGCTCAAACGCCAGGTCTGGCTGCTCTTCGAGTACCCCGAGAGCTCGAGTGCGGCCCACCTCGTCGCGATTCTCTCCGTTGTCGTCATCTTAGTGTCAATTTTCATCTTCTGCATGGAAACGCTGCCGCAATTCCGAGACCATGTTGATCAAGAAGAGCAGTTCAATGCCACCGAAATTTCTTCAACCGCCAGTTTTGCCACGGATCCATTTTTTCTGGTGGAAACCCTTTGTATCGTGTGGTTTTCCTTCGAGCTCGTCGCACGATTCCTATCGTGCCCTAGCAAAACTGCGTTCTTCCAAAACATCATGAACAGCATCGACGTGGTGGCCATCATGCCGTACTTCATCACACTCGGAATGGAGCTGGCCGAGCAGCAGGGCAACGGTCAGCAGACCATGTCGCTCGCCATCCTGCGCGTCATCCGCCTGGTGCGCGTATTCCGGATCTTCAAGCTGTCGCGCCACTCCAAGGGCCTCCAGATCCTGGGCCAGACGCTCAAGGCGAGCATGCGCGAGCTGGGGCTGCTCATCTTCTTCCTCTTCATCGGCGTCATCCTCTTCTCGAGCGCCGCCTACTTCGCCGAGGTGGACGAGCCTAAAACGTACTTCACGAGCATCCCGCATGCGTTCTGGTGGGCCGTGGTCACCATGACGACGGTTGGCTACGGTGACAAGGTACCCGTGACGGTGGGTGGCAAGGCGGTGGGGTCGCTGTGTGCCATCGCGGGCGTGCTCACCATCGCGCTGCCCGTGCCCGTCATCGTGTCCAACTTCAACTACTTCTACCACCGCGAGACCGACGTCGACGACTCGCACTCTGGCAAGGCCCACTCTCCGGAGCACTCTGCCGCCAGGATGTCAATCGTCCAGTCGCTGAGGAGGAGCGCGCCGAGCACGCCCGTCCACGTACCAGGCTCTATGAGCAAGAGCGACAACACGCGCACACACACATATGTGGCCAACAGCTTTGAGCATCAGTGCAAGCCCACCGATGTGTGAAGGCCACGTGGCCATTGGTTGGAAATGTTCCACCCTTTTGTCTTAAATTCATGTAGCCTCTGTGTACTTTACATGTTTTTCCATGTTTTGTTTTCGGGTGGGGGTTATTTACCTTTTTGAAATACATTGGCAGTATTTTCATATCTTTTGTTTACTTTTATACTTATCTTTATACATACATTGCTTTTTTCCGAATGCTTAACACATATGTGAAAATATTTCCGACGTTTGTTTGTTTTTTGAAATCTCGAATGGTATGCAATTTGTATGTGTTTATAATCTATCGTTTCAGATACCGACATGGCCTTGTTTGAATTAGTTTCAATTATGAAATGATTACCGCACTATGAATTGCTTTGCAAGTCCTGTGTTTCTCGGCTTTCCCGAGAGCTTTTGTTGATGCTCATAAGCACTTTAACGCAATGCAATCACTTGAAAAGCTTGGAATGAGTTAATTACCAGGTGAAAGCCACTTAACTTAATCCTGTAACTTGCTGCCATCTTGCTTTTTTTGCTGTATACTTTAAATCGTTTTGCGTTGGTAAATTTTAATATATAAGCGACTGGCAAGACGTTCGTAGTAATGATATATGCATGCCGAATAATAATTACAAGTAAGCATCAATAATGTAAACTGATGTTCATATCTAATCTCATTAGAAATGTAAATTGTATAAGTCAGTGGTTCCCAACCGTTCTGGCCCCGCCGACCACAGCCAATCAAGACATCTTCGTTGACCACCACGTGGGAATAGCATCCGCCATAACATTCAAAACAACCCTGTTCATTAAAAAGCAATAAAAAACATTAACTTGCTATTAATTAAATCATCTAAATAATTGTGCAATGGGCAGTCGGTAAATGTTTTGTTTAAAAAAAACGTAGTACGGATCTGCAACAGTTCCACTGGCAAGTGTACCCACGGCCTTGCAGATGGACAGTGGCCCACGGACCAGAGGCTGGGAACTGCTGGTCTGTGTTAATGTAGTTTGTGATGTCTGCCTTGGAGTTTGTAGACTGTAGGGCTTCCTCGAGCTGTCACTGTGTTTGATTTCACAGGACTCATGTGCAAGAATCAATATCACTGTTCAGAGTTTATTTTGTGAGTGGACCATTTGAAAAGGAGAAAATGTTTCTTAAGTGGTGAATGTCTTATACACAAGCCCACGTCTTTGTAGTCACAGGATCTCTCTGTCCCATCAGCCTGTTGGCTCATGAGCAGCAGCAGGCAATTCACAATTTATGTTTTTTGTACGCTTGGCGTTAGAGACAATTGCACTCAAATTAAGTAGCTTTGAAATGCAACTCAAGGGACGCGCATTATTCTTGGGACTACGGAAGAGCAATTGGGATGATGGCTTAGAATTGGAGGCTTAGATTAGGATTGGGCTGTGTAAATCGTTAGTTGGCTTGTGTACTGAAGTTGAAATAACTCGTGAGAGACCAGCCTTTGATTGTAGTCATCGTTGTGGGAATCTCGGCACAACACGCCGTTGTTGTGTGAAGGCCATTCCATGATTTCTGTATGTACCAGATGTTTGTGTCATCATTGACTTCCTCTCATAGTCACCCGTGAACAGAGCTGGTGGTTGCTTGTGAGCGACTTTGCAAGGGAATTTGTTAGACGTAGGGTTACGACCTCTTAGGTACAAACAACTTGGGCATATGATGGTGAATAAGAATATCTCACATATTGGAAGAGGGGTGGGTGGGGGGGAATTACATATGAATGCATGCAAATGTATTGCCTTGAGTGATGCATTATCAGGCACTTGACAAAAACTGTGACTTGTGTAATGAAATCCACGAGGGAGACAGGTAACTATCAACCCTCTTGATTTCTCTTCTCCAGCTCCCTTTACAAATCCATCTCCAACCCTCTCCGCCTGCGCGACTCCCGCTCTTTTCTCTCCCCTACAACAGAGGTCGCAAACGGGTTTTGATTCCTTACCCGTACCCGTACCCAGCCGCACCAGGGTCGCAATCGGGTACCCGATACCCGTACCCTACCCGATACCCGGCTATCCGTACCCGGCCGGGTATTGGGTAGGGTACGGGTACCCGATTGCGACCTCTGGGATGAAGCCATATTACAGGCGCGGGTGGGTTGATTCTAGGAACTTGAATTGTGAGAAGAGATAAGACGTTGGGAAATGAGTGACAAACGGTGACTCACCAGTGACTCACGGCCTACCCGTACCCGTACCCGACCGCACCAGGGTCGCAAACGGGTACCCGTACCCGGCCGGGTACGGGTAGCCGGGTACCGGGTAGGGTACGGGTATCGGCTACCCGATTGCGACCTCTGCCCTACAACCATGTCCCCCCGAAGGGCCTTTCCTCCCGTGCATCATGGGGTGTCAGCGGCTCGTCCTCCAATATGAGAGAGGTGAGGAAGATCCTGCTACGCGCTGCCGCCCTGAGTATCCTACATTACCCCGCTGCACAGTGCCCGTGCGAGCACAATGCCCAGATACACCACATCATTTTGTCCCAATAAAGTGCCGGCAGGAGTCATCCCTGAATCCATCACTCTCGTATGTGCGTGCGTGTCCCACCTCAGCGTGCAGACGCACACCTGCAATACCCCCCCCACCCCCAAATGAAAACCCGCCCTTGAGTAACACAACGACTGGGGAAAGGGGGGAACAACATAAGCATACACACCCCTGAAATGGAAACAAAATGGCAATCCTGCAGGCAGCAACACACCCACAGTATAACAGCGGCGAGGGATGAAAAACAAACACAAGAGAGCCAGGGTGACACAACGCACGAATGGTGGCCTGTACAGGATGTCAACAGCATCACCATCCCCGGTTACCTGTCTCCCTCGTGGATTTCAATGTGCAGGTCTCAATCGGTCTGTGACTTATCGACGATCTGGCTCAGCATCGCGGTGATGGTGCGGTTTCGGCGTTCCACCATCCCATCAGTCTGTGGGTAGTACGGTGATGTGCGCAACTTCTTCGTACCAAAAATGTTGCACAGCTCCTGCACCAGTTTAGAGGAAAAATTGCGGCTCTGATCCGTGAGCAATTTCTCCGGGACACCCTTGTCCATAACGTGCCCCTGTAAGAAAACCTCCGCAATGGACCGAGCCGTCTGATCGGCGAGGGGCCACGCCATAATCCATCGGGTGAAATACCTCAACACCCACAAGCAAAAATGTGCGACCACGAGTAGTGCGAGGGAAAGATCCTAAAATGTCGAGAGCCACCAGCTCATTCACCCGGGAGATGGTGATGAATTGCCATGGCACTGTCACCGGGCGTGCAGGGGGCTTTTGCGTCGTGCACATTCAGCACACGTGGCTATCCATGTGCGTACATCTGCTGCTATGCCTGGCCAGAAGTAGCGACTTCTAAGTGTGGAGAGCGTCTTGTGTTCACCCAAGTGCAGGAGACCGCGACCATGAACCTCCGTCACCAGCCGTTCCCGCACAGGAGTGGGAACAACCAGACAATGACACTGGGTGTCCAGTTCCCACCGCGTAAGCAGTCCCCCAACATTAGTAAACGATGTCACAACAAGAGCTCGACTTGGGCTGGTGGAGGGTGACATTTTTTTTGCTCGTGGCATTTCATCTACCTTTCTGTGCGTGAGCCTTCTCCACCGGCCCCATGCAGTATGCGTTCTGACGGATCGGTGGTGCAATTCCCCGTTTCAATGTGGTGTGACATTAAATCCGTCCGGCCCAAGTCATAAGGGCCTTCATTAAAAACCCCTTCAAACCTCTGTACCAGTTACTTCAATCCCCGGCATTGGGAGTCAGACAAATCAGGGTTCTGTGAAGCTAACCCATCCAACCACGATGCAGATTCTGCATTTGTGCGCTCTGCATCAGCCTCTACGCCAGTCGCTTGGACCTCCTCCCCCTCCATGGACAGTGGCCGTACGTGCGCCAGAACCATCCCGGCATGAACACTGGTCGCTGTATCAGCAGTATTCAAGGCTTGTGTAGAGGAGTAGTATGATGACGTGACGTCATGTGCGCTGAAGGCGGGATGACGTCACGTCAGAGGGGATACTTAAGGGGGACCCAGGGACGAAAGAGGGGTCGTTGTGGGAGCCCGGGATGGTGAGCGTCTGAAGGATGCTTCTCCGGCTCGTGACCGGACGGTGTTAGCTGATCCCCCGTCAGAATTCTACGAGTAGGAGAGCCGAAGATATAGCCAGGGGTAGGGCTCAGAGAAGTCTGCAAGAGCCGGCTAGGTTTACGTGGAGTGCTGCTCTCTTCGGTTAGGGCGGTGTTGGTTGAGCCCCTGTCCCGACCCGAGTGAGAGAGCCCAAGAGATAGCCGAGCTAGGTCCGAGTGAAGGACCGAGTATAGGGCACCTATCTCTGGTGTGTATTGTTACCCCTTTTGTGTTAATAAACTGGCATAAGCCCTTACGAGTCGTCGTGCACCACACAACACTTGCATGAATAGCTGCTGTCCATGGCGCAGCACGGTGTCTACTCCCACTAGACCATGACGATCCATGGCCATCGCCGCTGGCGAGACCAGAATGGGTGAGTCCACGTGAGCTGTTACCAGCGGCGTGCGATAAAGGGAATCAAAATCTGAGCGGCTGGCGGTACTGCGAGCATCTCCCTGACAACCGCATGCACGGGAGACAGCCTCTCTGCTCCGCTGTCTAGCAGCAAAACAAGTTTACTCGCCATTATCTTAATAGGGAGGCAGTTCAAATAATCCATCTCTAGAAGGCAAGGAATCGCAAATGTTCTAGAGACCAACACAGGTTCCGATATTACCAACTCCCTACTTGAACTTCTAATTCCACCTGCCCCAGAATACCCATACTCCCTCCGTTCACTGCAACATAACATGGCTTCACGGGATGTAATGAGCGAACTTTCTGGGGGAGCATGTTAAAGACACACAGGGAGATAATGGTCATCAACTCCGCGGTGTCTATCAATATGCGGATGTTGATTCCCCCCACCGAACCCGCTACAACTGACGTTACCGCTGCGGCTGCCACTACTCTTCTGGCCAATTTACGCCACTGTGTGCCAGAAGTCTGCCACGGTTGCGATGGAAGATAGTCGAGATGAATGAGTGATTGAGGGGTATGCCCCGGTGGGTAGCTGCTGTTAATGTGGAGGAGCTGTCTGAGGGACCACGTCAGTGCAGCAACCATGAGCAATGTGGCCGGGGGTGGCCACAAGGTTGTAAGATGACATCACGCGGTCGACTGGTGGCTCCAGGGTGGTGAGGCACCCATCGACGCATCCTCTGGGTAGGCCCTCGTGACACCCCTCGTACGGCTGCCGTTATTTCTTCCGTCCCAGGCTCTGCTGCATTTTCAATCCGCCCGGGAGAGCTGCCGTGGCAAGAGGTTATATAGGTAAGAGAGGGGGGAGGAGGCAAGGGGGGAGAGAGAGAGGGGGTAGGGGGAGGGGGCGTGAACGTTAGGGGAAGAGGACGTGAGACTGGAGGGGGGGGGGGTGGACGGGGCTAGAAGTGGGAAGTTGGGGAAGAACAGATAGAGGACATGAGACTGGGGGCGGGGCTAGCAGTAAACTGGCAGGTAATGATGAAAACAACAAGCTAAGGCATTACCTGGTTGATAACATCCTTCCAATGATTGTTCAATTTGTATCCATCTTCTCGGTTGAAGTATTATCTATGTTTATATATCTGGATGGCCTCATGAACAAACCTTTGATAGTAGCCCGAAGGTGTGCAGGGTACCTTGGTCTCGGAAAAAACAATATTATGCGAGGCCACAGTGTTATAACAATGGTCAGCTACGGCAGATGTATTGGTTCTGCCGTGTTTAAGATCTGCCTTGTGTTCGCGAACACGGTCCGAGACATGTCGTTTCGTTTCCCCAATGTAACTGCTACCGCAAGTACAACTCAGCTTGTAGACTCCAGGGTATTGCATGTCAGGAATTACGTCCTTCACAGATAGGATTAGATCACGGATTTTGTGTACTGTATTGAATCGGACCTGGATCTTGTGTTTGTTCAAGATTTTGGAAAAAAAATTGGTAACACCTGCTATCTATGGTAAAGTAATGGTTTTGATTGGATTCTCATGCGGTCCGAGTACCCATTCATCTTGAGGGCTTGGTGTACGTGTTTCAGTTCACTGGCTAGGTGTGTTGGTCGGAGATGCAGTGGGCCCCGCCCACTCCCCCCCCAGCATCACGTCCTCTACCCCTAGCGCTCACGCGCCCCCCCTCGCCTCCTCCCCCCTCTCTTACCTATAAAACCTCTTGCCACGGCAGCTCTCCCGCCGACTTGAGCATTTTCTTGCTGTGGTTGTCCCACCTGATGAAGATCGCTTGTGTTGCGATCGAAACGTCGTGATTTGTTTTATTTTATTTATACCCACGTGACTTTACCGAAAGAACCAAAGATTACGGACCTTACCACTTTTGCAATGCATTTTGGTAAACAGTGCCACCTAGTGGCTAGTTGTTAAACTATTCATGTGCAGGGTGGTCCCAGATGCCTTGTGACAACCCATTCTCGAAATCTCTAAAACGTAAGCTTTTGTAAGTAAGATTTATTTCAACAGAAATGAATATGGAAAGGGAAAAAATGTTAGGGATAAATTAATTTGTGGGGTCACAAGACATCTGGACCATCCTGTAGACTGCCAGTGAAATATAAATGGTTGAATCAACGGACTACAACTCGACATTTCTTTAGGCCAGGGTTTCCCAAACTCCACTCCTCGCGACCCATCGAGCTACGTCTGTTTACCAATTTACTCCACACGCAGCACAAACCCGATGATTGTTAAACACGCCCCACGTGACGCGCTAACAAAGTAACACTGCCTGCGTCACGTGCAGCACGTGTACCCACACAGTCGTGGAACACGTCGACACACGTGCACGCGGGACGTCTTTAACAACAATCTGGTGCGTGGAATGAGTCAATTTGGGAAACCTTTCCTTCAGGCATTAATCTGATTTTTTAAAAAGTGTTTATTCATGTCGTCCCTGTGCAAGTGTAATCTTTTTCGATAGGTATCTTAATTTCATGGCCTTGTCTATAACATGTATGTTGAACGTCTTCGCACCGTACGTAGCCAACCGCACTAACCGCAGGTGCTGAACCTGTGCTAAGGCTCTTGCTTATAGAGTGGCCACCCAGGTTAAAAAGCAGCAGTGCAGAGCGTTTCTGACAACATAACTCTACAACTTCTACCCAGGCTTTACAGATGTGCCATTAACCTGCGCTTGTAATGGCTAACACACACACACATGCCACAATGCATAGCAAATCGCAACAAATTACAGGGTTATTGCTGAAGATTAATTATTTTATCAGCGGGTACTAGAGTTTTACATTCAACCTGGGCCACCATTTGCCATGTCTCAAATAGGCCACGATTAAAGCATTGCCTCATCAATATCGCACGATGGCTGCGAGAAGGATCACTTTGCAAACGTCTGCAGTTGTGTCTCATCGCTGAGAGCTTCGTGTCAAGGTTCTCAAACACTTCATAGAGCAGCTGGCGTGAGTTAATTGCGACTACAACGGAAGATGAACTCGACGATCTGTTGCCATCTTGGGATTTCCTGGTCAACAAGTCAAATTGTAATTGTGAGCTAATAAATTTACAAATGAAATGACTATTCTGTTCGAGTGACGGTCTTCAGAGTCTAGGTGGGTCTTTAATTACCCTTCGTGTTCATAAGCAGAGGTCTTCTCAGTATGCAAATCATCGCATGCAATCATGTTTATCATCTGTGGACTCTTCAGTTTTCCACGGAAAAAGTGGGTTCCTTCTAGGCCAGGGTTCTTTAACTGGAAGCCCAAGAGCCACATGTGACCCGTGAAGGTTTTTTTTTTAAATAATGGCCCATACAGATACAGATGAGTGAGAGAGATGAGCAAGGGGTGCATATAAGCGAGCCCAAGATAAAAGAGACCTCTTATCTAATTTCACAAAACTGTTGTCTATAGCACTCTCAAACGGAACCTGTCTTTATAGATGAGCTGTAAATAAGATCAACATTAGTGAGATGAAAGCAAGATAAATAAGGGGGCGATGAGAGCTGAATGCAAGAGGCACAGATTAGCAGTCAAGTGTACAGATGTTGTGAAGGCGCAATGCGATGTGACTGCATGTTTGTCCATGCGATGTAAGATCTTAGGTGGCCTACCAGCACATTACGGTAAATGTGTTCTGACCTGCTAGAATGTATCGTTGAAGAGCCCTGCTATAGACCTCATGATATTTAAACGTAGAGGGGCGCGTTGTGAAGAAGTGCATTCAGGACGAATCCAAAGGGAACCTGTCTTTACAGTTGCGGCTCCACCTATAACTCAACACAGGTAGGGACAGGCCAGCTTCGTTGCACTTTTAAATTACATTTTAAATCAATCTGTGTTTTCCTAAGTCCTGTGTCAATACACTTGGCATGATTATAAGTACAATAAGTTACGTAACGTATGGAGGTTAAGGGACTCGTTTGGGAAGTGGCATCACGTGGTCGGCTTTGGACCCTGGTGCAAGGAATTAAATGGGGCCCCCTGTTCAATTTCGCCCCCCAACCCATCAACTACCCCCCCACCTTCATAGTTTGGCACCTGGGCTCCTCTGGCTAGTGTGTCCTGGTGCAGTTGCACCGCCTGCACACTTTGATATATCCGGTACTGCCCGCTGTGGCTGCCGGGATTTTTGCTTTTAGATGAAAAGGAACATGAGCTTCATCCTTTAAAATATAGCTTTTAAAAATAATAAAGGCACCATGCACTGCTATCAAAGACATCTCAATATTAACAGTATTCAAATTAACATAAAATTCAAGGCATGTACGAAAACGTGTGCAATTATTCTACAAACCACTCATTAAAAAAAAATTGACAAACACGTGTGTGTGTATTTGTCCTCAAAAGCCACTCGGATTTTTCATTTTCAGTTTTACAACTTTTAATCCAAATATAAGGCAGTCTTTAGCCTCATTTTTGTACAACAAATTGTATATGTTGTCGATGGCATTTTGGAAAGTACAAACAAAAATATCAAATGCCTGTTGACGGCATTTAAATCATGTGCGGCACCACTAAGACATTCATTTGGCGTCCGCTTTGAGGCAGGGACCTCTACATAGCTGGACAGAGTCGTGAGGTCATCCTTGTCGCCGACCAAGAAGAAGACTGTGTATTTACCCGAGTCTACCAGGAAACGGTTGGGGTGCTGTGGCACAGCCTGTTTGCCACGTGGCCACCCTGTCCTTGTCTGGACGCCCTGCCTCAAGAGATGTCTTCTCGGCATCTCAACGACCAGGAGCTTGCTCTCTCGGCTACCTTGTCGAGCCAGTCCCGCTCAATGCAGTTTACACCGAGTCCGCGCCGGGAGCATGATTATTTGGAATGTAAAAGTTTCAATTCCTTTACCGAGTTGTGACCGAGTGAGACGGGAGACACAGAGCCACACAGAGAGTCCCAGGGAGATACCAAACGCCACAGGAAGACACAGAGACAAACATGGACACAAGGAGACAGGGTGCCAGTGGTCCTGGTAACAGTAATACACGAGTCATAGAGGCCAGTGGCTCTGTGAGCCCCCAGGATTTGAAGTCCAACCCGAGTTATCTTGTGATCGTGATCTGGAATCCCAGTGTGAAAATGAACCAGAGAAACACGGTTAGAAGTTTAACGCTGCTTAAGCTTGCAACCATAATCTAGTGCAGTGGTTCTTCGTTGCAGCCATGCATCCTTTTGGTTTCTCAATCGTAGAAAAATGTATTGTTAATAAATACATGTTTGATGAAACAAAGTAGTACTTACGTGCCTGTGCTTAAATTGTTTTGATGATTTACCTTCCAAAAAAAATGTGGCCACGTCTCGCACCCCAACCAAGAAAGAACCACTGATCTAGTGGGACAGGAAGCAGGGAATCGCAGGCATTATTACAAAGCGGCGTATCGCTTCGACCCAGTTGGGACTGGGGACTGGGACGCCCAGGTATGTAAATGCAGAGCAACCTTTCACTTGCTAACATTTTAGCATAACAGCATACCCTAGAGGCTGGTAATATCAGGTTGACAGGCGCTTTGCCACTGCGTGCTCCCGGTGGCTTTCAGTCATGTGTCCAGGTCCCAACGCGGCGATTCACCTTAGGCAGCGATCGTATTGGCGCGTGCTGCCCTGGTCCCTGGCTCAACCCTCTACCGACCCTCATGTGCCGACAACAACACGACTCACCTTGGCAGAGTCCATCTACCTTTGCTTCCACACATCTATGACCTGCTCCTGTGCGGAGTTCACGGCAATCGTGCACCCAGGCCGTTTCTGCATGAGCAATGCCCTTGTACTCACGACCTGTACTCCTTGGCAACTCGTGTTCTCTCCAGAGCAAGGACCCAAGACTGGAACTCTGTGGACTGGCGTGGCAGGTGCATACAAATATCCACGTTGCCATAGTGCACCTTGCAATTAAGGATTAGGAATTCGCAACTGACACTTAACAAATTTAGCCGTGGCTTTTGGTATTAACGAGATGTTATTTGTAGCCAATATTAGTCTCCGTATTTCATCCTGGGTGAGTGCCAGAAAGACTGTGTGAGTGGATAAGGTGGAAGAGGGTTAGACTTACACCTCAATCTTAATCACAACTATTAAGTATGCAGCATTGCACTGAAACTACTTTCATATCCTGAAAGGTTACATTGGTAATAAACCTCAGTAAAGTTGGGGTGTCGCGGTGGCGAAACATTAAGTTCCACGCCTGGTATACGGGAGGTTGTGGGTTTGATCCCAACCCTGACGCCTGTATATTTGGAGTTTGCATGTTCTCCCCGTGGTTGCGTGGAATTTTCTCCAGGACCCTCCAGTCTTTCCCTCCAAATTTATAAACATGTGTTTCAAGGCCGTAGCCATGAAGTCAATATTGGGGGGAACCAAATCTTCCAGGGGGTCTGGGAGTCCCAACCCATAAAAATATCTAAATTTGAAAACTAATTTCCTGCCTAAAATATTAAAAAATTCACTAACACATGGGATGGACTTTTTTTTTACAATAATGTCTAATAGTGTATTGTATTACATTGCTCTGTTTTCACTTTTTAACCATTTCTTGTTTCATTGTATGTAATGTTTGAGATTAGGGATTAATAAAGTACAACCATAACCACAATCATATAAACAGCAATCTATGCATTGATTTATATGAAGACAAGTCCAGATATTGTGGCCAAGGTTTAGCAAATTTTTATTTGCATAGCATAGCAATTGTTATTTTTACATTTTTATAGCAATATATTGGGGGGACATTTTGAGCATATTTGAATATTGGGGGGCGGGGATATGTCCCCCGCGGTGGGATATGTCCCCCCCCCCCCATATATATTATAATTATGGCCTTTATGTGTTTAGAGTCTTTGGCTGCTATAAATTTGCACATGAGAAGCTTCGTTGGGAAATCATTTGTGGCCAAGTCGCTTCTGAAAAAGAGCTTATTAACAACTCAGTGGACCTCACCTGGTTAAAAAATGTTTAGTTTTTAAATTACTGAGAAAACATGTATTTTTTTCTTTAGAGCATTCATAACAGAACACGAAGGATCACCGTCATCACCAAATAACTTAAACGTCTGGGGCTAACCGTGACACGGCAGCAAGCATCCACAACACATACTAGTAAGAGTAGATACAATATACAATAAAGAGCCAATATATCTTTATTTAAACCAGATCACCAGACATCCCTCGGAGGCACACGTGCGTGTACAAACGCACACAATCCCGTGCCGATGACAGCAAGAACAAGCGTGTTCACACCCATGTGGGCGTGCGAGTATGTGTACACGCTCGTGTGCGAGTATGCATAAGTTGTTTCATATTTAAAGCAAAGGTCGTTATTCAGTGACTGTCGCGGCACTGCTGGCATCGTCCTGAAGAGACAAAATCAACATCACCGATTAAACACAAAAATCATTACTTATCGAACAAAATCCATCACTGATTTATGATTTTACTTTCTTATGCTTGTTTACCCACGAAATCCTCGCTTAGTCTCGTGATTTTTCACAAGGGTTCTGCTATGCTTTGCATAGGCTTGTGTGTACTCATGTGCCCGTGTGCGCATCTATTTGTGCGGCCATGTGTGTGTCTACTCATGGACTTGCCAGCGACAGAAACCAGTGGAGTCTCAAGATTTTCCTCTGTGGAATAGGGATTGTGAAAGGTGTGACAGCAACAAAGGATGGAAGAAGAGCAATGTTCACAACAACGAGCAAAGTGCAAGGTGGTTAAAAAAGCAAGTTGGCAAAATGAAAAGAATAGGTGGTATGCATCTGTTAAGCCATAACACCTAGGTCTGCCTAGGTGTTATGGGTTAACACCTCGGCAGGCCAGCGAGCCTTTGACACTTCATGTGGAATAAAAAGTACGTGGTGACATCATCACCACGTATTGGCGAAGGGCAGTTGTTGCTGTAACTGTGTCTACGAATGTTACTATCTATGCGCCTACTCATGTGCCTGTGTATATGCGTGTGTCTATGCCCATACCTGCACGTATGCCCCATGCACGAGGTATGGTTTCTGAAAGTCGCGCTGGCAGTTGGAGTACGCCATGCCAAACCCAGACCCCGCCCCAAACACCACTGGCCATGCCCGCCCTGTAAACATAAACACATGTAAGTACATTTACAAAGACAAAGATCCCCAAAAACAGGCTTTTACAGACTGTTCGGGCAAATGCTGTTCATGAGCATACAGTCATACCTCAGTATACGACCACTTTGGAATACGTCGAATTTTGTATACGTTATGTTTTGACGAGAAACAAGTAAACCCGTAAAAACAAAGTTTTTCACTATAAATCCTTTATATGCGTGGCGGCTAGAGTCCTCTCATCCTCTGGCTTGAGATGGCTGCCACCTATGGGTCAGATGATTGTCTGCCACCATTAAGCAATTGGTAATTAAATATTTAATTTGTTTTCCCTAAACAGTGTAAAATTTTTGATTTTTTTTTTCACGAAAATTAATTGTCACACAACGATTCTGTGTGGAAAATGTCAGCTCGATTGGATCACGAGAAGTGGGTTAAAAAACGAGTGAAAGATTTGCACGGTCCTAAGCAAGCAAGCGAACTTAATATAAAGGATTAAAAAATATATTCGCCTGTGGAGGACGCGGGGATCGATCCCGCGACCTTTGGCATGGGAAGCGAGGGCGCTACCAACTGCGCTACTCCGCCACGGCCTGTGGAGGGGTTACGCTCTGGGCTCTTACACTCTGACGTTCAGCCAAAGCCATGATTGAGTTCTATTTGAATATATGTAAAATCAAATTTTTTTGCCTAAAAAGTGTAAAATTTTGGGAATTTTTTTTCACGAACAATAATTGTCTGGCACAACGAGTCTGTGTGGAAAATGTCAGCTCGATTGGATCACGGGAAGTGGGTTAAAAAACGACTGAAAGATTTGCACGGTCCTAAGCAAGCAAGCACGCAAGCAAGCAAGCACGCAAGCAAGCAAGCGAACTTAATATAAAGGATTTAAAAATGTCTTGGGATACGACGTCTTGCTTGGGATACGACGCGCTTGCTAGAACTTGTATGGGTCGGGACAAGTCACTGCGTACCCGCGTCTACCCTGTTCACGCCTCCTCCCCTTCCTCACCACCATCCTCGTAGGCTATCAACTCCTCTCAGCAAGGTAAAGTGATGTTACATTTTATTTTTATTTCAATTTATTTTTATTTATTTATGCATTCATTTTAATTTATGTATGCATTATAGTAATACGTAGTGTCTAAAGTATTTTATACAACCCCATTAATGTATAATATGCCATATAAAATATCATTTCTTATACTCTGGAATGGATTATTTCCTTTCCCTTTATTTCTTATGGGAAAAATTCGTTTGGTATACGTCATTTTCGGTATAAGTCCTACCTTCTGGAACGAATTAACGACGTATACCGAGGTACCACTGTATATTAAAGTCGACAAGTACATGAGAAGGTTGGTGGCCAAAGCCACGCCCGGCTGTCTTTGTCTCCAGGTATTCACTTAAGGGTGAGTCGACCTCCGAGAGGCCCAGGACCAGTTCCGATAATTGTCACTGGCGTTGGCCGTGAGCAAGAATTTGAACTCGGGTCGCCGGGTTCATAGCACAGCACGCTAACTGCTACACTACCGCATAATAAATACACATACTAAAGAACCATTTTGCCTCTTGGGACTGTTTGGACAAATGCTGTTCGTTAGCATCTATGAAAGCCAGCATGACACAAGATATTCTGTTGTGGCCATGTCCATGCTTAGCAGCATTTCATGTCCGTTGTTAATGTGCACAAACCACAACAGGTTCTCATTTAAGGCTAGGTTAAGCTTGCGGAGACCCAGGACTGCTTTAGATATCACTTGGCAGTTATTAGCCATAAACTCAGAAAGCCAAATTTGTCACACAGCGTGTTTTCCACTGTGTCTTCACTCCTCATGGCCTTAATATTGACTTATTAATCAGTTGACGATGGGTCATGAGCTCTGCGCGTAGGCCTCGGCAAGGTAAGGTAAAAGTTAAGATGTAAAAAAAACAAGCCTACCTTTACCTTACCTTTTACCTTACCACAATACAATCACTCTACCCTACCTTTTACCCTTTAGCAGGTAAGGTAAAAGGTAAAAAGCAACGAGCCTACCTTTACCCTTACCCCATACAAATTACAGGGTAATTACTGGGGTACTACTACACATGAAAAATGTTTATAACGGTAAATGCTAGGTAGAGCGCTTTATTCATATAGAATACTCTCGATTCCAATTTTACACACTTTATTTGAACTCACTCTGTCTGTTGTTGTTGTCGTTGTTGTATCCTCAAATCTTGTAACTCAATTTTAACCCACTTCCCAATATGGTATAGACTGCAAACTTGATATACTTAGGTCATACTGATGACAACACTATGTTCTATCATAAAAAATATATATTTTTAAACATTCTTTTTTATATGTTATGTTTCGGCTTGGGTCTAATTGTCCACGGTCAACTGACGTTGGCTGTAATTGGCCACGGTCCCTTATGTTATGGCAAGCTTCGGGGCCACTTCCTGGAGTCGTGGAGTTCTGCCATTACTCGTACATTTCATTAAAGCGTGTTTGTAAAAAAGTTTTTTTTTTAATATTACTTATTAAATGGAGGCCACGGACTGTGCCACGGAGCTTTTAGCGGTGAACAAGGTACCACATTTACCGGGTAATACTTCGAGCTACCTTTACCCTACCCTTTACCTTACCCCTTGGCATGTCGACACCTTTACCCTTTTACCCGGTAAAAAGGGTAAATTACCTTACCTTGCCGAGGCCTAGCTGTGCGTGATAGGTGATGTTGGGTAGTGATGACTGATGTTGGATGACAATGGGTGATCTTGTATGGTGATGTGTTATGGTCGATGTTGGGTGTGCTGATGTGTACTCACTCTTGAAGAAGATGACTGAAAACACAAGTCCCACAGCAAGACCTGCACCTGTGGATCAGAGTCGAAGATGGTGTCAGTACTCACACCACAGACATTCATCCATCAATAAAACTACTATCAAGACTGCCAATACGAGCATTATCCAACATTAATAACATGAACGCAACCACCAATTGTCAAAAACACAAACACTGATCATCTACCATCAACAATAATAGCTGCCAATCGCTATTAAGTGGCAGTGATGTTACCACAGAGCTTGTCACAGACTAATTGCATTTTAAGGCCGTAAGTGTTGAAGTCTCAAAGGCATGAAGCCACAGGGCAGACACAGGTTATGGGTGACATGACCGAGATGCACTATTTGCGCTCCTATGCCACCTAGCTGTATTTTAGTCACCTGGCGCTCTGTTCATTGTTGTGAGCGTCACTCATCCTCCCCTGCATTTTAAACCATAAACATAACCACCAACAAAATCCATCAGCACGACTGCTATGCCATCATCGCAAGCACTAATACCTACCACAACCATCAACACAACTATCATCGACACCAACCATCACAACACTCACAGCAATCAACATCACCACCATTACTCACCACTTACTGCCATCATCCATACGACCACCACAATCACAACAATCGTCATAACCACCATCACCGCAACCGTTATCACCACAACCATCACCACCACCAACAATGCTCAACACATTCTCAATGCCCAGTGTATGCAGCGCACATGATGGTGCGTAGTGACCTGCAGCAGTCACGGAATGGGCACTACCCGTGACTGCGCACTATAAAGACCGGCACGGCACACGAGGGGTGTGGGTAGCCAGAACCACGGCCGACCGCCTTTGTCTCCCCAGTGGCGATGTTTACACACCGCACCAGGTACACACTTGAGGCTGAGTCGACCTAGGGGAGGAGACACAGGAACCGATTCAGATAATCGTCACCGGTTTTGGTGGCCGTGAGCGGGAATCGAACTCGGGACGCCGGGTTCGTAGCGCGTGCACAGCACGCTGTCACGTACAGTGCGCACTGTAAGCCGGGGGGCGGGGCTGCCGCGTACAGTGCGGGGGGGGACTGGGGCGTAGCTGTGGGGGGGGGCTGCGGCGTAGTGTTGGGGGGGGGGGGTTGGGGGGTGGCTGGGGGGGGGGGTGTGGCGTAGTGTTGGAGGGGGGGGTGGTGGGGGGCTGGGGGGGGTTGGAGGGTGGCTGGGGGGGGGTGTGGCGTAGTGTTGGAGGGGGGGTGGTGGGGGGCTGGGGGGGGTTGGAGGGTGGCTGGGGGGGGGGTTGTGGCGTAGTGTTGGGGGGGGGGGCTGCGGCGTAGTGTTGGGGGGGGGCTGGGGGGGAGGCTGCGGCGTACAGTGCTGGGGGGGGGGGGGGGGCTGGGGCGTACAGTGCGTTACGTGCAGTAGCCCGACTCGGGGGCACATTGAGCAGCGTACAGTGGCCCACGTACAGTGACCACGTACAGTGGCCCCCGTGGAACCCAACGAGTTCAAAATCACCCACCGTGCGCACAGTGCGGCTCGCAATGGCCAACTCGAGACTCGCGTTGACCTTGAGCGCAGAGGCCGCGCGCAGACGAGTTTCACCTCCACAGCGACAGCGGTTTCATCACCACAACAACCACCATCACCACCACCATCACCACAACCACCACCATAACCACCACAACAACCACCATCACAACAACAACCACCACAACCATCACCACCACCATCACCACAACAACCACCACAACCATCACCACAACCATCACCACAACCACCACCATCACCACTATCATCACCACCACCACAATCACCACCCCCATCCTCCTCAATGACAGCCCCGCCAAAGTGTCGACTTGTTTTTGGCGGGCGAATGGCATCCAAAAAAAAGTGCATCGCCAGTTCGCGTGCGTTGTGAACTTAAAATACCGAACACGGAAAAACCCATAAACATACATGACAACCACCTTAGCTGTGCCCCTACCTTATTACAGACCTTACTGGTCACCCAGTGCCCCCTATAGACATCAACGTTCATCCTACAAAGGCCCATCGCAAGGGAGAAACACAAACAAATCGACTTTTTATCATTGTTGGCCAGGATTGAAACGGCTGTAACGCCGTATGGACCCTGAAAACGCAAATCCCCCCGTATAAGAATACGGGGGTTGGACACGGTATGCACCGACAGCATTTAAACATCACTGCCAGGCCGATGGCGCGCATCTTAAAGCAGTGAAAAGGTTTCAAGACGTCGTTAGGTGCAACGGCAGTGCGATGTTGGGCCACGGCAAAGTGATTGTGGGCCATGGCAGATCTATTGTGGGCCACGGCAGCGATTGTGGGCCACGGCAGATCGATTGTGGGCCACGGAGGAGCGATTGTGGGCCACGGAGGAGCGATTGTTGGGCCACGCGCAACCCAAACCACTCATCTCTGCGCTCCTGTCACAGCAAAAACACGACACCAAACTCATCTCTCTCTCGTGAAGGAAGCCCCCGTCGGCCGTGGCCAGCAGACATCGACGTTGCTGCCATGCACCAGAATTAGCGTCGTGCAAGCGCACAAATGAGCCAAGCGAAAAGAAAAAAATCCTCTCTCACCGAATTTCACGGTGGCGTCCGACAGACATCTGTCCCACTTGCGGCCGTGTTCGTGCTCGGACATTGCCGTTGTTTGCTGTTGCTGCTGCTGGGGGGAAGAGAGGAAGACGATCAGGGAGACGATGGGAAGGGGAAGAGATGAGGGGAGACAAAGAGGGGACGAGTCGCCCGCTTGGGGGTCACCAAACTCCAGTCCGACCGCGTCCTCTCCCCAACGCGAACTCACCAGAGGTGGCAGAATCGCCTTCTCGTCGATTCCACAACTGCGAAAGATTTTGTTGAAGAATCGTAATCGATGTCGTTCCAATCACTTGTAGCGAAGCGGGCTTCGTGTTCTCCGGACCGCGATCCGATCCGATTCGATCCGATTCCGCGGTGCTACGTGCGGTAAGAATCGCGTACAAGGGGTAACGTTTCGATTAACGCGGGATTGTCGATTCCTAATGGGGTTTAAAATTTTCTTCAGCTGTTGGGGATATATTGCCATGTGCTGTGATGGGTCATTGCCCGAAACGTCTACTATTATAGATAGTTTCCTTTCAAGGTCGCACACAGTGTTAGTGACGAATGTGTTGATGGTTTTTAATATATATTTAATGTAATTTATTGTTATATACCGAATGATTGTTACTGGGGTGTCACGGTGGCAAGATGTTACCTCCCTCGCCTGGTATACAGGAGGTCGTAGGTTCGATCCTATAGCCGTCAACCCACACGGTTTACCCCATATTCTTGAACAGAGAAACTGAGTGTTCAGTTCCATACGGCGTACAGCCGTTTCAGTACGGGGCGAAAACATATTGTCTATTTGTTTGTGTTTCTGCCTTGTGATGGGACTTTGTAGGGCGAACGTTGAGATTGATAGGGGCACGGGGTGGCCAATGAGGTCTGAATTGGTCTGTAATACTGGTAGGAACCCACTGGTTCCACAAGCCCACAGGGGATTATTGTGTCCGTCCGTCCGTCGAGGAGGGAGGGGCTGGGTGGGGAGGGTGGGTGGGGAGGGGCTGGGTGGGGAGAGTGGGGAGGGGCTGGGTGGGGAGGGGCTGGGTGGGGAGAGTGGGGAGGGGCTGGGTGGGGAGGGGCTGAGTGGGGAGGGGCTGGGTGGGGAGGGTGGGGCTGGGCGGGGAGGGGCTGGACTCAATCCACTGCTGGGTGAGGGACGATACGGGTCGTAGAGGTTGATTCACCATACTTCACCACGCTGGTCAGTGCGTGGTTGCAGGTGGAGAGCATAGAGTCCTTAATCCATGCAGTACCATGGAAGCTGTTGCACTGCCCTCTGCTGACAAAACGTAAAACTTTTGATAAGTGTTCAGTGGTTTGGTATCAAATGTGACTCATTTATAGGTCCGTTTCACGAACGTGTAGCCGTGAATTTGAATACACAAAACGAGACCCCCTAAAACATCATCGAGCTCACGTGCCTCTTAGCACAGTATTCCCAGCTGGAATTCAACTTATATTCGGTATCATTAATTCACCGTTCAACAGGCCAATGCGTGTATCTCCTCCGTAAATGAAAAGTTAAAATATTGTGGTCGTGCACCCAAAAATATGGACCATGCAGCAAACTACTGGCATCGATGATCCTTCAACGGAAAGGAAAACTACACGAACGCTCTATCCTAGAGCCCTCTCGTTTTGGATAGCAGACCTCGACATTGTCAAAATACTCAATCGAGAAACCACTGTTGAATAAAGGGTTCCCAAAGCCTTCCCCAACCATCCTGGTTCTGCAATGCAATACAATCCGCCCAGCGCTTGCACACGAGTTGATTTCAAAACTCCATCTATATGTAGTGACTGGGAATGTCACTGTGTGGTGCCGGGCTTGCGAGGCCACGGTGGGATGTCTACTGTTGTGGGTACACCCCAGGACACGGGGTGTACTACCAGCCCTAGTGGGGACTTGGGTGAGCGCTGGTTAAGCGCGGTGGCACCACGCACAGCGTGAGAGAGCGAGTGTCAGCCAGCTTGGGTTACATTGGGAGCACGATACTCTGGCTGACCTGGGGACATGTGACCGGATGATACTGGAGGAGGGCCACCGGGGAGGGGGACAATGGGTGGTCACATGGTCCAAGAACTCTCGAGAACCTTCAGGAAAGGGCGAGAGATCGAGGTGGGTGGGGCAAGAGGCAGAGCCAGCCCCAGCCCGATATAAGGGGGGCCCTGAGATCTTACTGTTGGAGAGGCAGGAGATCCACGTCAAGCTTGAAGAAGCCTCCAGCCACGCGGTCCGGGACCCAGCTTGTGGTCCGGACTGGAATAGCGGAACCGTGTCTAGTTCCGCCGTAGCGTAGTTAGTTGGGTGGTTACCACCCTGGAGTATGTTGTGTTAATAGCCTGGAGTTGTTGTGCTAAGAATTTAATAAAACGTGTTGCTCCCAAGACGTCTGCGACTCAAGTTTGACTCACTACATATACAATGGACATCCTCTATGGGCACATTCTTTCTTTAGCTGCCCTTCGGTTGGTAGATTCACCAACCACTGATCCTTTTATGGATGCATCCCACCCCAAGCCTACTTTCCTCAATAAAAATTGTATTTAACTTACATGCTCAAACCCATGCGTCACTCATCCTGTAATGTAATCCCAGACATGCATGTTGCATACTTCAGTTTTAGCTGCCATCTTCTTAATCAATGTCCATGTTCCCAAGTTACCATAGGCAATACCAACTTAAAAACACGTATTTAGATATTTGTATGTTGCTTTTCATTATCAAGTGAAGCTTTTCAAAAGCACGTTCATCCACGCTTTATTTCATCCTTTTTATCTCAGTCCACGTTCATCACCTGCCCTAGGTATATATTGTTTTCCAGTGATGTCCTTCGACGTACCAGATAGTTATACACACAATAATGTAAATACTTTTTATTGAAATATAAATATGACGGCACACACATCGACACATGCTCCAGAAATAAAAAATGTTCAATTGCGCCTTGGGGTGCTTATTTTGGGCAACGATATCCATTATTGCAGGTACACACGGGTGTGTGCGTGTAAGCACAAGTCAGATTTTAACTCCACATTTTTGTGTCCAAGCAACTTTCAATGTACCTGACAACACTGCAAAGGGTTTGTTCATACATGTGATGAGATGTAGTCACAAATATATGTTACACAATGTTAGGGCAAGTGCTATTAATGAGAATCTGAGGCTGACACCACCACTACACCAGGTGCTCAATTATAAGCAAGTAAACTTCAAATATCACTCCTTGCTGGTGTTGAGCACCACAGGCAACATGTAACCTGGGGTCATTGGGATAATTTCTTAGGATGATAACCACTCATAACTTCCCAAAGACACAAGGTGATGTCAGTGAGCAATTAGGGGCAGTGCGCGAATGGAGACATGCAGGTGGTGCAACTACACCGGGGCACATGGGCCAGAGGATCCCAGATGCCAAGCTATGCAGAGGTGAACAAATTGGACAGGGGGGCTCCATGGTTACATTGTTGGCTGTGGTGTTCGACACCGGTGACAAGCGTTAGCTGAATCTCAACACACACACAATCACTCACACACACAGTGTGCAATCACAGTCATTTCCATTAGCATTCACAGTGCGCACTCACTGCCACAAGTCACTCACGTAACATTCACTCACATTCACACTCAACAGTGTGCACTCCCACTCACTGTCATTCCTCACTCAATTACTTACAAATAACATCACACACATTCACTCCTGGCACACGCTCAGAAAGCCAGTTTCTTGATGAGCAGGTAGACCCTGGAGTCCACCTCGAACCCGTGCAAGTTGTTGGCGTCGCCCTGTAAGCGCATGAGCAGCCCCCCAAATGACACGTAGGCAGCCCTGTGGGGGGCGGGTTGAAAGAGGGGAGTGAGGAGGCTCGATTAGTGAATCAACGTCAGAAAAACAAGCACGTTTCAAATGCAGGTTCAGAAAGCTCGTCGTTGCAATCATTTCACCAAATTTTAAGTTCGGCTGTTATATATTTTTACCAGCTATTGGCTAAAATAAAGAATAGGAAAGCCAACTTAATATGATATATATTAACTCCTCGAGGAGGTACTGCAGGAGTTTTGTTTACTCAAATAATGACTAACAGAGGGCTTAAAAGTATATACTGCATGCCTTCCTTTTCGCTCAAAATGACTATCGGGTCACCATGGTTAAATCCATAGCACGTGTCAGCTAACCTGCGCAGATTGCAAGTGAAATTGCATGTAAACTGTAACTTTCAAACGAATGAGACATTCCATTGTAATTCCGGAATGACCACAGACCAAAGAAAGAATTATTATAGGCTCTGTCTTGAAACTGAAAACCAAGGGACAGGTTTACAGCCTTGAATCAGGGCCAACAATACAATAATGTATTATCCATTAAAGCCTAAATGGTCTAATAAAATTTAGGAGAGCCCTGTACTGGCATGGTTGTCCAATGTCATTTAAAAGTGATTTGCGTGCATAGGTACTAAAGGAAAACCAGAACACCAGCAGAAAACCCATGCACACGAAGACATAATTGTCAAAGGCCTGCGCATATATAAACAGAACAATGTCCACACATAATACAATATTGTTTGTGCAGTGTTGGCCTTAGTTAAACAAGCAAATTCTGGACTGGTTTCAACCTTTGGGGTCTGATTAGTTGAATCAGGTTTGTTAAACACTGCTGTATTAACAGACTATCAGCAATAGCATTATCGAAATCACGGGGCCCTATTCAATATAAAAGAAAGTTTGGTTAAAGGTCCACATACATGGGTTCACAACCTATTTTCTGTACTGCAATCTCCTGGCCACCTCGCAGCAACCCAGCAGGTTTCTAAGACTGATAAATCGACGTGATCCACCAACTCTTACCTCCAAAGTACTGACGCGTTAAGGTATGCGACGTCATATCAGGGTCGGAAAGCATGCTTCTCATTGAAGCATACTTTCTGACCCTGATATGTCTTACGTTCCGCACTTTTCTGTAGGTGCTGCGACGTGCGATTAAGAAGGTGTGCACCTGTGTGGTGTGCGCACAGGGGAGTAGCTATCGGATGGTGCAGGCATCCACAAGTCAAGAGGAGCATCAGAATACGTATTCGCGAGGCTACTGTGCGCACGTGTATGTCACGTGTTCGCGTGCGTGGTCGCTCACAGGCGGGTGGCAGCCTCAGTGGACGTCTCGTCGCCCTCGATGCGGTAAACCTTGCCGTACATGACGTACTCAAACTGCTCTGCCCTGCGCACAGCAGAGAACACACGCACAGTCGTCATAGGTGTTCGAGTACGAGTGTGCATGCCTGTAAGTGTATGTATACACACATACATATATGTTTGTGCACATTACACATGTAATAATTCAGATAAAATTAATTATTACACTAAAGATTAAAGTATCCATCATTTAAGTATATCCACCTCTGATATTAGCCGTGGTAAGGAATTTAACTCAGAGGCTTTTATGTATGTACTGTGTAAGTCTACGCGTATTCAAATGCGCTGCACATGTGCGCACACAGACCGATACGTGTGTGTAACATATACATATCCAATGTGCGCCCATGTGTACCTGGACGGCCGGTCGTCTGAGGGGTTGTACTCTCCGTCGTCTGGAGTTCCGTCTTCGTACAAGGTGCTGGCCACCACCAAACGGAACTTGTCCGCTACACAGAGACGAGAGACGCTTCGTTCAAGTCTACAGATGGTTGCCTGCGCGTCTTGCGAACGAAGAGGTCAATAAAAACCCCAGTCAGCGCACGCGAGAGGGCAAGTGTGTGGACCGTGGCTGTGAACGTACCCAAGTCGACGGGGTAGATTTGCGTGTTTACGTCCAGGATGAGATCCATCTTGAACGACTCGCTCTCACAGTGCAGCCTGGAAACTGCAGACGCAGCAGCAGTCAAATCACAATGTGCACGCGTACACAATATATACCCGCACATGTTCACGTGCATTATTAGTTGTTTTTCGGTAAAGACACGTACGTAAAACAATCAATAAAATAAATGAAAACTAAATTAAATCACGACGTTTCGAAGGCAACACAAGCTTCCTTCATCAGGTGTCAAAAAGGCACAGCAAAACAACTTATTTTGCTGTGCCTTTTTTACACAGTTATTTTGCTGTGTCTTTTTTACACCCGATGAAGGAAGCTTGTGTTGCCTCCGAAACGTCGTGATTTAATTTAGTTTTCATTTATTTTATTGTTTTACCTAGGTGACTTACCGAAAAAACCAAAGAATATTAATCCTTGCAGTCACGAAAGCTTCAAATCTAGAATTATTACATTTGTTAAGCCAGCAAAGCCTCACCGCATCTCGACTCTTTTTCAGGAGGTTCCTTGAGTTTCCCAGTAGAGGGCCCACGATTTCCGTTTCCAAATTAAGCACACGATGCCTGTGTTTGTACTTCATCTTGAGATGCGGTTGTATAGAGACGCTATACAAATTAAACGTTTTTCATTCTATGCACAGCTGAATGATTCCGTCCTTATACCCTGCTGGTCGTGGGGCGTTACTTGACCATACTTCATACCGAGTACAGCGCGAGAATAAAAGCCGTACTGTATGAGCACATACCAGTGCTGCTGTACAATAGATTTTCCTGCACTGCCCTCTACTGATAAGGTCGGTAAGCAGAGACTGGGCAGAGACAAAGATGGGACATAAGCACCGATAAACGTGTGCAACACATACGAGACAGGCGGACAGACGAAAACCCGACACGGACAACAAACACAAAGAACTCCATTCACAAGAAGTCACAAACACCAACGAGAAATAAATCACGGCAGCAGATGCCGACACAGTTGTTGACGATGAACACACGGGACATTAAAACTCTCCAGTATGTGAAGATTGTGTTCATCCAAGGACAGACCGCAGAACGTATCACAACTCAACGCCGGATTCACCAATACGAATCAGGCGTCCTCACAGCATTGACGACTCCGTTACTCCTGACGCAATTATCTGCATCAAACCACCTCGATGTAAAACTACAGCTGCTGCTGCTCTCCACCAACAGCAACGATCCTCCCCCTGCATGGCCTGTAACAGACTGTAGGTACAAGAGGGCCGCGGCACGATACACGAGGGGGTTTGGGTGGCGAGCACCACGCCCGGCTGCCTCAAACAACACCAACATCAACCACACGATCACAGACAAGATACACAGAAGCACACAGAGAGACACACACGTAGACATGAGCGTGTCTGTGTTCGCGTCCCACACGAACAAAGTCAAGAACTAGATTTGAAGTATACTCTGTTTTTTTTTTATAAAGTCACGTAGGTAAAAAATTTAATAAAATCAATGAAAACTAAATTAAGCGGTTGTGCTTTCGCTACGTTGTCCCCACCTGAAGGATGCTTGTGTTGCGCCCGATACGTCGTGATTTAATTTAGTTGTTTTCATTTATTTTATTTTTTAGCTACGCGACTTCACCGAAAAAACCCAGGAGAATCCTTGCAGTCACGAAAGCTTCAAATCTAGAATTAGATTTCAAGTTTTCGTGACTGCAGGGATCCATAAAATAAAGTTATTTTTCTACCTACGTGACCTTACCGAAAGAACCAAAGAGTAAAATAAATACATTTATTAATAAATAAATGTATTTTATATATAAATAAAGCTATTTTCTACCTACGTGACTTTACCGAAAGAACCAGAGTAAAATAAATGTATTAATAAGTAAATTTATTTTATATATAAAAAGTTGTTTTCTACCTACGTGGCTTTACCGAAAAAAACCAAAGAGTTAAATAAATGAAGTATAAAATCAATAACTCTCTCCAGAACTCAACCCAACACGCCGAGGCCTACTCTAGTCGAGCACCGACACGTGTTTGGCCGTAAGGGGGGGGGGCGACTACTCCACACCACGCCGCCGCTACTCAACCCGACCCCGGCGGCGCGCACCACCCCGCTAACGGCCCCGGCTCCGCCGCCTCGTGAGGAAGACGCGAGGAAGACGCACCGCGGTCAAATTTCTTCCCCTCGGGGTCCATGTCTTTGACGTCGAAGATGTCTTCGAAGAGGATGCCCGCCATCTTCTCGCGCCTCGCTTCGCGGTGACGTCATTCGGATCGGCATCGACGAAGGTGATTAAATCTATTCTCTTTTACAGCAAAGTGGAGGAAAAGAATCGATGGGTATCGATTATAACCAGCGATTCCTGTGTAGGAGTGAAGCGGGCAATGGAATCGAATCGTTTGGAAGCGATTATATTTCGCGATGCAAAGAACAAAGTCGATGTGTTCGTTCCCTTGGCTTGGGAAAATCAAAATTAGAATATAGTTCACGTAATTCCATGACATCTCGTTACAAATCAACTTTTGATACCCCAAACACATACAGATTCACATATTTCTCTGGTCAGACTTGGGGCAGGTGGTAACCCCTTGAGAACGCGATTGTTTTATATGCAAGTTCTCTTGACAATGGCATCTGGTGACCCAGCGGCATTGGTACCTGGTAGGAACCTCCTGGTTACACCAGCCCACAGGGGATTATTGTGTCCGTCGTGCAGGGAGGGGCTGGGTGGAGAGGGAGGGGCTGGGTGGGGAGGGAGGGGGCTGGGTGGGGAGGGGCTGGCTGGAGAGGGTGGGGCTGGGTGGGGGGTGGGAGGGGTGGGGCTGGGTGGGGAGGGGCTGGTCACCTCGTGGTGCCCTTATAAAACTCAACGTTTAACCTACTCACGCCGGCTTGTGCCCGCCCTCACAGTCGGGCATATTTGCGGAATACACCACGCCGCCGTTGACCCTGGCCATTGACCGAGCAACCCAACGTTCCTACCAGCTCCCTCCGCAGGAATGTGTTATAAATTAGTTTTTTACTGAGGATTCGGGGGAATTTAGGGCTCGTAGAGCCAGACTAAGGCACATTTGAATTAATATGGTAGGTTGTGCCTGGTTGTGTGGCTCACAGAGTCATATGCCCAAAAACTCACTAACATAGTCATTAGCACGGTTTTTGCAATTAGGAAAAAATACTTTAGTGGGTTCAATTATGGTTTTATTTAGGACCAATTAAGCCGACAAAAGTTTTTTTTTATACTTTGTAGATTTCACTTTAGGACGTCCATAAATGACGTCACGCACCTGGGGGGGGGGGGGTCAGACATTTGTGACGATGTGTGACGAAGGGGGGGGGTTTGAGAAATGTGACGTCACATCAAAATTCGCAACTTTAAATCAATCTAGACAACACGTTCTACTTATTTAAATAGACTTTTTAATAAATGTTTTCTCCTACAACATCAGAGTGCAGCGCCACAATTAAATACGCACTACAATGACAATAGTTTAAAGCGATTTGAATCATGTTTTATTTGGGGGGGGGGGAGCAGAGCTTTGTGACGTCATCTTTGAGGGGGGGGGGTTCTGACTTTTTGTGACGCCGTGTGACGGGGGGGGGGGGTCCAAAATCGTCCAAAATCGCGTGACGTCATTTATGGACGGCCTCAAAGCAGTTCTAAAGTAAGTTTAGGTAAAATTGTACACGGGTGCTTATAGACGTGTTCACACAAAGACAAAGATCACCCGTATAGCCTGAACAGACTGTTGGGGAAAGTGCTGTTAGCAAGCACCTATGAGGGCGGGCACGGAACACGAGGGCGTGGGTGGCCAACACTACGCCCGACCGCCTTTGTCTCTCTCGTGGTGATTTTTACACACCACACCAAGTACTCATTTTGAGGCCGAGTTTACCTAGGGGAGGCCCATGACCGACTCAGATAACACTATGTAACACCATTATTGTTCCTAGGTAGTAAGTGTTATTTCGTAATTGCTCATGCCTAAAAGTGTACAAAATGGCTATTATTTCCCACAAACTTTGCTTTTGTGACCAGGACAGTGATATTTTGAAATGTACCTATTTTAAAGGAAAAAACGGGCGAATTTGTGTCTTTTCGTTCACATAAAGTCAGAAAAACATATGAATGAAAATTAACATGTCTTTATACTAAAGTAATACAAAAATGATGACAACATTTTTTAGAAATGAGTAGTTTTTCGATATTTACGTTTATACTGTAAATCACTTTCACGAATCAGCCCCCAAATGTCTCCCATCATGTTCTCATTATACTGTCCTTGGTAGCGGTATTCAAAGTCCAGTATATCCTGGTGGAAGCACTCGCCTTGCTCCTCCGAGTACGCTCCCATGTTCTCCTTGAATTTATCAAGATGAGCATCAAGGGTGTGGACTTTGAGGGACATCCTACAGCCCATTGTGCCATAGTTCTTCACCAGTCTCAACCAGCTTCACATAGTTGTCGACCTTGTGATTGCCCAGGAAGCCACGAACCACTGCGACAACGCTGTTCCAAGCCGCTTTCTCCTTACTAGTGAGCGTCTTGGGGAATTCCTTGCACTCCAGGATCTTCTTTATCTGTGGTCCGATGAAGACACCGGCTTTGACCTTTGCCTCAGCTTAGGGAAGAAGTCTTGAAGGTACTTGAAGGCTGCCGACTCCTTATCTACAGCTCTGACAAATTGTTTCATAAGGCCCAATTTTATGTGCAGTAGTGGCATCAGCACCTTCCGGGGGTCCACCAGTGGCTCCCACTTGATGTTATTCCTCCCCACAGAGAACTCGGTCCACTGTGGCCAGTCCCGTCTGTGGTAGTGCGCCTTGGTGTCCCTGCTGTCTCAAAGGCAAAGATAGCAGGGAAACTTGGTAAAACCGCCTTGGAGACCCATCAGGAATGCCACCATTTTGAAGTCTCCGATGACCTCCCAGCCATACTAATCATACTTCAAGGCGTCCAACAAGGTCTTGATGCTGTTGTAATCCTCTTTGAGGTGCACCGAGTGAGCCAGGGGAAGAGACGGGTATTTGTTACCATTATGGAGCAGCACAGCTTTGAGG
This sequence comes from Lampetra fluviatilis, assembly GCF_964198595.1. NCBI lineage: Eukaryota > Metazoa > Chordata > Hyperoartia > Petromyzontiformes > Petromyzontidae > Lampetra > Lampetra fluviatilis. Next base: position 13,022,189 of record NC_136280.1, read on the forward strand.
CTCCTGAATGAGCTGTCAATGAAGAGGCGCCACTCATTCTGGTTACAGGCGATTTCGATTGCCTTAAACAGACTGGTCATATAGTAGCAGAAGCAGAGCCCTTCTTAACGGGTACAGAAGCTGCAAAAATGTTGGTGACGCTTCCTCTGATCTGCGACTTGCACACTTTCATCCAACAAGTTCCACTGCTTGAGTCTAGACATCACAAGCTCGACATTGGACTTGGCGAGACCAAGATCTCTGATCAAGTCGTTGAGGTCTTTTTGGTTGGGGTAGTATGGGTTTCTCTCCTCAGCTCTACTTTCGAAATTGTCATCTGGATCTACGTCTTCCTCACTCTCTGACTTGCTGCTCTCTTCTAAAGACGGCTGCTCTCTCTCCGGAGGAGTGGGTATGGGGAACTCATGGCAGTGTGGCACCGGGGCGATGGATGAAGGTCTGGATACGTGATAGCAGGTGTATTCTTGCCAGTCCGACGTTTGGAAGGGTCCACCATGCAGAAGTAGCAGTTGCTCAAGTGGTCAGTGGGTTCCTGCAAAATTCTTGGGATAGCGAACTTCATGGCTCTCATTTCCCCTCTGTACCATCCCAAAAAATACATTTATTTCACCCATGACTAATGTGCAAGAGATTCTCGCAACATTTTTCATATACGATATATTTTTTCAATAAGATTGAAAATTGTAAAACATTTGAAAATTAAAAACTGTTCCAATTAAAATATTTTCACAAATTTTATAACATAAAATTCCAAGCAACAATTCTCCATCTTACCTTTCAGAGATTTTTTTGCATTGCTCGCAGGTGAAATGAGGTGCCCAGGGATTGCCTTGATCCCCGACAGGCATACCGAAATATGCCTTGTAGGCCTCACACATCTTAGCAGATGCTTCCAGAGAGTACTTTTTCGCTCGTCTTGATAAATTGGCCGCAGACATAAAAAAAATGTGCCTGCTGGATGCTTGCAGCCTCTTGATGCCATCTCAGAAAAAGGCAGATATGTATCCACTTCGGCAGCTGGAACTAAACTGAACTGGTGGGCTTAAGGCCCCTGTATTCATATTATTTATAATACTGGAAAGTTCGAGAATGTTCTACAAGTTACTCCAAGTTTACTCAGCACTGAATCTATCTGGAATGTTCTGGAAAATAGTTAAATTTCTAAATATCACTGTCCTGGTCACAAAAGCAACGTTTGTGGGGAATAATAGCCATTTTCTGTACTTTTGAGGCATAAGCAATTAGGAAATAACACTTACTACCTAGGAACCAAAAAAAAAATTGTTACACAGTGTAATCGTCACTGGTGTTGGTCCTGAGCGGGATTCAAACACAAAGGAATGCACTTACCACCTTTGAGCCACCTGGACACCGCTAGTAAACAAACTTTATTTCCCTCTAATTCTAGATTTGAAGCTTTCGTGACTGCAAGGATTCATACTCTTAGGTTTTTTCGGTAAAGTCACGTAGGTGAAATTCCTCCCCGTAGAGGGCATTAATTCTAGATTTGAAGCTTTCGTGACTTTTCCCTCTCCAATATAACCCTAATTGTCTTTTTAGGTTTTCAGCAGTTTTCATTGAGGGTGTTAACAGCACTTTTTTCTAACGTTTGGTGAAAGATTGCCATCGAGGCGACTCCAGAAGTGGTTCTGTTGCGTCACCTTCCACGGGGGGGGGGGGGGGGGCACGGCCCAGCGGTAGCACGTTGCCTCTTGTTTCAGAAGACCGCGGTTCGATTCCAGCAGGCCACCCCGGTTATTATTGCAGGGGTCCCAACCATAAATTGCGTACCACCGTCCGATTTTTCAGTGGGCGTGAAAGGATTCCACCGATGTCGTTCGAAATGAGTATACCACCGCGTTCTGGCATTGTGGAAAAGTAACGTGCAACATTACCCGATTGGGATTACACAAATAAATCATCCCCTCCTCCGCCCCATGCCTCCCGACTGGCAGACTGATGCCCGCTTGCAGGCCAGTTGCTGAATCGTGAAAACAGCTGCCACTGGGGAGGGGGGTGACTTCTCCAATGTGTTGCGATTTGTGATGCAAGTCGCTTATCATAAGGGGGATTTGAGACGCCCTGGCGTCAAGGGTGCTCATGCAAAAAACAAACCGTTGTTATGAGGTGCACAATGATTCTTCACTCATTAGAACCATTTTTTTTATATATATAAACGGGAAATCAACGCAAAAGAATACACGTAAACAAAAATCACGCAAATTCATTTTTGATTTGCTGCAAGTACTTCTTTACTTTAAATAAACCACGAGCACTTTACAAGAACAACACACATCCCACAACACCAGTCTTTGCCTACAGAAGGGGGAACGTGTGAGTGGCGCATATGAGCCTACATTGTGAACAGCAGCGTAGCTCGCGAGCGATGGGACCAGAGGTCTAGGAGCCGGGATACCAAGAGGGCCGTGAAGTGGAGGGGGGGGGGATAATTGTATAGGGACGGCCGAATTTTATTGCTTTCACCAGGGCCCATTGCCATCCACGCTACGCCACTGATTGTGAGCATAGGTGTGCATATGTATGCATTGTATTCGATATGAAATGGAATTGAATGTTTTAACCCATTGAGCAGTGTGAACATTGTGTGTGCGCGCGTGTCTTTGTATGGGTACTATTAATCGGACAATGACTACGGTGGATGTATTTGTGTATGTACACAGATAAGTGGGTATACACATGACGCTCCCAAAAACAGTCTTCATGTTAACATGTATGTGAAGTCTAAATGCAGTTATGCGTGTACAAAATCTATACATTGTGCCCGATTTAATTTAGCACACGTGTGCATGTGCTGTGCGTGTGTGTGCACGGCTGTGTGTAATTATATACGTGCGTGTGTATATATGTCAGCATGCATGCGCTGTAATGTCGATGTGTATGACGATTAAACAAACATATACATGATTTCTATTCGCTAAGTGGATAAATAAAGCGATAATATAGACTGTGCACGTTATGTGCTTCATTACGTTTCCGTGAATCTCAGATGCGCCGTGAATGCGAAGTGAAGTGTAAGCATAGAGATGAGTGAAGTGGTTTGTGCACTAGATTTTAATGTATGTGCGTTTTACGACACTTTGTGAGTAACGATGTGAACGTGTGTGTGGGTGCGCTGCACTTAACATATCTGGGGAGCGGTAGTGTAGCGGTTAGCACGCTGCTCTGCTACGAACCCAGCGACCCGGGTTTGATTCCGGCTCATGGCCACCACCAATGACGATTATCTGAACCGGTCCTGGGCCTCCCGTAGGTAGACTCAGCCTCAATTGAGTACCTGGTGAGGTGTGTAAACATCGTACTGCATACCACATGCATACAACCACATCACCTTGTACGCATTAGATGTTGGAAGCTAAGCAGGGCAGAGCATGGCGAGTGCTTGCATGCTAGCGCACTTGAACTAATATCCGTTATGAAACATGATTTGGCGATGCTGTTGTTGGCAGTGGTGTACAAGCACAGGTAACACAAGATAGAAACTCAACAAACATTCGACAATGACACTACCTTCAAGCAAACACATCATGGGGCGACCTTTTGAGCAATGGGCCCTTCATCGGCCCTTCACTTAAGTACTATGAAGGGCCATTGCCTGAAACGTCACCTCTTATACGTTTCCTATTATGGCCGCAGTGTGATTGCCAATTGTGTTGAGTGCTTTTTGTTTGTTATTTAAGCTCCACTATTTGGTTTATCATTTGCCCTTGAGAAAAATGTTTATCCGTGGAAGATCTTTATTTTAATGTTACTAAAGACCATCAAGTGCCGTTTCGTGTTCTGTCATGTTTCATGTTTTATACATATATATTTCTATATTTAATATTCCATAATTTTAAATTCCAAAAGCATCTTAGTTACGTTTGCTTAAAGACCATGAAGGATGATTGATCCTCCTACAACCGCAAATGCTGCAGCTCAGTCCTATATACCATTGTGTCCAAGGCCGTATGTACACTTTATTAACATACACTGTTTTTTTTGTATTGTTTTTAAGTAATATTTGTTTTTATCTTGTTTGTGGTAAGTTCTGGTGTGTGGGTTTCATGTCAACAATTGTTGTTTTTTGCTCTTGCCAGCTTGCACATTCCCACCCTGCGATGATGTCCTATGACACTGCTGTCGGTCTTGGGCTTGTGTGGTCTACGCATCTCTAAGTCACTCTGCAGAGCTCTATGCAAATGTAGAGCCCTCTATGGAATTCTATGGATCCCTTTGTAACTGCGATGTCCCGTGACCGTCGCCACGGACTTGAGCTGCGGTCATGTCCCTTGTAACGGAGCTGTGAAGCTCAATGGGCCTTACCAACCGAAATAGCATGATTGAGCTTGTTTAGAGCTTTCATGGATGACAGTCAGGGCGTGCCAGGTGTTGTAGGCGTTGGGGCTCCAAGGTGGCCAGGAGATGGCAGTGCTGAGTGGTACCCCCCTCGAATGCGTGGCGGGTTTTCTCCGGATTCTCCGATTTCCTCCCACATTGAGCCCAACACTCATACATGCAAATGGTCAAACAGCCCCATGCAGGGCCCCTCCTCGTATAGATAGAGACGGTCTTGAGAGACAGTGTTATTTTAATCACACACACAAGAGGGTCAGTGAAAGTCTACGTGTGTGTGTGTGTGTGTTTGGGTGATAGGTATACTATACACAAGTTAGCGAGTGTGCATATTGTGTGTCACGTGCACAGCATGTGAGAATGTGGTTGTGTACATGTGCCTGGAGTGTGTTTGAACGTTTGTGTTTTCATGCAGGTATGAGTGAGTGCTGAATATGTGTGGTGTGTTTAACTGCATGCGTGTTTTTGTGCCAGTGTCATGCGCAGCAGTGAGATGGACTGTGGCATCACGCAACTGGTGAGGGATGGCGGTGACCGGGGTAGGGATTTATCGAGCAGTGGATAGAACCTGGCTGGGGATGATATGGTTCGTGTGTGTGTGCAAGATGTGTGTGTATGCGTATGTGTGTATTGCTGGGCTCATTTTTGTATATGTACGTATGTATATTTTATATCATATGTGCATGTGTGTACATATCTATGTATATGCTGCATGTGTAAATGTATGAGTATATCATAGCACGTAGGTTTTTTGCAGCCAATAGTATGACTCGTAACAGATTTTTAAGTTAAGCCACAATAATGATCCAGCCAAATTTGTGTCGTGACTCTCCACCACCCAACACAGCCAGGCAAATAAAATAGTCACAAAAAATATATAATTGACGTGTCAAATGCTTGTGCATTGAATTTGTTTGGCTATGTCGGGTGATGGAGGGTCTCACGACACGAACATGGTCAAGAGCATTACGTGGCTTAACCCCAAAATCAATAACGTATATTTATGTATATATTTGGTGTATGCATGTCTGTGTCTTTGTGTGTATGTGTGTTGTACGAGTCTATATCCACGTTTGTTTGTGTGGATTTTGTACGAGTCTCTGGCCATGTGTGTGTGTGTTGTACGAGTATCTGTCCGTGTGCGTGTATCTTGTACGAGTCTCAGTCCACGTGTGTGTGTGCATGCGTGGTCGCGAGCTGGATCCCGCGGGAGCCATGTGCGTCTCCGTGCCGGACTACACCTGCGCCCGTCAGTTCCACACCTTGAGGAAGCTGTCCCAGGAGCCTGTGGCCACGGCCATGCCGTCATCCGTGACGCCCAGGCATGACACGCGGTTATCGTGGCCCGCAAGCACGCCTGCACACAAAGACAAAGCTAAAACGATTCCCCCCATAGCCTTAACAGACTGTTGGGGCAAGTGCTGTTAGCGAGCACCTATGAAGGCTGGCACGGCTCACGAGGGGGTGGGTGGCCAGCACCTTGCCCGACCGCTTTTGTTTCCCCAGTGACGATGTTTTTAGACATCGCAACAGGTACTCATTTGAGGCTGAGTTGACTTAGTGGAGGCCCTGGACCGGTTCAGATAATCGTCACTGGTGTTGGTGGCCGTGAGTGGAACTCGAACTCGGGTCGGCGGGTTCTGAGCGCAGCGTGCAAACCACTGCCCCATTGCTCCACTGCTCCCCAAGCACAAAAGGCAAATATCCCCTGTGTAATGCTCACACGCACGTGTGCACGCTCACACACACGTGTGCACGCTCACACACACGTGTGCACGCTTACACACACGCGCGCTCATACGCACACGCTCACATGCACACGTGCGTGCGAGCGCCCTCGCACATGTACACACGCGCTCACATGCACACACTCGCACACGCACACACTCTCGCACCCTCACAACCATGCACGCACCGGCTTTCTCCTGCTTCATGCCGTCCCAGATGTTGCAGTTGAAGTCATCATGTCCGGCGAGCACGAGGCGGCCGGAGCGCGAGAAGGCGATGCTCGTGACGCCGCACACCACGCCGTCGTTGGCGTAGACGCAGAGCTCCTGGTCGGCGCGGATGTCGAAGAGGCGGCACGTGGCATCGTCGGAGCCCGTCACAAACGCCTGCCCATTTGGGAAGAACTAAGGGCGGAGACCACCGGGGCGTGGTGGGAGAGAGAGACAGTGAAGAGATAAGAGGGAGGGAGGGTTATAGATGGGCAAACAGAATCAGAATCGTATTCATACTGGAGGAATACGATGAGCTACAAAGCTATTTTTCGCAGATGTCCAGAGAGTGAAAGGAATCGGGAGAGAGGTAGAGAGTCAGAGTGTGCGTGTGGGGAGTAGCGGCGTCGCGGTTAGTGCACTGCACTACCAACCTGGCGACCCGAGTTCAAATCCCGCTCACGGACAACACCAGTGATGATTATCTGAACCGATCTTGGGTCTCCTCTAGGTCGATTCAACTTCTAATGAGTACCTGGTGAGGTGTGTAAATATTGCCACGAGGGAGACAAAGGCGGTCCGGCATGATGCTGGAGAATTGCCCGATGATGCTGGATGCAATTACCAGCGAAACGTCGTACTCAACAAATTGTAAATGTTGTGGTTTCACTCTTCAACACACCGGTGGGCTAAAGTAGTGAACTATTTGTCTTTTGTCAACGTGACACTTTTTTGCTGATTGGCCGTGTCGGGTGGTGGAGGGTTAGGACACATTTATAAATAACGCGATCTAACCCAAAAACCTTAATTATGAAGTGATGCTCGCCATCCACCCCCTCTCGTGTGTGCTGTGCCGGCCATCATAGGTGCTGCTCGCTAACAGCACTTGCCCCAACAGTCTGTTAAGGCTACACAAGGGATCATTGTCTTTGGCGAAGAGAGAGGGAAGGGAAGAGAGATGGAGACACGGATGAAAAGATGGTGGAAAAAATATGGAGAGATTTAATATATAGAGAGAGTGGAGTTGAAAGTGGGAGAGCGAGCGAGTGAGTGGGAAAGAGGAAGATATGCTTGGAGAGACGGAGAGGGATAACGTTTGAGCTAGATCGAGAGGTCACAGAGATCATATCATCGCTCTGACAATGTAGATTGAATACAATTATTTTAAGTCCATGAATTTACAACGGGATTAGTTGGGAATACGTGTACCCTTGATTAGCATGGGAACTCGGGAATGATTTGACTGCGGTGTTGGCTTATGAACAGGTATATGTGTGCAGGGGTTTGTGTCACAATCTGCTCTCCTGAACATTAAGCATTTAAGCCGTATTTTTCAAATTCCTTTGTTCTCTTACACATGTTTCCCACGTAATCAGACCTTAAACTACCCCTAGTTGATATACACACCCCAAACATATGCTTCGAACACACCCCTCGAAAAAATGCATATGCACCAAAGACACACACACACGTCCTGAACACATAAATGCAATCCAAGCACACACACAGTGAAAACACAGCACATGTACCATACATATGTAATGTAGCTCTCAGAGACACCGTCTTGCTCAGTTATGTATCTCTTTATTATGAATAAAGTCTGCCGACTCACTGATAATTTAACGGGTAACTGCAATTGGACGATGTACAGCTGGGTAACTTCTGTGACTCTAAGCGACGCTCCCCATGTAGTTGGCTGACTACATAGGAGCGGACGCGGAGTAGTCACGGAGACAATATTAACTGTAGCCTTCCAAGGCGACAAGGTGCCCGATCCAAGACGATTAAGACGACCCGCTCCAAGACGGCGACGATTCTCCCTTGGTTCCCCCACAGCAGCAGCCCAGAGCCCTGTTCCACGCCGGCTTTTATCCTCTCCTCGACCCGGCCACGCCCCTTTTCCCGAACTCTCTCTCACCTCCTCAACTGGGCCTGTCTGTCCCCGTCTCAATTATTATTTACGACCACTTAGGTCACGTGCTTATCCGAGACCCCGTCGCGTCAATTAGTAACCACGGCCACGAGGAGCCGTATTGTCCCTACCCATATACACACACCCCAAGCATACGTTAACATATGTCTTGAACACATAAACGCACTCTGAACACGAACTCCAAATACACAAACACGCACAAACATACACGTACCAACACACACATACCAATACACCAACACATACACCTTGAACTCACCTCCAAAATGTATCACGGTTGGCTACGTACGGTGCGAAAGAAGTTCAACATACATGCATACACACAAGCACCAACACATGCACGTACCAACAGACATGCGCTCCAACACACACAAGCACACCTTTACCACAAAGATAAAGATCTCCCGTATAGACTTAACAGACTGTTGGGTCAAGTGCCGTCAGCGAGCACCTATGAAGGCCAAAACGGTACACGAGTGGGTGGCCAGCACCACACCTGACCGCCTTTGTCTCCCCAATGGCGATGTTTACACATTTCATTCATTCGAGGCTGTGTCAACCTACGGGAGGCCCAGGACCGGTTCAGATAATTGTCACTGATATTGGCCGTGAGCGGGAATCGAACCCAGGTCCACGAGTTTTCAAAGCAGCGCCCTAACCGCTACACTACCGCTCCGCACCTTGACCACATACGCACGCACGCACGCATTTTGTGTGGGCCCCCACATCAGACAGTGTCTCTGCCCCCCACTATTTGCTGTGTCCTAGAGCGTTATTACTGCTCCGGAGGGGTGATGTTCAATATGATGGTAGATGATGACGACACAAAACTCACAATAATGTAACATGCCAAACATCGCAATGTAGGATCCTGCAGACTGAGTGAGACTTTACTTGAAAAATAAACAATGGTGCCCTATTCATGGCAATGCAAATGAGATAAGGAGGGATGATTGATGGTGATAATTATGAGTGGGATCATTATTAAGATGGTAACGATAGTTAGGAGGGTAATGATTGTAAGGGTGTTGGTCTTCACGATTGTGATGATGGTGGTGATGATGATAACGACGAATCCACTGCTGGATGAGGGCCTCCTCACGCCGTGCAGGTCATAGGGGTTATTTGACCATACGTACTTTGCAAACCGCTGGTCAGTGCGGATTGGTGAATGCGACGAACCATCGTACATTGGAAGTGTGGGACACACAATGGACAGTTACGGCATTGCCCTCTGCTGCCCACTGTGTAGCCCTGCAAGTACTGGTGATCAATCATCCCAGCACTACCCAAGATTGAAAGCCAATTTCTTTGAAACTGCTTTTTGTTGTCCTTCCCCCGCACCTCCGATTAGCACGGTTGGCTACGTACCGTGCGAAAGAAGTTCAACATACATACATACAGACTCAACCCTGCTGAGCTTCCGAGATCCGACAAGAACGAGCGCATTTTTAGTGATCTGGTCAAGGTTACTCAAGATCAAGAAGCCTCCATGGCCACAACTGTTGCCGCCACCGCACCTTGCCAACACTTTTCCAAACCTCTCCGCCAGATCCCCAAAGCTGCTGCAGCACAGGAGACACGCGGACTCCAAGATCAGCTCAAACAGTCTCCCACCATCTCGTCTTAGGTCTGCCCAGATTGTTTTTTTGTTTGTTGCCGGATTGGTGGACAGCACTCACTGCCGGTCTTGGGAACCGACCCTCCTCCTCCTCCATCCTCCACACACGTCCTACGCAGCGAGACCTTTTCCGCATCATACCTCCAACACTTACCTATAAACTATTAAACAATTTTTTTTTTATTTTACCAGGTAACGCACCACTGAGCTATGTAGCTCTATTTCAGAAGCGACCTGGCCACAAGTGATAGTTCAATTAAGTGCCCTATCCTTGTGGAAACTTCTACCAGCCAAATACTATAAATGCACGCTGTTGGTTCTAAATGTGGAGGAAAAAACTGGAGGACCCGGAGAAATATCCACGTGATCACGGGGTAGACATGCAAACTCCAAATGTACAGGGATCAAGAGTTAAGATTGAACCCAGGACCTCCTGCTCACTAGGTGAGGAATTTAACATTTCGCCACCACGTTCAATTCCGGAATTGCAACATTGTTTATCCTATCTTGCCGCAAAATTCATATCATCCATCTCGGACACCTGTGTTGCTTAGTTATGGTCCTGATCCACACAGGAATACAAATAAGCACTGCTGCCTCAAACACTATTTTCTTATCTCTCTCCTCTTCCAAAGTGGTTTCGATAGCCAATCAAAAACCTGCCCTGCTAAAGCAACGCTGCTCTCCTTGACCTCCCTTTCTCACAGCCCACTGCATTACGGCCATCGCTGCCCAGGCACACAGAGCCCTCTGCCATCTCCGCGCTCTCTTTTCCGACCGTCCACTTGCGATGCGATTACGGGAGCCCCGTTTCATAACACTGCCATTTACTTTGTCTTTAGAGAAGCATTTTATTCTTGAAACTTGTTCACTCAGGAAAGCTGCAATGAGTCTTGAGACTCTTTTTCATGGAGGGTTCTGCCGACTTTTCACACTTGAGGGGACGGGGGGGGGAAGGATGTTGCTCCATGTAATCCCGATAGAGTAATTTGCAGGTTATTATTCGAGCATTGGGATGTTTGGCTAAGAGCAGTTGCATTGTATGTGTTTTTTCAGCTTAAATTAAGAATGCAATAGCCAGCCTTTTGATGATTAATTACTGATGATAATCACGTGTCTTCTCATCTGGTTACGAGTCAGACCACACCAAAGACAAAGAATCCCCATGTAGCCTTTAACAGGCTGTCGGGGCAAGGGCTGTTAGAAACAATTATGAAGGCCGGCACGGCACACGAGGTGGTAGGTATCCAACACCATGCCTCCCCAGAGCAGATGTTTACAAAACCACACCAGGTACTCATTTCAGGCTGGGTCGACCTAGAAGAGGGCCCAGGCTCAGTTCAAATATTCGTCTGGTTCGTAACACAATGCGCTAACCAATGCACCACGACGGCCACGGTCACCATGGTTACTACCGCCGCCGCCGCCACATCTGCCACTGCCACCAGGGTCATTAGCACCGCCACCACTGCCACCACCACCACGGCCACCACCACCATGGCCATTACCGCCATGGCCACCGCCACAAAGGCCACTCCCACCACTACCGCCACCACAGCCACCACAGCCACCACAGCTACCACAGCCACTCCCGCCACTACGGCCACTACCGCCACTATGGTCACCATTACGGCCACCATGGCCACTCCTGCCACTACGGCCACCACTGCCACCACGGCCACTCCCGCCACTCTGGCCACTACCGCCATCAAGGCCACTGCCACCATCGCCGCTATCGCCACCACGGCCATGCATTTTATAGTCACGAGAAGCTGCTGGGCTCCATTGGCTGCCAGCGCGTTAATGGGGGAGCGCACGCGTTGGCGCCGCTCACGTTGATGGCGTTGATGTCGGACTCGTGTCCCGTGAACGTCTGCCGGCACTTGACCTCGCGCACGTCCCACAGCTTGGCGGACGAGTCGCACGCGCCCGACACGAACATGCGCCCGTCCGGGGACAAGGACAGCGACATGACGTCGCCCGTGTGGCCCATGAATGTGGAGGACAGGCGGCCCGTCTCGATGTCCCACAGGCAGCTGTGTGGGGAGCGGGGGAAGGGACACAGTGGGGCAACAGTGAAACACCGGTGAGACTCGCGAAAGCCACCGTATGCCCAGGCTGCTTTTGTTCATCCGGATAGAGGGTACTAAATGGGCACAGCAAAGGCTAAAAGAAGAGATGGAGCTGATGTGGTGTGAGAAGATCTAGGTGGGCTTGCCGATGACCGCTACCAGCGGTGTCAAGATCAACGCTACTGAGTAGGTTGAGGCAGTCACCCTCCAACAATAGCAGAGGGCAGATGAGCAACCCTCAGGTTCACCTACACCAAATGACTTAGCAGACAATATATCACCTTAATATATCTGTCACTACAGATTAAAAAAACGTATATTTTTTTCGTGGTGGAACAGATATTATGAAGATAAATTGCTGCCAATAAATTTTGTTTTAATATTCTCTACAATGACGCTAAATTATTATTTCGTAGCATCGACGCGGCATAATGTTGTTGCGTCGTACGATTTTGTTGCATCGCTGTGTTTGATAAACTTTTGCCGTGCTGTTGCACCGTTATTGAAGTTGTTGTCGTATTGTAGTATTTTATTTGTTGCGGTATTCACACTTTCAAAGTCAGCTTGAGAGTGGTTATACATTAACAAAGGTGGGGGTGGCAGGCACGATGAAGACGATCAAATATGACGCAACCTGCGCACGATATAAAGATACATGGGTCTTGGGTACTTGCCAAATAGAAAACCAGACAAATTGAAGGGTTCATCTTCTTGGTTCTTTCGGTAAAGTCACGTAGAAGGGAAATAATAAAATAATAAAAATTAAACATAATAAAATACAATTCTCACGACGTTTTGGCCACAACGCACGCAGCCGTCCTCAGGTGAAGACGGCTGCTTGCGTTGTGGCCGAAACATCGTGAGAATTGTATTTTATTATGTTTTATTTTTATTATTTTATTATTTCCCTTCTACGTGAGTTTACCGAAAGAACCAAGATGATGAATCCCTGCAGTCACGAAAGCTTGAAATCGAAATTGAAGGGTTGTCCAAAAAGCTGGACACGAACTGCCACAAAATGGGCTAATCAAAAGCTCGTTGAGAACAAACGCATGTTAGAAAGCATAATCTAGGCGTATGAATGGCTTTTCTGAAATTGGAGTTGTCGTTGTTGCTGTATACGAGTTATCTGTCGTTTGTGGTGTATTGTAATGTAGTATGTATTGTTGTGTTTTTGTTGCTCGTAGTAACCATAAGGTGTCTCCGGAGCTGGTGAGGATTTTGGTGTCGTCGAGGAAGCGGCAGCAGGAGAGATACCCTGAAGGCACAGCGCGGAGACGCAACGCAAACAACGGGTTAAAATAAAACAACGGGTTAACCTTTCACCCATCCACGAGCAGCTGCTTTTTGTGTTTAGTTTGTTGTCCTTCCCCCGCACCTCCAATGAGCACGGTTGGCTATGTACGGTGCAAAAGAAGTTTCTACGTACATACGTAGAGCGCATGTATGTACATCAACCCTCCGCCCTGGCTTTTACACCTGATTGGATCACAAGTCACTATATCTAATTTATTTCTCCACAACTGTTGTCCGCCTGATGATGCGAGTTGTGATTACTGGTGAAACGTCATACTCGAATTGTAAATGTTGTGGGTTTACTCTCCAACACACCAGCATGCTGAACTAGTGATGAATTGCCATGTTTTGTTTACGTGATCTAACCCAAAAACCTCTATTGTGACGCTCCAAGTCCAGGACGTGTCATTCAGACTCTGTCTTATCGACAGACCTGTTCTTCACCTGAGGACGGCTGCTTGCGTTGTGGCCGAAACGTTGTGAGAATTATTTTATTATGTTTTATTTTTATTATTTTATTATTTCCATTCTACGTGACTTTACCGAAAGAACCAAGAAGATGAACCTCTATTGTTGATATGGAAGAGTTACCACATTTCTGGGAGGCTCAGCCAGGACACATGCCAAGTTGTTCGTTCCTCCCCCGCTTCCAAACTGCACCACCTACTTTCTATAGCCACGCCCACTAAACCACTAGCCCCTCCCACAACTCACGTGGTCACGCCCACTGCTCAGGTAGCCCCCACCCTGTTACCGACATTCCGAGTCGAGCACAAGGCCAGCAAATGTTGCCGTCTGTGGCACACGAATCACAAGCCATGAATTTTAGGCGATTTGATTAGCCTTCGCGACTTCAATGAGGAACACATTTTATATCTTGCTTTTACCATCTCTCAATGGTATTTATCATCTGTTCTGTGTCATTTGTGCAGTTTAGTTCGCTCCAGCAGTCCAAAGTTTTCAAACAACTTATGGTTTGAAATGTATGGTTTTCCGGCCTGCACTAGTTTTATTTTACAATCTGTTTTCTCGTCATTTACAGATTTGACCATTAACATATGCATTATGTGTCATTTGCAGAAATGATATAGAGGCAATGGGCGTAGACATTGGACAATAGTACAGCACAACACTTGATTTTGCCTCCATTGCTCTCTGCAACGTAGCCCCACAACAGCCCACAGCACCAATTTTAGACGTGACGCTCGCCCATTCAATCACCACCTCCTGCAACGTGGCGGTCTTAATAGGTGCTCACTAACAGCACTTGCCCCAACAGCCTTTGTAGGCAATGCAGGGGGAATCTTTGTCTTTGTGTGTGCATCAGCCAGTCATCTCAGACAGTTAACCCATAACATCTGGGTCTGTCCCGTGACCTCCTGCCAGAAGCAATCCTTCGACACTTCACATGGCCTCAAAGTGCACCTGGCCTGGCACTGCAGTGTTGTTACCACCACTTAGTGGCGAATGGCGGCTGTTGTTGTTGTTATGTGCGTGCGTACCGTTGTGTCCGGGAAGCTCACGCGTGACCTTTATATTTCCCTCACGCGACTTGAGACTGAGGGTCACAAAACCACAGACAAGTGTGTGAACAAAGACAAAGATCCCCGTGTAGCCTACACAGGCTGTTGACGCAAGTGCTGTTATCGAGTAGCACCTATGAAGGGCACCACAGCATACGATGGGGTGGTGTGGCCAGTACCTCGCCCGGCCAGATCTGTTTCCCCATTGCTGGTGTTTACACACTGCACCAGGTATTCCCATCAGGCTGAGTCGACCTAGTGCATGCCCAGGACCAGTTCAGATAATCGTCACCGATGTGGGCCGGGAGCAGGAATCGATCTCTGTTCGCAGGGTTCATAGTGCAGTGGCCTAACCACTGCGCCACCGCTCCCCAAGCGTGTGCATACACAACGCATGCAACACATACACAAACGCAGCCATTGTGCAATGAATATAATCATCACCCTGATTTGTCGTCATCAATACACCATCTATTTTGGGCTTCACACAATTCATAACTTGTCACGATGGTGAGATGTTAACTACCTCGCCTGATATACAGGAGGTTGTGGGTTAGATCCCAATCCTGACGCCTGCTGTATAGTTGGAGTTTGCATGTTCTCCCTGTGGTTGC
This sequence comes from Lampetra fluviatilis, assembly GCF_964198595.1. Taxonomy (NCBI): domain Eukaryota; kingdom Metazoa; phylum Chordata; class Hyperoartia; order Petromyzontiformes; family Petromyzontidae; genus Lampetra; species Lampetra fluviatilis. The sequence goes on from NC_136280.1 coordinate 13,037,538, forward strand.
GTGGATGTTTTTCTGGGGTCCTCGAATTTTTCCCTCCACATTTATAAAAATACATTTGGAGTATTTGGCTGCTATAATTTTCCACGTTGGCCTTATATGGCAAAATTTTTAAATTTTTATTTAGTTTGAACACCAGGTGAGTGGTTGAGAGAACCAGGAATTATCACCCTGCATTTGAATGTGGATATAAAATGTATTAACCCACACCTTCATTAAACTCTCAAGATAAAAGTACAGCCCTTGAAAATTACTGTTCACAGCATTGCCGGCAGAAGGGCCTAAATTCGAGATATCTCTCATCTAGAGGGTATGTGGTCCAGTCTTCCACGCTGGTCAGACATCTCAAAAGAGTCACAGTAGATGAGTATACATAGAAGAACGACATCTGTTGGTCCATCACTTTGGGGTTGTTATTTGCCTGTGGGATCTTGGGTATACACATGCAAAAAAATACCTCCCACTGCACATAAATTTACTATTTTTATTTTACCAGGTAAGCCCCACTGAGCTAAATGGCTCTTTATCAGAGGTGACCTGGCCGCAAATAACAGCTCAACTAAGTGGCTTATAATGTGTAAATTTATAGCAGCCAAATACTCTAAAAACATGTTTCTAAATGTGGAGGGGAAAACCGGAGGACCTGGAGAAAAATCCACGCAATCACAGGGAGACAGAGACATGCAAACTCCAAATACACAGCAGGTGTCACGGTTGGGATCGAACGCACGACCTCCTGTATACCCAGCGAGGAATTAACATCTCGCCACCACGAGATGACAATTACTGTAACCTACTTCCGTTCCTACCTTACAACAACCCCCATCTCTTCTGTCTTGCCCATGCTACTGCTACTCCCTGCCCCTACCCCCCAGCTACGACCAGGCCTACCCCAACCCCTCCTTAACCACTCCCACCTGTTTTCCTAACTGTCACCATAGCAACACCACCACTTTTATAAAAAAAAAACCCACTCTTTATTTCAACCACCACCATTACATGTACAATGTTTACAATTGTCGCAAAGCACCCAGGAATAAAGCGCTATATGAATCTATGTAAGGAAAGCAACACAAACTATTCCTCATGATGACATTCGTATGGGATTGCCAATGACATCACCGCTACAAAGAGTATCTAGGCCAGGGGTCGGCAAACCTGCGAATCCGGAGTCTCATGCGGCTCTTTAAGGATTACTTCGTGACGTTATTTATTAAGGACCACCATCTCATAGTCACATTTGCATTGTGGCTCTTGAAATAATCCATTTTTTTTTCAAAATTCGAACAATTTTTTTTATCTTCTTGTTCATTTGGTTGCTGATGCCCGATCTAGAAGCCAAAATCCCGATCTAGGATTTTGGCTTCTTTAATTCACGGTACTTTGTCATAAAACACGTTTAAAAAAAATGCGCCGTGGAAAAAGGGCCGTTGCCGAAAACGTTGCCCATTATATAGTTTCCTTTGAGGCCACACGCACACACACACGGTGTTCTTGATGGGATGCGATGGGAGTTTTTGTCCTGTGCTTGCACACCACTGCCAACACAGCGGCATCGCTGAATAATTTAGTTTAAAATACAAATTGATTCCCTGCTTAAATGAGCATTGAGGTTGCGTTCATCTCCCCACCAAGAGCCCTGGGCCAGTGAGTGAAATTCAAATATTACTATGGCAGGAGCAAGCAATTCCACGGGATTGCTGACCTCCCCACTAAGTGCTCATTTTATTCACCCCGGAGAGATGATTGGCCGAGTCACACCCAACCAGTAATTGAACTTGTGACCTTCCAATTGCTTAACGTGACCACTGACTGGTCATAAAATGCATGTGTGCACACCTTACCCATAACCCGAACCCCATCCTTAACCCTAAACCTACTGAAATGACCCACCCACCCTAATCCTAAGCTCACCCATAACCTTAACTAGAACCCAACCCCCGTACCCTATCCCTATCCATAGCCCTACCCTATACATACCCCGTAGCCTACCTCAACCTCTCCTTCTATACATCGCCATAGCCCTGGCCTAATGCCCCCCCCTCCCCGCTCACCTGTACACGGAGCACATGTTGTCGAGGCCTCCGCAAGCCACGAAGTTTCCCGAGGGGGCGTAGGCGCACGTCATGACCCACGACGACCTCAGCGGGATGGCATGGACCTGGTGGTGATCGGGCTTCGGGTCAGCGGGTTATAAGGTCAAGGTCATCACATTATAAAGTCGTGGGGGGGGGGGGGTAAGGTGGCCAGGTGATTTTAGAGGGCCCACAATGTAGATGCCAGGATCACCTGAGCACAATGCCCCTCCGGGCCTGGGTTTGAGTCCTGGGTCTGGGTGTGTCTCTTTAAAAAATGGGGTTCATGGCTGAGTTAGAGACTCTGCACCAGTATCGCCAAATTCGTGGGTTTGAATCCAGGGTTCATCAGCACGCGATTAAACTTGGGTTGTCAGGAGTAGCGGGCTAAAGATCTAATCCCGGTCATCAAATGCATGTGTGCACAGAGCACACGTAATTTAATTTGGTTTTCCACTTAATTTTGTCTAAACCAGATACGCGGTCTCAATTGGCAGACAGCCACGGGGAAACAGCTCACTGTGAGGCTAACGACGGCGCGTGTGCAAGATCGACTCGAGGGATGCTAACCAAACACCTCTGCTGTGATTTCCATTGTTCCACCGTGACGTGTGGCCTTAATAATAATAGCAACAATATTGCCTTTTATTGACCCAGGACAGCCTGAGTCTCAGGGCCCTGCACTAATTTCACAGTAGGGGTCAACGTTGTTGCGTGTGGCTTGTTTTTTTCGCAATTAAGTAATTTGCGAGTACTTTTTCTTACTTGGCGAATATGGACTGTGATGCCAGCGCACATTGGTGACTCTTTTTTGAAAATTTTCAGGGATCTTGAACGTCCATTATAAAGCAAACGACGCGTTGTTTTTACTGTTAATACCCCCGGCAGTATTAAACAGGGTCGCCACTGGGCTCGGACCACAGATATAGATTGAAATAAAAATGTTTTGGTGTGTGTTCATGTTGCCAGGGTAATTGGGCATCAATTGGTAACAAAATATGTATACATGATTCACATACATATTCATAAGATCATTAAGATTGAGGTCACAATTTCCAGACGTCAAGAGGTCATTGTAGGTGATGCTTTAAGATATTAGTAAAAGGTATGGTGTATCATTTTGCTTTCAAGGAACACTGTCAAATTGCAGTGAGGCCTGGTGAGAGCCTCGCCTAGTTACCTTGTTGTTAGTATACGTGTCCCAGACTATGAGTTTGCCGTCCTGGGATGCACTCAATAACAAGCTGGGGTGAGAGCAGAGGGGGTGAGTAGGGAACACAGATGAGAAGTGGAGAGAATGGGGAGATAAGGAGGGAGAAGGTAGGTGGACATAATTGGAGGTGGAGGTGTAGGTAGGTGGAGACATTGGGAGAGTGGTGTTGGTTGGTAGAGTTATTGGTAGGTGGAGATATGGGGTGGTAGAGGTGTAAGTAAATAGAGGTGTTGGCAGAGAGAGGAGTTTGTTGGTGGAGACATTTGGAAGTGTTGGTAGGTGGAGATATCAGGAGGCCGAGGTGTTGGTTAATGAAGGTTAAGATAGGTGGAGACATGTATAGGTTTAGGTGTAGTTAGGTAGAGGAATTGGTTATTGGAGACATGAGAGGTGTTGGTAGGTTAATGTTTTGGAAGGTAGTGGATTTGTGAGGAAGAGGTGTTGGAAGATGAAGGTGTTGAGACGTGTTGACATTGGGAGGTGGAGGTGGACAAGCAGGTGGACAGGATAGAGATGGAGACAGACACAGACACACATGGCATGGGTCAATCAGATGCAGCAAAAACACAAATGTGATGAAATCGGCAACATGCACAGCACCTTGTAAACACCGAGATGTGGACCTTGTAACGGCACAGTGAGGTTAAACACACACACGCACACGGTCGCAAGTTCAAACACTGCGAAGGAAATGCAAACACGAATGATCACAAAAACCCAAGACGCAAATGAACCCGGAAAAATGCACACGAACCCACACACACCTGCCCTGTCACATGTGCTCGCATGTATGCAGGTGAACCACTGAACACAGCAACACGCGCTCACGGGAATGCCAACAAAACACAAATGAGATGCAAATGTGGAGGCACGGGAGCGATGGACTGGGAAGGGAGGGAGGGCGGTGGAACGACGTGTGGGTACACGCCGTGCGCACACGTGGGTACACGCCGTGCGCACACGTGCACACCGTGATACCTTGTTGGTACTGCAGGTATCCCACACGATCAGCTTTCCGTCCTGCGAGGCACTCACTAAATTTCTACGCATAGGCACGCAGACAGACATATGCAAACACACGTAGAGGAGCTAATGTATTCGATTATTGCGTATGGCAGCAGCAATGTGTTCAAGATCTAAGTGCCAACTTCGAGGTCTGCTGCTGGCCACGATGAGAGGGCTTCACGAGAAAGTTTGTGAAGTTTCGCTGTTCCTCCTTCTGCGTTGAAGAAGTGCGAACCACAGTTGTTTTCTGTACAGTATATAGTTTGGATTGCAATCTAATACTGTACACACAGATAATGGGTGGGCAACTGATTCCTTGCCAAGGACCAAACGTGACTTTCAAATAAATACCTTTGGCGGGCAACCACGTATGTCAAACTGATTTCGCGCCGTACGTGGCCAACCGTGCTCATTGGAGGTGCGGCGGACGGACAACAAACTAAACACAACAAACAGCTCACATTGTCAACGCACAGCTCGGCCACTTCCGTCACTGCAAGAGAGGGCCCTTGCAGTGAGAGCAGTGACTCGGCGCGACTACAATTAAAAACAGTGGTGCCAGGCCAAATTGATTTCTCCTCTAGGACCCAATTGGCGCGACTCTAAGATGCTTGCAGCGTTCAATAAACGACAACACCACCACCACGTGTGGATGTTATGAGATTAAGTCGTAAGCTGCATATGCGGATGCTTGTGAGAGTGACTGGTGTCAATTGAGAGTTGAGATTTGACACAAATGTAGTTGGGTCTCTGCTGATCAGGAGAACGGCTATGCAGTGCGTCAGGGCGTGCCGGGTGGACTTGTTGCAGGGGCTGGAAGATGAAACTGTCGCATGGCTCTGGTGGTTACATGGCCTGACGTCCACTCATATAACATCGACATACTTGTGTATTTATTTTCCTTGTGTATCTGGTGCTCTGTGTGAAAGTTACGTGTAAAAGAATGAGCTCAAAAAAATGCTTATAATCAGACAAATCTGAGAATCACGATGCTTTTCGCCTAAATGCTTCGCCTAATGCTCTTACATGGCAGTGTGGAACGCGATGTAAGAGAACTCTATTTAATTGCCAAATCGAACACGCCCGCATCGTTCTTGGTATTACTTGACTGTGGATTGCCCGCGAGCATAGAGCGTGAGGTCCAGTAAAAATGTGTGGCAGATGATTGAGTTAACATTGAAAAGATGACAGTAGAAAAAATACTCGGGCTACCAGACTGTTTGGTCTTATCCGTACTGTCTTCAACCACCACACTGCAGGTCAAAACAGCACACACACTCACTTACCCACTCACCCACCCGCACCTCCAATGAACAGTTGGCTACGTATGGTGTGAATAGAAGTTCAACATATATACATACGCCCACTACACTGCAGGTCTAACACTTCTCTTTCTGCTTCTTCCCACGCACTGCTGCACTTTGGAATGTATTACCATCGTTGCTTTTTCAAAGCTCTCATAATAATAATCTCTCTTATCCATTATAATTTTGATAGCGCTATTTGTTCCTGACCATTCGACTATTTGGGGCCTTTGGGATTGTGTTCGACAACTGTGTAAAAAATATATAAATCAAATGAGCTTTGTGTTCAAACTTAACCCGTAATCATTCTTACTCCTTACACAATTCCGCAAACACACGTAGGAGTCACATGACTCGGCAAGGATATGCACACGAGCAGGGCCTGTCAGTAAGGGTTATCATGTTGAAAGAGCAACAGTGCAACATCAAGCGATGCGTTTCAATGAGGAAGTCTCCCTCTGATATTCACGTTGCAGCAGCCTGCGCGGAAAATGCTTTGCATGAACCGCGCGCCGAGGGGAACACGTTTGGAAGGCACCATCGCATGTGCGACAAGAGACTGAGACAATTGTTTTGAGTTGAAAACTTCCTTGGCGAATACCAAGCAAATGAGCCCCGAAGTGTGGGAGTAGGGACCCCAGACACTGTACATGGTGCCGAGGGGCAAACGTTGCAGCAGCGAGCATTGGTGACGATACTCTACTACCGATAACTCGCAATGAGGATGAAACCGGTCCGAAGCTGTTTATCACTGCATCACTGCATTTGCTCAAATGTACTTTGGCGATAAGTGAAGACGAGGGGGCCCATAATGCAGTTCTTTATCAACTTCTGGTGTTTTTTTTGCAGAATGCTCAAAGGCTGAGTGGCTTTTACACATTATTTTTGTGAAATGTTTGTAAGCTCCATGGCTGCCCCTAGAAGTCAAATGATCGCTAGCAGTGATGCAACGGTGCGGAAAAAAACTGCTGCTTCGAGGGGGGACCCACGCGGTGCCGGAGCATGGATGGCATGGGCCCCGCAGCAAGGAATGAAATGAGGCCCTCATAGCCCGGCACATGGGCCCCTCTGGCCTCAGGCCTGTGAGTTGTGTTGCCGTTTTACCCCCTGCACACTCATTGGCTATGAAACTGGTCCCACACGAGAAACTCCAAGCTCAGTTTTTTTAATATTATGAGTAGAATCAATGATTTCGTTCACGGTATTTCATATCATTGCACGTCCGACGAGCACGGTTGGCTACGTACGGTACGAAATAATCTTCTTGGTTCTTTCGGTAAAGTCACGTAGAAGGGAAATAATAAAATAATAATAATAAAACATAAAATAATTCTCACGGCGTTGTGGCCATTATTTTATTATGTTTTATTTTTATTATTTTATTATTTCCCTTCTACGTGACTTTACCGAAAGAACCAAGAAGATGAATTCCTACAGTCACGAAAGCTTTAAATCGGTACGAAAGAAGTTTCAACGTACATACGTAAGAGCTACCACATCTGGGAGGCTCAGCGAGGACACGTGCCGAGTTTGTAGCTCCTCCCTCCTTCAAACAGCCCCACCCATTTTTCCATGACCACGCCCACTCACCCACTAGCTCCCCCCAAAACTCAGTGTAACCACGCCCACTTTGTGGTAGCCCCGCCCCTTTGCCTGCATTGTGAGTCGAGCAAAAGGCCAGAAAATGTCGTTCAACATACGGAACACATGGAACACACATTCTTAGGTTTTTTTCGGTAAAGTCACGTAGGTAAAAAATTGAAATTACTTGAAACAGCAATCGTGCTGTGACGGTTCCACCTGAAGACGGAAGCTTGTGTTGCCTCCGAAACGTCGTGATTTTTTTTTTACTTTTATTAATTTTAATTTTTTACCTACGTGACTTTACCGAAAAAACCTAAGAATATGAATCCTTGCAGTCACGAAAGCTTCAAATCTAAACATGGAACAAACGTCTGTGAAGAAGAGATTTGCAGCTAATCGAATTCCTCCAGTGTCAATACATATTCCGTTTTTTTTTATTTTGATTCAACGACAGTAAACAGCCATCATTCGCCACCAAGGTCCGTCGATGCCATCGCTGACCTGAGGTGGCCAGGCTAGGTTCAAGCCGAGGCTGCGTGGAGTGAAGGCTCAATGGGAAGAGGTCACGGTTGGAGGGGGGGTACAAACCCAGGTAATTTGGGTAAACAGGTGAAGTCATCATACTGACACACGGACACACATACCACAAGTCTATATATACACACACACACACACACCAAAACACGAGAATTTGCATTCACAGTGACAAGCTCGAATACAAATGGCCACACGAGCACATACAGCCTACACATGTGACACAAAAGACAAAGACCCCCCGCACCGTATAACCTTAACAGACTGTTGAGGCAAGTGCTGTTAGCGAGCACCTGTGAAGGCCGGCATAGCACACGAGGGGGTGGGATGGCCAACACCACGCCCGGCCGCTTTTGTCTCCCAAGTGGCGATGTTTACACACCGCACCAGGTACTCATTTGAGGACAAGTCGATGTAGGAGAGACCCAGGGCACGCTCAGATCATCGTCACTGGTGTTGGCCATGAGCGGGAATTGAACTCGGGTGGCTGGGTTCGTAGCGCATCGCGCTAGTCTGTTAAGGCTACGAGCCAGTTTTCACACAGTACACAGTTAGATTTCTGTAAAGGTCACTCATAAGCGTGAATTTACCATAGCGAGCCATCTGCTACAAAGTGGAGCTTAAAGACCACACGGCATCATCTCTCACAAGAGCAGATGTGTACGTGTGTGCGTGTGTACGTGTGTGGGAGCGGTAGTGTGGTGGCTAGCGCGCCGTGCTACGAACCCGGCGACCCGAGTTCAATTCCCACTCATGGCCAACACAAAGTGACAATCATCTGAATCGGTCCTCATCCTCAAATGAGTACCTGGTGCGGTGTGTAAACAACATCGCCACTTGGGAGACAAAGGCGGCCGGGCGTGGTGCAGGCCACCCACCCCTCAGGTACTCTTCCGGCCTTCATCGGTGCTCGCTACAGCACTTGCCCCAACAGTCTGCTAAGGCTATACAGGGGATCTTTGTCTTTGTGTGTGTATGGGGCCATCCATTTAGAACGTACGCAAAAATCTGTCAAAACATGACCCCTCCCCCCCTCCCTGTACGCACGCGTACTTTTTACACCCCCCCCCCCACCTCCCGAATCCTATAAAACGGCCGATTTTTTTACTGGTAGGAACGAAGTGAACCAGCCTACAATAGATTATATCGTCCGTCCGTCCGATGTCCGATTAGGTGTAGCAACATCGCCCCCTACTGAAAACACTTGGCAGGACCCTACAAAAACCTTTAGACTCAGTGAGGCTTTCCTGGCTAAACAAGTATAACATTCCCTTATGATTCCCTGAGATAGTTTTTAATTAAAACATTTAAATTAAAAATAAACTCACAGCGGCCTAAAGCCTACAGCTAGGCCTAAAGCCTAGAACTAGGCCTCAAACTCTCCCTTCGTATCGTACCCCCGCGTGTGTGAAAGGGAGTTAATGTTTAACAATGTTAGATTCCCTGATGTTTTTAAATAGAAACATTTAAATTTAAAGCTTCTACATTAATAATTAAAACATTTTAATTAAAAATTAACTCACAGCGGCCTAAAACCTACAGCTAGGCCTGAAGCCTAGAACTAGGCCTCAAACTCTCCCTTCGTATCGTACCCCCGCGTGTATGAAAGGGAGTTAATGTTTAACAATGTTACATTCCCTGATGTTTTTAAATAGAAACATTTAAATTTAAAGCTTTAACATGAATAATTAATTTTTTTTATTAAAAATTAACTCACAGCGGCCTAAAGCCTACAGCTAGGCCTAAAGCCTAGAACTAGGCCTCAAACTCTCCCTTCGTATCGTATTTGTTCGTTCCTACCAGCCCACCCCGCAGGGACCTGTTATCCACGCAGAAACAATAAAGGATTCATAATATTCACGTGTTTAAGCAAACAGATAGTCCACTGCCGGACTATCGAACTCATTTGAAGGCCAATGTGGACAAATTATTATCGAGGCTTCACCCCCCCCCCCGCCCCACTTCCTATGCGTACATTGTCAGTAGACCCCCCCCCCCATACTCAAGCGTATGCATTTGGGTTAACCCTCCCCTCCCCCTCCATGCGTACGTGCTAAATGGATAGCCCCTATATGCATGTGTGTATATATGCATGTGTATATGTGCATGAAGATATGCATGTGTGTATCTATATATATAAAAGGGAAATTTGTGAATATGTGTGTCTGTTGGAAATGTTTAGCATACTTCCCAACAAGCAACAAACTTGAAATTTGGCATGTGGGGAGCTTCCAGACTGTACACAATGCAAAAAGTATAAAAATAGACTTTTGGATTTGGGGGGGGGGGCGCAATAATGCATATATTTTGCACGGCAAGTGAGCGATGACGTCAGATCTGTGATGTCACCCGCATGCGTAATGCGGTGTGCCTGCTGACGTCACGCATCCCCCCCCACCCTCCGCGTAGGCCGCGTATTAATCCCAGACAAGAATCTAAGTCTCGGGCGAAGCCGGGTAGTAAAGCTAGTGTGCATGTAAATAAAGATCCCCCGTATAGCCTTAACAGGCTGTAGGGGCAAGTGCTGTTAGCAAGCACCTATGAAGGCCAGAACGGTACACGAGGGGGTGGGTGGCCAGCACCACGCCCGACCGCCTTTGTCTCCCCAGTGGCGATGTTTACACATCGCACCAGGTACTCATTTCAGGCTGAGTCGACCTAGGGGAGGCCCAGGACCGGTTCAGATAATCGTCACTGGTGTTGGCCGTGAGCGGGAATCGAACCCGGGTCTCCAGGTTCATAGCGCAGCGCGCTAACCGCTACACTACCGCTCCCCACATACACACATGCACATAGCCTGGTACAAGCACTGTGGTGACGTCACTGCCACTTAGTGCCGAATGGTGGTTGTTATTGTCGTTGTATACATGCACATGTGTGTACACACATGTGTGTGTGTATATCCACCAGTGCGTACCGTGAGTCGGTGCCCCAGTGGCAGGCGTAGATTTTGGCGAGGTGACCACGCAGAGTTCGCCGAGTCCTCAACTGGATCCGCCCCACGGAGTCCAAGCTGGCTGTGACCTACAGCCACACAGACAAAGGTTCCCCCCAGATAGCCTTTAACTCGCTGTTGGGCCACCTGTAGAAGCTGGCACAACACACAAAGGAGGGTGGTGGCCAGCAGCAGGCCCGTCCGCTCGTGTCTCCCCAGTGCCAATGTTCGCTCATTTGAGGCTGAGTCGACCCAGGGGAGGCCCAGGACCGGTTCAGATATCCGTCAATGATGTTGGATGCGAGCGGGAATCGTTTGTGTGCCAACTACCCTGGCCAGTCAACGTGGAACCGTTGGGCCATGCCAACAAAATCGAACCATGCGCCAAGGTTGAGCCAACGTTGGCATGTATACCAGGATACCGCCGCTCCCCACCGTTACACACACTAGGAGCGGTAATGTCAATGCATGCGTGGATGTCAATCCATAGCTGTCAACCCATACGGTTTACCCGTATTCTTGTACAGGGAAATTGAGTTCTCAGGTCCATACGGCGTACAGCCGTTTGAATGCACGCAATTTTTGTTTTGTCTATTAGTTTGTGTTTCTCCCTTGTAATGGAACTTTGTAGGATGAACGTTGAGATCTATAAGGATATGGGGTGATCAATAAGGGTTAAATTGGTCTGTAATAAGGTAGGCACTGATGAGGGGTTGACAGGTATGTAATTTACATACATTATTAGTGTGCTTAACCAGGAAAACCTCGCTGAGTCTCTAGACAATTTTAAGGAGGGTACTGCCAGGTGTTTGCAGGAGGACGGTGATGTTGCTGCTGCTGTGTGTGATCCCAATTAAGTAATTTTCTGGGGAAATTCTCAGCTTTGGGATGTTTGGCCAATACCAGTTACACTGTATGGTTTTTTTTGCTATGGGAGGGAACTGGAGAAATCAGAGAAAACCCAATACACAGAAAGGCACCTGAGTAAGGAGTCACACCCAGGCCCTCCTTAAAGTAAGGCAAAAGTCTAACCCCTGCGCTGGCCAAATCTAGAACATTCATAGTATTCAGAAAATCTTCCAAATAGTGAAGAGAATACATTTACTTCGCATAGTTAATGGACAAAACGTTTAAAATCTTGATCGTAATAAAAGCGATGTTTCGTTTTATATAGCGTTGTTCACGCAAATTGCATTTCACAATCACCGAGGAAGCAGAGACGAGCGGCAAGTGAGCCACGCAGTGAGCCAGCGCAAACAATTGCCCAAGCTCTGCAGTCCTCTATATATTTCGTTAATTTCAGCCAGTTAATCAGTGTTTATACATGCAGGAGAAACCATAAAACATTGCAGCAACTATCGAACCCTTTGCATCGGGGCACTTTAACCGTCTCTTCACAGGGCACAAAATGTCGAATTCCCACAAAGTGGTATGTACGGCACATACTTGGTTTATATTCTTGGTTCTTTCGGTAAAGTCATGTAGAAGGGAAATAATAAAATAATAAAATAATTAAAATATAAAACAATAAAAAAAATCCTACGACGTTACGACTGCAACAAAAGCAATCGAAACGTCGTGAGAATTTTTTTTTGTTTTATTATTTTTATTATTTTATTATTTCCCTTCTACATGACTTTACCGAAAAAACCAAGAATATGAATCCCTGCAGTCACGAAAGCTTTAAATCAAAATACTTGGTTTAGTTTAGTTGATTTCAACCATGTGATACTACACGTACTTAGTTGAGTTTACTTTGTTTAAACAGGAAAGAACTCGAGAGACCAGGTTTAGTGTAAGTTGCACGACTGACATGGGTCAGCAAAATGCAAAATCCAGCACAAATTAAATAACATACAGCATAGAGCCGTTTCAATACGGGCAATTGTTTTTTTACGATTAGTTTGTGTTTCTGCTTTGTGATGGAACTTAGTAGGATGAACGTTGAGATCTATAAGGACACGGGATGACCAATAAGGGTTGTAAACTCTGACTTTAACATAGCCACTTCCGTGACCAGTTACATGCTAATTCCTCACATTAACATCATGCTAATCTCCCAGTTACATGCTAATTTCTCACTTTAACATCATGCTAATCTCTCACATTATCATAGCTACTTCTATGCTAAATTCCTCTGTTGATATGTAAACTCCTTTGTCAAGGCACTCTGCTCCTCCCACCCAGCTTAAATACGCTGCCAAGCTTAGCGGTGTTCATTGGAGCGCTGTCTTTCCGACAGCTCTGTTTCTTCACCTGAGGACGGCTGCTTGTGTTGTGGCCGAAACATCGTGAGAATTATAATTTAGTATGTTTTATTTGTATTATTTTATTATTTCCCTTCTACGTGACTTTACCGAAAGAACCAAGACGAACATACAGCAATGAAGCAAATAGAAATCAGAGCAAAGACAACCGTATCACAAGCCAGATGGCAAGTTGTTGCACAAACACAAATGGACGCTGCGCAAATTGGCTCGGGCAGATTATTTTTAGATTTGTCAATGACAAACTGCAATTAACACTGAGCAGTGAGCTGTTGAGGTGAGGATCAGAGTGAGGGGAAGGGCAACCTACTAATTCACTTAATTCACAGACCCGGAGCCAACCGCAATAATCGGAGGTGCGGGGGGAAGACAACAAACTAAACACAAAATAAGTTCTACAGAAATTAGTTTCTAATCCAGATGATTTAAAAGTGCATAACTCCAGTGTCTTCCTATTTTCAAGTTGTTTTCATGTTTATTTATTAGCTATAGCCCTGTGAGCCATTCGGCTCTTGAATCGGTTGCAACCGCAACAAACAAAAACACGAACAAGTGAACATCTTAAAGTGACTATGTGACTATGTGCAAACTAAAAATCCAGGAAAAAAAACAGCAACAATTCCAGAAAAAAGCACCGTACACCAATGCTGTGTGCAAAAATGCCAGTGGGATGCAAGTCAAACAACAACAACAACTACAAGACAACTTAGATTAAGGCCATCAGTCTAACTCCGTACTACAACAAACTCCGTACTATTGGAAGGAAGAGTGTTCCAAACGGCCGCAGAAGCAGATCTGAAAGTGTGCGATGCAGTGACCGTCTGTGCTCGATGGCCAGCCAAAAGCTGCTGTGAGGATGACCAGAGTTTGCGTGATGGTTCAGTCTCCTTGACGAGATAGCCATGGTATCGTGGTTCATTTGTGGCAAGGAGATGATGATTTTTGGCCATGCCGATACACAACCAATGTGACCAGTCAGGTGGTCAGCCAACGTGCCACTTGCTCTGATATTATTATTAATTACTCAACAATGTACATTGACCAGCGTGGCCAAGCATGATGAACTAATCACCATAACCAACATTGCTTCATCCAGCAGTGGATTGACAAAGGGCTGTAAATGATGGTATCTTTTATCACTATACTTATAACCTTTGTGGGATTGGGGCGGTGGGAACGTTGGTCAAATATTGCCTGTTGTTCAACGATAATTTAGCGGAAGAATGTCGGAAAACTATTATCTTTAAAGAATGCCGTTGTCAAACTGCTAAACCTACAAACAGGACAGAAGGGGCAACAGTACCTGAGCGAAGGTGGTGTCCGCAAATGCTTTCCTGGCCTCCTGTGACACACAACGGCACAGACAGGGATCGTGAGAAACAATGGGCAGGACACACACATGCGCGGGCAGGCGATGCTGATGGCGGCGGTGGTGTTTGTGGTCCTGTACTTAACATGGCAACAAAAAAAAATCTGCCACTTAAAGCGCAATTGTCGTATTTATTACTTGTAAACATGAAATTTGAAAATTCTATACAATGTAACAATTTCCCACCCCACACAGCGATTCGATGAATTGAGCTCGTAACCTGATTCAATACATTTTTACTTTTCACCACCCACTTTATTTCCCGAATGCAGCTATGGCATCGCGTCACGAAACGAAGCACCCATTGGGATTGCTCGCACAGCGGTGCAGTGCAACCCTTCGTGTAAGAGAACGGCCCCCGCAGAAGTGGATATCACAGAGCTACCGCCTGCGAGACAATGTTTCGACGCAGTTGGGGGCAGCACCTTCCCACCTGTGCTCTGCCAAAGAGGGGAAATATTCGTTGCACGAGAATCAGAACCATTTCCTCTAGCTCTCGAGATAAGATTCATGCCGAAATTACGTGCATGGCCATTTGTTGAACGAGCTGAGAGACCATCAACTCTGCACGTGTGGGAACCCCAGTGGAATCACGAGTGGCTCCCAGGGTCTCAGGGGTGCCAGCTTGGAGCTCAGATCTCTGTGCCGCCCGGCCACCTTCCCATCATAATGAATTGTTATCTGTGTAATTGTTTTTTTACACCTTACCATTCGCTCTATTTATACGTTTTATTGCTTGTAAACAAATGTTCCGGTTTTCTGAAAAAACAAATCAACTGGCACATTTGCCCATGCGACTAATTCATAGACTCTAGAGGGTTGTGGTAACTAAAATAAAACTGGCATCATACACGATAATCCAACCCAAAATAAACGAATTATGGATCGTAATTGTGGTTGTGAAAGCCTTCTTCTACACTTTTTTAACGCGTGTCGTTTGCTGTCGCATTGCCACAGTTTTGCTCAGTCCACGAGCCGAAATGTAACATTCATCTATAATTTGAATACATCGGAAATGATTGACGTGAACATGCACAATTCATTGATTTGTGTTGGGAGTGCAAGAATCGGTTGTCAGTGACATATCGACGCGTCGTTACACGCTGAGTTGGCATCGATGAAATGAACTTGGAGGATGATGACGAGCGGTTAGCGTGCTGTGCTATGAAACCGGCGACCTGAGTTCGATTCCCGCTAACGGCCACCACCAGTGACAATTATTTTAACCGGTCCTGGGCCTCATATAGGTCGACTCAGTCTCAATTGAGTACCTGGTACGGTTTGTAAACATCGCCACTAGAGAGACAAAGGTGGCCGGGTATGGTGCTGGCCACCCACCGCCTCTTGTGCCGTGCCGGCCTTCATAGATGCAACTCGCTAACAGCACTTGCCCCAACAGTCTGTTACAGGCTATACAGTGGATCTTTGTCTTTGATGTTGCTGGCGATGTCTTTGATATTCATGGTGATGTTTAAAATATTACCGATGGTACTGATTGATGTTGCTGTTGAAGCCGCTGCTGATGGGACTGGTAATGATACTGATGGTGATTTAAAGGATGCTGCTCATGGTATCGTTGATGGCGGTCATGACGTAAAAGAAGCTGCCACCACTGATGGTGCCATCGATGGTGTTGTTGTGGTGCTAGTGCTGACAGTGGTGGTGACAATGTTGAGAATGATGCCGACGGTGCCAACGATGTTGATGGTGATAGTGCCGAGGCGAGGCTGATGGGGCTGCTCGAAGATCAAGGGCGCGCACCTTGATCTGATTGCGTAGCTGTTCCGCCTCCTGGCGTAGCTTCTCCAGTTCACTCATGATGGCCGAGCGGTGCGGTCAGAGCGAGGCACCGTCCCTGCGCACCAGCAGCACCAGTAGCAGCAGCAGCAGCGGCGGCAGCAGCAGCAGCGTGTCCCGTCAAACACAGCCTCGCAGAGTGCTTGTACCGCCCTGTCCAGCTGGTCATCATAATCATCAGTCTCTGGTAAAGTCTTTAAAATGACGGTGTCGTCTCTCGTGGAGTATTTACACAATGTGTAGACGGTCCCCGTCTCTCACAATGGGTCCCTAGAAGAAAGAGGCTGACAGGCCAGTGTCACTGACAGCTCTTTAGACAGCCGGCTGACAGACCGACGGTCTTACGTTCGTCAGAATGAGTCATCAGTGTCAATCGATGGCTTTTGTGTTCACAAGTCACGGACGTAAAGTGTCCCATAGTTTCAGAAGTATGGATGACGCATCCTGAGAATCGGAATCTTTATTTATCCTGGAGAAATCCGACGAGCTATGAAGCTCTTTTTACACAGATGTCCAGTAGGAGCGGGTCAGAGAGTTACAACAAATACAACAAACGGCAGCAGTGCAAAGTATAGGAAAGGTAAGCAGATGACAAAAATAAACACGTAAATAGATGAAGAACATGAGTTCAAACTGCTTAAGTACACAAATTCCCAAGTTTGGACAAGGCAGCAAAACAGAACAAACAGTCCCAGACCAGAGCAAGACAACACAACACAATTGCACATTTAAATTGAACTTTCGATACACGGGTAAGGATGAAACTTACTAATTACATTCGCAAATGCATTCTGTAGCCAATAGACTAACAGACGATACTCTGATAGGGGATGGGGCCCTCTGCAGAGGCAAAACAATATACGGAAGACCGGCCTCTGATTTGGCATGGTCTGTGTACAACGACAGATCACGGACCGGCCCCTGATCGGACCTTTAGACGATAGCAATGGCTTCTGGTGGGTGGGTAGAGGGGGGTAGAGGTCTAGAAAGCAAATATACAGAAAGCCTCTGGTCTCTCGGCAACATTATCTTCAGTGAGAGAGAGGGGGGGGGGAAACTCACACGTACTCTGACGTTACAAAAACCCCAACAACATCGAGACGAAATTAGGCCTGCGGCAATTTTTGCCAATGTATTTCCACGAACCAGGTTGAGAGAGCAGAGAAAGAAGAGAGAGAGATGTCCTCTGCGTGAGAAAAAAAAGAAAGTGTGCCATAATCATCCCGCACCACCGATTAGCGCCGTTGGCCACGTACGGTGCGAATTAAGTTCAACGTACAGAGGTCGAAGTACCGAGTCAGCATTATTGTGCTCCCGTGTTCCAATCCAGGCAAGCTGCCCTGTGATTAAACTGGGTTTTCAAGTGGAGTGAAGTTGATTGCCTCTGCCTCGTCTCAAATCACAGCGCGCGCAAAGCTGCGTCGTTACTTTTCGTCTTGAACTTAATTTGGCTAAATCTGGCTCTGAGAATTCAAAGTAAAAAAACGCAATTACCGGATTGCCTGCCACGCGACTATCTCGCCGCAGAACACATGGGAAAGCCTAAAGGATGTCAATGTCGCTTGAAGTTTTTTTGAAGTCCTGCAGAAAAAAATCTCCTACATATAGAACGTTAATCGTTACATATATCACAAAGCGAGAGAGATCGACCTGTGGAAATATATCTAAATATACACCCTGCATAAAGAACGTAAAACGATACAACCACACACACACACCACACGCACGAAACGAAACCAGAACACACGACATCCTGACTCAGCCAAAAACTAATTCTGTACAAACTAGCAGCGGCAGAACCTGCAACACAGGCACACACACAAACACACACAACAAAATCCCACTGTGTGATCACAACAACAACAACACCATCTCTCTATCGTGTTCGCGAACACCTATTAAGGCCGGCACGGCGAACAGGAAGAGCGAGAAACCCAGAGAGAAGACGTCGGTGGCGTCGTCGTCGCGAGCTTTGTCCAACTCACCTGCTGCGCTGTTCCAGCTGATTGCGTCTCTCTCTCTCTCGCCTTGTCCCACTACCCCCGTGTGTGTGAGCGTGTGTGTGTGAGCGTGTGTCTGTGTGAGTGTCCCTCTCCCTAAGCCGTGTCCCTGTGTCCAGGTTAAGTCTCTCTGCGTTCACCCCCCACCCCACGCCCTCTCTCTCTCTCCGCCTCCCCGAGATTAAAGCGACTCAAACCCCGGACCCGGCAGCACTGACGTTGACAGGCGGCTAGAAATCCGCGGCAGCACCACACACCCACACACACACCTACTACAATACACACACACACCCACACAGACCTACTACAATACACACACACACCCACACACACATACTATGCTACACACACTTACCTGCTACAATACACACACACACCCACACACACACACCCTCACACACACCTACAACAATACACACACACCTACTACACTACACACACACCTACTACACTATACACACACCTACACACCTACTACACTATACCCACACACCTACTACACTATACACACACCTACTACACTACACACACACCTACTACACTACACACACACACCCCCCCACACACACAGCTTCTACAATACACACACACACCTACTACAATACACACATCCACACCCACACACCTACACAACACACCTGCTACACTACACACACACCTGCTACACTACACACACACCTACTACACTACACACACACACCTACTACAATACACACACCCACACACCTACTACACTACACACACCTACTACAACACACACACACCCACACACACCCACACACCTACTACACTACACACACACCCACACACCTACTACTACACACACCCACACACACACACCTACTACATTACACACACACCTCCCCACACACACGCACGCACACACGCAACAAAGACACAGATTCCCCTTGTAGCCTTTGACAGACTTTTGGGCCAAGTGCTGTTAGCGAGTAACTTCACCTATAAAGGCCGGCAGGGCACACGGAGGGGTGGGTGGGTGGCCGACATCACGCCCGGCCGCCTTTGTCTCCCCACTGCGGGAGTTTGCACACCGCACCGGGTTCTCGTTTTAAGGCTGAGTCGACCTAGGGGAGTCCCGGGACCGGTTCGGATATTCGTCACTGTTATTGGTCGTAAACGGGAATCGAACCCGGGTTGGGCCTGGTTCGTAGCACATCGCGCTAACCACTTCACACACACACACACGCACGTGCGTGCACACGTGCGTGTGTGTGTGTGCACACAGCAGCAGCTGCAGATGCCATTTGCCACCATATGGTGGTGATGGTGATGTCACCGTGGTGCTTGTGCCCGTCTAGGTGCACTTTGAGCCCACGCAAGATAAAGACAAAGATCCCCCGTATGGCCTGAACGGAATGTTGGGGCAAGTGCTGTTATACACACGCACTCACGGTGAAGCTAGATTGGAGATAGTATGTGCTATGAAGTAGGGCCATACATTTGAAACGTTGCCTATTGTGTAAATATCCGAGCTTGTTTGCCCGTCCGAGGACGGAAGCTGTAATATTGACGAAAAAATTGGGTAGAGTATAATTGCATCTTGTGTAAATTTAATGGCAGTGAATTTTGCACAAAACGAAGTCATCAAACACTTCACTGCATTTCACTGTAGCACTGTATATAACTGATCTTCAATTTGTTCAAATTCACTGCACTGATACTTTATTTTCTTCTGCTTTCGGTCACTGGGGTTGAAATAAATTGGAAATCCATACAATATCTGGGAAATCACCGAGAAATGTCTATTTTACCATAATGTAGAAGCATAAATTAGACTTACCTTTTGTCTCAAGTGCTGAAGAAATAAATAAAGACACCAAATCCACTTTGTCGCTTGCGTATAATTATTTATTAGATGCACTTTCAATAAAGAAACGTCAAACTTAAAGCGAATTTGCGAAAAAAAAACGCGCTAACCGCTACACACACGCACACAAAACAAGCACAATACTAGCCTTCATTAGCCACTAAATAGCGGCGATATTACCACAGGAGCGTTGTGCCCAGGATAGGTGCACTCTGAGGCCATGTGAAGTGGCTGTCTGGCTGGCCGGAGTTCACAAGAGTGAACAAAGTCCTCCAGGTCATATGGCAAGGGGGCGACATTGGCAGATGCATCAGCCGCACTGCCAACTACATAAACCGGACACCAAATACACGCGGCATGCAACACACACACACGTGCACACACTCGGGCACACACACACACACACGACCCCCCACCCCCCTCTGCCCTCTTTGCATTTCCAGAGACTGGGTTAGGATCTTCGTTGAATGTGGACACACTTTGTGAGACCCCGGGGTGTTTCGCTTACTTCGCGGTTATTGTTTTTGTGTCATGGTGGTCAAATGACACGTGCTGGTGGGCATGCGGTGTGTGTTTGAGTACTGTGCCATACACTATGGCGAGCGGTTTGCATCGTGGTTAGCGAACCGTGCTACGACCCCCCCCCCCCCCCCGGGAGCCTGAGTTTGGATGCAAACAAAATCAGAGCCAGTTCTGGGCCTCGCCTAGGTCAACTCAGCATTGAGTGTCCTTGGTGAATGTATGTAATACTGGTAGGAACCTCCTGGTTACACCAGCCCACAGGGGATTATTGTGTCCGTCGTGCAAACCACGTGGGAGAGATACGTATCGTGTTCATTTGAAAAGCAACGGCAACGTGCTTGTAACTGCACACTGGCACCTCCGATTAGCATGGTTGGCTACGTAATGTGCAAAAGAAGTTCAACATACATGACATGGTGTGCACGGAATAGCGCCCGTTATTATACACTCTCCGTTGGAGAGTCAAGTGACTATGCCCGGTGATAATGATTATGTTGTATCGTATAGTGTTGTGCCGAACTAGGACCCATGACTACCAGAGGGGGATTCCTTACCGATTAAAAAATCTGCTAGTTCATCAGCATTGACTTAAGCAAGCCTGGCTCTGCTGATGAGACGCTGCGTGTCGAAACCGGTCCAGAGTTCTGCTTGTATTAAACCAGACACTCAATTCTGCTGAAGAACACATTCCTGCGGAGGGAGCTGGTAGGAACGTTGGGTTGCTCGGTCAATGGCCAGGGTCAACGGCGGCGTGGTGTATTCCGCAAATATGCCCGACTGTGAGGGCGGGCACAAGCCGGCGTGAGTAGGTTAAACGTTGAGTTTTATAAGGGCACCACGGAGTGACCAGCCCCTCCCCACCCAGCCCAACCCCTCCCACCCCCCACCCAGCCCCACCCAGCCCCTCCCCACCCTCCCCTCCCCACCCAGCCCCTCGCTCCCCACCCAGCCCCTCCCTGCACGACGGACGGACACAATAATCCCCTGTGGGCTGGTGTAACCAGGAGGTTCATACCAGTAAAACTAAATCACCCTCCCAGAAGGTCCGTGCGGCCGATGAGACATGTCAAAAAAAGACTTTGATATTTGGATGTGGAAGGACAGACACGATGAAAAGGGCGTACCGAGTTGTCTGCTTATTTATTTTGTAGCCGAGCGATTATAGAGGTGGGGGGGGGGCGGTGCGGATTAAAGCGAGCGGCGCATTTCCTGAAGCCTCCCAACTCACGTGGCAGCAGCAACAGCAGCAGCTTCCTTCCTGTTCACGGCGCACGGGGGGCAGCCAGATCCTCGTAAGCGCCTTAATGGGAGCGGATGCTCACTTACTGCGCTGGCTTTACTACCCAGCTCGTCACTGACACGGCGGCCGTGCCCACCGCTCGGGGCAAAGTGGCGCGCACCTTGCACAACCGCCGCTTATTCAGATTCAACGGCGAGGCTTGGTGGGGGGGCGACGTATTATCTAAGCTCATTTTCAAAGTAAGAGGCTCAGTTGATGCGCTGGCTTTACCTGGCTTGTTGAATACATTGACAATTTTTTTTCTCTCTCTCTGCGTGGATGTTTTTTGTTGTTTTTGTTGCGGATGTCTTTAACTTCTACCGATGAGCCGTTAAATGGACCAAAAACCCGCGTTCTCTATTACAGATGTGCAAGATCCCTCGTTAAAGAATATCCCGAAGATACACAATGACACGAACAGCCCTCTCAAGTGCAAGCGAGCTAATTGGCCTCAGCCGGGTCACCGGGGAATTAAAATTGCAAACCAAAAAAGAACCAGTCCGCCAATTTGGTTTTCTCAAACGTTGCGATGATGGTGACGGTGGCGATTGAGGTGGTCGAGGAAGTAATGATAACGGTAGTGATGATGATGATGATGATCCATGATTTTTTTTAATATACAAGTTATCTGGTGATGCTGCTGCTGCCTCTCCATCGGCAGTGGTGCACAAACACAAATACACTCCCGCCAATAACACTGCCTTAAAAGAAAGTCTATAATAGGCAACGTTTTGGGCAATTGTCCTTCTTCACAGCACATTTAGAGGCCACGGGGTAGTTTTATACCGGACATCTGTGTGGAAGAGCCTTGTAGCTCATCGCATTCCTCCAGTATTAATAAATATTCTGATTATGACAATGAACCCTCCACCACCCAACATGATTGTCACGTTTACACGGATATTGTTTATTCGTGCCAATGTATTGATCGCATACTGACCAATAAAGCTCATTGGTGTTGACTGAACTCAACGCAAACACATACAATGTTTTTTTTTTCTCAAACTGCTTTGAGCTTCATCAGGTAATTGAAACTCAGAAATCCAGCGTGCCGCTTAATCTGACTCTGTGCCTAAGCATCGCCGTTACATCACCAACTGATGATGGTGATGGCGGTGGTGACTGACGTTGATCGTAGGGATGATGGCGATAGTGGTGATTATGGTGATGATGGTGAAAGTGGTGACGTTGATAGCAGGGATGATGGCGACGGTGGTGCTGGTGATTATAGTGATTATGGTGATAGTGGAAATTACGGTGATTTAGTGATGGCAGGATTATGATGGTGGTGACGTTGCTAGTAGAGATTATGGCGATGGTGGTGGTGAAAGTGGAAATGACAGTGATTTAGTGATGGCAAGGGCGATGATGTGGTTAATTTGGTGGTAGGGATCATGGCAATGGTGGTGGTGATTATTGCGAAGTTGATGATAATGGTGATGTTCAGTTCTGCTGGTGATACAGCAAATCTAACTGTGACGGTCCCACCTGATGACAGAGACTTCTGTTGCCACCGAAACGTCGTGATTTTTTATTATTTTATTTATATTATTACTTTTATTAATTTTAATTTCAATTTTTTACCTACGTGACTTTACCGAAAAAACTAAGAGGTGGAAAGAGTGCTAATTGCCGTGGTGACGACGGCCGTGGTGATGAAGACAAACACTCTTTTCTACAAACTTCCTGGATTGTTCTGAATGGGCCACAATTGTGGTCGTCATGCCTCCTTGCCTTGAACATTTGCTCTCCGGGCGGAACTCTGCCGACGAGACTCAGAAACTTGAAACCGATGCAGGGGTTTGCACGCTTCGCCAAATGCCGACGGAGAACATTTGGTCCGCAAGGTACCTGGGGCTGGTGACCAAAAATATTTTCTCGTGCTGTATTTTTGTTTGGTGAAACAGACTATTTTGTGATGATCACAATTCCTCTGTTGTGTAATTCTGTGCGGTCAAGAGTATTTACCAAGTTGTGTTCTACTCCGCAATGGATCAAAGTGATGACGACGACGACGACGATTAATCTGTGCCACTATAAATGGGTGGCTTCACGTGGGTGCACAGGCAGCCGGATGTAAGTGTCATTCGCAAAACTCACAAAGACAAAGATCCCCCGTATAGCCTATACGTAGACTGTTGGAGCAAGTGCTGTTAGCGAGCACAAATTTAGGCTGGCATGCCGCACGAGGGGATGATGTGGCCAGGCCATTCCCGGTCGCCTTTGTCTCCCCAGTGCTGTTTTTCTTTAATTTTTTACACATTGCTGATTATATTCTTGGTTCTTTCGGTAAAGTCACGTAGAAGGGAAATAATAAAAATATTTTATTATTTTATTATCGGTAAAGTCACGTAGAAGGGAAATAATAAAATATATTTTTTATTATTATACTTTATTATTTCCCTTCCACGTGACTTTACCGAAAGAACCAAGAATATGAATCCCTGCAGTCACGAAAGCTTTAAATCAAAACATTGCTGATTGTTCGACCATTGTGTGTATGTCAAGCTGGGCGGTAGTGGCGACGCACGCCTGTAACCCGGCATTGTGGAGGCAGCGAGGGTTGGTGGGTCACACAAATATTGGGACATTCCTTTCCCGTGGACGTGTCGATGAGGTGCCATACCCTGGCTCACCAGGAGAAGGCGGTACAGCAAGTGGCATAATCACCTTGTGTTTCTATCTGTACGGGCATAGAGTGTTTCCCCCTCGCATGCGTGGGGTTTCTCCGGGTGCTCCGGTTTCCTCCCACTCGTCTAATAAAAGTTTATAATTAATTGGCTGAATTTTTTTTGTATAATTAAAAACCCCAATGTAGCGGCAGGACCCTCCTAAAAAAGTCCTACGACTCAGTGTGGCTCTCCTGGATATATATAAGTAAATTGTTATCAATTACATAACACTAAATTGGAATTCTAGATTTGAAGCTTTCGTGACTGCAAGGATTCATACTCTTAGGATTTTTTCGGTAAAGTCACGTAGGTAAAAAATTAAAATTATTTTATTTCTATTATTACTTCTATTAATTGTATTTTTTACCTACGTGACTTTACCGAAAAAAGCCTAAGAGTAATAAATTGGAACTACTAAAGTTAATCCACATCAAGTGGGTCGGCAATCTGCGGCTCCTTACGGACTGCTTCGTGACGCAATGTCCGTGCTTATTTATTCACATGCATTGAGTTTTGTACCGAATTCGAAAACACATGGCTCTTCTTGTTATTTCGGTTTGCCGACCCCTTGGGCTACATAGACACGAAGCTGCGGTCATGAGAATAAACATAATAATAATATACTCTTAGGTTTTTTCGGTAATAATAAAATAAAATAATTGTAATTTATTATTTTATTTCTATCATTACTTAGATTAATTTTTTATTTTATTTTTTACCTACGTGACTTTACCGAAAAAAGCCTAAGAGTATGAATCCTTGCAGTCACGAACGCTTCAAATCTAGAAATAATAATAATGATACTACGTGTGTGATGAACTATTCTATTCCTCCAGCGATGTCACCGCAGGGCCACTCCCATCCATCTTTAATGGCCTTGTAAATCCGCAGCTGGACGAGGGCCTCCCATCACGCCGCGCGGGTTCGCAGGTGCTATTTTGACCATACTTCACCAAACGCTGGTCAGTGCGGGTCGGTGAAAGGTGACGGATTGGGGGGGACATAGAAGTTGGACGCAACAATCGACTTTGCTGCACTGCCCTCTGCTGGCCACAACATCGCCCTGCTTCATTGGAACCTCATTTGCCAGTAAAATATGATAATTGTTTTTTTACCTTTCTATCGGGCAACAAAACTGACACCTTTTTTTTACAAGGAGTCATGTTTACATAGACCACAATAACTCTGATAATGTGCACTGTCCGTGCACATTATCAGAGTTATGTTTTTGTTTGCATTATGACTGCAGGTATTGTGGTCTATGTAAACATGACTCCTTGTAAAAAAAAGGTATCAGTTTTGTTGCCAAATAGAAGGGTAAAAAAACTATTATCATCGCCCTGCTTATTAATCTGAATGCTACTCTTATTGTACCGTTTAGTTGATCGTCTCGTCGCATGGTGGGGTAAAGTGTGGGTGATCCCACTTCTTTCAAGACGTCTGGCCAGCGTGGAAGAATAGGCCAAAAACACCCTCCAGAGGGCCCTCCCTCAGGCGGAGACCCTCAATCCGCAAGCAGTGGAATGGGCAATGCATTTCAGGGCTGCGCTTTTGACCATCACCTGGAGGCTAATGTAGTGCATAAAACTGTTCGTACGAGACAGAATAGATCGAAACTACGTAAACGAGTCGATTAAAACGACATAAAAAAATAAGTATATATTTTTTCCAATCGAATCTTAACCTCCAAAGTGTGATCAATCCATTACATCTCTGGAGTCGGGCGGGCGGGGGGGGATGCAAATCAGTGCATGCCAACACCCCCCCCCACGTCCCCTTGCCAAGCGCACCCCCACATGCGTCATGGTGGAGTCCACAGTACATTAGTGATGACGTCGGTCCTAATCAGAATCCTCTTAGCCACGGATCAGGACAACTTACCACTATGTACATTATGCATATTGTGCACTGTGTTCTGTATATGCCCTTGCATATGGGGCATAAGCCTAAAAACGCCCGGTGCACGTACGTGTTTATTTTATGTACACTACTGGGCACACGTGTTGTGTGTATACACACATTATACAAACTACACACACACCATGTGTGTGTGCGCGCGTGTGTAACAACATGCACACCATACATGTGTACGTGCGGTGTGTGTGTAGTGTGTACTGACAGAATCTCAATAGACTGCATCATTTAACCAGAATTCTATGCGATCTATATATCACAACGAAACAATGTATATGGGGATACTGCTGCATTGGCAATGGTGCACGGAGCACAGAAAATACGCTTCTTCCCTGGTCTCTCTACTGTTGAGAAGGGCATTGCCCGAAACGTCGACCATTATATACTTAAATTTCGATTTAAAGCTTTCGTGACTGCAGGGATTCATCTTCTTGGTTCTTTCGGTAAAGTCACGTAGAATGGAAATAATAAAAATAAAACATAATAAAATCATTCTCACGACGTTTCGGCCACAACGCAAGCAGCCGTCCTCAGGTGGCGAATTATTTTATTATGTTTTATTTTTATTATTTTATTATTTCCATTCTACGTGACTTTACCGAACGAACCAAGAAGATGAACATTATATACTTTTCATTTTAAGAGCCGCAGTGTTTTTGACAAATGTGTCGCGGGTCAATTTTTTTTTTACATTTCAAAACATTCACCTACTCCAGTAAATAAACCCCAATTAGTGGGATGTTGATGATGACGAAGTTCCAGTGACCACTGCCATTCTCAGACGGACACCATCAAAGACGTGCGATCACATTTGGCCGCACCTATTAGTTGAAGGCATTACACCCGGTGACGAAGCGCCTAAATTGTGCATTGATTGAGTCCTCGTTATTATATTCATGCATTCGGACTGAACTTATTACAACAACAAAATGGACACGAACAGTAGCAAATGGAACGGAAGCTACAACTAAAACGTTATCAGAGCATCGGAGGAGAGATGCATGCCGGAAACTGCATTGGACGGGAGAGAGAACGAGGAACGGCTCACGGATCAGGGTTGTTGACACGATGGGAGAAAGGGAGCCATCGCTGTTCAGGACGTTGCCAGAAGTCCACCGGTGCACTGCTATCGTGGTTTTATTTATTGGTATTGTTCGTTGTTCTAACGTTCTGACCCCGTGCCCCACTGGACATCTGTGAAAATGAGCTTTATAGCTCATCGGATTCCTCCCGGAGGATAAAGAGCCCGATCCCGAATGGCAGGTCAAATGGGAGGAAATTGCTTATGGAGGACGAACTGAACCTGGGAGACGAGGTGAGGTCGCGCGTTGACAAAACGGGACCGATTCATCTTCTTTGAATCTTTCGGTAAAGTCACGTAGAAGGGAAATAATAAAAAAAAAATAAAACATAATAAAATAATTATCACGACGTTTCGGCCACAACGCAAACAGCCGTCCTCAGGTGAAGAACAGGTCTGTCGGAAAGACAGCGTCTGAAGGAACACCACCAGGCTTGGCAGCGTATATTTAAGCTGGGTTGGAGGGGGAAGAGCGCCTTGACAAATGAATTTGCATATCAAGAGGAATTTAGCATATTTATGGGAAATGCAGATATGGGATTAGTCACTACTTGTGGAATGCGTAGGAGGTGGCCGGGGAGAATTATTTTATGTTGTTTTATTTTTATTATTTTATTATTTCCCTTCTACGTGACTTTACCGAAAGAACCAAGAAGATAACGTAGATAGGTTAAAAAAGATAATTTAAAAAATAAAATAAAAACCACGGATTCGTGTGGTTTTGCGAGACCCCCGAGGGATGGTTACGATGTGGAGGGGGGGGTGGAGGTCTTCGTCCAAACAGCGGATAGGTCCTGGCCGTCGTTGTTGACGACAAAGTGAACATTGTGGCAGCACGGCGCACTTTGTTTACGGACCTCGGTGACCCCCAAGTTCGATTGCCAGCCATGGCAAGTGGCGAGTGACATCTGGACCAAGGACTGAGCCCTCTCGCTTCGCGTGTGGTCGAACAACCCCTTCGGCCGGCACCATCGTGGAGACGCCTTCATCAAGCATTCTATTGACAAAGGGCTGTACATACGCATACGTTTATTGTTATGGCACAATTATAAAGTTGTTGCGTGTTATGCATGCATTTATGTACGTATGCACGTGTATACATTTTGCAATATAACATGTGCCGTGCATGCGTGTGTATATACGTACACGCGCGTGCGTGTGTGTTAGCTACTAATGCTACATTAACTCCCATTTGACCCAAATAGCCCTAAGGAGATTTTGTGATAATCCTGGTGTTCAACACACACACACTCGTACGCACTCTCTCTCTCTCACACACACGCACACAGGCAGGCAGGCAGACGGACACATCCGCTCACGTTTGTGCGCACACCATGCGATCGCACTCGTCACTTTTGCCACAGCGGCAACACCTGCGCCGCTTTCACCTGGGCCACTCACCCGCATGCCGACCCCCCAGCGTGGTGCGTGGTGCAACCCATCGCGCGTGGTGCAACCGATCACACGTGGTGCAACCCATCGCACGTGGTGCAACCCATCGTACCTCCGCACGTGGAACGCGACGC
The DNA here is from genome assembly GCF_964198595.1 of Lampetra fluviatilis. Lineage (NCBI taxonomy): Eukaryota > Metazoa > Chordata > Hyperoartia > Petromyzontiformes > Petromyzontidae > Lampetra > Lampetra fluviatilis. The sequence continues at coordinate 13,066,440 of NC_136280.1, forward strand.
TTGCGACTGTAAACTCTGATTTGGGTGAAATTTCAGGAACCGTCACCGTTTTGGCAACATCACTTGTACAAAGTGGAGGTAACCAGGTGAAGAGGGGTAATTGCTTCCCCCCTCCCCCCCGACCTGAAATACCAAAACAATATATTTGTTATATTTACCAGAGAAAATATGTTGACTTTCTTTCTCTTTAATCCGCGAGTAGAGAAGCCGTTGCCCCGCAACGGAAAATAATAGAAATCTGTAATTGTAATACTCTTCTCGCAATCCTGTACTCGGGGCACTACAAGTAATTAGCTTTTTTTACGTAATAAGATGACAAGGAGATAATATGTATGGCGAGGTTTTAAAAAAAATCTTTAAGAATGTAAAGAGTATTCTGGCAAAATCATTACGTTCATAATAGGACAAATTGAAAATTAAGAGGCAATTTTAAATGAACAGTGGTCAGTCTTCTCTATTCGTTACACTCACATCTTCTGTGTACCTATCAATTACTCACCTTTTGCCCGTCCAAGGACGGGTGTATTGCAGTAAATCTGAAACTTGCAAGCGAAAGGCAGACCGCGACGTGATATTCATTGCATCAATTCGTGTGCAATTTGTAAGGGCGCGGTGACACGTATTTAATTTAAAGGTTATAATCCATTGTTCATCATGACGTCCTTTTTACTTCGATGTCTCAACAGCGTTACGGACATCGCGTGACGTGAGGGTTCTGCTTTTGTAGTGAGGGCTGTAAGGTTACGCTGAGGAGGGGGGAAGAAGCGCCTCGCCCCCCCATGTGGAGTGACGTCACCCGCTAATTAATATTAATGGCGGGGGTCGGGGTCCATGTGGAGGACGTCACCTGTTCATGATTATTAATGGTGGCTGGTCTACATGGAGTGACGTCACGCGCGTTACACACAGACATTCTTCTCAATTATTTTCCACATTTCTTCTTTCGCCGTTTCAATGCAATTCAGTGTTTATGTGAGAATAGGTTTTCCCTTTTTTTTCTGGAAAAACAGGTGTTAAGATGTTAATACACCAAACTGAAATCTTTTACAAGGAAGCATGTCTGCATTAACCACAATACTTGTGGTCAGAATGCAAAAAACAAAACTCTGATAATATTTGCATTGTCTTTGAAACTGATTGGTCCACACCAGAGACAGCTTTCTTGAGTCTCAAAACGGGGTTAGACCAGAGGACGCCAAAAGGCGCGAGACGAGGCTCAAAAGAAAGCTGTCTCTGGTGTGGACCAATCAGTTTCAAGGACAATGCAAATATTATCAGAGTATGTTTCTTGTTTGCATTCTGACCACAAGTATTGTGGTTAATGCAGACATGCTTCCTTGTAAAAGGTTTCAGTTTGCTGTCTTAACATCTCAACACAACTGTTTTGTTGCCAGAAAAAAGGGGAAAACCTATTCTCATAATTTGGTACTGGCAAAGGAGGTCCCATGACGTCAGTGTTGATTTGTTACACGGAAACAAATCCTGTTTAGCCAGTTACCCAGCTAGTTTCGGCGGCAACGACCCGCAGCAGGCACGAACGACAGTTGTCCCTTACTCTTTCGGTAAAATCACGTAGGTATAAAATAAATAAAATCACGTTTCGATCGCAACACAAGCAATCATCATCAGGTGGGAAAACCACAGCAAGAAAATTCAGCAAAAATGTTCTTGCTGTGGTTTTCCCACCTGGTGATGATTGCTTGTGTTGCGATCAAAACGTCGTGATTTAATTTATGTTACACCTACGTGACTTTACCGAAAGAACCAAAAAGTATGGATCCCTGCAGTCACGAAAACTTCAGCTCTAGATTGACAGTTGTTCCTGTTGGGGTGGATAAGAACCCAGCCAGCAACCAGCGAGAAAACATCTAAATATAGATAATTTAAAACAATATATCCGCCTCTGACTCTTGATTAAACAAAAACTACGCGCGTGAGCTATTGTTTACCAATGCGTGTGAACGTGCAAATTATTTTATAAATTGCCTTTCGTATCAAATTATCGCAAATCTCTGCACATGAACAAAACTACACTCGCAAGTGTCGCGAAAATCCGATCGAAATACTGGATAGTAAAATCAGATGCTAATAATAATGGCGACTACACTCCAAATACATTCGAGATAACACATTCCTGCGGAGGGAGCTGGTAGGAACGTTGGGTTGCTCGGTCAATGGCCAGGGTCAACGGCGGCGTGGTGTATTCCGCGAATATGCCCGACTGTGAGGGCGGGCACAAACCGGCGTGAGTAGGTTAAACGTTGAGTTGTATAAGAGCACCACGGGGTGACCAGCCCCTCCCCACCCAGCCCCACCCCACCCAGCACCACCCTCCCCACCCAGCCCCACCCCTCCCACCCAGCCCCACCCTCTCCACCCAGCCCCTCCCCACGTGGAGCTCCGACATTTTAAATTCAAATCTAGACTAGAAGCATCCATCGGTGAAATTCCGCAAATCACATATTTTGCTTTTATATCACATCCATATATTGCATTTATTATAGTTAAAGTGGTCATTATTAGTTCATTCTATTTTAAGATGCTCCAACGTCTCAGGATTCTATCTCCATATATATAAAAGGCAAAGTTGTGATTATGTGTGTCTGTTCAAAATGTTTAGCGTACTTCCCGACATGCAACAAACTTGAAGACACAAATTGAGAGAGACAACACAGAGACCCAATGCCTCTGTGTCGAGGCCTTGTGTGTCTGTCTGTATGTCTCTCAAATTTATTTCTACCTGATGACGGTAGCTTGTGTTGCAATCGAAACGTCGTATTATATTTAATTTATTTTCTTACTACGTGACTTTACCGAAAGAACCAAAGAGTAAGACATAAAACATCAAGACAGACGAGCAAAGTGGTTTGGTTAAACTGAATTTAATATCCTTTGCGATTATTTTGTGCGTGGCTTCGACTGCCAGGATCTTACTGTATCCATTGTACACACCTCAGGTACTGTACACCTTGTTCCCAGAGCATCTTTAATTACATTTCCGCACAACCCTTCAGACTCCACACACAATAGGGCAAAAATTAAATACATCGGCAGACATAAAAACACAAATCCAAGCCAGCAGTGAAGATTTGCAACTACAGCTTTAAAATGTTAAATGAGTCAGAACGTCAACTTTAAAATGTTTTATAATACAGCGTGTGAACATACTCAGTCGGTTCCCCTCACGTCGCCGGGGCTTCGTAACAACGGAGGCAGAAAGAAACAACAACGGCGCTCATCTTCTTGGTTCTTTCGGTAAAGTCACGTAGAAGGGAAATAATAAAATAATAAAAATAAAACATAATAAAATACAATTCTCACGTTTCGGCTACAACGCAAGCAGCCGTCCTTCACCTGAGGACGGCTGCTTGCGTTGTAGCCGAAACGTCGTGAGAATGATTTTATTATGTTTTATTTTTATTATTTTATTATTTCCCTTCTACGTGACTTTACCGAAAGAACCAAGAAGATGAATCCCTGCAGTCACGAAAGCTTTCAATCGAAAAAAAACAACAAGGGCGCTGTTTAATTCTTGACCACTTTGCATAAAAGATACCAAATATTCCGGTGTGACGAGGATGGTCTCCGTGGTTCCACAAAGGCTGTCCCCGGTGTCATTGGCCTCCCCGCCAAAGCATTTGCAAAAAAAAGTGCTTTCTCTCTGTTTTTTTCAAGTGGAGAGTGCAAAGCAGATGGGGGTGGAGATAGTGCCTGAGGGTGGGTGAGACAAAGGGAGCAACTGCCAGCCCACCATGTGTCCCGGTTGAGCCAACCGGGATGTTTGGTAGCTTTGTGCATAATCCCACGATGAACCGGGAATAAAAATGGAAACTTTCCGACGTCATTCGCGAAGCTGCCCACTTTGCTCCAGAGGTCGCAAACGGGTTTTTATTCCGTACCCGTACCCGGCCGCACCAGGGTCGCAAACGGGTACGGGTATCGGGTACCTGATTGCGACCTCTGGGATGAAGCCATGTTGCAGGCGCGGTTGGGTTGATGCTAGGAACTTGAATTGTGAGAAGAGACAAGACGTTGGGAAATGAGTGACAAACAGTTACTCACGAGTGACTCACGGCCTACCCGTACCCGGCCGCACCAGGGTCGCAAACGGGTACCCGTACCCGGCCGGGTACGGGTAGCCGGGTATCGGGTAGGGTAACGGGTATCGGGTACCCGGTTGCGACCTCTGCTTTGCTCCTCATCCAAGCTTGAATGGTGATCTCGAACGCCAAGTTGTCACGTCGCAATGGTGCCTGTACGACTTCCCGTGGCTCAACAATTTTCTCGGCGTTTCGTCCAGTCGTATAACGATCAATTCAACAAATGTATTGATTTTGAGTCACAATTCGAATCAAGAATTAAGTGTAATGCGTCCCCCTCGTGGCTTCACAGGGTGACGAACCTATCACATACAACTTATACAAATCAAAATAAATATATTTTTACACACGCGATTCGATGCATGTATTGTGTACTTTCAAATTGATACTGACAATCCGTTATGCTGTTACCAACCTTAAGATTGTTTTTCTTATTCAGAGTATAGGTGTTTTTCACGGACTATATCACAATGATGTAACCGGTGAACTGCATGATGACATAATTGCTGATATAAGAAACTGCACCTCTGAAAACATCACCAAGCGCCATTAAATTTGCATGTAAATGATTTTCTCATTTATGTGGATTACAAATTGACCAAAATTAAATGGGAAAAAGTTATTGCTTCGATTAATACTCACTTATTTTAATAAACAGGCGGTCTCCGGCTTACGACGGTCCAATTTACAACGTTTATATAAGTCCAGCATAGATCGATTCACCACGCAGAAACTTGACTTACGACGCATCTTCCGACATGACTCAGAACAGATTTGAACCGTCAGTCTGGTTTCCGATGTCACTTGGCGTGACGCTTTTATCCTCACGTGTTTTTGTGAAATTTTACCTATTAAACCCTGTTAAATATGGCCGATAAAAGGAACAAAAATACACCGGCAAATGATGTTCCTCCCGTTCCTACCATCTTTGGGAAAATAGGGTCCCGATTTACGACGGGGTGTCAAGGAACGCATTGTGTCGTAAAAGCAGTAAACCGCCTGTAAGACTTTTGATTTAAAGTGTTCGTGACTGCAGGGATTCATATTCTTGGTTCTTTCGGTAAAGTCACGTAGAAGGGAAATAATAAAATAATATAAATATATATTTTTATTGCTTTATATTTATATTATTTTATTATTTCCCTTCTACGTGACTTTACCGAAAGAACCAAGAATACGACTGTAAGACTTTTAGGAATTTTACTGATGTATAAACATGGTAACAACAATAAAACATCGCTAACGGTTCGCAACGAACGTCGACCGACAAAATTCGCGCCGATCAATGTCGCAATGCGAGTGTGAACCCGACTGAGCAGCTCAACTTATTTCCCAGGTGTGCCCCGCAGAGCGGACCCACAGTAGACTCTCGATTAACCCCCGCTGGTTCATTCATCATTCATCCCCACGAAACCAGCTTGCATTTGTGCGATTAATTTTGCTGGCTAGAGTGTTCATGTACTCAAGCCTTAGGAGGCACATACACTCAGCATGTAGGCTGCGACAGATGCGATCGTTCATCCAACAAAGCTGGTAACAACTTTGCACGCAGTGACAGAGCGTGGTTGGCATGGGACCTGGTCCAAGGAATGAAAAGGGGGGGGGGGGGAGGCGTCCTATCGAATTTCCCAACCGCCTTGGTCCCCCCCCTTCTCCAGTCAGTAGGGTCCGGTGTACAAGCTGCACCGTCTGCACACTCGATAGCTCCGCCACTGTTCCTCTTACTTGAATCGGTTAACCGAAAGTCTAATGTTCTTCGCCCGAAGCGCAAACCCCACGTTATGATGGGACTCAAAAACAGTTAAAATGTGATTACGAATAAGAAAAAAAAGCCAGGACTTTAACCAACGCTAATTGCGTAAAGCTTGCATATTTCATCATTAAAAATGGTAGAGGTAAACCGTGAACGCGCCGGCCACGGCCTGTAAGAAACAATCTAGAGAACATGAGACGACATCCGTTGACGGTGACACCCAAGGCAGGGTGGAGAACCAATTTTTTTTCTTACTGATGGGCGAATAGGACTTTCAAATCCCCTTTGATGGACAACCACACATTGACACACACCTCGCTTGCTTCCGTCACTGCAAGACTTACAAGTCACAGAAGTGACTGGGCCTCACTAAAATTAAAAACAGTTTTGGCAGGTCAAAAGCATCCCCCCCCCACGTAGGACCCGATTAATGCAGCCAAGGTGCCTGCAGTGGCGGATAAATATCGTTTCAAAGTAGCGGGTGTCACGTGGCCACAGGCCGTATGTATCGGAATCATGGGCCGTAGGTCGCCTACGCCTGGGCAAAGAGAATAAATTCAAGAACAGATGTTGAGCAGCAACAGGGCTGTATAAGTTGCCACGCGGGGCGGCAACACAGCACGATGGTCACAGCAACAGTGTCTCTACTACTGACGACAGTTGTGAGAACCGGACTTACGGGGTTTTTTTTGCGTTCAAAAGGTGTTCCCGTGTGCCGCTCGAATCCATCGCACTTGACGACCGAGCGTGGATTGACGAGATGTTTTTGGCGACGTTAATAAAAAGCATTTACGTTGCACACGTTGCACAATTCATGCCCATTCTGAAAATTACGTCAAGAAATACATTTGATTTCGATCAAATAAAACATGCATAGTCGGCCCCAGACGAGTGATTGACGGATTGCTACTTCATTGGCTGGCTGGCGATTACACACCGACATCTGATTGGACAAAGTAAGCTGGGGTATGGAGTCCTGATTGGTCGGCTATTGCTCAACTAAAATACTTTGATATTCCTTCCACATTCTTATTTTGACCAAAAAGGTCACAACGCTTTAAAACCATCGAGTGTGGACAAACATATACATTGTAAATGCAAATGATTGAAACTTTTTAAAAATAATAATCTCGGCAAAAGCGAATAAATATGCCACCTAAATAAATAATTAGCTGAAAGCTTTTAATTGAAGAGAGCTCGGAATTCTCATTATCTCTTTATGTACATAAAAAAAAATATTAGAAAACAGGAAACTGTGGGCGCTTGTAAACTGCCTCCGATGACCTCGGGTTCGCAAGCCCTTTAAGAACAGCTGACGGACGCGCCTGGCATCCACCAACACCGGGGGCCAGTGCTAGGGGGACAAAACTGCAGGTCACAGTCCTGTTCACCGTGGCGCTTCTAGAGGGGAAACAGTGCCGCACTTGAATGATTGCTGAGGAACACTTTTAACCCCTTTCCCGTTCTGAGGTGTGAGTGCCATTCACCGCTGAATTGCGCAACGCACAAGCAGTTCAGCGTTCACTTTATTTAGAGAGGCATAGCGCCGTTGTTTTTAAAGACATTGTACTCACCGCAGATAACTCTAGTCACACGACCGCACTATGATAGCTGGCGCCAAACTATGCCAAACTCCCTCCCGCCTGACCTTTCACCTCCGTTTTTGTGCCGATGACGTACGTACGTACACACATACGTCATCGGAATGGGAAAGGGTTCAACGGTACAAACTCCCCGCGGACTTCGAAGCGATTGTTGGACAGATAACGTACGAAGTCGACTCCACAAGCACCGAGACAAGTTCACACCCTTGCGCTAGGAAGGGCAATATAAAGAGCGTTGTTTTATCTCCTGAACAAATGTGGATTTACGAGAGGAGATTTTTGCACCAGGTGGCTGGGAGTGGGGTTGAAGTTGCCTCGTGCTCGATAGTGATTTGCGCGATCGAGAGTCGGCTGGGCCGGTCATGACGAGGGGAGACCCGCGTCTTATTTTTGGATGGGAAAGTTGACGCCATAAGTGAGCGGCGGTTTCAGGGTCTCGTTAGATCTTCATCCAAGTCCTGAGCGAGTGCTCTGTGCAACATAATAGGACTCGAACGTTCTTGTCAACAGAATAGGACTTAGAAATGTCGCCAAAAGTACGGCAAGCACCTCGCTCTCCATCCGAAAATGTGCCACTACCCTGAAAGACAACCTCCGACGTTCAAACTTAACAGCAAAACCACAGAAGTGGCCCTAACCGTTACCACAACACTAACATGCACGAGCAGCCCACTGGCACTCACACCCAACCTTGCTCTCGAACACCAAACACCGCACTGGAAATCGAGTCACCATAGCCAAATCGTCAACCTTAATCCTAACTTTGCAGCTCTTATCTGAACGATCAGCTCACTGGGACAGCAGACACCACAATCTGGGGCTCATCTCTAAGCGACAAAACAAGGCTCGTCCCACAGTAAGGACTGGACTGGCAACAAGATACATCTTTTTGTTGTTGTATGCCCCCAAAATTCTAGGAAATGACAAAAAAGCAAACCTTAGCAATGATTTTTACTGCTTGCATATGCGGACTCGTTATTGCAGGTGTTACCAATGGCGGAGCCAGGATTTTCAGGTAGAGGGGGCAACCCCTCCAGCAATGAAAAATGATAGAGGAGTTGTTAGTAAGTGAGGACTTGTCCTTTGCTTTTGATTCGACGCGTGTGCGGCGATGGCGCAGCCATCGATCGAGCGTCGAATTCGAACCGCGTCGTGTGATCGGCATCGCGCTCGCTGAAGGTGGATGCCTTCAGGGAAGTCGTGTGCTGTATACGCAACTGCACACAATTCTGAGTCACTTATAACTGCTTTGACGTTACTTATTGCCAAATATGGACTCGGACTATTGTCCTATCATCTCAGAGTCCCTGGCACATAATAATATGCTACATAGTGGCAGTGGGGGTCGCAAAATGCCGATTTATTACTAATAAACCCCAATGATCCGATCGAAATTAGGGATTTCGATCGGATCATTGGGGGGGGGCATGTGCCACCCCACCCTCCCCCCCCGCCCCCACTGGCTCTGCCAGTGGGTGTTAGGATATTATTGGCAATGCTATTCTTGAGCTGCGTCAGTTGCGAACGGCGATTATTACGTCTTTAAGTTTCTATTCGCTGACGATTCAGTTTCTGTGCGAACTATCAATCTTGACTGTATTATTTCACCATGCAGGTACCCCATGCAGGTACAGATATTCCATGCAAGTGGGAGTTGCACTGTATCTTGTTACCACGTATCGAGCGTGATTGATTTATATATATAATTTTAAAAATCCATAAATTAGGGTATGTGTATAACTGTACATAAATAAAGTAGTTTTTGCAATTTGTGCTTTTACAATCCGGCGCGAGATTTGAAATGGGGATCTATTTATTTATTCAAGCCTGAATCGGCGTGACCTGCGCAGTGCACACTTGCGCCAAAATTCAGTTGCGGATGCAACAACAAAAATATCGGCTGTGAAAAATTTTATGAATTAAAAACATAAGGGGAAGAGCACCTCCCACGGGCCAATTTTGAGAATGTTTTTTAAAAATATTTTTTCGCGGTTGAGACATCAGCGAAACATTCACTCATTACACACACGCACACAAAAACACGTGAATTTAAATAATATTAAACTGTAATAATTTAAATAATCTGACAGTGATAAAAAAAAAAGTAAAGTTAAAAACTGATCGTGTGGACATGGGTAAACGTTGCAGGTCAACAGAGTTCTGGTTCCACGCAGGAATTCAAACCCTCCCACGAACCTTACCAGACTCGTCTTCATTTAACTTAAATCGACAGCCTTGTCCTTGTGTGCGTCTTTTTAGAAAGAAAAAAAATCGCACAGTCCAGTGTTATCCATCTAATCTGAAATCATAACAAATAATATTCATTTACTCAATGTAAGCTAAACGAGCAGTGTATGCAAAGTGTAAATGAAACATCACTCGATCGGAACCGAGAATTTTATGGCGATGTGGAGATGAACAATGTAAAACTCCGGTTCTGTACCTGGAGACAAAATCTGGGGGGGGGGGGGCTGGTTGCTTATTCCAAGTGATAAAAACCGGGGAGTGGTGGCCACCTTCCCGTAGCCCGCGGGAGACAAGGGCAGTCGTGTGGAGCGACAGTGCACAGGCCCCCTCCCCCCTCCCCCTATTATCCACTCTTCTCTTCACCCTGCAGAATCCCACAACCGCACACGGCGCTAAATCTAATCCCTGTTGAGATTACCTCCTCGCTCCTCCACACCCTCCCTCTGTCCTCCGTGGACGATCTAACGGGGGGGGGGGGGGGGATGTAAAGTTCCACCCCCCCTCCAAGCTATGCCTCCTAATGTTTTATTTTAAGAGTTGTGTGGTTCAACGGCACCTGACGAATCCTCAATTGAACTTATTACGCCGATGGTTGGTTAATGCACCGATTTGAACGTGTTGCAAGGGTATCGTTTATTTGTGTGTACAATAGTTTACGCAGTTACGTCAAGGCCAATTGATGTCAATGAGACTGCAGAGATGAGAAGGTCAAAAATAACAAAAAAAGATATTCTTCAACTGAATTGTGAATTAGAATCGTGGCAATTCATCGGATTGTGGGCGATGAATCGCTAGACGTCGACACCTCGCGTCGTCCCTGTTTCGCCAGGTGGTAGAAGTGGGATTGGGATACGTTTGGCTTGCAGCGGTGCGCATGAATAGAAACCGTAAATTGGAAACGTGGGCACGCTATTGAAAATGATCGACATCCGTATCACGAAGAAAAAAAAACAGATCGGGAACTTAAAAGTTAAATCTTGAGAAGAACATTCGCATTAAATTACTCATAAATTACGCAACACTGAGACACAGACGCACGCGCTCACAAATCGGCCAGCCACATCTCACTCCCCTACACCCCCCCCACCCCAGGGTGAGCAGAGCCCAGCTGAGCTGCGCTCGTAAGCGCTCGCCCTCTAAAGGACGAGTATCCGTGTCCTTCGGATCGCCGAGTGGCGCGTTAAGGTGCTTACCCAGCTTTCTAATCTCCGGCACGGCTCGTCCGATTACGATCCTAGGAGGAACGATACGTGTTTCGTTCCGACTGCCGCTTGCGTTTTCGCGACAGTGCCGCTGTGCGGCTCCCCCCGACAAACGTTTCCCGGCTCGTGACGCGTGGGCGCGATGTCTGACGTTTCGTCACGGGAACCGAATTAATTCGGACGTCGTGCGAAAAAAGGACACGCGGTACAAACCTCGAAAATGCATTGGAGGTCTACTATGGGTGTGTCTCTCTCAGGGTCCCAGGTAAAACTCGCCCGCAGAAATGTTTACGGTCATGTCGGACAGCCCCAGTTGGAACACATATTTTTTTTGGCAAGGCATCCTAAAATCTGGAGACATCGTGTTAAGCGTCGGACGGTCCGGTAACCTAGTGACCTCGGCCTGTGTAATCGCTTTGTGGACCTTAGATTTGCACGGCCGGTTGCCACAGTTCGAGGGTGTTTGAGGCTACCGGCTGTCAATCATGCTGCCATGCCCGCTCACGCACGCATACACTCGCCAATAGGCGGTGTGTGCAAGGTGGGGTGAGTTTTACCAGAATGCCTTGCAGCTTATCTCCGATGAATCTGAGCTTGTACCAATTTGACAACTTGTCTGCAATTGAAAGCGGCTGCCGTCATCTTCCTGTGACTGTACCAACAAAGGGGTGGCAAAGTGGTGGTGCTGCTGGTAGTAGTTGTGGTTGTGGTGGTGTCAGTAGTTGTGGTGGTGTCGGTAGTTGTGGTGGTGCTGCTGGTAGTTGTGGTTGTGGTGGTGTCGGTAATTGTGGTGGTGCTGCTGGTAGTTGTGGTTGTGGTGGTGTCGGTAGTTGTGGTTGTGGTGGTGTCGGTAGTTGTGGTGGTGTCGGTAATTGTGGTGGTGCTGCTGGTAGTTGTGGTTGTGGTGGTGTCGGTAATTGTGGTGGTGCTGCTGGTAGTTGTGGTTGTGGTGGTGTCAGTAGTTGTGGTGGTGCTGCTGGTAGTTGTGGTTGTGGTGGTGTCAGTAGTTGTGGTGGTGCTGCTGGTAGTTGTGGTTGTGGTGGTGTCGGTAGTTGTGGTGGTGTCGGTAGTTGTGGTGGTGGTGTCGGTAGTTGTGGTGGTGGTGTCGGTAGTTGTGGTGGTGTCGGTAGTTGTGGTGGTGCTACTGGTAGTTGTGGTTGTGGTGGTGGTGCTGCTGGTAGTTGTGGTGGTGTCTGTAGTTGTGGTGGTGATTCAAATGGTGGTAGTGTTGGTGATATCAGGTGATCGTGATGACGGTGCTGCTTGCAGTGCTGATGCAGATTGATGCGAGACACAGTGGTGGATGTGCACTAACGCTGGTAGTAGTGGTGGTGGTGGTGGTTGTTGTCGGGCCAGCAGCACGCATGCACTAGCTCTCGCTTCCCCAGTGATGTACCGAACTGGCCACCCCCGTCACCACTCGCGTTAAGGTATGAGTCAAGCCATGCCCCCCACAGCTCCCCACACCCAACAGGAGGCCCAGACGCTGCCCACGGGCTCACGTAACAAACATGCGAACGACGAATCACGCCCGGGGGGCGATTAAGCCGCAGGTTCTCGACGAATCGAGTCTCTGCTCACCCACATTAATCACAAGTCCGTGAACACGCCTTGTAGTTGCACTGTGGCCGACTCGAGCGACGGATTCGTACCCCTGGCCTCCCCCGATTCAATGCCGCGTGGATAAAAGCGATTCGCGGTTCCGCGGACACGTTTTTGGCTTCCGATTTTCTTTCACGAAACCCGTAAAAGTGAATCCCGTAACCAACACGTCGGAGGATACCGCAACGCAGTAACACGAGGAGACGCCTGGCCTTGTCGACACGTATCCGTGACCTGCGCCTCTGGTTGTCCCACACGAATTTCGGAGATTTATCAATGAAAAAAATGAATTTAAAGTGACTTGCAGGCATGGCGATGACATGGCAGCGTGATCACTCGAGTGCGATGGTTGCGTTCCTGACGGCCGTTTTAAAGGCGTTTTTTTTTACTTTTACTTGGTTCCAAACTCGTGTCGGCCAGCCCGGGACACACACTCGTACACCACCTGGGCATGTCGTTACAAGATCAGAGTGGTTTGTTTTTTGCGTTTGTATGTTTCATTAAGAGATACATGCACATCGATGATATCCTTGTCAGACGTCTCCCAGGCTCGTGATTTGAGCGGCGCGATTCAAGAAACTTGCGCAGCACTTCATTTAAAAAAGACAAACTAAAATTAAAATCGGTCTCCACCGTCAAACTCTAAAGAGGAGTGCTAGGCAGTGCTCTCACCTACGTTACTGGTCCTGAGCCAGTGGTATTAGAATTCAATTCCGTGTTACTTTGGCAGAGCCCAGTCCATTCCACAAATAAATACACCAACAAGCCGCCAGTGGCTTCACTGCACAAGACAGAGCAGCCTCTCCAGGCGGTGCTCATTTCCTATCAACCCCAGAGTGATGATAACAATGATAACGATGACGACGCCGAGTGAGGATGATAACGATGTTGAACGGGGACCACGACGGCGATGGTGGTATTGACGGTGCTGACGACACCGATGATGAATATGAGCGTGACGAGCGACGATGCGCACGAAGGTGACGAAGGCGATGATGGTGACGACGATGACGATGGGGCCGAGTCAATCCCGACCTCACCAGTGGAAGTCTCACTACTCTGAACGAGTCAGCTCAATGTACTAAATGACTTTCTTTTAAATTATATAGACCACCTTTCTTTGAACACGCATGTTGATTAAAACAATGTACACGTGACGATGCAAGTTTTTAAAAAAGTTGTGGGATTTTGTCAATCCAACTCAGATCCTAACAATTAAAAAAATTCTGGACGAGGCAACAGGAGCTGGTCAAATCCGGAGGGACGAAGATAAACCCCCTTCCACTGTCCGGATCAATGCAGCTGGTGGCTTCAAGTCATAAAAACATGCGGAATTGGGAGCGGGAACAAGATCGGGATCGGAGCTGGCGAGCAGAGGTCCAGAGTCCAATGCCAATGCAGCCGCAGTGATTCAGAAAAAAAATGTCGGGAAGCAACTGGAATTGTGCAAGTGGGTGAGTGTGCGTATTATGGACGTGTGCGTGTGCGTGCGCATCCAAGTGCTCGGGGTGATGGTAGGTTCATGGCTTTGCACCAATGGAGTTGGTGTGGCACCAACGCTGTGCAATGTGGGGCCACGGAATCCTGCGATCAGACCTGCTGTGTGTCTGTACGCTGATCTCTTCGGGTGGGTTGGTGTATTTGTATTTGCATGTGTGGATTTACGTGCGTCCAGTGTGTTTGTGCATCCTATCTTGTGCTTGCATGTCTATGCATAATTGCGTACGTCTGTGCATGACTAAACACAGCCGTGTGTTAGTCCACGATACCAGGCCAAACATTCACCCGTCGGTACCACCTGCTGTGGCAGAGCTTTTGTGGTTCCAATTCATTTACGTGGTCAGTAACATCAGAAGTGAGCAGTTAACTATTGGCCGAATAATTAAATCGGCACAATTAGAGTCTGGCTACCTCAGCTGGTACTGACTGCTGCTCGGGGCCCATGCACTACGTGTATACCTAAGCGCGCGTACATGTTTAGAATTGTGCACGTACGCTTGTGCGTCTGAAGTCAGTGTGCGGTTTTGCGCAAGTCTCTGTTCTCGTGCGTATGCATGTCTGCGTGTGTCCGTACACGTGTTGCGTTTGTTCACAAGGGTCTGTCCGTAAGCGCGTGCATCGTGTCAGTGCGTGCGTGCGTATGGCGGGGGGGGGGTCACGTGACGGCGTGCAGCGCGGCTGCCTCGTCGGGCGCCTGCGTCGTCACGTTGACGGGCGGCCAATCGGGGTCCTCCATGAGCTCCAGCGCGAGGCGCTTGTAGCGCGCCTTGGCCGCGCTGCCGCCCGGCCGCAGCAGCCGCTGCAGGCGCACGCCCAGGCCCGCGTCCCACAGCGTGGACAGCGGCAACTGCAAAAGGCGCCACGCACGCGGCCCAGGCACGTGGTCAGATCGGGTGGGCGCCGGTGGGTGGCCGGTCCATTCAGTCACATTCATTCAGACATATTCAGCTATTGGTCAGCTGGCCGGGAGAGGCAGTCCATCCAGTCGATCTGTCAAACAGACGGGCAGACTGTTATTCAGTCCGTCAAGACATGCAGTCAGTCAATCACCCAGGGAGACAGTGCATTGGACAATCTGTCTATCTATCAGTCCATCAGTCAGCCAGACATTCAGTCAGTTGGTCAGTCAGCTGGTTGGGCAGTCAGCTGTACTACGGCATGGGTTTCCGTGGTTGTGATGGATAGCTGTTCGAAGACATCTTGGGTTGGACCCCGCGTGTTGTTCAACACAAGCTTCTGCACGAACAAGTTCCCAGCAATGTGAAGCGAAACGGTGGACATCGTGCGGAGCGGTAGCACGCTACAACCGGAAAACACGTCAGAGTCAGTTGGGCGGGCGGTCCGTTGGGAAGGCAGAATCTTAGTTTGCCCGTCTGTCAGTCAGGAGGAGATTGCAGATAGACACACAAGGGAGTCAAGCCGGGAAGACAGGCAGGCAAGCAGGCAGGCAGGGCGTGTTTTAACCGGTCATCCACACTCCTGACATGGTGCGTAGTAATGATGGCAAGCCGGCCTGTTAAGTCATTCAATTGGGTCAGGCAGTCAGAATGTTGACGCAGAAACGTGCCGACAGCCACACCAGCCAGTCAGTCATTCGAGTTCGTCAGTCAGCCATGCAGGCAGCCGTTCAATGATGCAACCAGTCAGCCGTGTCATCAGTCAGCCATTAAGTTTGTTAGTCAGTGGTAACCAGACAGTGTTGGTCAAGGCACATGCAGGCGACCACACAAGACAGCGAGGCTGTTAGTCCACTAGTCATTCAGAATGTCGTCACTTGGCAATTGGCGCATTCGTCATAATGTTCACAAAGGGATCTCGCGACTGCCACATCAGGCAGTAAGGGACCGTCCATAAATGATGTCACGCGATTTTGGAAGATTTTTGACCCGCCCCCCCCCTTCGTTACACGACGTCACAAAAAGTCAGACCCCCCTCAAATATGACGTCACAAAGCTCTGCCCCCCCCCCCCCCAAAACATGCTTCAAATCGCTTTAAACTATTGTCATTGTAGTGCGTATTTAATGTGGCGCTGCACTCTGATGTTGTAGAAAACATTTATCAACAAGTCAATTTAATTAAGTGGAACGTGTTGTCTAGATATATTTAAAGTTGCGCATTTTGATGTGACGTCACATTTCTCAAACCCCCCCCCCTCGTCACACATCGTCACAAATGTCTGACCCCCCCCCCATAGGTGCGTGACGTCATTATGGACGGCCCCTTGGCAGCTGTCACACGGGCAGTTGATTGCCCAATCAGTCATCTGCAGCTTCAACAGAGGAACTTGTCAACATTCGTGAAGGTAAATAAATAGTTGGCCAACCAGGTATATTAAAGAATAATGTCATCGTTAATTTAATCATCCAATTCAAAACCCTGGACTTCCCTTGATAATCACTCAAAAACCCAGAGACGTGCACGCAACCTTGCTGCTGTACTGCCACCTCCTGGTCACCTCGTAACTCTGCAGTCTGAGCATCGGCTCACGGTGACCGCTCATGTGACCCCCACCCACCCCCCACCCCCGCAGCATCCTAAAGCACCTCGCAGGCTTACGGCGCGGGCAGTGCGAGAGCGGCTACCAGTTCTGCTGTAATACAAAACCCTCACATCCGTCTCCGCTCGCCTGCCTCCACACACCCGCACTGACCAGCGCGGCGTGGGGGAGGGGCCTTCGCCCAGCAGTGGATTGACAAAACGGCCAAGTCACACGCGTGTAAAACCTCCTAACGTGATCCACCAACCCAACTGCCAATGGATCGGATTAAATGCGCCTGTTCGGCATCTCTTCGTATGTATATATATCGCCAATCCCACAGAAACAGTCGATTCGTAGCCCAAATGGCAATTTCAGCAGCTGGCCGGCGCGCGTATGCACGAGCACGATTTGTGCGGACGCACCGAATGCGAGAGAGCGAGTGAACGAGACAGCGCGCATCTCCTGATAATCGCTTTAGCCGAGATTTAGAGCAACAGAGAACCCAGACCCAACTGTGCCACCACCCCTCCCCCCTCCCCTCCCTCCCTAACCTAGCTGCCACTAACTATCCAGCACTACCCCACACACTCCCAGTCTCCACATACACCTTCTAGATTTGAAGCTTTCGTGACTGCAAGGATTCATATTCTTAGGTTTTTTCGGTAAAGTCACGTAGGTAAAAAATTAAAATTAATAAAAGTAAAATAAATACAAATTTAAAATCACGACGTTTCGGAGGCAACACAAGCTTCCGTCTTCAGATGGAACCGTCACAGCATGATAGCTGTATCAAGTGAGATAATTTATTTACTTATTTTACTTTTATTTTTAAAAAAAATTTACCTACGTGACTTTACCGAAAAAGCCTAAGAATATCCACATACACCGCCATGGCCAGTAGGACAGAACATAAGCACGCACGCAGGTACACACGCTGGAACGCATGGGGGCATGGGGGGGGGATGCATGCACACAGGCGTGTGTGTGTGTGCAAACACGCAGGCAAGCACACGAAAGCAAGGGTGCAAAAGTGCTTCTTAGTGCAGCGCATTTTGCAAGCTGCTAAGTTAATGCACAAGAATGCGCCCACATGCACAAGCGTGCACACACACAAATACCCGTACATGCTGTGTTGGGGCAGCTTTGCAGGCCGGAACCGCACACAAGAGCGTGGGTGTTGGCCAGTACCAAACTGACCGCCTCTGTTTCCCACAATGCGGATGTCTACACATGGCACCAGGTACTCATTTAAGGCCGAGTCAACCGCAAGGAGTCTCAAGACCGGTTCTAAGAGCACTTGCCATTGATTTTAGCTATGGTCGGGTATTGAACTCAAGTTTACTGGGATTGTGGCGAAGTGCACAAACCCATATGCCATTGCTCCACCCAACAAAGATAAAGATCCCCCATATAGCCTTAACAGACTGTAGGGTCAAGTGCTGTTAGCGAGCACCTATGAAGGCCGGAACGGTACACGAGGGGGTGGGTGGCCAGCACCACGCCCGGCCGCCTTCGTCTTCCCAGTGGCAATGTTTACACACCGCACCAGGTACTCATTTGAGGCTGAGTCGACCTAGGGGAGGCCCGGGACCGGTTCAGATAATCGTCACTGGCGTTGGCCATGAGGCGGGGAATTAAACTCAGGTTGCCGCCGGGTTCGTAGCGCGGCACTAAACCACTTCGCCACCGCTCCCCATACACGCACAAGCACAGAAATATACACGCAAGTGGCCACACTTGCACATACATACATGCACACACACACAAACACTAGCCAAAACACACACACAAGTGTGGGATTGTTTGCGCTAAGTGACTCCGGCACCACTGCCTCTGTGCATGGTTATGGTCACTCCGAGTCGACGTGACAAGTTGAATAATCAACTGACGGGAGCTCATCTTCTTGGTTCTTTCGGTAAAGTCACGTAGAAGGGAAGTAATAAAATAATAAAAATAAAACATAATATAATAATTCTCACGACGTTTCGGCCACAACGCAAGCAGCCTTCCTCAGGTGAAAACCAGGTCTGGCGAGGCGCTGACTTTACCGAAAGAACCAAGAAGATGAATCCCTGCAGTCACGAAAGCTTTAAATCGAAATTTGACGGGAGCTCATGAAGAGTGGTGCAGGCTCATCATCATTTCAGCTTTTATCGCGCGCAGTGCTCGCCTCCCTCTCGGCGGGAGAGGGCAGAAGACTCGGCGGCGCGAGGAGGAACCACAGATGGGCGAGAAGGCAGCCGGCGCTACCAACAATTGCCCATGCTCTGCACTCCTCTTACATATTAAGCTGTTTGCAGCCAATCAACGAGCGCTTACACGCATGCGGGAGGAGACCGGAGCACCTGTGGTAAAACCACGCATGCAAGGAGGCAAACATCGTATCCCATACAGATGGAGCACTTTGCTGTACCACGTTCTGTGGAAAAGCCAGGATATGGCCACCTCGACCGCTCATGGGAAGGGAGTTTCACAACCAAACACTCGCTGCTTCCACGGGGGGTGCTGGATTACAGGCGGGTGCTGGATTACAGGCGGGTGCTGGATTACAGGCGGGTGCTGGATTACAGGCGGGTGCTGGATTACAGGCGTGCACCGCTGCCACCACCACCACCCGGCAAGGCACAGATGGACACACCCAAGGGTTAAAGATCTTCCGCCAACTTGCTATACATCATATCCACTCGACGCTCTGCTCGTCGCACATGCACAAACGGGTACGCCTGCAGAGAGCTTGCGGAATTAACGCGCGTACGCTTGTACTCGTGCACAGAATCGTAAAAAAAAAAAAGAACACACGCAAGCAGACATAACGCGTACGGCACGCTGCGTACGCCGCGCGCGCACGCGGGTTTCCACAAACCTGTCGGTCTCCACGGCGAGTTCGCTGGAGAAAATTTTCCGCCCACTGATTGGTGTTATCACACGCTAAATTCTGCAGGGGACCGTTTCATAATTAGCGACAACAATCGACGCAGTCAAAATTCATTGCGAGACAAATGATAACAATGGTGGGATTGCCAATTTCTTAAGAGACCCGACGTATTCTGCACTCACTCTCCCATTCAGTTTTTTTGTTTTACGAGAGGTAAAAACTGATTGTCGATTTCAAAAAAATATACCACCGCTGTATATTTGGAGCTTAACAAGCGATCCGCTTAGGAACATATTTACACGCTACGTTGCAGTAGCGTGCTATGCCACGTTTTCATTTTGATTTTGCACATTTCTGTGATGTCGGTTACATCGGCAGAATATATCGAGTCTCAGAAATTTTAAATGACGCCATCCTCAACTGACATGACCAACAACTCATCCAGATGTGTTGTTCTCCATCGGAATTTGACAATCACCATGTCCTTTGTTATGGACCATTTCCACATTGCCACCAGCACCACACCTCATCGCCGCTTGTGACCAGAACTCTCAGCACGGTATAGTCCGAGACAGAGTTGCTTAATGCTTTGTAGCGAGTGGTTCCCCACGTGTCCAACATCTGATACACGTTAACAATTTGAGTTCCCCGAGGAGAATACAGCTACACTAAATGAACAATCAAACGTAAGCAAATGTCTTGTTTCTACATGCAGTCATTGGTGGACTGGACTGTAACCACCAACTCAGTGCTCTTGAGAATCTGGTTTCAATCACAGGTGGCTGAAATCTGAATTCAAGTCTTGAACCTCGAGCAGTGCTGGCTGAGTGGCCGTAAAAATCCATCGAGCACCCAAGAAAGTGAGGACACCCAGCCAGAAGGTTCAGCAATGCTGGCTCTAACGATATCGCTATGAGTTGTCAGCAATATACAAATCGCTCTTCTCACAATAAATAATAAAATTTCTAGCCCACCGTCAACCCACCGCTGGACAAAGTCCGGAGCACGCCGTGGCGGTTATGGGTCGCTGCTTGACCATACTTCACCGTGCCGATTTGGCGTTGGTCAATGGCCAAGAATAATTTCAGATGTAACTTGCGACTGACGTTATAGCCATCGCTGGGAACCAAACCGAAGTCCGATTGCAACGATTTGGCGTGGCGAATTGAGGAGGGAAGTTAACGAACAGGGCATGGGGTCCAGCGAGCACCTGGTCAAACCGAGCACCGTTGTCGTTCGTTTCGGCGAAAGGGCTGTGGGACGCTGGTGGAAATGTGTGAGTCGTTATTTTTTAATAAGACACCGAAGGATGGGTCAGACCAAACGCATCTCGTCACGGATGCCACCGAGCTATCTGTGGATGCATTCGATTCACGGTCATGTGAGCTGATACAGCCATATTTGGGTGGTTACACATGAAGATTTTCTGCTTATATAAATGGTATGTTTATAGCTACGTATATTTTAGCTCCCGTATAATTATAATGTCTTGTAACAATGATCTTGTACCCAGGAGAGCCTCACCGAGTCTCATAACTCATTTTTTTCAGGAGGGTCCTGGTGCGGATATTTGACAAATTCCTCTCATGGGGAACTTTTCATCCATGTGGGAGGACATCTGAGTGCCCGAAGAAAACCCACAAACACGAGGGGATAGCAGTCAAATTCCGCTGGTATTGGGCCTGTTGGAAATCTACTTGCCATTCTGCCTCTTACAGCCACCACTTCACAGGCACGGGGGTAGGTGAATTCAGGCAGGTTCCATCTCGACGTGAGGTCACCAACCTTACTCTTTGGTTCTTTCGGTAAAGTCACGTATAAAGAGAAAATAATAAATTAAATACTCTCTATATATGTGACTTTACCGAAAGAACCAAAGAGTAATTCCTGCAGTCACGAAAGCTCCAAATTAAGTTTGTCACCAACCTTGCCCCCATGTCACCCGATTCGTGCGTGTGCCCTGCCACGCACAGGCCAATTTGTCCATTTGTAACAGGACAAGGGCTTTCACATTCAGTAACTCGGCTCATGCTTCTTCAAAACAAATCTAACTGAACCACAAACATACCATTTACATAAAAATTATCAAAACATTTGTTTACAGTATTTTTTTTTTAACATCGTCATCACATGCACAATTTCTTTAAATATGTCATCTACCACCACTCCACCCTCTTGCCAATCCTATCCCCAGGCACCTGCAATCATCGTTATTTGTTAAATCGAAACGACAATTGACCAAATCAATGCCCATCGTGTCCGTCGCACACCCACAGTAATCGATACTTATGCGTAAAATTTCACCATCAAGCAGAGTCTAAACCCACAATCAGTCCAATCACTCGGGCGGCAACAACGGTTACACGTACGCCGTCTTGTCCATCGATGCGTAAAACGTTCGACTGGCATCGTTTCCCGACGATTTGAACTAAATTATTTAGATTTTTAAAAAATCAATTAATTTTAACACCGTTACTATCATCATCATCAACGTTGATTGCATAATTAAAGATCAAATTTTCAGTCCGATTTCAATTCTATTACTGCGCACCCTGACGGCCATGAGCATCAATATTAACGTAGACGGGGCCTTGCGCAGTGGGTCATGCGATGCCGCACAAGTGCTCGCGTGCGTGCGTCTCGCGTGTGTGCAGGCGCGTGGCACACGGACCGTGACCTCACGGGGGTCACATTATAACGCACACCCGTTAAGACAGCATGCGGACGGAAAAGTGCGTGTTAGTGCGTACGCGTAATACCAATGCACACACTCAAGGTGCGTTAGAAATACCAGCTTTACAAATTCGGGTTTTCGCAACCCACCACGGCAGGTCTCTTCAAATCGACCGATCTTCCACCTCCAAGTACAAAATTAAGTCGTCATGTTCTGCAATTGCCTGATGATAACGATCGTATTTCGCCAAGAGATGCGGCGAGCGCCGAGATTCAAATCAACGTGTGCGCCCTTTGTCAATTTACTGCTGGATGAGGGCCTCCCCACGCCGTGCAAGTCATGGGGGTCATTAGAACATAATCATCACGTTGGTGAGCACGGATTGGTCAAAGTGGGGCGCATAGACGTTGGGGCGTAGTATAGTACAACAATAGATCTTGATGCACTGCATTCTGCTGCCCACAACGTAGCCCAAAGTTAATACCGAGGATCTTAATTTGAATCGACGCGGAACATGTTGGCCAATCATCAGACGCATGCAGTGTGTAACGGCTTAAGGTGTATCCGAACGGAGAAGATTGGTAAATGTGGAAAGATGCATTGTGGCGGTTATCAGTAGAATGGAGTTTGATAAACCCTAAGGTACACGCACGTACATGTCAATTATATGGCCTGTGTGTATGTATGTGTATACATGAAAATAATCAATGCCATGGTAATGGAATTACTGCACATGGAGCAATGCACACAATCTATTGTAATCTCAAAGTGTGTCCAGGCTACAACAAAATTGGGAGTCTGCTACACTTCACTGGCAGTAAATTATTTGGTTCTTTCGGTAAAGTCACGTAGGTAAAAATAAAATAAAACAAAATTACTGTGGCTGTTCCACCTGATGACGGAAGCTTGTGTTGCCTCCGAAACGTCGTGATTTAATTTAGTTGTTTTCATTTTTGTTTTATTTTTCACCTACGTGACTTTACCGAAAGAACCAAAGAATATGGATCATTGCAGTCACGAAAACTTCAAATCTAGAATTCACTGGCAGTGTCGATCTCGTGGTGTAAATTCAAGATTCCTGTGACAAAAGCCAGTTTATCCATCCGACTGCCACCGCCGACATCCCACAAGGCGGTACTCATATTCACCTCGCACTAATAATGTGCCTGACCAGGAATTGAACTCACGAACTTCCAATTTGAGTCGACTTCTCGAACTGTGTGTCGGACGGCGGATCAACAAAGGTCTGAACGTGCAAACTCAGCGGGTTGGCAGGAATTCATCAACGAGGCCATGCGAACATGCACACAGCAAGTGCGCGTGTCAATGTCAACTCCACTGCTGGATGAGGACCTCCCCACGCCGTGTGGATCGAGGGGGTTATTTGACCACGGCTCACCACGCTGGCCTGTGCTCGTCGGTGAGGGCAGGGAGCATAGACGCACAGTACAACAGCGGATTTTGTTGCATTGACCTCTGATGCCCAAGCGCTATCCAGGCGTAAACCTGCTTGGCTTCATGACCTAACGAAGTCGGGTGCATTGCCGGTGATTCGGTCATCGGCGCGCGTAAATAGGCAATGTGCTTGAATTTCCATTACCAAAGAATTGTTCTTGTGTATGCATGCACGAGTGTATAGCTGCACACAGCAAACACGTGGATGTACACAAGCACACACACACGTGTATATTAAAAAAAAACGCAGTGCAAAGCATTTATATCAGCTGTAAAAATTGCAGTGGCTCACTGACAATGGCACAACATTTTTTTTAACCAATCCAGATTTCGAGAAGAAACTATATTACGTGTCATCCCAACCGATGCTTTCCAGCAGCGTTTGCTTTAAAGCACGTTTGCCAATGGTCTGTCAAAACACCTGATTGAATCTTTCACGCCGTTTCTTACTCATTTACACAGGAAGCCAAGCGATTTTTACAAGCTTCAAGCACACACATAGTAACGTGTATGTGCGCGTGCATTAAAAACTAGACCCACATATATGCGCATATGCACGCACATGCACACATACACGGTGCGTTTATGCATGATCGCGTGTACGTACATAGGCGCACGTTGTATGTACGCGCGCACACAACCACACCTGCGTGTACAACGGCCGCGCGCGAACGCCCGTACGAATGAGCACGTGGCCCACGTGCACACCCATATGGACGCGCCTACTGTTACTGACCGCGTGTACACGCACGTGTCGGCGTGTGTGTACGTGCATACGAACGCGCGCGTGCACGCACGGGACGAGGAGAGGGCAAACGTTAATTGGGTGTCTTTAGCGCCCGGCGGTGATTGCTGCTTGTTAGTGGAGGTCACTGCAGATTCACGCTTCTTAATGCTCGTTAGTGAGGTGAGTATGCGATTAGTGGGGTTAGTTCTGATTAGAGAGGTCAGTGCTTGTTAACCAGGGTTACTATTATTAGCGGGGTCCGTAGAAGGCCCCGGGAAGAGGAGTGTACCGTGCGCTGCTGGGACTCGATGTAGGAGGCGGCGGTGACTACCGATGCCTGTGGGGAGACCGGGCGGCACCGTGTGCCGTGCCCGCAGCCGTTAGCTCAGAGCCAACCGCGCCCGCCCGCCCATTGGCGAGACAGACACACAATTCATCAGCCAACTAACCAGCAGAGGTCGCAATCGGGTACCCGATACCCGTACCCTACCCGATACCCGGCTACCCGTACCCGACCGGGTACGGGTACCCGTTTGCGACCCTGGTGCGGCCGGGTACGGGTACGGGTAGGCCGCTAGTCACTGGTGAGTAACCGTTTGTCATTCATTTTGGGTAGGGTACGGGTAGGATACGGCTACCTGTACCCGGCCGGGTACGGGTACGGAATCAAAACCCGTTTGCGACCTCTGCTAACCAGCCAGCAGGCTAGCCTGCTAGTTAATTAGCCTGCTAATTAGCCTGCTAATTAGCTAACCAGCCAGAAAGATAACCAGCCAGCTAATCAACTAGGCAGCCAAAATAATCAACCAGCCAGATAATTAACTAAGCAATCAGCCGGATAATTCAACTAGACAATGAAACACATTCAATTGGTCATCTAATAAACTCTAGCCAGCCAGCAAGCTGGCTGAAGGGCTAAGTGATTACCCTATCGGCGAATAAACTAGCAAGTTAATCAACTAGCAAGTCAACGAGCCAATTATCTCGCCAGCTTGCCAGTCAAGCAACTAACAGCCAAATAGTTGATTAAGAACCCTGCTCATTGCAGAGAAAGCTCATTAGCCAGTCAGCTCACGAACTAACGGGCTCGTTGTAAGCGTGCTCGTTAGTGAGTGTGCTTGTTCACGAGGGATCGGTGTGGAGGGTGGGGGGGGGGCAGTCACGAACAGGGGGCATGCACTGTGCACTCACAAACCGCCGCGGCAAAGCCAACAACGCAACAGAGACACATGACACTTGACAGCGGGATAGCACGAGGTGTGGCTATCGCTGACGATGACTGGTGATGATGACGACGATGATGATAATCTTGATGATGAAAGTGGCTAGGAATTCGGCGGTGGTATTTATGATGACAGATGTGAGAATGGCTAAGAGTTTCATGATAACATATTAGAGATGGTGACAGATGATGATGATGGCAAGGATGTTATTGACAATAACGATTATTTATTGGCAGTCATGACGGGGTGTTAGTGAAGGGGGACGAGGATAATAATAGTAATGCAATGTAAACTATACTCATTAATTAATTATTAAAGATGGTCACCGCATCGTGTGCTTTCAGCTACTCTTCTGCGATCACCTGGAACGCTCTTCCTTCTGATATTAGGAAGCCACTCGGAGTAAATAATAAAA
The DNA here is from genome assembly GCF_964198595.1 of Lampetra fluviatilis. NCBI lineage: Eukaryota > Metazoa > Chordata > Hyperoartia > Petromyzontiformes > Petromyzontidae > Lampetra > Lampetra fluviatilis. The sequence continues at coordinate 13,092,297 of NC_136280.1, forward strand.
ATAATATAAATAATGATATAAATTAAATAATTAAATTTTCCCATATTGTTTTTTATATTATTTCTATTATTATCATTATTTATTTATTTATTGCCTGCGTGACTTTACCAAAAAACCTAACAGTATGAATCCTTGCAGTCACGAAAGCTTCAAATCTAGAGCCACTAGGAACTTACGCATTTTTAAATCTGGAATGAAAACTAATTTCCTTGGAACCGCTTTGTGTGTATAGTTTGTTGTCCTCCCCCCGCATCTCCGATTAGCGTGGTGGGCTACGTACGGTGAGAAAGAAGTTCAACGTACATGCATACACATTACCTGGTGGGGGACGATAACGGGATGTTGGCGGCGATGCTGCCGAGTATGATGACGATGCTGGTGATGACGGAGCATTTATAAAGGCGATGCTATTGATGACGACTACGGCTGTCGGTGATGGGAGTTGATGCTGAAGTTCCTCGCGGTAACGCCGGGCAACGATTGGGGACGGGGCAATGATGACCGGGACGAGGGTGTGTACCGTACCCTGCATGCTCGACGGCAACGCGCCGCCCGCCACAAGCACAGCTGGAGCAGCCGAGCAAACGGCACACAAATGCCCAAAGCATGCAGTGCATCACGGCTGGGCGCGTGGGTGTGGGCGCATCACACTCACGACGAGTGTGAGCGCATCACACTCACTACGGAAATGGTAACAATCGTTTTATTTTATAATCGATCGGCCAAGAAAGCCCCAGCGAGGAAAATTTTTCAGGAGGTTCCTGTTGTTCGGGACTTTCAAATCAATTCCACTTGAGGTTTTTTTTTATTTTGTTTCTACTTCATTGGAGGAGAACTGAAGTGCCGGGAGATAACACATGGATTATTTGTTGAGTTTTTAACCAAAATATTTTGACGCGTTTGAGATGGAACATCCGAAGTTTAGTACTGAATACAGCCACATTAGCCAATGTGATTTATGGATTTTATTCTGAACAATGTAACAATACCTCAATTTTAATGTACAATACAATTTTGTTGCGGGACTGTGTTTTGTCTTGGTGTGGTCTGGGAATGTTTTTGCTGTTGTTTTAGCTTCAAAATCGATATACAAATGCCATTTGAACTTCTATACTATATATTTTTTCTATTTAAGGCGCACGACGGCGGTGTGATGTTATTTTTGTCGCTTGGTATGCAGGAGATCAGGGGTTAGATCCAGACCCCTGACTCCTGTATACTTGGAGTTTGCATATCTCTCCAGATTTAGAAACACGCGTTTTAATTATTGACATTATTCGTCTGCTGTAAATTTCCATGTGATAAGCGACTTTGTTGAGCAATCATTTGCAGCGAGGTCGCTTCTGAAAAATAAGTTAATATCACCGTGGGCTTCACCTGGTAAGATAAAAAATTGTTTCGTTTTATTTCTGTCTATATTTTTAAAGTTATTTATTTACCTTTCCTGCACTTTGAATTGCTATCGTGTCTCTGTACCGTTTATTGTTGGAACGTTCTGACCCACCCCCTGCTAGACGTGTGTGAAAAAGAGCTTTGTACTCCTTCAGATTCCTCCACTATAAATAAAGATTCTGTTTCGAAGTGTCAGCAGAAAATATTAAATCCTGCCAGAGACCTACTTGGTGTACTGCCTACTGGAGGCCTGCAGGTTCTACCTCTGTGTGACCCACCCACTCCGGCGAACTATGGATGTGGTTCGTCATGGCCAGGTCAGCCAGCCAATTATTGTAGGACTCTGTGTGTGTGTATGTCTTCACGGGTGCGGACATCTGTATAGGTGCAATTATGTGTGCCTGTGCGTGTGCCTGTGCACGTGTGTGTGCGTGCATGTGAATCTGTGCGAGTGCGAGTGCATTTCGTGTCCATGAAGGGGTTTGCCGTATGTAAGCGCGCATGTATGTGTGTGAATTAGTTTGGGTCTCTGCACATGCGGGTGTGTGTATTGTGTGCGAGCGAGGGGTATGAGGTTGTGCAAGCGTGTGTGTGTGTGTGTGTGCACGTGTGTGTACCCAGGTGGAAGTTGCCGGTCTGTGGATATAACTATGTGTGTGTGCGTGAATGAGTGCGTGTGTGTGTTTGAAGCGGTGTGTGTGTATGTATGCTGCTTTACCTCGAGCAATACAGATATCACCAGGTTCGCTGCCACAAACCCCAACATGTAGCACCTCCACACCGTCGGGATGCAAATCAGCTACAAAGACAAAGATCCCCCGTATAGCCTTCAACAGACTACACACACACGACAACGACAACATCCCCCCTGCAGCTCTTAACGCTCTTGCGGTGAGTGACACAGTGCACCAGAGGTTGGAGCGGCCACCACCATGCTTGGCCGCGCTTTTCTCCTCCCCGGCGCCGATGTTCGTACACTGGACCAAGTGCTGATTTAATGGCGAGTGAACCTAAGAGGGGTCCAGGACCAGCGCGGATATCACTCGTCCAACGATGTCAGCCATTGCCGGGAAACCACCCCCAATCGCCGGGTTCAAAACACGACACCACGACAATAGCCGCCATAGGCCACTAGGTGGCGGTGACGTCAGCACGGAGCTTGTGCCAGGCTAGGTTCGCTTTGAGGCCACATGAAGTGTGGAAGGCTCGCTGACGCAAGTTCACCGCTGCAACAGGTACAAAGACAAAGATCCCTGTATAGCCCCAACAGATTTTTTTGGGGGGAAGTGCTGTTAGTGAGTAGCACCTGTGAAGGCACCGGATACACATGCACACACGAAGATCCCCATATACACTTAATTTTTGGGGCAAGACAGCGAGCACATATGAAGGCCAACACGGTATATAAGGAGGTGGTATGGCCAGCACTACACCTTTGTCTCCCCCAATGGCGATGTTTACACATCGCAGCAGGTACTTATTTACATCCGAGTCGACCTAGAGGAGGCCCAGGACCGGTGAAGATATTCGTCACCACTGTTGGGCGTGAGCGGGAATGGAACTCGGGTCTCGGGGTTCATAGTGCAGTGCGCCAACAACTGCACCACACACGACACGATGCGCGCACGAACACAGGTGCGCACGCACGCACGCACGCAGGAGATACCTCAAAGAAGTCGTCCATGCCGGGATATCGGTAGAACATGAGGAAAGTGAGGAACGCCGGGAGAATGATGAGCCCAGCCACAAAGGGACCTGCTCGCACAGGGACACGGAGACACGGTTCGGATCGTCGTCAGTGAAGGTAGCCGTGTCCAGGGCTGGGAATCGAACCCAAGTGCAGCGAGCTAATGACTTGCACAAACATGGAGGGGTACAAAGATAAAGATTTCCCATATAGCCTTTATCAGACTGTTGGGGCAAGTGTTGCTAGCGAGCACCTCTGAAGGCCCGTAAGGTATGTATGTTGAACTTCTTTCGTACCCTACATAGCCAACCGTGTTAAATCGGAAGTGCGGGGGAAGGACAACAAACTAATTACAAAAAGCAGTTCTCAAGAAATTCGTTTTCAATCTAGATGATTTAAAAGTGCATAGCTCCAGTGGCATCCTACTATTGGAAGGAAGAGCGTTCCATCACGTTAAGTGTGGAATGCTCACTGCTGGAGGAAATCACGGGACAGATCCAGGTGCAAGGGGTTCACCGAGATGCGCCAGCTATGCTCCCCACTGTGCTGCATTTTATCCGACCGGCGCTCTGCTTGTTTTTACGAGCGTCGCTCCTCCGTTCTCTGCTGTTGCTGGAGGGCGACGACCTCCAACCGCCGTGCGTGCGCGCACACACGCGCACACATGCGCACGTACGGGCACACACGCGCACACACAAAAGATAAAGATCCCCCCGTAGAGCCTTAACAGACTGTAGGGGCAAGTGCTGTTAGCAAGCACCTATAAAGGCCGGCACGGCACACGAGGGGGTGGGTGGCCAACACCACGCCCGACCGCCTCCCTAGCGGCGATGTTTACACATCGCATCAGGTACTCATTTGAGGCTGAGTCGACCTAGGGGAGGCCCAGGACCGGTTCAGATAATTGTCACTGGCGTTCGCACACACGCGCACACACACACGCGCGCACGTATGCGCACATGCACACCGCGTGGGGCCGCGTACGGTTTTTGTAGACGGGCTGCCGGTAGGGCTTCCCCTTGGCGAACACGAAGCACACGATGATGTACTGGAAGGAGGACACGAAGAACAGCGTCGTGTTTTCGGCATTGCGGATGTTGTTTTCGTCGTGTTCCCAGTGCGTCGAGTTGAGCGGCGTCTCCTCGCCAGGACACAACCTGGAGGGGGTGGGGGAGTGAAGATGGTCAAGCCGGTACATTGAGCGAGACTCCTTCACAAGTCCGTGTTTGTTGGAGAGTGTGTGCGTGCGCGTGTAGGTCACATGGACGATTGTGTGCGCTTCATCGTGCGCGCGAGCGATGCTCACGTGATGTTGGGCGCCCACGGCTGGTACCAGGGCTGCCGCTGCGTGAGCAGGAAGGCGCACACCTGCACGCCGAGGCACGTTAGTGCCTGCGCCGCCACCGACAGCAGCAGGCGCACGGAGAGCAGCGAGCTGGGGGGGCCCATGGCCGTGAGCTGCGGCCACGCACCGTTCAGGGGGACTGGGGGGGGCGGGGGCCGAGAGACAAATACCACTCATTCATGCGCTTGTTCACTTACTCGCTCACTTAAATATAATCTCCCTCACTCACCTATTCGTTCAACCATTCGCTCGCCCACTCTTTTTCAGGCACCTTTATTTCACTCTCCACTAACCCTCTCCAACGATGTTAACTCCGTGAATGTCAACGATGTTGCCGATGGCAATACTAACAATGAGGATAATAATTTTGACTGCGCCATTCCTGAGAGTCTTGATGTTAACGATGCTGCTGATGATACCTGATGGTGATTAGAGTGCTGGTTATAGTGTTATTAATGAAGATTATTCTTGCGACAATGATGGTGCGCTAATGTGATGTTGCTGATAATGATAGTGCTGGGGGGATAGAGATACTCACTCGTGAAGGCCAGAACCAGTATGATCGCCAAGTCAATGAAGAGAAACTGAAAATCGCCCAGGTTGCTCAAAATCTGGAAGAAAGAAAAAAAGAAAAGAGATTTAACTAATCATGGTTCCATGGCGGGGACTCTCTCTGTCGGCGTGACGATCCTCGCGTCAGAACCTCTGGGTACATCAGCATCCCTGCCCTGAGGTCCTGGATACGTGGTGGCAGTGTTAAGGGGATGCAATAACAATAATAGTGATGTGGTTGCTGCTTGCATGTTCAGATGCCGTCTATTATGTTTGCAGTTGCGGGCTCAATTAAAATAAACAGTATTGAGGTGGTCGGGTGGTTCAGAGGTCAGGGATGCTCAACCGGCACTGCTAAGATACCTGGGTTCGAATCCGGCGTTCAGCCACTGCCTGTGAGTAAAGTGGGTTTCTCAAGTGTGGTCCACTCACCAATGAGTGCATAATAAAAAAAAGTAACAAAAAAAAACTATGACATTAAATGTGCATCCGCATTTATTAATGCAAAATTTCAGATTTGAGAATTTAAAAAAACCAGTTTGAATGCCGTCAGATGAACACTCCTGGGCGGCAGGATGGCTGAAAAATTGCTGCCCTTGACCGCGTGGGTCAGCGGACACTAGAAGGGATCTCAGAGGTAGCTCTGTGGTATCTGCTTACATGGTCCATACTCCAACACGGAGGGGGTAGCGACGCTCTGCGAGAGATCCAAACGGATCATTCATCCCATGGCACCGAAAGCACAATCAGGATAAAATTGGAGAAGAAAACAAATCCAGGACTTTATTGTGCAGTGTTTAAACTGTGCACTAGGTTATATTTCAACATTACATTTGTAATGAATATTAACAACCAACTGGAAATATATTCTTGGTTCTTTCGGTAAAGTCTTAACGTTAGCACCACGGACAGCAACTGGCGGTTGTTCAGACGGACGAACCATCTATGCTCGGAACGGAGGAGGGGGGAGAGAAAGAGAATGGAATGCGGTCTGAAAGTCATCGTAAGCGTGAATACAATCAATTAAGACCCGAAATGGTTTATCAAATCCTTCCAATGATTGCTAAGCCAGAATCCATCTTCTCGGTTGAAATTGTCTCTGTGGCTTTCACACCTGATGACGATTGCTTGTGTTGCAATCGAAATGTCGTGAGAATGTTATTGTTTTATTTTTACTATTTTTTTATTTCCCTTCTACGTGACTTTACCGAAAGAACCAAGAATATGAATCCCTGCAGTCACGAAAGCCTAAAATCTAAATTTAACCAACTGGAAAGTCGAAGTGCGTTTGAACACATACCGGACGTATCACTGCAAAAACAACAATTTCAAAAGTGTTTGTTTACTCTGGGATGGATGCACACCACACCCAGCATGCATTCAATCAATCAATTTCGGCAGAAGCGCGGACGGCGTAGAACCGGACTGGAAGTAATGGGCGCTGGAGATGAAAAATGGTTTGAGTCTGAACTTAAAAGCACCGATCGTTGCGCTTGAACAGACTTCAACAGGCGGCGTTGCTCTAGGCCATCGGGACTGCTATGAGAACCCTTATTCCGCTGTCTTCACCCGTGTTGGTTTTACAAGTGGCAGCTCCTTCTGGGTCGATGACGTCCCTCGGGGGGGGGGGGGGGGTGGTTGTCTTTGCCCAAAAAACGAGCATTGCTTCCCTGAACGTAACCATCTCTCCCCGTGTGACGGCGACAAGTGTTAAAGATAACCCTTCACTATGCCTGTGCCTTCCAACCAGTCACGTGCCACCAACTCACGGAAATATTCCGTGACAAAGAAATGAAAGGTCGGAGTGCCGTCGTTCCAAAGTGCGCGTGTGTGACGCGTATCGGCCTCGTGGTGAGAGCAAGCGAGCAAGTGGCGGTCAGGGCACTAATGGCGCTGCTGCAGCTGCGTTGGTGTGCGTACCGAGTAGAGCAGCAGCACGGACAGGTACTGGATGATGCTGTAGAGTGCCATGAACTTGAACACGCAGAACGAGGTGATGAGAGCCGCACGTCCTTCCCTGCGCGCACGCACACGCGTGCAAAAACAAAGATCACCCGCACAGTCGACAAAGACCATTGAGGCAAGTACTGTAAGCGAGCAGTCGCACCAGATATGCATTTAAGGCCGAGTTGACCTTGGGGATTCCCAGGATGGCTGCAGATACCACGCGTCATTGACGTTCGCAACCGAGAATCCAACTCGGGTCGCCGGATCGAAGCACAGTGCAGAAACAATGAAAGTCCCACTTGACCCCGTGTGCATGTCCGTGTGCTGCATGCATCTCTATCTCTCGTGGCCTGTCCATCCTCTGTATCCCGTGTGTCCCATGTCACGTGTTACGGGAGTGTGTGTCGCGTGTACCGCAGGGTACACCGTGTATCTGTGTCCTATACGCAAGCCGTTTGTGTGAGTGTATCCCGAGTGCCGTGTGTATTGTGTGTGCATCACGAGTGGTGCCGTGTGTCGTGTGTGTATGTTACCGTATGAGCGTGGGGACGCAGGAGATGTTGGGCGTTTTGGATGTGAACGGGGAAGCGACGGACGCCTCAAGCTCGGAGAGCGAGATCCCGGCATGGGCTCGCTTCAGCGCCTGCAACACAACCGCCGCCGCCAGCACGACACTTACCCCGTGGTGGTCCTGTGCGAGTTGTGGGGAGTGGTGGGCGCGGTGGTGAGCGCACTACGAACCGAGCAACTTTGGTTCGATTCCCGGCCACTGCCAACATCATTGGTGAGCGACTTTGGCCCTCCCCTATGTCAACTGAGCCTTAAAATGAGTATCCGGTGCGATGCGAATACATTCGGACTGCAGAGACAAAGGCAAGGGGCGTGGTTCTGGACCACGCCGCTGCCTCGTGCGGCAGGCCGGCTCACAGTACCTGCCCCAACAGGCTATTAAAAGCAGTACCACCAATAACACTACATACACAACACCATCCGCAACTGCACTACCAAACCACTGTTTGCTCCCAAGTCGTTTGATCACTTCGGATTTTCCTCTTACAATTGTTTTATGCTTAATTAGCAGTTTGATGCAGGTTTTTTTGAAGCAAGGTTTTTTTTAAGGGTTAGTCGATTGCAGTAATCTAGGATTCATATAGAAGTCTTGTGGATTTTCAACACAATGTCTTGTTACTTGGCGCTGCGGTGGCGAGATGTTAACTACCCCGCCTGGTGTACAAGAGGTTGTGGGTTCGATCCCAACCCTGACGCCTGCTTTATATTTGGAGCTTGTACGTTCTTCCCGTGGTCGCGTGGGTTTTTCTCCGGGTGGTCTGGTTTTTCCCTCCACATTTAGAATCAACGTGCATTTAGAGTAGTTGGCTGCGATACATTTGAACTTGCAAAGCTTCTGCTTGCGAGCCGCTCAGGCCAGATGTGCATGATTACATACGTGTGTGCGTGTCAGAGTACACGCGTCGTACGTGTGTGTGTGTACGCGTGCAGTATGTGTGTGTACACATGCATTATGTATGTGCGCGTGTGCGTCAACTCACCCCACAGTCGTTTGCTCCGTCACCGCACATCCCCACGCAGTAGCTGTGAAACAGCAGATGGCCACGTCAGCACTTGTACAGAATGAGATGAGAGACACAGCCCACAGAGCTTTCAACAGACTGTTGGGGCAAGTGGTGTTTGTGAGCGCCTATTAAGGGCAGAATGGTGCACAAGGCGGCCGTGTGGCCAGCACCATGCCCGCCCACTTCTTTCTCCCCAGTGCTGATGTTTAAACACCACACCAGGTACGCATTTAAGGCTCGGGTGACCTATGGGAGGGTTTAGTTAAAAGTCACCAGTGATGTTAACATTGGGCGGGAATCAAATCAAGGAATGCGAGAGTCAGAGTTGCACTAATCACTATGCCACCGCTTCCCACACACACACACACATGCATATGTAGTGTGTGTCTCACACAGAACTCTGGAGGCACCACGATGCATTCACAACCGAACAGGGCTACGGGTTAACAATACTCGGGGTTACTCAAGACCCCCAAAGGAGTCTCTGTAAACCGAGTCCTCAACGACCGACGCTCCAAGACCCCCGAAGCAACGCCGCACGGTTTGCTCTTTCCGCCAGTCCCTCTGATCCCCCTCGAGCGTGGCCTCGCTCCGCCTCCGGCCACGCTCCATCCACGGTCTCTCGAGACGGGACTGGAGCCAGCGTCACATGTCCTCCGGGCCCCCGTTTCCTGGCCCCCTTCACTCCCCTGAGTTGGCACGTCCCCCCTCTCTCTCTCTCTGCGACGGGACCCTGCGCTGGAGGGCCTGCTTCTCCGCCACGTCTCCGTCGGCTCCCTCGAGAGCTACGTACCAATTGTAGTTGTAGTCGGCATATATGCCGTAGAGACGCTATTTACGTCTCTACACATAAACACACACATCCATACATATACACGCAACACATGTATCCTTCCACAAACACACACGAAGCGGGCTGGGTTAGTGTAATTGAAGGTGCTCTTGAATACAGCATCATTCACGAAAACTTGCATCGTACAACGCTGCACAACTTTTTACGTGCGCAGTTTTCAGACGTAGCTCAGCGCGCCAACAACTACACTACCGCTCCATACACTTGCACACACGCACGCACAGGAATGCACGTACACACACACACACACAATGTGCGTGTCTTACTCCATGCCCTGTAGAACTTCAATCAGCTGTGTTTTCTGGTCTGGAGACATCCGGGCAAAAATGGTTCCACGCAGCACAATCTGCTCACGAGACAGACAGACCCCCCCCCCGAATAACCTTAAACACTGTTGGGGTAAAGAGGTGTAAGCAAACACGTATGAAGACCGGCACGGCACAAGAGGGGGTGGGTGGCCAATACCAGGGCCGGCCGTCTTTGTCTTCCCAGTGCTGATGTTTACACACCGCACCAGTACAAATGTAAGGCCAAATCGACATAAACGGGGCCCAGGATCGGTTCACAAATTTGTCACTGAGTGGGAATTGAACTCGAGTCGCTGGATTCGTAGCACAGTGCACTAATCATGTCGCCGCTCCTCACAAGACGGAACACAGACACATCACACGCAGTCAACAAAACGCGACCCACACTTAGGTGTGCGAGATGGTACGACGTGGCGTGCAGTGTGACGCAGTGTGTGGTGTGGCGCGACATGGTGTGTGGTGTGGCACAACATGTGTGGTGTGGCATGACAAGGTGTGTGTTGTGTGGTGGGGCATTGGTGTGGTGTGACGTCGTGTGTGGTCTGGCGTGACATGATGTGTGGTGTGGCACAACATGTGTGGTGTGGCATGACATGGTGTGTGTTGTGTGGTGGGGCATTGGTGTGGTGGGGCATTGGTGTGGTGTGACGTCGTGTGTGGTCTGGCGTGACATGATGTGTGGTGTGGTGCGACATGGGGTGGTGTGGCACGACATGGCATATGGCGTGATGTGACACGGTGTTCGGTGTGATGCAGTGTGCGGTATGGTGCACCGTGACGTGGCGGGTGAAGTTTTAAGATAAAAATAATGACTGATCTACCCATAAAAACCACACCAAGTCCAAAGACTCTCAGGAGGGTCCTGGCATCAGGTTGTTTCACCAATACCAATTACATTGCCCTTTTTTTTAGCTATGGGAGGATAACCTGGAGAACCCCGGAGAAAACCCACGCTGAACAGGGGCTGAACATACCAACTTCCCCGAGTCAGAATCGAACCCAGGTCGTTCTTGCCACGAGACACGAGTCACCACTGTGCCATCGTGCTGTCCAACGACGCGTGGTACAGTGTGCCGTGTGCGGGGGTGGTGAAGAACGATGGATGGTGCAGTGCGATGCGGTTTGGTTTGTTGTCGTACGCTGGAGTGGTGTGGGGTGATTGCGACACAATGCTGTGGGGTGTATCAGGTACAACAGTGCAGTATGACATGGCGTGGTGAGGTTTGGTGCGGTGTGATATATGGTGCGGTGTGGCATGGTGTGTGGGGGAGTTTGGTGTGGTGTAGTGTGGAGCAGTATGGCGTGGTCTAGTATGGCGTGAGCGTGGGGCGGGATGGTGTAAGAGTGTGCTAAGCACCTTGGGCAGGAGGTCCGGAAAGTGGTCAAAGATGATGGCAAACGACTTTCCGCTCATCGCAAAGTGGAATTCATGACTGGAGGACATGTTCACCACGTAGCCCTGTGGAACAAACAAAGACAAAGATCCCCCAGGCCGGCACACGAGGGGGTGGGTGGTCAGCACCATGCCCGGCCGCCTTTGTCTCCCGAGTGGCGATGTTTATACACCGCACCAGGTACTCATTCGAGGGCGAGTTGACCTAGGGGAGGCCCCGAACCAGTTCAGATAATGGCCACTGGTATTGGCGGGAATATAACTGGTGTCGCTGGGTTCGTAGTGCAGCGCGTTGACTGCTAACACACAATCACAAACACATATGAACAATCACATACGCCCAAAATTTACGATCACAGACTCACGCATGCACGCACAATCACAACTGTACGTGCTCACGCAATGAGAAGAAGACCTTCCCATCTAGGCTCAGAGACTGTTGGGCCAGGTTTTTTTTCCACAAACTTGCTGAGCACAGGCCCAAAGGCCCAAACCACCAAACGGCCAACAAACAGCACTATCAAAGTCGTAAGTGTCGAAACGTTTCTTGAATTGAACAAGGTTATTGGGAAGAGACGAATTGGAGCAGTGCAAAGAAAGAAGCAGAAAGGTGAAGTGTCGTGACCTGCGGTGCGATGGCGCTGTTAGTAAGCGCCAACGTGTGGAAATGCACGGTGGTGGTCGGAGTATGGCCAACACCGTGCATTTCCACACGTGTTGAGGCCGACACACGCCCATTGATCTACGTGGACAAATATCTATGACAGCCCAAACCCACACCCAAGGCTACCGCCAACGTTACCTCAATCAGTGCCGCTCCCATCATTGTATTCCTACTGTTACGCTCGTTCACCCAGGAAAGCCTTGCCGAGTCAGAAGGAGTGCGCTGCTAGATTTTTGCAGTTGGGGGGGGGTTGACGTTGCCACGTGTGGCCAGACACCATTTCTGGCACCATGGCTACACCCACCTGTTGCGGCTGCTCGTTGCCGATTGGCCGCTCCGGGTGCCACGTGATGGTTGCCGGGAGACCGTTTCCAGGAGGCGTCGCCTCGGTGACGATGATCTCATCGCTGGCGTGCACCATCCCACAATCCCGTGCGACTGACATGGCCGTTAGGAGGTTGTCGCCTGTGAATACATTGACGGAAAAATGCAGCGGGCTGTTTGGGCATGGGTTCGTGCATCCGTGTGTGTATGTGCATGTGGTTTTGTGTTTGTGAGGAGCGGTGGCGTCGCGGTTAGCGCGCTGCGCTATGAACCCGGCGACCCAAGTTCGATTTCCGCGACGATAATCTGCTACGGTTCTGGGCATCCCCTAAGTCGACTCAGCCTCAAATGAGTAGCTGGTGCGGTGTGTAAACATCGCCATTAGGGAGACAAAGGCGGCGGGGCACGGTGCTGGCCACCCACCCCTCGTGTATTCTCCCGGTCTTCATAGGTGCTCGCTAAAAGTACTTGCCCCAACAGTCTGTAAAGGCTATACGGGGGATTGTCTACATATGTGCGCGTGCAGCTCCTCTCTTGGGGAGCGGTAGTGTCGTGGTTAGCCCCCCCCTGCGTTCGTCCCCATGTGCCGCTCCGTTACCCGTGACCATGACGGTCCGGATCTGCGCCTCCTTCAGCTGCTGCAGCACGGGCTCCGTCTCGGGCTTCAGTTTGTTCTGCATTACGATGAGACCCAGCATCTGCAGCCCGCTCTCTATCGTGTCACTACGTACAGGCACGAACACACAAATACATACACACCAGTGACGTGCGGTGAGGTCAATGGCTGGGGAGGCACTGGCTCATGTTAGAGCCAGATTCACACACTGAGGGGGGCGTGTCCTCACGGAGGGGGCGTGTCCTCGCTGAGGGGGCGTGGCCTCGCTGAGGGGGCGTGTCCTCACTGAGGGGGCGTGGCCTCACGGAGGGGGCGTGTCCTCACGGAGGGGCGTGTCCTCATGGAGGGGCGTGTCCTCACGGAGGGGGCGTGTCCTCACTGAGCGGGCATGTCCTCACTGAGGGGGCGTGTCCTCACTGAGGGGGGGCGTGTTAGACACGTCCCCCTCAGTGAGGCAGATGTGATAGCTGCCTCCCCTGGTGCTTTTTCATTGCAGTTGCATGACGAGACCAGCGAGCCTAAATATCTTTATACACATACGTGAAAAAAGTTACCTGGAGTATGGAAGGCGAGAACATGAAATGAAGGTGTCTACAAACCTTACATTGGTGACATACTGAGATAGTAACAGGCACGCGCTTATTGCCCGCGCTCCATCCAGTTACTGAGGGGTTGCGCAATCAGAGGGGAGGCTGAGCTCGTCGCTGCCTCACCTCTCGTCTCTTCCTGTATTTGCAGCGGAGGTCCGCAAATTTGGCGATTTTGACTATAAAAATGATTGGAATCGTACAGAAATTACATTTATAACACAGATCGGTGGAATAATCTTAATATTTATTTTAATTGATTATACTTTTTTTTTTACTTTTAGTAACAGCTACTTTCATTGGCGTATGCCAGGTGAGGCTCTGGCCTCCCCTGCCTCCCCTGACCGCACGTCCCTGATACACACACATACACACACACACATACACACACACACATACACACACACATACACACACATACATACACACATACACACACACACATACACACACACGGGCATAGGCACGTGCACATGCCGACAAACAATAACAAATACACCAAAAGTAGAGGCTTGACAGACTGTTGGGACAAATGCTGTTAGCGAACAACGCTGAAGACCGACACAGCAGACAAGGCCATATGCGGCCAACATCACGCCTTTGTCTCCCCAGTGGCGATGTTTACACACCGCACCTGGTACTCGTTTAAAACTGAGTTGACGTAGGAGAGGCCCAGGACCGCCGATATTGACGATGATGCCAATGATGTCGATTTTGACGATGATGGCTATGTTGACGATGATGGCGACGTTGATGCCGACGTTGACGATGATACCGATGTTGACGATGTCGATTTTGATGATGCCGAAGATGACGACGATGGCGAAGATGACGACGATGGCAACATTGACGACGATGACGATGTTGATGATTATGATGATGGAAACGTTGACGATAATAGCGACGTTGTCGATGTTGACAATGATGCCGATGTTGACGATGACGGCGATGTTCTCACGATTTTGATGATGCCGAAGATGACGACGATGGCGAAGATGACGACGATGGCAACATTGACGACGATGACGATGTTGACGATTATGATGATGGAAACGTTGACGATAATAGCGATGTTGTCGATGTTGACAATGATGCCGATGTTGACGATGACAGCGACGTTCTCACGGGCTGCGTTACCGGCTCGCCTGCTGCACCCGGTGCCAGTTGAGCTTGTGCGGCAGGGCCCGGTGAGCGAGCGCGATCACGCGGTACCCCTTCCGCGTGTGCTGCTCCAGAACCTCGGCAAAGTCCTTGGGGACTGGGGAGACGCACGGGAAGAGCGGAGTCACCGAGACGGCATCCGGGGAGGGAGAGAGCGGCGGTGCAGCGGTCAGCGCACTGTGCTACGTACACGGCGACCCAAGTACAATTCTCAATCAAGGCCCAAACGTTGCTGACGATTATCTAAACCGGTCCTGGGCCTCCCCTAGGTCGACTCAGCCTCAAATGAGTACCTGATGTATTGTGAAAACATTGCCATTAGGGAGACAAACGCAGCTGGGCGAGGTGCTGGCCACCCACCCCCTCGTGTGCCATGCCGGCCTTCATAGGTGCTCGCTAACAACACTTGCCCCAAATGCCTGTTCGGGCGATGCGAGGGATTTTTGTCTTTGTACGTGTTTGTCCTGTGTATATACGTGCGTGTGCGTGCGCTACCGCTGGCTGGCACGCAGAGCCGCATGATGGTCTCGGGCGCGCCCTTGGTGTACGCGTGCATGCAGCGGGCGCTCAGCGTGCGCGTCACCACGCTCATGCGCTGCAGCTCCGACGAGAACGGGAACTCGCGCACGACGCCGATCTCATAGCCACTCTACTCACCCACGCACACACAGACACGCACACACACACAGATCTCAAAGCCACTCGCACAGACACGCACACACACACTGATCTCAAAGCCACTCGCACAGACACGCACACACACACCAATCTCATAGCCACTCACAAAGACACACACACATACACAGCAAGCCACACAACCACAACGATCTCATACCTGTTTTCCTCGCACACACGTACAGACACGCACTCACACAAAGCTATCTCATAGTCGCTCTACTCACACGCATAGATACGCACACACACACATATAATCTTAATGCCACTACTCACACACACACGCACAAACCGACGCACGCACATCCCCACACAGACACTGATCTCATAGACAATCTGCACACACGCACACCATTCAGATCTCTCACACACAGAATACCTGTCAACACAGATCAACACACACACACAGACCCACACAAACAAGAACAAAGATCCCCCACACATCCTTTAGCGCACTGGTGGGGCAAGTGATTTGCACAGGGAAAAGGTGAATCGTGAGGCAGCAAGAAGGGGCGGGGGGGGCTCGCGGAATTAATTTTGCGAGTGGGGGAGTAGGAAGGACGCCACGGCGCCCGGAGACAACGCCGCATACGTCACTCACCGAGATCTCGTACATTTCCTAAAAACACAACGACAAGGAAGCGTTACCATTAAACTAAACTGAACGTTTTATTTGACCATGTAAGGCCCACTGAGCTATACAACGCTGATATTTTTTTTTTAAAGTGACCTAGCCACAAATGATAGCTCAACAAAGTGGCTGATCATGTCTAGCAGCCAAATGCTCTAAACGCGTGGTGTTGATTCTAAATGTGGAGGGAAAAACCGGTGGACCCGGAGAAAAATCCACTCGACTACGGGGAGAACACGCAAACTCCAAATATACAGACGTCAGGTGTGGGACCGAACCCACGACCTTCTGTACACCAGGCGATGTAGTTAACATCTCGCGTCGCCCATTGCCCTCGTTCCCTCGCTTTGCACGAGGAATCGATCGTTTACCATTCGGTGAAGATTATCTGCAAATGGCCACCACGTGAGGCGAGCGGAACAAACAACAGCGAACGTACGGAAAAAAACCCACCCGAGACGAGACAAACGAAGCACAAAATGAGTGAATGGTGTCGCGAATGTGTTTGTGGAGCACCGTCACTCATGCGAAACTGAGAACACGACACAATCCGTGTGACCTGCATGGCCGTCAGGCAATCGCCGAGCGTTTTTTTTTTTCCCTTTGAGAGGATTACCCGGAGAAAACCCAAACTTGCGAGGGGGCAACACTCGATTCCATACAGATGCAACAGGTGGAGTCTACAATTGCTGATTCGCCTTCTCCTGAAGGGCCAGGGTATGGCACCTCCTCGAAGTCCACGGGAAGGGAGTTTCACAACCATGAACTGAACTAATCAACAATTTTTATTTATTTATTTTTTTCAGGTAAGGCCCACTGAACTGTATAGCTCTTTTTCAGAAGCTCAACGAAGTGGCTCATCATGTGGAAATTTATAGCAGCCAAATACCCTAAACGCATATTTCTAAATCTGGAGGGAAAAGCCAGAGGACCTGGACAAACCACTTGGGACTGTAATTAAGATGGAATTAATTTGTCCACATTTCTTGACGTGGTAGAAATGGTCATAAAATACCGCGGGGTCGCACGTGCCCTGACAAACGGATGTTCATCCACGCTGGGACTGCAATGGTGCATTCAGTTTCATGTGTGTGTGTGTCAAACTATAGGCTAATCTATCTTCTTCTTCTTCTATATATATAAAAGTCAAAAATTGTGTGTGGGATTGTGTGTGGGTTTGTGTGTGGGTATGTGTGGTCACATGATTGGCTCTCCAACGGTGGGGTTCACATAAAAATAAAAAATTAACCCGTAAAAACAAAGTTTTTCACTATAAATCCTTTATATGTGTGGCATCGGTTTTATTTTATTATTCATTTCTGTTTTTCTTCAGTAAGAGTTTCATTTTTATCACATTGGTATTTTAAATAAAATATGCCCCGCGGTAAGCAAGCGCTATTCCTTTTTCACATCCGGCAACTTTTAATAAGTTGAATTAGCGATTTAGTGCTATTTCTGTGCGCTTCCCATACCAACTCACGCACCTCGGCCGGCTGTACAATCTAGGCAAGGCCGGAGGCTCTGCACGGGACTAGGCCTCACCACGCCACTCTGTCAGGTGAGTACTTTTGTGCTACACAGTCGATAAATACTGCTATAGAGTCGGCATGTACTACTGTAGTGTTAGCAGGTACCACCACAGTCGGTATGCACTGCTGTAATCATAGCAGGTACCACCACAGTATGCACTGCTGTAATCATAGCAGGTACCACCACAGTCAGTACGCACTGCTTTTAGATTTTTATGAGTAGTTTTCAAATATTTTTAAGACCCGGGCAATGCCGGGTACTTCCCGCTAGTTCCATATAAAAACCAAACGCTCTCAAACTATAATGAATTATCTTCCCATAACTATACGGCGGTAGTGAGATTGTCTTGCGTGGTTGTCTCGCGAGTGCAACTACCCAAAGCTGGGCGGCCGTGGTGGTGGCTCTGAATGGCTGCAAATGCCTTTACTGTCGTTATGAATCCCGCGTGACTCGTTCGGCCTTCATTCCCACGCGCAGTGAAACGCTACTCACCACGTCAGGATCCGAGTTGGGATTGGCCGAGTCGGCGTCACACGCCGCTTTCTGATTGGTGGCAACGTTGGGGTTGCAGGCCGGCCGCACCACGGTGGGCATGATGGTGTCAAACTTGGCGTTCTCATCCGAGGTGGCCTCCTCCAGCACCTACAGGGAACAAGGACATCCTCACTACCCACTCACCACATCCTCACCTCGCCAAACACCTCCTCATCCTCACCACTTCCTCCTCAAACTTACCACCACCTCCTCACCACCATACACTTCAACAATATCTACATTCTCACCACACACTGCACTAATCACCCACCTCGCTCATCACTCATCTCACTACCGACCTCCTAACCACCCGCCTCAACGCCACACACCATCTCACCACAGATCTCATCACCACCCCCTCTCCTCACCCCTCTCGCTCACCGTCTCCACCACTCGTGAGCGCACACACCGTGCAGGCGTGCACCACTCACGCATTACACACGCACGCACACACACACCACATGCTGTGCATGCGCGCACCACTCACGCACGCACACACACACACCACATGCTGCGCAAGTGTGCACACCACACACATGCGCCACACACGCACCCATCCCGTGGCGTTGAACATGTTGAGGTCGAGTGGGTCCCCGGTGAGCTGCCCCTCGATGCGGGTGAGCGAGTGGCAGGTGGCCATGGCGGCCAGCAGCGGCGTGTGCACCAGCTCGGGGTGCGACACCTCGGTGCACACGGGAGAGAAGCTGCAAAGACAAAGATCCCAGGATAGCCTTTAACAGACTATTGGAGCAAGTGCTATTAGGGAGCACCTATGAAGGCCGGAACGGTACACGAGGGGGTGGGTGGCCAGCACCACGCCCGACCGGATTTGTCTCCCTAGTGGTGATATGGATACTGGTGTTGGCCGTGAGCGGAAATTGAACTCGGGTCGCTGTGTTGGCAGCGCAGTGCGCTAACCAAGACACTACCGCTCCCCAAAAGAGGAGCTGCACACACATTGGCGTACACAACGATCCCCCCTGTAGCCTTAACGGACTGTGGGGGCAAGTGCTAATAGCGAGCGCCTATGAAGGCTGGCGCAGGGCACACGACGGGGTGGTGTGGCCACGTTCACGCCCGGCAACCTTTATCTGCCCCAGTGCCGATGATGAAACACCGCACCAGGTACTCATTTAGGGCCGAGTTGACCCAAGGGGAAGCCCAGGACCGGTTCAAATATCAATCGATGTCAATTGCCAGCGACGTCAGCTGTGGCCGGGAAAGGAACAAAGGTCGCCAAGTTTGTAATTCAATGCAAGAACCACTACACCATACCAACACATACATACACAGTTAAACACACGCACACGTATGCGCGCGTGCACAAACAGTATCACGCACAAAAGCACGCGCACACGTACAAATGCACAGACGCATTTATATATACAATTATACATCATATTTACACACTTCTATATTTACGTACACACACGCGCACACACTGTGTCGGAGCACGTGTGCGCGTGCAGCCCGTTTGTCAATCAACTGCTGGACAAGGGCCTCCTCCCCAAGCGGTGAAGGTCGTGAGGATTATTCGACCAGATGTCACCATACTCATAAGAGAACCTAGTCTCGCCTATTGTTGCTGTGATAGTATTGGCACGTGTGCGTCTGCGTTGTGCGTGCGGTCACACGTACACATTGTTTTCCACCGGGATGACGCCCCACAGATCCAAACCATCCTCCGTCAGGGTTCCCGTCTGTTAAGCACGCAGGGCATAAACACACACGGATGCACGGAGTGAGCACGCGAGCGAGTAAGTGCGCGTGTGAGTGGGTGAGCAAATGAGTGTGCGACCAAATGAGCGAGTGAGAGCGAGTGAGAGCGTCTGTGAGTAAGCGTGCCAGCGAGTGAACGTGAGCGAGTGGGTGAGTGGGGGAGCGTGTGAGCGAGCGAGTCTGTGAGTGAGTGATCGTGCAAGCGAATGAGTGTGTGAGCATGTGAGCGAGCGAGTAAATGAGCGGTGAGTGAGTGGGCGATCGATCGAGCAGCAAAGCAAGCGAGTGCGAATCACGATGGCCGCGCCCGCGCAAGACCCCTCCCCCCACCCTCTCCCACCTTGTCGAAGCAGACGAGGTGCGTGTGCCCCGACACCTGGATGAGGTTGGGGCTCAGGCAGAAGATCCCCGCGCGCTTCAGCCGCTGCTGCGCGTAAACCACGCCCGCCGTGAGCGCGGCAGGCAGCGCCGGCGGCACCGTGATGGTGATGATGTCCAGCGCCTCCACCACAATCTTCGACGCCTTCTCCTGTGGGCGCGTGACGCCAGGAGGGCATGGACACACGGGGGGCGCATGGGGACACAAGGTGAGACGTGGCGATGCGTGACGAGGGGGGGGGGGGTCACAGGGATACAACGGGAGACACGGGGAGATAAGGAAACACATGGGGAGACACGGAGAGACACAGCGACGTACAGGGGAGACATAAGAGACACGAGGATACGAAGTAAAAAAATGTGGATGCAGGAGAAAGACACCGGGTCGCAACGGGAGACACGGGGAGTGAAGGAAATGCACGAGAAGCCACATGGACGTCCAGGGACACACGGGGACACACAAGGGAAGGCGTGAGGACACGTATAGCGGAAGGGGTGCTCATGAAACGTGTAGAGAAACGTGCACAGATGGTACCCGAGTTGGAAACAAGCTAAACACTGGGCAAAGAAGCCTACAAGCTCGCAGAGGACACATAGCAGAGCGAGGACATTCGAGTGATAAGATGGTGAGCCTCCCGTGCGCTGTGCGAGTTGTGTGTACAAGCGTGCTCTACGTGTGAGTTGTGTGTACAAGGTTTGTGCGCGCAAGCTGTGGTGTGTTGGTGTGTTGGTGTCTGTGTGTTGGGGAGCGGTAGTGGTAGCGGTTAGCGCACTGCGCTATGAACCCGGCGACACGAGTTCGATTCCCGCTCATGGCCAACACCAGTGACGATTATCTGAACCGGTCCCGGGCCTCCCCGAGGTCGACTCAGCCTCAAATGAGTACCTGGTGCGGTGTGTAAACATTTCCATTCCGGCCTTCATAGGTGCTCGCTAACAGCACTTGCCCCTACAGTCTGTTAAGGCTATATGGGGGATCTTTGTGTGTTGATTGTGGGGAGTGGTAGTGCAGTAGACTAGTGCGCTGTGCTATGAACCCGGAGTTCAATTCGCACTCACGGCCCACGCCAGTGAAATTATCCGAACCAAACATCGCTGACGAATATCTAAACTGGTCCTGGTCTTCCCCGAGGTCGACTCGGCCTCAAATGAGTGGCTAGTGTGGTGTGTAAACATCGGCACTGTGGATACATAGGCGGTCGGGCGTGGTGCTGGCCATCCACCCCTTCATTTCTTTAGAAGTACTTTTTACGTTGAGCTTGTTATCCTTTCCCCGCACGGTTGGCCACATACGTACATACCTTGCTGGCCTTCATAGGTGCTCGCTAACAGCTGTGTGCGTGTGGAACCTGTGCGTGCGTGCGTGCAAGCCGTACCCCCTTGAGCGTGGAGGAGATGACCGTGTAGATGAAGCCAACGAGCGCCACGGCGACCAGGAAGAGCAGGAAGCGGAACGCGTCGCGGTAGAGGCGCACGTTGGTCGGCTTCGGGTAGAGGATGGAGCGCACCAGCTGCCCCTTGGCCGTGCCGAACCCTGCACGCGTGGTACACACATCCCCCCCCTTTAACACACCGTCGGGGACAGTGCTGCTAGCGAGCACCTATTAAGGCCGGCACGGCCGCAGGAGGTGGGGTTGACAGCAGCAAGCCCCTGTTGCAGAGGTCGCAAACGGGTTTTGATTCCTTACCCGTACCCGGCCGCACCAGGGTCGCAAACGGGTACCCGTACCCTACCCGATACCCGGCTACCCGTACCCGGCCGGGTATCGTGTAGGGTACGGGTACGGGTACCCGATTGCGACCTCTGGGATGAAGCCATGTTGCAGGCGCGGGTGGGTTGATTCTAGGAACTTGAATTGTGAGAAGAGACAAGACGTTGGGAAATGAGTGACAAATGGTTCCTCACCAGTGACTCACGGCCTACCCATACCCGTACCCGGCCGCACCAGGGTCGCAAACGGGTACCCGTACCCGTACCCGGCCGGGTACGGGTAGCTGGGTATCGGGTAGGATACGGGTATCGGGTACCCGATTGCGACCTCTGCCCTGTTGTTGCCTTTGTCTCCCCAGTGCTAACCACTACACTTCTGCTCCCCACGTGTACACATGCATATGCGGGCACACTCACCTATGTAGTCACATGCGCACACGAAACAGCATTAACACACGAGGTGGTGGTGACATCGTGACAGCTCTTGTGTCAGACGAGGTGCATTTCTCTCTGGCCATGAAAAGTGTCTAAGACGTACTGGCAAGTCCAGGAAAGGCCCACACAAGCGTGCACGTGTGTACACAGACGCACGCGCTTAAAGAAGAGCATTAACACGCAAATACGTACACGCAAAAGATAAAGATCCTCACGTAACCAACACTGTTCAGGCATGTGCTGTGAGTGAGCACCTATGAAGGCTGGCATTGGGCATGAGAGGGAGGAATGGCCATCACCAGACTAAACTGCTTTGGTCTCCCCCAGTGCTGATGTTTACATACTGCAGCGAGTACTCATTTTATGCCGAGTTAACCTAGGAGAGGCCCAGGACCGTGATGTCACTTACCTGTGATGTTAGCTACGGCTGAGAATCAAACCACTCCCCACAACCTCTCCCACACACACAAACACAGGTACTAGCGGATACTGGGACCAAGGTAATGGTAGAGGGCGGTAGCGGGAGAGGGTGATGGTGGTAGCAGCAGACAGCAGTAGCGGTAGGAGCGGTAGCGGTAGGGGCGGCAGCGGTAGATACGGTCGCAGTAGCGGTAGAGGGCGGTAGCGGTAGAGGGCGGTAGCGGTAGAAGCGGCAGGAGCGGTTGCGGTAGAGGGCGGTAGTAGTATGAGCGGTAGAAGCGGTAGCAGTAGAGGGCGGTAGCGGCAGGAGCGGTTGCGGTAGAGGGAGTTAGCGGTGTAAGGGAGGTAGCAACAAAGGTGGTTGAGGCGATAGCGGTAGAGGGAGCGGTAGAAGGAGGCAGGGGTAGAGGTAGCGGTAGAGGCCGGTAGCGGTAGAAGCGGTAGTGGTAGAGGGCGGTAGTGGTAGGGGCGGTAGCGGTAGAAGCGGTAGTGGTAGGGGCGGTAGCAGAGGTCGCAACCGGGTACCCGATACCCGTACCCTACCCGATACCCGGCTACCCGTACCCGGCCGGGTACGGGTACCCATTTGCGACCCTGGTGCGGCTGGGTACGGATACGGGTAAGGAATCAAAACCCGTTTGCGACCTCTGGGCGGTAGTGGTAGGGGCGGTAGCGGAGCGGTCGAGGGAGGTAGTGGTAGGGGCGGTAGGGGCGGTAGTGGTAGATCCGGTCGCAGTAGTAGTAGAGGGTGGTAGCGGTAGAGGCGGTAGTGGCGGGGTAATGGCAGTGTCGTGTGTCTGTCTCGTGCCTGTGCGTACGACGACGACCCGCACGCTCTCCCCGCTGTAGAAGCGCGTCTGCACCACGTGCGTGCCGCAGAAGACCACGTGCCGCTTGTGCGCTTCCGCGTCGAAGAACTCGTCCTGCCCCGTCGCGTCACTCGCCGGGCGCGGCAAGCTCGTCTTGGTGACGGGGACGCTCTCGCCTGCCAGCGGAGACGACCACGGTGGTTGTGATCAAGGTAATGATGGTGGTGGTGGTTGTGATGATGATGGTGGTAGTGGTTGTGATGATGATGGTGGTGGTAGTGATTGTGATGATGGTGGTAGTGGTTGTGATCATGATGGCGGTGGTTGTGATGGTGGTTGTGATGATGGTGGTGGTGGTTGTGATGGTGGTGGTAGTGGTTGTGATGATGATGATGATAAAGAAGCACAAAGACACCGAGTCAGAACGTAAAAGATGCCTGAGCTTAACAACTTGAAGCTAACTAGGTCTCACTATTCATGAACAGAATAAGAACCATAGCTCGTTGCTGGTGCACTCGCTGCCCCTGGGGTTCTTTGGTGGTGCTGGGCGCCTGTTCCTTAGTTCCAAGCTGCGCCACAGCGCTGTTCTCACTCCCTCCCATCTCCTGTGCTTCCCTGCCCCGCATCCCATGTCGATCGCCCTTCACGAAGTCGCGTCATTTGGACGCTACTTATATACAAGCTACTTTTGTTCGTAAGAGCCATGATGAGAGCACTGAACCAGCGCCATTGAGAGGCTAGGATCAAGCCCTCGGTTTGGATGTCTCACAGTGGGGTTCATGACGGTCTTGCGATTAAAATTGAGCCCACACCGCTGAGATTCTGAGCGCGAATCCGAGTTGACACCGAGGTTCTCAAGCGCAGCGAGCTGACGAGCCTCGCTTTGAAACAGGGTGGTGAAGATGAGACACGGGCATGGTTATAAGAGTTACCGTGAGTCCCTGGAAAGAGCCCAGAGAAGTGAGAAGGAAGCAGCTGTGAGACTGAATGGATTCCTGATAGACTGACTCACTGGCTTATTGTCGACTGATCCAGTGACTGACAAACTGGTTGAGTGATTGACAGATATCCTGACTTTTATTATTGACAATATTACTGATAGAGCTAGAGACCCACTGATTATCTTACTGACTCGCTCACTCACTGGCTTATTGTCGACTGATCCAGTGACTGACTAACTGGTTGAGTGATTGACAGATATCCAGACTTATTTATTGACAATATTACTGATAGAGCTAGAGACCCACTGATTATCTTATGGACTGGCTCACTCACTCATTGGCTGCCTCATTACCGACTGATCCATTGACTGACTAACTGGTTGAGTGATTGACAGATACCCTGACTTATTTATTGAGCGAGAGAGCAAATTATTATATAACTGCACATACTGAACAGCTCACTCACTAAGTCACTAGCTAAGGTGAATGACTGTCTTTATTTACGGACTGGCTGATCGTTTACTGACAAACCGACCTGAATGATTGCCAAGCCATGTGAATGAATAACTGAGTGACTAAACGATCGGCTGACTGATTGGGGGACTGCGTGAGCACGTAAGCGAGAGAGTGATTGAGCAAGTGAGCGAGCAAGTAAGTGAGCGAGCGACTCGCTAGCTGACCTGTGAGCATGCTCTCGTTAACGATGCAGCTTCCGCTAATGAGAGCTCCGTCGCATGGCATGATGGTCCCACCGGGCGGGATCACCATCACATCTCCCGGAACCAACTCCGTGGACAGGATCGACTCCGGGTCTGGGTGAAGTGAGGACAGAGAGATGAGCGCACACACACACGGACGTACACAGATACTAATACACACTCGCACTCGAGACACAGATACATGGAGAGACATAAGCACACTGAGACGCACAGATACAGAGACAATCATAGAATTACAAACAGAGAGACACAGATGCACATTTGAGACACATACACACTTACATACCGGGGGCAAAAAAAAACTAAGTTTCCCCTATAGCCTTTATTAGACTGTTGGAGCAAGTGCTGTTAGCAAGCTCCTAATAATTTAGTTGTTTAATTAATTCACTAATTCATCCAGGAGAGCCACACGGAGTCGTACGACTCTTTTTCAGGAAGCTCCTGCTGCCGCTGCTACATTGGGTATTTATCTTAAGAAGGTTTCAGCCCAGTAATGACAAGCTGTGTTTATTATACACGTGGGAGGAAACCGAGCACTGGGAGAAAACCCGCTCCTCACGCGCGGGGGGTAAACAAAGCTCTATCCCCGTAAAGTGTCTCCCCCATCTCTCGTGTCTTGCCACACTGTCCCATCCCATCCCTCTCTGGTCTCAAGTCTCTACCGTCCCTCTCCGTGTGCCTCCCTCGTCCTGCGCCCAGTCTCGCTTTCAATCCTTTTCCCTTCTCGCTACCCGTCACTGGAACCAACTCCCACTGCACGTAAAACAATCATCTTCACAATAACCCGTTTCTGATCCTTCCTTAAAACAAACCCTCATCTCTTCTCCCCGAGCCCATCCTACTGCTACTCCCTGCCCCGTTCACAGCTACGACCAGGCATACTCCAACCCCTATCACTACCCTTAACCCTACCCCAACCCCTTCTTACCAACTTCCACCTGTCCTCCTGTCACCATAACTACAACACCACTTTCATTAATAATCCCACTCTTTATTTGAATCACTTTCATCTAATGTACAATTTTAAAGCGCCTTGGACCAAGGCACTATACAATCATATATACAATAAGTATAAGCAGTGCCATTCATGCAAACTGCATTTCACAACACGGCACAATCCGTCACACACGGAGGAGCGCGAGTCTTTTTTTTACGTGTGGGAGGAGTACCCGGAGAAACCCCACACATGCGAGGGTACAACACTTGATTCCATACCGATACAACAGGTATAGTCTGCATTTAATGAACCGCCTTATCATGGCGAGCCAGGCTATAGTACCTCCTGGACGCCCGCAGGAAAGGAGTTTCACAATATTTGTGCGGTGATCCACCAACCGTCACTGCCTCCAGAGTGCTGGACTATGGGCCACGTGCAGAGCCAACACCACAGCAACACACACGGGGATGCTTACCTTTCCCTGGGCGGCAGACGACCACCCCGACCACGTTGTGAGCTTCGACCATGTCATGGAGCATCAAGTATTGCTGCTCACACACACACACACACAAAGACCCTCCGTATAGCCTTAACAGACTGTTGGGGCGAGTGCTGTTAGCGAGGAATCATTGTAGGCCGACACGGCGTACGATGGGGTGGTTGGCCAACACCACGCCCGGCCGCCTTCGTCTCCCTAGTGGCGATGTTTACACATCGCACCAAGAAACTCGTTTGAGGCTGAATCAACCTAGAGGAGGCCCAGGACCGGCTCAGATAATTCTTACTGGTGTTGGCTGTGAGCGGGAATCGAACTCGGGTCGCCGGGTTCGTAGCGCAGTGTGCTAACCACTACACACTACCACTCCTCACACACACACATTACACATACATACACATAGGCATATAGCGAGCACCTATTGAGGGTGGCCAGCATCACGTCCAACGACCTTTGCCTCAATCCAGTACGGTACTGATGTTGTTTACACACCGCACTAGGTACTCATTTAAGGCTGAGTCGACTTCAGGGAAGCCTAGGACCGGTTCAGATACTCGGTGGTGGTGGCTGTGCAAGTGGCCTGTAACCCAGCACTGTGGCGGCAAGGGTTGGTGGACCGCATAAATGCTGCGATACTCTCTTCCCGAGTGCATTGAGCTTGCTATTTTGCTATACCCTGGTTTATCAGACAGCAGGATAGCAAAGTGTGCACTAATATGAAATGTG
Organism: Lampetra fluviatilis; assembly: GCF_964198595.1. Taxonomy (NCBI): domain Eukaryota; kingdom Metazoa; phylum Chordata; class Hyperoartia; order Petromyzontiformes; family Petromyzontidae; genus Lampetra; species Lampetra fluviatilis. The sequence continues at coordinate 13,119,361 of NC_136280.1, forward strand.
CCTTCTGTATTGGATACAATGTTGCAACCCCCTTGCGTGGGTTTTCTCCAGGCGTTCCAGTTGCCTATCGTGTGTGTGTATAAACACTCAATAATTAGCTGAAAACATCTTAAAATGTAGAGGACTGCAGAGCCTGGGCAATTGTTGCATTCGGTTCATGGCCTCTCTGCCTTCCAGCTCATCCGTAGCTCCTCGGCGGTTGTGGGATGCAATTTTCATGAACGACACTCAATAAAACTAAACAATATTCTCATCCCTTCTAGCCATGCACAAGCCCACTGACTTTTCTTAAGTTTGAATCACATCGTCAACCTGCGCACAGCTCTCTAAAATGCTCAAACGAATGTTAGAAAGCATGACAGAATTCCATGCATATTGCACGGTTTTGTCTTTCGTGTGTCGACTTAAAACGGATGTTTTTAGGGGGGGGGGGGGTCTCGTAGTTTTCGTGACAGCACGAGACTGACACATGGCGGTCATATTTTCCAGGCACGACAGCTAATTAACCCTTTGGGCTCCTTTAAAATACAATGCAATTAGAAAAAAATATAACCAACGCCCTGCTACGTTCTGCTGGCTTACGGCCGCTCAGACTGGTCAGCGCTGGCTGCCACTGACGCAAAACTGATAACGGAGGAGAGAGAAAAAATGTGCTTGCTTCGGGACAAACGGCGAACTTTGGAGCCGAGATCTCTCCATCAGCTGTTCTCTCTCCCTCTCAGCAACAACAGCAGCAATAAGTGGGCTGTGTCAAGGTCTGGGGGCAGCTCCGCTCAATGGCGAGCCACTTCAAAGTTAAGGGTTCAAGTCCTGCTAAAGTTGCTTTGCTATTAATAGTCATCTATGGTGGAATTACCTCCCCACCCCCTCTCCCCACACATCCCACATCCGACAACCTTTCTTCCCTCTCCAATCCCATCCAATGGATTGCTGCGATTTCAGGGTGGTGATGCGATTACTTTTTTGTCTTGGTTGTACTGCCTCGCTTGTCCTGTGTCATATCTGTACTGACAGGTCTGCAGCATCTTGTTTGCTCGGTCTGTTCTGTATAAATTCTAGATTTGAAGTTTTCGTGACTGCAAGGATCCATACTTTTGTTGTTTTCGGTAAAGTCACGTAGGTGAAAAATAAAGTAAATTAAAATGAAAACAACTCAATTAAATCACGACGTTTCGGAAGCAACACAAGCCTCCGTCTTCAGGTGGAACCGCTTGTGTTTCTTCCGAAACTTCGTGATTTAATTTAGTTGTTTTCATTTTTATTTATTTTATTTTTTACCTACATGACTCTTCTGTATTGTCCATCCTTTTTTATACTTTCTGCCTCACTCTGCCACGTCTGTGCTGTCTCACCTGTACCGTCTGTCCCTCTACACCGCCTTGTGTCTCACCTGTACCGTCTGTCCCTCTACACCGCCTTGTGCGTCTCTCACCTGTATCGTCTGTATCGTCTGTGCTTTAAAAGCTACCTTGTGTGTCTCACCTGGGCCGTCTGTCCCTACTACACTGCATTATGCGTTTCTGCTGTACTGTCTGCATCATTCTGTCTTGTTTATTCTGCTCATTAGTTCCGACCGTTAGCTTGGGGGCAGTTGACACGGCCCAGCAGTGGAGCATTTGCACACTTTTAGCAGAGGTCCACGGTTCAAATCCAACAGGCCGCCCTGGTGATTACTGCGGTGTGTATTACGACTAGAAATACTACTGCTACTACTGTGCCCCATTTGTTTCACATTGGACTTTAAAGATCCCCTGGCATTATTTTAAGCGAGCAGGGTAGTGGGTGCCCGGTGTCACGGTCCAAAATTGCCAAACTTTAAAATGCACTCGCAAAACTACTCAATTGGGATGACACACAGCAGCAATCTTCGCCCCTTGCCGACAGAATCATGCCCACTTGTAGGTGCCGAGCCGACTTCTGCCCTTCGATTGTGTCGAGATGAGATGCGAGTTACTTATCGCGCGCACAAAGCGCTCCGAGACGACCCGGCGTGAAACACAAATCAATTTTATTGTGAACAGCAGCAGCAGTGGAGAAAAAGTGCAGTGGTCCTCATTGCACGTTTGTAAAGTTTCCACTCACTTCAAAGAATGGATTGGAAAAATCCAGACAATGATATTATAGCGGTCGGAAGAGACACCGTGGCACAGTTTTTCAAATGTTATGGTACAACACCCATTGTTATTAATAATTAACAAGTTATGCTTTTGCCCGTGAAATAGGTCATGAAAAATACAGTCGAAATTAATTATTAAGCAAACGGACGCACGACGAACACCCACTGTGTGCTCATTCTTACCCATGCACCTTGCAGACATAAACAAAGACAAAGATTCCCCCCCGTGTAGCCTTAACAAACTTTTGGAGCAAGTGCTGTTAGTGAGCACCTATGAAGGCCGGCATGGCACGCAAAGTGGTGGGTGGCCAGTGCCACGCCCGGCCGCCTTTGTCTCCCTAGTGGCAATGTTTACACAGGTACTGAGGCTGAGTCAACCTAGGGGAGGCCCAGGACCGGTTCAGATAATCGTCACTGGTGTTGGCCGCGAGCGGGAATCGAACTCGGGTCGCCGGGTTCGCAGCGCAGCTCGCTAACACCGCTACACTATCCCCCTACCCCAGACATAAACATGCGCTATGCCCCCCCCATTTTAGGCTCGCAGAGTGTTCAGGGCATCTGCGGTCAACGAGCACCCTTTGAGGACAGCACGGGGCAAACAAATAATGGGACGGTGGCGACACCGGCTTGACATGTGCCCAGCCGCCTCGCCCCCAAAGCAACTCACCAGAGATGGGGCATCCCCAGAGATGGTGCTTCCCCATCTCTCTCAAAGGTCTCTCCGTCTCCCTCCATATATCTCCGTGTCTTTCTCCCTATATCTACGTCTCCTTCCTCCCTGTCAATCTCGCCGTCTTTCTCTCTTTTCGTGTGTGTGTGCTTCTCTCTGTGTCAGTGTATCTCCCCGTATCTCTTTCTGATTCTCTGCACCTCTCTCTCAATCGCTCTCTCTCCCTCTCTGTTTCCCCGTCTCTTCCATATCTTACTTCTCTCTCTCTTCGGCTTTGTATGTACGGTTTAGGGAGGGGGGGGGGGGCGGGGGAGTGAGGAGTTGAGATAGGGGAGGGGGTTGCTCACCTTTCGGATGGAGTACAGCGAGGTGCCGATGGAGATAAAGGACATGATAACAATGGCCGAGGCGTAATAGTAGTACTCGTCCGACATCCACAGCGCCACGCTGAACGCCTGGAAGATGTAGAACGGGTTCAGCACCTGTACAGGGACACGCGGGGGGAGCACGCGGGCACACACAGGGGGGGGACATGGTAGGGATACGAGGGGCATACGAGGGGGGCATGGGGGGAACACACAGAGGCATCAAGGGAGGAACACGAGGACAACGCAGGGAGAATAGACAGAACACGGGGACACACAGGGGCACAGTGACACACGGGGTCACATGGGGACAAATGAACACACACAACACACAAGAGAAGGAATGGGAAGAGAGAGTGACAAATCGGCACACACAGAAAGGAGAACACAGGTAGTGGGGGGACAAAGATACAAAGAGGATACAGGACGGATGAAGCGTGTGAATAACACATCACATTCATTCATGTACATTATAAAACAAAGCACTTAAAAAAAAACAAGTCAAAAGTCACTTAGCCTGACATTGCTTTCATATGTTTCGATGTGGATAGAAACCTACGACCAAATTACCCAGAATTCACCCGATCTGGTCTCGTCTCAGAAGCTGAGCAGGCTTTAGCCTGGACGGTGCTTGGGCGTGCGGCCACCAGTCACTAAATGGGCGAGGTGGGCTGCATTCTGGGCTACTTTGTCATCGGAGGGCAGCTGCAGAAAAATCCACCTTTGTGCATTTGCCAAATTCAAACTTACACCGCAAATGAGTACATTGCAATTACACGCAGAAATAATTACCCGCTACTGGCAGACTAACGCCCGTTCTCAGGACAGGTGCCGAGTCGCATTTTGCTCACAGGGACAACTGCCACTGGGGGTGCCCTCCTTTCAATGTGTGCAGGGATGAGACGTAATGCAAGTCGTGGCGAGACTTTGTCCGGCCTATGTGGAAATGCCACCTCAAAAGACATTTAATGTTGCCATCATTGCCACGCGGTGGAACGGGTTGCAGAGGTGATGGGCGAGATGCATGCACGTCTGGAGATTTCACACGAGCCTAAACTCTTGACTAAACGATGTTCATTTTACCAGGTAAGGCTATACAGATATTTTACTGGTAGGAACCTCCTGGTTACACCAGCCCACAGGAGATAATTGTGTCCGTCCGTCGTGCATCCAAAAATGGGAGGGGTGGGGCTGGGTGGAGAGGGGAGGGTGGGGAGGGGCTGGGTGGGGAGGGTGGGGAGGGGCTGGGTGGGGAGGGACTGGGTGGGGAGGGACTGGGTGGGGAGGGTGGGGCTGGGTGGGGGGTGGGACGGGTTGGGGCTGGTCACCTCGTGGTGCCCTTATAAAACTCAACGTTTAACCTGCTCACGCCGGCTTGTGCCCGCCCTCAAAGTCGGCCATGTTTACTGAATACACCACGCCGCCGTTGACCCTGGCCATTGACCGAGCAACCCAACGTTCCTACCAGCTCCTTCCGCAGGAATGTGTTTTCTAGAAGCGACCTGGTCACAAATGATAGCTCAACCAAGTGGCTCTTCACGTGTAAATATATCAGAGCCAAAAACTCTGAACACACGTTGTTTATAAATGTTTGAGGGAAAAAGAGGAGGACCCGGAGAAAAATCCACGCGACCACGGGGAGAACACGCAAACTCTAAATATACGGGCGTCAAGGTCGGGATCGAACCCATGACCCTCCTGTATACCGGGAGAGGTAGTTAACATCTCTCGCCACCGGGACACCCAAGACCAGGAGCCTCTTCTCCCATGTACTCACGTGCACCACGAGGGAGCGAACATCAAACCCGGAACACAACAGCGCAGCAATTAACACAACAGTCTGTGCCAAACGAGGTACCAACGATGTAGCAGCTTACACATAACCCCTCTTCGCAGCTTTTCCACGCAGCAAGGCGTCAACACAACAGCCTCTTCACATACCGAGTTATTTGTTGTCATCCCCAAGCCCAGTCTCATTTCGTACGAGGTAGGCGAAGGGGTGCACGTAGGGCAGGAGAGGGACGTTTCTCCTTGCGTCCCGAGGACGAGCAGGAGTTCCAGTGGCCGTCTTCCCGACAAGAGGTGAGGGGCCCTTAAGAGTCGTCTCATGGCGCAGAGAAACATCCCTAGCCTGCCCATGCAGCCTGCACAGCACCCACATCTTACAGAACGGAGACGGGGCTTGTGGCTGACAATTGGTATCACCGTACGAGGCGATGCTATGCTCGACTTACACCGAGAAGGCCTGCTGCTGTGCCTGCTGCTGTGCCTGCTGCTGTGCCTGTGCCTGCTCCTACTGCTGCTGCTGCTACTGCTACTGTGCTTGCTGCTGCTACTGCTGCTACTGCGCTGCTGCTGCTGCTATTGCGCCTGCTGCTGCTGCTCCTGCGCCTACTGCTGCGACTGCTACAGCTGCTACTGCGCCTGCTGCTGCTTCTGCGCCTGCTCCGCCTGCTGCGCCTGCTCCTGCGCCTGCTGCTGCTGCGCCTGCTGCTGCGCCTGCTGCTGCGCCTGCTGCTGCTGCTGTGCCTGCTGCTGCCGTAGCCCATTGGCCGCGCACCTCTTTGAAGAGCAGCTTGAGGTGAGACGGCACCTTGACGGCGATCTGGTTCTCCTCGTAAAACGTGCGCCTGCACGCACACGAGCACGCGCACACACACGAGCACACGCACACACACACACGCACACGAGCACGCGCACACACAGACACGATAGCAATTAACGACGATTTTGCACGCTCCATTGCTATAGAGCAGTGGTTCTTAACCTAGGGTGCACGCGCCCCCTGGGAGTGCGAGATGCCCTTGATGGGGGGTGCGAGACATGGCCAGATTTTTTTTAGAATGTAAATTATCGAAAGACAAATTAAGCATGGGCACGTAAGTACAACTACTTTGTTTCACCAAACCTATGTCTTGTTTAACATTCAATTTTTTTTTTACGATTGAGAACCAAACGGGTGCAAGGCTGCAGCAAAGGTGAAGAACCACTGCTCTAGAGCAAAGCTTTCGCCAAGGAGGGTAGTTGCACCGTAGGGGGCGAGCAATCTAGCTACGTGGAATCTCAACCGAGGCATTTTTTTTATTTGACCAAAATTTGGACCGTTTCGAATTGCGGCAGGAGATCTTCGTCGTCGAATGTGAAGCAGACAGCGAAAATTTGATGCTTCTTACACCCACATCATTGACGTGCCGCAATAGCAAGATGATAACTTCCTCGACTGGTACGAGGGAGATCGTAGCTTCCATGCCGACCGTGACGCCCGAACATTGGAGTTTTCAAGTTCCCCACCCATGGTCGTGTGGATTCTTCTCCGGATCCTCCAGTTTTTCCCTCCATATTTCGAATCAACATGCGTTTAGAGTATTTGGTTGCTATACATTTACACGTGATAAGCCACTTCATTGGGGTATCATTTGTGGCCAGGTCGCTTCTGTGAAAGAGCTATGCAGTTCAGTTGGCCTTACCTCGTAAAAGATGTAAAGTTTAGTGTGCTTGTGACGGACTGTGCTTGTGAGTGTGCGCGCTTGTGAGCGAACTGGTGGCGTCGTGGTTGGAACAAACTTCGCGAGGAAACTGGCGTCCCGAGTTCACTTCCCGCTCACAAACAAAAACGGTGGCGAATATCTGCACCGGTCCTGGGCCTCCCCGAGGTCGACTAGGCCTTAAATAAGTGCCTGGTGCGATGTGTGTGTGTGTGTACCATCAGCGCTGGGGAGACAAAGCTTGCTGGGTGTGGTGCTGGTCACCCACCCCTCGTGCACTGTGCCGGCCTTCAAAGCTGCTCATTACCAGCACCAATAATCTGTTAAAGGCTATATGGGGGAACTTTATATTTGTCTTATGTGAGCATATACATGTGGGCTCTTTGTGCCACAGCCTATGTTCACCGCCGTTTCCCCTTATACAAAAACATCATGGTGCAGGATTAGGGAAACCGATCTGAAAAGTGTCAGTAAACGCATTTGGTATGGCGTGCCATTGCATATCAGCCTATCCCCACCCACTGTGTACGAGTGTGTGCGTAGATGTGCGTGTACCGTGCCGTCCTTCATAAGTGCTCGCTAACAGCACTTTCCCCAACAGGCAGTTCAGGCTACACGGGGGGGGGGGGGGGTCTCTTGGTGTGTGGGGAGCGGTAGTGTAGTGGTTAGCGTGCAGCGCTACAAACCTGGCGGCCCGAGTTCGATTCCCGCTCACGGCGAACACCAGTGATGACGATCTGAATCAGTCCTGGGCCTCCCCTAGGTCGACTCAGCCTCAAATGAGTACCTGGTACGGTGTGTAAACATCGCCACTCGGGAGACAAATGGCAGCCGACCGTGGTGCTGGCCACCCACCCCCTCGTTTGCCGTTGCCGGCCTCGCTAACAGCACCTGCCTCAACAGTATATGAAGGCTACATGGGAGATCTTTGTCTTAGTGTGTGTGTGCCGGCGTACGTACAGGTACTGCTGCGCTTCCTCATGGAGGCCGTGCGAGCGGGTCGAGTAAAACGCCGCCAGAGGAACCGCCTCCTCCAGACCCCTGGCAGAGGCGACGAGGACGACAACAAAACACTCGGTGTGGGGGAGAGAGGGCGGCCGAGGACGACAACGAAACACTCGGTGTGGGGGAGAGAGGGCGGCCGAGGACGACAACAAAACACTCGGTGTGGGGGAGAGAGGGCGACGAGGACGACAACAAAACACTCGGTGGGGGGGAGAGAGGGCGGCCGAGGACGACAACAAAACACTCGGTGGGGGGGAGAGAGGGCGGCCGAGGACGACAACAAAACACTCGGTGGGGGGGAGAGAGGGCGACGAGGACGACAACAAAACACTCGGTGGGGGGGAGAGAGGGCGGCCGAGGACGACAACAAAACACTCGGTGGGGGGGAGAGAGGGCGACGAGGACGACAACAAAACACTCAGTGGGGGGGAGAGAGGGCGGCCGAGGACGACAACAAAACACTCGGTGGGGGGGAGAGAGGGCGGCCGAGGACGACAACAAAACACTCGGTGGGGGGGAGAGAGGGCGGCCGAGGACGACAACAAAACACTCGGTGGGGGGGAGAGAGGGCGACGAGGACGACAACAAAACACTCGGTGGGGGGGAGAGAGGGCGACGAGGACGACAACAAAACACTCGGTGGGGGGGAGAGAGGGCGGCCAAGGACGACAACAAAACACTCGGTGGAGGGGAGAGGGGGCGGCCGAGGACGACAACAAAACACTCGGTGGGGGCGAGAGGGGGCGGCCGAGGACGACAACAAAACACTCGGTGTGGGGGGGAGAGGGCGACCGCAGAAGCGTTTGTTTGTTCAGAAGCCGCTCGTAACAAAACGTGCGTAGAAGAGGACAAAACAACCGGTCCGCCCGTCAAATAAGGCAACCGACGGAGCAGCTCGTTAATTAACAATCTAAATAGCACACCCATTCATCAATTAAGAAAACAGATACACGGCAACTTACCAGTCAGCAATGTTATTCGTGACGACGATTAACCTCTTAACACAAAGCAAGAAATTCATTCAAGTTTACAGCAGATGAACTCGGCTATAACAGTAGCACTTTTTACTGCTGGCCTGTGATTAAGCACGTGTGACTGACTGCGTGTGACTGTCACTAAGTGGGCGTGTGACGCTTCACGTGGCCTGAAACCGCACATAGCCGCACATAGCCGCCACTTCGTAGTGAATGGTGGTTGTTATTGTTGTTTTGTGTGACTGTGAAGGTGTTTGTATGTGTGACTGCGTGACTGCTGTGAGCATATGGGTAGCGGTAGTATAGTAGTTAGCGTGCTGTGCTACGAACACAACTACCCAACCTTGCTTCCCGCTCTCGGCCAACACAAGTGACGATTATCTAAACCGGTCCTGGGCCTCCCCGAGGTCAACAAATGAGTTCCCGGTGCGGTGTGTAAACATCGCCACTAGGGAGACAAAGGCGGTCGGGCATGGCGTTGGCCACGCACCACCTTGCATGCCGGCCTTCATAGATGCTCACTAACAGCACTTTTCCCAACAGTTTGTTAAGGCTATACGGGGGATCTTTGTCTTTGTTGTGAGCATGTGTGACTATCAGAGAGAGTGCATGCATGCAAGTGTTTGGATGTGTGTAGATAAATGGCGGTTGAGTGTGCTTATGCATGCACGTGTGTATTATTGGGCGTGCACATGTATGGGCGTGCACAGTTGGGTAATGGTGTGCAGCGCCAAGCGCACCGCATTACGATCCCGCACCGCATTAGGAACCATATCTGAACCGGTCCTGCGCCTTCCCTAGGTCGACTTAACAGATTACCTCGTGTGGTGTTTAAATGTCTGCCACGGGGAGACAAAGGTGGCCAGGCATGGTGGTGCTAGTAACACACCCCCTTGTGTGCTGTGCCAGCCTTCATAGCCGCTCGCTGACAGCGCTTGCCGCAAGTCTACTCATCGCTATAAATGGGAGCTCTTTCTTTGCGTATAAAAAGACAAAGATCCTCTGTATAGCCGTCATAGTGTGCATACATAAACACACACACGCGTATGTACGTGGTTGGTTGTTGGTATGTCTGCGTGCACGACTGCTGTACACACCTGAGGCGGATGAACTTGTAATTCATGGGATCCCAAAGGTACTTGACGAAATGGTGTGCAAAGTAGCGGACCTGTGGTGGGCACGCACACACGCAAGGGTTCGTGAGCGGCGGGCTAGCGGCGGGCTAGCGGCGGGCAAACGGCAGGCGAGCGGCTAGCGAGCGCCTGGAGAGTGGGGGGGCGAGTGGGGGGGGCGAGTGGGGGGCGAGTGGGGGGCGAGTGGGGGGCGAGTGGGGGGCGAGTGGGGGGCGAGTGGGGGGCGAGTGGGGGGCGAGTGGGGGGCGAGTGGGGGGCGAGCGGCAGGCAGGGCTGGAGCTCACGCTGTGCTCGTGCTCCGCGGATGCCGACGACGATGTTGGGCTCAGCAGACGAATGATGTCATCGGTCTCATCTGCCCCCATGGACAGCGGCTTCTGATTGGTGGAGGAGCTGACCATGTGACGCACTTTGACGCGGTACCAGATACTGAATTCGTCCTGCGCACGCGCACACACAAGCACGTGCACGCATACACTGTCACCCTCGTGCGTGCACATTCAGCAATATGCTCATGTGCTGTCGTGGGTACAGCAAATGTGTGTGGGTACATACCTGCGTGCGTGCGTACATTCTTGCGTGTATATACACACACCTGTGTACATACCTGTGTGTGTGCCTGCATGCCGTGTGTGTGCGAGACCTACGTGCACCCACACGCACAAATACTGTGGCGCACAGTAGCAATATGCTCGCACACAGCAACAGCGCAAGTATGTGTTTGTGAGCGAGCACGCCTGCATGTGTGCATGTACACGCCGCCCGTAGGTCGACTCGGCCTTAATGGAGTACCTGCTACAGCGTGTAAAAACATCGCCACCGGGGAGACAAAGGCGGTCGGGCGTGGTGCTGGCCACCCACCCCCTCGTGTGCCGTTGCCGGCCTTCCATAGGTGCTCGCTAACAGCACCTGCCCCAAAAGTATGTCAAGGCTGTACGGGGGATCTTTGTCTTTGTACACGCCCGTATACGCAAACCTGCGCACGTGTTTGCGTACCGTTGTGCGCAGCAGCAGGATGCTCGCTTGCTGCAGCGAGCAGCGCGAGCACGTCGCCCGCACGTTCCAGCGCGGCAGCCAGTAGAGCGCAAGGAGTAGCAGGCCGCCCGTGCACACGGCGCCGACCCCCACCAGCACGAGCTTCCACGCGCACCAGCGGAAGGCGTGCACCTCCTGCGCATTCACACGCGCACACACGCGCGTGCGCGTTAACGCGGGGGGGGGCGACGTCAACCAACATCGATCCACCGCTGCTTGAAGGGCGGTAACACGGCCTAGCGTTCACGCAATCACGGCTTTGAATCCAGCAGCCACCCGGATCATGACTGCAATTGTAATGCTCGGAATGATTTCGATTTAAAGCTTTCGTGACTGCAGGGATTCATCTTCTTGGTTCTTTCGGTCAAGTCACGTCGAAGGGAAATAATAAAATAATAAAAATAAAACATAATAAAATACAGCTGTCTTTCCGACAGCCCTGTTCTTCACCTGAGGACGGCTGCTTGCGTTGTGGCCGAAACGTCGTGAGAATTGTATTTTATTACATTTTATTTTTATTATTTTATTATTTCCCTTCTACGTGACTTTACCGAAAGAACCAAGAAGCTCAGAATGATGTAACAATCTGTGTGCACCCTGTTCTGAACTCTTTCCCATTCTGATGACGTACCCGTGGAAATAATTTGTTTTGTTTCTGGTCCCATTCCAATCACGTACACGCACGTTATTGGAACAAAATTGGAATAAGAAATAAAATAACTTTATTGGTACAGAGGCTCCCACAAGGCCATGCGGGAGAGCGTCTGGTACAGTTTGACGCCACCTATCATAGAGTGCGGTCGTGTCGCTACAGTTCTCTGCGGTGAGTACAATGTCTTTAAAAACAGCAGCGCTATGATTCTCTAAATAGAATTAACCCAGACGTCTCGGAATGGGAAATGGTTAAGATGAGGGACTGACCACCAGGGAATCCTTACAATTCTGCGGAACCTGTCCTGTGATCCTGACAGTTATAATGATGTCACATAGGGCAGCCTGCACAAAATTGCCACCCTCCCTCAGCAGTTCACTTGGGAGGCCATCTCTGCACGGCACTTTTTCCCAGCTCAGACTCTGGATTACTTTTCGTACTTCGTCAACAGATGGCACATTAGCCAGCCACTCACAGGGAGTGGCTACTACCTCCAGCATGGAAGCCCCAGCAGGGTCAACCCCACCTAGCCCCATGATCTTAACTTGGCTGAGGGGTTTCCCCTCCACAAAGACTTCACAGATGTGCTCAGAAAACCTGCAGACCTGTTCCTGGGGGTCAGATATCGTATCACCACTCTTTTTCTTATAGACACATTACTAGGTGTGGTGCTGCAAGTTATATACGAGTTATTTATGATCGTGAACTAATGAAGCAGTTTCCATCTCCTCAGCAACCCGCAAGAGCCACTCATCCTTGCAGCGCTGCATGGCTCTGTAAACCTCTGAGCGAAGGGCTTCGGGAAGCCACCTTATTCTCAGACGTGAGATGTTGTCGCTTTCTCTCAGCTAGCCAGAACACCTCCTCCGTTAGCCAGGGTTACAAGGGAGGTTTGGACTGTGTACCCAATGCAGCAATAGCAGCTGAATAAGCCAAAGCCCTGAACCTCACCTGTTTCCCCTCGGCATCAGGAAGAGAGGGGGAATGATGCCAAACCCAGCTGCAAGTGATGGTGACATTTTCACTTGCAACTTTCATTAGCTAGCCGAGACGAGGTTCTTATGAGGTTGAAAGGGGTCCCAGGTGAATGGCTAGCAACCACAGTGAAAGAATGGCAGGCGCATCTTACAGATGACAAGCCAATGATCAGCAGGTAGATCAGTCAAACGGTGGGTCCTGGTGTCAAGGACATGGGCCACATTCACTATTCCATCCTTATATAGTGCAGCAGATGTTCTTGCTTGGATCCGGCATACACCCATGATGTTGTGTGGATGCTCCGATGGTGGAACAGCGTGTTGGCGATTACAAATCCATGGGCAGCACAGAAGTCTAGCAGCCTCCTAGCATTGTTATTGAACCGATCTAGTCCATGCCTTCAGATTACTCCAGTCCAGGTGCCTGTGCCATGACCCACTCAAACATTCTTTCTTCTTACTCTTTGGTTCTTTCGGTAAAGTCACGTAGGTATAAAATAAAATAAATCACGACATTTTGGGCGCAACACAAGAGTCCGTCATCAGGTGGGAAAGCATAGTCTGCTGCTGAGGCAGACTGTATTCTTCAATGTGGCTGATGTAGATGTAGAGCAACAACGACAATTTCACATTGAGGTGGTCAAGCCAGATAACCATATCAGGAGCAGCAGAGTCTATCGCCGTGACGTCTCCTTCGTATTTGTGGATGGGGCATTGCGTTGATATAAATTGCATGGTCTGTTCTGGACGACCACAGTCGCACACTGGAGAGTTTTATAACTCAGCAATTAAAGTCACCCAACAAGATGACTATCCCGAGGGGCCACTTTAGCCAGCACCTAGGACAGGAGGTCACAGAAAGGCATCCGACTCATCTGGCTTGCCTGCATCCCACCAGTAAGCTGGAACTAGAAGCTCTCCCACACCTCACCGTGACGTGACACTCCAATGACCCCTTTGTTATTTTGTTTGTAAGTTTATCTGCCAGGGTGGTGGAGGACTTTCCACCCCTTGTAGTGTGCACACCCAGGTACGACACATGCAGTGAGTAAGCACATTTGTATGCATGCTTATACATAATTGAGAGAGTTTCCTGAAATTACCTGATAACCCACTAACTCTGTTTAGAAGTTAGGTTTGTGTTGAGTCTGCAGATTGTGCTCATGTAAAAAGTTAATTATTATGGTTATTGTGCTATACCAACTATTAAGTGGCGTCTAATTCAAGGTAAGATATAGTGTTGGTTATCTTTAATGTGCCATAATAAAAGTTATTTTGTTCGTGTTAGATCGCGTAAATATGTGTCGCGAACCCACCACCACCCCACACATCCAATTAGTAAGGCTTGTCACCTGAACAAAACGTGCCAATTAGTTAATACTTCAACATTTACAATTCAACTAAAATTCTAAATGTCGTAGGTTTACTCTCCAACACACTGGTGTGCTGCAGCAGTAACTAATTGACACATTTTGTTAACGTGACAAACATTTCTAATTGGCTGTGTCTGGTGGTGGCTGGTTAATGACACATTTAAATTCACGCAAGCGAACACAAAAAAAATTACAACTTTTATTATGGACATTGGTCAGCGAAAGCCTACGCGTTGAACTTCAATGTGCCAGCATGAAGGCTTCGTTCTGCGATGGCCGGTGGCCGTCCTGTGCCGTCTGGGGCGACGGCTACTCCGCACGCTGGGTGCCCGCGCGTTCTGCTGCGCTGGTGCTCCCCGTTATTTCAGCTGTCATGGCTGACCTGGGACACGACCGGTGGACCCCTGGGACCTAGAGTCCAACGTGCAGCTGCCGTTGTTTCTCACTCACCAGAGGCATCGGTGTTATCTTCACTGATCCAGACAATTCTCTAGGCGCGGAAAACCGGTAAACAGTTTTCAACCGGAGGTTTTTATTTTACGTGCGGTTACAAACCTACTTAAAAACTGAACGAGTTAATTGGCGATGCTGCATTGGCAGTGGTGCGCAAGCACAAACAACAACAAAAAGTCTAAAAATTCGTCAATGACACTGTGGCCTTAAAAAAGTATACAACAGGTGACATTTCCAGCAATGGCCTTTCTTTCAGAGCAAACAGCAAGGCCACCTCTCTGGGTCCTCTCTGTGCTGTACACCTATTATATACTTTGACTCTATAAAGCCACAGTATTAGAAACAAAAGTGTCGAGTTTATTTCTATGTAAAACCAAGATCGTGCGCCGGTTCTGCATCCATCACATCCAGAACATCGATTCCTGCAGGAACATGAGCATCTTCTTGGTTCTTTCGGTAAAGTCACGTAGAAGGGAAATAATAAAATAATAAAAATAAACCAATAAAATAATTCTCACAACGTTTCGGCCACAACGCAAGCAGCCGTCTTCAGGTGGAGAACAGGTCTGTCGAGAAGGCAGAGTCTGCCTTCTCGACAGACCTGTTCTCCACCTGAAGGCAGAGTCTGCCTTCTCGACAGACCTGTTCTCCACCTGAATACGGGTGCTTGCGTTGTGGCCGAAACGTTGTGAGAATTATTTTATTATGTTTTATTTGTATTATTTTATTATTTTCCTTCTACGTGACTTTACCGAAAGAACCAAGAAGATGAATCCCTGCAGTCACGAAAGCTTTAAATCGAAACATGAGCATCGTTGTACAATAATGACAAGCAAGCTGGTTGGTGGACCCATTGGGGTTCATGGTGGTCATGGCATAATAGCAATTGTTCAGGGTCTAAGCCCAATCACTGGGTGTCTCTCGGTCTCTTAAAAGGACTCATTATGGCCCATCACTTAACCAGCATCACCACACTGCTGGGTCCAATATGTAACTAAAACTATTTTTTTTTAACTTGACCAGTTAAGTCCCACCGAGCTTTATAGCTCTTTTTCAGAAACGACCTGGTCACAAATGAAATCTCAACAAAGTGGCTTATCACGTGCACATTTATAGTAGCCAAATACTCGAAATGCGTATTGATTCTAAATGTGAAGGGGGAAAACCCGAAGAAAAATGTACGCGACCACGAGGAGAGAGACACGCAAACTCCAAATATACAGGTGTCAGGGTTGGGGTCGAACCTACAACCTCCTGTATAGCAGGTGAGATAGTTAACATCTCGCCACCACAGCGTGTATCTCTCTATCTCAGGGCATTTATAATAGCCATGCCAAGGCAATGAGGCCAGTATAAGTGAGACCCTGTGTTTAAGTCCAAGGGCTGTGGGTATCCGTTTCAATTACTAAGGCACTTAAGTGCCATATAAATGGCACCGATTATATTATTTGCAATGCATGCAAATCCCATTCAAATCACATGGAGCAGAAATGGGTACACTACATTGAAATTGATCGGCAGGTCACATACGGTGGGGTAAAGTGTGGGTATTTGACACCTCCAAAATATCTTCTCTCGAGAGGGGCTCTCTAGAACTCCCTCTAGCAGAAGGCCTTTTGACCCAACAGTGGTGTTAACAAGCAATTGCAAGGCTGCACCTTTACCTTGGCATGCAAATCAGACGCCAATGTTTTTCTAGGCAAAGGGAGCAAACAAAGCAGCGGGCGACGAGTCGATTTTTTTCATATCTAACATTAGTGGCAAATTGTGAGAATTCATCCGATCGCCCAGAGTGAATCAACACATGTTTAGTTAGTAATCAATAACCGATGACCAGACGAACAACTGTGACGATACGGGGCGTCAATTGTTAAATCGGCCTGCGTTGTCGCGCTGCGGCGGCGGCGCGCGGTGCGTCACTGCGGCCGCGTGGCAAGGTCACTTCGACCACCAGCTCGGTTCCCTCCTTTGTTTTCCCCCCCCCCTAAACCCTTGGGTACGGTAATCCACGCGCTTATATTTGAACGTCGATCTCTGAAACGCCGGGCAAGTGCTCGCGATAACATGTTTGTTGGAGGCGCAATCGAACGTCACGAGCTGCGCTTTAAGAGTCCTGCTTTAGTTGCCAGTGTTGAGGGGGCCGCGGTGGCGTGACGTTCACTACCTCACCTGCTACGCAGCAGGAGGTCGCGGGTTCAATCACGACCATGACGCCTGTATGTTTGGACTTTGCATGTCTCTCCCCGTGGATATTTCTCCGGGTCCTCTGGGTTTTCCCTCTATATTTAGAAACATGCATTTCGAGTATTTGGCCGCAATAAATTCCCACATGATGAGAAGCCACTTCGTTGAGCTATCAATTCTGGCCAGGTAGCATATGAAAAAAAGCTACATAGCTCAGTGGGCTTTAGCTGGTAAAATAAAATGTTTACACCATTGGAACCTCATTTGCCAGAAGAAAAAATATGATAATTGTTTTTTTACCCTTTTATCTGGCAACAAAACTGACACCTTTTTTACAAGGAATCATGTTTGCATTGACCACAATACCTGCGGTCATAATGCGTCATCTGGTCCAACACCATGTGAGACTAGGCTCTAAGGAAAGCTGTCTCGGGTGTGGACCAATCAACTTCAAGGACAGTGCATACATTATCAGAGTTATGTTTTTTTTTGCATTATGACTGCAGGTATTGTGGTCTATGCAAACATGACTCCTTGTAAAAAAAGGTGTCAGTTTTGTTGCCAGATAGAAGGGTAAAAAACCAATTCTCATAAAATGTTTAGTTTAGTTTAGATAACTTATGGGCCCTGTATATACCGCATCGTAAAACTGATACATCATCAGGTTGTACTGCATCCGTTTTGGCGGCTGTGTGCTGTATCACTCTGCGGCCGTGCGCTACGGGTTACACCGCTAATGTGTTACTCGGCATGATGGCCGAAGCTCCCAGCGCATGGTGCGAAACGTCACACACCGTGACCAACAACAGGCGGTACAAGCCGAAAACACATCAGAGAAGTTGTATAGAGGTTTAAATTGTTACAACAACATGAATATCGTGTTATTCATTATGCTACCGTTGTAGGACAACATGGCGATTGCAAATGATATAAGACGATTCACTTGTACCTATCAAATTTCTACTAATTTCTACAGTGGAGTCTACTAATTGCTACAGTGGTTACAAGTCAAGATTCAAAGTAATTTCAGCTCAGATGAGCCTTGAGGCACTGGTGCACACCTCCTGTTGACAGCCATGAGCCAGTGGTGGAAATTCCACATTTCAATGGCGGGGGCGAGTCTATCCATAGGACAACCATTGTTGGCTTCCCCACAGAGTGGTACTCGTTTGATCGACACGAGAAGGTTGAAGGGCTGAGTTAACTCAACCTGACGATTGCCCTCCACTGCCGAGCCACCAGGCCAGAGAGAATAAAAATAGTAACATCACCAGCAACAATTATGTAATTATACATAAAGTTCTAGATTTGAAGCTTTCGTGACTGCAAGGATTCATACTCTTAGTTTTTTCGGTAAAGTCACGTAGGTAAAAAATGAAATTAAAATTAATAAAAATAAAATAATAAAAATCACGAAGTTTCGGAGGCAACACAAGTCTCCGTCATCAGGTGGGACCGTCACAGCTAGATTTGCTGTATCAAGTTGCCTCCGAAACGTCGTGATTTTTATTTTATTATTATTTCATTTTCATTAATTTTTATTTCATTTTTTACCTACGTGACTTTACCGAAAAAACTAAGAGTATACATAAAGTTGATGAAATGAAGAGGTGGATTAGGGCAGGTTTGAGCACTTATTGGAAGCTTAACTCGATAAGGTAAAGCACCACACAGCATTGTGCCTGCAAAAGATATGCGAATTAGTCTGTGCAGCCTTTAAACTTTTACAAGAATGTGTCAAATTCATGAACGTGACAAAGCAAACGAAACACAAAACTGAGAAGTGTGCAAAGACGCGTGTGGGGAGCTGTTTTGCTTGGCTTTCAGAGCCCCCACGCCCCTAGCCTCTAAGAACCTCAGGGTGAATTCGTGAGAAATTCTTATCTACTATTCTACCATAAATGCTCTTGGTTGCAGGACAACTTTATCGCGGTTTCTGGGCACAGCAGTAAACTCTACCACTCGCGCTCTGTTCAGAAGCGTGAGCGGTACGTGGCCACGTCTGACCGTACGCTGTACTTTCCCATGGTTTTTGTTTTTCAATAAAATACAGGTGGTCTCTGGTTTACGACGTTGATATTATTCGACCGTGGATCGATTCACAACGCAGAAACTTAATTTACGAGGCATCTTTTCCGACACGACTCTGAACACATTTCAACAGTCGGTCTTGTCACTTTGCGTGGAGCTTTTGTTATCCTCATGTGGTTTTGTGGATTTTTACCTCCTAAACCCTGTTAAATATGGCCGATAAAAGTTTAAATCACAAGTGGTGTTTCTACTGTTTTGAGAGTTTATGAAAAAATAGGGTCAGGATTTACGACGGGGTTTCCAGGAACGCATTGTGGCGGCGTCGTAAAAGCATGGATCACCTGGACTTATTTCTCTGCCCCAGAGGAATGATAGTATGAGTAAACACCCATCCAGAAATTCAACTTGTCGCCACTGCAAAGCCAACACCATCTGCTGCCTACTGTCCACTCCTGGTCCCCATGTGTTCGTGTATCCGTGTATCCATGTCCCTCAGTGTGTCAGTGTTTCCTTATGTTCATGTACCTGTTGTGTTGGTGTATCCACCTCTCTGTGTATTCATTACAATACGTCCACGTGTGCTTGTTTGTGTATTCGTGTGTCCGTGTGCCTATATGGCTGCGTGCAAGTGGAGAGGTTGGGGGGGGGTAGGATGAACACGAACGGACAAAAAGGACCGCCTGTACGTCTGATAGGAAGCATAAGTGGACCTGGGGCAGGACACGTCACGAGAAGGGTTGACAGCCGGTGGTCGAGACTAACAACGGAGTGGCGGCCAAAGGAGGTAACGCGCCCGACAGGACGATGACCACGAGAGATGGAGCGATTAAATCAGCTCATGCGGAGAAGCCACATGTGTCAGTTGCATCGCGTGACCATGAGAGATGGCGACAGCTTGGGGTGGAGGGGGGGGGGCTTTGCTCCAGCAGTAGGTAGACCGTGGATGATGATTACGATCGACTGTATATTAGGTCTGACGCAATTCCCTGATAAACATTATTTATGCATATAAGCATTGATGATTCATGATGTACACACATTTTATGAGACAATAAATGACGAAAGAATACAAATTAGTTGCTAAAAACGAGACTAAGATTGTGGAATGGTTAATGGCCCATTAGGTTAGTATAATTATTGAAACAAGTCCAGACAGACAAATCTAGAATTAAGAAAAGTAGAGTTTGGAAAATTAGTCAATCAATTCTAGAATTGAAGATTTCGTGACTGCAAGGATCCATACTCTTTGTTTTTTTCGGTAAAGTCACGTAGGTGAAAAAAATATATAAAATAAATTAAAATGAAAACAAATAAAATGAAATCACGACGTTTCGGAAGCAACACAAGCAACCGTCATCAGGTGTTGACTGCTCCAGCAAAATTACGCGACTTTACAGAACAAAAACAAAGAGTTTAGTCAAGCAAGTTGATTAATCAACAAAAATGTATAATCGACTAGTATTTCATCACACGCTTTTACTTAACTCACTCCGTCTGTTGTCGTATCCTCAAATCTTGTAACTCAATTTCAACCGTCTTCCCAATGTCGTATCGACTGCAAACTTGGTATAGGTATGTCATACTGATGACAATATTACATTCTATCATTAAAAATTCTAAAAATATATTTTAAAACAATCTTTTTTACGGCTCTAATTGTCCACGCTCAACTGACGTTGGCTGTAAATCACCACGGGTCCCCTACGTTGTGGCAAGCCTCGGGGCCACTTCCTGGAGTCGTGGAGTTCTGCCATTACTAGTACGGTACATTTCATTAAAGCGTGTTTTAAAAAAAAAGTTTTTTTTAATATTACTTATTTCTGATTGTTTACTTCGGCCCCTTAAAAAATAGCAGCCGCCCATCCACATCCTGCTTCCCGAAGGCAGGAAACCCCACACAAGCCACGCCCAGAGTAACATGGCTGATGATGCCGATGACATCATCAAGCAATCACCTCCCGTCCAGCAGCACACATGTGAACAGAGGTGGGACTTTTATTTGCAGCTACAGTATTTCTGTGTTATCCGAATTAGTCGAGCAATTAAACCTACAATTGACAGCAGGGTTATTCCACGCCAACTCAGAAATTAGGCATTTCGTTTTTTTGGCATCTACATTGAGCCCAGGGTGAGTTTTCTAGTCAAGGTCATATTTTTATTTTAGGTTGACCCTTGTCAGGTCATAGCTCGGATGAAATATTAAAAAATGACGAGCATTTCTCAACTCAGCGAGCCCAAAACTCCCCAGGTGATTTTTTTTCTGGCAAAATTTGAGATGGTTAGGCAACAGCTCTGGTTGAATTTGGCATGGAATGACCCAAGCGCGACGGAAAATACAAGCAAGACAGAGCGCGACGGAAACAATAAACACGAGAAGAGCATCGATTCGCAGAAGAGTATCGATCCTTGAGTTGAACTGTGACAAATGCATTGAATCACCGGGGAGAGTGAATCACAGCGTGCCCGCTTCATATAAACACAACACGTCAACGATACCACGTTGATTTCCACGATATGGCAGTTATCGTGATATCAGCTACCCATAACGTGAGCAAACGAATCACGAAATAGATATTTTGCAAAATAGGATGCTACGTTTGTTGTGAGCCTAGTATCGTAGAATAAAAAAATATATTAGTTTACATCGGGGCTCTACACGCGATGAACGACTTGCATCATATCTCATCTCAAACATTTTAAAGAACACCCCCCAGTTGCACACAAGGTGACTTAACACTTGGCCTGCAGGCAGACATTATTCTGCCAGTAGGGGTTGATGAAGTGCTATGTAGAAATACCAGTGAGTAATTTGCAGTGTAATGTTATCGAATGTGGCAACATTTGAATATGACGCAGGCAACACAATTGACACCTCGTTTCGAAATGATGTCTAGGGATCTGTTACGTCAGCTACGAAACAGATGACGCGTAGTAGTATTTTTTGGTCAATACACTCCACAGCAATGATCAGGGCGGTTTGCCGAATTTGAACCGCGAACCCCTGCAACAAGTGGCAAACGCGCTCTTGCCGGGCCAAGTCATCGCCCCCAGTCGCCATATCGTAGCGAGCCGAATAGAAACACAGCCGTCAGTAGCGTTGCAAGCATGCAGAAGAAATGAGAACCACGCTGTCTCAGCGTTCGTCTCACCGGTCCACTGTGGTCAAACTCTGCCCTCACTTCTCCATCACCCCCTCCTAACCAGCACACAGATATCTCCCCATACTTTGACCCTCAGCTGACTGTACACTCATTTCACGAGGAACACTCCCAGGTAAACACATAATGCTCACACATGCATACGGCCCCTCATGATCGACGGTAATCAAAACAGCTGGTGCAGAGTTCAAAGCAATGGCCCTGAGCCAGAGGGAAATGAATAACAACACCCAGCTTTGCAATCTCAACCTAGCAGATCAACGTTGCTGGTTCATCAACCCACAAAGGAAATCTCTTCCTTCAGGCACACCCAGCCCCAGAGATTGATCGCAGAACTTCAAAAGGTTCTGGCTCAAATCACTGATATGGGTATCAACCTCCCTGAGAGACATACAGACCAGGACTTTACCCTAGGTGAGAGAGTTGCTGGTTCAGTGTCCTGACAAAGCCATCTGTTCTTTCAGGCCAACCCAGCCATAATCACAATCCCTGTCCGCGCACAGCCAGCATTGTGCCATATTACGGTACGGGTGGTTTTCCGCTGGCTATTTCCCTTCTTGAACTAAACCGCGTAAACCTGGCCTCACAAGACATCTGAATTTTGTCCCAGGACCAAGCAGAGCCAGCGGCCGGGCTAATGACGCCAAGCGAGTATGGCGTGAGGACACATGGCATCACCGCATCATCCCCACGTGTGTTCAAGCGACGTCAGCAGCACGCCTCGGCGTCTGCGGCGGAAAGTATGACCTCGCCCACACCTTGCGGGTCATTGGGGAGAGGAAAGAGCCATTTTGACATTACTTGTCACTGATATTAGCCGTGGTCGGTAATCGAATTCGGGTTAGTTTTTGTTATCACGCAGCACGATAACCGCCGCACCCCTGGTGTGTGTAGGGTAGGATTATTTTACACTCGGATTTGTGGAGAGTTTTTTAATGATTTACAACTAAGGGAAGGGGACTTAACTCTTGTAAAGACAATTCAATATGATCGGAACTTTAAGTTTAATGTTTCGTCGCTATTGGGGACATACCCCGATTGAAAACCGGGAAGCGTTTATCACAGGCTTGACTAAAGTTCGACAATAAATTCAACAAAGTTTGGCCTTTTTCCCATGGCGATGACGTCACACGCCATGCGCATGCGTCTGATGATATCATCACATGTGATGCCACGTCAGGTGCAACGCGATGTCATCATCTAATCTGGCTCCAACGCTTACGTCATTCATCATCATCATCATGAGTCATGGTCAATCCACTGCTGGATGAAGTCCTCCCCAAGCCACTGCCATCTCTCATTCTCCTGCGATGCAACATTCCACCCAACACCTGCGCAAGAGCAGATTTCATCGCTCCATCTCCCCGGTGACAGACCTCTCGGGACGCGTTCCATTCCTAGGCCGCAGTCAATATTCTTGACCATCGCACGTCAACCCTCTGCGTTTGGACTACATCAAAGGGTTGCTGAAAACTTGAAAGACACGCAAACTACAGCCAGTGGTGCGGTTTGCACAGAGGCAAACGTGCGCTTTGCTGACAGCTCGCCGTTGCTGGCTGCTAATTAAATACGTCCAAGGGCAAACGCATACGGAAAGCGTTACATCACCCCCGTTGGGTTGAATTCAGCATTTCCATTGGCTGCAGGGGGCGATGTGAAGCGAGTAAGTAAATGCAACTTACACAACATCAAAATAATCGATGCATGCATCGCACGATTCGATTCGCGTGTATCGTGAACATGAAGATCGATTTTAATCGCTGGATCCACACATCGTTACTTGGCCCAACTCTAGCCAGCTGCTCGCAATCGGAAGGTTGCGCATGCAAATGGTTGCAGGTTGACTCAGCCGATCGCCCCTCCGCCGTTAACAAAATGAGTACTAATTTTTAGGGAAGTCAACGGCGATTTGTCCTGTGGGTCAAATTGCCCCCACCATACGAATGTAGAATCTCCACCGCTGGCTCAGGCCTGTGAAGGGGGGAGATGAATGCCATCCTCACCGCTAATCTTGAGCAGGAAATCATTTTGGCTTCCCCACATCCGCGATACGTGCACAGAATCGTGTGTGCGGTATGCGAATTCTAAGCAAACGACGAGCAATTGGTTCATCAATGGAATCTCGGCCCCGAATCGTGACGGGTTATCAAATGGCAAGGAAGGCTGGGGGTGAATCGGTGGGCAGTTGCTCCGAGCCACGCGGCGGAAACCGACAGAGAGAACCCTCGTCAACAAACAGAACCGCGAGACGAGCGACCATCGCTTGATGACTCGAATCGTGACCGATCCCTGGAATTGCCAGGGAAGGCGGAGAATCACCACAAGGCTATTCCGCACCGTGCGGCGGACAGAGAGATAGAAAGAGGGGGGAGGAGCGGGAGTCCTCACGTACCATCTCATCCTCCTTCCCCTCGTTCACCACCGTCTCGTCCTTTTCCGAACTTCCCATCTTCGTTCAGCTGCAGGTGAGGTGTGGTGGTGGTGGGAGGGGAAACACGCAGACAAAAAACACGCGCGGGCGGACGGGCGTTAGGACGCAGAAACTCGTGAACGAAACACACGCGCACGTTCAAACGCAAACACCGCAGACGCGGAGCAAAAGGAAGTTCGCGGGGGTTTGTAAAGCCTGTGTCAGTCCAGGCACTAATCCAATGTAAATGAAGTCCTTGATATCCAGCCCGAGAGTCAATGACCTCTCCCTCCGTCGGTTCACTGTGGCCAGTCGGGGCAATCAACAAGCGTCACAGGTTAAAATCCCGGGGATAGGTGTTTCTCATCTCACAGAGGGCTCATAATGGCTGTGACAGAGACGCTGAGCCAACCACAACAAGGTCCGGTGTTCAAGTCAGAAGTGTCGGCGTTGATCTGTTTCTCTGGAGGCTCATAGTGGGCCTGGCGCCCATGATTAAACCGGATTCTCAAGTGTAGCGCGTTGATGGTCTCAGCCCGTGTCTTCACCTCATTCTATAGATGAGCTTTGAGAACAAACGATGACGTCTGCTATGCCACCTATTATTGCCGTGCGATGAACCATGTTTGGAAAACACATGTTTTCAACCGTCGAAAGTAAAATATTACCCATGACCAAATCGCTGGGAATGCACCCAACACCATCATATCTCAGATGCTAAGCAGGATTTTTGGCCAGGATTGTGCTTGGGTGGGAGCAACCACCACTCATAAAACAAAAGCTGCGGCGGCGCCTACATTGTGGGGTGCAGAGGCAAGTTGCAGAAATATCCATCGCTGTTCTGAAATTCTACACTGCCTGCATGCATCGCCAAACCTACCTCTGACCGGCGTGGCAAGGTACGGTCAAGTAATTCTCACGACCTCACGGGGCTTGGAGAGGCCGTGATGAAGCAGTGAATTGACCATGGCCAGGAGTCGGCAACCTGCGGCTCCGGAGCCACGTGACTTTTTAAAGTCTGCTTCGTCACATTATTGATTAAGTATGTATGTATGTTGAACTAATTTCATACCGTACGAAGCCAACCGTCTTAATCGGAGGTGTGGGGGAAGGACAACAAAGTCAACACAAAAAGCAGTTCTAAAGTACCCTTTAGAAATCGTATTCAAATGCATTGCGGGTAATTTTATTTATTTTCTTTCTACGTGACTTTACAGAAAGAACCAAAGAGTAATTCCTGCAGTCACGAAAGCTTCGATTCTAGTTTGAACCACCTCTACGGGGAGGATTTCCTCACAACTCACACTTAACATCTAATTTAGCAATCTTTGGGAGAATGTAATCGACCAGGTAGGGTGTTGACTGTTGTGTTAGCCAACTCTCTGTGTTGTATTGCATTATATTTCTAAGTTTACTATGTTTTTTTCTCATTCATTCTTACCTGATGATGGTTGCTTGTGTTGCAATCGAAACGTCGTATTCTATTATTATTTAATTTCTTTTCTTTCTACGCGACTTGACCGAAAGAACCAAAGAGTGCATTGCGGATCTTGAAATAACTTTTTTTTACCGGATTAACAAAAATGTCTCTTCTTTTTACTTTGCTTACCGAACCCTGACCACGGCCGATTGACAGCGATGGCTTGGGCAGGCCTCTGTCCAGAAGTGGATTGACAGACGGGGCTGTACGCGCACACGTGCGTTCCACAAGTCCTGCACACGCTGCCGGTTGTTCCCACGACTTCCTAAAAAAATACGCAAAGAGCTCTCCTTAAAAAGGTCAATTGGTCGAATTGTCGCAATGCAGGTTCTTCGTGGAAGAGTCGAGAGGGGGCTCGGCGCGGCTCCTCTCCTGGGGTGGAGGACCCAACGGCGCTGCACATGTATGCCCGTGTGGGATGAGAGAAACGGCTCTGGCATGACCGCTGTAGTGGCCGTCACCCTCCAGAGCCGTTCCACAGAAAGCAGCGTGAAGTCGTGCCGCTCGCTGCGAGTTCCACAAGGAAGTTCTCTCGGTTTCAGGACAAAATTATTTCCTATTAATGTTATTATAATAGGCTTGTTTACCCTACGAAAGACCCACTCAGTGACAAGACTCTTTTTTTCGGCAAGGTGCTGCCCAGTTTCCTGCAACAAGGTGCGATGCTGCTGCTGCTGCTACGTGTAATCCCAACCGGGTACTTTGCGGGTCGTTTTTCAGTTTCGGGAAATTTGTTGTGCATTACCAGTTAAGTTGCATGGGGGGGGTTTTTTAGTAACTACGGGAGGAAACCAGAGAACCTGGGAGGGAACGGATGTAGAACAGTGCGGGGGGGGGGGGCGGGGGGCATACAAACTCCACACAGAAAGGCTCCCGAATCTGGAATCGAACCCGGGCCTTTCTTGCTGTGAGGCACAAGCTTTACGACTGCATCACCCTGCCTCTTCGTCCAAAAGGAATTTAACATAAAAAAAACATCTACCACAATCCACCGCTGCATGAATGCCTCCCTCCGCCATACCAGCCATGGGGGTTGTTCGTTCGTGTTTGATCATACTTCACCACGCCGGCCGGCGCAGGTTGGTGAAGAGGAAGGGCAGGGAGAAGTACCAGTTTTGACATAACTCGCCAAACTTATATTAGCCGTGGCCAGGAATCAAATTCAGGTTGAAGGTTTCGCAGTGCAGCGCCTTGACCACTGCGCCACCACTGCCGCCTCCATAATTTATAGTAGGTGGCTGTAAGTGGGGTTTTGCCCAGCACAGTCCACCTTTCCACGTTCGCCAGTCTCCTCCATTCAAATGCAAATTAGGTTGCTATGCACTGCCTGGGCCTGACAATTGGTAAAAAAAACATCACGCTCAATGTAAAGAGCTCACATTAAGTGCGGGAGACCTTGTTGAGGCGGTGAGGCGGCCCAAGCGGTTGATCGCTCGCCGATTGTTGCATGGGTTCGAGATTCTAAACCGAGAGGCAGCCCTGGTTATTACTGCGGTGTGTAATAAACCATAAAATACTACGTGCGGTCTGCTTCGCAGTGGACGTTAAGGCTCCCTTGACGTCTTTCACGAAAGGCCATTGTGTGCCGGTGTCATGCTTCACATTTGACAAAACTAGAATTTCAGCAGCCCATGGCCACCTCATACCAGCTCCTATGGAGGGCTTCTCGGTGCTTCGCGCCTTGCCCATCGCCCCCACTGATGTCGTCTTCTTCCCCCCCCCCCCCCAAATATGTGCAGATATTACTGACACGATTATATGTAGGGTCAGAGGCGTAGCTAGGGGGGGCAGGGGGGTACATATGTCCCCGGGCGCCAAGGTAAAGGGGCGCCAAAATGAGGCTTACAACGTTACATTATAACTTATTGTGGCGGGCGCGGCAGCCTGAAACTACTGCACAAATCTACACCTCAACCTAAAAGTTTATATATCCCGCCACACACAGCCTACATGTCATGTAATTACATTTTGGTATGTGATTAAACGGGGGGGGGGGGGGGGGCGCCAATTTTATAGTTTGTCCCCGGGCGCAAAATATCTTAGCTACGCCACTGTGTAGGGTGTGACTTTTTTGGGGGGGGAGGGATCGACAATTTGTTGAAACCTGTTGGAGCAACGTTTTACACCCCATATCTGGGGGGGGGGGGGGTCCACTTTCTATAACTTTTTCATTCAGGCCTTTTGAAAGGTTGAAGGACAAATGGACAAACGGAATGCCGGGCTTTTATAATAAGATTCGCAAATTATAAATTGGGATTACAACATGGCAAATATCGCCTCCTCTTTGCAGATCATCGAGCTTGGGCAATCGTTGGGAGCACCGGTTCTGGCTGCCTCTATCTTCGTCTGTGGCTTCTCGTGCTTCCGTTGCGCGTGTTACAAATTGTACAGCGTTGCGAGATGCAATTTGCATAACCGACTACGTAAAATAATAAACACGTTATGCTGTGCTTGCGTAGTCTGTCTGCGCCCACTTTTTTTCCAAAAATGTTTAACAAAACATATTAGGAGAATGGGAGTGAACTGAGGGCCGAACACGATGACCTACTTACAGTGCTGCACCCCCTAGCAAACAACAGCCATGGCACCGTGGTCTCGTCACCGCCCATTCAAACACCACCTGCGATTACAGCCCCACGACTTAGCAACAGCATCTCGTGACCATGTCTTATAATAATCAACGTGATATTTTTCGATTTAAAGCTTTCGTGACTGCAGGGATTCATCTTCTTGGTTCTTTCGGTAAAGTCACGTAGAATGGAAATAATAAAATAATAAAAATAAAACATAATAAAATAATTCTCACGACGTTTCGGCAAGCAGCCGTTCTCAGGTGGACAACAGGTCTGTCGAGGAGACAGAGTCTGAATGTCTCCTCGACAGACCTGTTCTCCACCTGAGGACGGCTGCTTGCGTTGTGGCCGAAACGTCGTGAGAATTATTTTATTATGTTTTATTTTTATTATTTTATTATTTCCCTTCTACGTGACTTTATCGAAAGAACCAAGAAGATGAACGTGATGATAATTAGAGATGCTATGGTCCAGCTTAAATCTTATTTCAGGCCAATGACATTGAACCTCGATAAAACCAGTACCGCAGAGTGAACGTCAGACCATGTGCCTAAACAACACACAGCGATACAGTGGATCCTGAAGACACGTCGGAGAGCTACCTGTACGGCACAACCTCCATATCCTACGTGGGAGCAAAATGAGTAACGTGCAGAGCTCTTTTTAGAGAGTCAATGGCGGTCATTGCAAATATCACGAGGCCAACCTGTCAAATGGAGGCGAAGAGGTCGTGGATGATGCCACCAGACCTCAGCCTTCCCCCCTTCCTTCCTCCTGTCGGTTCGCGCGCAATTGGGCGGTGGTGTAATTTTAAAGTGCCGCGGGGTAATTTCTTGTTCCGTCAATACGTACATCCATTAGTTCACAAAGTGACTTCACTGCAAGGAGACACTGCAGCACGTTGACTCCGGCTGCGATACACAGGTGTCGGCGGATCACTCTGTGATGGCACCTGTACTACGAAACACCTATCGGCAGGAAGGCAAGGCAGCACTTGCACGAGGCAGGATAGCAAGTAGGTTCCTGACAAGTTCCATGCGTAGCGAACTGTGCGAGCGTTCTCTCTTGGAAGGCATGGGGTTTTCTCCGGTCACTCTAGTTTTCATCCACAGAACAAAGATATTCAATAATCGATCGGCTAAAATGGAAACAAAGGATGGCACTGACAAAATACGTCTCAAAATTCAACAAGACATTCCTAGTAACAACATAAACATTCTCCCACCAGTGTAAAACATTAGCCCTACTTGGTGGTGGCACAGGTGTAACTTTCTGTCCCGCCCCTACTGGACATCTGTGACAAAGAGCTTCATAGCTCATCGGATTTCTCCAGGAAAATGAAAAGATTCTGATTCTGTTAAAGCACGTGTCTCAGAATCACAAGGTTGTGAGTTAAAACCTTGGTCATGGCCGACAAACAGAAATGGGCATCACTCTGATGGTTGCTCTGTCAGACTGGCTCCTGCCACAGGGATTTCGGATACAGGCTGATTCAAGACTCACCGTGAGACTCGGGAGTCAACAAGCATTGTGGCCTTCAAGACGATGCAAAACTGAATGGGATGTCCTTAAAAACAATAAAATCCACGTATTCACTTCTGGAATGCATTTAACCGTTTTTCAAATTAACCTTATGGCGGGACCCCGGGGTCCCATAAGCCCCCGGGTCTCGCATAAACATTAAATTATAATGTAAACAAAAACTTTGCTCTTTTTCACCAATGGGTTTGAAGGATGGTGGCAAGTGTTGTCTTGTTAAACTATGCCTTTAAAACTTCAAATCTAGATTATGCCTTTAAAACTGAAAACTACTTACCTGCAGTACCTCTATTTGAATACACTATCGAAAAAATAATTTACACCCCTCTGTCAATCATCGCATTTCTCAGTGTGGATTTGTGAACACACTTTGTAAACAGCACATAAAATAGTACGCGTTTTCAATGCGCTGTTCATATTGTAACAAGCGTTTATACCAATGTTACTCTACAGAGTAGTGGGTCGCCGCTCCTCTTATCCGCATTGATACGAGCGGTATGTGCGGACGATGGCTTACCCGTAAAAATAACTATCAGCGCAGATATATACGGACAAGAGAAGTATTATCAAACAGGAGGAATTAAGAGTGCAACGCATCTCATCTGTTAAATAACTGCAGGTAATAGGATTGTCATCGATTGATCCTGGCTGCAGACATTGGTAGGTCACAAATAATAATGAAGATAAGGCAGCAGTTTCCCTGTCTTACGCATAACGTTATGACAAATAAAGGACTTAAGTAGTGTAGGCAGTTTTAGCAGCAGCTTTGGATAAGACTTATCATCCTGCCCATACCCGAGCATGGAGTGCATTCGCTTGTTCAGCTCTTGTGCGCATTCGTCCTCGCTGCTGCGCGTGGACACGACATGACAACAGAATGATCCGTGCCAGGCGGGTCGCGGCGTTTATGTGCACGGTGGGACGGAGTCGCCAAAAATTTAATTCATTACGATTTCATTACGAATTGACTTCCGTTTATTCGGGACCCGGGGTCCCGCCATAAGGTTGAAATGCCGATGACTCATTCATTGAAAATTCAGTGAATCCATTACCTCATGTCACTCACTACCCAACATCACCCACCCAGACTATTTAAAGTATTTACAAAGTCACAAGCCACCCGAAATGTAGAAATATTCTGGTCTTAAACAAGCATCTTGTTATTTTGAGCTCACCTCGTATTTTATACAGCGATGATGTAGGTTTGGGAAGCGCTTTATCCAGCGGTCGATTGATCTGAAAAAAGAGCTGTACAGCTCAGTGGGCCTTAGCTGGTAAAATAAAAAAAATTAAAGTAGTTTTTAGCATTATCGACATTCTTCCCAACAAGATTTTACTGTTTTCTCCTGGACGTTTCTGTTGTGCGTCGTCACTCTAAGATGTTCCTTGTTCATGTTTTTGTTTGTTGCGGTTGCACCCGGGTCAAGAGCCTCATGGCTCATAGGGCTATACCTAATAAATGAAACTGAAAAACGGAATCATGAGCTGATGATGAATAATCCACAGCCCTTGTTGTCAGTCGACTGCTAGATATGACTGCCACCACATGGCACGTCAGTCATAGTGGGGGTTATTTTTTACCACACTTTACCAGGCTTATTCTCAAGCAATTTGAAATACCCGCCAATGGCTTATGGCCATCGAGGTTACTGATGCCCATTCTGTGGCTCGTTAACGAAAAAATAATCCTAAATCCGGGTCTCCATTCATTCATGCAGCCACAATAAATGAGTCACAACCACAGTTACATAATAGGCACTCAGGTGTACAGCCAACTCTGTGTCTGTACACGCGAGTCTGTGTGTGGCCAGATAGAGGGGGCTCAACTCCTAGCGTGGCACAGGCTAGAGGAGAAATGGGCTTATGTGATACACGAGGATGTGGAGCTGAGTGAACTTGAATGGTACCAGCGGTGCCAAGATCGGCCTCTGCGGAGGAGGCTCGCAAAGGACGCTGCTACTGGGCAGTTGGAGGCAGTCGCCCTCCACCAACAGCGGAGGGCAGATGAGCGACGCTCACAACAACGGACAGAGTGCCCGGGCGGTTAAAATACAGCAATTTGGCACAATATGGAGCACAGGTGTTGCACCTGCCGGCCGTCTCAGTCAGTCAACCCAAGGCACCTATGACCTGCCAGTAGCGAGCCTTCGACACTTCACGTGGCCTCAATGTGCACCTAGCCTGGCACAGGCGCCGTGGTGCAGTCGCCGCCACTACATGTTGCTGTGTGTACACACACACAGTACACTACACATGGTACACACACAGTACACACACACAGTACACACACACCGTACACTACACACGGTACACACACACACACAGTACACATACAGTACACACATACAGTACACACACAGTACACAACACACGGTACACACGGTACACACACAGTACACACACACGGTACACACACACGGTACACACACACAGTACACATACACAGTACACTACACAGTACACACGGTACACACACACAGTACACACCCACAGTACACACACACAGTACACACACGGACACACACACACAGTACACTAACACACGGACACACACACACAGTACACTAACACACGTACACACACACAATACACTAACACGTACACACACACAGTACACTAACACACGTACACACACACACAGTACACACACACAGTACACACACACAGTACACACACACAGTACACACACACAGTACACACACACGGTACACTACACACGGTACACACACACATAGTACACACACAGCACACTACACACAGCACACTACACACAGTACACACACACAGTACACTACACAGTACACACACACAGTACACTACACAGTACACACACACATTACAGTACACACACACGGTACACTACACACGGTACACACACACGTACACCACACACAGTACACACACACAGTACACACACACGGTACACACACAGTACACACACACACGGTACACACACAGTACACACACACACAGTGCACTACACACGGTACACTAACACACGTACACACACACAGTACACTAACACACGTACACACACAGTACACTAACACACGTACACACACACAGTACACTAACACACGTACACACACACAGTACACTAACACACGTACACACACACAGTACACTAACACACGTACACACACAGTACACTACACACAGTAAACACACACACAGTACACACACACACGGTACACACACACGGTACACACGGTACACACACACGGTACACTACACACGGTACACACGTGTACTGCGTGAGCAGCACAGATAGTCCAAACACCATGCAGTACACACATACAATGCACAGTTTACACGTGTGTACTGTATTACAGTACACACGTGCGTACTGTAATACAGTACACTGTGTACTATATCACAGTACACGTGTGTACTCTGTAATACATTACACAGTCTACTGTATCACGTGTGCACTGTAATACAGTACACACGTGTACTGTATCACGTGTACTGTATCACGGAGTACCGACAGTCCACGTGTTACACCGCAGTACACACTGCGTCTCCCCGCCGCCGCGTCTCTCCTCACCGCTGTCGCGATGTCAGCTGAGCGCCATCGTCTCTCTCTCGGCGGCGGAGAAAGCTTCGTCCGTGGCCTCGCCTCGTCTCCCCCGTCGCCTCGTCTCCCCTCGGCGAGTTCTATGAGAAGCAGGCGGATAGACAGAGAGAGAGAGAGACAGAGGGAGAGAGAGAGAAGGCCGGGACCGCGTGGGGGGTAGACTCTGGCAGCCACTCTCCCTCCCACTCCACCAGCACTGTACTGTCACTCTCACTCCCTCCCTCAGCTCAGCTCTCTCTCACACTGACGTGGAAGTGACGTAGCTCCCCCCCTCCCCTCAATGCCCCTCCCTCAAGCCCCCTCCCCTCAATCCCCCTCTCAATTTCCCCATCTCAATTCCCCCCTCCCCTCAACCCCCCCACCCCTCAACCCCCGCTCCCCATCTCAATTCCCCCTCCCCTCAATCCCCCTCCCCTCAACCCCCCTCCCCTCAACCCCCCCACCCCTCAACCCCCGCTCCCCATCTCAATTCCCCCTCCCCTCAATCCCCCTCTCAATTTCCCCATCTCAATTCCCCCCTCCCCTCAACCCCCCCCACCCCTCAACCCCCGCTCCCCATCTCAATTCCCCCTCCCCTCAATCCCCCTCCCCTCAACCCCCCTATCAATCCCCCCTATCTCAATGCCCCGTCTCCTCAATCCCCCCTCCCCTCAATCCTCCCTCCCCTCAATGCCCCCTCCCCTCAATCCCCCCTCTCCTCAACACCCCCTCCCCTCAATCCCCCTCCTCTCAAGCACCCTCCCCTCAACCCCCCCCCCTCCCCTTAACTCCCCCTCCCCTCAACCCTCCTCCCCTCAACCCCCCTTCCCCCAACCCCCCCCCCCTTCCCTTAGCCCCCCCCTCCCCTCAAACATCCCTCCAACCCCCCCCTCCAACCCCCCCCGCACACCCCCACCCGCACACCCCCACCCGCCAACCCCACCCCCCCCCCCTCAACGCCCCCCCTCAACACCCCCCCTCTAACACCTCCCCCCCCGTCAACCCCCCCCCCCTCCACCCCCCACCCACCCTCCTGGATTCACAAATTCAACCCCCCGGCTCGCGATTCCCGAATTCAATTCCCGAATCGATCCTCTCGGCTGGTATTTCTCATTATTCGCTCTCAGAAGGCTGTGTGGCTGATGAAATGTGTACAAATAAAAATAAATTGTATTTTTCATGCGGAGAGACAGATATGGGAGCGAGACGTAATATGTGATTTTTTAAATATAAATTATATGCCGTGTGGCTGATGGGATGTGTTAAACCAAATAATCCGAAGCAGTTTTCCAAATTGGCTGGAGAGCTGAGCGGCTGAAGAGCGCCTCCCAACGCCGAGAAGGCGACCCTGACTCGTTTGGCTTCGAGTCTTTCACGAGAGAGGCAGCAGGAAGGCAGAGGGCATCGATCGGTGTTCGTTCCTGTGTCGCCTTCATTAGGAATCGTCAGGTTTTTTCGGTAAAGTCACGTAGGTAAAAAATTTAAATTAATAAAAGTAAAATAAAATAAAAAATCACGACGTTTCGGAGGCAACACAAGCCTCCGTCTTCAGGTGGAACCGTCACAGCACGATAGCTGTATCAAGTGATAGCTGTATCAAGTGATACAGCTATCACTTGATACAGCTATCACTTGATACAGCTATCACTTGATACAGCTATCGCTTGATACAGATATCGTGCTGTGACGGTTCCACCTGAAGACGGAGGCTTGTGTTGCCTCCGAAACGTCGTGATTTTTATTTTATTTTACTTTTATTAATTTAAATTTTTTACCTACGTGACTTTACCGAAAAAACCTAAGAATATGAATCCTTGCAGTCACGAAAGCTTCAAATCTAGAAGGAATCATCAGAGCAGTGGAGCCATGCTGCCATACCTGACGCCTGTTAAAACGAGATGCTAATTTGTGCCACCATTATCGGTACTTATCAGTATACAGTTTGTACTTATATTCCTAATTCATTTTTATATTATCTTCGTGACTTGCTTACCTATTCTCTATTTTGCACTCCGATTGGGTTTTTTTGTATTGTTGTAACTTTCTGATCCGCCCCTACTGGACATCTGTGAAACACATTCCTGCGGAGGGAGCTGGTAGGAACGTTGGGTTGCTCAGTCAATGGCCAGGGTCAACGGCGGCGTGGTGTATTCCGCAATAATGCCCGACTGTGAGGGCGGGCACAAGCCGGCGTGAGTAGGATAAACGTTGAGTTTTATAAGGGTACCACGGGGTGACGAGCCCCTCCCCACCCAGCCCCACCCCCCACCCAGCCCCTCCCCACCCTCCCCTCCCCCCCAGCCCCTCCCCACCCAGCCCCTCCCCACCCTCCCCTCTCTACCCAGCCCCACCCCTCCCATTTTTGGATGCACGACGGACGGGCGGACACAATAATCCCCTGTGGGCTGGTGTAACCAGGAGGTTCCTACCAGTAAAAGATCTTCATAGCTCATCGGATTCCTCGAGTCTAAAGATTCTGAATATGATCAGCCAACGTGAGTCACAGCCCTGTTGAATAAAACATTTAATCCCGAGTGTATCTTTTGCTTAATCACGCGTGAAACTCAGGAGGGTATAAACAACACAAACCCCAACCCATTAGTCAATAACACTGTGGCACTGAATCGAAACGATATAATAGGTGACGTTTTAGACAACGGACCTTCTTCATAGGCCATTAATTGAGATGACGGAGTGGACTAAAAGAGTCGGAGACTGCAAAAGCATGGGGCCGGATGAGAATTGCATTTTTTTTCATGTTTCCTGATGAACAATTTTTTAAATTGCCATATACTATAAACTAAAAACTACTTTTTATTTTACCAGGTAAGGCCCACTGAACGATATAGCTTTTTTTTCAGTAGCGACCTGGCCACAAATGATATCACAATGAAGTGGCTTATACTGGTAGGAACCTCCTAGTTACACCAGCCCACAGGGGATTATTGTGTCCGTCCGTCGTGCAGGGAGGGGCTGGGTGGGGAGGGAGGGGCTGGGTGGTCAGGACAGGGTGGGGTGGGGCTGGGTGGGGAGGGAGGAGCTGGGTGGGGAGGGGAGGGTGGAGAGGGGCTGGGTGGGGAGGGTGGGGAGGGGCTGGGTGGGGAGGGTGGGAAGGGGCTGGGTGGGGAGGGTGGAACTGGGTGGGAGTTGTGGGGCTGGGTGGGGAGGGGCTGGTCACCCCGTGGTGCCCTTATAAAACTCAACGTTTAACCTACTCACGCCGACTTGTGCCCGCCCTCACAGTCGGGCATATTTGCGGAATACACCACGCCGCCGTTGACCCTGGCCATTGACCAAGCAACCCAACGTTCCTACCAGCTCCCTCCGCAGGAATGTGTTTACGTGGAAATGTATACCAGCTATTCTTCACGTACGAACAGTTACCAAGAGAGCATGATATTCGAATCTTTCAAGAGTGACTTGGGTCACCAAAATGGCAATTTTAATTCGATGCAAACAAGGACAAGATCGAAGCAAATATAAATCGGAGTAATACAACGAAGCGCTGCATACATTATGTCCATTGAGCAAACAATAAATCAATATTCAAGAAAATATTTTTCTGTAGCGACAGTTGGCTCAGACAAATTACGTACAGTATTAAACAAAAACTAAATCAAAGTAAAATTAAGTTACGGAAACATCAAAATGGATTTCGGGTGATTATTGCACTAGTGCGTAAACAGGCAAGGTTATATGTCAAATCCAAAAAAAAACAAATCTGTTTAAATTGCGAGGCAAGTGTCAATGTTCCGCTCCAGTTAAAACATTTCTGTTTAGAAATTCCATTCAGGTAACACGTGCCACTCAAGCGAATAATTTCACAAGCAATCATCATCATTGCTTGTGTTGCAATCGAAATGTCGTGATTTAATTTATTTTATTTTATACCTACGTGATTTTACCGAAAGAACCAAAGAGTATGGATCCCTGTTGTCACGAAAACTTCAAATCTAAGCTCTCGTATCTGTGACCATCTTACCCACAGAGCCGATAATCTGCGGGAACTGTAAAGTCCGTGACAAATCATTATCCGTGCCCTAATCATCTGCGGGTTTTCCCACTCTACTTTGCAAAACGGTTTTCCCGTGTCCCGCATGATCACGGAAGAGGGAAGATAAGTAGCAAAACACATTCCTGCGGAGGGAGCTGGTAGGAACGTTGGGTTGCTCGGTCAATGGCCAGGGTCAACGGCGGCGTGGTGTATTCCGCAAATATGGCCGACTGTGAGGGCGGGCACAAGCCGGCGTGAGTAGGTTAAACGTTGAGTTTTATAAGGGCACCACGGGGTGACCAGCCCCTCCCCACCCAGCCCCACCCCTCCCACCCTCCCCACCCAGCCCCTCCCCACCCCACCCTCCCCACCCCACCCAGCCCCTCCCCACCCTCCCCTCCCCACCCAGCCCCTCCCTCCCCACCCAGCCCCTCCCTGCACGACGGACGGACACAATAATCCCCTGTGGGCTGGTGTAACCAGGAGGTTCCTACCAGTATAAAAACGGCTCTTATCGATTCTTTTTTTGTGCCCTAAACACGTGGAATTCCATCGCTTCAAAGGTGTCATTGGTTACTTTCTAAATCTAAATTACAAATTGATGCTGAGATGTAGATTTTTTTAATAGCTTTCACTTACCATTCAATTAGGCAAAAATCCTCGTATATTTACAAATTAGAACAATGGTCGCCCGACATTTGTTAAATGTTTCTATAACTTAATTTGTAATTGCGCTATGAGCAGTCAAATAGTAATCTGCCCTCGTTAACGTACGCTACAGGAAATGTATTACTTAGCATTGATTTACGTTTGTGCAATGTGTTCCATTTATCATGGCACACAGTTGTGTTTGCTCTGATTTATGTTTGATTGCTATTTACATTACTTTATATTGTTTGTTTTGGTTTTGCCATGTTGATGAACCCAAGTCAGGATTGTGACAATCCTGGTCTCAAAAGTTTTCATCTGGATAAATAAAATAAACTGGACAATTTTATATTATTGGTTATTTCGGTAAAGTCACGTAGAAGGGAAATAATAAAATAAAACAATCATTATTTTTTTTATTGTTTTTTATATCTTTTTTATTTTATTATTTCCCTTCTACGTGACGTTACCGAAAGAACCAAGAATATGAATCCCTGCAGTCACGAAAGCTTTAAATCAAAAATTGTACTATTTTAATTCTAGATTTTAAGCTTTCGTGACCGCAAAGATTCATACTCTTTGCTTTCTTTCGGTAAAGTCACGTAGGTACAAAATAAAATAAATTAAATGAAAACAACTCAATTAAATCACGACGTTTCGGGCGCAACACAAGCGTCCTTCGTAGCTTTCGCTGAGTTGTCCCCACCTGAAGAAGGGAGCTTGTGTTGCGCCCGAAACGTCGTGATTTAATTGAGTTGTTTTCATTTATTTTATTTTATTTTTTACCTACGCGACTGTACTATTTTACCGTGACGATCTGCAATTGTATTTTATCCCCCAGCGGATAAGTGGAGTAAAAACCCAAGGTCACTTGGTCCCGACATGAGCGCAGATAAGTGGAGTTCTCCCACATTAGTTAACAAAGTATTTGGTGATGCTGCGTTGGTTAGTGGTGCTCAAGCACAAATAACCACAACTAAACACATTCCCCCATACCATTGTCTTGATGAGCGATGACGAAGGCCCATTGCCCAAAACGTTGCCTATTATATCTACTCTAAAATACTGTATATCATTTAAGGCCACACACACCGTGTTATTTACAATTGTGTTGAGTTTTGTATCATCTCGTGGCAGCAAATTTCTACGATTTTACTTTGAACATAAATAATTGTATTTAGTGCTGATACTCTGTAAGATTGGAGGGTTTGTCCGTCACACCAATGGTTTACTTTTCGCCGATCTCAACCAATGGCCACCTAAAAAAAATGACCATCAGGTCTCCAACTCTCATTATCCACTCCATCTCTTATCGGCTTACTCTCTTATGGCCTTTGAAAAAGAGGAGGGGCATTGCCCGAATCGTCACCTATTATAACGGGTTATAAAGACAACTATGTCCCGTGTAGCCTGTAACAGACAGTAGGGGCAAGTGCTGTTAGCGAGCACCTATGAAGGCCGGCACGGCACACGAGGGGGTGGGTGGCCAACACCACGCCCGACCGCCTTTGTCTTCCCAGTAAGACAAAGACAACCACACACACACACCTTGCTGCTACTGCTGCTATTGCTGCTGCTGTTGTTGTTATTGACGAATGAGTTAATCGTTCAGATTTATCCGTTGACGTTGCCAGCGACGAGTGTGACGTCGACGCGCCGGGCGTGACGTCACAACGCAGGGCGTGACGTCATCGCGCAGGTCCGTCGACTCAGCGCGGCGGAGGAGCGCACGGCGCCGCCTTGCATCATTGCACGTCTCACGAGCGCGCGTGATCATCGCTTGCCGCCGCCTCGCCGCCCCGATGCTGTTCATATAAAACTAAAGATAACAAAGCAACGTCGACGGACAAACAAACAAACAAAAACCACGCGCGCCGTAGCGCGATTAACCAAAAATAATGATGACGTGCGCGTGGTTTCGTTAAGCAATTGCATTGAGTTGGAAGAGCGTTGCGGCGACTGCCGCCGCGTTGAAGGGGAGCGAGGATCGAGGAGCAGCAGCAGGAGGAGCAGGAGCAGCAGGAGGAGGAACAGCAGCAGCAGGAGGAAGAGCAGGAACAGCAGCAGTAGGAAGAACAGCAGCAGGAGGAGCAGCAGCAGCAGGAGGAACAGCAGCAGTAGGAGGAACAGCAGCAGGAGGAGCAGCAGCAGCAGGAGGAACAGCAGCAGGAGGAGGAGCAGCAGGAGCAGGAGGAACAGCAGGAGGAGGAACAACAGGAGGAGCAGCAGCAGCAGGAGGAGCAGCAGCAGGAGGAACAGCAGGAGGAGGAACAACAGGAGGAGCAGCAGCAGCAGGAGCAGCAGCAGCAGGAGGAGGGGGACTGGGAGCAGCCTCGTTCTTGATTCCCCACGCGGAGCGCCGGGAGGAGACGAGATCACAGCGGGGACGACGAGAGAGGCTTGACCAGCAGCAGCAGCGGCAGCGGCACCATCATCATCATCAGCAGGGTTAATATGAGCATCAGCAGCATCAGCAGCAGTTGGGTTAATGTGAGCATCAGCAGGGTTAAAAGCATCGTCATCAGCAGCAGCGGTGGCGGCGTTAATATCATCAGTAGCAGAGTTAATCATAATATTCATCAGCAGCAGCAGCAGCGATAGTATCGTGGTTAATGTTCAAATCATCCGCGGCAGTGTTAATATCAGCAACAGCCTTAGTCTCATCATCAGCGGCAATGTTAATATCACAATGAGCCTTTTATATCATTACGAGCGTAAATATCATCATCAGCAGCAGCAGCAGCGGTCGTATCATCATCACCAGCAGCATCAGCGTTAGTAGCAGCAGCGGCGTTAGTATCAAGAGCATCAGCAGCGGCGTTGATGTCATCAGCATCATCATCATTTACATGAACAACAGCGTTAAATACAGTGATCATTATCAACATATTCAGCATCAGCAGATTTAACATCATCAGCATCATCAATATAATTATTAACATCAGCAAATGTGAACATCATCATTAACGTGAACATCATCATCGTCTGCAGCATTATCATGAATATCGTCAGCATCATTCATATCAACATGATCATAATCAGTAACTGCATCATAACATTTACAGCATCATCATCATGAGCAATATCGTCAGCAGCATCAGCAACGCCACCATCAGCATCATCTACATGAAATAATTAAACATGATAAACACCATCAGAACAACAAAGTACATATAAATAACTTAATCATCACGATTTGCCATCAACAACCGTAACTTCAGCGTCATGGAGTTTGTCTACCTCGTCATACTATCTTCATCATAATCAGCATTATCAAGTACAATATCAACTTAATTAAACATCATTGTCACTAATTATGTAAGGAAGTGTAACAGAAAATTGATGCACAATGCAGTTAGTTATTCGGGGACTGCTGATGGTTTTGGCATATTGCACGAGGACTTGATGCTTTAGTACACGTTTCTGTGCGTTGTTTTAAACTTGCAATGTTTTTGCTTGAACATTTTTTGCTCTGTTACGATGGGTCTACTCGTAATTTCCAGATTCGACAGAGGCAACGATGCGTAGTCGCGGCTCTGTGTATACAGTGCAGGTGTGTACATGTATGTGCCGTATGCGTGTGTGTGTATTAATCTCCTGCGACTGGCCTGCCGATATTGTTGAGAAAGCAATCCGGAGCCAGAGACCAGTAAAGCGCCATGCAGAGATGACATCCCAAACGTACGTAATAGAGGATGCCAATTGTTTACGAGCTGCCCAATGTGGCATAATTACAAGCGTTTGGTCCGTAGGATGAGTTTTGAAGAATCGAAGGATGCCCTGGTGGTCCCACTCTTTAAGATTGATGGGCGGCACAGATTGTAACAACTACCAGGACATCTGTGGGGGTCGCTAGCCCCCGAGATCCCTCCCTCGATAATACTAACGGCCGGACTAACATCATCAATCGCCCCCCCGCTGCTAAGCGAACCGCCGCTAGGCTCCTCACCCAGGGTGTGGGAGCCGTCACCCGAGGATTCCCCTCCACCGCGGGTCCGCGTAGCAGGCATGGATAACCACGCACGCGCACACCCACACACAGCTCTGCACGGCACTCACCCAACCCTGACCACTCACGTTAGGATCGCGCACCTGTGTTACACACGTCGTGAACGTGCGCGCACACACGCGTACAGCTCCACACGCGATACCCACTCCTGCGCCGCTCTGCGCTGCGCTGGCCGCCCACGTTACGATCGCGCACCTTGGGCACGCCGATTACGCACGCCGAGAGCTTACGCAAGTAACGAGCGCACGCAAGCGGGGCACACGCCGACACGACGACTCGTCCCCTCCCCCACTCGCGCGTGCACGTCAACACAAATATCGTACAAGGACGATTCTCCTCTCACACGGCTGCGTAGTCACGCCAACACACCAAAAGTGCTCTCCCCGGGCGTTAACGCACACACCTCCGTACCCGCACAATCGTACAGAGACCACGGCCTTTATGCGTACAACGACCACACACTCGCGAATGCAGTGCACGCTAATACCACGTTCCAAAAACACCCAACAACACGGTTTTGTTACTACGCTCGAGATTTTATTAGCCCTTGCTAACCAACCGAGCCACCCGTGTGTGTGTGCGGGACAGCAAGGCGCTTCTAACCCACACTCTGGTGCCGTGTAGCCCTATTCTATGCTGCGCTCTCTGCTAAACCGCTTTCCTACTCGTCCTTACCCCGAACTAACCCTCTCCTACGGATCCTACCCTCCGCTCTGAGGTGTTGTAAGGCGCGCAACACGATACCGTCTGTAGTCCTTGGTGACCTTGCGGCGCTCAGATCGTCCTGCAGACAATCTAGCGGCTCGCCCGATGACTCCTTCGTCGCTGACCCCGTGTCCAAACTCCAGAAGAAGAGAGTTCCCTACTGCCCCTGCGTTTTCTTTTAAACTATTCACATCAAAGGCTAGGCGCCCCCGTCCCGACCGCCTTGGTCTCTCGACCAATCCTGAGCCTAGGATTTCCCGCTCTTTTGCGATCCCGCCGGCCTTTGAACTTTCTACCAATCAGTCGTCCCGGTTCCTGATCCCAGCTATCTGCCTTGCTGACCCGTGTTTGTGTTTGTATGCGTTTCTAACTGCGGGGCTCTCTGAGCTCGCCGTGGTCGTGCGATCTCAAATCCGCCCACGGCGCCGCAGTGTTACTTGGCCTGGGAAGGGTCCTGTCCAATTCCCTGGCCCTGAGAAACCGTGGGGTAACCCCCCTAGGGGGCCCTCGGGTGAAAACTCAGGGTAGGTGACCCGACCACGAGGCCCTACGTGGGTGCGGGTGCGTGTTTATGTGGGGGGGGTGATGGGGGGCAGTGCGGCGGTGGAAGCCGGGCGGCTCCCTGGCTCGGCCGAGCGGCCCCGTCGCTGTGGCACCACACATCTTCCTCCTCAGTGTGCCGGCAAAGGTCCTGGCAAGGATTATTCAACATCGCCTTGTCAGGCTTGCGGAGCCCCGATGTGGTTTTAGACTGGGGTGGTCCTATGTTGTTTGTTGTCCGTCCCCCGCACCTCCAATTACTACGGTTGACTACGTACTGTGTGAAAGAAGTTCAACATATGTACATACAGATGCAATATTCTCTGTCCGCCTCTTACACCAGAGGTGGAGGGATATTTGACGGGACCTACATCTCTGTGTACATGTATGTGTTATTCCTGCTTTCAGGGGCCCTGCCTCTCTACTTGCAATTATTTTGGATCTTCAAGGTTGTGAACAGGCCTGGGTAAAAATGTGTGGGCCGGTAGTCGAAGACATTTTCTCTTAACCTTGGGGTGCAACAGGTATGTAATGTCCATTTAATTCGAGAAGCTTTCCAAGGCAGTATCGGATACATTTCCATCTGGTACAAATACAATAGGCGGATGCCTGGGTGCAATCAAGGGATTGCTCCAGATTGGTCAACTATGTTACGTATATGCTGATGATCTGGTCATTGCTGCTCACTCTGATGAGATTTATAATCTACTGCTGAACCTGGAGCATGCTAATAAGAAGTGGGGCCGTACTTCCAACCACACCAAAACAAAGCACCTACCTGGATATT
This sequence comes from Lampetra fluviatilis, assembly GCF_964198595.1. Taxonomy (NCBI): domain Eukaryota; kingdom Metazoa; phylum Chordata; class Hyperoartia; order Petromyzontiformes; family Petromyzontidae; genus Lampetra; species Lampetra fluviatilis. The sequence goes on from NC_136280.1 coordinate 13,163,213, forward strand.
TTATGTTATCAAACACCCCTCAACTCTCCATGAGTAATGGGGCAGTTGTGAAGAGAGTAGAATAGTTCCCATTCCTGGCTAGTGTCCATATGACCAGCTCCGGTTTTTCGCAACGGAGGTCTCACTATGGAATCAATCGAGCGGCATCGTTTCATCAGCTGCGTAATGATGTGTTGAAGCTACCTGGCCTATCGCGAGTTTGCTCGGCCAAAGTTACGTGTGCTTGTGAAAAATGCTTCTGAAACGTGGACTCCTTTGAATGAACACCTGCACCGGTTTTAAAGATTCAGGCTGGCCTGCATAAAATCCATCCTGGTTTTAACTGCACTGGATTGTGTGATTATCACAGGTCCTTGAACAATCTAGACCCGGGTCCCAGCGCCTCCGGCATGCAGGGCTGCGTTGGCTGGGTCATGTAGCCCACATGTCCAACCACCGCATGCATAAGCAGCTTCAGTTTGGCCAGATAGAGGGGACTAAACGAGCCCGGCACATGCTAGAGAAGAAAAGGACTGATGCGGCACAGAAGAATTTGGAGCTGAGTGGACTTGCCGATGACTGGTAACAACGGTGTCAATATCGGCCTCTTTAGAGAAGCATTTTGAAGCCCACACGTGGGCAGTTGGAGGCAGTCGCCTACCAGTCACAGCGAAGGCCAGATGAATGACGCTCACAACAAAGAGCAGAGCGCCGGGCATTAAAAACCTCAGCAAGTTGGCACAGCAGGGGGGACAGGTGGTGCATCTGCCCAGAATCTCAGGCAGTCGACCCATGGCACCTGGGTCTGTTCCGTAACCTGCCAGCGGGCGTTTGACACGTCATGTGGCCTCAAAGTGCACCTAGCCTGGCACAAGTGTCGTGTTTGTTGTTGTTATGGCTGTGCATGTACGTAGAGTATTTGTGTGGATGTATTTTTGTGTTTATGTACATGTGCATGGATGTGATTGTATTCGTGTTTTCAGACGTGTATGTTCGTGTGCTTTTATGTGTCTACAGTATATGTATGCGCGTCTGTGTGTTTATGTTATGTCTACATGTGCTTTTGTGTATTTATGTGCGTGTGTGTTTATAATATAATACATGGGAAGCGGTGGTGCAGTGGTTAGCGCGTTGCGCTACGAACCCGGCCACCTGGGGTTCAATTCCCACTCATGGCCAATACCTGCGACGATTACCTGAACCGGTCCTAGGCCTCCCCTAGGTCGACTCAGCCTAAAATTAGTACCTGGTGCGGTGTGTAAACATCGGCACTAGGGACACAAAGGCGGTCGGGCGTGGTGCTGGTCACCCACCCCATCGTGTACCGTTTCCGGCCTTCACATGTGCTCGCTAACAGCACTTGCCCCAACAGTCTGTTAAAGGCTTCACGGGGGGATGTTAAACGACTAAACCGGTAACCGTTCACCATTACCGGTAACCGTTCACCATTATCGGTGCACGGGCACGACAGGTCGGGGTGGGGGGGGGGCTGCAATCGTTTCCCGTGCAAATGCTGTGAACGAAAGCACCGATTACTCTGGCGCGGTGCGTTCCGACCAATTCTCAGCCGAGGTTAACCGGGGCTAAAGGCGCGACCCCGCAAGTTTTGCCGGCTCACGCCGCCGGTGGTTGTAAGCGCCTCACGCTGGAGGGAGCTCCAGAGGGAGGGCATCTGTTCGATGCTATCGCCAGACGCGTGTTGAACTTCTTTCGCTCCGTGCGTAGCCAAACCCGTGCTTATCGGAGGTGCGGGGGAGGGACACCAAACTCGTGTTGGAAGTGGTGACAGGACACCCCACACTTGACTTGAACTCTCACCCGCACAAATAACGACAGATGCGGATACCTGATGCACAAATGGAAATGTAAAATCTCTTCAGTCGTGTGCGACTGTGGTCATCCGGAACAGACCGTGCAGCGTACAACGATGCAATGTCTTCTTGGTTCTTTCGGTAAAGTCACGTAGAAGGGAAATAATAAAATTATAAAAATAAAAGAATGAAAGCATTCTTCACCTGAGAATAATCAAAATAAAATAATGAAAGCATTCTTCACCTGAGGACGGCTGCTTGCGTTGTGGCCGAAACGTCGTGAGAATTATTTTATTATGTTTTATTTTTATTATTTTATTACTTCCCTTCTACGTGACTTTACCGAAAGAACCAAGAAGATGAATCCCTGCAGTCACGAAAGCTTTACATCGAAATTTAACGACGCAATGCCCGATCTGCTGCTCCTGACGCGATTGTCTGGCTTTGACCACGTGAACGTGAAATTGTAGCTGATCATCTGCATCGGCATCAACCACCACACTCAACCTGCCAATCCACACTAACCGCGGAGTTGCCCCATTATCATGGGTGGAAAAAACCCGATTTTTCCAGCGGCAGGCATCGGGTTTTTTCTTTAATACAATTAACCCCGATGTCGTGGAATTAAAACCTGGTTTAATGAATACGAAACTCTGATCCAAGGCTTAGGCTGCTTCCTCGTCGGTGCTGCTATCGTACTCGGTGGGGCCATCGGGCACAGGGGAGTCGTAGAATGCGGCGGGCAGGTTGGTCTTGATGAACACGAGGAGCTTCTCCTCCACAATCGTGGGCGCCAGTGAGTTCCTTAGCTTGGAATGGATGAAGCCCATCGTTGAGAAGTTGGCGAAGTGCGGTTCTGCAATTAGAACCGATTAAACCGGATTTCTCCCAATCTCAGATGATCGGGTTTAATATAAAAAGACAATTAAACCCGATTGTAAAAAAACCAAATGTGCCACCCTTGCCCATTATATCGCTGGGTGGTCAGGGCCGGTTGGTGGTGGGGGGGGATGAACAAACTTTCCTTCGTTGACCTTCTTGGTTCTTTCGGTAAAGTTACGTAGAAGGGAAGTAATACAATAATAAAAATAAAACATAATAAAATAATTAAATAAAACATAATAACTTTATTTTTTTTATTATTTTATTACTTCCCTTCTACGTGACTTTACCGAAAGAACCAAGAAGATGAATCCCTGCAGTCACGAAAGCTTTAAATCGAAATTTCCTTCGTTGTTTCGAGGATCACGCCATGTCCAGCTTGCTAACCGTTGAACGACAGCAGCTGCCTCTGTTATCTCGGTCACTTCGGTTCACGCGGTGTGTGCTCATTGCTCTAGACCAGTGGTTCTTAACCTTTACTGCAGCCTTGCACACCTTTTCGTTCTCAATCGTAAAAAAAGAAAAGTATAACGTTATAATAAAGATATAGGTTACGTGTCCGTGCTACATTTGTCTTTCGATGATTTACCTTCTAAAAAAAATTCTGGCCGTGGCTCGCCACCCCCAAGGGGCTGATTCGTGACATTTATTAAGGATGAACCGTTTCGTATTCACATTGCATTACGGCTCTTGATATCTTGATACATTTTTTACCGAATTCGAAAAAATGCTTTTCCTTTGCTGTTTTGCTTTGTCAACCTTTGCTCTAGACATTCCTAAATGTGCGGCAAATCGGTAACCGGGTCTTGTTTTGAACCAGTATTTTACCATTCGGTTAGGGGCAATGCAAAAAACATGAATATCGATGTTAACAAACCTGGTTGATTTATGTCTGTGTGTTTGTTTGTCTTTATGTTGCTAAGGATTTAGCTTGCGAAGAGTGGCCACGGGGCTATGGGCTGTATCGGCTCACGGAGGAGCATAGGTAAGAATTGCGCAACCCACTCCACACACACACAACACAAAGATAAAGATTCCCCGTATAGCCTTTAACAGACTGTTAGCACGCTCTTATGAAGGCCAGCACGGCACACGAGGGGGTGGATGGCCAGCACCACGCCCGTCTGTCTGCCTTTGTCTTCCAAGTCGCGATGTTTACACACCGCACCAGGTACTTATTTGAGACCGAGTCGACCTAGGGGAGGCCCAGGACCGCTTCAGATAATCGTCACTGGGTGTGTCGGCCGTGAGCGGGAATCGAACTCGGGTCGCCGGGTTCGTAGCGCACCCACGCACATGTACGTCACACATATTTGTTTCCAACCCAGCTTAAATATACGCTGCCAAGCCTGGTGGTGTTCATTCAGACGCTGTCTTTCTGACAGACCTGTTCTTCCCCTGAGGACGGCTGCTTGCGTTGTGGCCGAAACATCGTGAGAATTATTTTATTGTTTAATTTTTATTATTTTATTACTTCCCTTCTACGTGACTTTACCGAAAGAACCAAGAAGATACGTCACACAGATTTGACACGCACCTACACGCCAGCTGGCTCGGCGATAGAGCAAGCGGTTCGCAGTTTGGAAGCGTGGGAGTTCAAACCCTGGTTGGGGGGGGATGGGGGGGCAATGGGGGGGGGGGGAATGGGGGGGGGAATGGGGGGGGAATGGGGGGGGGAATGAGGGAGGAATGGGGGGGGGGGAATGGGGGGGGGGGAATGGGGGGGGATGGGGAGGGGGGAATGGGGGGGGGGAGGTGACTAAGCCCATCATATCTCCGGGGTCGATAAAATAGATACCACTTCGTAGGGAGGGTCAAAAGTAGTTGTCCTGTGGATGGACTCACCTCTGCCATATGAATGTTGCATTTCCACAATTGACTCAGGCCTGTAAACTGGAGATGGTCGCTGCCTCATTGATTGTTTGAGCAGGAGACCACTCTGACTTATGAGTTATGACTATGCCACACACTCCACACACCCACAGATTATACACGTGCTTCACATTGTGCACACCCACGCAACAATTATTTTTAAGAGGCCACATTGCTGATGAAACTCTGAAAAGTTGAAACCAGTCGAGAGTTTGCTTGCTTCGAACAAACGCCGCTGGATAACATCGGCCATGGAATCTGCATAGGACGATGGACACAGAGACCCACGAACTCTCTCGTCTGTATATAACTCGTAATCCACTCAAGGCGAATGATGACTGGTGGCTGTTGATGTACACGCGCAGCCCTTTTAACAATCCACTGCTGGATGAGGTCCTCCCCTCCTCTACGCTGTGCGGGTCGTGGGCTGTTATTCGACCATACTTCACCACGCTGCTCAGTGCGCGTTTGGTGAATGTCCAACAATGTGGAGGCGTAGTGATGGCAACGTTGGTTCGTCGTGGTCACCCGTCCAAGCACTTGCCAGGCTGAAAGCCGGCTTAGCTTCCTAGATCTGTTGAGATCGGACGCGTTCCAGGTGATTTGATCGCCAGGGTTGCTCGTGCGTTTGTTGTATTTTAACACATTCCTCCTGCGGAGGGAGCTGGTAGGAACGTTGGGTTGCTCGGTCAATGGCCAGGGTCAACGGCGGCGTGGTGTATTCCGCAAATATGCCCGACTGTGAGGGCGGCACAAGCCGGCGTGAATAGGTTAAACGTTGAGTTTTATAAGGGCACCACGGGGTGACCAGCCCCTCCCCACCCAGCCCAACCCCTCCCACCCCCCACCCAGCCTCACCCTCCCCACCCAGCCCCTCCCCACCCAGCCCCTCCCCACCCTCCCCTCCCCACCCAGCCCCTCCCTCCCCACCCAGCCCCTCCCCTCTCCACCCAGCCCCACCCCTCCCATTTTTGGATGCACGACGGACGGACACAATAATCCCCTGTGGGCTGGTGTAACCAGGAGGTTCCTACCAGTATAAGAGCAATAGGAGCAGCTTTGTTACCATTACTAATTATGTACGTTTTTCACATTTTCAACTATAGATTTTTGACCATTCACAAATGTCAAACCCCACCGCATTACTATTCATTGCAGGGATTTTCTGTAATTATATTCGTACATTCACCATGCTTCATCATTCTCACAATACCCATTAGAGTAATTTCATCTGGTGCTTAGCAAGGATTTATGATGTTGTTCTACGTCGTTGGGGGAGAGGAGAGGTGGCGCAGCAGTTAGCACGCTACGCTGTGAACCCCCGGGGCTTGAAGTTCAGCTCCTTAGCCACGGCTAGCGGCAGTGGCCGAGTGACATTTGAACTTGTCCTGCACCGTTCTTCCCCCATCACCAACCCGCACTAGACAAGCGTGGTGAAGTATGATCACCCCCCACCCCCTCCCAATGACTGCTACGGCCTGAGGAGGCTTGGATCCAGCAGTGGATTTGCAGAGTGCTGTGGGTTTTTTTTTACATATCATGATGCGTCATTGGTGCTGACCTGGGTGGGAATGTGGAATTTCCACCACGGGTAGAGGGCTACCGACAGTAGACAAGCACACACAGTGCAGGTTTGGGCAGGGTGGAATGCGTACATATTCTGAAAATAACATTTTTATGAAGGGCATAAAGCAGCAGCAGTGCGCACTTTGTAATGCAGAAAGCTCTTTAAAGATTTAAACATTTATTACCGGTCTCGTTCAATTCCCCTGCGTAAGCATTGGCGGGGTGGGGGGGGGGGTTCTACACTCAAGCGTTTTCCCTGAAAGGGTTAAACAAAGAATTATGGAGCTGCGTGGGAGGGCAGTCGGCATGATTTAGCTCTGATTGTGCCTCATGTTACGTACACACGGCACGCACGCACTTAGCACGCTCTATGCGATGCAAGCATCACCATCATGTGCCTTGATCTATCAACTGCTGGATGAAGGCCTGCCCAAATCATCTGTCGCTGTCTCTCACAGTCCCGCGATGTAGCAACTCACTTATCAGCTGCACTTGGTCCACGTGGCTTTCCCTCCTGCCCCCCACAGGAGTGCAATTTATGTGCGAAATACTTCGAACGAAGCACACGACTACATAGCTAAAGTCCTTTGTCAATTCACTGCTGGATGAAGAAGGCCTCTTCCGTGCCATGTCGGTCATTGTTTGGCTTTGACCATACTTTACCATGCTGGTCAGCGCTTGTTGATGAAGACGGACGGGAATTGTGGAGGCGTTGAGGGGGGGCCCACACAGTGGGGGGTTTTTTTTGCCCCGGCCGCCGCACCCCCACATCGACGGCCCTGACCGCCGTGGCCAGGCATCGAACTCGGGTGGCCGGGCTCGTGGTACAGCACCCCAACCACTGCGCCACCGTTCCGCGCTACGTATGCAGCGTACGCAGTATATTTAAACATTGGCACGTGCATGCCTACACACATTACGAGATATGTCTTGCTACGCGATGAGTCACCCTTCTTGCCGCTCACGCTTTTGATTCATTTCACCCTCCTGCTTTGTAAAGGAGACGGGCAATCTCATTCCGTGCTCTCTCGTTTGTGCATTACTTGTTCACTCGTGCATCTCTCTCTCCCCTCGTTACGTCGGTCCCGTGCGCATCGTCCAACCTTGTCCTCCCGGCGTCTCGCCTCGATTGGTTGCCGTCTCGCTGATAACTCTGTCCGTCTCGTCATGTTCGTCATCGGTCTTGCACGGAGTGTACGGTCTGTCCCATCCGCGCACCGTGGTTCGTTTTGTTCGGTCTCGCTCGTCCTGCGTCATCACTTGCTGTGTTCTCGTGCGCTGTCGTAACGGGGAGCATTTTACGCAACGATGACGCGAGTCGACGTAACTGGCTTCCCGTTTCTTCTCAAACACCCGAGGCTCGTCTTTAAGTCTCTACGTGGCCTTGACCCAGCTCATCTTACCTCTATGATCTCCTTCCATGTTTCCTCTCGTCCTCTTCGTTCCCAATCTTCTCTCTGTCTCTCTCGCGCTCTCTGTCCCTCCTTATCCCCGTGCCCAATCCCGCTTGCGGCACCTCTCCACTCGAATCAACTTCCCTTGTACATTAAGCAGCACTGCTCATAGATTCAACACTGCCCATAGACTCAACACTGCCCATAGACTCAACACTGCCCATAGACTCAACACTGCCCATAGACTCAACACTGCCCATAGACTCAACACCACCCCATAGACTCAACACTGCCCATAGACTCAACACTGCCCATAGACTCAACACTGCTCATAAAATAATACAAATATATAAATCAATATTATTTCCCTTCTATGTGACTTTACCGAAAGAACCAAGAAAAATAGGAGGTGTAAAGATAGTCTAACACTAAGGCTTTCGCGACCAATATTATCCATAACAGAGGTGTTTTGGGTCAGATCGCGTAAATATAAATGTGTTGTTAAAGCCGCCACCACCCGGCACACCCAATTTAAGACCGAAACAGGAGGATTTCTCCACAACTCTGGCTGTTGCCTGATGAGGCTGGTTGTAATTACCGGCGAAACGTCGTACTCGAAATGTAAATGGTGTGGGTCTACTCTCCAACACACCAGTGTGCTGAACTAGTAACTATCTTCTTGGTTCTTTCGGTAAAGTCACGTAGAAGGGAAGTAATAAAATAATAAAAATAAAACATAATAGAATAATTCTCACGACGTTTCGGCCACAACACAAGCAGCCGTCCTCAGGTGAAGACCAGGTCTGTCACCTCTTCCCTTCTACGTGACTTTACCGAAAGAACCAAGAAGATGAATCCCTGCAGTCACGAATGCTTTAAATCGAAACTAGTAACTAATTGGCATATTGTGTTTATGTGACAAACCTTAACTAAAAAAAACCTCCATTATAGGTGTTAAGATGTTCAAACAATAGATACCGATTCCAAGGCATCAGGTCTGCATTAACCATGCATACTTGTGGAAAAGCATGCAAACAAACATGCTCTGATAATATTTACATTGCCTATGAAACTGATTGACCGACACCAGAGACAGCCTGGCGAGTGATGTCTGAACCGCTCCTGGCTCTCACCCACCTGTATACCCACCGGCACTGACCAGCGTGGTGAAGTATGGTCAAATACTCTTGGTTCTTTCGGTAAAGTCACGTAGGTAAAGAAAATAAGAAATACAAATAAAATAATAGATAAAACTAAATAAAATGTAATCACATTTTAGTTTATTTATTTTTATCTTATATTTTTATTTATTATTTTCTTTACCTACGTGACTTTACCGAAAAAACCAAGAGTATTGATCCTTGCAGTCACGAAAACTTCAAATCTAGAAAGCTATGGTCAAAGTCGAAGAAAATGTCCAACGACACGGCACAGAGAGGCTTTCATGCAGCAGTGTATTGGCATTGTAAGTAGAGAGTTATGATTATCGTTAAGTGTAATTAACGTACAGCATTGTGGGATGCTGTTGGCATGAATGAAGCTCTATAAAATGAAAGTATTATGAAAGTATCTACAATTATTATTGCGTGCCTCCTACGTACATTGCACTCCCAGTGAGTGATATCTGAACCGATATCTGAACTGGTCCCTGGTCCCTTCCACGCACTTCACCAACTCGCACTCTCGACCAGCGTGGTGAAGTATGGCCAACACAACTCTCCAGGACCACCACGGTGTGTGCGGGAGAGGGGGGGGGCAGCGGGGGCCTTAATCCAGCAGCGGATTGACAGAGTGGGCTGTTATATTATAGGCCATAACGCGCCTGCTGTGTTCTGTAAATAAATCAATTATGGGTGTACTCTCCAACACACCGGTGTGCTGTACTAGTAACGAATTCGCACGTTTAGTTTACGTGACAAACCTTAACTAATTGGCTCTGTCTGGTGGTGGCGGGTTTAACTACACATTTATTATTACGCGATCTTACCCCAAAAAAATAACTTTATTGTAGTAAATCAGGAGTCGGGCGATCACAAAAAAACATGCCTGTCAACCCCTTATCAGTGCCTACCTTATTACAGACCAATTCAGACCTTATTGTTCACCCCGTACACTAATAAATATCAACGTTCATCCTACAAACTCCCATCACAAGGGAGAAACACAAACAAATAGACAACGTGTTTTGTTGCCCCGTATTGAAACGGCTCTATGCCGAACGCACTTGAGAACTCAATTTCCCTGTACAGGAATACCGGGGTAAACCGCATGGGTTGACAGCTATGCACACAAAAAAAGGGCATTTCGTCGCGAGTCGCGGTAAACGATGCCAATGCTACGGTGGTGGCGCACGAGGCGGCCGTCTTTTACGTGTGACTTGAATCACCCAAAAGTCGTCTCCGCTAATACAGTGCACAACGTGTTTCCCCCGACGACGTGCATTCTCAATTGGCCATCGGAAAAAAATTTTCCTTTCCCCGTGCAAGAAACACAAACACCCCCCCTCTCCCCCCACGGAGTGCGTGGGGAGAAGACGCCGAACTCTGTTCACGCGTGTGCCGCTGGACGGGAGGTGGCGGTGTGGAGTCTTGGTGATGTAATCGGCATCATCAGCCACGGCACGACTGATGTGGATTTTTTTTGGCGGCGGGGGGGGCGGAGTCTCTCTAAAGCAGTGGTTCTTAACCTTTACTGCAGGATTGCACCCCTTTGATGAGACAAAGTAGTTAACAACTCTGGCACCTCCCAGTTTCAACCAATCTACACAACAAAGGCTCATTCCTAGCAGCAGCCTCAGCCACACCAACCTCACAATAATAATACAAAACTCCGATCCAGGTGCCTACCTTGGCTCCTCCCCCCCTCAACCAGTATATATACAAGGACGGGTCTCTTAGAATTTCTCTTTACTTGATACAGCAATCGTGCTGTGACGGTTCCACCTGAAGACGGAAGCTTGTGTTGCCTCCGAAACGTCGTGATTTTTATTTTACTTTTATTAATTTTAATTTTATTTTTTACCTACGTGACTTTATCGAATGAATCCTTGCAGTCACGAAAGCTTCAAATCTAGAAAGTAGTTATACTTACCTACCCGTGCGTAACTTGTTTCAATGATTTACCTTCTAAAAAAATCTGGCCCACGTCTCCCACCCCCCACAAAAGGGCATCTCACACCCCCAGCTTAAGAACCACTCCTCCAGCGTATGGCAAAGTCTGTGCCAATCACACGTCCAAGTTGAAGCCTGCCATTGTTCGCCGATACGGGTTCCAATCGTGTGGCACGGGTGGCCGCAGTCACACGGTGGGTTGCCTTTAATTCTCCCCTTGAGGAGGAGGAGGTGTGGCGCAGGGGCCCAGTTGCCGTTCTGAAGCGGTTGATGGAGCGTCGTCGTTTTCTTGGCAGCTCACAGCCGTGTGGAGCAAATGGTGAGGTGGCATTTGTGGGCGGTAGGTTTCCTGCCGTCGGGAGGCTGGATTTTGGGGCCGTCACCAAATATTTTACGGGACCGAGCAAATGACCACCAACAAATGCAGTCGAGATTACAATATTGAAACTCAACTAGTCGTTGTACTGGATGCATGTTGAACTTTTTTCGCACTGTACGTCGCCATCCGTGTTAATCGGAGGTGCGGGGAAAGGGATCACAAGCTTAATGACTTCCGATTTAAAGCTTTCGTGACTGCAGGGATTCATCTTCTTGGTTCTTTCGGTAAAGTCACGTAGAAGGGAAGTTATTATGTTTTATTTTTATTAGTTTATTACTTCCCTTCTACGTTATTTTACCGAAAGAACCAAGAAGACTTAATGACTTCACCAATGTGTAGCGATCTCATCCCGTCTCGGAAGCCAAGCAGGTTGTTGAGCCTGGCTAACGCTGCGGTGTGCGGCACCGCCGTGCGTGCCGCGGCTCTCCCGGGTGACTGCGGGGCCGTGCCACAGCGGAGGGGGTCAGTGCAGCAAAATCGGTTGTACTGAACTTCTGTGCTCCCCGTCTGCGCTCCCCACATTCACGATCCGCGCTGACCCATCTGTTGGGGTAGCGTGGGGGGGCTCATCCAGCAGTGGATTGAGACAAAAAAAAGGACCGATCATGTACACAGTCTATAAGAATAGGTTTTACCCAATTGTTATATTTTGATACTGGCAAGGAAAGTCCCATGATCTACACAGTCTTTCGTGTGTGTCGTATTAACAGTATGTAGCACATCCATAGCTAGTACATTAAATCACGAATTTACGTCTCTCCTTTTACGTTGTCTCACAAACACGTCGTCACTGCGACCTAATTTGCGTCCCATCAACCCCACACTTATGCCGCTGACTGCATCGTCCGTCCTTTCTCGTTATCCGTCGCCTCTCAGCCTTCGCCTCCACCACCACCTCCCCTGTAAATCGCTTTCATTTTACGTTGTTTCGATATTCGTTGTCGCACCTTTCTGGAACTCATCCCCGACGTAAACCGGAGTATCACTGTAGATAGATAAAATCATGACCGAGTGACTGACATCTGAAACGTGGCACACCTCTGGTTAAGTGTATGCCTATGGATATAAAAATGCAAACATCAAAATGTAATCTGGTCCGCCAAAAGGTTATGGCCCAGAGGTTGATTGATTTCACTCACAGGGTAGGGTCAGCCTAAAGTTCCAACACAGAATATCCCTGGGTTTGATCTTCCACGAAGCTCATGGTCCACCCTAAAGCGCATTCACTGCACAAACCATGGCAGGTGCAGATAGATACCTGATGCACAAATGGAAAATGTATAACTCTCTAGTGTGCGACTGTGGTCATCTAGAACAGACCATACAACACACGAACCTCATGGCGGGACCCCGGGGTCTCGAATAAACGGAAGTCAAAATAGCAATTTATTTTTCGATTTAAAGCTTTCGTAACTGCAGGGATTCATCTTCTTGGTTCTTTCGGTAAAGTCACGTAGAAGGAAAATAATAAAATAATACAAATAAATAACAGATATCTGTACTCCAGTTATTATGTTTATTTTTATTATTTTATTATTTCCCTTCTACGTGACTTTACTGAAAGAACCAAGATGATAGATTTATTTATTTATTTTTGGCGACTCTGTCCCACTGCGCACATAAACGCCGCGATCCACCAGAAATCAATCCGCTCGTTCTTCACCAAGCACCCGTCGTTGCCAAAATTGCCGTAGTCATAAACAAAATTTTGAAACTTTGATGAGCTCATCGTGTAGAGCTCGTCGAGAGGAATAGATTGCCGTGTCGTTCGCCTTCAACAGACATAAAATTACGTCGCAACGCAGTTTATGCGAGAGCTGGGGGCTTATGGGACCCCGGGGTCCTGCCATAAGCTTCGTATAATGACGCAATGCCCGATCCACAAATACGAATGACACATTACAGCGATACACTCCACTGCTCCCTGCGCGGTTGTTTGGCCTGACCACCTTAAGGCGAAATTGTAGTTGTTTCTCCGCATCTCCATCAGCCGTACGAAAGAAGAAGACTACATTTCTACATTGCTTTCGGGTCTCGCGCTAAACACTTAAAATATACCAACCCCACCATCAGTGAATCAAGCAATTACCCTCCCGTGGAGTGTGACGCCAAAGCCAATAGGGCGCGGGCAATGGCCCGCTAACCCGTTATTTAATTGTGACGCTTGATCATCTAGGAAAGCCTTGCCGAGTCTCGTGACTTTTTTTCGAGGGGCCCTTGTAGTTGCTCTGTATAATTAAACGTATTCACTTGTAATTTTACGAAATTGAATCGTGACGCCGGCACACATGGGCCTACTCTTGCGAATGACGTCAACGATTTTTAACGTCCACTTGTAAAGCGGGCGGCGCATTTTTTTTTTCACGGTTGATAAACCCGCAGTAATAACCAGCGCAGCCTTTGGATTCGAACCGTGAACCTCTGCTACAGGCGACTAATGCGCTGCCACGAGGCCGTATCACCGCCCGTTAGCCGCGTATTAATCAACTAATAATTGCTGTACTCCAGTGACGTGCGGTGAGGTCAATGGCTGGGGAGGCACTGGCTGGTGTCAGATCCAGATTCACACACCGAGGGGGGCGTGTCCTCACGGAGGGGGCGTGTCCTCACGGAGGGGGCGTGTCCTCACTGAGGGGGGCGTGTGCTCACTGAGGGGGGCGTGTTAGACACGTCCCCCTCAGTGAGGCAGATGTGATAGCTGCCTCCCCTGGTGCTTTTTCATTGCAGTTTCATGACGAGACCAGCGAGCCTAAATATCTTGATACACATACGTGAAATAAGTTACCTGGAGTATGGAAGGCGAGGACATGAAATGAAGGGGTCTACAAACATTACATTGGTGACATACTGAGATAGTAACAGGCACGCGCTTATTGCCCGCACTCCATCCAGTTACTGAGGGGTTGCGCAATCAGAGGGGAGGCTGAGCTTGTCGCTGCCTCACTTCTTGTCTCTTCCTGTATTTGCAGCGGAGCTCCGCAAATTTGGCGATTTTGACTTTAAAAATGATTGGAATCGTACAGAAATTACACTTATAATACAGATCAGTGGAAAAATCTAAATTTGTATTTTATTATTATTATTTTTTACTTTTAATAACAGCTATTTTCATTGGCGTATGACACGTGAGGCTCTGCCTCCCCTGCCTCCCCTGCCTCCCCTGACCGCACGTCCCTGCTGTACTCTACGTAATCACTGGGGAGAGTACATGATGGCACAGCGGTTCGCACACTGCACTATGAACCTAATGACCTGAGCTCGATTCATCAGTGGTGACTGATACCAAAACTGCTCTTCAGCAATCCTCACTGACCAGTTTGGTGAAGTATGGTCAAAGAGCACATATGATTGACAAATATCTAGAGGCCCTTGTTCATCCAGCAGTCTTGACACTTAACTGTGTTAATTCATTGGTATTCACTAGAGAAATCAATTGAATGTGTTTATTTATTAATGTAAGGGTAATGGGGGGGGGGAGGTATTTGAAAGTCTTGACATTTCAGGACCACCCCCTCCTCCTAAACCTGTAAAGGGCAGTTGTACATGTACAGTAAAACCTTGGATTGCGAGTAACTTGGTCTGCGAGTGTTTTGCAAGACGATAATTTTTTTAAAATGAATATTAATTTGATAAACGAGCGAGGTCTTGCAACACGAGTAGTACGTGTATACGCTTTGTCTGCCGAGCATCACGTGATCACAACTGATATACGAGTGCTTTGGATTACAAACACGTTTCCGGAACGAATTATGCTCGTAATCAAAGGTTTTACTGTAGTTGCTACTGTATCGTTTTGGCTGGCCATCGAACAAAGATGGTCACCGCAACGCGTGCTTTCAGATGCGCTTCTGCGGCTGTCTAGAACGCTCTTCCTTCCAATATTAGGAAGCTGCTGGGAGCTATACACTTTCAAATCATCTCGATTGAAAACTCATTTCTTTAGAACTGCTTTTTGTCTTCAGTTCGTTGTCCAATTCGCACGGTTGGCTACGTATGGTGCGAAAGAAGTTAAACAGACATACTTACACCGTGCACTTATCGCGATTCAGAAAAATGGTGCATTCATAGCCGTGAATAACAGTGGCACTGCCATGTACGGGACGTCCGCGTTCTCCTGGCGAGGCATGATGCTCTTGCTCACGGTGGAAGACCGTGGCAACGGAGCGACTGTAGCGCAACCGATAAATGAAACCCGAATCGGACATATGTTGAGAAACCACCTGCTAAAGCAGGGGTGGGGGACGTCCGGCCCGCGGGCCGTGTAAGGCCCGCAAATTCATTTGGGTCTGGCCCTGCCAAGGCAACCGCAGGCGGGACTCGAAATTCAATAAATCTAGGAGCAAATGTGGAAAAGCAGTTGCGAGTAGCAACATCATCAATACCAGCAAGCATCACACGCCTCGCCAAAGAGAAGCAGTTCCAGCCATCGCATTAGGGGTGAGTTAATTAAATGTTTGACCAAATATAACAGGCTAATTTTTAAGTTGATAATTTTACATGGCCCGCGAATGATGTTATAAATATCCAAATGGCCCTTGGCAGAAAAAAGGTTCTCAAACCCGTGTGCTAAAGTAGAGACCTCAACTCTACGAGGACAAGCGACCCCCACTCGCAGAGCAGGAGGCGGCGAGATTGACGATGCTTACACAGGCGTGGGGTTGGTAAGGGCAGACTTCCCGCCGGGTGGCAAATTTGATGACCCGGCAGCAGCACCCAGCTGCATCACAAGAACACCGTTCCACACGATCGTGTTTCAGGTGGAGTCGGAGCCACAGCGGGGGGGGGGAGGGGGGCGGCTGCCGGCCTGATATGGGGCGGTTAAACAACGAGCCAAGTGAGTTTGTCTGGGTGACGGCGTGTGACGAGGGGGGAACGTGGAGGAAAGGTTCGTGTTTGGTGAAGTGGGAAGGAAAGAGGGCGATAGGGAGACAGAGAATCGGATGGATACTTTTGTAAATGTCACCGAGGGGACAGTATGGCGATGTTATATAAAACGTCCAAGTGTGCACACCGTTGAGTGGCTTCATAATCGAGGCAACGGCTACTCGGTATTGAGTAGAGCGACGGACAGAGGTGGCTGACACCACTGAGCCTACAACGCTAAGAGCCTGAGTTTGAATCTGGGTTTCAGCCACTCGTGGTGACACTGGTGTCCCCGCACGTACAGAGGTGATGGTCTCGCCCCGGTCACCAATGATTGTACAAAAAAAACCCCACACCGTGTTAAATTAGATTTTCTTCCTAATTTGATTTAATCCAGATCCAAAAAATTGTATATGTAAGTTTTAGTAATGTGTGACGGACATCTCCGTGGCAGGTGAGAACATGCTGTATTTGACACGGCTCTCTGCAAGAGTTCCAAATGGAAATGGCTTTATCTCATGGTAACCAGACGTCGATAGGACAGTTTGGAATATAATTAATATGAGTACAAACTATATATATATATAAATACAGCCCTTTGTAAATCTACCGCTGGATGAAACCCTCTCCATGCATTTCGGCGATTTTGGCAATTGCCTCACGCTGGTCAGTGCAGGTTTGGCGAAGGTAACGACCCGTGACTGATTCAGATATCACTTGCCACCAAAGTTAGGCATGGCCAGGAATTGAACTCAGGATACCGGGTTAATGGTGCAATTGCGCTCACCACTTTGCCAGCAATGACTCAATTATTCATTAATTTTTTCTGAATATGACGGAGGGAGGAGTGGACGAGAGTGGAATATTTTCATGCAGTTATCGGACACTGCACGCTAAGAGCTTTTTACCCTCCGTGGGGACAAATAATCCGAGTGAATGGCGCAGCAGTTCAAGCGCACGCCTCACAGTCGGTAAAGTGTGAGTTCACATCCCGACCATGGGACGACTCCGTCTTTCATCCACCCTGGGTCAATACAATTGATACCAGTTTGTGGTAGGTAGACAATCGTGGAACATCTTAACACATATATTCTTGTTTTATATTATTATTATTTTATTATTTAACTTCTACGTGACTTTACCGAAAGAACCAAGAATATGAATCCCTGCAGTCACGAAAGCTTTAAATCAAAATCTTAACACCTGTTTTATTTCCAGTAAGGGTAAAACCTATGCTTACTTTTTTCAGACAATAGTTTCCTTTGGAAGGACTCACCCCACCCCCCCAACGTAAAAATGTGGAGTTCCCACCAATCGCATGGTTAGAAATGGGAGACGATCATTGCGGTGACGAGAGGAGTGTCACGTTGGCGAGATGTTAACTACATCACCTGGTATACAGGAGGTCGTGGGTTTGATCCCGACCCTGATGCCTGTCAGTTTAACACGTAGGCTTTCGCGACCAATATCATCCATAACAGAGGTTTTTTTTTTGGGTGAGATCGCGTAAATATATAAATGTGTCATTAAACCCTTACTAGTTGGCTGTGTCGGGTGGTGGCGGGTTTAAAGACACATTTATATATTTACGCGACCTGACGCCTGTGTATTTGGAGTTTGCATGTTTATCCCCATTGTCGCGTCCATTTCTCCGGGTCCTCCGGTTTTTCCCTCTCCATTTATAATCAACATGCGTTCATAGTATTTGTCTGCGATACATTTCCACGCCCTTATAAACTACTTGTTTGAGCTATAATTTGCTATAATAGTTACATAGCTCAGTGGGCCTTACCTGTAAAAAAAAGCTTGGTTTAGTTTATAAATTAAATTAGCCAGGGCTGCTTAAACTCAGGACCTCAGTAAGTAGTGGCTCAGTGTCCCAATATGGGAAGTGCCACAGTGAGAGCCGCCCACTTCCTTGGCTTTAAACTAGGAGCTGGCTCATTGCCTTGACATGGGCATCAACCCTTGAACCTACACCCTTAGCGGCGATGGCTCAGTTCCCAGACATGGGCCGTCATCCTCCTGAGAGACACCCAACCTCAGGGTTTGAACCCAGCATCCCATATGGGTCTGGCCCGTGATCTCACTATCACGACCCACGGGCCGGAGGGACCCAGAGGTACTGGGCTACGATGAAGAGAGAAGGACGGACAGGAGGCCGAGTTTCATTTCTTGGAGTGGGGCCCATGCCAATCGCGCGACGCTGCGGGATCTGGCTTATTTAAAGTGCATAGCTCCAGTGGCTTCCTAATGTCGGAAGGAAGAGCGTTCCAGACGGCAGCAGACGCGCATCTTGATAGCGTGCGATCGGCTAGGGCCCAGATCCTC
This sequence comes from Lampetra fluviatilis, assembly GCF_964198595.1. NCBI lineage: Eukaryota > Metazoa > Chordata > Hyperoartia > Petromyzontiformes > Petromyzontidae > Lampetra > Lampetra fluviatilis. The sequence goes on from NC_136280.1 coordinate 13,181,400, forward strand.
GGGGGTGTTTGCTGTGCACCCTGACAAAGGTGTGAATATTCTTGATTCTTTCGGTAAAGTCACATAGAAGGGAAATAATAAAATATAAAATCATCATCAGGTGTGAAAACTACAGCATCTCTCCCACTTCAGCTAAAAAATTATTGCTGTAGTTTTCACACCTGATGATGATTGCTTGTGTTGCGATCGGAACGTCGTGATAATTTTTATCGTTTTATTTTTTTGTATTTTATTATTTCCCTTCTACGTGACTTTACCGAAAGAACCAATAATGTGAATCCCTGCAGTCACGAAAGTTTTAAATCGAAAAAGGTGTGAATGCACGAGGAGAGCGTGCGAGGGCCGGATAGAGGCGGAGACCAGCCGCCTAAATTTCACCGATATTGTAATACCATTACCCTCTTGTGTTCACATGACGGATGGGCGCACGCCAAACATCTGTTTGTAGCAGGTGGGGGAATTAGCGGAGATAATTTTCAGCATAAATGGCTGCTTACGAATGTGATAATTGGGCTCGTTTCAGCCTATGACATAATTATAGCAGACAGGGTCTGGTCACCAAGGGAGGAAGTGTATAATTGCATAGAATGGATTGTACATCCGATGAAGGCCTCCAGGTCTTCTCGTGGCAGCAGCATTTAAATGCACGTGTTAAACATGGTCTTAAAAATAACTTCGGGTTTTTTTTTCACTACATCTCGTTAGTCCCAGCTCTGAGAATTACAAAATTTTCAGATTGATAGGCATGCGATGAACACTCCTTTAAGAGCATGTAAAGGTGTGCCCCTTGTGTGGATAATTGTATTAAACTTATTTATCCAGGAGAGCCACGCAGTCGTATAATTATTTTTAAGGAGGGCCCTGCTACCGCTGCTACATTTTTTTTTATCTTAAGATGTTTTCAGCCAATTAATGACGAGCTGTCTTTATTATACACGTGGGAGGAAACCGGAGCACCCGGAGAAAACCCACGGCCTCGCGCGTGCGGTAAACATTCTACAAACGTGCGGATGGAAACAGACGTAGATGAGGCGTCTTGACGTGGCTGTCGAATGACTGCTGTAGTTTTGTGATGCCATTTTGCGGGGGGCGTTCTCCAACAAAGTGGTGCCCCGCTCGTTGCGAAATGGATGTGCATCGTGGTCCCATGCAATGACACCAACAGCATAATTGAAATTCAGTTGCTAAACACACCAAGATGTAATTGCATACGGGGAGGGAGAGAGACACCCAGGTCCAGTGCTCGAACACACACCCTCAGTGCCGCTGGCTATGGCATGGACATCAGCCCCGTTGAAATGGACAGACGCCTCCACCTCCTGGGTTGGAACCAGAGGTCGCAACCGGGTACCCGATACCCGTACCCTATCCGATACCTGGCTACCCGTACCCGGCCAGGTTTGCGACCCTGGTGCGGCCGGGTACGGGTACGGGTAGGCCGTGAGTCACTGCTGAGTAACCGTTTGTCACTCATTTAGGGTAGGGTACGGGTAGAGAACGGGTACCCGTACCCGGCCGGGTACGAGTACGGGTACCCATTTGCGACCCTGGGGCGGCCGGGTACGGGTACGGGTAAGGAATCAAAACCCGTTTGCTACCTCTGGTTGGAACCGCTGGACCACTCAGATGCACAGGATCAGTGTTATAACACCGCAGGCATAAGCCCATTGTAGACACCCAGGACTTGGCTCGGTACGGTACAGCACTCTGACAAGCATCCCGTCCTCAGAGACACCCTGGCCTCACGCTTGTAACACTCTCCGACACATACTCTCGGGTTCATTCGTCTTCAGGAGAAGACGGTCGCTTGTGTTGCGATCGAAACGGTCGTGATCTATTATTTTTTCTACCTACGTGACTTCACCGAAAGAACCAAAGAATATGGATTCCTGGATTCCTGAAGTCACGAAAGCTTCATATCAAGAACTCTCCGACACGTTTGGCCATTGCCCCAACATGATAATCGCCCCTCTGAACCTTTGATCCGACGAGACTTTGATTAATTCGCTGACTCCTGTAAGAGGCTACGCACAGGTCAATTACGCGTCCTTATACAACCCCCGCCATCACCGTCACCTCGCGACATGCATGACAGTCCCGGGAGGTTTTGTTGGTGGTGGTGTTGTTGTTGTTGTTGACGTCGTTGTAAATTTCCGAGCCGGGACACTCGCGGCGATTAATGGCCGGTTTTGCCGCCCAGCAAATTTACGTCTCACGAGGGCAATGGCCTTCCGCGGGCGGAGGAAGGGCCACTTCTTATTTTATCCTTTCGCCACCACCACCACCACCCGATGTGACTGCCGCTGGCTGCTGGCTTGCTGCTGGAGCTTGGTCTAAAAATAACGCCCGCGCCTTGGACGAGGCAAGGGCGACGCTGCCGCGCAATTAGCAGCGATCGAAGCTTCTCTCCCACTCGCTCTCGCTCCCGTCGATGGAGCGGACCGCGAGCGTCAACGCGTTGCCCTTGAGAGAGTGGGAGAGTCGTAATGAGAGTGCCGTCTCTCTCGGGGAGCGGTGGCGCGGCGGTTAGCGCGCTGCGCTATGAACCCCACCCCCGACTTCGATCCCCGCTCACGGCCACCAACAAACAGTGACGATTATCCGAAGCGGTCCTTGGCCTCCTCCCCTAGGTCAACTCGGCTTCAATTGAGTACCCGGTGTGCTGTGTAAACATCGGCACGAGGGAGACAAAAGCGGATGGGCATGGTGCTGGCCGCCGACTCACCCCCCCCCCTCCCATATGTGCCGTTCTGGCCGTCGTAGGTGCTTATCGCTAACTGCACTTGCCCCAACAGTCTCTTAAGGCTACACGGGGGATCTTTGTCTTTGGTCTCTCTCGGGGAGCGGCGGCGCGGTGGTTGGCGTGCTGAGCTATGAACCCGCGAGCGAACCCGAGTTCGATTCCCGCTCATGGACGATGTTCGTGGTGAATATCTGCACCGGTTCTGCCACTTACGCAGATGGATTCAGCCTTAAATTCCTGGTGCAGCCTGTAAATAATGAGCACTGCGGAGACAAAGGCGGCCGGGTATGGTGCTAGCCACCCACCCCTGTCATTCCGTCTGTCATAGGTGTTCGCCAACATCACTTGCCCCAACAGCCTGAGGAGGCTATCCAGGGATCTTTGTCTTTGTGCGTAGAACTGACACCACCACCCAACCCATGGGCCTCATTTGCCCTTACTTGGCATTCGCTGGCATCGCCCTCGTCCCCTGCGGGTCTCTTACTCGAGCCGTCTGTTTCTGTTCCCCGCATATTCCAATTGCGCTATCGGCTTCATGTCGTGAGGCATTTCCATTGATAACTCGGTGCACCACGCCGAGCCAGAGAACGGCCGTCGTTTCACTTCAACGGGCCCCTGACACACACGTGCACACGCCTGGCGGTGTGTTTAATGCTCAGCGTTGTAATTGGCCAAGCAGGCGACAAGACTAAATGTGACCGAGTTGTCCAGTGATTTAAATCCACGATCCCAGACGAGGTATTTCACCTGTAGGCGCCACACGAGGTGGGCCATTTACGCGTCGTGGTTCCAGTTTCTTCGTGTGGCCAGTAACGCTGAATGAATGTACGCGATAACCACTTGAAATAAGTGGGGTTATCGAGTGATCCGCTTGTCGTTGACCGTGTAAATAAATCGGTACTGTGGAACCCAAGTTTTTTGCTACTTGAGGTTGTACCGATTTCTGGTCTGGCGCGTGGACCAATTAGTGACTCGGCTGATCGATGACGAGCTCGCCACCCTTGTGCACTTTGGTTTGGTTCGCTTCATTGTGACCGTTACTCATTCGAACTTTAGGGCATTCACTTTCCTACATGCCATGCTGCAGATGAATGTTCCTTTCGTGGCAATCAAAACCGATACAGTATTTTCTTGCAATTCTGAGAGATGGTATTCTGTCACTGCATTGCGTGCTATAAGATGCGCTTCTGCGGCCGTCTGGAACGCTCTTTCTACCGATATTGAGAAGCCACTGGAGCTAGATTTAAGTCTCACTTTTTAGAAATGCTTTTTGTGTTTAGTTTGTTGTCCTTCCCCCGCATCTCCGAATAGTACCGCTGGCTACATACGGTGCGAAAGAAGTTGAACATACATACAGTAGGGAGCGGTAATTCAGTGGCTAGCGTGCTGCGATACAAACCTGGCGAATGGAGTTCAACATCAATGGCGACTACACTGGTCAACAAAAAAAAAAATTCTGGCCTGAACTTTTTCAGCTGTTTTAGACTAATTTCAGGGTGCTGATTCCAAATCTGATCTCATATTTGCTCAATCACATCTCATTTTATGCTATCGGCATACCCCATTTTCATTGATTTTACCCGAAATTAACTCTGTCACTTATGATTGCAAGTTGTTGCGAGTCAGTGGCTGCTTCAGTGTTAAAATATGGTGCTGTATTTTTAGGATTGTGTGTTTATAATATCATTTTATGTAGATATTCACATTTATTTAATATTTTTCTTCTGCAGTTATTATTGAAAATGCAATATTTGATATCTCAAAAACCTGATGTGGTAGACAAAAACTGATGCCAGATTTGGAATCAGCACCCCAAAATTACCTTAAAACCGTTGGAATACCTTATGCCAGAAAAAGTGTGTTGACCAGTGCTATCTTCCATGTCGACGCAGCCTATAAACGGGTACCTGGGTGCGGTGTGTGAACATCAGCATTTGTGCAGACAAAGTTGGCCGTGCATTGCGCTGGCCACAGCACCCCAGCGCACGAGTGCCGTTGCACGTGTGTATGTTGAACTTCTTTGGCGCCATACATAACTAACCGTGCTAATCGGCCTTCGTAAGTGCTCACCAAGCAGCACTTGCCCCCAGCAGTCTGTTCAAGCTAGACGATGTGTGCATGTGTGGGAGCAGCGGGTACGGTACGATCCTTGAGGCTTTGCGGTTTCTGTTTTGTCGCCTCTGAGCAGTGAAGGCGGAGGTCCTGCGCGAGTGGCCCCACAAGAGCAATGGGCCAGGGAGCGGCGGAGGGAGCAGCGTCAGCGTCCCTGGGAGCACGGGGGTGCAGGGAGGCCTGGCGAGAGGTGACCTGGGGAGCTGCAGCTCGGAGGCGAGCGGGCCGAGCGCTCCCGCCCTCTCGGGCAACACCAGCGAGGTGCCCGCTGCACGACGCCGGGATGTGTTTTTTATGCATCCCGCGAAGCGAGTTTCACTCGCGCTGCCTCCTGGCTGCACGCTGCTTATCAGGTGTAAACTTGTTTTGTTTCAGGAAAGGCCCACTGAGCTGTATAGCTGTTCTTTATTATTTTTTGCCAAAACGACCTGGCCACATAGGATAGTCCAACGAAGTGGCTTATCGTCGTGTGGAAATTTATATCAGCTAAATACTCGAAACGCGTTTAGAGTCTAAATGCGGAGGAAAAAACCTGGAGGACCCGCAGAGAAAAATCCACGTGACCACGGGGAGAGAGATACATCCAAACTCAAAATATGCAGCAGGTGTCACAGTTGTGATCGAACCCACGACCACCTGTATACCAGGCGAGGTATTTAACATCCCGACACTGTGGCACCCCAGCGGTGGATGTTACCACCAGACAGTTCGGACAAGCAGCCTGCACACAGTGGCGCTCGCATGAGAGACGGGCAAGCGAGCCATCACCATAACAGAAACAAATTGTGCAGGCCGAAACGCCGCAAGTTTTCAATAACGCACAGGGTAATGCACGCAAAACGCACTGTGGGACCTTGTGCGTTGTCCAAAAAACCATCAGCGGTTCCCGAAGGGCAGCTCCTCTTGGTTTATGTCACCGTCAAAATAAATTGGACCGAATGTGACCACGCTCTTTGGTTTTTTCGGTAAAGTCACGTAGGGAAAAAAAATAATAAATGAAAAAACAACTCAATTAAATCACGACGTTTCGGAGGCAACACAAGCTTCCATCTTCAGGTGGAACCGTCACACCTGAAGCTTGTGTTGCCTCCGAAACGTCGTGATTTAATTTAGTTGTTTTTCATTTATTTTTAAATTTATTAATTTTTTTACCTACGTGACTTTACCGAAAAAACCAAAGAGTATGAATCCTTGCAGTCACGAAAACTTCAAATCTAGAACGAATGTGACCAACCGAGAGGCAGCAGTGAGACAGATATAGACAACAACTGTCGAACGGTTTCGTTCTTATTGGGACTCATCAGTACAATATCGTCAGTCACCAAAGCTCTAGAGAGCACGATGCATATATACACAGAGAGCAGACTTGACAGTGTACACACAGCAGATCAAACGGCCAATTGTAAACATAATAGACCAGACAATGGGCTGTGCACACACACACACAACAACAAAGTGTATGTACAGCATACAAGATGGACATAGCAAGCAGATCTGTACAAAGCAGCTCAGGTGGCAAGGCTGTAAGCACAGCAAGAAAGACCAGCAGACCAGATGTTCAATTTTAAACAGCAAACAGAATAGGAAGTGGATTGGACACCAAACAACATTCCACTTATGTACAATTTCCTGCCTATGTGTTTGTACTATCACTCCTGTGTCCATGCGTGTCCATGTGTTCGCTACAAACCCGGCGACCCGAGTTTGATTCCCGCTCAATCCTGGGCCTCAAATGAGTAACTGGTGTGATGTGTAAACATCGCCGCTTGGGAGACAAAGGCGGCCGGGCGTGATGCTGGCCACCCAGCCCTTCTTGTCCCGTGTCGGCTAAACTAGGGGGGGTGGGAAATCTTTGCATTTGTGTGTGCACACGTTTCTCAGGCTTCCGTTGAGGACACCACGCAGATCCTGCCCAGGGTTCGGAGGTCACGAACCCTTACCGGGATAACAGCGTTGGCCAGGTCGTCCATCACAGGTGAGGGCGGTGGCGTGGCTCGGCGACAACATTCGACGGGGCCGTGGCCGGCGGTTGCCCCGGTTCACGCTGACAGCGCCGTTGAGCGCAAAAACTGTGCGAGACGTCCGCTTACCCGTGGATAGTCACATATTCACGTTAAGATGTTTTTTTTTGTTCATGTTTTTGTTTTTTGTTTGTTGCGGTTGCACCCGATTCAAGAGCCGAATGGCTCACAGGGCTATACCAAATAAATCAACTTGAACTTGATGTGAATTCGTTCATCGATTGGGATTACGGATGCAACATCGCCCCCCTGCTGTGCAACTACTGCAGGCTGTCTGTGAAACATAGCAGCGCCTTCCCTTGGTGATAGCTTGCACCATTATAGCTGCTGGCAAGTGAGGGATGGCGTGAATACCACATGTGCAGGACTGGCTATGTACATTGGTTCTTTCGATAAAGTCCCGTAGGTATAAAAATAAAATAAAATAAATCACGACGTTTCGGGCGCAACACAAGCGTCCGTCATCAGCTCTTTAAAGCAATCTGCATCAGCAGCAGGCCATGCTTTCCCACCTGAGGACGGACGCTTATGTTGCGCCCGAAACGTCTTGATTTATTTTATTTTTCTACCTACGTGACTTTACCGAAAGAACCAAATAGTATGGATTCCTGCAGTCACGAAAGCTTCAAGTCAAGATTGGCTATGTACAGTGCGAAAGAAGTTCAACATACATCCATTATTTTTCATTACGATATCTCTCTCTCTCTCTTCTCCCTATCTTGTCCATGAACACCCCACTGCCGGGCAAGTCCTCTGCCAATATATTTAGCTCTTCACAGTCTCTTGGCACCTACATCTAGCATGCTCCTCCAGATCTTCGATTGCCTCTTCTTGTCATCTCAATTTCTGTCTGCCTCTCTTTTCCCTGCCCTCCCACTGGCCCCCTTCCTGTTGTCAATGCCGCTTTAAATTTCGATTTAAAGCTTTCGTGACTGCAGGGATTCATCTTCTTGGTTCTTTTGGTAAAGTCACGTAGAATGGAAATAATAAAATAATACAAATAAAACATAATAAAATAATTCTCACGACGTTTCGGCCACAACGCAAGCAGCCGTCCTCAGGTGAAGAACAGGTCTGTCAGATGCTATCTTTCTGTCAGACGCTGTCTTTCTGACAGACCTGTTCTTCACCCGAGGACGGCTGTTTGCGTTGTGGTCGAAACGTCGTGAGAATTATTTTATTATGTTTTATTTGTATTATTTTATTATTTCCATTCTACGTGACTTTACCGAAAGAACCAAGAAAATGCCACTTTATTCTCGCACTCTGATTAATCGTCTTCTGTAGAATGTGAATGGCAACATTTACGAGGCCAGATCGGGCCCTGATACCCACTCAAGAGCATCGTCGGATGCGTATTTGCTTGTTGTTGTCCTGCCGGCCAAACCGATTGTTAGGGGCGACTGTTGACGGCAAATTTCATTGTGTGAAGTTCGCCGCTCGTGCATCAAATGCGACGCACATCGCCCATGGGAGGTGCCCATGTGGTTTACGATCGCCCACTGCCACCGGCAGAGGAATGGTGGGGCACTTTGGATGATGGGGGCTTCAGTAAAAGCATTATGAGTGGTGTCTTGGAGGCTTATTCTGGGTTAGAAATGCTGAGCCAACACTGCTGAGACCGTGGGTTGAATTGGCTTATAACTGTGAGTATACTAAACAAATTATTTAGTGATACTACCATTTTATTTGTCATATAGAAGGGTCATTTCCTGAATTGTTATCTATTATATATAATTTTCCTCTTTTAAAGCAGTGTTTTTTTTACGGGTGTGTTGAGTTTTTTCCCGATTGGTGGTCTCAGCCCGGTCACAAATCTCCCCTCCCCTCCAAAATATTATTATTTTTCACTTCACCAATCCACACTGACGACCGTGGTGAAGTATGGTCAAACAACCCCTCATGACTGACAAGGTTTTGGGAGACCTTCGTTTTGGAGTGTCTTTACAAAAGCTGTTTATGATTAAACTAATCTGCACGATGATGACATTACCCTTCAAGTGTCCAGTGGCAGTCAACTCCAGGAAATGTTGAAATAACTGAATAAAGACGGCTGGCTGCAAAGTTGGCCTCAGGATAATTCCGATCGAGAAAACTAAAGTTCATGCTCAACAAAATCGCTAAACAACCGGAGACATCTGTCGGAGAGGCACAACTGGAAAACACACGAGAGCTCGTGAGCGTGGGGCGGCTACTGACGACGCACGGGATCACACCGATGAGATGAAGAGGCAGTGAAGGGCAAGGCTGGAGTGCTTTTTGGGTAAAACTGAGCTTGACAATGAAAATTCATGTGGGCACTGCTGCTTTGAGAAGAACGCTTTCAATGGGTGGGTACCGCCTGCTATGACATTTGGAATAAGAAGCGCTACCGTCATCAACGAAAAATACAAAACAAATACTGAAAGGTGGGCAAAGAGGCACAGGGAGACCCGCACATGACTGCCATTGCATTAGAGAAGGTACGCAATTTATTTAACATGGTCCAAACTCTGAAGAAAAGTAAGTGGGCTTGGGCAGGAAACATCGCCAGAAGGGAAAGATGGCCGGTGGATAAGAATAATCACAGAGTTGCAGCCAAAGAATGGAAGGCGTGTATCGGAGGGTCGTCAGCCGGGGGAGACGGAGCGATGGAATTAATTTGTGTGCTGGTGCAAGGTCAGGGGTCGGCAACCAAAATAACAAGAATTCGATGAAGAAAAACAACTCTATTTCAAGAGCCGCAATGCAAGTGAATATCCTCATGAAGCAGACCTTAAGGAGCCGCATGCCGACCCCTTTGCTCGGTGTAATGTTGCATTGCAGAACCATCGGTGGTATTGGCTTGGGGGAGGCCTTCATCCAGCAGTGGATTGACCATGGCTAATGGTGATGATGATGATGGAACTAATATGTACGCACGTCTATGTACAGCAGGTCTGTTTGTGTTGTGGCGGTGCGCGTGTAGGTCTGTCGGAGAGCGTGCGCGCCCGTGTCACCAAGCCCATGGCGCGGGGCCGGGTGGCTCACCTGATCGAGTGGAACGACTGGGACCACGGCCACGTCCAGTCCTACCACGTGGGCCCTCCAGCACCTACACCGCTACCACCTACACCACTACTACCTACACTACTGCCACCTACACCGCTACCACCTACACCACTACCGCCTACACCACTGCTACCTACACCACCGCTACCTACACTACTACCACCTACACCACTACCGCCTACACCACTACTACCACCTACACCGCTACCACCTACACCACTACTACCACCTACACCACTGCTACCTACACTACTACCACCTACACTACTACCACCTACACCGCTACCACCTACACCACTACTACCACCTACACTACTGCTACCTACACTACTACCACCTACACCACTACTACCACCTACGCCGCTACCACCTACACCACTACTACCACCTACACCGCTACCACCTACACCACTACTACCACCTACACCGCTACCACCTACACCACTACTACCACCTACACCGCTACCACCTACACCACTACTACCACCTACACTACTGCTACCTACACTACTACCACCTACACCACTACTACCACCTACACCACTGCTACCTACACTACTACCACCTACACCACTGCTACCTACACTACTACCACCTACACCACTGCTACCTACACTACTACCACCTACACCACTGCTACCTACACTGCTACCACCTACACCACTGCTACCTACACTACTACCACCTACACCACTGCTACCTACACTACTACCACCTACACCACTGCTACCTACACTGCTACCACCTACACCACTGCTACCTACACTACTACCACCTACACCACTGCTACCTACACTACTACCACCTACACCACTGCTACCTACACTACTACCACCTACACCACTGCTACCTACACTACTACCACCTACACCACTGCTACCTACACTACTACCACCTACACCACTGCTACCTACACTACTACCACCTACACCACTGCTACCTACACTGCTACCACCTACACCACTGCTACCTACACTACTACCACCTACACCATTGCTACCTACACCGCTACCACCTACACCACTGCTACCTACACTACTACCACCTACACCGCTACCACCTACACCACTGCTACCTACACTACTACCACCTACACCGCTACACGACCATGTACACCGCTACCACCTACACCACTGCTACCGACACTACTACCACCTACACCACTGCTACCTACACTACTACCACCTACACCGCTACACGACCATGTACACCGCTACCACCTAAACCACTGCTACCGACACTACTACCACCTACACCACTGCTACCTACACTACTACCACCTACACCGCTACACGACCATGTACACCACTACCACCTACATCGCTACTACCTACACCACTACCCGACCACGTGCACCACTACCACCTACACCGCTACCACCTACACCACTACATGACCACATGCACCACTACCACCACAATCACACATATAACCTACACCACTATTATATCACGTGCACTATTACCATCTACACTGCTACCCAACCACATATACCACCACATACACCACTTACACTGTTACACGACCACACACACCACTACCACTACGTACACCACCACTACCACTCACACTGCACACCCGACCACCACTACCATCACGTTCACAGATATCACCTCTACTGCATACACCGCCACCTTCTGTTCTTCATACAACAGCTTCCAAATACACCACATACATACACACACATACCTACACACATACATACCTACCACCGGACACTGCGGAGATGCAGTGTGTGTGAGACACTGCATTTGGTGTTTTTTGTGGGAAGCGATCGTGTCGTGGTTAGCGGTCAGCGCACTGCGCTATGAACCCAGCGACCTGAATTCGATTCCCGCTCATGGCCAACACCAGTGACGATTATCTGAACTGGTCCTGGGCCTCCCCGAGGTTGACTCAGCCTCAAATGAGTACCTGGTGTGGTGTGTAAAACATTGCCACTGGGGAGACAAAGGCATGGTGCTGGCCACCCACCCCTTCGTGTGCCGTACCGGCCTTCATAAGTACTCGCTAACAGCACTTGCCCCCACAGTCTGTTGAGGCTACACGGGGGATCTTTGTCTTTGTGTGTTGTGTGCACAGGAGTCGACGCTTTACACAGACGCCCCGTACTGCGACACCACCGACATGGTCGATGGGGAGAGAGAGGCTCGCTTTGCTGAGGGTACCTCACCCTGCACACACACACACAAAGACAAAGATCCCCCACATAGACATGAGCAGGCTGTTGGGGCAAGTGCTGTTAGCGAGCACCTCTGAAAGCCAACACGGCAACACGAGTGCTTGGTGTGGCCAGCACCATGCCCGGGCTGCCTGAGTGACCTTTACGCACCGCACGTGGTATTCATTTAAGGCTCAGTCGACCTAGGCGAGGCCCAGGACCGCTTCACATATAACTCAGCACTGATGTTGGGCATGGATAGGAATCAAAGACAGGTCACTGGGTTCGTCGCGCAGTGCTGTAACCACAGCGCCACTGCTGCCCACGCAGACTTCAATATGCTCTCGCACTCAAACGTGCACACGAAGCAAAGATCCCCCATGTAGCCTTAGCAGACTGTTGGGGAAAGTGCTGTTAGCGAGCACCTATTAAGGACAGCACTGCACACAAAAGAGGTGGGTGGCCAACCCATGCCTGACCGCTTTTGTCTCCCCAGTGCTGTTTATATATTGCACCGAATTACATTTCAGGCTGAGTCGACCCTGAAGAGGCCCAGGACCAGTTCAGATATTAGTCACCGGTATTGGCCGTGAGCGAGAATTTAACGTGGGTCTCCGGGTTTGTAGCGCAGTGTGCTAACCAGTACACTGCCGCTCCCCACGTAACACACAAACACAAACACACACAGGGATTATGGTGGTTGAACCAGCAGGGTTCTGTGTGGTTCCCTGTCAAGGCCGTAGCCATGGAGTCAACATTGGGGGGGGACCAAATCTTCCAGGGGTTCTCGGGTTCCCCCCCCCCCCCCCCCCAGAAAAAAACATCTAAATTTGAAAATGAATTTCCTGCCATTTCTTGCCTAATATATAAAAAAAAGTCACTGACACAGGATGGACCTTTTTTTCTACAGTGATGTCTAATAGTGTATTGTATTGCATTGCTGTTTTTTCTTTTTTTACCTTTTCTTGTTTCACTGTATGTAATGGCAGAGATTAGGGATTAATACAGTACAACCATAACCACAATGATATAAACAGAAATCTATTTTAGAGCAATATATTGGGTGGGGGGGGACATTCTGAGCATATTTGAATATTGCAGTGCGGTGCTGTGTGGTTGGCTGTGCGGTCCTGCGGTGCAGGTGTGGCACAGCAGTTTGCCCTGAGTGAGGCCCGCCTCAGGGCCTGGTCGTCCGGGGAGGGAGATGGTGAGGACGGGGACATGGGGGATGGGTCAGGGGAGTGGGTGCACATCCCCTGTGTGCACACGCCCTTCCACACCAGCACGGGTACGTACACACTCACACACATGCACACACGCCTTAGGGGCCGTCCATGAATGACTTCACGCACCTGGGGGGGGGGGGTTGTCAGACATTTGTGACGATGTGTGCGAGGGGAGGGGGGTGTTTGAGAAATCACATCAAAATGCGCAACTTTAAATTAATATAGACAACACGTTCTACTGAATTAAATAGACTTTTTAATAAATGTTTTCTCCTACAACATCAGAGTGCAGCGGCACATTAAATACGCACTACAATAGTTTAAAGCGATTTGAAGCATGTTTTATTTGGGGGGGGGCAGAGCTTTGTGACGTCATATTTGAGGGGGGGTCTGACTTTTTGTGACGCCGTGTGACGAGGGGGGGGGGTCAAAAATCGTCCAAAATCGCGTGACATCATTTATGGACGACCCCTTGCCACATCAGCACGGGCACACACACACTCACATACCTACACACGCCCTACCACACCAGCATGAGTACTCAAACACCTACACACGTACACACACCCGACCACACCAGCACGGGTACACAGAGGAATATCCCTGTTTCGCCTTAAACATACACATTCCCACACACCATAACACACCGGTACATGCAGGCAGGCACGCACACATGCGAATACAATCACACGCATGTACGCACTCAGACCACGCACAGCTAAAGTACGCAAGCACGTGTGGTCCTTACGGCACCAATACGGCCACGTGCGCGCACACAGCAACAACACAGCTGGTGTTCTCCGCTCAGAAGGCAGCAGCAGTGTCACCAAGGTGGCTATGCTGGGCTGTACATGTCCAGCGATCTGTAAACCATCTCTCTGCTGGTCGTAGGGATTACGTAGCCATGATCCGCCACACTCGCTGGCGAAGGTTGGTGAAGGTGGGCAGCATAGATATGGGGAGTGCAGAGTTAGTATTGGTGTAGGGGTTAGTGTAGAGCGGTGTTCTAGATTTGAAGTTTTCGTGACTGCAAGGATTTATACTCTTTGGTTTTTTCGGTAAAGTCACGTAGGTAAAAAATTTAAATAAATTAAATCACCACGTTTTGGAGGCAACACAAGCTTCCGTCTTCAGGTGGAACCGTGACGAAAAAACCAAAGAGTATAGAGCAGTGTTCTTCACTCATTTTCAGAGGGGGGGAGGCACTTTCGCCGATAACTGCTAATTACAACATTTTTTATTTTACCAGGTAAGGCCCACTGAGCTATATTGCTCTTCTTTCAGAAACGCCGTGGCCACAAATGAAAGCTCAACGAAGTGGCTTATCACGTGGAAATTTATAGCGGTCAAATACTCGTGTTGATTCCAAACATACAGGTGTCAGGATCGGGGATCAAACCCACGACCTCCACCGTGGCGTCCCTAAGACATCGGCGTGAGGGCTGCCACACCGCCTGCAAAGAGGGTGTTCTCACATTTGTCGATTGCCGGGGGCCGCACATCAGTGGCCGCACTAAAGGCCACCAGGGGCTAGGAGTGGCCTGCGAGACCTTGCAATGAAGAACACTGGTATAGAGTTCGGGGACAATGCTCGCTTTTGCTGCACCGCCCTCCGCTTCGCTCCACGTAGCCCCGCAGCCAGACCAGAAACTGGCCCAAACGTATGTCGCGGTCGCCCATCCGAGCGCGACCCAGGCTCAATCAACCCCTGCTTAGTCCGACGAGATCAGGCACATTCCGGGCAATTTGGCCAAAGGCGTGCCGCATTCAAGTGCCCTCCTTGTGATGCATCAATTAGCGGCGGCTCGTCAGTGGACACACCCGGGGGGTTGCCACGTGTGGACAGAGCGGGGTGAATGGCAGAGGAGCGGCACTCACAATGCTGCCATCCCACAGCCCGATATCCACCCAACACTGTTTCCGGAGACTGTGTCTCTGCGTCTTCGTTTATATGTGTCTGAGTTTCTATGCATCTGTGGGTCTGCGTGTCAGTGCGTCTCTGTGCATCTGTGGGTCTGCGTGGACGTGCGTCTCTGTGTCTGTGTATCTGTGTGTTTGTGCATCTGAGTGTCTATGTCTCTGAGTCTCTTTTGCATCTGTGTGTCTGTGTATTTGCGTTTCTATACATCTGTGAGTGTGCGTATATGTGTCTGCGTATCTGTGTGTTTGTGCATCTGGGTGTCTATTTGTCTGTGCGTCTGAGTGTTTAAGACAGACAGACCTATCTGTAACCAGATGGGGAGCCCATTGAGACTCTTTATCAAGGGATACTTGAGTTACTAAAGCTACAACTGCACATGTACACAGTGAAGATACGGACCAATAATCACAAAACTGTCAAATTCCATGAATAAACCTTTAAATTAAGCGCGATATCAGATTTAAAAAGAAAACATTTCACGTAAAAAAAATACTGACGCACAAATAAACAATATGAGCAGGATAACGACCACCGCATGATGCAGAAGGCAATGATGAAACGTGTTTACATTCGGACTGCACAACCAATAAATCCACTTTGTTGCAGAAAACCAATTGAGAGGGAGAACAGTCATTAAATGTAAAAGACGAGCTGTAGGCAATGTTCAGTGAAGCGCCGTGGATGAAGGAACGTTCTCCGCATCTTAACTCGTGCGTGGGGCAACGATGAGCAGCGCACCGGACTTGCAAACCCCGATGGTCGGCGGTTCGGTTCCATCTCCCCGGCGCGGGGAATTATAAACAATGGGAGTGACTCTTTTTGGTTCTTTCGGTAATGTCACGTAGAAAGAGAAAATAATGAATTAAATAATAGCAGACGACGTTTCGATTGCAACACGAGCAAATCATCATCAGGTACAAATGAAAGAGAAAACAAATCTAGTAAACTTAGAAATTTTATGCAATACAACACAGATAAGCAGATTCTATGTGAGACTCTCTGTGTTATCTCTCTCTCTGCGTATGTGTCTGTCTATGTGTCTCCGGTTCTGTGTTTATCTCTCAATTAAATGTAGCAATCTTTGGAAGAACGTAATCAACCAGGTAGGGTGTTGACTGTTATGTTAGCCGACTCTCTGTGTGTGTATTCCATTATATTTCTATGTTTAGGTAGAATAGGAGATGAAGTCATTCGAAAGAACTTGAAGGTGGAACGAACAATAACCAAAATAAATGTGGAACAGGCAGCTATGGTACGGTAATATCAGAAGCATACCAACGAGCGGAATCCACGCAAGGCAATGTAGCTCACAGCGCTGAGATTATGGTGTTCAAATGCAGGCAGTGGCCTGAGATTAAAACCGGGTTATTGAGTGTAGTGAATTGATGACCTCAGCTCGTTCACCAATGACTGCACACAAAAAAACCCATCACATTAAATTTGGTCCTGTGCTTCATTTTGCTAAATTCCAGCGATGAGAAAAATAAAAATGTCACGTGACAAACATTACTGCCTGTGGCAAGGTGAGTGGGAACGTGCTGCCCCCTACTGTGTAGACCAGCGGTACCAGAGGGTGGCTGGGAAAAAGATGGGCTGATGGAGTTGGAGGTGGAGGCCCTAAGAGAGCAGAGGAATGACATGGAAGCATCAGCAACGGAAGGGAAATTATTAGAGCCAACGGTAGAGGACTGCTGCTGCTGCCGCCACAAGTTCGTTGCCCCAGCGGCGTCCGTAAAGGGCCAGACTGTAAAAGAGAACTATTTTTGGGGTGGAGACATGTAACCCAGTGGGAGCGCATTCGCCACTTGTTGCAGAGGTCCACGGTTCGAATCTGACAGGCCGCCCTGGTTTTCACTGCGGGTGTATTAACGATACAATGCTACGTGTCGTCGTCTTCTTCAGAGTGCACGTTAAAGATCCCCCTGTCGTCATTTGAAACGGGGAGGTCATTGTGTGCCGGCGTCATGATCCAAATTTGCCAAATTTCGGTTCCTGCGGCAAATGATTAAATTGGGATGACACATAGCAACATCAGCACGCGTCCAACGCAGCAGCGCCTTCCTTCGTGATAGCCGTGTGCACTATAAGAATGGCACGAATAGCAAACGCACAATTATTTTTATTAGCTGTGACTTGCGCTGGCTTCTAAATAACATCGTCGTGGCCAACCATGGCCATGCAGGTGGATGTAACAAGTGAGCTGACAGTAACGTGATTTCTTTTTGACGTAGAACCTTTCACGTGATTTTTTTTATTGATTGTAAGGTTTTTTTTTTTGGTAATGTCTCTATTCACTTTGTATCCATCTGACCAACTCAGTCAGATCAACGACGACCGTTAGTGGAGGACAATAGCTGCTCCCCCCCCACACCCACCCACCCAACCCCACGCACAGTCAGTCATAAGAATGAGAAGATTATTTCCCACTGAGTAAATCCCATCGATGTAAGAAGCTCTTTTTCAAGGGCGACTCAGCCGGAAGATAACGCAGTAATGTCGCTCGCATCATCAGCCCATAACACTTTGGCGGGCGAGCGAGCGAGCGAAAGGCGTCATCTGCGCTTCACCACGCAGATGCAGTTCCGGGCCGTGGGTGTGAAATGCGATCGTTAACATTCGGCCATGAATCCAAGGCAGATGCCAGCATATTTGTAGGATTTGACGTTTTCGGCTGAGCGAGAGAGAGAGAGAGCTGGACGCGGTGTTTAATTAAAAATACCACGAAGGTTTAAATAGCGAGGAGGACTTATGGCTAAGAAGGGATCAGCGTTTACTTTCGCTCGCGTTTCGCAGGAGCCTTATTGAGGCGAGGTCCCGCCGATTGTGATTGAAATGCTATTTAATATGTTCCTCATCCACAGGTGCTGCAGGCTTATGCAAGGTCGTGTCATCAGCACAACAATTTTCCAGCGGCTCAGCTTTTGTCCAATATATTTATTTAAATACAGTTACTTAGCCCAGGCCCGACTAAAGGTCCAAAAGAGTTAAGCGGCAGGCAACGAACAGCACTATCAAAAGCTGTAATTGGTCAGAGTTAACGCATTTCCTGAATTGAGAAAGGTTATCACTGTAGGAGCTTGAGATAAGTTACAACGATCAGAGAGCAAACCTAAGTGGAAACGATGCGAGGGAAGAAGAAAAAGTGACCTGCATTGTGGCGAGTGAGTGGGTGAGTGAGTTGATGTGACCTGCAGTGTGGTGAGTGAGTGGGTGAGTGAGTTGTTGTGACTTGCAGTGTGAGTGAGTGAGTGGGTGAGTGCGTTTATGTGACCTGCAGTGTGAGTGAGTGGGTGGGTGAGTGAGTGAGTTTGTGTGACCTGCAGTGTGGTGAGTGAGTGGGTGAGTGAGTTGATGTGACCTGCAGTGTGAGTGAGTGGATGAGTGAGTTGTTGTGACCTGCAGTGTGAGTGAGTGAGTGAGTGGGTGAGTGAGTTGATGTGGCCTGCAGTGTGGTGAGTGAGTGGGTGAGTGAGTTGATGTGACCTGCAGTGTGAGTGAGTGGGTGAGTGAGTTGTTGTGACCTGCAGTGTGGTGAGTGAGTGGGTGGGTGAGTGAGTTGATGTGACCTGCAGTGTGGCGAGTGAGTGGGTGAGTGAGTTGATGTGACCTGCAGTGTGGCGAGTGAGTGGGTGAGTGAGTTGATGTGACCTGCAGTGTGGTGAGTGAGTGGGTGAGTGAGTTGTTGTGACCTGCAGTGTGGTAAGTGAGTGGGTGAGTGAGTTGTTGTGACCTGCAGTGTGAGTGAGTGAGTGGGTGAGTGAGTGGTTGTGACCTGCAGTGTGGTAAGTGAGTGAGTCGATGTGACCTGCAGTGTGAGTGAGTGGGTGACTGAGTTGATGTGACCTGCAGTGTGAGTGAGTGAGTGGGTGAGTGAGTTGATGTGACCTGCAGTGTGGCGAGTGAGTGGGTGAGTGAGTTGTTGTGACCTGCAGTGTGAGTGAGTGAGTGGGTGAGTGAGTGGTTGTAACCTGCAGTGTGGTAAGTGAGTGGGTGAGTGAGTCGATGTGACCTGTAGTGTGAGTGAGTGGGTGACTGAGTTGATGTGACCTGCAGTGTGGTGAGTGAGTTGGTGAGTGAGTTGTTGTGACCTGCAGTGTGGTGAGTGAGTGGGTGAGTGAGTTGATGTGACCTGCAGTGTGGCGAGTGAGTGGGTGAGTGAGTTGATGTGACCTGCAGTGTGGCGAGTGAGTGGGTGAGTGAGTTGATGTGACCTGCAGTGTAGTGAGTGAGTGGGTGAGTGAGTTGATGTGACCTGCAGTGTGGCGAGTGAGTGGGTGAGTGAGTTGTTGTGACCTGCAGTGTGAGTGAGTGAGTGGGTGAGTGAGTGGTTGTGACCTGCAGTGTGGTAAGTGAGTGGGTGAGTGAGTCGATGTGACCTGCAGTGTGAGTGAGTGGGTGACTGAGTTGATGTGACCTGCAGTGTGAGTGAGTGAGTGGGTGAGTGAGTTGATGTGACCTGCAGTGTGGCGAGTGAGTGGGTGAGTGAGTTGTTGTGACCTGCAGTGTGAGTGAGTGAGTGGGTGAGTGAGTGGTTGTGACCTGCAGTGTGGTAAGTGAGTGGGTGAGTGAGTCGATGTGACCTGCAGTGTGAGTGAGTGGGTGACTGAGTTGATGTGACCTGCAGTGTGAGTGAGTGAGTGGGTGAGTGAGTTGTTGTTAGTAAACCAGGAACGAGTTGAATGCATTATTTTAACAACTGTGCACCGTTTTCTTCCCGTGAATATAATGTGAGAATCAGCCATGCGAGGTGCCCTTATCGCTGACGCCACAGTCTTTCAGTCTTGAGATTAGGCTGCGATGGCCTATTGTGTCAATGGCTTTTTTTTAAACACAAAAAGCATTTAAAAAATGGTTTTTCAAGAGTCAAGTATACAGCAGGAATATCAAAGGGAGGGCTGAAGGGTCAAGGGCACTTGATAACTCAATAACGCGGCCAAGCATATTCCCGTCTTGTCCATAAATTGACAGGTAGCGTCTAAAACTGTTCCAAGTACTGCAGCCACGATGGCACTGCGTCATTGTGTGACAGCTGTCTGCTTTCAGTTTTGGATCCTACCCACCTCCAGATAAGAAGCGATTTTAACTTGTGTTTTTTTTTGCTGGTTGTGATTTTGCTGGTTGGGAAATTTATCGAGAGGCATTTGTGTTTTCCGGACGTGAAATTATAATAGTGTAACGACTCGGACGGCAAAGAAATGAGAAAAGCCACTTTTTATTTAAAGTTTACAAAGTAAGGGACACTACTAACGAGTTCCACAATGAGGGACCCTCGGCTCGTTCCTGTCTTCCTGCTTGTATCCTCCTCCGAGCGTCCCCACTCCTCGTGCTCTCCACTTACATCTCCCTCACGCTCCTCTCTCGAACCTTCTTGTCCCTTTAAAGTCTGCCTCCCGCCCAATCAGAGGCCTCTTTCTTCCAAACAGAGACCGTTGTTTATTTTTAAATATCCATTAGGCTGCATATGGCCTGGTGTGTTTGCATCCGAGTGTCTGTGCTTCTACGTTTCCATGCTTCTGCATGGCTTTGCATCTGTTTAAATGCATCTACATGTTTGATTTTATGAATGTGTAAAAAAAAACTATTACCCCGTTGGCACACCACGGTAGGTGGGGGGGGGTCAAGATAAAGAGGGGGCACGGCTCACGATAAGCAGCAGCAGGAAACAAGGAGCGCCGGGCAGGCAAGGGAGGAAGGGAAAAAGCCATGACTGGACTAAGATATCAGGCAAGAGGGAAGGAATGGGCTGGGAGAGGGGAGCAATTCAGAGTGGGGGTGGCCACGCACCCATCCATCAGCGCGCCCGTTCACCCGCGCGCCCGTTTCTTCCACCCGCAGACTGCGACCTGGAGCGCTTCCCGTCCTCCGTGTCGCTGTCCGAAGTGCTGCAGGCACGCCTGCGCCGGCTGGCGGCGGCGCGCACTCCACCGGTGCTCTCGCCGGAGAGTGTTCACGGCGTCCTCTTCTCCCCCGACGGCGTCGCGCTCGAGACGCTCGAGACGCTCGTGTGCCGCGGCTTTGCCGACGGCTTCGCCTCCGTCGAGCGGCAGCGCTTGCCGGACCTCGCCCCGGGCCTCCTCGCCGCCCCCGAGTGTCTCCCCCTGCAGACGTTTGTCAGGAATGAGGACGGGCGCGCCGGCGTTCCCGCGGGGACGCTCCTGCCTTCGGGAGAGGAGGAGGAGGAGCGGGAGGACGAGGAGGGTGAATTGGAGGGCGAGGAGGAAGAGGAGGAGGAAGAAGAGGAGGACGGGCGGCAGCGTCAGCTCGGGGCGCCGTGGGGTTTCCGAAATTCGCCGGGTGCGGTGCTCTTGCCAGATTTGAAAGCGGAGGTGGCGCCGACATAGGGCGGTCGGGGTCACGCGGCGATCATCTCCGGCCACGTGCGCACGCGCGCATGTACACACGCACACGCGCATGTACACACGCGCACGCACGTTCAGGCGTAGACTAGCGCGTGATGCATGTGTGCAAGCTGCATGTACTGCATGGGTGCGTGCGTGTGGGCGCGTTTGTTAAACGCTAAACACTTGCACCGATGCGTGTGCACACGCACACGTGCAAAGACACTCATGCGCACGTGCACTACCTTCGTGCAACCCCCCCCCCACACACACACGCACGCGCGCGTCCGTGCGCGCACGCACGCACGTACTGAGCAAGTGACCGGGAGGCTCGTGGTGCTCCGTGGCTCACCGAGCTCGCGTTGTTGTTTTGTTTTGTTTTTGGTGGATTTCGGACATCTCTACATTCGAATGATGCGGAGAAAGTTGCTTTTTGTGGGCACGTGAGCGAGCGCCATCTGCTGTGAGGTGAGCGGCCGTGTGAAGTGACTCCAGAAGAGGTTCTGTGGCGTCATCTTCTCAGCCCGTGATAGGGACGTAAAGAGCCTTTGTCTTGTGACTTTCCTGCCAGAGTAGTAATCTAGTGATGCCCCGGTTTTACGTCGGGGATGCGTTCCTGAAAGGTGCGACTACGAATATCGAAAGGACGTAAAATTAAAGCGATTTACAGGGGAGGTGGTGGTGGAGGCGAAGGCTGAGAGGCGACGGGTAACGAGAAAGGACGGACGATGCTGTCAGCGACGTCAGTGTGAGGGTTGAGGTGACGCAAATCGGGAAACGCTGTTAATAAAGTGACGACGTGTTTGCAAAACGACGTGAAAGGAGGAGACGTGAATAGGGGTAGCACTGTACTAATAATAATTTACAGTCTAATGTTAATTCACTTCTGGATGAAGGCCTCCCCATGCTCTTTCGATCATAGGCGTAGTTTGACTATACTTCACCACGCTGGTCAGTCCGGGTTGGTGAAGATGGGAGGCCCAGGACTGGTCGAGATATTACTCGCCACCAATGTTAGCCATGGCGAGGAATCAAACTGATGTCACAGGTTCATAGCGCAGTGTGCGATAATTGCTGCTCCACCAATTCCGCCATTCAGTAATACAAATGTAAAAAAAAACACACCGCTGTTATATCCGGGTGGGTCAGAGGTCAGAGCAATTAGCCAGCACCACTGAGACCCTGGGTTTGAATCGGGGCGGCCACCCGTGGCTAACCTGGTGGTCTTAGACCTGTCACCTATGGACTGCAAATGTTGGGTTTGCACTTAATTTTGGCAAAATTCCAGCTCTTGAGAATTGAAACATTGGTGCTGACGGTCATGTGCGCGTGTGTGTGTGTGGCAAGGTGCGCCCCCTGTTGTGTGAACATGAAACATCCACGGAATTCTCAGAAATATTTCTGGGGAAAACTCCTGCGCGACTGCCGTGCTTAGGGGCACATGGGGGTCACACTTCCTCCTCCTCCTCCCCCTACTCCCCCACCGTGATATTTTTAATTGGATTCTTTATGGCACGATGCCGATAGTGCACCGGGGATGAGACCAACATTATTGTACATGTAACGCTCTGCCACTGATCCGTAATTACTCAGGACCTGTGTCCAACTTGCAGGTTTGATAACCCACACGAACCAAAATCCACGTTCTAACGTGCAGTGCCAGCCCAGTCACCGATGACTGACGCGAAACAAGCATAGTTTTTGTTTTGTTTTACACTTGCATTGGTCACATGCAGTCGTGAGGATTGATGGTCACGTGGTAAAACCTCCCGAGAAAATTTGGTTAATTTGTTTGACCAGGTGAGATCGCAAACAAACCTGGATACAGCCTCATCTGCAACGGTGACCTGGGCCATTCCATCTACCAGTACGGGGGGTGGCGATGATTGCTTGCTGGCGATGATTGCTGCTGCTGCTGCTGCGTTATCATCCCAGCCGAGTAATTTTGCGGGCAGTGTTCTAATTCGGCACAAGGCGCCGTCTGGACAGAGAGGTCCCCTGCCGAGCCGCCAGCAGTGATCGCATGTGTTTTAGTTTAGTTTGTAAATAGTTTGGGTTGTTGTCACTCTCACCCGACCTCTGACATCGTTCTCCAGTGAAGAGGACGGTCTGCTGCCTATAGGAGAATTCAGAATTTAATGCCGCAGTTTGCCATCAGATTGACTAGGAACCTGGTGGGAGGAGACCAGAACAACAAGCGAAATACAACGACAGTAATACCCCGGTTTACGTCGGGAATGCGTTCCTGAAAGGTGCGACGACGAATATCGAAACGACGTAAAATCAAAGCGATTTCACAGGGGAGGTGGTGGTGGAGGCGAATGCTGAGAGGCGACGGATAACGAGGAAGGACGGACAATGCTGTCAGCGACGTAAATGTGGGGGTTGAGACGACGCAAATCGGGTCGTGGTATTAATAAAAAGTGACGACGAAGACGACGACGTGTTTGCGAAACGACGAAAAGGGGAAAGACGTGAATCGGGGTGTGACTGCACAATGTGCGCACTGGCATTGGCGTGCACGTGTCCGCACACGCGTGGCGCTCGAACACACACACACAATCGTACATGCAGTCGTACACAAATGTGTGTACAGACACACACACACAAATACAAAAATCCCCCGTATAGCCTTAACAGACTTATGGGGCAAGTGCTGTTAGCGAGCACAGCGCGCGGTATATATACACACACACACACAAATATTCGTGTTATATTGCTGCATGCTGGCTCAAGACTTTGCCTTACTGACGAGTGAAAATGAAAACATCGGTGGGGGTCGTGTATATATGTGGGGGGGGGGGGGTTAGGAAATGAACAAAATCGTACAAAAAAAAACTTCGTGTAAAAACGATCACCCGCAAGGCGAGAGGTCCAAAGGCACGTGGCGCACGTGGCGACTGTCACAGAGAGCCGCCACGGTCGTCCCAATGTCCCCAATGTCACTGGGAGGACACGGCGAGTCTCAAGCATCGGTTGCCCAATCGGTCGGTCGGTCATTCCTTCATTCACCCGATGGTCCTGGTGACGGCAGCAGCGCAGCAGATGCATGGCCCCTGTGGGCGGACACATCGGCTACGACTCCCCGTGGTCTCAGCTGCTACTCGAGCCACCTTCACCTGACCTCGTGCTTGTATTCCAACAGGAGGGAGCGGCAAAAGGAAGTGATTTCGCCGGATGCCGTGTCACGGATCGCCCTCCGCTCGGACGCGACTGCTGTCTCGGCTCGCGAAAACACGCGCACGCACACACAACCCCCATTTGTGTGTCAGTCCGCCGCTGGACGAGGGCGAATGCAGAGAAAAGATCGCCGGTCTGGCGAATGCAGAGGAAGGATCGCCGGTTTGAAATGAAGACTCCCTGGCCAGGCCATCCCTCCTCCCGTTGTACAAATCAACATTTTAAAGACGTTTCTCCTCTGCCTATAACGGACTGATTCCTGCTATCTGACTTTGCGGTCTCTTCTTTGCCACATTGTGGTTTTTGCACTTTGGGGACGAGGGTGAGAGGGGTCATGCACACGCGTGAGACTCTCAAACGGCCCGCTGGGCTGCGATGGTGGCCACGGGATGAAAGTATTATTAACAAGTTGGTTCTTGATTCCATCGGTGTGGAAGCTTTTTGTGTTATCCCCCTATTTGTGTGGATGTTCTCTGGGTTTCTCCGGTTTCGGATCCGCACGAAGCAATACGCTCTTGAAAATTGGCTTAACATGCCAACTGCAACGAGCCTCGTGAAAGAGCATTGACGCCCTGTGCGGCTTTCATGGCTCACGGGCAAAATTGTATCTCTCCCTAACCAAAAGCTTTCAAGTAAAAAACATAAGTAAATTACGTTCCTTTCCTGATCAAACCTCTACTCTTAGAACCGCATGCCCTCTCAGCCCATCATGCATTGTATTGACTTACACTTGCGTTATTTTCTGCATAGAGGTGTTTTTTATGAACATGACTTCTGTTGTACAGATGAGTAAACTAACTATTTTAACTAACTAACTGAACTATACAGCTCTTTTTCAGAAGCAACCTGGCCACAAATGATAGCGCAATGAAGTGGCTTATCACGTGGCTATTTATAGCTGCCAAAAACTCAAACGCATATTTATAAATGTGGAGGAAAAAACCGGAGGAAAATCCACTCGATCACGAGGAGTACATGCAAACTCCAGATACACAGGCGTCATGGGGGTCGGGATCAAACCCGCGGCCTCCTGTATACCAGGCGAGGTAGTTTTTAAATCCTTTATATTAAGTTCGCTTGCTTGCTTGCTTGCGTGCTTGCTTGCTTGCTTAAGACCGTGCAAATCTTTCGGTCGTTTTTTAACCCACTTCCCGTGATCCAATCGAGCTGACATTTTCCACACAGACTCGTTGTGCGAGACAATTGATGTTCGTGAAAGAAAATTCCAAAAATGTTACACTGTTTAGGGAAAACAAATTAAATATTTCATTACCAATTGCTTAATACTGGCAGACAATCATCTGACCCATAGGTGGCAGCCATCTCAAGCCAGAGGACGAGAAGACTCTAGCCGCCACGCATATAAAGGATTTATAGTGAAAAACTTTGTTTTTACGGGTTTACTTGTTACATCTCGCCACCACTGACAATCTCGCCCTCATCACGCGCGATAGCTGCGTAGAGAGGCGCGATCGCCCGTTCAGTCTGCCGGGCGACGGCCGCTGTGATTCACGCGTGCGTGTTCAATTAAACGGGCATCTGTTTCCAGCAGGCAAACATAAAAGCTTCCCGCTGTACGGGGCAGTACGGTACAGCAAGCAGCATCAACCTGTGTAACGGAGTTTGGTTGTTTTCTCCTCGTATGCGTAGAGTTTTATTTTCTGGTTATTCCAGATTCCCTCCGCTTGCAAAAAAAACCCACGATATGTTACTTTTACAATATTTGGCCGAGCATCGCAAAAGAAGTCCCATATTGAGAGAGAGAGAGTCGTGAACCTCAGTTAGCCTCTTTTCTGGGTGCCGCTTGAGTTTGGGGTCCGTTTCTTACGTGAGACCGAGGCCAAATGTGAGGCCGGCAAACTGTAGAAAGGGTGTGTCAGAGAAGTTCGTTTTTAGTTTTTCGGCCGAGTCTTTATGACACAGAGACCAGGCGGAGCGACGTTGCCGTGATGCATCCTCAGGGAGTTGAGTCATCGCCAAGAGCTCTCTCTGCCGGCTGGCCACGTTGCTGGCAGGCCGCGTTGCTGGGTGGGCCACGATCGTTTACAAAGGCCATATGTGGCCAAACCTGAAGGTGTGGACAAGGCGCCACATGCGAGAGTTGCAGTGAAATTGGTCGTCATGGGCCCGGGGCAGATGTCTGGCGTGTCGGCACCACTCGAGGTGCCAAAACTGAAACGTTAGCTCACTTCTCAGCCCTTTGCCAATCAACTGCTCGTATGTCATGTATGTTGCGCCTTTTGGCGTCATCTGGTCTAGCACCATGTGAGACTAGGCTCTAAGGAAAGTTGTCTCTGGTGTGGACCAATCAACTTCAAGGACAGTGCATACATTATCAGAGTTATGTTTTTTGTTTGCATTATGACTGCAGGTATTGTGGTCTATGCAAACATGACTCCTTGTAAAAAAAGGTGTCAGTTTTGTTGCCAGATAAAAGGGTAAAAAACCAATTATCATATGTTGAACTTCTTTCGCAGCATACGTAGCTAACCGTGCTAATCGGAGGTGCATGGTATGGTGGTGGTGGTGGTGATGATAGTGGAGACATCGCGAGGGCTCCTGTATAGAGGCGGCTCTAGCAAGCGGGGCCTCTTCCTAAGCTCCAACCCAATTATTAAGAGGGAATGTGGCGAAGACGCACCTTCTCGGTAGCTCAGCTCGGGACGATGCTGTTCGGGTTACTCTTCGAAGGTCTTCCCACACCGTATCAGTCATCCGGGTCATTTGAACATGCTTCATCACGCCGGTTAGATATCACTCTGCACTGATGTTCGTCGTGGCCCGGAGCCGATTTCCAGTCATTGAGCTCACGACGCAAAACACCGCACCACTGCTCCACCCATACACAACTGTAATGGTATAAATTTATTTCGTCAAATAATTGGGTTAGATCATAATTGATTTCAACTCACCCATGATTCGAGTGGCTCAGGGCTCAGAACTCGAAGTGGACACTCCTGGGATCCTTGATTCAAATCCATGATTCCTCTGCCCACGTTTAAACCGGGTTCTTCGGTGGAGTAAATCGATGGTCTCAGTCCAGTCACCAATGGCTGCACACAAAAAACCACCCACGATATTAAATTATAATTTTTTACTTAATTTGGCTGAAATCCAGGTCTGAGAATTAAAAAAAACATTGATTTGAATGTCGTTTGATAATTATACAAGGGCATGTGGAATCCCTGCACTGTGTGTGCATTAATGACCGCATGTAAGGATCTCTGATGTAGTGCTGTGAAATCTGCTTCCACAGGCCATTCTCTACCACGTGGGGTGATGCATTGCTTTGCTAGAATTTCCCATCGCTATGTTTTTTTCTCATGACACGATGCCAATTGCACAAGTGGAATTGAATTTGTTGGTGAGGGTGCAGGGGTGGATGGGAAAGACCAAAACAAAGTCAAGGATTCTAGATTTGAAGCTTTCGTTACTGCAAGGATTCATACTCTTTGGTTTTTTTCGGTAAAGTCACGTAGGTTAAAAGAAAACAAATAAATAAAATCACGACGTTTCGGAGGCAACACAAGCTTCCGTCTTCAGGTGAAACCGTCACAGCAAAATTGCTGTATCAAGTGTTGCCTCCGAAACGTCGTGATTAAATGTATTTGTTTTCTTCTAACCTATACGTGACTTTACCGAAACAACCAAAGAGAAAGTCAAGGATATTCTCAACCACTAAGAGTTTTGCACCTCGGCCGACATTGACTTCTGCTCCAGCCCACGGACTGAAGCAGGTGGCTAAAGTAGCGGTGGTGGTGGTGGCAGCGATGGTGGTGGTGGCAGCGGTGGTGGTGGCGGTGGCGGCTTCGCAACGGATTCTCGCGACGCTTCCCGTGCGGTGACCGTGAAGAAAGTCGCCGCATGAGACACGGGGAACGCGCGCCGCGTTTAAAACCCCGCCGCCTCTTGCCTTTCTCATGATTTTTTTATTCTCTTAAGTGACGCGCTCTATCCTTTGAATTGTCTTCGGTGCACGTTGCCCGCTAATGTTCAGTGGCTTGATATGCATCGGCTGAAAGTTGTTTGCGTTTGCGCGATTTCATCGTTTATTTCCACGGAAGCGTGCTGTACTTTTTCGACGGTTTCCGTGCTTCGGTGAAGAGACGCCGGCGTCATGGCTCATGGGACACTGCATGGGCCACGCTTTCAGCGACGAGGCATCGCGCGCTTTGATGATTTCCTGCGAGCCAAGAACTGTTCTGAAGAGGGTGGCCTCCCTCGGCTCAGTTTTGGGAACGTTCAGCTTCAAGATTCAATCTGGAGGAAGGGCCCCCTCCCAGAAGGGCACAGCCTTTTTTTCACTTCATCATCCTCATGATTTTCCTCTCCGAACCCCTTCCCCGTTACTCCGTGCCCTCTACACGTTTCTGCACGGAGCGGGGAGACGGCATGGACAGCTAGAGGGTTTGACCCATTCGCAAAAATCCGTCACTAAACACCGGCTGCTGCTGTTGCTGCTACTACTGCAATCGTCGTCGTGAAATCGCACGATCGCCGTCCAGGTTTTCTTTTTTAACGCGTCGTCGTTAAGCCAACCCGACTTCACGTTGATACGACTCTTGCCTGTTCTCAGTGAAGGGCGTATCTACGATGACGACGACGACGATGGTGTTGGCGGTCGGTCGGCGAGCTGACTAAAAGGCTGTTTAATGCCCCAGCCATATTAAACGGAGGTCGTGGCGGTGTGGGTTTGGGTGCGGGTTTGTGGGACCTGGGGGGGAAGAGGTCCAGGGTGCGTGTGCACACCCTGGTTTGTCCAGGTCTGCAGCCACTCATCGGTATGTACAGAAAGTTACGTTTTATTTGGGCAAATCTGTTATTAAACGTTATTTGTTGCCAAACGCCTTGCCGCGTGTTGTTTTGTTTGTTGGCTGCGTTTGGGGAATGCGAGATGCTGCTGTGTGGGGGTGGCGGTGACGGAACGCGCTGCTCCAGCCACCCAGAGGTCAGGTTGGTGGCCATCGTAGAAGTGACAGATCTCGAAAGTAATGATGCAGATACCCCTCGATGCACGGACGTTCGGTTGACGAAATTTGGCGTTTACGCAATTGACAAAATTACGGACACTTTTTCGATTAATGGAATCGAATGTCGGCGTGAACGACGTTCCAAATGGCACGCGCCACGAGATGAGACGAGAAGCCACTCTGGAAGGCAGCGTCATCCATCCCTGCAGTGCAGCAGTCAGCCCTCCACATCGCCCTTGGCAGTCGTTCCAACATGCAGCCGATCGTTTTCCTTAAAAGGTTAAATATTTTCGTTTTAAATCATCATTCAATCGCTTTAATATTTACGTCATTTATTATTTTGTTTGTAAAAAGTTGTATAGGTGTATATTTTTAGGTTAGGCGTAGAGTTGTAATAACTGGCCGAAACACATCCCTTGATTTTTTTTTGTAATAAATCATTGGAAAAAAAGCCATTCCAGTTTACGAAATTTCGTTGTATGCGCATTGTTTGAAGAACGCATCCCTTTCGTAAATCGAGGGATACCTGTGATTATAATTTGCCAACTCGTAACGCGCCTCTCTCTGCACAGGATTCACTCACTCTTTATCCGCACAGGTGATCGTTATATATTTTTCAAATGTAATATTCTCAGTGTGACCGGCAGAGGACGCACTCACGTGAGCGGACCTAAACAATTACTGATGTACTGTACAGGGCGGTCCAGATGTCTTGTGACATCTAATTTAATTTATTCTACAAACGCTGCGCATCGGCTCGCTTCGAAGGTGTCTCCCAGTCCTGTTTTTTGTTGTTGACCAAAACTGATCCTGTGGGAAACAGCTTATGTTCCCGTCTCAGTATTTTCCATTTTTTCTGGAGCTTCTTTGTTAAATATTTAACAGAAATCCTTTTGATCATCTTTCATCGTTTATTCTTCTGGTTTGTTATCTTTCATGAGCCCAATACGCTCACGAGGAGCCATTCTTCAAAAGCATATGAACTCGAATCAGCCACCTGAAATAAATAAGTAATATTTATTTGAAACAAATGAATATGCAAAGGGAAAAACATGTTCGGGGTCAATTCATTTGGGGTCACCGGAAAACTGGATCACCCTGTAGAATGCGGTAAAACCGGCCTGGGTTTGGCCTCTGTTTTTGAAACAACTCTTCATACGTACAGCATGTCAATATAAACATACACGACCACATCACCTTGAATGGACCCTATCACCGCAGATCTTGGAAGCAAAGCAGGGTCTGTATATGGTCATTACTTGCCTGGAGCTAGGCGGTGGCTGTCATATGGTGAGACGTTAACTACCTCGCCTGGTATACAGGAGGTATTGGGTTCAATCCCGACCCTGACCCCTGCTGTATGTTTGGAGTTTGTGTGTCTCTCTATTTCTCTCCCCGTGATCGCGTGGATTTTCCCTCCACATGTAAAAAAACATGCGTTTAAGAATCCAGTATTTGGCTGCTATGAATTTCTACATGCTAGGCCACTTCGTTAAGCTTTCATTTGTGGCCAGGTCACTTCTAAAAAAGAACTATATAGCTCAGTGGGCCTTACCTGGTAAAATAAAAAAAAATAGTTAAATATGGCAGTCCATTAATGGATTCTTGAATATATCAGTACTGAACTTTGAGTGTTACCCCCCTCGTACGGGTTAATCTTCTCTGAGTACGAGCCAAACATTCAATGGAGATGTCCGAACATCTTGCAGGACCCTCTTGATAAGAGTTGAGACTCAGTCAGGCTTTTCTGGGTAAATGGCATTATTATTATTGTCGTCATGAACACAAGCACGTTTTAAATTGGGTGGTCTTTATTGGCTGGAAAAGTTTTGCTTGCTCTGGTGACAGCACTGCACTTAGTCAATCCCAGGATGGCGATGTACAGCGGACGGCTTAGTGTGTTGTGTGTTCGTCATCGTGATCATGAGCCTTGATCTATCCATTGCTGGATGAACGCCTCCACAAGCCGTTGCAATCCCTCACAATGCAAAATCCCATCGAGGTCCTGTGCACGAGCTGACGTCATCGCTCCATCTCCGCGGTGAATGTCCTTTGTTCATCGCTCAGACGGTGTAAGACTTCACAAATTAATTCAACTTCAAAATACAAACTGTTTGAGCTCCATCGGGTAGTAAGCAAGATTGACCTTTACACGGATGACGCGGGACAATAAAAACCCAATCTCAGTGCAAATTCAGTTGAGTCAATTAAATCCAGACTGATGTCCTTCTGCCTGGAATCCAGAATAATCTAAAACGTGTTGGGTTCCTCATGCCAAACAGGCTTCACAGATCAATTTCCCCTCACTTTTGATAGAGATTCAGTCCTCTCTAAAATCTGTGGAACCTAATCCTCATTCCCATTCGCTAGCCGGCTGAAATTAGTGCAAAAAATGACACTCCTGCAGGTTCTGTCTGTTTACAATGATCTCAAACCAGATCCCAAAGTTTCTCTTCAATAAAGTATCATCCTTCCTCTGGCATCATGGCATCCCTAGGATAGATTATGCTTCTCTGACTTACCTGGATATAGTAGCCTTCACCACGACCCACACGTAGTGGGAAGGCCCTAATCCAGCAGTGGATTACATAGTGGCCTTTGCGATTCTGTCCTGGCTAGCTAATGGCAGCTAGTCCACTTGGAAATTGTGAAAAGAAGAACTGACCTTTGCGTGGTCCCAAGAAGGCTTGATACAGTCCCACCATAAAGATGAACACAAATTGTTTCCATCCGAGTGGTCGGTGGCATGTGCCCTTTGGGCATAGCGTTCTCTACAGCAGCCCACGGGCACTGCTATGTACCTTCGAGTGACCTCAGTAATTTGGTGTAATCCCTCCCTCTGTGTTGGTGGTGTGGGCAATAATTGTTTTTCGTTGGGTGAATACTGGTGAATGTGACATGTAAGAACCCGTTTACGCCAGACGGTAAAGTTCCACTGCTCCAGAACGGGAGTGACTGATTTGTAATTACACGACAGGATTTCTCACGTTTCTACAAACACCTGCAGAACCGAAGTGCCCTTCCTGGGGCCCGCCAGGTGCATTCTCGTACAGGGCTCATGGCAGAGGTGTGGACTCGAGTCATGTGACTTGGACTCGAGTCAGACTCGAGTCATGAATTTGATGACTTGCGACTCGACTTGGACTTGCATAACAATGACTTTGTCCCACCTATGAGATGTGGACTCGAGTCATGTGACTTGGACTCGAGTCAGACTCGAGTCATGAATTTGATGACTTGCGACTCGACTTGGACTTGCATAACAATGACTTTGTCCCACCTCTGGCTCATGGAACTCACCCAACCAATCCCATCGTGGTTCCACACCTTTTTGCTGCTAATTGATGCCCACATTTTCCGAGTAAGCATTGAACGTTGGGCCAACGTTGCTCCAACGGTTCCAATTGCATGCCAACGTTAGCCCAACATTGCATGTTTCCTAGGTTTGTACAGCGCACACTGGGACTCAGTCTGGATGGGCTCAGATTCACTGTCCTCGAAATACCCAACGAACTCAATGGTGAGGTGATCCCGGTGTAACAGGCGGTAGTATACCCCCAGGCCGTAGTATACCCGGGGTTAAAACGGCCGAGGCTAGATTATACCCGAGTATATTATGGCCTAGGCCAATTTATATGATTTGGCCTAGAGGGGTATATTATGGCCTAGGCCTAGGCCAAATCATACCCCCATGATAGTAATGGTGTTGAGCGATATACACATGAATTACAAAATTTTTCCAACATTTTATTTAAAACTGTAAACACATAGACTTTGATTGCTTCAACCAGAAAAAACTTCAATAATAATAACCCGAACCCTATCCCTAACCCTATCCCTAACCTTATCCCTAACCCTAATCCTAAAAATGCTTCAATTGATCAAATTCTTACTTCCATTTATACGCTTTTTAGATATCGATTGAAGTTCGTTTGAACTTTCACATGGGGCATATTCTGGCCTGGAGGGGTATCGTCTGGCCCAGTCTAGTTTAAACCCCCGGGGGGGAAAGTTTAGCCTAGGACACTTTATCCCCCCGGGTATACTCTGGCCTAGGCCAAACTATACCCGGGTTTAATCGGGGCAGGGGTTATTTTAGCCTGTTACACCGGTATATCAGTTTTTGTATCAAAATTCCATTATTTCTATGAATACCAAAATGTAGCCAATTTACTGTGTCATGGGACCTCCTTTGCCAGTACCAAAATATGAGAATAGGGTTTCCCCCTCTTTTCTGGCAACAAAACAGGTGTTAATATGTTAAAACACCAAACTAAAACCTTTTACAAGGAATCATGTCTGCATTAACCACAATACTTCTGGTCAGAATGCAAACAAAAAACGTACTAGCCTAGTCTCAAAACGGTGTTAGACCAGAGGATGTCCTCTGAGACTAGGCTCAAAAGAATTCTGCTCTAGTGTGGACCAATCAGTTTCAAAGATTGCATATATTATCAGAGTACTTTTTTATTTGCATTCTGACCACAAGTATTGTGGTTGATGCAGACATGATTCCTTGTAAAAGGTTTCAGGTTGATGTTTTAACATCTTAACACCTGTTTTGTTGCCACAAAAAAGGGGGAAAACCTGCTCTCAATTTACTGTGTATAACATATTGCCAATTTAATTAATGATATTACAAATATACAGTACATATATAGAAACATTTACATTGTAAAGCAATATGAAAAAAAAAGTGTAAAAACCGCCACTCAAATAACTGAAAGTCACAAGCCTGTGCCTGGAGCACACAATCCAATGCCACAGCAGTTGTTATACTCAACAGTTGCTGTACCCAGTTGTATGAAACTGGGACTGCCTTGCACGTAGTAGTGATGTTGCTGTGCAGTGTTGAGACACGGTTACCAGACTGGGGTTGCTAAACGACAACCACTAAAACCGGTAAGCGTTTTCACAACATCAGGAACCAGTGATCCTTTTCAGTGGAAGGTTGGTATTGGTGTAAACGGTCAAAGTTTATAAAGTCGTGCTCTTTACACACAAAGTGCTTGCCACAAACGAACCACAATTCCTGAGCTCGTTAAGGAGCATAAACCATCATGCAAACTGCGGTTATCCTCGCAGCGGCTTCTGGCTAACCATCGAACAAAGATAGTCACTGCAACGCGTGCTTTTAGATACCCTTCTGCGGCCGTCTGGAACGCTCTTTCTTCAGATATTAGGAAGCCACTGGAGCTATGCACTTTTAAATACAAATTAAAAACTTAAATACATATATTCTTTGGGTCTTTCGGTAAAGTCACGTAGATAGGTTCTCTCTGAACCTATCTCTTTTTAACCTATCTATGTGACTTTACCGAAAGACCCAAAGAATATGAATTCCTGCAGTCACGAAAGCTTTAAGTCAAGATTTCAATACAAATTAAAAACCCCTTTCTTTAGAACTGCTTTTTGTGTTTCATTTGTTGCCCCCCCCCCACCTCCAAACGTTGGCTATGTACGGTGAGAAAGAAGCTCAAACCGCCGAGCTGTGAGATGGAATCGAACTAGCGACCTTGTGATTGCAAATCCAGTGTGCTAACGGTATGATGGATCAAACTTGGCTCCGTTCTCAAATCCATGTGTTCCTCTGCCTGTCTCTGAGTGGACGTTTCGGTACATGGTCCTTAATCAGAACCAATCGAGACTCAGCGCACAGTTTAGACTTTCCCTCTGTCACCGGTGTTATGCTTTTTCTCTTCAAGACAATGTTAATGAGTAATGGGTTGAGTTTGTTATTATTATTTGTGCCTTTAATAAAAAAAAATAACAAATCAGTATAGATTACATTGTGCTGTTTATCTGGAGACCGGGAGATCGATGCTTGGTTTTCAGTAGCCGCGTTGATAACATTCGTAGTGATTTCTCACTGAACAGAGTGAGTGGTCCGCCTGAATGCTGCCATCTTCCACCCCTACATTATATTCATCTGCCACGATATATGGATGCCAACGATGAGCATTGACAACGTGGTGCAAAGAAGCGTGTGCCGTACGCAGGTGCTCACTGCCAATTCCACAACGGAGTCTAAACGACGCGGTAGACTGTAGACAGTGGGAGACTTTGTCTGGCTTGGTTTTGCAAATGCATTCCACTGCCGGGCGTGGCGGCGTAACCCTGTAATCTTGCGATTTGGCGGGCGAGTGTTGGTGGATCACGGAAAGATTCGTGAATCTTCCAACTGCAGTCCCCCGATTGGATGGGGTCGGCTGCTCGGATTCCCTCCATGTCCTCTTATCCTGTGCCTCTTCTAGAGCAGCGTCCAATATCCTTACATAGAGACCCATAGACTTAAATATAGACCCATAGCCTTACATAGAGACCCAGAGACTTACATAGAGACCCATAGCCTTGCATAGAGACCCATAGACTTACATTCAATTACATATTCCATAGACTGAGAGAGAATCATAGCCTCACATTAAGTTATATTAACTGTAGACTTACAAAGAGAGAATAGACTTACATTGAGACCCATACATAGACCTCCATAGATCCATAAACTAGCATGCACTTACATGATCCAGAGACCAACAGACTCACATGGCCTTTACACGAAGGTCAAAATACATTGTCCTGTTTGGTATGGATTCCTGCAGTCACTAAAGCTTCAAATCAAGATATATTGTCCTGCTTTTATTATTATTCTCCGAGATAAATTCCCAACATCCACCTCGGCATTCCCATCCCAAACCTCTTTCAAGGCACTCTTTACGCAGTACAAGTGCAGTGTCAGCCTTCAATAGGTGCTCGCTAACATCACTCTGTCAGCACACCGTGCGTGCCAGACGGTGCATTAGCTCTAAATGCCCTCTTCCCGTTGGCGCATTACGAAACGTGCAGTAGTAGCCACAAGGTCAATGAGAGTCGTGCATTATTGACAACGTGGAAACTTGAGTTTCAGATGGAATATCCACGTAAAATATGCAGAAAATCCCACGCATTTACGGTGGGATTTTTGTTGTTGTTGGTTAATCCACCGCTTACGGATGGGACTACCTTACGCCGTTAAATCACTGGGGTTGTGACCATACTTCACCACGTTTGGTCAGTGCGGGTTGATGAACGCGTAAGTGGGTGGAGGACACGCTAAAGAGGGGTGGCCTTAACACGTGGCTTCAGATATTATCACTCGCCACTGATGAAAGCCGTGGCATTGCGAAGTTTCTGCGGAATGGTTTTGATGTTGTATACAAATGTTTTTTCTGGGTGCATTTCCTTATCCGCTACCGTCACGACTTAACGAGGCTCTCATCCAGCAGTGGATCGATCAAGGGCTGACGTCGGAACGCCGTTGAAGGTGACGAAGACGACGAGAGATCCAGTCAATGATGAGAAGTAAATCGATTCATGCCGCAATATTCCCCCCGGCGCAGAATCGATCGCGGCAGCGTTGTGCTTCTCGGCACGTAGCAGTGCAGCGTAGTTAACATAATTTATGCAGCGCGTCACTTTCATTAGCGTCACGCGCACTACCATATAAGGCGATACATCGACGTATCATAATGTCTGACACAATCGCCCCGTCTTTTGAATACCTCATTAACATAACGCTGTCCTAAAAAGGAGCGAACGGCGTAATTTATTCACCACGCACGGGCGGCTTCGGGCCAATCAGATTCGCAGCGGTGGAATGCCCATATAAGGAATGCAGGTGTATACCCTCTTATTAACATTATTTATTCGCTTCCTAATACGGTCAATATAAAATTATATAATACCTCATGCATATATTATACGGGCGCGTCTCATTGGCTGTGCGCGCGGTGGGCGTGACTTGTTAAGCCCCCCTGCCATATAAAGGCGGGAACCGGACGAGCGGACTTCTCGTCGCTCGCTCTTCGGCTTCCAGACGTCGCCAGTTTCGCCCAGCTCCCGTCAGACAACCATCTCGTCCGCAATCCACTGACATCCGCTACAAAATGGTGAACATCGGCATCAATGGGTGAGTTCAATGAACGCACGAGCAACCCCGGTGTCGTAGGCTGCCCGATCGATTATTTTCTCGTCAGATGGTTGGTGAATAAGATGACGGTAATTCGAGAAGGCGCCCCCGATCAGCGACCTTGGAATGCCCGGAAGGTCGCCTTTGGCAGGGGCGAGGAATTTGGCACCGTCTATGTTTGTTATCTCAAAGCTGTCAACGACCAATTAACGTGTCGTCAAATACTAATATCAACTGCTGTGATTATATAAAGTTGTGTAATTTGCACTTTTTACGTGCAGTTTTTAATATATGTTTGGACCTTTTTTATATATATTTTCATCAGCCTTGGTCTTTTTTGCCATGCATGGATTTTAGAGACTGCATTTTTACCATATTTGTAAGTAGCAGTGCATTAATTAAATGTCAAAATATTTTTAAAAAATTTGCATCACCAGAGGTGTCATCGTGACGTAGAAGTATTTGTAAAAAAATAAATGATTCTGTGAAGTTTGTAAAAATGAGGTCACGGCCTCAGAACATGTATCTTTTACTGCCCACATTGTACTCTACTTGAATTGTTTTACCACCCACATTCACCAGCAAACCCGGACTGACCCAGCGTGCTGAGGTCGCGGTGAGAGGTCCGCTGTCATCCAGCAGTGGATTGACACGAAGCGGGGCTGTTGTCCGTGCAAAATACGCGGTGATTTCCACGTGCAAACGTGGCACGGCCGTGTCACGAAGGGCCCCCCAGGCACCGTAGAACATTTGCAACGGGTGACTCATTGATTCGTGGCCGAAATTTGGGTCAATTCTCGCGCCCTTCGCTGCACGTTCGTCTGCAAGTGACGCACTCGTGATGCAAATGAAGGCGGGGGCAGGCAGGCAGGCAAGCCCTCGTCATCATCCAGCAGTGGATTGACTGAAAGGGCTGTGAATGTAATGATGTGAAAGCGTGGGTGTGCTCACTGCACTGGTAAAAAATAAAAAAAATGTTGGAATGACTCCTTTCTACATCCCAGCCACTGCTTATCTGCAGTGACTCACGTTCTACCGGTTTGGGGGGAGGGGGTTGCGGCAATTGGAAATAAGTCGTGACCCTCCCCCCCCCATGACGACAAAAAATTACCATGAGTTCTAATATATTCGTGCCCCTCTTCTCTTTGTGGGTGGGGTGGGGTTTTCAGCCCACGAATTTGTGAAAATTCCCTTTAAGATGTATTGTTTTTCTTTGCAACTGCCAACAATGATTAAACATGCGTCTGCCATTGCAACCTACGCCACCATTTAACATTTTTAATTGCGCGTGCATCGCTGTGGAACCGGTTGAGGCAAGTGGTAAAGCTATGAATATTCCCTGCAGTCACGAAAGCTTTAAATCGAAATTTAAAAAAATCGTGTGAATATTCGTCAACCCCAGCTGTGGTATGATAAATTGTAACACCTGGTCTCTTTTAAAACAAAATCCTTCCCGAAAGAGACGGAGAAATTAAATCGGCTCGTAGGCAGATGCGAGATGCATTGTTATACATTGCAGGATCTTGAAATAGTGATTGCTTGTTCGAGGCTTCATTCAGCAGTCGATTGACCATGGCTGATGATCAAACCTTACATTTGAATACAGCAAACTGAGGGAGGGTGCTGGTTCAACCCGAAACCCAGCTGACATTAGCAGCTGGGGAGAGTTAGGCATCATACTGAATTGGGGTAACATCTTTTTTTTTGCCGTAATGCCAAGCAAGAAAGCAAAATGAATGAATGAAAAGAGCTTGAGGCGGAAAGGGCCAATCGGGGACATTGCGCGGACGTGCACGGAAAATATAATTGGGGCGGGTTGGGTGGGGGGTGGCGGAGGAGGAGTGACATTTCGTCGGGGGAGGGGGGAGTCATACGGCGTGACGCAGAGGCCACACTCTCCTTCAATCGGATTGGCTCCACGGCAAGGGGCCTCCCTCTACAGCATCCCCATCACATCCTCATTCTGCAGAGACGTGCGTTACCAGGTGACGTCACTTGCTCGCCCCTCATTGGGTGGATATTGGTTGTGAGGACGATGCTGTTGCTGTGCGGAGAGAATTCTGCACCTCCAGTCTGCCACCACCCCCTCGCTGAATACAATCGCCAACCTTCTGCCACCACCGCCCCCTCGGTAGAGTGTCAAATGTCACCAAAGGGCCCCCACCACTCGATTCCAATTGGCCGAGCGGCACAATTGCTCCCAGCATGCACGCAGTGTCAATTTAACAATTAACAATGAGTGCAGCTCGTTTTTGCCTCGTCACTTATTAAGTTGACCTTGGCGCTTGTTATTTTGTTGTTTAAATTGCATATTTTTCTTTTCTGGGTTGTGCAAACAGTTTGGTCGATCTAAACCAGCTGTGTGCAACACGGTAACAAACAAACAACAACGACGGCACCAACAAGTGAAAACGATTAACGTGTTTACCGTCTGGTTATCGTGTAACGGGGATTGTGTGCGCACGCTTGCAACACGATCGAACGCACAGAGGACTCTGTACCGTGACCCCGATGTGGCCATCCCATTTATCGGTCGCAACTCCAAAAGGCCTCATTGACTCAAAATGTTTCCACTCTAATACTGCTGCATTCCCTGCAAAACCACTCAAGGTGACCTTCTCCATTCTCGACCCTCCCACTTCATTGCCCATTAACTCTTGTCTGCCCTTGCAGTCTGGGGTAAGAACACTGTAAAGGTCCTGCCGCCCCCCACCCTCTCAACGGCAACTACAAACCTCCTACCTGTTCACCGTGGGGGGGATTATGTAGACAATGGTTCTTTTTGTGTCATTGTTGAAGCGTGGTCTGATGTGCCTTCGTTTTGCTGCATTGCCCAGGACCGGTGGCAACAATTAAAACCAATGGAACAAAAAATCTAACCAGATTCACGCGAAAAATTTCTTCCCGCAGTGCTGCGGTATTGTCCGGTGCACTTTCATTTCAACTGTTTTAGTGTAGACACACAATTCGGCAATAATGAGAGAAATTCGTTTGCTTTTCCCAGAAAAGCTTTCAATTTCAAAACTTTTGGTTTTTGTATTCAGGAGAGGTTCTGCATTGGGATCATTTTACAAATGGCTTTGTGTTTTATTTTTTATTAATTGCACAGCACACCTAAGCATGACCTTTGCCAAGGCGTGGATCCAGGGCAACAAATAGATTTGCAGACTTTTTCCTCAACCGATTCGAGATGGTGGTGAAAAGACTTAAACACAATCGCCCACTTCACCCTCCCATAAACAGTCTTGCATTGATGTAATGCATGTACAACAGGGGCTGATGGTATCGTCAACTGGTGGATGCGCAACAGTAATTATGTAATATTCGGAATAAAGTTATCTCATTTATATCCGGCTAATGTGCATCCCATTCCAATAGAGCTGTGTCACCAAGGGAGAATATTCTAGATTTGAAGCTTTCGTGACTGCAAGGATTCATATTCTTAGGTTTTTTCGGTAAAGTCACCTACGTGACTCAGTCACCTACGTGACTTTACCGAAAAATCCCAAGAATACAGCAGAACATTGTCATGTCAGGGAACGGCCCTATTAGATGACTCCACAAAATTTGCTTCTGGAGTTGCAACAATTGTAAACTCTCATCCAGCACTTGATGGCACTCATTTGTACTATGGTACAGCGGTTTGCCAAATGGCAATCCTTAAATTATGAGCATTTAACCAAATTTTAAGCACTCGTGTTTTTTCAAAAATTGTAAATAAATTATATCCACTCCCCCCTACCCTTGTCAACTTTGTTTAATCGAAAGTTGTCAGAAACCTGAATTCTAACTGGTTATCTCAGCGGGTCCTGGTCCAGTATCTGGGATACACTGAGCTCACAGTGATACACTCAGCCCCAGGGCTCAAATCCAGGATATGGACAGTGCCGGCGCTTTGTTCTGACGTGGACATAAGCCCTCTGATCCTCCCCCAGCCACCTAGTTTTATTTCACACGAGACACCTTTTTCCTGTCCACGAAATGGCGGTGGCGCAGTGCTGCAGCCCAAGAGCCGTGACGTCATCGGCCATGATGAAATATTCAGGAGCTGCCGTATAGATTTAACTATTTTTCTGAATCACCCTCGGGTTTTGCATCTTTCTTGGCTCTCGGTGGATAAATGGAAGCACTCAATGGATTTTTCCCCCTTTGCCCTGATTGGAGTCTGAGCAGCTCATTTAATGGTTGGGTTTGCAGCAGCAATAGTGGCCGCGAGCTTGAGCACGGCTGAGCAAACACATTCACGTCAAAAGTTCCAAAGGTTCATCAGTGCAGCCCTTTTTATGCCTCTGGCTTTTTTTGAGATTTGGTGCTGGCTTGCTGTCAAAAATAGCGTTTCTGCTAGGTTGCGGCCATGTGAAAATAATTTCCCTAACAGCCCCGCCTGTACCACGATGGCTGCATGTGAATATATACTGTATACAAGCAGATGGTGGTGGGCTTTGTCTAATAAAACAATAAAATAATATATTATTTTATTATTTCCCTTCTACATGACTTTACCGAAAGAACCAAGAAGATGAATCCCTGCAGTCACGAAAGCTTTAAATCGAAATTTTATTTCTGTCTGTTTGAACGTCCCACTCCCTGGGAGACATTATGGTTATTGTTTATTTGTAAATGTTCATACTGAGATTTCAGCAATGTAAAGGTTGTTAGGATGACCATGTCCTATGTGTGAAACCAATTATCACCACCGTTACAATTGTTGTGTGCTAACATTGAAATATTTAGTTTTTCATATTGTAATTGTAAGAATACACACTTTTGTTTTAAATGCCACATTTTCAGCCTTCTCGCCTTTTGTATAAGATTTCTGGAATTTACACGATCACTCACTGTCGCCAGTAAAATGGATAGAAAGGCTGGTTGACACCTTTTGAATAGAAACACATCGGTCACAATTGGAAGATTCCAAGTTTTTAAATCACAATCGGTGTCAACTCTGCAAAAAAAAAGGCCATCGCTGTTAACCGTGGCAGTACTCGAACTACTATACCCCCTGCTCCCCTCCCAATGTGCTAGTGGTGTGGGTTAAAGTTGCAGGGTCATGGCAATAAATCATCCACTTGTGGTCCAAATTGCAGATTAATCTATGTAAGCAGTAGTAGTTCATTAAACGAGGTAGCCTTGGTCCGGGTTTGAATAGGGTGTCACCAGCAAGCACCAGCTTTATCTTCCAAATGCCTTTTTGCGAACCCCTGATGTTTTGCACAAAACAACACTGTTTTTTACTTCGCACTCAAAGTAAAGTTACCAAATGACCCGGTTCGGCCAGAACAGTCCGGGTATTGGCATGACATGTCCCAAAGCATTTGTAAAAAAAAATTTGTCCTATTCAGGTTAAATATTTTGAGCTTCACTTGTGATGCATGCAAAAGGTGGGCTTCCTGAGTCCAGGGTGTAGGGCTGGGCTGGCAGAGGAATTGGTGGGACTAATGGCAGCGTGAGACCAATTCCTCCCTGTGTGGGTGTGGCTGTCTAACAAGTGAACCGGGCTGATGGAGGGAAAGGCTTCGAGCTCATGTGTTCCACGTTGAGCCTCCCAGAAACTGTCGCGTTACTCATCCGCAAGGTGTGTAATCAACCATGTGACAAAGGCACCCAATGGTGCCTTTGTCCAATGGTGCCTTTGTCACATGGGTAATAAAGCTTTGGACTAATACTACACCTTGCACCAGACACTGCCTGTTTTTTTATAAAGCGCATTCGTGAGCACAGTTTTCTTGCGTGCATGGGCGTAGAGATGAAGCCTA
The DNA here is from genome assembly GCF_964198595.1 of Lampetra fluviatilis. Classification (NCBI taxonomy): domain Eukaryota; kingdom Metazoa; phylum Chordata; class Hyperoartia; order Petromyzontiformes; family Petromyzontidae; genus Lampetra; species Lampetra fluviatilis. The sequence goes on from NC_136280.1 coordinate 13,224,803, forward strand.
GGTGCTGTAACAGAACACTCGTGTGTACCTGAGCTGCTTTCACCTCTACACGCCAGCCCCATTTAGGAACTACCTGATGTGAAAATTCAGACTGTTTAATAATAACTGGATTTTTCTGGAGGCAGGCCAGTTGGCGTTCCTGTGGTGAGCTGAACCATGTCCAAGCAGGCACAACCGACAATTCCCAAGCCGCAGTCACTGGTTCCTATGGGTACGCAGCTGCGCGACAGAAACCCTGGGAGAGGCGTGCTACCAAAAGCAAACTCCAAACGAACCTTGGCCCACAGCTCTGATTGCAAAGACCGCGCCTGCCACGCCCTCGTGCACTGATGAAAAAATGTCTGGGTCGGTCTGGTGCAATACTAGCACTGCGAGTTCAGAATGGAAATATCTAATTTTGTGACATTTTACTAATTGTATTTATCAGTGGACATTGTGCTGTGTTAAAATATTGGCTGGCACGGCTGAGATTGTGGATTCAAGCCCAGGGGTTGGTTACATAAAACAACATGGGACCTCCTTTGCCAGTACCAAAATATGAGAATAGGTTTTTCCCCTTTTTTCTGGCAACAAAACAGCTGTGTTAAGTTGTTAAAACACCGAACTGAAGCCTTTTATAAGGAATCATGTCTGCATTAACCACAATACTTGTGGTCAAAATGCAAACAAAAAAACATACTGATAATATATGCATTGTCTTTGAAACTGGTCCACACGAGACGGCTTTCTTTTGAGCCTCTGGTCTAACACAATGCATATATTGCCAGTGTTTTTTGTTTGAATTTTGACCACAAGTATTTTGGTTAATGCAGACATTCCTTGTAAAAGGTTTCAGTTTTGTGTTTTAACAACTTAACACCTGTTTTGTTGCCAGATAAAAAGGAGAACTTATTCTTTCGCATAAAACAACTTGCTGAAAATTGTCCTACGGTTTTCCATCTCCTGTACAGGGAAACCAAAAGAGATTCAGACCTGACGATTTTTTTTATATACAACCGTCACAGGCATTTGCAGTCTGTTGCACACAGACATGACCTCAAACCGTTACGACAGTACAAACACAAGCTCGTTCATGCGAAGGCAGGTTACAATTCACCCCCCTAGTTATTTGATCACTTGCCACGATTCAAGTTTGCAATTCTATTCTTCTGAAGTTTTTGCCATCGTTTTATATTTTGGATACAGTGAAATTGTCTACTCTTTTTTTTTTACAGAAATCCGTGTTGATCTCTTGTTTACAGCGATGGGTTGGTGCTGGAAATTCCACACCAATGGCAGTGACGAGAGTCGCCTTTTGATAACCGCTTTTGAATTCCCCACTAAGTGGTACTAATTGTGTAGATTCCAGAGATGGGGCTTACTCAGCCTGCCCAACTGGGATTTAACTTCCAACTTTCTTATTGCAAACCGTTCGCTCTGTCACCCAGTCAGCTAGCATTTTGGATGGTAGTTTTCACGTTTTTTATACTTTTCTCTCAAACGATTTCAATGCATGTGCATCTGTATAGGAATCGATAATAATCTTAACCATTCCTGCGCGTGACTGGTGGCCGTCATGCATCACACATTGCGGTAAGAAAAGCCAAACGGGATCCCCCAGATGCTGTTGGGGATACGGGCATCCAGCGTGGTTTGATGCACAATCTTGTGGAAAGCAAAAAGCGGTTGGGGCAGAGATTTCACTGCACACGTACTCGCCCCAACATGCCTATGTCTTGAGGTAGCCGGGGGGCATAGAGCTGAAACTGCTTTGAGCTTGGGATTAAATCTGAGTTGTAGCCACTGGCTTTCAAAGGTAACGAGTTGGTGGTTTCATCCCAGTAACCATGGTAGCACGGAAATCCTCGTATAAAATTAAGTTTTAACTTAATTATGCTTGTATCTTGAAAAAAAATGTGGTTGACGTGTGATGAGCAGGGCATTGACAAATGTGGACGCTGTTGCAAAAGCAGTCGTGTAACGCCTTCCAATCTGGGCCATTCGCACCGATTCTTGTGAACTCTCCAAATCTACCCTTTCTCTTTTGACAACAGGATTTCACTTTCTAATTTAAATACAATTGAGAGAAATGCAAACAACCTTGCTAGCAAGTTTAGGTTTTCTCAGCCCAAGCCTATTCTTGGAAAAGTCTACATTAAAAAAATATAATGAATGTCGGAAAATGCTTCCTACAGTAAGATGCGCCAACTCTCCACCACTTCCTTTATTTGCAATGTGGTCTACGCTTTTGCAGTGTGGTCACGTACGCGTGTTGCACAAGCGCATGCTCTGTCACCGTGTGTTACTCTGACGTCTGCAGCAGTAACTTGGTCTTTCTCACTTTGTCTGAATCGTGATGAGCTCCTAGCTACAGGGCGTCCACTGTCACCGATGCGCGTAAACGACCGCGAACGACATTCAGTTGCCCCCCTTTGCAAAATCAAATCGGAATCGTTTTTAATGTTCAGCTTGGTGTGCTGTAAAACCAATCATTTGTGCGGGCCTTTGGCAATCGATGCAGTGTCAGTCATTGGGGTTAATTGACAATTTCACCACGCTTGATCAGTGCAGGTTGCTTTTGGAAGGGCCACCACAGGTTCGGATATCACTCGCCACTGCCGTGGGCCATGGCCAATATTAAAATTTCAGGTTGCTCTTCATAGCGTAGTACGCTAACCACTACGGTACTGCTCCCAGCCCTCTATATAAAAAAAGTTTGAACAATGGGTAATAAATGTAGTCTTTGCACTCTAGATCATGCATGCGCTGGAGCACAATCGTGTGAGGTAATCATTGCCTGAAATCTAGAAAGATAAATGCCTGCACAACTGCAATGGTTGAGCCATAAGCCACTCAATGCCGGACTTAAGGCATTAGGTGAGTGTAAATGCCCAATGCTCTGGAGCCAAACTCGAGCAGCTCCTCAAATTGTAATAATGGTAGAATTTATTCGTACTTGTGGTGAAAGATTCCGCTCTTGAAGAGGTGAAACACCAAGGTGTCATGGGTAAAACGAGGACAGAGGTTGTTGGCTTTTGTGTTCTAATGTAGGATTTATTTCTGTGTGCCTGTGTTTGGCCATGTCACAGGTTTGGCCGTATTGGCCGCCTGGTGGCTCGTGCTGCCGTGCAAAAGGAAGACGTGAATGTGGTTGCCATCAACGACCCCTTCATTGACCTGGAATACATGGTGAGTTCCTTCATCTTGCTACCAACCACACAGGCAAAATCAGAATTCCCCTATGTAGCCTTGAACAAATTGCTGGGGGAAAGTGCTGTTTTGAGCCGCTGGAATGGTGCACAAAGGGGGTGTGGTGTGTACAGAATCGCCCCTGATCACCTTTGTCTCTCCATTGCTCATATTTACACATTCTCCGAGATGCTCATTATAAGGCACGGTTCTAACTATGGGGAGCCCAATGACCAGTTTGGATATTTCTCGCCCGACTATGTTAGCCGTGGTCAGGAATCGAAGCCCGGTTGCTGGGTTTGTAATGCAATTTGCTAACCTTTTGCACCACGACAAAAGACATGGACAAAGATCCCCCATATAGCCTTAACAGTGTTAGGGCAAGTGGTGCTAGAGCGCCTATTGCACCACTACTCCCACCCCACCATATACACACTCACGCACAATACCATTTATAATCCAGAATCCTTTGTCAACCAAAAAGTACCAGCTCTGTTAAACACACACGTGAACTCGGCCCAGCAAAGCCTCGCTGGTTTATTCTTAGTGATGCTCAAATAATGGCCGATTTTAATGTACTCGGTTTGTGTAGTCATTGGTAATCAGGCTGAAGAAGCCATCAACTTGCTAAACTTGAGAAATATTTTGTTTGATGGCTGGCTGGACCAGAGTTTTTTTTTTTACCGGATCTCCACAGTGCTGGCTCTTCTGACGAGGCTGTTCTGGTCCCATGGAGAGCTATGGAGAAAATAAGATATTCTTCACTTTTGCATGAAATTCCTGTTTGAGCATGGCTGCACCAACATTTTTATTTTAAGCCACATTGCTGCTGGTGTATTTGCACATAAGCAGATGGCACATATACATAACATCAATAGACATAGCCCGGCTGTTTATTTTGTACTGATCGTTCTGGGCAGGGAGCAGTGGGGCTTTTTATCAAGAAGGGGGAGGCTCTTTAAGGATATTGGTGGGGTGACCAGAGCTGCTATTTTAAGGGGATGTGTGACCTCATCACTCATTGGCTGTGGGTCGGGCTGATTATATTGACATCTGATGACACCCCCTGTGTTTAAATAACCTTGGTGCGGGTTGTGGTCGGCATTGATCAAGACCGAGCAGGGTGAGACTGGCCACGTTTTGATGCCGAATTTATGATAATATTTTTTCTGTCTGTTTGTTTAGATACACATTGCTTTGTGCATTTCGGTGCTCCCGGAAAATCGGGGTCAATCCCCGCCATGGTTAATATTGGTGGCAAGTGTTATCTGAACCTGCCGTTACCCTCGCCTAGGTTGATTCTGACCTTAATTATTCCAAGTGTGACGCTGCGTAAAAACGTTAGTACAGGGTTGACCAAGGGCAGATAGGTGTGGTGCTGGCCACATCCCCCCCTCTCTCCACCACCCCACTAATATCGTGCCAGCATTATTATCCTTTATTGCATGGCATTTAAAAAAAGCAACAGACTAATTGTATTTTAATTGTGCAAGCCATTCCATGGCACGAGTGGAGTTTTGTTCCACCAGAATGTGTGTGTGTGTATTGGGTAGTCATCGGTGATGTGCCTGATTTTTTTTTTTTCACCTCACTGCATTCTGAGTTTGAGTCCTTAGATCTTCCATTTGTGGTGGAAATATCTACACCTTCCACCATGGTGTTTGCACACTGTTCAGTGGTCCACTGTCATCGGTGCAAAGAGAAACTCGGCCTTTCCTTTCTTCGTTGGGTCTTCAATAATTCCAGAATTAATTTTGTGCTCACTAACAGCATTTTCCTGTGCGCGCACACTGTATTTGCAGTGGTAGAGTGGTTATCGAGCGCACAGCACTACAAAGCCTGCCACCTGGGCTTTCAGTCCTGATGATGACTTGCCCATCAGTCCTGGGAAATTGGCATGTGAACACAGCCAGAGCCCCCTCTCCAAGGTCGATGCAGGCTACGAAAAATAAATGGCGATGCTGTGACGAAAACCATCCCTGAGGGGCCAACCGTTAATGTTAATCTGGAAAGAGCAACTCTTGTTGTTATCCAACAAGGGTTGGGCTGTAGAGTCCATTTCACGGTGCCTATCCCCCATGGTTCTGCCACACACCCATGCAACCCTCCGCCCCACGCACCGTGGTTTCGTCTTCCGGTTAAACAAACCGGTTGGGTCGGTTCTACAGTGAAAGCCGTTGGCAACGTTGGTGCAGATATTGCTTCCTGTGTTGCACTGCCCTCCAGAGCCCAAAGCCTCAGCGCGCATGTAACTGGGTGTGTCTATTTCAATAAAATCCATTTTGTTTCATCGGGCGATAGAGGTGGGGGGGAAACCCCGTCGAGATGAAAAAAATACAGCAGTTCTGCTGGGTTTTTTTCACTTGAAGACGATTGCTTGTGTTGCGATCGAAACTTCGTGATTTTTTTTTTATCTATGTGACTTTACCCAAAGACCCAAAGAGTATGAATATGTGGTTTTTTTTTCCCCCGTGGGTGACCTGGATTAAACATTTTAAGGGTTGAGGGGAGGTCTTCATCCAGCTGTTTCTAACGTGTGCCCAGAGTCGAGCGTATGTGTTTATGTGGGCGAGTGCGAGCTGGTGGCTTGGAGCCAGGCAGAAAGCATCTGGTATCTGAATAAAAGCATGTAAGGTTAATTGCTATGCAGAATATAATTGTGACAATTCATGGTACCTGGGCTGGAGGTGGGGTTGGTGAATTCTTATGTTGGATGGGTGTGTTTTCTAGGTCTACATGTTCAAGTATGACTCTACCCATGGACGATTCAAGGGAGACGTGAAGGTTGAGGATGGGAAGCTGTTGATCAATGGACATGCCGTCGCCGTCTACTCGGAGTAAGTGACATGCACTTGTGTGTACAACTGTGCAACACACATGGGTGCAGCATATCAGAGGCAATCATTGCAGCATTCAACCTTGCACACACACATACACACTTGCCTAGGTGGATATTCTGGCTATGGAACAAACTGTATTGTGATAACTGCGTTGGCAGTAGTGTACAAATGACAAAAACACAACACGTTCATCAATAACACTTCCTTATAAACAAAAATGTGTAAAATGGACTTAAAATACATCGTATCGGTATATACTTTCCATATTGTTGTAACATTCTGACCCGTCCCTACTGGACATCTGTAATAAATAAATGTATAGCTCATCGGATTCCTCCAGTAAAAACAACTATTCTGATAATAAGGCAGTGTTATTGTCAAACCATGAGTTTTTGTTTTACTATAGAGCACGCCTTCACACCCGGCATGTCCCAAATCATGTATTTAATATAAATCGTAGCACATATACAGTGGCGCATGCCTGCACAATACTTGCCTCCACACCACCTTATGATGCAGCACACGCACAAAGCGGTTGTAGGGAGGACTGCGAGTGGTTGGCAAACTGCTACAAATCCACGGATGGCATCGGTGAGGAGTGATATTTCAACTGGTCCTGGGGACCCCTCCTTCACCGACCCGCACTAATCCGTATGATGATATGTATCATTCAACGACTGACACTGCATGAAGAGGCCTTCATCCAACAGTTGATTGACCGAGGGCTATACATTTTTATTATTGTTGTGCACACCAATACAATATATTCACCGATACACTTGGTGGTAGAAGGATGATTAGTTGAACACGGTTTTGATCAAACAAAACAAAAACCACGGTCCGTAGCAATATGAGTGACACGGAGGTGATGGATTGCCATGGAGCGAGTAACTGGAGTGATTAAGTGAGCTGGATTACTGATTACCCCAAATGCTTTGCATTTAATTTCATGCAGGGAGTGAGGAACTGGTGCTGTGGCCCAGATATAACAACAGGATTCCCCCAGTGTGTGCTTTGTTGAGTAGCAAAAATTGTTTACAATTAAAGACCGCTTTGGCACACGAAATAAAACAGTCTTCAATGCCTCCTTCACCAAAATGGTAAAAGAGCCATCCCGGGACCAGTCAGAAGAGGTTTTGTGCCATGCAAGTGCCTTGAGAGGCATGGAGCAGTAGAATCAAGGGAAGATTGGGGGAAATGGACAAGGAAGTGCGTGCTAATGGTGATCGTGTGTCTGTGTACAGGCGTGACCCCTCCAACATCCCATGGGGTAAGCATGGTGCCGATTACGTGGTGGAGTCTACCGGTGTGTTCACCACCATCGATAAGGCCTCTGTAAGTATTGCTCTCTTGCACATGCTTGCATTCTCGCACATGCGCGTGTAGCATGGTTCGTGGGGTGGGGAGGGGGTGGCAGGGTTTCTGTCCGCTCGTTAACCCCCGTTTTTCCGTTTCCGTGCTGATCAGCTGCACCTGAAGGGCGGTGCAAAGCACGTCATCATCTCAGCTCCGTCTGCCGATGCGCCCATGTTCGTGATGGGAGTGAACCACGAGAAGTACGACCCCTCGCAGAAGGTGGTCAGGTACGTAGCACGCACCTGCATCGGCTATTGCTACCGAAACGACAAGAGCCGCCACTCCACTAAGTGGTGGTGATGTTGCTACGCTACTTGCATGGGGCTATGCACCATTGTGACGTTATGTTAAGTGTGGAAGGCTAGGCTGCAGGAGGTCATCGAATAGACCCAGGAATTTTCACACCCCAGCACGCACACTGTCTGGCAGTTGTGTACTCCCATTTACCCCGTCCATACACACACATTTGCATTGCTGCGATGCGCGTAACGCGCTAACACCCGCACAATTGTGCACACGTTCTTCATAAAGCTCGCATGTGCACACCCACACCCTTGTTTTGCACTCCATTGGGACATGCTCGCACACTTACAAACATTCACACTCACACATACAAATTACACTCTCAATCGCGCACAGTTACATACAATATCTCGCCACCTAATCTGGTTGCAGAGCTCCCGTCTTGCAAGTTGTCTTTCATGTGCATTATTTTTTTACTGACAGCTCTCCTCTGCTCATTTTGTGTCTCCAGCAACGCGTCGTGCACGACCAACTGCCTGGCTCCTCTGGCCAAGGTCATCAACGACAACTTCGGCATTGTGGAGGGGCTCATGGTAAACATGGGCACACACCCAACTCAATGGCGAAACCTGCATATATATATACACGGAGCATATGCATGCTTACTCAGCCGGGAAATGCGCACACAGAAATCGAGCATTTAAAAGGTAGTCGATTCACAGTTTTCGCTCTATTAATGGCTTTACTAGACCAACGGTCCCAGCTCTTACAGCAAGGCTTCAGGGAGTTATCGCTCTCTGCGTGCGTGCAGACCACGGTGCACTCGTACACGGCAACGCAGAAGACTGTGGACGGGCCTTCTGCAAAGATGTGGCGCGACGGCCGCGGGGCTTCTCAGAACATCATCCCGGCCTCGACTGGCGCTGCCAAGGCCGTGGGGATGGTCATCCCCGAGCTCAATGGGTACGTGAATACACGGGGGGAGATGCACGAGGAACACGAGGACCAATGGGTGTGAAAGCTTTGGTGATATCGCAGAAGGCATGGTTACAATAGTTTATGTAATGTGGTATGAACCATGGCAGGGTGAAGATGATGGGAGGAAATGGTAGGTGAAAGAGGGGGTAGGGTAGGCAAGTAGGAGATAAGTGGACACAAAGGGAGCCAAAGGATTGAACGGGGATGCCAGAGGATTCAAGAAACTCGTAGGGGGTGAACAAGGATGCATTGTGGGGGAGAGGGGGGGGCATGGCAAAATGTTGAAATGCATGAACGCGTGGATGCGTGGAGTGGAATGGGGTTGCGCAGGAGACGAATGGGGGGGGGGGGGGGGCACAGATGGAACAGGGCGATTTTATAAGGATGCTGTAGACGAAAAAAGAAATGCCAATGTACCGGGATTAACTGGGAGGCACAGGGATGCACGAGGATTGACATCGACACTTTGGGAGATGCTTGGGTACATATACACGTGCACAGGGGGATGCATTGGAATTTAACAGCTGATCTAAATTGAGAGGCACAAGGAGATGTGCACGGGGAGGCACAAGGGTTGCATGGTGCAGAACTGATGAACGGAGGCAGGACCAGAAATGCAAATGGTGGCGTGTGGACGCACAAGATGCTCCGCTTTCTCAGCTTGTGTTTTAACGCCGGGTAAACCCCACACGTGTGCCCATGTTTCCGCAGAAAGCTGACAGGCATGGCGTTCCGCGTGCCGACTCCCAACGTCTCGGTGGTCGACCTCACGTGCCGTCTGGCCAAGCCGGTAACGAGAGACATTCGCATGCACGCACCCCTACTCAATAGCTCCCCTCCGTATTGCTTTTTGGATCACAACTTGTACAGGGCTGGGGGGGGGGGGGTGTTGGTATCGCGAGGGGTGTTTCGTTAAAGTTGAAGTAAGGTGGGGTCAGCAGGGTATTTGTAAATTACCAGGGACATTCCTGGTTATACAGATGAAATGACATGACAAGGGTGGTTAATTCTGTCTTGTGGAATGTGTGTCTTTTGGCTATGGAACACCTGTGTGTGTTTGTGCGCATGCAAATTTGCGTGTGCTTGTGTATTTACGTGTTGGACATGTCATGTGTCCGTGCGCAAGTGTTAAATTCCGGACCACTGGGTCCTCCCCTGATCCGACTCGACCTTAAACGAGTGGCTGGTGCAATTTGTTAACATCCGCACTGGGGAGATGATGGTGACTGGGTTTGGCGTACCACCACCCCCTTGTGCGCCACTTCAGCCTCCTTCATAGAGGCTCATGAACAGCACTTGCCTCTAACAGTTTGTTAATGGATGTTTGTTCTTGTTCATCAGGCCTCGTATGATGAAATCAAGGCCAAGGTTCGCGAGGCATCCAAGGGTGAACTGAAGGGAATCCTGGGATACACCGAGGATTTGGTGAGCACAACGAGCCAATACTACCAGAACCCACCACCTCCAATCACCATCCACGGTCACCACTAACATGCGTGTGCTTGACCGTAGGTCGTGTCCACCGACTTCAATGGCGACACCCACTCGTCCATCTTCGACGCACAAGCTGGCATCGCTCTCAACAAGCAGTTCGTCAAACTCATTTCCTGGTTAGTTGCTCCACCACTTTCCTCACAACCCACACACGGAGGCAAATTATCCATTTAACATGGAACAATTCCTTGCTTTTTAAATGTTTTTTTCCCCACATTTAACCCCAATGTGCTAAATGGTGTAATGAGATTAACCCTTCCGGATGTCTTGCAGAGTAGTGTATAACAACCTTCATGTTTTAGAGGACCCATAAAAGCATATATCGCAGAACCACTTCTGATAATCGTCTAGTCTACATCGTATGGGGAAGCACATTTGGCACCCACCATGCTACAGAAAGTGGTACAGGTGCATCGCGCTAAACGAGCGAAAATCCGTTCTGCGGAAATTGCTTTAAGCTAAAACTCGTTAAACTTATAGATCATAATTTTGCCATTGACTCCCAGCCCCAAACTTTTCCACTCTTAAACAACTTTTTTAATGGGAGATACAAATAAAGTAATAAAACATAAGTAGATGTTAGTGGCTGGAGGGGAACAGCAGGGGCCATGAAGGACCGCTGGTTCAAATATCTATCACCACTGATGTTAGCCGTGGCTGGGAATCGAACCAGGGTTGCTGGGTTCATTACAAGACATATATATATCGGTCAGTCTCCACTCAATATGCGAACATTTTGCCTGTTTTGCGAACAAATTGGTCTCAATTCTAATTTCTCGTTGTAGCAAAGTCTCGTAGTGACACGCCTGTACCAGTTTCAATACACCAGATGGATTATGTTGATGGTCTCGGTCAACCGCCGACTGGCATTTGAACTCTTACCCTTAGAAGTGCGGGTCCTGCATTCTAACTCGGCATCCTCCATCGAAGATGAACTTTACACGTTATTGAATAACGTTTTGAGTGTCAAGAGTTGTCACAGTCAATGTCGCTGATGCTTTTACAGTATCCCACCGTCTGGTTTTAAGTCTTCCCCCTGGTCAATATCCTCTGATTAAATACATCAAGCATGATACAATCAATTTTATTTTTTGGAGTGGTCAATCCTTCCCCATAGCTTTATTTTATTTTCTTGAATCTGAACCTAAACTATTTTTTTTAATTGACCAGGTAAGGCCCACCTGACCTATACAAGCCACCTGGCCACAAATGATAGCATATTGAAGTGGCTTATGTGGAGATGTATAGCAGCCAAATATTATAAACGCATGTTGATTCTAAATGTGGAGGGAAAAACCAAAGGACCCGGAGAAAAATACGCATGACCACGGGGAAAATATATAGAGGCGTAGGGATCAAACCCACGACCTCCTGTATACCAGGGACAATTGGAGGAACAGCGTGCACTTCTCCAAGTTGATGTATTGTCTACCTCTCCCACCCCTACCTGCACATGCTATTCTCTCGCTCAGGTACGACAATGAGTTTGGCTACAGCACCCGTGTGATCGACCTGATCACGTACATGGACTCCTGCAAGTGAAAACGAAGAGCATTTCACAGCAGGCCGCCCTCTCCTCCTCCTTGCCTATCGTGCGGCAGCAGCCATCTTATGCCGCCCCCTTGCTCTCCCACGACCAACAGTACACGCCGCGGCGGCCGCCGTCTTGATTTTATCGCCATTCCTAACAGCTGATGTTTGTGTGTGCGTGCTGTTTCTCCCCCCTCTACGTAAAGTAAATGTCGCTCGCGTGGGTGATGGTGTCGCGTTGCCCGCGTGCTCTGTCTTAGCGTCTGTGCGTAGTATACCACTGTAAGTGTACTCGGCCTCTCGGGGCCGACTGGACCATCCTTGCCTGTGATGGCGCGAAGTCTTGCATTTCATCCCGATTTCCCCCACCCCCTCACATTTTCCCCGGCTTCACTTCTTCAGAGTCGAGTGTATACGCTGCAGTTGTGTGATCGGAGCGCGGATGTCGCTCTTGAGTGTGGAAACGTCTGTGCAACAGCTAAAATAAACGTCAACACGTGATGCACGCCCCTCTGCACGTGTCCATTTATTGTCGCAGCACCGGGTAGTTTTTCCAGTCATTTACCCTCTTATTACCCACTTGTGACTTTGCCCTTCGAGTCCTAAAGACTAAGGCCATGATCAAATGTGGGCCACTTTTGTGCAATTGTCACTTGTTGCATCGCAATACTGAGGGGATGGCGACGGCTTGTTGAGGCTTTCATCCAGCAGTGGATCGATTACTGGCATTGCATTCACTATGGAAAAACTGTCAGGTTATGTATTTAGCTTGGATGGGTTATTAGCAGACATGGGTTGACATGATTGCTCCTTTTTCTTGTTGTGACAGTTGCATTTATATGCTATATAAAGCCAGTGTATAATTTGGTACAGCAGTGGCATAGGATCTAATTCCATCTGGTAAAAGAAAACCATATAAAGAAACATGTGAATGATTGAGCAAAGAGCTGTCCGAATTGGACACTGTGATTTGGGCAACTAAAGCTTTTTCACATCACAACGATGCTGTAAAGAAATCCCAAGTGCATTATGGCGTTTGGTCTGGGATTGCAATCCTCGGGCAATAATGCTAAACCAGAATAGATCCAGTCTTACCTCGGCTGCCTGTACATGCCATTAACTTGAAGGGGAGATGGTCCGTAAGTTTTTTTGGGTTGGATCGCATAAATGTGTCGTTAAAGCCCGCACCACCCGACACGGCCAACTAGTAAGGGTTGTTGCGTAAACAGAACATGGCAATTCGTTACTAGTACAGCACACAGGTGTGTTGGAGAGCCAAGCCGCAACATTTCCAATCGGAGTACTGGCTCGGTACTCAAGAGTGCTCTCCAACACACGGGTGTGCTGTACTAGTGACAATTGCCATGTTCTGTTTACGTGACCAACCCTGCCAAGTTGGCTATGGGGTGGTGGCGTGTTTTAACGACGTTTACGCGATCTAACTAAAAAAACCTTATGGATGATATTGGTCGTGACAGCCTACATGCATGTTAAAGGGGAGATGGTGACTGCACATTGTCTCAACTCATTTCTAGAATTAATTCTCTGAAAGTACATATTAAAATGTCAACATCGACTGGACGTGTGGTGTCACCAAGCACATGCACTTCAGAATTGGCATGGTTGGCTATATACGGTGCGAAATAAGTTCATGCATACAAAAGATTGAAGTTTGTGTAATGTGAATTTTTTGTGGCTCTGCTGGTTCGATTGAAGTTTAATGTTAATTATTTTAACATGTTAATCCACAGGCCACAGCAGAAATTGATACCACATGAGGTAGCAACTTTACTGATGCCTGTCTTCACATCGCCAATAACAGTAAATTAGTGTTGCACCCAGAAGTTATCGTAATGGTGGCAATTAATTTCAAGAAATAATACGAACTTCAAGAAAGGCTGAATAGTTGGACTTCAAAAATAAACGAGCAAAACAAACTTTTAGCAAAGTGTTGCTAATAAAAGTAAACATTCTTACAGGGACCACTGAAGTGGTAGAATAACTCCAATTAGCACGTTTGGCTACGTACCGTGCGAAATGATTCACATGCATTATTGGAGGGGATTGTAATCAATTTATTAAATAAGTCCCATAAGCAACCTTGAGGGTTTCTTTGTTGCAAACTCGATTTGAAGAAAAACCGCATACCAATGTGCCCACAGGAACATCTTTAATCATTACAGTTTTCCAGATATGATACAGATTAGGAACGTTAAACACTGATGTGGAAAAGTGATCTGCTCAACACAACGTGAAATTATGGTTGCTTGGTATCACACCGAAGCATTAAGAGCAACACTTGGTTCAAGGAATGAATGAAATCTGAGATATTGTCTATAAAGAAATTAAGTCTACTTGGACAGGACATAACATGGGTCGAAGGGATGATGAACAATGGACACATGGTGACTGGTAGACAATAGAACGCTGGTGAGAGTACATCCGCTGAGTCCATGTGAAGGAGTGAGATAGTGTGGTATTTGCAGAACCTTGTGATGGCATGGTGGTGCATTTATCCAGCTGTGGATGGAGCACAGCTGGTGACTTGGTATACGATTGAGGTTGGGTGTCAATTTGGCAGAAAGGGGATTTAACGACGCTGGGAGGCAGAGTGATGTCCATAGCATTGACCACGATAATCTCTTCACATTCGAACCTTATCAACAGTGTCCTCGTAAAATTATATTTACATTTTGTGGAAATTGACAAACGACCGTCGTGTGTTGCCAGCTCTTGATGTTGACCAGGGAAAATATTTGTTTGGAGCCCCCATGGACTGTAACATCGCAGCCAACAATTATAAATTGGCGTCTGATGAGAAGAGTCGTGGTGTGCCGGCCCTTTGTCTGTCCTTGGTGCGTGCATGTGCGTCAATATTTGTGCACATGTGCATATTACAGTTCTCTACAAGAGAAAATGTTTTCTTTTTTTTATTCTGCTCAAGCATTTCCCATTTTTATAGGCAGTAGCTTGTGGGAGAAATGTGGTGCCGAGATAAAACTTGGTGTTTGTTAGAATGCATATAATAGTTAACCAGCAGGAAAGTACAGTATTAGACTTGCTGCCTTCTGCTGGTTATTTTCTCGTCGATATGGCCTACGACATGTTTCTCTGATCCATATGCTCTTCTCTGTTTCTCAATGTAATTCAAAGTGAACACCCTTCCATACTCATTTGCACATTTTTCAGTTATAATTTTTACGTTGTAAAAGTGGGCTTGGGCAGCACACATTGCTGGAAGGGATGACCAGCGGTCAAGAATAACAAGTGGTAGCCACAAGCAAACCTCCATTGAAGAGATGGAGCAGTAAAATCGGCTGCAGTGCAGATGCTAGGTGGATTTTTACATCGCAGCACCGTCAGATGGCTACGTCTTGGGGAGGACTTCATCCAGCAGTGGATCAATCTTGGCTATCAATGAATACGCAACCAGGGCATCGCCTCTCAAACCAACACTTCACATCCTCCACACCTCATCAGCGTATTTCACTCACGTTTACATGTTGAAATAACGTTTCAAAAACTACACATGTCCAAAATTACCTTTAATCCACAAAAGATGAATACAATCATTCGGATCACGTGCTGCTAAACGCGCGCACTCCGGCGATGTATACAAAAATATATGTAAATATTTTAAATCTTAACTAAAATATCCCAACGGCAACCACTATAGACTTTCAGCAAAGTAGATTGGTACTTATTTTATCCCTGAAGGATTAGTGGCCCACGATCGAATCACCCGATCTTTTCGGATCTCAAAACCTACGCTGGTGTCAGCCTGGATCGTGCCAAGATGAGCATCCACCAGGTCTTCAGTGCAGCAACATTCACCGGTGTAGTGTATACGCTTTGGGTCTTTCGGTAAAGTCACGGAGATCGCAAAATAATAAAAATCACGACGTTTCGATCACAACACAAGCAATCGTGCTTGTGTTGCGATCGAAACGTGATTTTTTGAAAAATTTATATCTACATGACTTTACCGAAAGACCTAGTATGAATTCCTGCAGTCACGAAAGTTTTAAGTTACGGTGCTGTACATGTCTACGCTCCCACATTCATGCCCTCTGCCTTTACCAACCTGTACTTGGCCATCATAGTGAGGTATGACCAATAACCCCCAGTGTGGGAGGCCATCATCCAGCAGTAAATTAACAAAAAGAGCTGTAGATGTACATGGAGGATGATTGAATTGAACTCTGAGTGGCAGAGGGCACTTGGGCTTCGGTTGCCCGAGGTCACCGAGGCTTTGTGCGGTCCCTGGGACGGGAGGGACCTGTGACTGGGCTCCTGCCGGGGGAGTCTTCACGGTGTCGGGCGTGGATGGGAGCTTCGCATCCACAGCGAGAGCCGGGCTGGCGCTGCGCCCTCTTCCTCGTCACGGGCCCAGACTCCAGAGGGGGCTGTGCTGCTGCACTGCGTGGACGCCGCAGTGCGGGGGGATTCGCTCGCAGTGGCCCTCTTCCCCCACCTGCCTCCCACCCCTGGCCAACCCCCCCTTTGTCGCCTCGAATATGCCCCAATATTTTTCGGCCCCCTAAGCTTTCCGGCACCCCCCAGCTACAACCAGGCCTATCCCAACCCCTGGCTTAATACTCCCTGCCGTTCTGTTACGAAGATTACACGACCACTTTTAATAACCCAATTCTTCATCTCAAACCATTCTTACGTACAATTGTATAATTGTTGTAAAGCGCCTTGGAAAGGGCACTATATAAATCTAGATAACATAAAACATTTTAATCGTAGGGGTCCCCAAAGCCTGGGTGACCCGTTTTCTTGAGCTCATGGTTAGTCGATTACGTTGATTCATCAACAAAAATGTATAATAAAAATCTTTTGTTGCGGTTGATTTCTTAGGCCACTTTAAAAACAGCTGGCACCACCACATTCTGCCTCCTGAAGGTGGGAAATCCCCCACCCCCTACAAGCTACACCAAGCGTGACGAAACAGACGATGTCAATGACATGTTAAACCCCACCCATCACCTCGCGTCGAGCGGCACATATTGAGAAATATTGGCCACCTCTGAGGTACAAAAATTCGAAAAATCACAATACCACAAGAAGGGATAACTATTCGTAAGTGCATTGTCTTGAGTGAAATATCATTATTAAGCAACTGACAGACACCAGGGGTTTCCCAGGAAGACTTATGGGTTTCCCAGGACAGCTACCTCAACAAAAGGATGACCTGAGGAAAACCAGGACCAATGGCCAATCTAGTAAAGAAAAGAGGTGAGACGTTTGTTCACGTATTTTTGTTACCATTTAGGCGAGTAATCTAGCTGGTAATCGGATACTTATAATCGCCCAACTCCAGTGTTTTGCGTGACTCGTGATTGTCCCATGGAGAAGTCTTCAAGACTGTGGTGGCAGCGGAGACCAGGTGACCTTGGCTGGCCACCCACCATTCAGCAACAGCATCGCTTCTGTGGCAGATTTATGCTCACTGGGGTCATCCTCCTGTGAGTGCAAAGGACATGGGTGCTCAATTGTCAGATGTCACGCTACTTTCACGTATCAATATACACGACTGAGGGTTTAAACTAATTATTTTATTGTAATAGAAGAGTGATTCGATGTACAGGCTTCCCTTGCTTTATGCAGGTTTGGTTTATGCGATTTCTTATATATATGTGGCTAACCTATTTCGACCCAACAATTTGCTATCTGCAGTTTGAATTCATTCCTATGCGGTGATGCGGTCGGTCATGGGGCAACATTGTGTTTAC
This sequence comes from Lampetra fluviatilis, assembly GCF_964198595.1. Lineage (NCBI taxonomy): Eukaryota > Metazoa > Chordata > Hyperoartia > Petromyzontiformes > Petromyzontidae > Lampetra > Lampetra fluviatilis. The sequence goes on from NC_136280.1 coordinate 13,242,150, forward strand.
TGTATGCACTACTCGGCAGGCACCTGTATCGTGCGTTTTGGCTTTGTGCCCCTTTTTCATGGAACGCATCTACTGCCTAAAGAAACTTATACTTAATAAATTAATTAAAGCCTGAAACTTTTTTCAGGCATTTTGACGTCGCAGAGCAACAAGCAGCTCTCCTCCTGGAGCTCTGTAGTAATCTAGAGTTCAAACGTGTGTTCATCCGTCTCTCCAGAAAAAAACCGTGAACTTTTAAAATGTATATTTAAAGAGATTTTTTATGTAATTTTAAAAAATGTGTTTAATAGATTACTGTTACAGGATTGTACTGCCTTCAAATGCACTTTCAAATTGTATTGATGTTTAGATTAACTTCGCGAATTTACATTCACTGTTTTGTTATTGGTATGAAACTGCAAAAAACTGCATACAATGTGTGTACACAGCAATACACTTGCAGAAGTCATGGTGCCTTGTTACAAATACTAACGAACCATGATGATGGAAATGCCAATACATTTACAGTGATCATGCTGAAGGTAATGGTGATGATGGTGACAGCGATGATGGTGACGATGGTGACAATAGTGATGGTAATGATGCTGACCGCGATAATGATGGTGGTGATGTTTATGGTTCACTACCTCGCACATCGGTGGGAGCTCAGGCATGTCAGTCCACACTTGGGATCCACACCGCGGCAGCAGCAATTCAAACACAGCCTGCAAATCCCTGCAGGAACAAAGATACTCCCCTGTGTATACGTAAACATCTTCCAGACTGCAGGAACTGCTGTTAGCAAGCATCTATTAAGGGCTCGTTGTGCACGTGTTAAAGGCTAGGTACTGGTACCAGTACTATGTATGCCCAGCCACCTTGCATAGGCCCGAGACTACAATGCAGAAGGAACTCATTTTTGACGGAGCTGACCGTGAGTGCCTCGTGCAGGCTACGATACAAGTTGACTATTGGCATTGATGTGCATCATCAGCTATTAGCTGGCCACCGCTAAATGAAGACCTCCACATGCTGTCACCATGCGTCAGTCCTATTTTGCCACAATCCATCTCACTCCCGTACATGAATTGATCTCATTGCTCCATCTGCACAATAGTTATCTTCTCAGGTGCATGCTCTCCTTTGCTATTGTTACCTGTCTTATCCATCGGTCATCATCCCTTCAAGCTATGTGTAACTGACAAGTCCATATCCTGGGCTGGTGCACTCAAGTTTTCAATGTACACTACGTTGCCACATACAACATATGTCCACAGTTAATCCATCCGGTGATATGTTTCCTTCTTTACATGGTTACTTATTCATGTGCGACACCTGGAACATCCTCTTTCGACGCATGGCTGAGCATAATCATGGCCAGGAATTGAACTCGGGTGACTATAGTCAAGAGGAAAGTGTGCGATCCACTGACACAATGCACACACTCAAGGGCACCAACTGCGTATGAAACTAAAGTTAATCGGTTTACAGTACAGTTCATGAAACACGACAGATGCGGGAGAATGCAGTAGAGGAAGTATGATTTGAACAGCACTTGGATCGTTACCAACAAGACGATCACTCAAAAATGCTCTCGAGGAGTCGTACAACCATAGCTGCCACTGCTATCCTGTGGCCTGAAATAAAAATATAGCTATAGATGACCGACGTATGAACTTATGTATTTCGATTACAGCACGCTGCTACTGCTATTGTTAATCCGGCTGATATGGATTGACTTATGCAGCTAGCGAAGGATGCTAGGTTTAGTGATGTTGTGTGTCGCTATTGTAAATTTTTAATCATATTTGTTAAGGAAAACTGTTACGTTGTTTAAAAAGCATTGTTTTAGTAAGTTTTAGAGGGGCTTGGGTTGGCCCGATTTTTTTTATTTAGTATAGATTTATACTTAAAATTTTGATCTGTATTGTATTATGATTGTTATCGGGATCAAACATATAAATGGATGTTTTGCACTTTTTGTACGCAGCATGGACGGGTTGTGCTTTTTCTGTAGGATTGTATTGTTTATGTATGTGATGTTTAGATTTGTGTTCAATGTATTTTAGGTGTATCTTGTAATTTTATTGTTTGTTGCGGTTGAACCCAAATCAAGAGCAGAACGGCTCACAGGAAAACTCCTAATAAATGAAAGTCAGTGGTGGTGAAAACTTCAAATCGAGATTGGTGGTGAAGTAGTCAGCACACTGTGCTATGATAATGTACATGCCTTTGCGAATTCACGAACGCATTTTTGACCATACTTCCCCATACTCGTCAGCAGCGTGTGTAGTCCATGGTGGTGGGCAATTACACCAGCTTGACACGTAAACTTTCGCGACAAATATTCGTAAAAAATGTTTTTTTTTGGGGGGGGGGGTGAGAGGGTTTCGATCGTGTAAATATAAATGTGTCGGTAGCCCACCAGCACCCTACACAGCCACTTAGTAAGGGTTTGTAACGTAAACAAAACGTGGCAATTAGTTACTAATTCGGGCACACCGGTGCGCTGGAGAGTAAACCCACCACCGCTAATTCGAAATACAGTCAAGCACAATAATAACAATAATAACAGCAGCGCACTGAACTGTAACCTGCTCACCCCGCGCTCTCCCCGTCGCGGCCTACACATCCCTGCCCGTCCCCCAACGCCTCGCTCGGTACGGAATCTATCCGAGGGTCGGTGTCTTCGTGGGACGATGCCGTCAGACTCGAAGCGGAGCCGAAAACAGCGGTGGCGGCGGCGGCGTTGCCGTCCCCAAGTCGTGGAGACTTCTCCGCCGAGGCTCTGTCGCTGCTGCCGGACGAGTTGCCGCCGTTGCTTTGAACTTTCCGTCGCTTCAGCGTCAGCTTTACCCGCTTGCCGTCCGCCATCCTGGCGGGGTTGTCCCTGCGGCCTCCCCACCCCCCTCTGCCCCCTCCCCACCCCCCTCTGCCCCCTCCCCACCCCCCTCTGCCCCCTCCCCACCCCCCTCTGCCCCCTCCCCACCCCCCTCTGCCCCCTCCCCACCCCCCTCTGCCCCCTCCCCACCCCCCTCTGCCCCCTCCCCACCCCCCTCTGCCCCCTCCCCACCCCCCTCTGCCCCCTCCCCACCCCCCTCTGCCCCCTCCCCACCCCCCTCTGCCCCCTCCCCACCCCCCTCTGCCACCTCCCCACCCCCCTCTGCCACCTCCCCACCCCCCTCTGCCCCCTCCCCACCCCCCTCTGCCCCCTCCCCACCCCCCTCTGCCCCCTCCCCACCCCCCTCTGCCCCCTCCCCACCCCCCTCTGCCCCCTCCCCACCCCCCTCTGCCACTTCCCCACCCCCCTCTGCCCCCTCCCCACCCCCCTCTGCCCCCTGCCCACCCCCCTCTTCCCCCTCCCCACCCCCCTCTTCCCCCTCCCCACCCCCCTCTGCCCCCTCCCCACCCCCCTCTGCCCCCTCCCCACCCCCCTCTGCCCCCTCTGCCCCCTCTGCCCCCTCCCCACCCCCCTCTGCCCCCTCCCCACCCCCCTCTGCCCCCTCCCCACCCCCCTCTACCACTTCCCCACCCCCCTCTGCCCCCTCCCCACCCCCCTCTGCCCCCTGCCCACCCCCCTCTGCCCCCTCCCCACCCCCCTCTTCCCCCTCCCCACCCCCCTCTGCCCCCTCTGCCCCCTCCCCACCCCCCTCTACCCCCTCTGCCCCCTCCCCACCCCCCTCTGCCCCCTCCCCACCCCCCTCTGCCCCCTCCCCACCCCGCTCTGCCCCCTCCCCACCCCCCTCTGCCACTTCCCCACCCCCCTCTGCCCCCTCCCCACCCCCCTCTGCCCCCTGCCCACCCCCCTCTGCCCCCTCCCCACCCCCCTCTGCCCCCTCCCCATCCCCCTTCCCCCCCCCCATCTTCCCTCTCCCCCCACCCCCCTCCTTATGGCGGTGTTCGCGTGGTCACTTTGAGATTTGAAGCTTTCGTAACTGCAAGGAATCATACTCTTAGTTTTTTCGGTAAAGTCACGTAGGCAAAAATAAATAATAAAAATAATAGAAGTAATAATAAAAATAATAGAAATAATAAAAATATATAAATAAAATAATAAATCGCGTAGTCACTTTAAGATTTCGATTTGAAGCTTTCGTGACTGCATGGATTCATACTCTTAGGTTTTTTCAGTAAAGTCACGTAGATAGGGAAGTAATACAATTTAAAAAAATAGAACAATAAAATTCCCACGACGTTTCGATTGCAACATAAGCAAATCACCATCATCAGGTGTGAAAACCACAGCCAGATAATTTTTGGAAACCGCCTGGTATGCAGGAGATCGTGGGTTCGAGCCTGACCCTGACGCTTATATATATTTGGAGTTTGAATGTTTCTCCCCGTGGTCGTGTGGACTTTTCTCCGGGTCCTCCAGGTTTTCCTTCCACATTTAGAAACACGTAAAGTTTTTGACTGCAATACATTTTCACGTGATAAGCCACTTCGTTGTGGCCAGGTCGCTTCTGCAAAAACGCGATATAGCTCAGTGGGCCTTACCTGGTCAAAATAAAAATAGGTCGACAGTTTAGATTATACAATGCACATCTGTGCATTCAATTACACTTTAATGTTGCACAATGCACACCTATGCATTTCACTGCCCTGTTACACATTGAACCTCTGCCTTGCGTTGCATTATGCTGCAACGTTACACATTGCTCATCTATGCATTGGTAGTAATACGTTTTTACCCTTTCACCTGGTACAAAAACTGACACCTTTACACAATTTTGCTACTGGTAAAGGAGGTCTCATAGTGTAAATTCTTACCCCGAGCTCTCAATACTCTGATAGTGCGCTGTTTTTGTGTTGTACGCTTTTGGCGTCATCTGGTCCAACACCAATGGAGACTAGGCTCTAAGAAAAGCTGTCTCGGGTGTGGACCAATCAACTTCAAGGACAGTGCATATTATCATCATCAGAGTTGTTTCTTTTTAAATCCTTTATATTAAGTTCGCTTGCTTGCTTAGGACCGTGCAAATCTTTCGGTCGTTTTTTAACCCACTTCCCGTGATCCAATCGAGCTGACATTTTCCACACAGACTCGTTGTGCGTGACAATTAATGTTCGTGAAAATTTTTTTCCAAAATTTTACACTTTTTAGGACAAAAATATTATATTGAATTACCAATTGCTTAATGTTGCAATGCAATCACCTGACCCATAGGTGGCAGCCATCTCAAGCCAGAGAAAGAGAGGACTCTAGCCGCCACGCATATAAAGGATTTATAGCGAAAAACTTTGTTTTTACGGGTCATACTTATTGTTTGCATTTTGACTGCTTGTGTTGTGGTTATTGCAAACATGACCCCTTGTATAAAGGTGTCAGTTTTTTGTACCAGATGAAAGGGTAAAAACCTATTACTATATTTTGCTACCGGTAAAGGAGGTCTCATAGTGTAAAGTCATCTCTATGCATTGTACACGACATGACTGCGCTACTGGACGGTGTTGCATGCTGCACTACAACACGTGGACTGCATCACGTGCTCTAACCCCCCCCTGCACCCCCTGAAAATGACCCCCCTGCATCCCCCGGAAATGACCCCCCCCCCCTCCATCTTTGGAGTCTCCCGTTGCCATGGTAACTCGTCACGCCAAAGGAATTCACATCCGGGGTCATGCGGACCCTACCAAGTCACAATTGGGGGGTTTAAATTATGAAAATTTACACCTACGTGGAAAGCTATTCCAAACTAAATATATATCTGTTATTACCATGAGAAATAATTAAAAATATATTACGTAAGTTATAGAAATATACCTTGTTAATTTACGGAAATTATTTTTTTTTAACTAAATTATAGAAGCCCCCTATGTCGATAGTGGTTTGACCCAGCCTCTGCTCAGTGAAAACCGGTGGTTGTCCGAATAGCTGTACTTGTTGCGTTAGTTGTTGTTTGGTTGTTGTTGTTGTTGTTGCTGTTGTGGTTCATGTTGATGTTGTATATGAGGCTGCTGTAGCGATGCAGGAGCCGGGGCGTGAAGAGGAGGATGATGAAGATGAAGAGGACAAGGAGGTGATGATGATGTTTGGTGGTGGTGTGTTGGCGGGAGATCGCAATTATTACGGGGATTTAGGATGCGCTCGTGGGTTCAATCTTAATCGTTAATCTGTAATATAAAGGTTAATCATTGCAATACGTTATTGATAACGTGTGTATGAGTTGGGCAGCAGAGGGCAGTACAGCACAATAATTTGGTGTACGATACTATGCTCACCGTCTTTCAACAATCCGCACTAATCAGCTTGGTGAAGTAATGCCCTCATCCAGCAGTGGATTGACGAAAGAGCTGGAGACGATTATAATTATTCACTATTCGTAATTACTGTGGCGTAAATTCCATTCAGCACTCGGTAGAAGGTTGTTGTACAAGAAAGTCCATTCATAGACTGGTTGCCATGGACTAGTATGGATGGACTGGTCTTTGCCATGTCAATGTGGAATTGGCAACGCAGGCTCTGGACCATGAGCGGAGATGAGAATTTCAACTTAGCTTATTTAAACTGGAATTTACTTTAGCTTGATTATTGATTATTCTATCAACACGGTGGGTTTTTTTTCATTCCTGTGGATCTATTGGTCCGCTGGCACAGAAATTTGGAATTTAAACCACGAGTCGACGAGTGTTGCTCGAGGGGCGCCACGGTGGCGAGATGTTAACTACCTCTCCTGGTATACAGGAGGTCGTGGGTTAGATCCCGACCCCCGTGACTGACGCGTGCTGTTTATTTGGAGTTTGCGGTGTCTCTCCCCTTGGTCGCGTGGAGTTGTCTCCTGTTCCTCCGCTTTTTTCCCTTCACATTTAGAATCAACATCACACGTTGAGAGTATTTGGCTTCTATACATTTCCACGTGATAAGCCACTTAGCTGGGCTATCATTTGTGGCCAGGTCGCTTCTGAAAAAGAGACATATACATTTACGACTGGGTGTAGCTCTCAGCAGGAGCTCCCCTGGTGCGGAGTGGATTATCTTGGGTGGATGATAATAGCTGCCTGTGACCAATTTATTTCCACTTGTTCATCAAGCCTCACTGGCCAGCGTGGTGAAGTATGGTCAAATAACCCATATGATCCGCACAGTGTAGGCGGTGGGGGGAGGTGGAGGCCCTCATTCTGAGGTGGAGTGAGTACTTGTTGAAAATGGTTACTTGATTTTTCAAATTTCCATTCGGTTATTGAAGTTGTCACTTGGTTAAATAAAGTGATCACTCCTAATCGAGGGACCACTCGAAATGATAACACGTGCAGGTAGCACTACCAGCATCCACGTGGATCGATTGCATGTGGATTTTCCATCATCGGCTCAGAAGATGCCCGGCACTGCCCAATGCTGAGAATCTATAAATGCAGTGTGTATGTCCTATTTGAGTTTAGTTTGAGTTTATTTTATTTGTTACACAGATAGTCCCGTTTAGCCAGGGAGATCCATGGTTCGTGAGCACAGCGAAAACAGAGATGAAATATGATTGCAGAGTACGAATACAGGATCCTTAAGGGATATTGCACAACAAACGAGGTGAGTGCAAGAGGTGCCAGAAAAAGGTTAGGTACAGGTGCAAGTATGCTCTTTGTTTAGGTTTAATAGGGAAATTAAGAGGGGGAGTGAAGTCGGAGAACTGAGATGTAGATACGCAGTAAGGGTATTCCATAAATGTGGAGCAGCAACGCGGGAAGACTTTTTTACTAAACAGTTTAAGAAAATTGAATTTGATTAGGAATAAGGAGGAACTTCTGGGGCTAAAAGAAGGAGTTTGTGGAACTAAGTGGTCCTACAGGTAATTGTCAGATTTGTTTATGAGGACCTTTAGAATAAAGACAGCCCAGTGATGGTCTCTCCAGAAATCCAGGGGAGACAGATTTGAGTTAATGTATAAGTCACAATTATGAGTTATATAGGGGGCATCAAGGGAAAACAGAGTGGAGTGGTATAAATGAATGAGACGTTTAAGGTAGATTAAAAAGGTAGGCAATAGATGGTGTCTGGGTGTGTATGTTGTCTGTGGGGAACGATGTGCCACCAATTCCCGCACAAACTTGAGAAACTTGGGTTTAACAATAAAATTATCACGACGTTTTGATTGCAACACAAGCGATCATCATCAGGTATGAAAACCACAGCAAGAATTTTTTTGTTTTTTTATTATTTTATTGTTTTCCCTTCTACGTGACTTTACCGAAAGAACCAAGAATATGAAAACTTGGGTTTGTTTTCTTTTTACGGTGAACATCAGTGGCACATTGGACCTGAACCTTTCCTGTGCCTCCCTTAGGTCGATTCAACCATAATTATCTTGTGCGGTGTGTGAACATCAACACTGCGAAGACAAAGGTAGCCGGGCGTGGTGCTGATAAAACCGCAACCTCATGGGTTGTGCCAGCCTTGATAATATCTGCGAATAGGTACACTTGACCCCACAGTCCGTTAAAGTTATGTGGGGGATCTTTTTCTTTGTGACTGTGTGCAGGGGCAAGGGTGGCACCTGTACCGCCTTACCCTGCAGGAGCTGGAGAGGCTAAAACTGCAGCAGGCGAGCGACATGCAGGAGGTATTAATGTAGCATCACACAGATCTACACACACAGGCACAGCTTATTCTCTACTCAGAAAAAGAAACACGAGGATCAGAAAACTTACACAAGTTAGAGGCAGGATATATCATTCAAAGGTATAACAGCAGGGTGGTTGAGACTAACAACGGACTGGCAGTCAAAGGACAAAAAACAGAGAAGGTAACTTGCCTGAGAGGATGTCCACTGTGGAGAAATGGAGTGATGAAATAATGTGTGTGCAGGAACTATGTGTATTGTAACATTGCGAGACCGTGAGCGATGGCAACGGCTTGGGAGGCCCCCGTCCAGCAGTGGATCGATTACAGCTGATGATGAATGCTTCTTACACTATTTATACGCAGGCTACTCAATGCACAGAACACTCGACATCATCCTCCTTAAAAAGTCAATGTGTCTCTTAGACGAGCTTGGGAGGTGGTGCCCATCTCCATTGGTGGCCCTGAGCAGTGTTAGACTTTGCACTAATTAGTACCTATTTTGTCAACCCCAGAGGAATGATAGTCTGAGTGAACTTCCACCCAGGAATTCAACTTGTTGCCATTACAAACTCAATACCATCCATTGCCTACTGTCCACTCCTGGTCCCCGTGTGTTCGTCTCCTTGGGTGTTCGTGTATCCATGTCCCTCTGTGTTCATGTGTTAGTATTTCCTTGCGTTCATATCCCTGTGTGTTGGTGTATCTATCACCCTGTGTATTCATTTGCCCATGTCCACATGTGTTCGTGTGTCTGTGCCCCTATGCAGGTGGAGCGATATGTTGACCACGTGCGCTCCCTGACAGAAGACCGGGAGATGGGACTGGAGGCCGAGAATGAAACTCTTAAGCAGGAACTGGAGGCCATGCACGCACAGATGGGTGCGTGTGTTTGTGCGTGTGTGTTGTATGTATGTTGAACATATTTTGCACCGTGCGTAGCCAACCATGCTAATCAGAGGTGTTGGGACAGAGGACAGCACAGGTGGTGCATTGGCCAGTCATTTAAATCCTCACATCTGGATCTGTCACGTGACCTAGCAACAAGCCTTCAATGCTAGCCTGGCATAAGCATCATGGCCACATCACCGCCACTTAGCGGCAAATGGTTGCTGTTGTCATTGTGTATATGCACGGCATAAGTGAGGACCAATGGTTCGTACACTGTTCTACAATATCAATAACCTGAGTTTGATTCCTGACTGAATGTAACATCAATAGCATATGCTCTTGTTTGATTCAATCTTACATTAATACATGGCACAATGTGTGAGGTCACTGGAGATGCAAAGGTGGCTGAGAATGTTGCTGGCCACATACTATCTGTATCTAACAGAATTACCTTTACACTTTTTAGGGCTACTCAAATGCAGTGAGATGATTGACTCATCCTGGACTGAAAAAATAAAACATGAGATTACATTTGTTTCTGCTCTTAATCTCTGAGAATTAAAATATCAGTTTGACTGTCATGACAAACATTTAGCAGGGTAAGTGCTGCCTGCTACTGTGTGAAACAGAGGTCACTTGTATGAATCTCAAGAGATAGCTATTCGCTATAGACTTCTGTGGGGCATTCTCCAATTGGAAGGGTTACACTCTTACGAGAGAGATCTGAATGGATGCTTCATCTTGTGACATGATGTGCGTGTGTATGAGCAGACACTGAACGCAAGGAGATCGTGGAGATGTTGAGACGACAGGGCATGGAAGAGATTATTGGGGCCTCTCCCAGTGAGCAGGTGGCCTTTCTTCTCGTCGAGAGAGCTTGTCTGCTGGTAATCTTCATCACCACTGTCATTGATATCATTCGGTTATCACTATCACCCTCTGCTTCAGACTCATATTCATTACAGTTGTCATGTACATTTAGAACCATTTTGTCAATCGATTGCTGGATCAGGGTCTCCCCTCACCATGTCGGTAGTGGGGGTCATTTGACCATACTCCATTGCCGTCTGCTGCCCACAACACGGAATCATCATCATCGCCATGATTATTACTCACTTGATATGACCATCACTCTCCATTAATCACTAGCATGATGGTCTTTGTGTGATCCATCAACCCTGCCTACACATTTTTCTGGATTACAAGCGATCGCCACCAAGCCCGGTGTGTACGCATTTGTGCATGACTGTGTGTGCGTCTGTGTGTGCATGCCTGTGTGTGCGTCTGTGTGTGCATGCCTGTGTGTGCGTCTGCGTGTGCATGCCTGTGTGTGCATGCCTGTGTGTGCGTCTGTGTGTGCATGCCTGTGTGTGCATGCCTGTGTGTGCATGCCTGTGTGTGCATGCCTGTATGTGCATGCCTGTGTGTGCATCTGTGTGTCTGTGTGTTTTTTGTGAGCATGTGTTTTTGTGCCTCTGCGTGCACATGATTGTATGCTTGCCTTGGTCTTTTTTTGTGCATGTGTATGTGTTCTTGTGTGTGCCTTTGGTTGCATGTCTGTGCTTGCATGTGTGTGTTCTGTCAGTCATTTTGTGTATATTTTTCATGCCTTCATGTGTATGTGTGGCGACATCTTTATGCGCGTACATACTTGTTTGTGCACACGTATGTGTCTGTATCTTTATATAGGTGGCCGGTGATGGTGTTGACCACCCCACTCCCAAATCGGTACTTGCTAACTTTCCCCAACAGTATATAAGAGGTTCTATGGGGGACCTTTGTCGTTGTGTGTGTGTGTGGAGAGCGATAGTGTTGTGGATAGTGCACTGCTCTACTAACCCAGTGAGCCAAATTTAATTCCCGCTCACAGCCAACATCAGTAAAGAATATCTGAACTGGTACTGGGCCTCTCCTAGGTCAATTCAGTCTTAAATTAATACCTGGTGCTGTGTGTATTAATCATCAGCACTGGGGAGACAAAGACGGCCGGACGTGGTCCTGGCCAACCACTCCCTTGTGTGCAGTTCCAGACAAAATACGTGTCTGCTTACAGCACCTACCACAACAGCCTATTAAAGGTTATACGGGGGATTTTGCCTTTGTGTGTGTGTGTGTATATATTTGCGTTTGTGTGCCTCTCTGTTTGCAGCTTAAGTCCCAGCATGAGGTGTTGGGTTGCTCCTGGAAGACGCCACCGCAGACCTCAGACATCATGACGATCGGTGACAAAGTGGAAAAATACAAAAACCTCTACCACAAGGCAGAGGTACTAACACACAGCATAAACGGTCACTGTCAGCAAAGTGCAAATGTGTAAGGTTGCAAAACATGGTCTTCCTTACAGGAACACATATGGATTCATGCATTCAGTATTAATGAAGGTTAGATCGTGTAAGGTGCTCATAGATACTATAACTAGAGTCCTATTAGTGGTCTTCCTGGGCAGACTAGGCTGCATTGGCTGGTCATGTAGAGTGCATGCCAAGCCAGTTTTGTCTGGCTAGAGGAGGCTATATAAGTGGAGCTTGGGCTGGAAAATAAATCGGCTAATGTGGGTACAGGAGGACCTGGAGCTGAGTGGACTTGCCAAGGACTGGTACCAGAAGCTCATTATCAGCTTGCGTGTGTAGAATACTTGTGAAAGATGTTAATCGGTAGTTGATGGCAGCTCTCCTCCAATTGATGCAAAATAATTGAGGTGCGATGCTTATAACAACAAGCAGAAAATTGGACAGATAAAACACAGTGAGTTGGCATGGGTGGTGCACCTGCCAGTTGCCCCAATAGGTCAACCATGAACTCATGGGCCCATAATCAAATCACCCAGAATCCACCTGATTTTGGCAGATCTCGAAGCCGAGTAGGTTTGAGCCTGGTTAGTGCTTGGTTGGGTGACCATTCACGAAACACGTCGTGCGGCTGTGGAGCTACCTTGTGGGCAATGTAGATATATTATTTGTTTTACTGTGTTTCTATGCTTCCATGTGTATGCTCCTTGCCTCTACAAACCTGCATTTCCCAGTATGGTGAAGAATGGTAAAAGAAAAACACATAATTTGCACATGTGTGCAGAGGCCCTCATCCAACAGTGAATTGACAAAGGGGCCGTACAAGTAAATGCGAATACATGGGCCTCTTCTGTGATCTGCCAGTGAGTCTTCGTCACTCCACGTGACCTCAAAGTGCACAGCTTGGCAGTAAGTGTCACGGTGATGTTACCGCCACTCAGCGGTGAATCGTTCCCGTGGCTGCTTGTGTGTGTGCGTGTGCTGCACTGGTGGGCATGCAGAAATCTCGGCAGCTGCTGTCGGATGAGAGGAGCGCGCTCACGCTGAGGCTGCAGCTGCAGGAACAGGAGCTGGAGATGCTCAACAGCAACAGCAGCAGCAACGGCAGCCACCCTCACAAACGGTGTCCCCTCGTCAGTGTTTTCCATGCATGCGTGTGCGTGAACTGGGCCTTCTCTCTCTAAATCAAGTCAGACTTAAGTGAGCTCCTATTGTAGTCTGGGGTTATCAACCATGGAGAAACACAAAGGCATCTGGACAAGCTTTGTGCTGAATTCACCACCCCTTTGTGGGCCATGCCAGTCTTAATAGCTACTGCATAACAGTCCCTGCATGTATCATGTGTAATGACCCCAGAAGACCGTTTCTTGTCGGTGATCTTTATTGAAGTCACGAACACTTGACAGGCGAAGACCCCGACTCCAGCAGCCTCTCGTCTCGACCCCTTTTATCTATGCGTGGCCACCCCTTTACCCATGGCCACGCCCCCTTTCTAGAACCTTCTCGATGGCTCTCGGTCCCTGATCCACACCTGCTCCCTTCTGTCACTTGGCCACATCCCTATTCTCGATCCTTCCCGTAGACCCCAGATCATTCACCCTGTCTGTCCATTAACCTGTCATTACCCTTTGTGGCCCCTAGTCTCTTCCCATGCTAATTCTCATGTCATTACTCCCTGTGGCCGCTACTCCCCTGTACTCTCTTCACATATGCAAAGATACATGTGGCCCCTGTTTTCTTAATTTATCCAAATGGGTGGTCCTGTGGTTAGAGTGTGATATTTAAATCAAAATCTTGACAGTTCAAGTCCTGGTCGACTCAGCCCTTCATCCTCTCGTGATCAATAAAATACGTGCCATGTTTTTTTTTATGTCAAACAACGGTTGCTGAGCACAGGCCAAAAGTGCCAAGTAGCCAGCAACAAACAGCACTATTGAGGGTGTAATAGATACGATGCTTGAATTGAGCAATATTACAAGAACTTGACTAATTTAAAATTTAGGCTAATGGAGTCAAGAAGACTTTACAAATGAGACACGACAATACAAATGAGATAAAACTAGACCAAATAAATAAAAATGTTTTCTTAAGTCTCAACTCGAAATTTTAACTTTAGTTTGCTCTGCCAGAAGAATGTGGAATTCCCACTCCTGGCTCAGGGCTATATACAGAAGATGACCATTCTTCATGTGGTGAGTGTGTGTTTGTGGTTTTGATGTATTGTATTTAAATCAAAGCAATACATGTGTAGTGTCGTAGGTCTTTTCTTGCTTCTTGCTCAAGGCTTGTGTGTGTGTGCGGGTGGCATGGGTCGCACACACACTCAGTTGGAGACGAGGTTGTTGTTGAGTTCACGCCACCAACTCGGGCCCCCTCTCTCTCACGACCACGCTGCCGCATGACCCGGCCCAGACACGACCCTGTCCACGTTGCACCGACGGCATCGACCGAGACAGCCAACTACTGTCCGGCCACGCAATGATCAGGCGAAGGCGGTAGTGAGAAAGGCGGCAGTGACGAAGGCGGTGATGACGACAGCGACGATGAGACGAGTCCACTCCCAGAACTGGCAGCCTGGATCTCTCACTCTCTGCTGCTTATATTCCCCTCGGCGCGGCTTGGCTCTGCCCTAGCCGCGCCTCCCTTCTCGAACCCACCAGAGGGTTCTAGGGGCTTCCCCACGAGGTCTACCGTGACCCTTGCCCCAGTTCCTCCGCCCTGCCGGCACACCTGTGTATATGCTCAACGGCGTGTGCGCTAAGTGCCCACCTGCAGTTGCAGCTGTTGTACAACAGTCTGCGCTATGTCACTACACATGTAGCAAATAACATGTCATATTTAGAATACTACAGGATGCATTGTTATCACAAGTATCTAGATGGTGGCCCCGTGTATTCGTGTTCTTCTGTCAATTGCTTCTGGTCAACTTTTGCTCAATAGGAGATTTTGCTGTCTCTCTTTGGCTGCCATTCCATCACCGGTTTCATCCATCGGCCATCATCCCTTACAGCGCTGTGTCCTGGCTGCCAGGCAACCCCTATCCTGAGCACGCCGCCAAGCTGAGCACAGTCCAAGACCCATGATGTTTGATATCGGCCTCAACCATGGTCTGCCCCGAGGTCGGCTCTAGTTCCTCGGTCGGCTGATGATGATGGCCCACGCAGTGCTTTGGTATGATCAGCTGAGGTGTCCGCCTGGGGCAGCGTGTGTCCGAAGAGGTGAAGTCTCCTGACCCTGACCATTTCCGTCACTGCCAGAGGAGATACTTTTTGATAATGGACCTCAGCGTTGGTGATGCGCTCGCTGAAGTGGATGCGGAGTATCCATCGCAGACACCACCGGTCGAATGCATCCAGTTTCCTGCACAGAGAGTAGCTGCCATTGACCACATCTCTGAGCCATACAACAGTACGGACAGGATTTACGCGTTGTAGAGGTGGGTTTTTATTGCTGTTGTAATGCTGTTTCATGGAGTCGCGTACAATTGAACGTCTTTTATTTTTTTTCATCCCTGATGCCCATATGTTGCAGTTAATATGATGTCTCTAATTTGTGTTTGTTCCCTGATTCATGTCTTCCTCCTTCTGTCTCAGTATAATTCCAAGCATGCAGCTCTCCATGCTTCTTTACGTACTTTTCATGATTTCGTTTTATTGTCTTTGTTAGTTTTCATGCTTTTGATCCATATATTATAACAGGCAACATGCCCCATGCCCGTATTGGAAGCATTCTTCTCCAGGTAGTAAATCAAAACTATATATATATCTCTGAGCGTAAGGTGTTGTGAGTGTCGTCATGGTGAAAGTTAGCTCTGATGGCACTTTAACACAAAGGCTTTTACGACCATTATTCATAATAAATGTTATTTTGGTTAGATCACGTAAATATAAATGTGTCATTAACCCACCACCATCTGACACAGCCAATTAGTAAAGTTTGTGTCGGCTGGTGAACACAATTCAGGCAAATCGCCTGATGAAGCTGGTTGTAATCACCAGCCAAACGTCCTACTCAAATTGTAAATGTTGTGGGTTTACTCTCCAACACACCGGTGTGCTGAAGTAGTAACTAATTGGCACGTTTTGGTCACGTCGAGGGGGTTTCCGTCCTCCTCCCTGCAGCTGTCATGCGCAGATCGAGGAGCTCCACCGGCAGAACGCAGAGCTGGCGCGGAAGCTACGCAGTGCCGAGGTGTCGCGTGAGGAGCTGGGCGAGCGCAACGAGGAGGTCGAGGCGCTGCTCGCTGAGCTGCAGGCACGCGAGCGAGACGGGGAGAGGCATGGCGATGGGGAAGACAGCAACAGCACCAGCGAGGACAGCGACAGCTCCGGGGAAGATGGGGACAGCCGCAGGGAGGGCGGCGCCCCCGTGGTGGCACGAGAAGCAAAGGAGGAGGTAGTCAACGTGGGAGATGAGAGGGAGGCGGAGACGGAGGTGGAGGAGAAGTCGCAGCTGCTGCAGAAGGAGGTGAGTTGTTTGGGTTGAGTGAGACTTTCACCCCTGCATCCACAGTGCCTGGGTCTGTCTCGCGTGTGACTTGTGAATGTGTGAATGTGTGTATGTGCACGTGCTTGTGTGTTTTTGTACGCGTACATGTATGTGTATGAGTGCGGCAGTACAGTGGTTACCTCCCTGCGCTATGAACCTGGCGATCCGAGTTCGATTCTCACTCGTGACCAATAACTTTGGCGAATATTTGAACCAGTCCTGGGCCTCTCCTAGGTCGACTCAGCCTTAAATCAGTACCTGTTTCGGTGCGTAAACATCAGTACTGGGGAGACAAAGGCGGCTGGGAGTGGTGTAGGTCATCCACCCCCTTGTATGCCGTGCTGGCCTTCATAGGTGCTCGCGAACAACACTAGCCTTTCAGATGCGCTTCTGCGGCCTTTTAAATCTGGAAGCCACTGGAGCTATGCACTTTTAAATCTGGATTGAAAGTCATTTCTTTAGAACTGCCTTTTGTGTTTTGTTTGTTGTCCTACCCACGCACCTCCAATTAGCACGGTTGGCTATATCTTTGTCTCTGTGTGTGCGCGTACTCAGCTACTGGGCGCGTGCACACACCGTGTACTCACACACCCGTCCGTGCTGGCCGAGCGCCTCTCAGTGGTGGAGGGCGAGAGGGACGCGCTTAACATGACCGTGCGGCAGCTGCAGATGCAGAACACGCAGCTCCTGGACAAGGTGCGGCACAAACACGCTCGCTCACACCACCCACAAGAGCGACAGCGACAGCAGCAGCCATGTGTTACTGAGTGGCGACGATGTCATCACAGCTCTAGCGCCAGGCTAGGTGCACTTTGAGGCCAAGTGTAGTTGTCAAAGGCACGCTGGCAGTAGTTCACCGGACAAATCCAGATACTACGGGTTAACTGACTGAGATGACTAGCAGATGTACCCCCGTGGTGTGTGTTGTGCCAGCTTGCTGTACTGTGTCTTTCAAAATAATAAGTAGATGCCTCCGTCTGCTCGGTAGCATCCTTCATTAAGCACCCCCACAGAGGCTAATCTTGACACTGCTAATTTCATTCATTGGCAAGTCCACTCTTCTCCAGTCCCACATACCACACCACCCCATCGCTTCGCTAGCCCATGCCATTTTAGGCCCCTCTATCTGCCCAAAGAGCAGCCACTCAAGCATGTGGTGGGTGAGCATGCGGGCCACATGACACAGCTAATGAATTATCGCTGTTGGAGGACTTTACTGATGGGACCATGTCCAGCTCTTGCAAGGATCTCCGAGCTGCTCATGTAGCCCAGTTTGTTTTAAAATAATCCAGTTGGGTTCCTGCAACCTTTGTGGTCTGTGAGCCCTAGCAGAGTCAACCCCACTGTGCCTCACGCTGTTTGGATTGAGGGGTTCCCCCTCCTACAAAACATCATGGAAATGCCCATCAATTCTGCAAACATGATCTTTGAAGTCACCATCATTGCCCTTAGGGATGGAAATTGGGTGGTGCTGCAAACTATTTTTTAAATGCATTTCTAGATTAATTTGTGATCATCTTAGCAATCGGCGACCACCACTCATCCTTGTAGTGCTGAACGGCTCAACAAACTTCCAAGCGTAGGCTGCCTCCTCAGCCTTAGTTGTGGGATACTGTAGACCAGCGGTCCATAGATCACTGGTGGTTTACAAGGCCATGGGATATGGTCCACGAGTCTGTGGTAGATACACATTTTTTCACAAAACACCATGTGGTCCGTGAACAATTTTTGAGGGTTGACAAGTGATCCGTGGGTTCAGATGGTGAGAATGGGCCCACCGCTTTCTCTCAGCTGGAACAGCTAGGGCTTTAGGGAAATGTGAACCGGGTACACAGCAGAGCCATAGTTCTGAAACTTACCCATGTTCTGTGAGCCCAGCAAGAGGTGGGGAAGATGCCACCTAACTGCAAATAACGGGATAATTTTTTCCTGCTTTAAACTTTAAACAGCTGACTGATATCAAGCTAATATGGGTTTGAATGGGGTCCAAGGTGGACGCCCACCTCCAGCATAGATGTAGGGCAGGCATATCTTACAGACGACAAGCCAATCGTCAGTGGACAGATCAGTAGCGCTGGGCTAATCTGACTTAGAGATGCAAAAGACAAAGGTCCCTCGTATAGCTTTATCAGATTGTTGGGGCAAGTGCTGGTAGTGAGCACCTATGAAGGCCAGCACGGCACATGAGGGGTGGGTGGCCAACACCACTCCCAGCCGCTTTTTTCTCCCTAGTAGCAATGTTTACACACCACACTAGGTACTCATTTGAGGCCGAGTCGACCCAGGGGAGGCCCGGGACTGGTTCAGATAATCATCACTGGTGTTGGCCGTGAGCGGGAATCGAACTCGGGTTGCCGGGTTTGTAGCGCGGCGTGAAAACCGCTACACTATCGCTCCCCGCTACTTAGAGATGCACACACACAATCACATACACACACAGACATACACATGAATACATGCAGTTATAAACACACAAAGAAATACATGTACCAACAGACACACTCACATATACACCAATAAAGGCAAAGATCCCCCGTATAGCCTTAACAGACTTTTGGGATTAAAATATTCGCCACTGTTATTTGGTCGTGAGCGGGAATTGAACTCGGGTCGTCGGGTTTGTAGCGCAGTCCAGTAACCACTGCACAACTGCTCCACACCACGATACAGACACACGCACACAGACACACACACACACGTGCGCTATTGCCGTGTTGACCGGTGTCGCTGAAACCGCCGGCACCGGCACAGGCGGCGGAGTGTGAGCGGCAGTGGGAGGAGCGGCTGCTACGCGGGGAGCAGGAGGCAGAGCGGCAGCACGGGCGCGTGGAGAGCCTACAGCGCCAGCTCGAGAGTCAGCACGAGGAGATGCATGGCACCGCAGGGCACAAGCGTGCTGAAGACGCAGAACAAGTGGCACAGGTGAACACAAGATGAGACAAAGATCCCCCACATAGCCCTGAACAGACGACCCTCACCCAGCACGTGCAGCACAGGCAACAACAACAACAACAACCGCCATTCGCCACTAAGTGGCCGTGACGTCACCACGACGCTTGTGCCAGGCTATGTGCACCTTGAGGCCATGTGTAGTGTCGAACGCCCGCTGGCAGGAGGTCACGGGGCAGACCCAGGTGCCACGGGTCGACTGATACACCGATACACACACAACAACAGAAAATGCCGATACACTTACCTCCTTTACTGCAGGCCCTTGATGCACAAGGAGGTGGGTGGCCAGCAACACGTCCGACTACCTTGGTCTCCCCAGTGGCGATGTTTACACACGGCATCAAGTACTCCTTTGAGGCTTAGTCGACTTAAAGGAGGCCCAGGACTGGTACAGCGAATTGTCAGTGGTGTTGTTGGTTGTGAACGGGAATGGAATTCGGGTCACCGGATTTGTGGGGCAGCTTGCTAACCTCTGCGCCACCGCTCCTCAGAGCTGGAGAACCTGCATGATGAGCTATATAGCGGACCCAATTATGTAGTTGACACTTTACACTTCATCCGTGTCGCTAATGGACCAGCAGTTTGTGGTTATTTTGATAGTTTTGTATTTGCGTTTGTGGTTTGACAGGGTTTTTTAGGCTTTTCAATACAAGTGTAACATCAGTTGTATAATAATGGTTTTGTTGTCACTGTGATCAGCTTTAGTGCGTTGTGACCGATAGAGGTTGCATTGTTGAATTGGGAAGTCACGTGATCGTGAATTTGTTGTACGGTAAAACCTCTCGAAACCAGATTCAAGTTGATCAGAATTTGGAGTAAGCCTGTAAAAGCTAGGTTGCGTATAATAACTAAATAACTATAAATAAAATAACATACAAAATAAATAAGTAATAACTTCACTCAGAACACTGTTTACACGCGAATTACATTGCTCATAGTAGGAGATAATGTGCGTATGTGCAATAGCAATTCTAAAGCTATGCGTTGTACTTATTTGTTGCATGTAATTGTGCAAACCTTGGTTTTTGGCACCATGCTCATCCGACACGCTCTATTAGTACTCACTCTAATTTTTTTAACATTTATTCCATTTTTGTCTTATAAATATGCAAGATTATATATAATTATTGAAGGCCATCAGGATATCTGTGCAGTCTTCCACATATTTCCATGGTCAACGTCTGCACATGGCGGTGGGTAAGTGACTCGGATGAAACTATAATTAAAATGTGAATTTTACTTGTTTTCAGTTTTACGGACATCCCTTATAACTGTCGAAGCTCTGCCCAAAATGAGTCTGGCTTTGGTACGTTTTGCTGTATCGTTACTGCCATCGTGAGTATTGTTCTATCATTGGTGTAGTCGTGCCTCATGTTGTATTCCCACTGCTGTCCTGTTGAAGGTGTCTGCCCTGGAGAAGGAGCTGAGTAAGCTGCGCTTGGAGCTGCAGGAGCACAAGCTGCAGTGGCACCACCAGCAGCTGCAGGCGGAGCTGCAGCAGGGACACGCGCGTCGCACGGTAACGCACACTCCATCCGGACCGAGCGAGGCCCTTGCAGAGATAAAGATCAAGATGTCGTCACGGCTAAAGTCGCTGATGCTACCATGCCTCGCCAACGCTTTCTACCCTCCACCATGCATCTGACCTCCAACACTTCTCAACCTCTGCCGTAACAGGGACCCCCCCATTTGGTCTGAATTTTTCCTCTTGGTTGCCAAACTTGTCAGGACTATTCCATTGCCTGTTTCTGTAATTGGCCCTCCCTCATGCTGCACACACGTCCTACTATGCGCAACCTCAAATCATATCTACATCATTCACCTTCCATGTTCTATTTGCTTTAAACGACGAATAAACTATATGATAATTGTTTTTTTACCCTTTTATCTGGCAACAAAACTGACACCTTTTTTACAAGGAGTCATGTTTGCATTGACCACAATACCTGCGGTCAGAATGCAAACAAAAAAAACATGACTCTGATAATGTATGTACTGTCCTTGAAATTCATTGGTCCACACCCGAGACAGCTTTCCTTAGAGCCTAGTCTCACATGGTGTTGGACCAGATGACGCCAAAAGGCGCACAACTCAAAGACAATGCACCATCAGAGTATGAGAGCTCGGGGTAAGCATTTACACCATTGGAACCTCCTTTGCCAGTAGCAAAATATGATAATTGGTTTTTTACCCTTTTATCTGGCAACAAAACTGACACCTTTTTACAAGGAGTCATGTTTGCATTGACCACAATACCTGCAGTCATACATTATCAGACTTGTGTTTTTTGTTTGCATTCTGACCGCAGGTATTGTGGTCAATGCAAACATGACTGCTTGTAAAAAAGATATCAGTTTTGTTGCCAGATAAAAGGGTAAAACAACTATTATCATATTTTGCTACTGGCAAAGGAGGTTCCAATGGTGGAATGAACTATAAGTAAAGTGAGTGCGACAGGAGAAGAGGCACAAAGGAAAAGTGCGTGGGGAAAGAATATCCCAAGCAGCCAAGCCCAGGCAAAGATGGTACCTTTACCTTAGAAGGAGATTAGAGCATCTCAATGTCATCGCACCTCTATTTAAACTGTTAAACATTTTATTTGACAAGATAAGGCCCACTGAGTTATATATTTTTTGAGAAATCACCTGGCCACAAATGACAGCTCAATGAAATGTCTTATCATGTGGAAATGTATAGCAACAAAATACTCTAAACGCATGTTTCTAAATGTGGAGGGAAAAACCAGAGGACCCTGAGAAAAATCCACGCAACCATGGGGAGGACATGAAACTCCAGATGTACAGGTGTCAGGGTCGGGATCGAATCCACGACCTCCTGTATACCAGGCGAGGTAGATAACATCTCGCCACCGTGGCGCCTATATGAAGTCAATATGCTCACTGTTTCTGTACACAGCACGCCGCACAGAAACAAAATCTCCAATTATAATAAGTCATACTCTTTGGTTCTTTCGGTAAAGTCACGTAGGTATAAAATAAATCGCGACGTTTCGGGCGCAACACAAGGGTCCGTCACGCTTTCCCCACCTGATGACGGACGCTTGTGTTGCGCCCCAAACGTCGTGATTTATTTTATTTTATACCTACGTGACTTTACCGAAAGAACCAAAGAGTATGGATTGCTGCAGTCACGAAAGCGTCAAATCAAGATATAATAAGTCAGTCAATTGCTTTAATTGCTCTCTCATCTCTGCCCTGAGATGGGCAGATTTATTTTATAGAGAGAGGCAGTCAGTCATAAAGGTAAAAAAGGAATGTCTTGGACCTGAACAGGGGCAGGGAGTCGACAGCAGGAGGCCATGAAGTCCACTGTGTTGACTCGTAGTGAAGCCATGGTTACGATTATGAATTTAAACGATAAGGAACTGCACTGATCAAAGCTTTCCACTTTTGTCATGAACACTACTATATAACACATTCCTGCGGAGGGAGCTGGTAGGAACATTGGGTTGCTCGGTCAATGGTCAGGGTCAACGGCGGCGTGGTGTATTCCACAAATATGCCCGACTGTGAGGGCGGGCATAAGCCGGCGTGAGTAAGTTAAACGTTGAGTTTTATAAGGGTACCACGGGATGACCAGCCCCTCCCCACCCAGCCCCACCCCTCCCACCCCCTACCCAGCCCCTCCCCACCCTCCCCTCTCCACCCAGCCCCTCCCCTCCCCACCCAGCCCCACCCCTCCCACCCCCCACCCAGCTCCACCCTCCCGACCCAGCCCCTCCCCACCCTCCCCTCCCCACCCAGCCCCTCCCTGCACGACGGACGGACGAACACAATAATCCCATGTGGGCTGGTGTAACCAGGAGGTTCCTACCAGTATAAACGTGTATCATAGACTAAAGTTTCACAGATTGGCCTGTATCAGGGTAGAGAGAGAGTAAAGCAATTGAAGTGATTGACTGACTTATTATAGTTGCAGATTTTACATTATATTGTGGTGCTTGAAAACAAACATTGAAGAAAGTAGATATGTGAACAGTGTTGAATTTACATGGGCAGTTATCCATTAACAGATACTGGTTATCAGACATGCACAGCCAAAAGACGAGCACATTAAGTGGTCTCAATTAACAATGTGCTATTTAAATGACTGGCTTAGGAGTAGATAAATATAATTATATGCAGCCATTGTTACGTGAAATATGTTACATTTCCTGACATAAGACCATTGTCACCATGTATGTATGTTGAACTTATTTCGCACTGCACTGGCTCATTTGTGAACAAAGAGCCGGTTATGAAAATTATAATTTTACAACCACATGAGATGGGCTAGAGAAAAATGTGATAGGTAAAGGGTAGGATCTGGGGTTGAGCGGACTTGTTGCTAGTTGGTCTAGCGGTGCATGAGACAGCCTATATGGAGGAGGCTCATGTTAGGTTCTACGGGGCCTCTGGTGTATTGAGGAGATAGGTAAAGGTGCAGCCCTGCAATTCCTTGCTCACACCACTATTGGTGGAAGGATTTCCTCTAGAGGGCGCGCGAGAGAGCACCTCTAGAGCTTATTGCGGCTGACTCTTCTACAATAGCCGTACATCTTGGAAGAAGTGGGAGTATCTACACTTTATATCACATGTGACCTGCCAATCAACGAACTGGTGTACCCATCTATATTTTTGGGTAGATAGAGGCAGTGGGATTTAAGAAACTTGCCTCACTAGGAGATCGACTTAGCGAGTTTCAGATTCTAAGTCCATTGTGCTAACCATTACACCACGGTAGATTAAACAAAGCAAATTGAAAATGTTTTGGTTTAGTTCGCACAATTGCTGGTCACTCCAGCATGCTAAGGTATTGCAGCGCAGTCTTATCTATGATATCCCATTCTTGATCTTTCATCTCTTCACTCACAGGAACTGGCTCGGTTTACCCATGACCTCATGTCAGTGCACCTTCCACTGAGGCTTCATTTGGTGGTGAATTACGGATGCTGAAGTTGTTATTGCATGTCTAGTTATATGTGTTCGCGTGTGTGCATGCACGTGCATGTCAGATGCTGAAGGAGAGGGTCAGGAATCAGGAGGAGGAGCTGAAGGAGCTAAGGCTTCGTCTTGTGGAACGGGAAGACAGATCAGCTGTGCAGAAGAAACCAAATCAAGACAGCCCACCTGACCAATCAAAACTGCAAGACGCACCTGATCAGCTTCTCTCCCAGGTGTGTGTGTGCTGCAACTTATTATTACATCTGTCCATGTGTATAGAATTCACGTGTGCACATGTACACGTACAGCCCCTTGCCACTCCACTGCTGGGTGAGGGCCTCCCCACGTACCGTGCAGGTAGTGGGGATTGATTTTTCACCCCGTCAACTCGCCGCATCTCTTCTATTTCTTGTTCTGTGTGCTTCAGTGTGGAACGCCACGTGTGGTATCCATTCTGGATCCATTATAGACATGTATCCAAACCACTGGAGTTGTCTCGTTTGGATACACTGTGTCATTATCTTATTGCTTTAGTTCGTATTGTCTCTAGTCTAGACACTCTTCTTCTAAGTCAACTCATTTTTGGCACTTGCTCTTTTCTTTTGGTTGTTCATCGGATTTAATTGCTGCTTGCTACTGGCGGTCTACAAGACTGTGTATGCTCCTTGAATGTGTTTAACGTGCGTGTACGCGTTTAGGGCCAGGAGGCTGGTTTACGCATGGAGTTGGAGCGAGCCCTACAGAGAACAGACAAATACATGAGGTGCGTTTTGCGATATGCTGCAGACCGTCAATAGCCCTAATGTCGGAAATCCGAAATGTTTGTAAATCTGCATTGTAATTGACTTTACTTGAGTGGCCAGCAGAGGGAGTAATAGCAGAATATGAACTGTTCTAAAATCCAAACGACCCACAGTCCCATTTCGTGTAGATTTTTTCGAGTTTGTTTCTGTCAGATTCTAGTCCTTCCTCGCTGGGTTGCTTGCGTGCTCACGATCTGCCGGTTTTTTTTACTCTGTCACTCTCTCCCTTTCCTTTACATCACCTTCCCTCATGCATCTTCCTGTCCTTTCTATCTTCCCTCAATCTCTCTCTGTCCACATTAGATGTTTCTGTCCTGCGTATACCCTCACCAGCTGATATTCACATTCTGTCTCACTTTTACCAGCTCACTCTCACTTCATCCTCTTCCATTCATGCCCTGCACTCCCCTCCTCTCTCTCGCCCTCTCTCTTTGCCCCCTTATCCTGGACTATTACACTCTCACTCCTCCCCCTTCCCTCTCTCCCACTGGCCATCTCTCTCCAATCTTTTTCTCTCTCAATCTCATTCTCTCCTCTCACATACATTATTATTTCTTTTTTCGACATTTCTCCAATTTAATCCAGGTTGTGCTTTCGGTGTCTTGTCATGAGACAACAGATCTATTTGTTAGAGAACGATCCACAGAAGCAGATATTACAGAGCTACCTCTCAGTTCCCCTGAAGTGAACTCTATTTTCCACAGTAAGGAGCCACATTTTCCCACTTGCTCTGCCACTACAAGAAGTATTTCTGACATGACATTCAAACCAATATTTTATGCCTCCAGCTGAAATTTGTCCAAATTAAGTGCAGAACCAACATTTAAAATGATTTGTTTTGGGCGGTCATTTTCCTTCCCCCGCACCTCCGATGAACACAGTTGGCTACCTACAATGCGAAAGAAGTTCAGCATACAGTGCATAAATGGTGGCAGGGCTGAGACCATCAAGAAACGGTACTTGAGAACCTGCTTTAACCATAGGTGGTTGTGCAAATTCGAACCCAGGATCTCTGCTGTGCCAGCTCAGTGCTCTCACCTCTGAGTCACCCAGCTTTGGAGTAACTTAATGAACTCGTGCAGAGAGGCCCCGCTTCTTGTCTGCCCCATATTTCCCTTACCCCCACCCCCCCCAAAGGCGATACAACGCTGGCCGTGTTTGCTGGCACACCCGCCTGCGCTGCGCCCGGGACGCCTTCCTGGGAGAGCTGTCAGCGCGGGATAAGGCTGTGGCCACCATCTCGCATGACCTGAAGCTGGCGCAGAGCTCAGCCAGCAAGGTCAGCGAGACTTCACCTCTCCAGAGAAATTTGCTTGGGTCTCTTTACCCCCCGGACCTTCTGTTAGCGAGACTCTGCATTGTCTCAGAGTGAACCTAATAGGCACATAACGGTTCAATTAAATGTCACACTTTGGGGCTTTGCGGTTCAATTCAAAATTTTAATTTTTTTCTGCCTTGGTGACGAGTGTAGAATCTCTGTTGAATGCAGGGCTTAACCTGATCTAATTGCAGTATGTTCAAATTATAAATCATATATTTTTACACACAATTCGATGGGTTTATCTTGCCAAGAACGTAAGCAGGCACAGATGCCACAGTTACATTACACGGAGATTATGTTTGGTGTGTGTCGTATGCATGTTTTGGGAGTGGCGTTGCAGTGATTAGCGCACTGCACTTCTGTGGGGCGATCTATATTCTTGTATCGCTGCACCACCTTTACTAGGTGCTTGCTAACAGCACCAGTCCCATAATCATATAGGCTGAAAGGGAATTCCTTGTGTTGAGTGCACATATAATGCTCTATATGTGTGTATGTCTACCATGGTCTGTGTGTTGCACCACATTCCTGATGACCTGCGTTTCAGTTCTCAACCATGAAGTCCGTCAGTGACAAGTGGTATCTGAACTTGATGCAGCCCTCTCCCCGAGTTCACTTTGGACATCTGTACAAGGGTGGGGAAAGAGAGCTGGACATGCGTGGTTCTGGCCACACCCAACCCTTTTGTGTATTGGATCAGCATTTCTATTGGCGAACTGACATCACTTGTCCTGCAAGTGGTTAATGCACTACGCTACGAACCCTTGAACCACATCAAATATCCCAAACACTTCCAACATCGGTGGCGAATATACGAATTTATCCAGGGCCCTGAGGGTGACTCAGCCTAAAATGAGTACCTGGTGCGGTGTGTAAACATCAGCACTGGGGACACAAACAAGGTGGGGAGTGGCACTGGCTACATGACACAGTCGTGTACCATGTCGGCCTTCATAGGTGCTCGCTAACAACACTTGGCCTGTCGATGTAGGCTGCACAAGACATCTTTGTGTATGTGTATGGGAGTGTGTTGGCCACACACGCCCTCGTGTGCTGTGCCGGCCTTCATAGGTGCTCGCTAACAGCACTTGGCCTGTCGATGTAGGCTGCACGAGGCATCTTTGTGTGTGTGTATGGGAGTGTGTTGGCCACACACGCCCTCGTGTGCTGTGCCGGCCTTCATAGGTGCTCGCTAACAGCACTTGTCCAACAGTCTGTTAAGGCTATAAAGGGGATATTTGTCTTTGTATAGGAACGCGCGTGGAGGGAGCGAGTGGTGCAGGAGCTCCACGTGTCTTTGGCGTCCGTACGTGACCTCACCCAAGAAGTCGCCGACCTAAAGTTCTCCTTGCGCGAGCAGACGAGGCTCACCCAGCACGCGCAGCACAGGCAACGGCACAACACACCGATACACACACCTCTACTCTTAGCTTTCATAGCGAGCACCTATGAAAGCCGACACGGCACACGAGGGGGTGGGTGGCCAGCACCACGCCCAGCTGTCTCCCCAGTGCTGATATTTTACACACCGCACCAGGTACTCAGTTGAGGCTGAGTCGACCTAGGGGAGGCCCAGGACCAGTTCAGATAATAGTCACTGGTGTGGGGCGTGATCAGGAATCAAACTCAGGTTGCCAGGTTTGTAATACAGTGCATGAACCACTACACTACCATTCCCCACTTACATACACACCCATACACCACCTCATATCTACACACACATCCATTCATACACTTACACACAATCATTCACCAGACACTCATACACAAAGATCCCCCGTGTATATACTTAACATACTGTTCGGGCAAGTGCTGTTTGTGAGCACCAAAAACACTCATACACACACATACACCCTAACAACAACAACCGCCATTCGCCACTAAGTGGCGGTGACGTCACCACGACACTTGTGCCACCCTAACAACAACAACAACCGCCATTCGCCACTAAGTGGCGGTGACGTCACCACGACGCTTGTGCCAGGCCATGTGCACCTTGAGGCCACGTGAAGTGTCGAACGCCCGCTGGCAGGAGGTCACGGGGCAGACCCAGGTGCCACGGGTCGACTGACCGAGATGACCGAGATGACTGGCTGATGCACCACCTGTGCCCCCTACTGTGCCAACTTGCTGTGCTTTAGCCACCCGGCGCTCCGCTCGTTGTTGTGAGCGTCGCTCCTCCGCCCTCCGTTGTTGTTGGAGGGCGACTGCCTCCAACTGCCCAGTAGCGTCCTTCACGAGCCTCCTCCACTGAGGCCGATCTTGACACCGCTGGTACCAGTCATCGGCAAGTCCACTCAGCTCCACGTCCTCCTGTACCACATCACTCCATCTCTTCTCTAGCCCGTGCCGCGCCCGTTTAGCCCCCTCGATCCGGCCGAACAAAAGCTGTTTAGGCATGCGGTGGCTGGGCATGCGGGCTACATGACCCAGCCAACGCAGCCTTGCCTGCCGGAGGAGCTCACTGATGGGACTTTGCCCAGATCTTTCAAGGACTTGTGAGCTCCTCACACAATCCAGCCTGGTCAAACCCAGGATGGATCGTAGGCAGGCCAGCCTAAATGTTTCCAACCGGCGAAGATGCTCCACTAGGGGGGTCCACGTTTCGCAAGCGTAGAGAAGGGAGGGAATGACCGTGGCCGAGAAGACCTGAAGCTTCGTGCGGAGCGACAGACCAGGTAGCTTCCACACAGCGTTACGCAACCGATGAAAAGATATTGCCGCTCGACTGATTCGGAGTGAGACCTCTGCTGATAAACTGGAGCTGGTCATGAGCACACTGCCCAGGTATGGGAAACTCTCTACTCTCTCCACAACTGCCCCATCACCGATTGGGAGTTGTGGGGGCGGAGTGCCCGATGGTACAAAATACCCAGGCACCCTAACAGCACCATATCCACATACACCTACCTATACAAATGAAAATGTATCCACCATTTAAAAGCTTTACAGTTACTCCCACAAACATTCAAGCATTAATCTGCTCACTCACACACCACAAAGGTATACACTCACAAATCCAGACATTTGCTAATGTTTATATTCAAGTTGTTGCCGGGTATTTGTGTTGTTTACATGTGTGTGTGTTTCATTTGCCTTGTGCACAGGGTTCAGCTTCTGGAAGAGGAAGGGGAACGATTGAGGAAGCTTCTTCTCGCGGAGCCTAGAATACACTAACACGTGGCACACAGGCACACTCCGTCTCACTGACACACGCACACTCACTCACACGCCAGCACACACATACTCACACAATTGTCTTTCACCACTAAGTGGTGGTGATGTCACCAAGGCGTTTGTGCCTGGTTAGGTGCAATATGTGGCCACTTGAAGTGTGGAAGGCTAGCTGACAGGGGGTCATGGGGATAATCCAGGTATAATGGGTTAACTAATTGAGATTACTGGCAGATGCACCACCTATGCTCTTCATTGTGTCAGTGGAGAGAGCAGGTGGGGCGTTTGATCTTTGGGCAAGTGGTTTTATAAAGCACCTAATAAGGCCGACACAGGGCACGATGGGGTGGTGTGATCAGCACCACACCCATTTACCTTTATCTTGCCAGTGCTCTCCTCCCCCCGACCCAGCTTAAATATACGCTGCCAAGCTTGGCGGTGTTCATTGGGATGCTGTCTTTCCGACAGCTCTGTTTCTTCACCTGAGGACGGCTGCTTGTGTTGTGGCCGAAACGTCGTGAGAATTGTATTTTATGATGTTTTATTTTTATTATTGTTATTATTTCCCTTCTACGTGACTTTACCGAAAGAACCAAGAAGACTTGCCAGTGCTGTTATTTATACACCACACCAAGTACTCATTTAGGGCTGAATTTACCTTGGGAAGGCCCGGGACCAGTTCCTACACACATGCACAAACTCTAACCCACAGATCCACACAATCACATGCAAAGACAATCATCGTACAGTTTAGGTTTAAGCTTTCGGAGTAAGTGCCTATACCAATGTCAGCAAGCACCTATTAGGGATAGCATTGCAAACTAAATGATGGTCTTTGCGTCTCCTGTGTTCATGTTAATAGCCATATCTCCATTGCATGATTTACTGATTTTAGTCTGATTTTATCTAGAGGAGACAAGCCAGGTTCAGAAACCATTTTCAACATGCTGCTCTTGCCAGGAATTAAACCTAGGTCAGTGAGATTTGAGTGCATTGCACGAACCACAATTGCACCTCTCTCCACTCCAAAGATCCCCCTTTAACAGACTGTTAGGGCAAGTGCTGTTCGCTAACACCTCTGGAGGCCGGCACGGTACACATGGTGTTGGTGGCAATCACCACGCCTGGCCACTTTTGTCTTCCCAATGGTGATATTTATAACACCGCACCAGGTACTCATTATTTGAGGCTCAGTCGACTTAGGGGAGGCCCAGGACCGGTTCAGATAATCATCACCAGTGTTGAGTGGGAATCGGGCGCAGGTCGCCGGATTTGTAGCGCAGCATGCTAACCGCTAAGCCCCCTCTCCCCCACACAAGCATAACCCGCTGTCTGCTCTGCGTACAGCTGCACTCCCTTGTCTGCTGTGTGCGCAGTCTTCTGTCTGCCCTTCTGCGACTAATTTATCCGTGGTGCACGCCTCGCTCTTTTGCGTCATTGCTGTGTTTGAGAATCGTGCTTCAAGACAATTAATTAACCTCGTATTTCAAGGCCTTTAAAGGAGACTCCACTGTCTATACATGTACCCACCCAGACACTTTTTTTTTTACAAAAGACAAACATTTATTGTCTCGCTTCGTGAAATGTTAATGAACATGCTATAAGCAAGCACCTATAGGTACAGTTCACTCCTGAATTCTGCATTAGACGTTCAGTCTGGTATATCAATACCGAATCTGACATTACACCTGAACTGCCCTTAATTTGCACACTCCACTGGGTAGTTACTTTGGATAAAAAAACAATGTGTGATTGGAGAACACTCAAATGTTACTGCACGGTAAGGTGCCACTTTTTCCACAGAACAAACCCGGACAAATATCTCAGTCAGCCTACTTCTGTTAAAATTGTGTAGTGTACTGTCATGAAGTTCAACACAATACCACAAGATCGCGGTACAAATAAATCATGCACACAGATGCCAGCTGGAACCTCGTTGCAGTCCTGCCTTCTACAAGGAATCACTGACCCTACATGTGGGTGTCTCGTCAATACATGATCCACCAACCCCATCTCCAATCCCATGTATTCCATGCGTGCGCCGCAAAACTACACCCAGTGTATTTATGCTTTGTTATTTATGCATGGTTGCTGTTACGTATGTGTTGAACAATAACTTGTGTTTTGACCGTCGCATGTTCTTGCCACTCATTTTTCTTTCACATGTGAAGATTTTGCAAATGTACGCACGTTTATATTTTTGCTAAATAAATGTATTGTACACTATGTTGTGCGTATGCTTTCTTAAACTCTTAACAAAACAGTTACATTTCCATTGTGTATGTGTGTGGCATGTAAAATGGCTTAAGCCTGTAATAGTGTTTTAAATAATTACTATACAATATGAGGTGACATGGCATTTCAATTTGACAATCGCAGCTTGTATCCAAGTTGTGCTAGCAGAGTTATGTCGTGAACTGAATATGTTCAGTTCACGACATACCAAATGACCCAAAGAATATGAATATGTTATTTTGGTACTCCTAAAGTCAACAGCCTTGCACTAAATCCCTTGGACTCAGATGTGATGCACTGCCATACAGCCGCCTAAGACAACCTGATGTGTGGTCGCCCATCCAATTATAATCCAGGATTAACATTTTTGGCTTGAAGTTCTGGTACATTCTCGGTTATTTGATCATAGTAATTTAAAGCCACTTAAAATAGACAGACGGCTTAAACGTGTGATTCGAATGCGCTGGTTTCATGTCTTGAAACAACACAGCCTCCTGACATACACCCATTCCCTGAGTTAAACCCATGGCTTGAGTCAAGCTAGCTCGGTGCCTTGTCAACTCTCATGATCCTCCTGAGAAAGACACACATCTTCAGGGAATGACATCCAAGATATCAATGGTACTTCACTCACCGAGTGACCTGACAGCCAATATGAACCACCCATTCATTTAAAATGTACAATATATACATAAGGACATTTTTACAATTATGTGAAATAGCTCATTTAAAAATGTTAGCACAACTTTTTTAAATAGAGTAATCCCATAATTACCCCTTAAATCTAATTTCATCCCAAAAGGTACCTTAGAAATCGTGCAATTGACCAGGAAGTGTGCTACACTCAAACTTCAGCTTATACTCCATTACATAACATTCATAATTCACAGCCCTTTGTCAACCCACTGATGGATAAAGGCCCTCCAATGCTGTGTGACTCGTGTTGTTTATTTGACTATACACGTACTGGATGGTACTTTCAACATTGGTCAGTGTGGGTTTAGAAAAGGCAGCGCTAAGGATCGGTTCAGATATCAAGCGCCATTGATGTTAGCCATGGCCCGGGAACACATTCCTGCGGAGGGAGCTGGTAGGAACGTTGGGTTGCTCGGTCAATGGCCAGGGTCAACGGCGGCGTGGTGTATTCCGCGAATATGGCCGACTGTGAAGGCGGGCACAAGCCGGCGTGAGTAGGTTAAACGTTGAGTTTTATAAGGGCACCACGGGATGACCAGCCCCTCCCCACCCAGCCCCACCCCTCCTACCCCCCAACCCAACCCCACCCTCCCCACCCAGCCCCTCCCCACCCTCCCCACCCAGCCCCTCCCCACCCTCCCCTCTCCACCCAGCCCCACCCTCCCCACCCAGCCCCTAACCACCTTCCACTCCCCACCCAGCCCCTCCCTGCACGACGGACGGACACAATAATCCCCTGTGGGCTGGTGTAACCAGGAGGTTCCTACCAGTATTACATTTGGGATACACCGAATGTCATGCAGTGCGCTAATCACTGTGCAAGTGATTCCCTCTTAAATAACAAACTACTGTAAAATTTGCAACGTTAATGCTAAGGAGTTTTTATGCAACTAGGCTCAATTTAACTTGCTACGATATAAACGAGCAATCAGGTGGTGCTCATCTCCAGTCGGGTACCCCGTAGCCAATGGTTGAAATTCCACATTCCCATGGCAATGGTATCAATCTAACCATGAAACAAACACTGTTGTGTTGCCTTCCAACAAGACAATACGTATTTAACTGACCTGGGAGGAGTGATAGTAATGATGGGCTTACACTCTCACAATCCTCTGCGTCTGAGTCAGTGGACACTACTGATAAACCTATATAGCATGCATGGAAGGACCCAGTAGCCAGGCTGAAAAGTGGAGGGTAAATTGGGCGAGGGACTCATTACAGACTTACATTTCTTGCACGAGTTTTCTTGCAAAAAAAACCCTCATATTTACGAGGCTACACTCTACTGATGAGATGCAGATAATAAATAATATAAACCAGCCCAACATTGGGGGTTTTAAGGCCACGCTGCTAAAGAAACTGAAAGTCGAAACTGGTCGAGACTGTTCTGAAAAATAGTGGTGGCGCTAGGCAGAAGCATATCATACTCTTTGGTTCTTTCGGTAAAGTCACGTAGGTGAAAAAAATACAAATTAAAATAACTACATTTGTATTTTATTACTCTTATTTTTCACCTACATGACTTTACCGAAAGAACGAAAGAGTATGGATCCTTGCAGTCACGAACACTTCAAATCTAGAAGCATACCAGCAAAACATCAGTTCAAAATCACCTCCGAATAAACATGAGCATCATTAAATTTAAAAAGTGAATTATTCTCTGATCTCTTTCCTCTCATCTCACTACATCTCGATGTTTGTCCACAATACTCATATCTTACTACATCTATGTTTCTTGTCATATATAATCTAAGATCGAAACAGGAGGCTTTCCCCACAATTCTGGCTGTTGTCTGATGATGTTGGTTGTAATTACCGGCGAAACATCGTACTCAAATTGTAAATGTTGTGAGTTTACTCTCAAATACACCAGTTGCTGAACTAGTAACGAATTGGCATGTTTTATTATTTACGTGAAAAACCTTACTAATTGGCTGTTTCGGGTGGTGGTGGGTTTAATGACACACTTATATTTACACGAAATAACCCAAAAAACAATTTTGGATATATCTTCTGTTAGCTCACTCGGACTTTTTACATTGCGATGGGGATGCCCACCTAAAAAAATAATGTCTGCATTGAGCCCCCAATGGGCCAACATCCCCACTGCTGCTCAAACAAATGCAGCTGGAAAACATTTGCGTGGAAAGCTTTTTCATAGGCTGGTGGACTAACCAACAACGCATCACATTCGTCAATAATACTGACGTAAAAGGGAAATAATATATGCAATATGCGACGTTTCGTGCAATGGCCCTTCTTCATAAAACCAATAGCCATTGCCCGAAACGTTGCCTTTTTTTCAAGGCAGTGTTATTGACGAATGTGTTTAAAGTGGTATGTGATTTACGCTTGTACACCGCTGCCAATGCAGCAGCATCATCAAATAATTTGGACTAACCAGCTCATTTTATAAATTGCTTGCAAGGAAACAAACACTTTTTACATTTGGATTCCGGAAGTGTATAATTTTCAGCCGCATGAGTTCAACAAAAGCAAACCTCTGGGACAGATTTCAACATTCACTGTCTCACCAGCGAGAGTAAGGCTTGCTTAAATCCATGACGGTTAACTGCCACCCAGTAAACATGGAACGTTGAGTCAACGTTGGGTCCAACAATTGGCCCAACAACGTTGGCACGTTTACTGGGGCAAATAGTTATAGACAAGGACCCTCCCCTCTGTTCGATGTGTGGGTCATAGTTCGCGAAACTATCCTATCTGGAGGCATTTTTAATGATGATAATAAACAATTGTAACTTTAAAATGTTTACGTATAATTGTTATTTTTGATAATAGATAACGTTTAGCTTCCCGGCTATTTTACACAGGAGATCCGCGATGCATTGCCTGAGCACAGCAGCAACAATAAAACAATTTTAAAAAGTTCACATTGCAGGGGTCGAGTACAGAGTCCTTCAGGAATATTGCACAATTAACAAACGAGGCATTTAACGGTCGTAAACGAAAGACGCGCGAGTCAAAAACAGTGCACGTGTAACATGAAAGAGTTCGGTACATATGCAAGTATTTGTTTTAATATTTTAGTCGTGGTATGCAGGAGGTCGTGGGTTCGATCCCGACCCTCTGACGCTTGTATGTTTGGAGTTTGTGTTCTCCCCGTGGTCATACGGTCCTTCCCCCCACGTTTAGAAACGCGCGTTTAGAGCATTTGGCCGCTATAAATGACCACATTATAAGTTACCTCGTTGAGCTATAATCTGTGGCCAGGTCGCTTCTGAAAATAGCTACACAGATCAGTTGGCCTTACCTGGTAGAAAAAATATATACTTTAATTTAGTTTCGCTCCACGTTTAGAAACGCGCGTTTGGAACATTTGGCTGCTATACATTTCCACATGATAAGCCACCTCATTGAGATATCATTTATGGCCAAGTCGCTCCTAAAAAAAAATAGCTACACACCTCAATGGGGCCTTAGCTGATCAAATAAAAAAATAATAGTCAATAATCTAATAATACAAGTGGGAGTAAGAGGCGTCGGAACAAGTTGGGGCACAGGTAGCGAGGTAATATCGGTGGATGAGAGTTGGGACCACACGGTTTTGGGGTGGCCGTGGTGGGTGACAGCCCCCTGGCATCATCACCATCGTCAGTAGGAGTCGCTCTCACACATTGACCGGCCGCTTGTTACATGACCACCGTACATAAGGAACGCCGTAGCTTCCCACCGACGGATGTTTTTCCTTTTTGTCTTAATGTGTTGTCGTTGTTGTCGTTGTAAATGACAAACGCGGTAGAAGTTTGCATGGTTGGTTTTGTTACCAGCGGTGTAGCTGAAGGGTGACGACCCCCCACCCCGCACCGCAGCTCCTTGGCGAGGGGCCCAGCGCCGGGCTGCGGCGGGGAATCCAGGCAAGTACGGCCGCTACGTGTAAGTGAATTTTTGTTATTTCTCCTTCTGTGTTTAAGGGTGTTCGTGTGTAAGTACATCATTGATGGTCTTTTATGAAGTGCGGGTTATTTCGCTTGAGTTATTTCGCTGCTTAAAACCGTGATCTGCGCTTTAATGCTTTCGCGGTGGTTAACGCGTGTGTGTGTGTAAGTACATAATTGATGGTCTTCATGCATACGGCAGACAGAGTCGTGCCGTGTAAGAATGTAGTGTTTGTGCATTGCTGTGTCAATGACAGTAATTGTTGTTATTATTGCACGGTCCACTGCTGGTTGAAGGCCCACGCCGTTTCGGCCGTCAGGTTGTTTTTTACCTTCACGTTAGTCAGGGGGGAGATGATAGCCCATCACCGTGAATCCCTCATCAGTGCCCCTACCTTATTACAGAACAATTCAAACCTTATCGGTCACCCCGTGTCATTTATACATCTCAACGTTCGTCCTACAAAGTCACATCACAAGGGAGAAACACACAAACAAATACACATTTTGGTTGTTGTTGTTGCCCATATTGAAACGCCAGTACGTCGTATGGACCTGAAAACTCAATTTCCCTGTACAAGAATACGGGGTAAGCCGTGTGGGTTGACAGCTTTGATAGCCGCGCCCGGGGAATCGAACTCAGGTTGGGGCCAGAGTTCATAGTGCGGTAGGTCACGAAAAACCACTGCACCACCGCTCCAGCCCCTTGTCTTATTCGGTCCTCGTGGTACTTGTGTGTGGACTCGCATGTTGTATGTAGCATGTAGAAGGGCTAGAGGGGTAGCCCTGCAATTGCCTGCTCACGCTACAGCTGGCGGAAGGTCTGCCACTGGAGGGAGCTCTCGAAAGCCACTCTCAAATCTTCCTATCCTATCTTCTTGGTTCTTTCGGTAAAGTCACGTAGAAGGTAAATAATAAAATAATTAAATAAAACATTATTAAATACCATTCTCACGACGTTTCGGCCACAACGCAAGCAGCCGTCCTCTTCTCGACAGACCTGTTTCTTCACCTGAGGACGGCTGCTTGCGTTGTGGCCGAAACGTCGTGAGAATTATTTTATTATGTTTTATTTTTATTATTTCCCTTCTACGTGACTTTACCGAAAGAACCAAGAAGATGAATCCCTGCAGTCACGAAAGCTTTAAATCGAAACTTCCTATCCTATGTTGTATTACTATGTTCTATGTAGCGGTTCTTTGTAAATTATTTGTTGACTTTTTTTTATTTGCAAAAGATATATAATGACCTTCATTTGAGGGAGCATGGTACGACTGATTTTGTTTCCACCGAATTAAATGCCTTTCCGTTGTCGATAAAAGCCTGGCACAATTTATGTTTTTGACGCTCGTTTGTTTGGCTTTTCGAGGGTGTAGTTGCCCATGTGGTTAGTTGAATTATGTTCTGAACTATTCACATTCCGTTCACTGGCATCGTAGGAACAAGATGTGAATGGGTCTAATCCTTGAAACCATTTTTGTCTGATCTTTTTTTTTTACCGAATAATTATTCCACCATTGAGTCATTTCACGTCTCTGCAAACATATAATTAAAACGGTCTGCTAATTTGGTATCAACAGCCGTTTCCACTTAAATATATATGTTCACCTTATTTCGTAGGCGACCGTGCTAATCGGAGGTGTGGGATCTTCAAGTTCAAGTTCATTTATTAGGTATAGCCCTGTGAGCCATTCAGCTCTTGAATCGGGTGCAACCGCAACAAACAAAAAACAAAAACATGAACAAAAAACATCTTAAAGTGAATATGTGACTAAGTGCAAACAGAAAATCCAAGAAAAGACACCAGGTAATTTGTGGGGGAGCGTAGCTTTCTTTTACACTGCCAAGGAAAGAGATTTGAAATCGGAGAAAACTGCATTAAAGTGACGTAAGATGCCATAATGAAGAGTGGGAGCAAAAAGGACCATCTAGACTGTTGGATTGGAAAATGGGCTTTTTTTTGTTTTGTTAAGACCGTACCATGACGTTTAATTGAAGCAGAATGTTAAAGCTAGTTGAGGAATTGTGTGCTGATCTCTTTATAAATAAAATAATATCTTAGGAAAATTCCACACGTCACATCTCATGAAGTAACCACTGTCTGTGGAGTACTGTATATGTATTATATATTGGAGCGTGCCACTACAATGTGGGGCCTTACCATCAGCCCCACCAAAACGAAGCACCTGCCTGGGTATTTTATGTGATCAACCACTCCACTCCCTCAACTACCCCAACTACCCCATTGGTGGGGTAGTTGTGGAGTGGAGAGGTTTTCATACCTGGGCAGTGTGCTTATGACCAGCTCTGGTTTGGCAGCAGAGGTCTTACTCCAAATCAGTTGAGCGGCATTATCTTATCATCAGCTGCCTAATGCTGTG
The DNA here is from genome assembly GCF_964198595.1 of Lampetra fluviatilis. Lineage (NCBI taxonomy): Eukaryota > Metazoa > Chordata > Hyperoartia > Petromyzontiformes > Petromyzontidae > Lampetra > Lampetra fluviatilis. The sequence continues at coordinate 13,280,748 of NC_136280.1, forward strand.
TGGAAGCTACCTGGTCTGTCGCTGCACACGAAGCTTCGGGTCTTGTGGGCCACAATCATGCCCTCTCTATGCTTGCGAAACGTGGACCCCCGAATGGAACATGTGTTAGAAACATTCAGGCTGGCCTGCCTATGATCCATCCTGGGTTTTACCAGGCTGATTATGTGAGGAGCTCATAAATCCTCGTAAGATATGGACACAGTCACATCGGTGAGCTCCTCCGGCAGGCAAAGCTGTGTTGGCTGGGTCATGTAGCCCACATACCCAGCCACTGCATTCCCAAACAGCTTTTGTTCGGCTGGATAGAGGTGACTAAACAGGCACGGCACGAGCTAGAAAAGAGATGGAATGATGTGGCACGACAGGATATGGAGCTGAGTGGACTTGCCAATAACTGTTACCAGCGGTGTCAAGATTGGCCTCTGTGGAGGAAGCTCGTGAAGGATGCTACTGGGCAGTTGGAGGCAGACGCCCTCCAGCAACAACGGATGGCAGAGGGAGCGACGCTCAACAATGAGCAGATAACTGGGTGCCTAAAACACATGTAGTTGGCACAGTAGGGAGCACAAGTGGTGCATTGGCCAGTCTCAGTCAACCCATAGCACCTGGGTCTGTCGCGTGACCTGCCAGCGGGCGTTCGACACTTCACGTGCCCTTAAAGTGCACATAGACTGGCACAAGCGCTGTGGTGACGTCGGTTGTTGTATTGTATATGTGTGTGTGTGCCACGTTGCCATAGGCAGGTGAAGGGGCTGCGTGCTCGGCAGTGCAGCAACATCCATTATTGTACTTTACTATGCTCCCACGTCTATGCTCCCCACCTTGACCAACCCGCACTGACCATCATGCTGAAGTATAGTCAAATAACCCCAATCACCCACATGGGGAGACCCTCGTCCAGCGGTGGATTGACATAATGGCTGTATACATGTGTGTAGAAGTATGTATGGGCAGCATGTGTGATTTTACATGTGAATGAGAAGGCATTCAAGTGTGTGCAAGTATGACGATGCAAGGGTCGTTGTGTATACCTGTATGTGTAGGTGTCTGAGTAGGCTTGTGTGCATTTATACTTTTTGGTTCTTTCGGTAAAGTCACGTATAAAGATAAAATAATAAATTAAATAATAGCATACGACGTTTCGATTGCAACACAAGCAATCATCATCAGGTATAAATGAAATAGCAACAAAAAATCTAACCAGAAAACTATAGACAGACATATAAGCAGACAGATATCACCAAGATACATAGAGAGAGAGTAACACAGGCACAGAGAGGGAGATCGTGCATTTATACTGTTTGTGTACAATGTATGCTATGCGTATTATGAGTGGTTAGGGCGTGCGTGTACGATGTGTAGTTTTATTTGTGTGCATGTGTATTAAGCCTTGTGCCATAATGTGTGTTTATGAGATTATAATTTTGCTGCGCCATTACAGTCAACAACAGGTAACAGCTGAAGTAGAACGTGTATGTGAGAGCGGTAGGGTAGCGGTTAGCGCGCTGCGTTACGAACCTAGCGACCCGAGTTGAATTCCCGCTCATGACCACCATCGGATCGGTGACAAATATCTGAACCGGTTCTGGACCTCCCCTAGGTCGATTCAACCTCAAATGAGTATCTGGTCAGGTGTGTAAACATTGCCACTAGGGAGACAAAGGCAGTCGGGTGTCGTGTTGGCCAACCACCCCTCGTGTGCGGTACCGGCCTTCGGAAACTTAACCATAGTGGGCAGGCTTGGGTAAAGCTACATGGCTAGGAGTCGGAGCCATTCCGTTCACCTTTGACAAGAATAACCTCTGGCCACATCACACACATATATTTTTCGACCAACGTAGCTTGAAAAGCTTTCCATGGCTGTACTTGTGAAATCCCCATCTAATACAGATGCCATGGCAGGCGAATCGATGCTCGGGTGCAGTTAAGGCGTTGATCACTACTGGTCAACGATCTAATATTTTCTGCTCGCTCTAAGGACTCAGAGATTGCTGCTCACCCTGGAACTTGCCACCTGCCTGGGTACATTTTGTGTTATCAAACACCCCACTACCCCAACTCTCCATGGGTCACGGGGGTGGTCATGGGGTGGTTATGGACAGGTTTCCATACTTGGGCAGTGTGACCACAACAGTGGAAGTTTCACCCCAAATGAGTAAAGCAGCATTATATTTGCACTGGCTGTGTGCGTAGCGACAAGCCTGTTGCTAGACACAAAGCTCTGGGGCTTTGCAAAAACGATCATGCGCTCTCTTTCTATATTTACAAAAAGTGAAACCTGCTTACTGGAAGACCTGCAACAGCTTGAAACATTCAGGATAGCCTCCCTGTGTTCCATCCTGGGTGTGACCATTCGGAATGCATATCAATCGTTTATCATCTTGTGTCATATGTACATCTCCTACACTATCATCTCATATTGTTGCTTTTATACATGTATATCTCATCTGTATCTTCCTCATCTCCTTGCATACAGCTCATGTCTAACACATACATCCTTATGCATCTCTTGGCTAATTCTCTGTTGTCTTACTAAATGGGTCTCCTGTCTGCATCTTTTGCTATCATTTCGAATTACACCTCTATCTTGTTTGCATCTCTCTCTTCTAGGTGTCTTATATTGTATGTTAGGAATTTATCAGAAAAATGCGTATGTCCATATTGCACTGGGTGTGTCGGTGGATCCTTCAGTAATAATAGTCAACCATGATGGGTCCTCTCGGGGGTTTCCTGTCTTCAGGAGGCAGGATGCAGGCACAGCCGCAATTTTAAGAGGGCCTAAATAATCTTACGGCAAAAAAACTGGTCAATTGCAATGTTTCGTTAATGAATAATGAAATGGATGCATCATCACAGCTCCCATTTATGTTCTCTGCTATGCTGTTCATAGCACCTTCTCTAAATTGAAAACTCATTTCGTTCTGAATAGAAAACGAATTTCTTGAAATCTGCGTTTTGTGTTTAGTTTGTTGTCGTTCCCCCGCACCATTGATTAGCATGGTTGGGTACGTATAGTGCGAAAGAAGTTCAACATACTATACAACTTTTTATTTTACTCGGTAAGGCCCACTAAGTTGTATCGCTGTTTTTTTAGAAGCGACCTTGCCGCAAATGATAGCTCAACGAAGTGTCTTATCACGTGGAAAAGTATTGTAGCCAAATACTCTAAACCAGGGGTCGGAAACCTACGGCTCCGGAGCCGCATGCGGCTCTTTACGGGCTGCTTCTTGACGATATGTACGTATGTACAGTATGTACTCAGATGCATTGCGGCTCTTGAAATACTGAATTTTGTACCGAATTGGAAAGAAATGGCTCTTCTTGTTATTTTGGTTGCCGACCCCTGCTCTAAACGCATGTTTCTAAATTTGAAGGGAAAACGGATGACCCGGAGAAAATTCCACGGCACCACAGGGAAAACATGCAAACTCCACATATATAGGCGTCAGGGTCGGGGTCGAACCCATGACCTCATGTATATCAGACGAGGTAGTTAACTTCTTGCCACTGTGGCACCCTTATACATACATCTCTCTGTTCTAATTTACTTAATCACATTTGAATACACTTTACTATTCAGCCTCAAATTCACATCAAGCTGTTCGCCTAATACAGGTGTTTGGTGTTGGGCAGAATAGTAAAGGGTGCTCGTCAATGCACCTCGTGTGTATGTGCTTTCCCCTGTGTGTGTGTTTACAGGTGTGGGGAGCAAGCCCCAATATGGTTTCAGGAAAGGGTGGTCCTGCACAGATGCCAAATTTTCTGTCCGTCTGCTACAGCAGAGATATAGGGAATTCCAACAAGACCTCCAACTCTACTTTATTGAACTGGCCAAGGCCTATGATACCATCAGTAGGTCTGGGCTCTGGGTTCTTCTTCGTGCTTTCGGAGTCCCTGACTCTCTGCTTACGATCATTAAGGAGCTTCATGATGGTAAGTGGGCCCGGGTAAAACTACGTGGCTGGGAGTCGGAGCCATTCCCTGTTCACCTTGGGGTGTGACAGGGATGTCCTCTGGCTCCCACATTATTTAACATCTATATCGACCACGTAGTTCGTGAAGCCTTCGATGGCTGTACCAAAGGAATTTCCATCTGGTACAGATACAATGGGAGGCTGATCGATGCCTGGGTGCGGTCAAGGGATGGCTCCCTATTGGTCAACAATGTTACGTATGCCGATGATCTGGTAATTGCTGCTCACTCAGAAGAGGAGTTGGAGGTGCTGCTGCTGAACCTGGAGCGTGCCACTAAGAGGTGGGGCCTTACCATCAGCCCCACCAAAACTGAGCACCTGCCTGGGTATTTTGTACCATCAGACACTCCACCCCCAAAACTCCCAATTGGTGATGGGGCAGGAGTGGAGAGTTTCCCATACCCGGGCAGTGTGCTCATGACCGGCTCTGGTTTGACAGCAGAGGTCTCACTCTGAATCAGTCGAGTGGCATCTTATCATCGGTTGCGTAATGCTGTGTGGAAGCTACCTGGTCTGTCACTCCACACGAAGCTTCAGGTCTTCTCGGCCATGCCCTCCCTTCTCTTCGCTTGCGAAACGTGGACCCCCCCTAATGGAACATCTTCGCCGGTTATAAACATTTAGGCTGGCCTGCCTACGATCCATTCTGGGCTTAACCAGGCTGGATTGTGTGAGGAGCTCACGAATCCTTGGACGATCTGGACAAAGTCACATCAGTGAGCTCCTCCGGCAGGTAAGGCTACATTGGCTGGGTCATGTAGCCTGCATGCCCAGCCACCGCATGCCTAAACAGGTTTTGTTCGGCCGGGGGGCTAAATAGGCACGGCACGGACTAGGGAAGAGATGGAGTAATGTGGTACAAGAGGATGTGGAGCTGAGTGGACTTGCTGATGACTGGTACCAGCGGTGTCAAGATCGGCCTCTGTGGAGGGGGCTCGTGAAGGATGCGACTGGGCAGTTGGAGGCAGTCGCCCTCAAACAACAACGGAGGGCGGAGGAGCGACGCTCACAACAACGAGCGGAGCGCCGGGTGGCTAAAGCACAGCAAGTTGGAACAGTAGTGCATTGGCCAGTCATCTGTCCGTCGACCCGTGGCACCTGGATCTGCCCCCGTGACCTCCTGCCAGCGAGCGTTCGACACTTCACGCGGCCTAACGTGCACATAGCCTGGCACAAGCGCCATGGTGACGTCACCGCCACGTAGTGGCGAATGGCGGTTGTTCTTGTTGTTGGGGAGCGGTAGAGTATGTATGTTGAACTTATTTCGAACTATACATAGCCAACCGTGCTCTAGGAGGTGTGGGAGTGTAGCGGTTAGTGCTCTGCGCTTCGAACCTGGGGACCCGAATTCGATTCCCGCTCACAGTCAACACCAGTGACGATTATCTGAATCGGTCCTGGGCCTCGCCTAGGTCGACTCAGCCTCAAATGCGTACCTGGTGGGGTGTGTAAACATCACCACTGGGGAGACTAAGGCATGGTTCTGGCCACTCACCACTTCATGCACTGTGCTGGCTTTCATAGGTGCTCGCTAACAGCACTTGTCCCAACAGTCTGTTAAAGCTATAAGGGGGTCTTGTTTTTTTTTGTTGTTGACGGGTGTCGCCTCTTTGTACCTTAATGTGTGTATAAGCGTTTCGAGTTCAAGTTTACTTTGTTAAACCAGGTGAGCACTCAAGAGAGATGAATCTGCCAGATTGAGCTGAGTCACCAAAATGACACAATCAAAAACAAACAAAACAAAGTACAGCAACGAAGTAAGAAAAACACCATATCACATGAGGAGGATATGTGTAAGGGTTTGTATTATAATACCAATGCCGAGGAGGTGTCTGTTATGTATAACATAGCATCCATATGTATACGTGTGTATGTATTTTTGCATGTGGGGAGCGGTAGTGTTGTTGTTCACGCACTTGGCTACAAACCGGGCAACCCGAGTTCAATTCCCGCTCAAGGCCACCAACACCAATGACTATTAACTGAACCGATATTGGACCTTCCCTTGGTTTACTCAGCCTCCAATGAGTACCTGGTGATGTGTGTAAACATTTCTACTTGGGAGACAAAGGCTGCCAGGCATGGTGCTGGACATCCAACACTTCATGTTCCGTGCCGGCATTCATAGGTGCTCACTAACAGCGGTTGCCTCAAACATTTTTTAAGGCTATACGGGGTATCTTTGTCTTATAGCATGTGTCTACGGATATTGTACATGAGTGTGTGTGTTATTCTTTTTGTAAGTATATATGTGTATTATTGCAACTGTACATGTAACCAGTGCGTCTGTCCGTGAATGTGTACACGTAACCTTTATTCAACAGTATGAATAAAAAGGTTATAGATCACAAGACAGCATATTATCTTTACAGTGTACAGGACAGATTGTGAACTTGTCAAAAACAAATCATGCAATGTTGTATTGGATGTTACTTAACAATAACAAGGGCCAGACGTTCAAGGTGCATTTCAAATAAGAGTCATTCATGCGTCATTCTTACACATGTACTTATGACCACAGTACCGAGACATCTTGTAAACTATATGTTCCAAGAGAGCCTTCCTGGATAAATATTTAATACTGGTAGGAACCTCCTGGTTACACCAGCCCACAGGGGATTATTGTGTCCGTCGTGCAGGGAGGGGTTGGGTGGGGAGGGTGGGGAGGGGCTGGGTAGGGAGGGTGGGGAGGGGCTGGGTGGAGAGGGGCTGGGTGGGGAGGGTGGGGCTGGGTGGGGGGTGGGGGGTGGGAGGGGTGGGGCTGGGTAGGAAGTGGCTGGTCACCCCGTGGTGCCCACCCTCACAGTCGGCTATTTTTGCGGAATACACCACGCCGCCGTTGACCCTGGCCATTGACCGAGCAACCCAACGTTCCTACCAGCTCCCTCCGCAGGAATGTGTTAACTAAACAACAAAACAAGGACGTGGTTTTGCCTAAGTGGGCTTGAGCAGGACATCACTGGAAGGGATGATGGCCGATGGATGAGACAGGTGATGGAATTATGCCCGAAGGAGAGACCATGGCTGAGAGGATGACCACCGCGGAGATGGAGCAATGAGATCAGTTCGTGTGCAGGAGTGAGATGGTTTATTCCATTGTAGGACCGTTGGAAACGGCGGTGGTGTGCTGAGGTCTTTGTCAATTCGTGCATTGACAAAGGGCCAGTACTTGTGCCTTGATCGTTGCTGTGTGAATGGCGTAATTCCTGTGCAATAATAGCAATTTAGCCTGGTGGTGGTTGTAGTTCGAGTGCATGACTTAATATCTATCAGAAGCTTGTGAGTTCATATCCCGGTTGAGTCAGCTCGGCACAATATTCGCACTTTAGGTGGAAGTAAAGTAGAGGTTGTGCTATGGATGGACTGGTCTCTTCCATAAAAATGTGGAATTATCTCCACTGGCTCAGAAATGCGGACAGAGGTTACCACTGCACCCGTGCTTGATTGAGACTGAAGACTCAGAATTTATTTAGTTTAAGTTGATAATGCATTTTAAAATGCAATCCCCTGACAGCACTGGTAGAAATTTTGGGCAATTTTAATTTACAAATATTAAGGACAAAATAAATTTTAAAAAATAAATACGTACAACAGGATGATAATGGCCCATCCCTGACGATTCGGTGATTTATTTATATTTAGGGAGTTGCGATCGGTTTCAAGAATCTAATCTTTATTTGAACAAATTATTTCATGATGGCGCATTGGCAGTGGTGCAGAAGCACACATGGCACATACAAAAATCGACACGTTCGTCAATGACATTGCCCTAAAATATATAATGGGTATATAATAGACGACGTTTCGGGCAACTGCCCTCTTCACAGCACATCACAGCACGTAACTTCTCTGGCCCTTCTGCTGTGAAGAAGGGCCATTGCCCAAAACGTTGCCTATTACATATATATTTTTAAGGGCACAATGTTATTGATGAATTTTTTTTTTACTGTTGTTTGTTTTACCACCTCGTTCTCACCGTCTCCTTTGCGGCGTTTTTATTCTGCCTCGGTTTGTACAGTTGTGTAACGTCAGCATACTGTTTGGTCGGTCCAAAACACATTGCATCTAACTGTGTAGGTATCATGAGCTATGAGAAGGAACTCTTGAGTTGCAAGGACTGTATCGATACGAATGAACGAACGAATGGATCTATCGTTAAATCGCCCCTAAAATTGAGAGCATTTTCACCAACCTGCGCCGACCAGCGTGGTGCGGTATGGTCAAACAATCTCAACGACCGACTCGGCGTGATGAGGCCATAATCCAGTCATTGATTGACATCGTGTGCAGCGGGTTTGCAGTGCGTACATTTAATTATTTAATTGAAGAGAATAGACCCATTTGATTCTGTAAATTTGCTTTAAGTGATTCACGAGTTGTCAACAGCCGTTGTGTAAGTGAACTAACTGGTTCAGTGTGGTTTTTATGCCACTGCCATTTAAAGGGCTTTCTTGGTTAACCATGCTGCCAACACCGCTGTAAAGGTGACTAGGTCGACAGCATTCAAGGCCATGGTGTCGACGGTATCACACCAGGAGATGGGTGGGATGGGCAGGATGGTTGATACTCTTAGGATGCCCGACTCGATTTTCTGGTCCTGAACCAGTGATGGATATTCCACATTGTTCTGGCAAGGGCAGGTGCGTCCTCACCTAATACAGCAATCACTGTGGAATTATCTGCATCGAGTGGTGATTGTTTACCGATCTGGGAGGCCTGATGATGATATTGCCAATGCTGGTGATGATGTTGATGATGGCAACAGTGCGTCTGATATGATGATACTGCTGCATGTAGTAGTGTTGATGATCTATGTGACGACGTTGCTACTGATGATGCAGGAGATGATGATGACAGCCATGCTGCTGCTAGAGGTGCTGGGGATAGTGATCATGGCTACAATAATGCAGATATGATGATACTTGTGTTAATGCTCACAATGCTGGTAGTCATGGTGACAGTGCTGACCATGCTGGTCGAGATGATGAAGATGGTGATAATGTTGACCATGCTCGAATTAAGGAGAAGGATGATGCTTGTGGCAGTGCTGTTGATGCATTAATAATGATAATGACAACTACAATGCAGCTAATGATTCTGAAGATATTTGCGATTAAGATGATAGTGATGATGCTGTTGGTGGTCGTCAGTGACCCCGACTGGAATGTAAACTCGTGACCTCGTCACTGTGAGCTCTGTTCCATACCGCACGCGTTGCCACTGATGTGGCGTGTACACAGCACAGTGTGTCTTCAAAATACCGGGCTCTGCTTAAAACCCCACCGTTTCCATGAAGGCCAAAGTGTGTGCATTTACACCTTCGAGTGATATCTAAATAGCATTTTTTTAAATATCTCTACAATATTTTACAAAATGTGTAGACCAGTGTAAAAGAAAGGTCAAAATAAAACCACCAACCAAAAATAGTCATCCAATTTTGGATGAGACAATGCAATTGCCAGAGTTTGGCTGCCGTAGGGTACAGTCGGAAGCTGGGACTGCCCAGCCAATGACCTTTCTGTGCGCCGTGAGGACTTGCCGATCAACAAGTTGGCTGCCTTGGATATTTTATGCTTTGTGAGCTATGTGAGTGCAATGTTCAGTTTGTTTTCATTCGTGTTAAATTGTTATGGGTAGCCCAAAGAAGTCCCCTGACATATGAGACACGTATATCCGCCCACATTATTTCAAGAACTGTACGTTCATCAGCCATTGCCTATCCACTGCTAGATAAAGGCCACCCCAAGCTATCGCCGTCGCTCACAGTCCAGTGCTGCTACCGGCCATCTCGCTGCTGCACAGGGACTGATCTCATCGCTCCGTCTCCACGGTGGTCACCCCTCTCAGCCAACGCTCTTTCTTTCTCCTTTGGCTGTCGTTCCATCACCAAGCCTCACCCATTGGCCATCGACCCTTCTCGCGATGTTTCCTGCCCAAGCCCACTTAGACAAATGCACGTCCTTTTTTGATTATGATTTTTTTTGTTTATTTATTAAACATTCATCCAGGAAGGGCACTCTTGAAGATCTAGTTTACAAGATATCCCGGCACGGCATTGCGGTCATACGTAATTACACTTGTATGTTGAACTTCTTTGGAACCATACGTAGCCAATAATGCTAATCAGGGGTGCGGAATGCATGAATGTGTTAATGATACATGATTATGCGAACCTGCCCAGGACCGGTTCATGTAATCGTCACCTTTAACATCTGCCTATTTGTTATTGTGAAGTAACGTCCGGTACAACCATCGTTTTGCGCAAACCCACACCAGGCTTTCTTGTACACTCCCAATGCGAAGACGTCGTTGTGAGGTCCACAACTGCGTCTCACTGCTGCACGGGAACCGGTCTCATCGCTCCGTCTCCACGCGCGCGGTCGTTATTCTCTCTTGTGCGTGTTTTTGTTGCTGCTTATTTTTTTTGCTGTCACGCGACCACCGCCGTCTCCCCCCTGCAAGCTGCGCGTTCACCGGGCGTGAACTCCGTGTTCTCATCGGGGGTGGGCCGGGGGGGAGAAGAAACAGGCGACACTACGTTCAGCGTGTTTTTCTTTTGCCTGGAGGTGTGGCGGATATAGAAGGGGGTGGGTACGCTCAGGTGTTTTCGCTCAGGCGCAGTTATTGCTCCTTGTGCGCGCGTGCGTGTGTACGTGTATTCGTGGGGAGCGGTAGTGTAATGGTTAGTGCACCGCGCTACAAACCCGGCGACCCGAGTTCGAGTCCCGCTCATGGCACAACACCAGTGACGATTATTCTAATCGGTCCTGGGCCTCCCTGAGGTCGACTCGGCCTCAATAGTGTACCTGGTGCGATGTGTAAATATCGTCTTTGTCTTTGCACGTGTATTACGGAAGGTGTATTTTTTTCAAGGTTGTGCCAAGTTAGCACATTTCCTTCTGTTTGCGTGTGCGTTTGGTTGTACGTGTTTTTGAGTGTGTGAATGTGGAATTATAATAATAATGGTATTTGACAGCCCTTTATCAGCCCACTGCTGGTGTTTATCAGAATCTTTATTTATCCTGGTGGAATTGGATGAGCTATGAAGCTCTTTTTTACAGATGTCCTCGTTTAAGGCGGAATAGACCGAGAGGAGGATCCCCATGACCAATTCAGATATCACTAGCCACTTTTGTTAGCCGTGATCGTGGCGACAGGTAAGGCCGCATACGGCGCCTTGGTATGGCACAACACATACACAGTAATAGACTCATGCATTGGTAGCGTATCAATAACCAATGTGGACATCATCCTTATGCTCCGATGCAAAGACAAAGATCCCCTTTATAGCCTTAACAGACTGTTGGGGAAAATGCTGTTAGCGAGCACCTATGAAGGCCAGCACAGCACACGTGGGGGTGGGTGGCCAACACCACGTCCGACCGCCTTTGTCTCCCTAGTGGTGATGTTTACACATCGCACCAGGTACTCGTTTGAGGCTGAGTCGACCTAGGGGAGGCCCAGGACCAGTTCATATAATCGTCACTAGTTTTGGCCGTGGCCAGGAATCGAACTCTCGTCACTGAATTCGGACTGCATTGTGCAAACCCACTGCGCCAATACTTTGTGTATGTCCTATGCGTCTTAAAATTATATAACTGCACTTGTGTGTGTGAAAATCAAGTCATTGCATGTCCCTTAAAATGTAATCAGCGCGGCAGTGTCATTTTGATTTGTGTGCCACATCATAATATAATTGTATAGGTGTTTGCTGTTGCAATGTCATTACTTATGCCATTGTGCTTTCCTTAATAGGTGCTCTGTAACAATACCTCCCCTGAAAGCCCCTTAGCCAGAATAAAACAAAATGCCATGTGTTTGTTGTGCGGTGATGACCAAACCAGCCCCTCTTGTGCCACGCTCTCGCCTAAAGCTTGTCGGTTCTTGCTCCAAAAGTATTTGAGGGGGATTTGTGTGTTTGTCTCTTGATTTAGTGTGTATATGTGTGTGTGCTTTGGCGCATGTGTGTGTGTGTGCAAATGTTTGCACACTATAAAGCACCTATGTGCATTTTGAGTGCGAGCTCAGGTCAGCAGTGTTTTTGTGATTGTGAGAGGGTGTGTCAGTCACGTGGTTATCTGTAGGGGGTTTTCGGTCACTTTATATTGAAGGCACATGCCAAGAAATGTTTCAGCTCTCTGGTCTCTTTTGACATTTGCCCCAGGAGAGAGCCCAGTCGACATTCACGCGCAACTTAGGGCGGCGGGGGCTCTCATCTTGCGCTTCTCGTTATCCCTCTCTTGCACAGCGCCATCGTTTCAGGAGACTGTTAACACTAACTTGCGGGAAATTTTATTTTTTACATTTTCTTTTCGACGTCGTCGTACTTAGGGGAGAAGTCTTTCGCTGAGGGCCCCCTCAAAGCTTGCGGGGACCGTCTCGTTCATGCACTTGCGTACGCAAGTCATGCCCTCCTACAGGGTGGCCAGGATGTACACTTACAGGATGTTTTGTTTCGTCAACTCCACAGTGAAGGTACGGGGATTTTTTTATTATTACACGCTTTTTATTAACTCACTTTGTCTGTTGTATCCTCAAATCTTGTAACTCAATTTTTATCCACTTCCCAATGTGGTATCGACTGCAAACTTGGTATACTTATGTCATACCGATGACAATACAATATTTTATCACGAAAAAAAAAACATATATTTTTAAACATTCTTTTTTATATGTTATGTTTCGGCTTGGCTCTAATTGTCCACGCTCAACTGACGTTGGCTGTAAATCACCACGGCCCCTTTCGTTATGGCAAGCTTCGGGGCCACTTGCTGGAGTCGTGGAGTTCTTCCATTGCTAGTTGGGTACATTTCATTAAAGCGTGTTTAAAAAAGTTTTCTTAAATATTACTTATTTGTTTGCGCAAAAGGGTTTCGCGATGGCGGTATGTTTGGTGTTGAGACCCACCGGGCGGCAGGCGCGGCAAATCCCTTTCGGTTTGGCGCGACGGAAATTTGTGTTGCGTTTGAGTTTTTGCATCGCGTGCCCATGTTTGAAACCACAAATAAAATGTCGGTTCAATCGGTTGTCATTATTTGCAGCCTTTTTTATTGCAAGAAGGCTCCCCCCCCACGCTGTGTCGATCGTGGGGAGTTGTTTGGGCATACTTCACCACGCTGGTCAGTGTGTGTTGGTGAAGCGGGGAGGGAGGGTGTTGTGGGGGGGGCGGGTAGGACCTGTTCAGCTATCACTCGCCACTGGTTTTTAGCTGTGGCCGGGAATTTAACTGAATTGGCCAGGGTTCATAGCACAGCAGTGCACTAACCACTCTGCTGCTTCAGGCTGCGACCTGAGGTGGTTTTCCCAGGACATTCAAAACCCTTTTTTTGAGGCAGCTGCTGTCCTTGGACATCTGTTAGTCTTCCCAGGAAATCAAGGTACTGGCTTTTACCAGTCGTGTAGTCAATAATAATAATAATGCACCACTCAAGACCACGTGTTGACACGTAGCTCTCCGCTCTGCTGTTATTCTCAGATATTCTAGTTCACACAAATGCGTCCGGGTTTTTTGTATTTCATAGGCGGCAACTTTAGCGCCACGACTCCCCCTACCCGGATTCGTTGTACTGTACCTTATTGGTGTTAACACGTGCATGAAGAGTTAATGATGTTAATTCTATGTCGATTTTAGTGTACGGATGACGTGGCACTGGCACATGAACGTGCTGTTATATGCGGGATTGTGTGTGTGCTTTTGTTGTGTGTGTGATTTTGTTGTGTGTTTCCACTTGTGTATGCTTTCACTTTGTAAGTAGGTCAAAAGCCTTCCACCACATCAAATATCCGAGCCACGTCCAACATTGGTGGCGAATATCCGAACCAGTCTAGGACCCTTAGGGTGACTCAGCCTAAAATGAATACCTGGTGTGGTGTGTAAACATCAGCACTCGGGAGACAAAGGCGGCCGGGTGTGGTGTCAGCCACACCACCTCCTTGCGTGTTGTGCCGGCCTTTATCGGTGATATTCGCTAACAGCACTTGCCCTAATGGCCTATTAAAGGCGATAACGGGGGATTTTGCAATGGTGCTGTAATGTTTAATGCACTACACTTTGACCCCGACTTCATGGCTATGTTACAAATCATCACTATCAGTTAATGAGGTACTAGAATTAATTGCGGGCTACCGCTAGGTTGACTCAACTTCACGTACGTACCCAATATGATTCGTGTGCATCTTCACAGGGAATGCAAAGGTGGCCTGGATAGGTGGTGCTGGTCGCACGAGCCCTTCGTGCACCATGCCAGCCTTTGCAAGCGCTTGCTGACTGAATGGTCATTGTCTCCTCTTGTGGCACTGTGTAGATAATGGAGCGACCGGAGGAGAAAGAAGTTCTATTACCACCATCTCTGACACCTGACAAAGTTGCAGAGGTAGACACACACATCCGCACTTATGAATGCCAGCACAGCACACGAGGGGTTGGGTGGCCAGCACCGCGCCCGGCCACATTAGTTTTCCTAGTGGCGATGTTTACACACCGCACCAGGACTTCATTTGAGGCTGAGTCGACCTAGGGGAGGCCCAGGACCGGTTCACAAAATCGTCACTGGCGTTGGCCATGAGCAGGAATCGAAATCGGGTCCCCGGGTTTATAGAGCAGCGTGCTAACCACTGCACTACCGCTTCATATACACAGTCGCATGAACAGTCACCAATCGCCATTCGGTAGCGGTGACATGACTAAGGGTCACTTTGAGGTTGTCACTTGAAGTGCGGAAGGCTCGCCGTCACGGGACAGACTGAGGTGCCATGGGTTGGCTAACTGAGATGACTGGCAGATGCCCCCCTTTGTGGTGCCCACTGTGCCAACTCCCTGCATCTTAGTTGCCTGGCGCTGCGCTCATTGTTGTGAGCGTCGCTTCTCTTCCCTCCATTGTTGCCCATGTGTTTCGCCATTAACATTCACAAATGCATGTAGAGTAACATAATGTACATGTAATAAGTGACCCTCTCCCCCCAGCCCAGAGGTTTGATGAAATGTCACGACGTGGGGTCGTGATTTGATTCAATGATCGATTCTTTGTTGCCTCGATTTTTATGTCGTAATTTATTATTTCTCGTTTGTACAGTTTTGTTGGCCCCATTAGCCTAAATGCAACATTATTTGTATATGCATATAAGAATCAGAATATTTATACTGGAGGAATCCAATGAGCTCTTTTTCACAAATGTCCAGTAGGAGCGAGTAAGAACATTACAACAACAAACAATACAAAAACATGATAAATTGGCATGAACTGTACATAATTTATTCACACAGGCACAATTCTGTGCATGTTTCGTGAGTGAGATAATAAAATTGAATTGATTAATAGATGCATCCATACCTGCCTAGTATACGTGTATGCATACACAGTCACATGCACCAATACATTAACACTAGTAAAGACAAACATGACCTTTATAAACTTGATTTGAAGCTTTCGTGACTGCAGGCATTACTCTTTGGTTCTTTCGGTAAAGTCACATAGAAAGAAAATAAATTAAATAATAGAATGCGACGTTTTGATTGCAACACAAGCAATCGTCATCAGGTAGAAAACAAACCTAGTAAACTTAGAAATATAATACAATACAACACAGAGAGTCGGCTAACACAACAGTCAACACCGTACCTGGTTGATTACGTTCTTCCAAAGATTGCCAAAGAGTATGACCTTTATAGTCTGCATAAATATTTATGGAAAGTGCTGTTAGTGAGAACCTATTAATGCCAGAATGGTTTACTTGAGTGTGGTGTAACCAGCATTATTTGAGGTTGGTTAACCTAAACATGAAATAGCAAAATAAAATAATGCCTCCATCACATATTTGTCTCTCCACATGAAAACATATTTTGACAAATCCCATTTGCCGTACGGCCTTCTGGGAGTGTATCCTATAAACAGCATTGGTTCCTGACTCGCAAACTCTGGACCGATTTTAAACATTCACCGTATCATTCGCAGTCAGGCTTGCTTGAACCAATGCTCGTGAACTGCCCAACGTTTTGGTTCTATGATCACCTGATGTTAGCCGTGACTGGCAATAGAACCCAGGTCGTCAGGTTCGTAGCAGAGTGCAATAACCACTGCACCACTGCCCCCCCACATTAACATGCACACGCGTATGTGGCCACACACTGATTCACATACGTGTTGCCTGGTAACCCCACTTTGTATTATCCCCACTGTTCCGTGTTGCCTCCACTTCCCGTGTTACCTCCAACGTGTCCCATCTGCCCAGGTGGCGCTGTGGTTAGAGTACTCAACCAGAAGTCATAAAGTCACAAGTTCAAATTTCAATTGAGGGTACACTTGATGAACCCAGTATCAATAGCCCATCTATTAGATCAAGTATAACTTTACCATAGTAATGTAGAATTTCCACCACTGGCCATCCGAAAGTCGCCATCCGCTCGCCACCCGTTTGAGCGGGAGGCTCTGTAACTTTTAACCGTACCTGTCTCTGCATTACATCTGTTAAACAGAACAGAGTGAGGTGTCCATAATAGAGTTTTTTTGGGTTAGATCACGTAAATATAAGTATTTCTTTAAACCCGCCACCACAGGACACAGCCAATTAGTAAGGTTTTTCACCTAAACAAAACATGCCAATCAGTTACTTGTTCAGCACACCGGTGTGTTGGAGAGTAAACCCACAACATTAACAATTCGAGTACGATGCTTCGCTGGTAATTACAAGCCTCATTAGGCGACAACCAGAATTATGGAGAAATCCTCCTTTTTCGGTCTTAAGTACAGGGGTAAATATGATGTCGTCACTGTGAACCAATCAGGTGCGAAGACCAGAGAGGGGTCATATAAATTACAATGGATATCTCTGATTTGAGTGAAGTGGCCGAATGGTTCAGGGTTAAGAGATCCTGAACTGCCACCACCACTTGGTTCATATCAAGAGTTTTCGCCACCTGTGATTAAACTGGGTTCTCAAATTTAGCGAGCTGATGGTCTCAGCCTGGTCACCTATACCCACAGGGTCATTACCTCCATGTCCCCCATAA
Source organism: Lampetra fluviatilis (assembly GCF_964198595.1). Taxonomy (NCBI): domain Eukaryota; kingdom Metazoa; phylum Chordata; class Hyperoartia; order Petromyzontiformes; family Petromyzontidae; genus Lampetra; species Lampetra fluviatilis. Next base: position 13,297,728 of record NC_136280.1, read on the forward strand.
CCACTGTGACCCATTCATTACCCACGACTCCCATCACCCCCGCTAACCATTACCCATTACCTCTCTGACCATTGTTACCCATTACACATTAGCCCCGTGACCCCCGTGGCCACCGTTACCCATTACCCCCCCATGTCCCCTGTTACCCCGTGACCCCATAACCCGCATCAGGGCTCGGTCCGGGTGACCCTGCAGGAGACAGTAGAGCTGGAGCACGGATCAGGGCTGTGGGGCGGCCATGCCTTCACCTACCTGTGCCTGTGGTACGGGCTCAGCTTCTGCACGCTGGTGCTCAACAAGTACATCCTCTCGCTGCTGGGCGGCGAGCCCGCCACGCTGGGTACGTACAGACACACGCACGCACCGCATGCGGACATGGGCGAGGATGCACTGTGTTTGTGCGCGAGTGGCTGGATAGGGGGGGGCTAAACGATCGCGGTACGTGCTGGAGAAGAGATTGGCTGCTGTGGGAACAGAAGGATGTAGGACTGAGTGGACTTGCTGTTGACTGGTACCAGCAGTGTTCAGATCGGCCTCTGTGGAGGAGGCTCGTGAAGGACGCTCCTGGGAAGTTGGAAGCAGTCGGCCTCCAACAACAGTGGGGGGCAGAGGAGCGATGCTCACAATGATGAGCGCAGTGCCGGAGTGACTAAAACGCAGGCAGTTGGCATATTGGGGAGGACAGGTGGTGCATCTGCCAGTCATCTCAGTCAACCCATGATACCTGTAACCTTCTGCGAGTGAGCCATCAACACTTCAAGCCTCATCATGCACCTCGGCTAGCACAAGCGCCGTGGAGACGTCACCGTTACTGAGTAGCGAACGGCGGCTGTTGTTGGAGGTGGGGGCATTTGTGGCGGTGCAGTGGTTGGCGCACTATGCGACTTACCCGGTTCCCTCAGTTTGACTCCTGGCCATGCCTACCATCAATGGCGAGAGATCTGAACCGGTCCCGCGCCTCCTCCTGGTCGATTAAGCCTTAAATAAATCCTCGGTGCAGTGTGCTAACATCAACATTGGGGAGACAAAGGGGCCAGGCGTGGTGATGGCCACACCACCCCGTCGTGTGACGTTGCAGGGGGGTCGAGGTCAGATTCCCAATGTAGACACAACCAGGTCGTCTTCCCCACTCGTGCGTCTCGAGTGCTGACTTGAATAGGCGCTCGCTAACAACACTTGCCTCAAGATTCTGTCTCGGCTCAAAAGGGAATTTTGTCCGAGATTTTTATGTGTGTGGTTTTGTGTGTGGTTGTGCAGCAGCTATTGTGCTGAATTACGAATCCAGTGACCTGAGTTCGATTCCTGCTCACGGTCATCACTGTTGACGATTATCAGAACTGGTCCTGAGCCTCCCCTAGGTCGACTTTGCCTCAAATGAGTACCTGGGGCGGTGTGTAGATATTACTACTCGGGAGACAAAGGCGCGCCAGGTGTAGTGCTGGTCATCCACCACATTGTGTGCCGTGCCGGCCTTCATAGGTGCTCGCAAACAGCACTCGCCCCAACAGTCTGCTAAATGCTATACGGGGCTCTTGGTCTTTGTAGGAGTAGTGCTGACATGTACTGTGTGTATCATACTTTTGTGGGTGTGTGTAGGAGCGGTGCAGATGGTCTCCACGTCGGTCATCGGCTTGATACAGATGTGCCTCCGGAAGTCTTCCCACAAGGACTTCCCCCCCAACTTCGTCTCCGCCATGACGCTCATGGGCGGCATGAGGTGCAGCACATCGTGGGGCAGTGCGTTCGGTCTCAGAATTTAGAATCTGTATTTTGACTGAAGGAAGAATCTGATGAAGCCAAATTTTTTAAAATGTATTACCAGGTAAGGCCCACTCGGCTATATAGCTCTGTTTCAGAAGTGACCTGGCCACAATGATAACTCACGGAGGTGGCTTCTCGTGTGTAAATGTATAACAGCCAAATTCTCTAAACGCCGTGATGTTGATTCTAAATGTGGGGGGAAAAACCGGAGGACCCGGAGAAAAATTACACGCGACCACAGGGAGAACATGCAAACTTCAAATATCTTGACGTCAGGGTCGGGATCATACCCACTACCTCCTTCATACCACCTGCATACCAGGCGAGGTAGTTAACATCTCGACGACGTGAATTTTTTTTTCACATATGTCCAGTCGGGGCAGGTCAGCAGGTTACAACAACAAACAATGAACAATCCCAAAAAAAAATCGATAGAAGTGCAAAATAGAGAAAAGCTAAGCAAATCACGAAAAATAATAAACACAAAGTATTAAAATACAAATTACGTAAGTACATACATTCCTGCTGATTTTTCAACACTCAATGCAAGCTTGGGCCAGGCAGCAAAACAACAACAAAAACAGTCCCAGACCACACCAAGACAACATACAAAGTTAAATGTGGGTGCAGTAATGTTCCCTTATCGTTCCAGTCATCAGAGGCAGTGCTGGTGATGATGATGATCATTGTGACTATTGTGTTGTTGTTGTTGATACAAGTGTGTTGTTGCAGTGTTGCTGGTCAGTTTGTTGTGGTCATTGGGGCTGTAGTTGTGCCACGGTTGTCCTGGTTCTCAAAAGTAGTGATGATGGTGATGACGATCACTATGGCTGTTGTTGTGAGTGTATTGTGGTTGTTGCTTGTTGTTGTGGTTGTGAGTAAGTGCGTTGTTGTGGTTGTAGGTGTGCCACGGTGGTGCTGGGCCTTGTTTGCCTCAAGAACGTGGCGGTGTCGTTCGCTGAGACGGTGAAAAGTTCCGCACCGATCTTCACCGTTCTCATGTCACGCTTCATCCTTGGAGAGCACACCGGTACACACCCTGGATACCCAGACACTCCCTGCACACCCATACACACCCTGCACACCCATGCACACCCTACACACCATGCACACGAGTACACACCCTGCGCTCACTGCACATATGTTTTGTGCAGTAAGCAGGAACCAGGATGAGTCCATTAATTACTCAGCACGGCACGGCCATAAATGTTTACTGATCCCACATGCCTCTGGGAGCCACATATATGGAGAGGGCTTTAACCTTTACACTACGGAGGGAACAATAATTCTAAGGGGATGATCATTCAGACCTGTAACTGAAGAGAAACCCAACGCAACAGAAACATGAACACAAAGATGTGCAGTTAAATCTCCATGGTTTAACCACAGGGGGCGGTTGACAACTGGATCCTCACCCCTAAGTGGCGGTGAGGTCACCATGGCGCCTGTGCCAGGCCAGGTGCACTTCAAGGCTACGTGAAAACATTACCAAAAGCCAAACGCGGCCGGGAATGGTGCTGACCACCCAACCCCTGGTGTGCCGTGCTGGTCTTCGTAAGTTCTCGCTAACGGCACTTGCTCCTACAGTCTGTTAAGTCTATACGGGTGATCTTTGTGCGTGCAGGTTGGCGTGTGTCCGCGTCGCTCATGCCCGTCATGCTGGGCCTGTCCATGTGCACAGCCACCGAGGTCGGATTCAGCTCGCTGGGTTTCAGTGCTGCCCTCTCCACCAACATCGTTGACTGGTACCTCTCTCTCCTGTCTCACTCTCCCCCCTCTCTTGCTCCTGCCTCTCTCTCTTCACACACCTCTCCCACCTCACACACCTCTCTCCCACTTTCCACACCTATCACCCACCTCTCACATCTCTCACACCACCTACACTTCGTCAATGCCACCGGCTCCCGGGGGTGCAGTGGCGAAATGTGGTGGGCACGAGTCCCGGTGCAAGTGTAGTGACATTGGGGATGTCACTGTATGGTGCCGGCCCGGAAGGGCCGTGGCGTGCGATGCACCGTCATCTCGTACACCCCGTTGTGTGTGTAGTACCAGCCCTAGTGGGGCTTGGTGAGCGCTGGGATAGCGCAGGCAAGACGCATAGCGTGCAGGTGTAGCGCTGGTCATCCAGCGCTACACCTGGCCGCTTTTTGACATTGAGTTAGTGTGTGTGTGTATAGTGGGAATGGGAAAGTTGCTAACGGTGTTTCACATGTGCATCTGTGTGCAGTTTACAGAACGTGTTCTCCAAGAAGCTTCTGAGTGGTGACAAATATCGATTTACGTGAGTAGCACACATGCTCAAACCCACGCCATTCACACGAGCATGCACATGCACGCACATATTCACAACAACCACCATTCTACTTGTGCCAGGCTAGGTGTACTTTTAGCTCACGTTAAGTGTCGAAGGCTAACTGGCAGGAGGTCACGGCACAGACCCAGTTGCCAAGGGTTGACTGACATGACTGACATGACTGACGGACGTCCACCCCACTGTACTAACTTTCTGCTTTTTAGCAGTCCAGCGCTCTGCTTGTTGTTGTGAGTGTAATAACAGCCATAGAGGGTTCACGTGGGGATTGGCTTGCCGGTCCTGCTTTGTAGCCAATAAGGGTTGAGACAGGGAGCATGGCCCCGGCGTGATCACGGCATGTCAGCAGGGGTGATTGGCCTGGCCATTCGGGGCCCCAGCTAATGGGGAGCCGGATCAGAGGCGTGGTCCCGGGATTGACAGGAAACCATCGAGAACGGTCAAGGCTGTCCATGGAGGATTGGCTGGGGGGTACCACGTGACGAAGGGATTAAGAGAGAGAGAGAGGGAATGATCGGGAGCAGACTTGGGAACGACAAGAGCAGGGTCACGCGCGTACGGGGGCTCTGGGTGCCACGTGCGCGGTGGGGACTTGGTGTGAAGTCTGCCCTCTCTCCGTTGTCTGCCAGCAACGGAGAGTGTGTGAGTAAAGTGTATTTGTGGAAGTGGAAATAAAAAGGACTGATTCCGAAGCCGTCTCAAGAAGGATTATTACATGAGCATCGCCGCTCCTCTCTTGTTGGAGGACGACTGCCTCCGACTGCACAGTAACGTACTTCACGAGCCTCCTCCATGAGGCAGATCTTGACACTGCTGGTACCAGTCTTCAGCAAGTCCACTCGGCTCCACATTCTCCTGTACCACATCAGCCTATCTGTTCTCTAGCCAGTGCCATACATCGTTTAGCCCCCTCTATCCGGCCCAACAGAAACCGCTTGGGAAAGAGGTGGCTGGGCATGCAGGTTACATGACCCAGCCAACGCAGCCACATACATACGTAGTTACACAAGCACACTTTCATGTAACGAGCATGTGCCGAATTGACACGTGTAATGGTCTGCACACTGGACTTCCAATGCAGAAGTCACCAGTTCGATCTCCCGGTGCGGCAGTTGAAACAACGGGACAAGTTTCGTAAACCCCACCTCTGTCTACTCAGCAGTGCAACTGGGCACACCACAGTTAGTTGATTAGCAGGTTGCGTACGGTGGAGTCAAGTGTGGGTAATTCGACCTTTTCCAAGACGTCTGGACCGGTTCAGACGAATATCTGAACCAGTCCTATGCCTTCCCCTAGATCGACTCAGCCTCAAATGGGTCCCTGTTGCGGTGTACAAACACGAGTACCGGGGAGACAAAGGCTGGCCACTCGCCCCCCTCGTGTGCCGTGTCAGCCTTCATACGTGCTTGCGAACGGCATTTTCCTCAATTCTGCTAAAAGGCTACACGGAGGATCTTTGTCTCATCGTGTGGGTGTGTGTGTGTGCAGGCCTGCGGAGTTGCAGTTCTATACGAGTGGAGCCGCCGTGTTGATGATGATCCCTGCCTGGTTGCTCATGACGGTACAGCACTCATGTTCTCTCCACCCAGAGTCTGCGTGTGGGGCGCATGTGGGTGTATGTGGTGTGTGCAGGACATGGTGTGGTATGATGTGCGCTGTGGTGTGTAATATACGGGAAGTTATTCGGTGCGTGCGTGCGTGTGCAGGACATGTTGCGAGCGGTAGAGCAGCGCTTAGAGCCCTGTGGTACGAACCCGGCGACCCGAGTTAGATTCCCGCTGACAATTTTCTGAACCGGTCCTGGGCCTCCACTAGGTCGACTTTACCTCAAATGAGTACCTGGTGTGGTGTGTAAACATCGCCACTGGGGAGATAAAGTGCGGCTGGGAATGATGCTGACCACCCACCTTTGTGTGCCGTGGCGGCCTTCGTAGGTGCTCGCTAACGGCGCTTGCCTCCACATTCTGCTGAAGGCTACACAGGGGATCTTTGGTGTGTGCAGGACATGGTGTGATGTATTCAATGTGTTTGTCTGCAGGACAGCGTGGAGTGTGGTATGGTGGGTGTTATGTATTAGGAACTACGTATATGTGGTGTGTGCAGGACATGGTGTGGCTAGCCGTGCCCATCACGCCAGACCTGGCTGGCCTACTCGTGACTGACGGAGCTCTCTTCCATGCACAGAGCGTGTGCGCGTTCGCTCTCATGGGATACATCTCCCCCGTCACGTTCAGGTAGGCTCAACATGGACATACCCCGCACACATGCATCACACACCGTACTGCACCAACACATACATCACACACCACACATGCCACGTAACTCACATACAACGCACACCACACACATAAAGCACACAACACGACACAACACACTGCCCACACGATACACAGACCTTCCCTGACCACCAACACACAATTCGCAAAAGCACATCCACCCATGTCAATGCGTTTGCCCATGCCCGTGTTGTATCTGCATGTCCATGCACTCATTTATTTGTGTACCTAATTGTGTACCTGTGTGGATCTGTGTGCCCTTGCAAATGCGTCTTTGTGTACCTGTTTTTATATGGGTACATCCGTGTGTAACCATGTGTGTCGAAGTGTATCTGTGTACTCTGTGTATCAATATACGCGTGTTTCCCTGTGTATCAATATACGCGTGTTTCCGTGTACATCAATGTGTAGATGTGTGTAATCGGTGTGCCCCTGTTTAGCCATGTGTACGTATGCCTGTCGTTGATCGCGTCTCCCTGTGTTTTCCCCGTGCATCCACGCATGTTCCCGCGAGCAGCGTTGCGAGCACCACGAAGCACGCGCTTTCCATCTGGCTCAGCGTGCTCGTGTTCGGGAACCCCGTGAGCGTCGTCTCCGCCGCGGGCAGCGCCCTCGTCGTGGGTGGGGTCGCGCTCTACAGCCACGCTCGTGCTCACGGGGGGCACGGTGCCACGGCGGCCACGCACGCGACACACGGGACGCAAGGAACGCACGGCACTCCCAGCAACGCTTGCAAGCAGATTAACGTGCAGACGCAAACACACACACACGCGTTGTGATCGGGGCCAGCAGTAGGCCCTTCCATTTCCTGGCAGTGATGTCCTCCTTATGATCCCACGGTGAGCTTGGGGATCAACACGATAAGACGATGGGAAATATTGGTCAGGCGTAGGCAGAGAGAAGGTTATGGACACCTCGCTTTTACTGGCCACGCGCTGGAGGCAAAAGCCTTTTTGCTAGTGGCCATATCTACCTATAGTAGCCACGCCTCTGCCGACGACACAGCTATTGGCTAAGCAAGGAGGGGCTCCCACAAGTCTTTAATACTTGGGTCCCTATTGTGGAACACAACAGAGTGTTTGAATGAATGGAAGTGCCTGGAAGTTTGACCATTTTCCTTCCAGTTATTGTGTCACAGTGAGACACAAGTCATTAAATCCCAGGAGTCTGATTTACTGGTAGGCTATCCATCCGTGTCATGTGTATAATATTGATACGTCAGCGAATCAAAATATCTCTTGGAGTAATTTGGAGCCACCCTCGTCTCTGATGACCCTGGGTTGTTGGTGGAAATTTCACATTTCTGTTACGCAAGTCGCGTTCTCATGGGACAACCACCACTGTTGAGTTCCTGCAGGGTTGTACGAAGTTTACTGACCATGGCAGGATGATGGATTGACTTGACACTTTACCACACGATTCTAGCTCGGAAACCTGCTTGTGAATTGGACACACTAACTACTGTGCTGGCTGATTGATGTACATACAATAGCGATTTTTTTTAGTACATAATTTGAAGATACCTCTATATGGTTTGTGAGCACATGTCAAAACACCACGCCAGAAAAAGTGTGGGGTACGATTCTTAGGACCTGGCAGTGACATTTTACAGATGGTCTTCACGAGTGGCAACTTCACACAATCATGAGTTTGAGAACAGGGTTCAAACAATTCACCTACATCCCTGAGATTGAAAGAAATACTGCAGCTTTAGCAGTAAAAAAAACTGAAGGTCATGGGAAAGTATATACTGTACCTGTCAACTAACATCCCCCAATGTATGTGTTTGTATATGTGTCTTCATGACAGTAAATGTGAGTTATACATCGGTGCTAATGTGGTTTAAGAGCCTTGGCCTTGTGGAATGATATAACGCCCCACCCTGTAGAATCGGCACCTTTGTTGTAAATGTCAGTATTAATGTGTGTGTGCGTGCGTGTGTGCATGGGAAGTAGTAACATCGTGGTTCGCTCACCACACCCTAATCCTTGCAACTCGAATTTGAATCCGAGCCATAATTGACACCAGTGGCATGGGGATTTGAAAACTGTCCTTGGCTTCCTCTAGGTTGACTCAGTCTTTAACGAGTACTGTACCTGCTGTGGTGTTGGGATCATCAACATCAGCAACAAAGAGTTGCTTTTCATTTCAGGCTGTGGTGACCTAGGGAAGGGGTGGTCCATCCCGTATTCACATACCAATTCTCCACTGATGTGTGAAACTGCCAGGAATTGAACCCGAGCTGTCTGTGTGTGTGTGATTGCATATATTAATATGAATATATCATACATTGTAAAGATTTTACCTTGCAGTCGGGGCAAGTGCGTTTAGCTGTCACTTATTCTAAAATGTAATATATATAATCACAAAGTACTTATGCACAAGTCTCGTTAAGGTGTGAAGAGAATTAAAAAAACAAGTCTTAAGGAAATAGAATATTGTGTTACGTTAACACAACTTTGTCTGAACTGTGTGCTTGCTGCATTACAGCTACACCACTTTAACATCTCAATTAAGCATCAATCTTAATTCAGGGACTAGCTTCTTCAGAAATGCATCCACGTTTCCTGTTGTAACTTTGCGACAAACTTGTCTTTCTTAATTCTATAATTTTAGTTGTGTTCATACTTTTCTGGTGAACGTGTAATAGCTTTTTCATGTGTTACAAAGCTGAATTTTATTTGTGTGTGCAATAACTGGTAACCAGACTTAGACCAACTCCATACAAAATCTTGACTTAAAGCTTTCGTGACTGCAGGAATTCATATTCTTTGGGTCTTTCGGTAAAGTTGTGTAGATAGAACAATAAAATAATCAAAATTTAAATAAAGTGAATAAAAAATAATCAAAATATCACGTTTAGATCATAACTGATGACGATTGCTTGTATTGCTCCCTACACTTGAGACACAGACCAACAGAAAACTTGATACCCCCGGTAACAACCTGGTAACAACCTGCTTCAATAACTGGTGGCTGAAACGATATTGGTTGAGTGCCTTTGGCCACAGCCATTCAAAGCCGCCCAGTCACATACTGAACGTTAATTTTAATATCAACCTGTGCTTTGTGGGACCACGTGTTAAAACGAAAAATGCAGGAACTTGATTTGAAGAAGAAAAACATACACATGCAAGTAAAGGTGTAAAAACATAATCCAATAATTTTCCAAGCTGCGTTCTTTTCAAATATCCTATTGTTTGCAATTGCTTCATTACATTGCCAACGTGGGTGTACGAATTGTAATTATTTGATAATGCCAAAACATGTTTTGCATTACAATGTTGGTTTATTACGTTACAAATGTATAAAGTGATTATTGTGTTTTTTTGTTATGGCTGATGAATCAAAAGGGCACAAAGCAGATGGGCCATCGTGTCCTATGTTAAGCAGAATTTATTCAAGCGTGCGGTGTACAGTACCATATTTTACAGATGATATGTTGTGCAGTGTCAATCTTACAGAATATAAATATGGTCAGGCACCTGCAAGGTTATATGAGGCACTCCCAAATAAGCATGTTTGTGGTGATAATATAATCTCATTTGACATCCTTGAATGAGTTGTGGAAATTACACATTCCCATGGTGGAGACCAGTTTCCTTGTAGAATGACCACTATAACTTCCCACAAAATGAGTCCTCATTTTGTTGGCCCTGGAGATATGATGAACGGCTGGGTTGATTTCAAACCTGGATATATTGTGAGTGATATCCTCTGGCAATCGTGCCATGTAGCTGGATATCATGAGAAAATGGGCACAGATTTCTTTGCTGTTTCATAAATCTGTATTGTATAAATCTAAAGAGTTTACAAGTAATGACAAGCACCCATGTAGTTTCTCACTTTGGTTTAAGGTTCATGAAACAAAGAAACTAGGATGGTATGCGCACCTGCTTACATGGGACCCAGATTCAGCACCCACTCGCTGGATTGCACGTCCACAGATTATGGGCATCTGATGCACATACACCAGCATCACCGCAGCTCTTGATGCTAGACCTCGTCATTCAGACTCCCATCCCTGTGTGGTCCGTTAACCCAACCTCTAGGTTTGAAGGTTGAGGAGTGAGCCTGTAGAGATGGGCAGTCTTCACTACATGTATTGGCAGTAGTGGTTTTGTAATGTCTGTAAAACTGCAATGTTTGAGTTGAAATAAAAGCTTGTTTTATTATAAATAATTCCCGAGTTTCCTTGAATGGTCTATGGGGTTCTGCATTGTGGTGATAGAGAATACATGCGAAATTACATTTTTGCATCATCCATTGTCCACATCACCATCCCACATGGTCCAACCCTGCTACCTTCCATCTCACTCCACATCAACCGATGTCATTGCTGCATCTCCACAGTGGTCAATTTTGAACACGTTCTCTTCTTAGGCTGCCATTCCATCACCAACCTCATGCATAAGCCAAATGTAAGCTATATTCACAATAAAATTCCAGGAATGTGTTGTGCTAATTAAATTAACATACGTAATATTACCTGTGCTCAGTGATACATGTGCATGGTAACTCTACGTGAGGTAAGGATATTATTACAACTTCTTGTGATCTCTCAATATCCCATTGGAAATTTCTATCTTTTACAGTGAAATCAACTCCGACAATGCACTTAACGCTTAGAGCTGGTCTATTTAGTCTTAAGACCTGGCAATGCCCTCTTGTGGCCGATCCTGATATTTCACGTAGCTGTAGGTTTTTTAGTGTGGGCCACACATTATCTTCTGCCATCTAAGAACAGAGTGAAAGAGTGAGATTAATCAGAATAGAACAGAACACAGCAAGATACACACTCAGAGAGGGTGAGACACAACACGAGAGAAGACACGTAACTTAAGGAAGGTGAGAGACAAAGGGGAAAAGAAAGTGGTGAGTCAGAGGGAGAGACGGGGTGAGAAAAATACAGGAAAACTAAGAAATGTATATGAGCAAGAGACAAAAAGAGTGAGAGGTAAAGAGAGGGAAGATAGAGACAAAGATTCTGTTCATGACATGAGTTTATTTTACAGGTGTAAAGGCAGTACAGGGGACGAGCAGTCACAGGGGGTAATGACAGGGGAATTCGCAAAGGATGAGACTCGGGGCTACAGGGGGTAATGACAGGTTAAGGGACAGGCAAGGGAATGATCTGGGGTCTACGAGAAGGATCGAGAGCCAGCGAGAGGGTTCAAGAGTAGGTGCGTGGCCAAGGGTCAAGGGATGGCCACGCTGAGGATAAAAGAGGTCGACAGGAGAGGCTCGGGGCTGCTGCTGGAGTCGGGGTCTTCGCTGTCAAGTGAATGTGTCTTCAATAAAGAACCATCAAAAGTCAGTCTCCTGGAGTTGTTACACAGACAATGTGGTTTAATGGACCATGGGGTTGGGTGCTGCGTTCGAGACACCAGGCTTGGCTCCCACGTATGGGTTTTCTTACGTAACGACTCATGAATTGGACGATAACACCTTCATATATAGGGGACTGCAGAGCTTGGATGGGGGGGGAAGGGATTTCCCACTGGCTGACCAGCTGGCTGATTGGCCCAGTTGTGGTTCGTCGCACCTCCAAGTAGTTCTCTCTTCAAGAGTGAGCTATTAAGATATTACTGTTCAATTAGATCCTCAAGTTTAGGGAGTTAATATAATCAGCCTGGTCACCAATGACTGCGCAAAAATAAACATTAAATGTTCACTTAATCCATTTTAATTGAACAGACAAATTTAAACAATATTACCGACAAGCAATTACTACTTTTTTCGGTATTAACACAGTATCCCTTATATGGATAAACCTTTTTAGATGTGTGTTTATATCACTGTTAAATGAAAATATAGAGCTTATGTGCACCTGTATCAAACTTGTCATATTACAGTTGCAGTATTTATTCACGTCTGTTTCGCGTACCAAAGTCAAATACCTCGATCGTTTGTTGTGCAATATTACTTAATGACCCTGTACTTATTCTAAGTAATATTGACGTCTTTGTTTTTGTTGTTCCAACACTTCCCCACACACTCGCACATCTCCCCGATATCTTCCACACCAGGTCGCGCGCCTTGGCCGGCAGCAGAGTCCAGGCAAGGCGGTAGGCACCGCGGAATACTAGGCCGCGCGCACGCGATTCCCGCGGACGCGATGCTGAGGCGGGGGGAGACGTACCCCGCCACGGGCCACCTCGAGCTTTCTTGCACGGCTCCGGCTTCTCCATGGAGATGGAATAGATGTGGGGAGGACACGGATAGAGAACGTGGGCGTCAATGTACAGCAGCCGTGCCCGTGGGAGAGACAGTGGCCACCATAGAGGCGGGGCCCGTGTTGGGGGAGTGGCCTGAGAGGGGCGGGGCTTAGGCCTCTGCAAGGTAAAAGTTAAAAGATAAAAAGCAACGAGCTTACCTTTACCCTACCTTTTACCCTTACCCCATACAAATTACCCGATTACAGGGTAATTACTAGGGAACTACTACACATGAACAAGGTTTATAACGGTAAATGCTGGGTAGAGCGCTTTAATCATATAGAATACTCTCGATGATTCCAATTTTACACGCTTTCTTTAAACTCACTCTGTCTGTTGTTGTTGTCGTTATTGTCGTTATTGTTGTCGTCATTGTTGTCGTTGTTGTGTTATTGTTGTTGTATCCTCTAATCTTGAAACTCGATTTTTACCCACTTCCTAATGTGGTATCGACTGCAAACTTGTTATACTTAGGTCATACAGATGACAACACTCACTATATTATATCATAAAAAAATATATGTTTTAAACATTATTTTTATATGTAATGTTTCGGCTTGGGTCTAGTTGTCCACCGTCAACTGACGTTGGCTGTAATTGGCCACGGCCCCTTACGTTATGGCAAGCTTGGGGGCCACTTGCTGGAGTCGTGGAGTTCTTCCATTACTAATACATTTTATAAAGGAATGTTTTTAATAAAGTTTGTTTAAATATTCCTTGTTAAATGGAGGCCACGGACTGCGCCACGGAGCTTTTAGCGGTAAACAAGGTACCGTATTTACCGGGTAATGCTTTGCGATAGCTTTACCCTACCGGGTAATTCTTCCGAGATACCTTTACCCTACCTACCCTTTACCTTACACCTTGGCATGTCGACACCTTTACCCTTTACCTTTACCCTTTTACTCGGTAAAAAGGGTAAATTAATTATAGATTTGAAGCTTTCGTGACTGCAAGGATTCATATTCTTAGGTTTTTTCGGTAAAGTCACGTAGGTAAAAAGTTAAAATTAATAAAAATAAAATAAAATATTTTTTTATTTTACTTTTATTAATTTTAATTTTTTACCTACTTGACTTTACCGAAAAAAACCTAAGAATAGGGTAAATTAGCTTACCTTGCCGAGGCCTAGCGGGGCTACAGTTGGAGGGGCGGGGCTACAGCTGGAGGGGCGGGGCTACAGTTGGAGGGGCGGGGCTACAGCCGGAGGGGCGTGGCTACGCCAGAAGGGGGAGGGGCTGTGCAGCTGACGTCACTAACCTGATTGGTGACGACAACCTTGAAAGCGTTTGGATCCACACGACGGCTGCGAGCAGCAGTATCGAGTCTCCCAAACTTCACAAGAGATTGTTTCTTCTCAACGCAAGGTAATAACCGATTTATTTATTTATTAAGGAAAACAAAAAGCTTTGATTTATACCAAAATTACATGTATCAGAATCTTTATTTACGCTGGAGAAATCCGATGAGCTATGAAGCTCTTTTTCGCAGCCGTCCAGTAGGGGCGGGTCAGAAAGTTACAACAACACGCGGTGCAAAAGCAATGATCGGTGTGCAAATTATAGGAAAGATAATAAATCACTCTCAATAAATAAATAAAAACTAAACTAACGTTTTTTTAATGAAAACATCTAGCAAATGATATAGACCGCAATTTGAAATATGCACGGGCACACATATGCACGGGAGGTCTGCGCTTTGCCAGTGGATAGGAACGCCGGAGAGAGTTTGGTTCAGAGACTCGGGGAATTAACCCATCAGTGTGGAGCTTGTAAATGTTATCTCCACGATGTGTTTTTTCTCTCGAGTCTCTGGTTTCATTCCAATACGAAGCAAAACTTTCAATAATGGATTCTAGATTTGAAGCTTTCATGACTGTAAGGATTCATACTCTTAGGTTTTTTTGGTAAAGTCGCGTAGGTAAAAATAAATATAAATTAATAAAAATATATAGAAATAAAATAATAAATCACGACGTTTCGGGCGCAACACAAGCGTCCGTCATCAGGTGGGACAACCACAGCAAGAAACAAATGCTGAAGTGGGCAAAAGAGCTGCTGTAACAAGAGGCTATATAGGTAAGAGACGGGGGAGGAGCCAGGGAGGAGAAATAGAGGAGGAGGTGTGGGGTAGGGGGAACGCTGCTCTAGGCTAGAGCAGCGCTCCCCCTACCCCGTCTCTTACCTATATTATAGTCTCTTGTTACAGCAGCTCTTTTGCCCACTTCAGCATTTGTTTCTTGCTGTGGTTGTCCCACCTGATGACAGACGCTTGTGTTGCTCCCAAAACGTCGTGATTTATTATTTTATTTCTATTATTATTTCTATTATTTGTATTTTATTATTATTTATTTTTATTGTTACCTACGTGACTTTACCGAAAAGACCTAAGAGTCTCATTCATAGAATTTGCTCAAACATCCCAATGCAGCAGCACAATCCTGAGAAAAAGTCAGTGATGCTTTCCTGGGTGAAATAACTGGGATGACGAAGAGGGGAAGAGAAAACTGAAGAGTGGAGATGGTGGACAGATGTATTCATGTCCTGTCTGTACTGCATTCCTATGCCTGTGCTTTAGCTTTATCACGTGTGTATCACACCTACATGGGTGACGCAGTGAGATGAAATTAGACACAAACAAGAGAAAGACATGTAGGGATATATGAGATACAGACAAAATTAAGTCGTAAAAATAGATAAACGAGATACAAATAAGATTTAGAGGTGTAAGGATCCTACATACGAGTTGTAGACAAGAGACATAGCATGAATGAGATATATAGGCAAGAAATAACTAAAAATAGAGTTGACAAAATATCCAAACTTAAGATACCTATTTAGCGATATGAGAGAAGTAGATAAGGGAGAGAAATGTCTAGAAACTTGTGGAATGTATGCAAGCTGGAAATAAAGGCTATCATCAGACATGATCAATTCACTGGTGGATGAAGGCCTGATAAGCCTTTACCATCTCCCAGAAGTCCTTCGATGTAACACTCCAATGTAGTATCTAAAAACGATCTGATTTCATTGCTCCATCTCCACGGATGCCCTCCCTTTGAGTGTATTTAATTTTCACCCAGCAGTGAAAATATTACACCACAGGTCATAGTTTGGCAGAATGTTGTGTGTGATGTGGTAGAGTGTGGCGACTCCCACCTCTATCAATACGTCTCATGGAGCCCATTTCACCATAAGCGATATGAGCAAGCAATTTGATATATGCACAGGCACATATTTGCAGGGAGGTCTGTGCTTTGCCAGTAGATAGGAAAATGGGAGAGATTTTGGTTCAGAGACTCGTGGAATTAATCCATCAGTGTAGAGCTTGTTCGTGTTATACCCACGATGTGCTTTTTCTATGGATTGTCTGGTTTCATCCCAATACGAAGTGAACCTCTCACTAATGGAATTTTCTCAAACATCCCAATGCAGCAGCACCATCCTGATACAAATTCAGTGATGCAGTGACATGAAATTAAACACATGCAAGAGATAGACATGTAGGGATATGATATGAGATGCAGACAAAAATAAGTCGTGAAATTAGATAAACGAGATACAAATAAGATTTAGAGCCTACATATGAGTTGTAGAAAAGATACATAGTATGAATGAGATAAATAGGCACGAAACAAATGAAAAGGGAGTTGACAAAACATACAAACAAGAGATACCTTTTTCTTGCTGTGGTTGTCCCACCTGATGACAATTGCTTGTGTTGCGATTGAAACGTCGTGATCTATTATTTTTATACCTACGTGACTTTACCGAAATAACCAAAGAGTAAGAGATACCTATTTAGCGATATGAGAGAAGTAGATAAGGGAGAGAAATGTCATGAACTTACGGAATGTATGCAAGAAGGAAATAAAGGTTATAATCAAACATGATCAATTCACTGGTGGATGAAGGTCTGATAAGCCTTTACCATCTCCCACAAGTCCTTCGATGCAATGATCCATCTAGTAACTACAAACGAGCTGATTTCATTGATCCATCTCCACGGAGGCCCTCATCTTGGGTGTATTTAATGTTCACCCAGAAGTGAAAATGTTACACCACAGTTCGGAATTTGGCAAGTTGTGTGTGATGTGGTAGAATGTGGCCACTCCCACCTTTATCAATACGTCTCATTAGCGTGAAAGAGCAGGTAGACTACTCGATAGAGATCCCTCCCGTGGAGCCCCTTTCACCATAAGCTATTTGAGCATGCAATTGAAGGGCTGTGCTTGCTTACAATTGATCAGACTGGGTGCAACAATTGCTCAGGACTATTTGAGCACTTATTTCGCCAAATTAATGTCATAGCCCGTTAATAGGCCCTGATTATTTTAAATAATCAAAGTGTTTGTTCAAATAAACTCACAAACCCCCACGTGTGGCCATGAGCAAGTGCCGTCAAATCCACATTTCTCTAGCCAGGACCAGTCTCTCCATTAGGCAACCTCTCTCGACTCATAAAGTGGTTCCTATTTGATCAACCCTAGGGGAATGCTTGGCTGAGCAAACCTCATATTGATTATAAATTAAAACTGATTTTGAGGTAGGCCTTCTGCTGTATCACTCAGAGTAATGATGGGTTAGGAAGCTACTATCGAAACTGTCACTGTACTTATTGATCTTGCTGTTACTGCAACACTCTCTCTTGACCAGATGGCGACTAATCTCCTCAACAATCGTTATACGGTTTTGGAAAAACTAGACGATGGAGGATTTGGCGAGGTGTACAAATGCTGGGACCACAGGGACCACAAGGAGATGGCCTTCAAGAAGACTGACATCACATTAAGGTGAGAGACCAAGTAATGATGTGCTTCACAATCTTCACTGAAAAGTAGCTTCCTGTCAGAGAAACTGACGTGTGCTTACCTAGACAAGACGCAATACGTTTTCTATTTTAATGATGATGCAATTTCCAACATTCTCATAAGTGTTTGTATTTCTTCACGCAGCATCAAGGAAGTGCAAGCATATCGCGAGGCTGTCTTCCTCAAAGTGCTGAGACACAATAGCATCATCCGGTTCGAGGAAGACTTTGTCGTGGGAGATTACCATTATCTCGTGTTGGACTACATCAGGTAATAACACCAAGTCCATTACAACCGTGGCACTTGCAGGATGTATACAAATATAAGCTTGGCAGCTGATTGATCCACATCAGTACACAATCCTTAGCTATGCTACACTGCATTGTTAACAAGTAGCTGCATTAACCATTTCATAGCTGGTTTGTCAATTCTCGGGACCCAGTCATGGCCCAGTGGTAAAAAACTCTGCAGTCAGCACGTATTCAAGTAATTGTTACCCGTCGAATGCCTTACCTCACCCTCAGTGTTCCAGTACTTGCATGTGTGGATGAGCTGGTGCCTTTGTGCTTCATGCTGTTTAACCATGTTGCACTGTGTTCGTTTTCTGTTATCAGCATGGGCAGCCTCTTTGACGTTCTGAAAGCGAACGGAGCATTTATTCTGTCCTCCGTCAAGAGATATGCCCAGTCCCTGATGGAAGTGCTGGCCTTCCTGAAGACGAACGGCATAGTCCACGGGGACCTCAAGCTGGTAAGGGTTTATCATTAATATCTCTTTGAGGAATTAAACAGGTCTAAGGGACGCTCATATGGTGTCATGGATCGCACACTAGACTTGAAACCCAGAGGGAATTGGTTAAATTGATCCTCCGTCTTGGCAATTATAACAGTGGACAGGTTCTCAAATCCCAACCCCACCCACCCACCACCTCTGTACACCCATCAGTATAAACAGGTACGCCACAGTTAATCATGTCACGAGTGGCGGGGTGAAGTGTGGGTACTTCTCCTTCTTCCGAGACATTTGACGCTGTGTAACAGTAGCCCAAAACCATCTAGAGGGGCTCTCTTCAGCTCTCTATGGTGGAGGCCTTTCTAGAAGTAGAGGGGTGAGCAAGTAATTGCAGGGCTGCACCTTCACCGTGATCTTTTAAGCAGATTTAGCAGTGTATGTGCCTCATGCACATACACTGCATGATGCACATACACTGGCCAGTTTAATTCCCATCACAGCAGCTGCCTCATACAGTGGAGCTCTTATCCGTGACAATATTACCCATGACTCCCATTATCCATGGGAACTGTCGAGTCTATAAAACCACCAATGTTCTGTGGCCCTATTTTTCTTTTTATACATAATTATTGAGGTTTGTTTTACCATCCTGCATTGTGGAACAACTCTGTTATTGCTGATGAGAAGAGTCGCTTTGGCAATTCTCATTATAAGCGTCTTGTTTTCATGAACAACTTCATTGCAAGATTTCATATTGGATCATTTTTAGGAGAGTTATTGATCCCCCTGCTTCCCTCTCCATTACAAATGGACATAGATAATGCATAAACACTTATAACGTTAGATGGACAGTGCAAAAATGAACGCCATTTTCTATGCAGACAGTGATCATTTTAACAGATCCTCGTCTGGTTAAATAACATATATATAAAATGCTTCCATTCTTATATTTCTTTCAGGAAAACATCTTGGTGCAAGGTCACCACACGGCAGCTATCCGATTGGCCGACTTCGGAGGAAGTTTTTTTGACAATGAACCTCGTAAGTTTCACTTTATATGCATTTATACATTCCTATAGATCCTGTTATATGGAACAATAATATTTTGCTTTCTATAGCATCGTTCATGCAAATTGCGTAAACGATGATAATGTTAAATTAACATATGTGATATTACAAGAGCTTAACACAGTGCTCAGTGTGAATGGTAGCTCTACACGAGGTATGATTACAACACCTTGCGATCTCCGTTTCACAACAGCGCATTGGGAATGTCCACTTCCGTGTAAAATCACGTCCTTTCACATATCATGCAGGACAGGGCGAGAACACATTGGAGATTCTTGCAGTAAAACTGTGACTCCGATCGTCCACTTAACCCTTTAGAGCTGGTCCATTTATTCTTGGGACCTAGTAATGCCCACCTATGGCGGGACCTGATATTTCAAATGACTGAATTTTCGTTTTTTTGTTGCCAATAATAAAACTGAGAAGGTTGACAATTAATTTCAAGTGTCTGTGCTGCAGAGTGACATAGACTTAAAAATTGCATTAGCTATGAAAGACCTGTACTGTATTCTTATTTTTCTCCAGCGGACCATTTCTTTGGGACGGCCGGATACCAGGCTCCTGAGGTCTTGCTGGCCCTGCCGTTCGGAACAGCAGTTGACATGTGGGCTGCTGGCTGCTTACTGGCCGAGATCTCTGTTGGGAAACGACTCCTGCCAATAACCAGCACGATTCAGGAGGTCGCTGGGATCACAAAGGTAAGATTCGTTTCGAAATTAATTGATTTAACTATTTTATTACGGAAAGTGTTTCATGTTTGATTGGTTGTTGCAGTTCTATGTTTGCTCAGCGGTTGAGTAATTTGCTCGCAATCGCAACGTTGTGAGTTTACATCTGATTGGGGGTTTATTCAGCCCTCCAGTGTCGATAAAATGAGTGCCACTTTTTGGGGAAGTCGACATTGGTTGACATAGAAGTAGATTCGCCGTTGCCGTAGGAATGCAGAGTTTTGCTATTGACTCAGGGCGCAGCCAGGCGATGATCACTGCCTCGGTGATCGTTTTACTTTGAGATAACTTACTGCTTAGTTTTACGTGACTTCAAGTGTTTACTCAATTATGAATAATTGAATCAATAGGATACAAACCATGCATGTAAATACGTAAAGAAACACTCCTCAACTATCCAGTGACATAAGAGCAAATGTATCGCTTATTTTCAGATTCTGGGAACACCACCCTTAAAGATGCTGCACGCTGCACCAGACGGTCATCGGTATTTCCGTGAGTAATGCAAATTTATTTTTAATATGTGATTAGGTGTTATAACATCACTCATCTGGCTGCACAATGACGTGAAAGTTGGGTTGTTTCCCCACGTCCTTCACAGCCTTAATTATACAACACAGCCTTGTACACATGAATAATATTCTAATGCATAACATCGTTTGCGATTGTACCCACTGCAGACTTCTTTGGGCAACTCACCGAGGAATGTCTGCAGGAGACCCCTCAGTGTTGCCCGCTCAAGGAGTTTCTGAAAACAAGAGACCCATTGTTCCTGGACTTCATCAGCTCCATCCTATGGTGAGTATCCCACTCTTTGACTTTCCCTCAACTTTAACAAATTCAAGTCAGTTTCTATATCATAAGGAAATACGCATCCCCTTTGCAAAGTATAGCAAGTCTGCATCTCTCTGCAGCCACGCAGCTGAAGAAAGTGATTTGCCGTGAACCACTCGGAAAGCCCGTTTCCAAATGGAAGCAATGTATTTTCGCGATAACGCGTTGTGTAAGCACACTTTGAGCGAGGACTTACCATACCTAACTTCACTTACCTGCAAACCCTTACTTTGTCAAGTGGATGTCAGTTCATTGCATCACCATAATGTGTAATATGGGTATGTATATT
Organism: Lampetra fluviatilis; assembly: GCF_964198595.1. Lineage (NCBI taxonomy): Eukaryota > Metazoa > Chordata > Hyperoartia > Petromyzontiformes > Petromyzontidae > Lampetra > Lampetra fluviatilis. Next base: position 13,318,755 of record NC_136280.1, read on the forward strand.
TTGCTGATCTTCTCATCGGTACTTGTCTCTTTGTTTTCAGCTGGAACCCAGATGACCGCCTAACTCCGGAAAGTGCTCTCAAGCAACCATGGATGAGTGCAGCTCATCCATTGCCAGTCCGGAAGAGCAGCAGCTCTTCCGGAGTGGCAATTCCCATTTTGGCTCCAAAGGTGTCCAGTGTCATTTCACTTCCACCTCCAGCCGCCATTCCAATCCCCTTCATTCAGCCAAGCACTTACGCCTTCCTGGCTTCTGTCTCTATTGGGTCATTCATCGAAACCATTTTGGAACGGGAGATGCCTACAGCCACTAGCTCAACATCCACCACAAAATGCAGCATTCAGGTGGAAGATTTGAACACTGCTGTGTCTCTTACAGCATCAATTGCTGACTCTCTCCCAGAGTCGGAGATCATAATTAATATGGACATCAAGCCTCAGGATGTTGAGGAATTTCCTATTTCAATTGAGGCAATCGATGAGACGACCCAAAATGGAGCCGAGACGACCCAAAATGAAGCCGAGACGAGCATGGGCTCCATATTGTCTCCGCCTATAAACGCAGACTACACTGTTAACCCTCTCCTGGAGTCCGAGAGCACGGTCAAGGCAGACTTTAAGCCTCACGATGCTGAACAAAAGCAAGCCATGGTGCAGAGTGACATGAACAGTGCAGAAAAAATGCAGATCCCTAAATCCAAATCACTAACCATCCGCAAGAGATTGCGTCGGTTCGGACGTGCTCTTATTGAGTTGGTCTGTGGTTGTGGGAGAAGTGGAGAGGTGGATTAAATGTTTTAATATTGTAAAATATATGGGCAGCCCTCGACTTATAAACAGATTTCATTCCTGGGACCTGTTCATAAGTCGAACGGTTTTATAAGTCGGTCGTCAAAAATGTATTATATTTAAATGCACATAACTCATTGCTATAAATTGTTTTACCGTTTTAAAAAGGGAAACATTGTTAAACTCATAGGAAATATTGTACATTTGCATGTCGGTAAGTATGCTAAACATTTCGAACAGACACATTCACAAATTTCCCTTTTATATATATATAGATAATATTGTATTGTACATAACATACCAAAAAAATGCTGGTAAATAGAAAGAAAAATTAGTTTTAACTTCAATTGCCTTGATACCAGATGACGCTGATGTTGGTTGTGAGTGGGAATTGTTGTATATCTTGTGATAAAAAAACGTAAATATTAAATATAAAAATGTGAACATTTATGTAAAATGTGTTAATATTTGTAATAAAATGTGATTAAACTTGATTTGAAGCTTTCGTGACTGCAGGAATTACTCTGGTTCTATCGGTAAAGCCACGTAGAAAGAAAATAAATTAAATAATAGAATACGTTTCGATTACAACACAAGCAACCGTCATCATGTAGAACTTAACTTGAGAGAGAGACAAAACACAGACACCGAGACACACAGAGAGAGACACAACATAGACACACAGAAACCCAATGCCTCTGTGTCGTGGCCTTAAATAGAGAGAGGGGGGGCAGAGAGATGTGGGTCTCCTGGAGCAGAGGAATTAGCATGTCAATGAGAGAGCTGTGTGGAAATCCACCCCGCAGCGGCAGAGGGAGAGAAAGACCCAGCAAGTCTGGTCAAGACTGGTATATTTTAGAGAGAGTTGTGTGGAAATCCACCCCGAAGCGGCCGGGGGAGAGAAAGAGCGAATGAACCTATGAGAGCCTGGGTAATTTGATTGAGAAATAGGCAGTTTGAGAAAACAAACTCAGCAATTTTTTTGGAAATGTAATGTAATGCAACGCAGACAGTCGGCTAACACACAGTTAACACGTAGCCTGGTTGATTACGTTCTCCGGAGATGGATAAATCAGAAGTTAAGTGTGAAATTTGACATTGACACAGAGAGAGAAGACAAACTTATATCCTCCCCGTAGAGGTGGTTCAAACTTGATTTGAAGCTTTCCAGGAGACTTGCGACGTAACTTAGAGGCAACACTTTATTTATAACAATGTAACACGATACCCCCTTTACCCCGCTCATTAAGGAGGTACAGCCTCCGGGCTAACGTGCCCTATATCACTTGGGGTAATATAGAGCCCTCTGGCTAGGGGTGACCTAGGGGAGACTGACTGACCCGACCCAGCCAAGGTACGGGTCCTGACCACTGGTCCACGTCGGGTACCGGGGTTCCAGAGTCCTAGCAGAGCTGGTCTTCAGTCTTCGTAGCACTCCCCCGAGCCGACCTGAGAGCCGCCTTTTATACACATCCCGGGGACTCTCCGCCCCCGGTACCGCCCCCTTTCTGGAACCTTCCAGGGGGTCCTGGAAAGCCCCCCCCCATCCCCTCACCTGGGGGGAACCCAGCCTATCTGTGGTCCTCTCTCTCTATCCCCTTGTACAGGCTGGCACCCCCTACAGACCCCTGGCCGTAACTGCAAGTAAGTGTACAGGCGGTGTGTGCATACTTATTTCCGATACTACATCACCCGCCCCCCCCCGTAGCACACAGCCAACTCGGCAGTCAATAACAACAATAAAAAATATACTTGCAAGAACGAAACCGAGTACGTGTGCCTCAATAACACAACAACAAGAACACGAACAGAACACCCCCCAATAAATAACCCAAACCCACCTGTACAAATTTTCACTATGGACACAAATATACACAACACGCAAACCGGCCGAGAAGAGCAGACGCCGAATGAGCAGGGCAGCGTTCATGAAAAAGTTTTAGATTTCGACCGGGTCCTGGTCGACGGTCCATCGTAAGCAGCGGGTGGAAGACGTGGCCCTGGGGTCGCATGAAGCGGAGGATGGCGGCCTTGAAGAGACGTGTCAGCAGGGCGAGAGGTGCCCCCTGTGGCTGATTTGCCCAGTTGTGGTTCTTCGCATCTCCGAGTAGTTCTCTCTTCAAGAGTGAGCTATTAAGATATTACTGTTCAATTAGATCCTCGAGTTTAGGGAGTTAATATAATCAGCATGGTCACCAATGACTGCGAAAAAATAAACATTAAATGTGGATAAACCCTTTTCGATTTGTGTTTATATCACTGTTAAATGAAAATATAGAGGTTATATTTTGATTTAAAGCTTTCGTGACTGCAGGGATTCATCTTCTTGGTTCTTTCGGTAAAGTCACGTAGAAGGGAAGTAATAAAATAATAAAAATAAAACATAATAAAATTATTCTCACGACGTTTCGGCCACAACGCAAGCAGCCGTCCTCAAGTGAAAACCAGGTCCGTCGAGGCGACAGAGTCTGAATGAAACAGCACACGAGCTTGGAGCATACATATAAGCTGGGCGCCTTGACAAAGGAATTTGCATATCAAGAGGAATTTAGCATATTTATGGGAAATGCAGGAATGTGATTAGTACTACATATGCATGTGAATTATGCAGTATTAACAGCATCAAAGGGAGCTGCAGTTGCTGCTGCTGCTGCAGTTGCTGCTGCTGCAGTTGCTGCTGCTGCTGCAGTTGCTGCTGCTGCTGCAGTTGCTGCTGCTGCTGCAGTTGCTGCTGCTGCTGCAGTTGCTGCTGCTGCTGCAGTTGCTGCTGCTGCTGCAGTTGCTGCTGCTGCTGCAGTTGCTGCTGCTGCTGCAGTTGCTGCTGCTGCTGCAGTTGCTGCTGCTGCTGCAGTTGCTACTGCTGCTGCAGTTGCTGCCTTATCCATTTTAATATAACACTATGTATTATTCTACCCACCCTAATGTGTATCACACTGCTATATATTTACTATACAATTACGACACCATACATTACTCTGCACACTGCACCATGCCAGTGAGTGGAATGCGGTCTGAAAGTCACCGTAAACGTGAACACAATCAGTTAAGATCCGAAATGGTTTATTACGTCCTTCCAATTATTGCTAAGCCAGAATTCATCTTCTCGGTTGAAATTGTCTCTGTGTTTGTATATGTGGATCGCCTCATGAACGAATCTCTCATGATAGCCAGATGGCTTGCAGAGAACCTCTGTCTTTGAGAAGTCAATGTCATGTGAGCCCACTGAATTGTAACAGTGATCTGCCACGGCTGAGGTGTTTGTCCTACCGTGTTTCAGGTCTGCTTTATGTTCACGGATGCGGTCCATGTCGTTTGGTTTCTCCATGCTTACCTAAAACCGGATTCCCACCACCATCCATCCCAGAAGAATTCCCTCATCAAGACTCTATACCATAGAGCCCAATGCATTTCCGACCAGGAACACATTGGCAGTGAACTCAAACACGTACGCCAAGCTCTTAAGGCTAATGGTTACTCCGACTACACAATCCGCAAGGCCATCACTCCAACCATCAAGAAGGATCCTGTTGAGGAGCCTTTCAAGACCATCACCTTACCCTACATTGCTGGGGTCACAAAAAAGATCTCCAAAATCCTGATTAAACACAAGATCCAGGTCCGATTCAACACAGTACATAAAATCCGTGATCTGGTCCCGTCTGTAAAAGATGTGGTTCCAGACATACAGTACCCTGGCGTCTACAAACTAAGTTGCCTCTCTGGTAGCAGTTAAATTGGAGAAACCAAACGACATGTCTCAGACGGCATCCGTGAACATAAAGCAGACCTGAAACACGGTAAGACAAACACCTCAGCCGTGGCAGATCACTGTTACAATTCAGTGGGCTCACATGACATTGACTTCTCCAAGACAGAGGTTCTCTGCAAGCCATCTGGCTATCATGAGAGATTCTTTCATGAGGCGATCCACATATACAAACACAGAGACAATTTCAACCGAGAAGATGGATTCTGGCTTAGCAATCATTGGAAGAACGTAATAAACCATTTTGGATCTTAACTGATTGTGTTCACGTTTACGGTGACTTTCAGACCGCGTTCCACTCACTGGCATGGTGCAGTGTGCAGAGTAATGCATGGTGTCGTAATTGTATAGTAAATATATAGCAGTGTGATACACATTAGGGTAGGTAGAATAATACATAGTGTTATATTAAAATGGATAAGGCAGCAACTGCAGCAGCAACTGCAGCAGCAGCAGCAGCAACTGCAGCAGCAGCAGCAACTGCAGCAGCAGCAACTGCAGCAGCAGCAGCAACTGCAGCAGCAGCAGCAACTGCAGCAGCAGCAACTGCAGCAGCAGCAATTGCAGCAGCAGCAACTGCAGCAGCAGCAACTGCAGCTCCCTTTGATGCTGTTAATCCTGCATAATGCACATGCATATGCATTACTAATCACATTCCTGCATTTCCCATAAATATGCTAAATTCCTCTTGATATGCAAATTCCTTTGTCAAGGCGCCCAGCTTATATATATGCTCCAAGCTCGTGTGCTGTTTCATTCAGACTCTGTCGCCTCGACGGACCTGGTTTTCATCTGAGGACGGCTGCTAGCGTTGTGGCCGAAACGTCGTGAGAATAATTTTATTGTTTTATTTTTATTATTTTATTACTTCCCTTCTACGTGACTTTACCGAAAGAACCAAGAAGATATAGAGGTTATGTGCACCTGTATCAAACTTGTGATATTACAGTCACGTCTGATTTGCGTACCAAAGTCAAATAGCTCGAATTGTTAGTTGTGCAATATTCCTTAAGGATCCTGTACTTATTCTCTGTAATGTTAACGTATTTGTTTTTGTTGTTGCTGTGCTTGCGCACTGCTCTATGGATCTCCCTTGGAAATTAGCCAGGAAACTGGCTAAACGGGATGATCATTATTCAAGGAAATTCTGAACAAATTTTGACATCTTCCACAGCTATTCTCTGACACAACAGAGTACACTGCTCTCTGTGAGAGTACATTAATTTTATGACGTGATAAAGATAAAAGCAAGTGGAATATAACTGGTATGAAAAACAAAACTCTATTATTGACAAGTAAACGCCTTCTTGGTTCTTTCGGTAAAGTCACGTAGAAGGGAAGTAATAAAATAATAAAAATAAAACATAATAAAACAATTCTCACGACGTTTCGGCCACAACGCAAGCAGCCGTCCTCAGGTGAAAACCAGGTCTGTCGGGGCGACAGCGTCTGAATGAAACAGCACACGTGCTTGGAGCATATATATATATATAAGCTGGGTTGGAAGGGGAGAAAAGGGCGCCTTGACAAAAGAACATGCATATCAAGAGGAATTTAGCATATTTGTAATGCGGGCGTAAACGGCCTCGCAGATATGACGTCACGGGGGGAGGGGTTAGGTCACGTGAGAGAGAGGGGTGAGGTCTTAAGGGAGAGAACCGGAAGAAACGGGAGAGAGTATGGGAATAGAGACAGAGAGAGGCCACGCAGGGCAAAGAGTGGAGAGTGGCGAGATCGCCACACAGTGAGACTCGGCACCGTCGGCCAGCGGTGACCGAGCACGGAGGAACGGGGAGCAGCGGTGGAGCTGCAGTGAGAGCAGCCGGAGGACTGCACAAAGGGAAGCTGCAGCGGAGCTGCATCGGAGTGGAGAAAGGCTACGGGAGCGACGGCAGCTGTCGAGCAGCCAAGCGGGGAGGCTCTGAACGAGGGCCGTGTGGGACAAGTGTAAAGAACCCAATAAAGGACAACGGAGACAGACCCAGTGAAATAGTGCTTTATTACACTGGTGTCAGAAGTGAAACGGAATGTCAAAACAGCTCAGAAGAAATAATATTCCTGCGCCATCATCTGCTACATCATCCGACGACGACGACCTTCCTCAGGCGGTGGACCTGCCTGTGATGGAGGAGGAGGTCCGTGCGGGAACGAGTACGGGTCCGGGAGTCCAAGATGTCGCCGCGTTGGTGGACCCGTCTGCGCCGGAGGACGCGGACTTACGATGGAGACAGATGGCGGCACAGCTGGAGACCTTGAAAATTGTGCTGGCGCAATTGTGCGAGCTCGTCACGCCGAGGACGGCGTTGGGGAGGGCCGATAGTGGTCTGCAGGCCGCCGCCTTGCCTGCGCTGTCGGCGCCATCTGCCACGCGGCACGAAGACGCCATCTTGGGCGTGGCAGGGGAAGATCGGCGGGAAGCCGCCATCTTGCGCTCTCCGCGGCGGGAGGCTGCCATCTTGGACACGTTGCGATGCGACGCCATTTTGAATATGCCGCGTGATGAGTCATCGGCTGAGGACGGCGCAACAAGGAGTCGCAGTCGTCATCTCACAACCGTTAAAGAATTCTCCATCGGTGGCGATTGGAGTGCTTTCGCCTGCAGATTTTTGGCGGCGGTACGCTCTGCAAGGTGGACTGACGCTGAGGCATTGGAGGTTCTACCGACTCTTCTCGACGACGAGTCGGTGAGATTCTTCCGTTCTATAAAGGCCGAGAAGAAGAAAACGTTGAGAGGAGTTTTCGACGAGATGGCAGATGCATACGAGCCACCGGATGATGCTCATCACCGGTTTGTTCAACGCCAGCGAGCACCCGAGGAGTCGCCGGTGGCATACAGAGGTGCTGTCTTGGAGTTGGCCATGGCCGCATACCCGGAGACGGAGCCTGACCTGCTCGAACCTCTCATTTTGGGAAAAATGCTCTAGTTGTCCCGGGATTTGGGGATCCCTATGCCGGTGTGTGGCCACGAAAAGCTGACATCCCGGGCAGCCGCTAAATGTCTGGATGCCCAGTTCAACCTGCGCCGTTGGAAGCAAGTCACGGCGTGGACGGGGGGGCCCATCGTCGAAGGAGGTGCCGTGGGTTGGGATCCCAAGAAGGCGGTGTACGTTCCTGATGGGGGGGGCCCGCAGGAGCTGACAGCCGCCTCTGCTCAGTGGTTGGCCCGCAGTAGGCCGGGGCCGCGATCTGCGCCGCCGACACGGGAGCGTCAGGACGGGGGGCCTGCGGTGTGGCGCAACGACATCGACTGCTTCCGCTGCGGTCGTAAGGGCCATTACGCCAGGGACTGCTGGGCCCGTGTCCCAGGTCCGCCCCAGCAGGAGGCCTCGACAGCAGACGCGCCGCGGAAGGATCCTCCAGGACAGGCAAGTCGGTGCGCACCAGACACCCGGCAAGGCTTGACACCTCACTCATCACCGTTGTCGTGCGATCCGGGTGTTGTTAATAACGAGAGGCCATCGACTGGGCCATGTCGCTCGGTAACGCAGTGGCGTAAATTGGCACGGCGGGTCGTCGCGGCGCTACTGGTTCGTCCACTGTACCTGGTTCTATACAGGGGGTTGACGTGCGTATTTTAGTGGATTCCGGAGCGTCCGCGACCATTATATCGGATGTAATTTTCCATCTGTTGGGCATCCCTCCAGAGGCCGTGCGTCCGGTTTACGATTCCTGTGTCGCTGCGAACGGGGGTAGCATGGGCATTGTGGGCCAGGTGGACGCCAATATATCTATCGGGGGAGTGTCGGCCTTGGGAATTGTGTTAATTTCGAGGTCCCTTGCAGTTCCTTGTTTGTTGGGAACTGATTTTCTGGCCAAGATGCCCATTCTAATTAGAATTAATGAAAACTGCATTGAATTACCGGGGGGTCGTAAAATTACATTTCTGCCGTCGCCCTGGGGGCGACCTGCTCCGGTCGGCCAAGTGCAGGCGCTGTCCGAGGTATCTGTGGACATTCCACCTGGCTCACAGATGCTTATCCCCTTGCGATATCGGAAACCTGTGCCTGGTCGTCAAGGTGCAATTGGGGTTTTGTTGTCGCCGTCCGCCACCATAACGGGCGGATCGGCGCTCGTCGGGGCGCAAACTATTGTTCGGCCGGACCAGCAGCCATTTCTGCAGGTGCTTAATGGAAGTACCGAAAATGTGTGTGTGCCGGCTGGTACGGTTGTGGCACATGCCGCTACGGCGTTTACGGCACAGGATTATCTGGGCAGCCAGGTCATGGTTGGTGGTGTTTCGGGCCCTGGGGCCGCAGATAATCGCTGGATCGCCGAATTGTGTGGGGAAAATCCTTCCCTTTCCGGGGAACAATGTTGCGCGCTTTGTAAGTTATTGTTGAGTTATTCTGACGTGTTTAGCTCCAATGATTTGGACTTGGGACGCACCTCATTGCTTTCCCATCATATTGACACAGGGGACGCTGCCCCTATTCGGTTAAACTCGCATCGGATGAGTCCGGCGGAGCAAAGATCATGTTCGAGGGGCAGTGGATGACATGTTGGCTGCGGACATAATATCTCCATCTAACAGCCCATGGGGCGCACCTGTTGTTTTGGTTAAAAAGAAAGACGGCAAATTGCGATTTTGTGTAGATTTTCGGAAATTAAATAAAGTGTCCGTGGCAGATGCGTACCCCCTGCCGCGTATGGACGACTCCCTCGATGCCTTGTCGGGGACGAAGTTCTTTTCAACGCTAGATCTCTCTTCGGGATTCTGGCAGCTTCCCCTTGACGAGCCCTTGCGGGAAAAGACTGCTTTCCGTACGCCGCAGGGGTTATTTCAATTTAATTGTCTTCCGATGGGGTTGAATGCTGCCCCTGCCACATTTCAAAGGTTGATGGAGCTGGTATTAACGGGGTTGCAGTGGGAGACATGTCTGATATATTTAGACGATATTATCGTCTTCAGCCGCACATTTGACGAGCATTTACTGAGGTTGGAGGCTGTGTTCGCCAGGATGCGTTCCGCTAATTTGAAATTCAAGCCTAAGAAATGTCACCTACTGCAACGGTCCGTGCGCTATTTGGGGCATATCGTTAGTGCAGTCGGGGTGGCCACGGATCCGGACAAGACAGCGTGCGTCCGTGACTGGCCAACCCCGGCCACGGTGGGGGATGTGCGTCGGTTTTTGGGGTTTGCCTCATTATCGCAGATTTGTTCCGAATTTTGCGACGATCGCGAGGCCCTTGCACCTCCTTACGGGTAAAGGACGGAAATTTGCTTGGGGACCGCCAGAAGAAGCGGCGTTTCAAGGCCTGCGCGATCGGTTGGCTACGGCGCCGACGTTGGATTATCCAGATTTTGATCACCCCTTCATTCTGGATATGGACGCGAGTGACACGGGCATGGGGCCGTGTTGTCTCAGTCCAAAGGTGGTGTGGAGCGCGTGGTGGCGTACGGTAGCCGGGTTTTGTCTCCCGCAGAAACCCGCTACTGCGTCACTCGCAGGGAACTTGTGGCTATTGTTTACTTTCTCCGCCAATTTCGACCGTATCTCTACGGTCGTTCGTTTATTGTACGCACGGATCATGCGGCCTTGCAGTATGCTCTCAAGATGGACCAACCATCCGGCCAGCTGGCGCGGTGGTTGGACATGCTGCAAGAATTTTCCTTTCAAATTCACCATCGGAAGGGAGTGCGTCACGCGAATGCGGACGCGCTTTCTAGGTTGCCGCAGCGATCCCCTTGCGCGTGCGCGTCTGGGACGCATAGATGTGCGCCGATCCAGCATCCCCCTCAGCCTGTTGCGTTGGTGGTCGAGGTGCCTGAAGCTCCAATGGAGCCGGGACCGGCTGATGGGATTTTGAATCTTCCAAGGGCTGTGTGGATTCGGGAACAAATGCTGGACGATTCATTGTTGACCTTACGGAATCGGCCTGCGAAGCAGAAACCGCTCTCCGCGATGGTCTGCTGATGTGGAGGGAAGGGTTACAGGAACGCTGGCGTCTGGTTGTACCGGCATCCTTGCGGTACGAATTGATTAGGACTCTGCATTGCGACACGCTCTTACATCTGGGGGTGCAGAAGACCCTATTGACGTTGCAGCGAGATTACTTTTGGCACGGCATGACAACAGATGTCGTCGATCACGTTCGCGCGTGTCCCGATTGTGCCCGGCGGAAGCCACCTAAACCCCCATATGTGCCGCCGATACAGTCTATTCAGGTGTCTCGAGTTAATTAATTGGTGGCGTTAGATATTTTGGGACCCTTCCCGCCATCCGCTAAAGGTAATTAATACTTGCTGGTTGGGGTGGAGTACCTCTCCCACTGGCCGATGGCCTGGCCGTTACCCGACCAGTCAGCGGCGTCCATTACAGACGCCTTTCTATTTGGGTACGTTATGGACAAGGGGGCGCCGGAGAGGCTCCTCACAGATCAAGGCCGGAATTTTTCTTCTAAATTGTTGGGGGAAGTGTGCGCGGCTCTTGGAACTAAAAAGATACGGACATCTCCCTACCACCCACAAACAGATGGTATGGTCGAACGGCTAAATCGGACTTTGTCCGCCATGCTGTGTCACACGGTGAGTGAAAAACAATCAGATTGGGATTTGCATATCCCTGGGGTACTTTCGGCATACCGGATGACGCCGCATGTGGCTACAGGATATTCGCCGTTTTTCCTTATGTACGGTCGCGAAAACGTGCCGCCGATGGATGTGCAGTTGGGAACAGGAGTGAGAGGACCTGCTAAGCCTCTTCCTGATTACATTCAGGATACCGTTCGCCGTGTTACTGAGGCGCGGGAAGGGGCCCGCATGGCTACGGCCAAAGCCCAGGCCCGGAACGAACGCGTGCTCGACGCTCTAAGGGGGAGTGGCCCTGGAAGGTGGGGGACATGGCCTGGCTCCATTGCCCACAGGTGCAGCCAGGTACCTCTCCTAAATTACATAAACCATGGCAAGGGCCGGTTCGCCTCATCGAGGTTCCCAACCCACAGTCTGCACGTGTTCGGTTTGGATCTCGGCGTTGGTTCGTTCACACGTCTCGCTTGAAACCATATGTGGCCCCTCGAACTGATGCGTCATCTCCTGATGTTGCCTTGCCGGGGTCTGTTGCTGCCGACTCACCCTTGCCTGTGCCTGTTGACCCTGCAAGAGCGCCTGTCGTGCCTTTTACAGACAAGCCGGCCGTGACACTGCAGGAGACAGGGGACTCTGCTCGGGGTGTGCCTACCACGGCTGCGGGGACTCCGAGCCCCGCCGCCCTTCCGACCCCGCCGCAGACACGATTGCGGGACACCCCCGACTCTGGGCCTTCAGGGATACGGGACCGGGACGTTGGCGGGCCTCCAATAGCGACAGGAGGACTTCATCCTGTCGCTCTTAAAACCCCGTCACGTTCCCGGTCTGCAGGAGGGCCGCCGCCCGTCCGGGACGGACCGGCGACCCGCACGCAGTCGAAGTCCCTTACATTTCGTTGATTTTTACTGTTGTATTCTTGTTGTTATTGTTATATTTATTGTATGCTTCGTTGTCCTTGCATGTGTGATGGTTGTGTTTCGCTCGCATTACTTGTTGTTGTTGTTGTTCAGCCGAGGTCGGCTGGAATTTTCTCTACGGGGGAGGGTGGTGTAATGCGGGCGTAAACGGCCTCGCAGATATGACGTCACGGGGGGAGGGGTTAGGTCACGTGAGAGAGAGGGGTGAGGTCTTAAGGGAGAGAACCGGAAGAAACGGGAGAGAGTATGGGAATAGAGACAGAGAGAGGCCACGCAGGGCAAAGAGTGGAGAGTGGCGAGATCGCCACACAGTGAGACTCGGCACCGTCGGCCAGCGGTGACCGAGCACGGAGGAACAGGGAGCAGCGGTGGAGCTGCAGTGAGAGCAGCCGGAGGACTGCACAAAGGGAAGCTGCAGCGGAGCTGCATCGGAGTGGAGAAAGGCTACGGGAGCGACGGCAGCTGTCGAGCTGCCAAGCGGGGAGGCTCTGAGCGAGGGCCGTGTGGGACAAGTGTAAAAAACCCAATAAAGGACAACGGAGACAGACCCAGTGAAAGAGTCCTTTATTACATATTTATGGGAAATGCAGGTATGTGATTAGTACTACTTATGACCGTGCATTATGCAGGATTAGCAGCATCAAAGGGAAGGGATATGGGAAATGCAGGTATGTGATTAGTACTACGTATGCCCGTGCATTATGCAGGATTAGCAGCATCAAAGGGAGGGGATATGGGAAATGCAGGTATGTGAATAGTACTACTTATGCCCGTGCATTATGCAGGATTAGCAGCATCAAAGGGGGTCGAGGTGTGCATTTTGGTGGACTCAGGTGCGTCCGCGACCATTATCTCAGACGTAATTTTTTATCTCTTAGGCATTCCGCCAGGAAGGGTGCGACCGGTTTATGACTCTTGCATAGCGGCGAACGGGGGAAGTATGGGCATTGTGGGCCAGGTGGATGCCAACATATCGATCGGGGGGGTGTCGGCTTCAGGAACCGTGTTGATTTCCAGGTCCCTCGCGGTGCCCTGTTTGTTGGGGACCGATATCCTGGCAAAAATGCCCATTCAAATAAGGGTGAATCAAAATGGCATTGAATTGCCGGGGGGTAGGAATATTTCGTTCTTGCCGTCGCCCTGGGGCCAATCTGCCCCTGTCTGCCAGGTGCAGGTGCTGTCCAAGGTATCTGTTGATATTCCACCTGGTTCGCAGATGCTTATTCTGTTGAGGTATCGGAAACCAGTGCTTGGCGTTGAGGGAGCGGCGGGTGTTTTGTTATCGCCGTCCACGGCTATAACGGCCGGCTTGGCGCTGGTCGGGGCACAGACGATTGTCCGGCCGGGTCAGCCACCGTTTTTACAAGTGCTGAATGGGAGTGTGGATAATGTTAGCATACCGGCCGGAACGGTTTTGGCTCACGCCACGACTGCTTTCACGGCCCATGATGACCTGGGCTGCCGGGACCTGGTAGGGGGGGTTTCGGGCCCCAAGGGGCAGGATGATCGCTGGGTTGCCGAGTGGGGAACAACGGTCTGCGCTTCGCGCGCTGTTGCTAAGCTATTCCGACGTTTTCAGCTCGGATGATTTTGACTTGGGACGCACCTCCTTGCTTTCCCACCACATTGATACGGGGGATGCCGCTCCAATTCGGATGAACCCGCATCGGTTGAGCCCGACGGAGCGGGATCATGTTCGTGGCGCAGTGGAGGACATGCTGGCTGCTGACATAATTTCCCCGTCTAACAGTCCGTGGGGCGCGCCGGTGGTCCTTGTGAAGATAAAGGATGGGAAATTGCGGTTTTGTGTCGATTTTCGCAAATTAAACAAAGTGTCCGTGGCAGACGCGTACCCCCTGCCGCGTATGGATGATTCCCTCGATGCCTTGTCCGGGGCGAAATTTTTTTCTACGCTTGATCTCTCCTCGAGATTCTGGCAGCTTCCCCTGGATGAGTCCTCGAGGGAAAAGACGGCTTTCCGTACGCCGCAGGGCTTATTTCAGTTTAATTGTCTTCCTATGGGCTTGAATGCTGCCCCCGCCACTTTTCAGCGGTTGATGGAGCTGGTGTTACCGGGTCTGCAGTGGGAGACATGTTTGATATATTTAGACGATGTTATCGTCTTTAGCCGCACGTTTGATGAACATCTACAGAGATTTGAAGCGGTGTTTGCTAGGATGCGCTCCGCCAATTTGAAATTTAAACCCAAAAAGTGTCACCTACTGCAACGATCCGTGCGCTACTTGGGACACATAGTCAATGCGGACGGGGTGGCCACGGACCCGGAGAAGACGGCGTGCGTTCGCAACTGGCCAACCCCGGCCTCAGCAGGGGACGTACGTCGCTTCCTTGGGTTCGCTTCATATTATCGCAGGTTCGTTCCGAACTTTGCTACGATTGCTAGGCCCCTGCACCTCCTTACGGGGAAGGGTCGGAGGTTCAGTTGGGGCCCGCCGGAGGAAGCAGCGTTTGAAGGCCTACGCAATCGTTTGGCGACGGCGCTGACATTGGACTATCCGGATTTTGATCGCCCTTTTATTCTGGATACGGATGCTAGTGACACTGGGATCGGGGCCGTTCTGCCACAGTCCAAGGGCGGCGTGGAACGCGTGGTAGCCTACGGTAGCCGCGTGCTGTCTCCGGCAGAGACCCGCTACTGCGTTACTCGCCGCGAACTACTGGCTATTGTCTACTTTCTCCGCCAATATCGGCCGTATCTATACGGCCGTTCATTTATTGTGCACACGGACCATGCGGTTTTGCAATATGCCCTGAGAGTTGACCAACCATCTGGCCAACTGGCACGATGGTTGGAAACCCTGCAGCAATTTTCCTTCGAAATTCAGTATGGGAAGGGGTCGCGTCACGCGAACGCCGACGCGCTCTCCAGATTGCCGCAGGGGTCCCCTTGCGCTTGCGCTTCGGGTACGAATAGGTGTACGCCGGTTCTGCAACCCCCTCGGCCTGTCGTGTCAGCTGTCGAGGGGCCCGAGGCTCCCGTGTGCTCAGGACCGGCCGATGGGGTTCTGAACCTGCCGCGCTCGGTATGGATTCACGAGCAATTGCTTGATGACTCACTGGGGGCCTTGCGGAGTCGGGCTGCGAAGGGTACGGGGGGACTGCTGTCCAGTGGGACGCCGGGAGCCGCTCTCCGGGATGGGTTGCTGATGTGGAGGGAGGGGTTGCACGATCACGGGCGTCTGGTTGTACCGTCGTCGTTACGGTACGAATTGGTTCGGACTCTGCACTCCGACACTCTATTACATCTCGGGGTGCAGAAGACCTTGTTGACGTTGCAGCGAGACTACTTCTGGCACGGCATGACGACGGATGTCGTCGGACACATTCGGCCGCGAGAATGTGCCGCCGGTGGACGTACAGCTGGGTACGGGGGTGAAGGGTCCTGTTAAGCCTCTCCCCGAGTACATTCAAGACACTGTTCGACGCATCACCTAGGCACGGGAGGGGGCCCGATTGGCTACTGCCAAGACCCAGGCCCGGAACGAACGCTGCGCTCGGCGCTCGAATGGGAAATGCCCCTGGCGAGTGGGGGACATGGCCTGGCTGCACTGCCCGCAGGTGCGGGCGGGGACCTCCCCTAAGCTGCACAAACCATGGCAGGGGCCGGTTAAGCTTATTGAGGTTCCTAACCCGCAGTCCGCGCGTGTTCGGTTCGGATCGCGGTGCTGGTACGTCCATACGTCTCGGTTGAAACCCGACGTGGCCCCGCTGACGGATGCGTCATCTCCTGATGTTGCCTTGCCGGTGTCTGTTGCATCCGACGCACCTCTGCCTTTGCATGTTAACCCTGCAAGCGCGCCTGTCGTGCCTTCTACAGACGAACCGGCCATGACACAGGCGGATGCTGCGAATCCTGCTCTGGGTGGGCCTACCACGGCGACGGGGACACTTGACCCCGCTGCCCCTCCAACTCCACCAAAGACACGGTTGCGGGAGACCCAGGACTCGGGTCTCTCTGGGGAACGGGACCTTGGCGTTGACGGGCCTCCAACAGCGGCGGGCGGTTCTAATCCCGTCGCTCTTAAAACCCCGTTGCGTTCTCGGCCTGTGGGGGGGCCGCCGCCCGTTTGGGACGGGCCGGCGACCCGCACGCGTTCCAAATCCCTTTCCTTTCGTTGATTGTTTTCCTTGTTCTTGTTGTTCTTTGTTATCGTCTTGTTATAATCTCCGTTGTCCGGTGATGCCCGATGATTGAAAGTTGCTCGCATTATTTTGTTCTGTTGCAGCCGGGGACGGCTGGGTTTTTCATCGGGGGGGGGGGGGGGTCATGTAATGCGAGCAAGGATTGAGGGGGGCGGAGTCTGGGTCACGTGAGGAGAGGGAGGAGTTAGGGTCACTGGGGGAGAGGATTTAGGGAGAGAACCGGAAGGGATCGGGGAGTTAAGAAGGAGTAAAACGGGAGGCCACGCTGGGAAGTACTGGGAGGGTGGCGCGATCGCCACGTGTTGGGAGACCTCGGCACCGTCGGCCATCGGTGTCCGGGCGCAGGGGGGCTAGCGGGCTGTGGAAGGCTGGCCGTGAGCGAGGAGGAGCGGAGCAGCAGTGTGGCTGCAGAGCGGAGCAGCAGGGTGGCTGCAGAGCGGAGCAGCAGTGTGGCTGCAGAGCGGAGCAGCAGGGTGGCTGCAGGGCGGAGCAGCAGT
Organism: Lampetra fluviatilis; assembly: GCF_964198595.1. NCBI lineage: Eukaryota > Metazoa > Chordata > Hyperoartia > Petromyzontiformes > Petromyzontidae > Lampetra > Lampetra fluviatilis. The sequence goes on from NC_136280.1 coordinate 13,335,413, forward strand.
GTGGCTGCGGAGTGCTCGACGGAGGAGACGCGGGCCTGAGCGAGGACGCCATGGGAGCGAGATTTACACGAACCCAAATAAAGGACAACGGAGATCGACACTGTGGAAGAGTCCTTTATTACATATGCTCCAAGCACGTGTGCTGTTTCATTCAGACGCTGTCGCCTCGACAGACCTGGTTTTCACCTGAGGACGGCTGGGTGCGTTATGGCCGAAACGTCGTGAGAATTGTTTTATTATGTTTTATTTTTATTATTTTATTACTTCCCTTCTACGTGACTTTACCAAAAGAACCAAGAAGATGAATCCCTGCAGTCACGAAAGCTTTAAATCGAAAAGTACACGCCTCTTTTTCTATGTCGGTCTTTGATCCATCTATTCCTATTTGTCTGTCGCCTCCCCGTGCCTCTTTGCGCACTTTGATCTCACATTGGATAAATAAAGTTATCTACGTCATATAGAAATGTAAGGAGTTGGGCAGTGCTAAATTGGTTAGTTCACTTCGCAATTAATTTGGTGACCTTGGTTCGATTTCTGGCCATGGCTGACATCAGAGGCAAGCGGTTATCTGAACTGGTCTTTGGGAACCCTTTCTCAATCTGCATTGACCAGCGAGGTGAAGTATAGTGATCTAGGGCCGACATAGCGTGGGGAGGTCTTCATACAACAGTGGATTTCCAAATGGATCTTAATTAGTTTATTTTGTTAAAGCATTCCTGTACAAGTCTGTGATCATGCATTTGTAATATGTAAAATATACAAATGCTGGTTAACATACCTGCATATGCACAGGTACACGTACACCAATGTAATTGTGGTACAATCGGTGTATGCAGGTGAAAACAAATAACAAAATACTGACATCAATGTGTAGTTGCATGGAAAAATTAATTTAGCAGTATAGCGCTAGCTGCTGGCGGTGAAGGGGATACACAAGAGGGGGATATCTGGGGGAAAGGTTACAGAAGGGGCACAGGGGGAAGCCCCGGGAACCCGCTGGTAGGTTCTAGACAGGGGGCGTGGCCGGGGCAGAGCGAGGCCACGCTGGGAGCATAAAAGGGGGCCCTGAGCAAGAGCTCGGGGCTGTCATTTGGAGTGGGATACCCGTCGTGCTGTTGAAGATCGTCGCCATGGTCGCTGTCGTCTTCACTCGATATTGCGCTGCTAGACAGTAGTTGGCAGTCTCGGTTCAGCACTGTCAGTGTTTGATGGCTAGTGTTGTGTATAGGCTAGCAACCGACAGAGTTGTGTATAAGCGAGCGACAGAAGAGTGTGGACCAGTGTAGGGTGTGTATTGTGCAAAGGGTGCTCGGTTAAATAAAAGAAATGCCTCCAAGTCTAAGCATCTACGAGTTAAGTCACTACAAATGAATTAGCTTAGCATGGTTGGCATGGGTCCTGATATTTGAAAGCTCTGAATGCGGGCAGCCTGTTCTACGAACGACACATACATATAAAACGATCACCACCTACACAACACCACCAATACAAGAAACACAAAACCGAATACATCACCACAGCACTCGTTCCACAATTAGACCACCACGAACAAGACCAGCACACCACCACCGAATGAACACCACCAAGCCTCAAATGCCCCGAATACAAGAAAACCACCACAACACAACAGAACCACAAACAGCAACACAGAGACACGTGAAAATCAACTCGAGATTATCATAACAGATCACTGTCAGGAAGTAACTCTGATACAAGCCAATTTTGTTTGAGTTATCATTTTATTTCATGTTGCACAAATGATTCCGTGTAGCCAACTTACCGGATACTTTACAAGGGAAGGTCCGTGGTACGTAAACACAGCAACATCATCAGTATCGCAGAGAACGAGTTCAGGGTGCTTAATGAATATTGCACAGCAGACGAGGTAGTAACAAAGTTTGAGTGACCATAACAGTACTGGGTTATTTGCCACGTACAGGACAGCCACCAGCAAGAGAACCTGCAGCACCAGTTAGAGAGCTCACGACACAGAGACACGAATGTGTGAGAGAAGCGAAACCCGTTCCAACACTTCCCACACACTCGCACATCTCCCCGATATCTTCCACACTAGGTTGCGCGCCTTGGACGGCCGCAGAGTCCAGGCAAGGCGGTAGGCACCGCGGAATACTAGGCCGCGCGCACGCGATTCCCGCGGACGCGATGCTGAGGCGGGGGAAGACGGACCCCGCCACGGGACATCTCGAGCATTCTTGCACGGCTCCGGCTTCTCCGTGGAGATGGAATAGATGTGGGGAGGACACGGATAGAGAACGTGGGCTCCAATGTACAGCAGCCGTGCCCGTGAGAGAGACAGTGGCCACCATAGAGGCGGGGCCCGTGTTGGGGGAGTGGCGTGAGAGGGGCGGGGCTAACGCTGGAGGGGCGGGGCTACACAAGAAGGGGGAGGGGCTGTGCAGCTGACGTCACTAACCTGATTGGTGACGACAACCTGGAGAGCGTTTGGGTCCCCACGACGGCTGCGAGCAGCAAAATCGAGTCTCCCAAACTTCAAGATATTTTTTATTCTCAACGCAAGGTAATAAACTATATATTTGTATTTATTTATTAAGGAAAACATAAAGCTATGATATAAACCAAAATTACAAGTACAGTGGTACCGCGGTATACGTCGTTAATTCGTCCCAGAAGGTAGGACTTATACCTAAAATGACGTACACCAAACGAATTTTTCCCATAAGAAATAAAGGGAAAGGAAATAATCCGCTCCAGAGTATATGAAATGATATTTTATATGGCATATTATACATTAATGGGGTTGTATAAAATACTTTAGACACTACTTAGTACTAAAATGCATAAATAAATTCAAATAAATTGGAATAAAAATCATTTTTTTACGTCACTTTACCTTGCTGAGTGGAGTTAAAATTACAAAAAACACGTGAAAATTCACAGAGAGTTATAGCAAGAATTGTGCACTGAACGAGATCTACTGTACATGCAGACTGAGGAGCGGCGCTTTGTTTCAGTCGTGAACGTGGTCTACGCGGGTACGCGGTGACTCATCCCGACCCATACAAGTTCTAGCAAGCACGTCGTATCCCAAGCAAGACGTCGTATCCCAAGACATTTTGTTTTCGTCAAAACACGACGTGTACCAAATTCAACTTATTCCAAAGCGGTCGTATACCGAGGTATGACTTTATCAGAATCTTTTGACTTAAAACTTTAATGACTGCAGGAATTCATATTCTTTCGTACTTTCGGTAAAGTCACGAAGATATAAAAAAAGTCAAGTGGACAAAACCGTGTACAACAACAAAATTCATGACTTAATGATGGAAGCTACACAAAAACTTAAAAGATCTCACCAACAGCCTAGTTACAAAAATGAACAGTATAATCACTGATTTAGATTCATTAGTTGAACAAAACAAAATTTTTTCCTTAAAACCTTCTGCTGCTAGACCACCCAGATTATATGGCTTACCAAAACATAAAGAATTTACACCCCTTCGTCCCATCGTCTCCGCCATTGGCTCACCCACCTACAAACTGGGTCGATATCTGTCTGAGACCTTACAGTCATTTACTGGTTAGACCACCTTTTCTGTACTTAACTCAGCTCACCTCATATCGTCAATTAAGAACATTTCACTGTCCCCAGGTGATTTGCTCGTCAGTTTCGATGTAGTTTCGATGTAGTCACCAAAGTTCCTGTGCCTGATACCATTGCAAATATTGAAGATTTGGTCCAACCAGAATGTAATGCTGATGTACTGGCTCTGGTGAGACACTGCCTCACCAATACATACTTTACCGGGAATGGAACAGTCTACAAACAAACTGAAGGCACCCCAATGGGTTCTCAAATATCTCCAGTTGTAGCCAATGTTTTCATGGAAAAATTTGAGACGGACGCCATCCAGGCATCCACTCCACGCCTGTCCTTGCGGAAGAGGTACGTGGATGACACGTTTGTCATCTGGCCACATGGCCGATCGGCTCTGAACCAATTCCTCAAACACATAAATTCCTACACCCAGCCATCAAATTCACCATGGAGGTAGAAAAGGATGGCAAGCTACCTTTCTTGGATGTCCTAATCCAAAAGAGACCAGATGGCTCAATGAGCCATTCTGTCTCCAGGAAAGCAACCCAAACTGATGCCTTCCTAAAACCTGACTCCAACCACTATCCATCCCAGAAGAATTCCCTCATCAAAACTCTACACCATAGAGCTCAATGTTTCTCCAACTATGAACACCTAGCAAGTGAACTCAAACACGTACACCAAGCTCTCAAGGCGAATGGATACTATGACTACACAATCCGCAAAGCCATCACCCCTACCATGAGGAAGGAGCCATCTGAGGATCAAAGCAAAACAATCACCTTACCATACATAGCAGGGGTAGCCAAACATTTTTCCAAAATCATGAACAAACACAAGATCCAAGTCTGTTTTAACACAGTACATGAAATTCATGATCTTATCCCATCTTCGAAGGACAAGATCCCTGACATATGTCTACAAACTAAGCCGTGTCTGCAGCAGCAGTTACATTGGAGAAACTAAGCGACATGTCTCGGACCATTTTCATGAGCATAAGGCAGATCTGAATCACGGTAGGACCAATACTTCTGCCGCGGCTGTTCATTATTTAAATGTTGCTGGCTCACGAAATTGGTATCTCTAAGACGATGGTACTTTGCAAGCCCACTGGTTCGAAACGTCGTGATCTATTATTTTTCTACCTACGTGACTTTACCGAAAGAACCAAAGAGTAAGATATACCTATTTAGCGATATGAGAGAAGTAGATAAGGGAGATAAATGTCATGAACTTGTGGAATGTTTGCAAGAAGGAAATAAAGGTTATCATCAGACATGATTAATCTACTGGTGGATGAAGGTCTGATAAGCCTTTACTATCTCCCTAAAGTCATTCGATGCAACAATCCACCTAGTATCTACTAACGAGCTGATTTCATTGCTCCATCTCCATGGAAGGCCTCCTCTTGGGTGTATTTAATGTTCACCCAGAAGTGAAAATGTTACACCACAGTTCGTAGTTTGGCAGCATGTCGTGTGTGATGTGGTAGAATGTGGCCACTCCCACCTTTATCAATACGTCTCATTAGCGTGAAAGAGCAGATAGACTACCCGATAGAGATCCCTCCCGTGGAGCCCCTTTCACCATAAGCTGTTTGAGCAAGCAATTGAAGGACTGTGCTTGCTTACAATTGATTAGACTGGGTGCAACAATTGCTCAGGACCATTTGAGCACTTATTTGGCCAATTTAATTTCATAACCCGTTAATAGGCCTTGATTATTTTAAATAATCAAAAGTGTTCACATAAACTCACAAACCCCCACGTGTGGCCATGAGCAAGTGCCGTCAAATCCACATTTTTCTGGCCAAGACCAGTCTCTCCATTAGGCAACCTCTCTTGACTCACAAAGTGGTTCCTATTTTATCAATCCTAGGGGAATGCTTGGCTGAGTAAACCTCATATTGATTATGAATTGAAACTGATTTTGAGGTAGGCCTTCTGCTGTATCACTCAGAGTAAGGAGGGGTTAGGAAGCTACTATCGAAACTGTCACTGTACTTATTGATCTTGCTCTTACTGCAACACTCTCTCTTGACCAGATGGCGACTAATCTCCTCAACAATCGTTATGCGGTTTTGGAAAAACTAGACGAAGGAGGATTTGGCGAGGTGTACAAATGCTGGGACCACAGGAACCACAAGGAGATGGCCTTCAAGAAGATTGACATCACATTAAGGTGAGAGAGAGACCAAGTAATGATGTGCTTCACAATCTTCACTGAAAAGTAGTTTCCTGTCAGAGAAACTCACGTGTGCCTACCTAGACAAGACGCAATACTTTTCCGTTTTAATGATGATGCAATTTCCAACATTCTCATAAGTGTTTGTATTTCTTCACGCAGCATCAAGGAAGTGCAAGCATATCGTGAGGCTGTCTTCCTCAAACTGCTGAGGCACAATAGCATCATCCGGTTCGAGGAAGACTTTGTCGTGGGAGATTACCATTATCTCGTGTTGGACTACATCAGGTAATAACACCAAGTCCATTACAACCGTGGCACTTGCAGGATGTATACAAATATAAGCTTGGCAGCTGATTGATCCACATCAGTACTCAATCCTTAGCTATGCTACACTGCATTGTTAACAAGTAGCTGCATTAACCATTTCATAGCTGGTTTGTCAATTCTCGGGACCCAGTCATGCCCAGTGGTAAAAAACTCTGCAGTCAGCACGTATTCAAGTAATTGTTACCCGTCGAATGCCTTACCTCACCGTCAGTGTTCCAGTACTTGCATGTGTGGATGAGCTGGTGCCTTTGTGCTTCATGCTGTTTAGCCATGTTGCACTGTGTTCGTTTTCTGTTATCAGCATGGGCAGCCTCTTTGACGTTCTGAAAGCGAACGGAGCATTTACTCTGTCCTCCGTCAAGAGATATGCCCAGTCCCTGATGGAAGTGCTGGCCTTCCTGAAGAAGAACGGCTTAGTCCACGGGGACCTCAAGCTGGTAAGGGTTTATCATTAATATCTCCATTGGAACCTCATTTGCCAGTAAAAACATATGATAATTGTTTTTTTACCTTTCTATCTCGCAACAAAACTGACACCTTTTTTTTTATTCCTTGTAAAAAAAGGCGTCAGTTTTGTTGCCAGATAGAAGGGTAAAAAAACCAATTATCATTAATATCTCTTTTAGAGGAATTAAACAGGTCTAAGGGACGCTGTCATGGTGTCTGGATCTCACACGAGACTTGAAACCCAGAGGGAATTGGTTAAATTGATCCTCTGGCTTGGCAATTATAACAGTGGACAGGTTCTCAAATCCCAACTCCACCCACCCACCACCTCTGTACACCCATCAGTATAAATAGGTACTCCACAGTTAATCATGTCACGAGTGGCGGGGTGAAGTGTGGGTACTTCCCCTTCTTCCGAGACATTTGATGCTGTGTAACAGTAGCCTAAAACCATCTAGAGGGGCTCACTTCAACTACCTATGGCGGAGGCCTTTCTATAAGTAGAGGGGCGAGCAAGTAATTGCAGGGCTGCACCTTCACTGTGATATTTTAAGCAGAGTTAGCAGTTTATGTGCCTCATGCACATACACTGCATGATGCACATACACTGGCCAGTTTAATTCCCATCACAGCTGCCTCACACAGTGGAGCTCTTATCCGTGACAATATTACCCATGACTCCCATTATCCATGGAGAACTATCTAGTCTATAAAACCACTAATGATCCGTGGCCCTATTTGAGAGTTTTTTTACCATCCTGCATTGTGGAACAACTCTGTTATTGCTGATGAGAAGAGTCGTTTGGCAATTCTTCTAATTATAAGCGTCTTGTTTTCATGAACAACTTCATTGCAAGATTTCATATTGGATCATTTTTACGAGAGTTATTGATCCCCCTGCTTCCCTCTCCATTACAAACAGACATAGATATTGCAAAAACACTTTTAACGTTAGATGGACAGTGCAAAAATGAACGCCATTTTCTATGCAGACAGTGATCATTTTAACGGATCCTCATCTGGTTAAATAACATATATATAAAATGCTTCCATTCTTATATTTCTTTCAGGAAAACATCTTGGTGAAAGATCACCACACGGCAGCCATCCGATTGGCCGACTTCGGAGGAAGTTTTTTTGACAATGAACCTCGTAAGTTACACTTTATATACATTTATACATACCGTAGCATTTCTAAATCTTCCTACAGATCCTGTTATATGGAATAACAATGTTTTCTTTTCTATAGCATCGTTCATGCAAATTGCGTGAACGATGATAATGTTAAATTAACATTTGTGATATTACAAGAGCTGAACTCAGTGCTGCCTGTGCATGGTAGCTCCACACAAGGTATGATTACAATGCCTTGCGATCTCCGTTTCACAACAGCGCATTGGGAATGTCCACTTCCGTGTAAAATCACGTCCTTTCACATATCATGCAGGACAGGGCGAGAACACATTGGAGATTCTTGCAGTAAAACTGTGACTCCGATCGTCCACTTAACCCTTTAGAGCTGGTCAATTTATTCTTGGGACCTAGTAATGCCCACCTATGGCGGGACCTGATATTCCAAACGACTGAATGTACGTTTTTTTGCCAATAATGAAACTGAGAAAGTTGACAGAATTCATTTAAAAAGTGTCTGTGCTGCAGAGTGACATAGACTTAAAAGTTGCATTAGCTATGAAAGACCTGTACTGTATTCTTATTTTTCTCCAGCCGACCATATCTTTGGGACGGCCGGATACCAGGCTCCCGAGGTCTTGCTGGCCCTGCCGTTCGGAACAGCAGTTGACATGTGGGCTGCAGGCTGCATACTGGCCGAGATCTCTGTTGGGAAACGACTGTTGCCAAGAACCAACAGGATTCAGGAGGTCGCTGGGATCACAAAGGTAAGATTCGTTTCGTAATTAATTGATTTAACTATTTTATTACGGAAAGTGTTTCATGTTTGATTGGTTGTTGCAGTTCGATGTTGGCTCAGCGGTTGAGTAATTGGCTCGCAATCGCAACGTTGTAAGTTCATTCAGCCCTCCAGTGTCGATAAAATGAGTGCCACTTTTTGGGGAAGTCGACATTGGTTGAAATAGAAGTAGATTCGCCGTTGCCGTAGGAATGCAGAGTTTTACTATTCACTCAGGGCGCAGCCAGGCGATGATCACTGCCTCAGTGATCGTTTTACTTTGAGTTAACTTACTGCTTAGTTTTACGTGACTTCAAGTGTTTACTCAATTATGAATAATTGAATCAATAGGATACAAACCATGCATGTAAATACGTAAAGAAAAACTCCTGAACTCTCCAGTGACATAAGAGCAAATGTATCGTTTATTTTCAGATTGTGGGAAGACCACCCTTAAAGATGCTGCACGCTGCACCAGACGGTCATCGGTATTTCCGTGAGTAATGCAAATTTTATTTTTAATATGTGATTAGGTGTTATAACATCACTCATCTGGCTGCACAATGACGTGAAAGTTGGGTTGTTTCCCCACGTCCTTCACAGCCTTAATTATACAACACAGCCTTAATTATACAACACAGCCTTGTACACATGAATAATATTCTAATGCATGACATCGTTTGCGATTGTACCCACTGCAGACTTCTTTGGGCAACTCACCGAGGAATGTCTGCAGGAGACGCGTCAGTGTTGCCCGCTCAAGGAGTTTCTGAAAACAAGAGACCCATTGTTTCTGGACTTCATCAGCTCCATCCTATGGTGAGTATCCCACTCCTTGACTTTCCCTCAACTTTAACAAATTCAAGTCAGTTTCTATATCATAAGGAAATACGCATCCCCTTTGCAAAGTATAGCAAGTCTGCATCTCGCTGCAGCCACGCAGCTGAAGAAAGTAATTTGCCGTGAACCACTCGGAAAGCCCGTTCCCAAATGGAAGCAATGTATTTTAGCGATAACGCGTTGTGTAAGCACACTTTGAGCGCGGACTTACCATACCTAACTTCACTCACCTGCAAACCCTTACTTTGTCAAGTGGATGTCAGTTTATTGTATCACTATAATGTGTAATATGGGTATGTATATTTTGCTGATCTTCTCATCGGTACTTGTCTCTTTGTTTTCAGCTGGAACCCAGATGACCGCCTAACTCCGGAAAGTGCTCTCAAGCAACCATGGATGAGTGCAGCTCCAGCTCCACCACCTGGATTTCACCTGGCACCAGCATGCAAGATCAATTCCCATCTGGCTCCGTCAACCAAGGCCTTCGCAACTTTGGACTGCAACAACTTCACTTCCATGACAATGGACCCCTACAAATTATGCTTCCTGGATTCGGACCCCAATAACTCCTCCATCCTGGCTCCAGCACCTTGCCACCTTCCCTCAATTCCACAACTTACTTCTCCTGGACAAATTCCAGTCTCATCATTTTGCAGCAGCTTTTCCGGAGTGGCAATTCTGATTTTGGCTCCTAAGGTGTCCAGTGTCATTTCCCTTCCACCTCCAGCCGCCGTTCCAATCCCCTTCATTCAGCCAAGCACTGACGCCTTCCTGGTTTCTATCTCTATTGGGTCATTGATCGAAACCATTTTGGAATGGGAGATGCCTACAGCCACTAGCTCAACATCCACAACAAAATGCAGCATTCAGGTGGAAGATTTTAACACTGCTGTGTCTCTTACAGCATCAATTGCTGACTCTCTCCCAGATTCGAAGACCATAATGAATGTGGACATCAAGCCTCTGGATGTTGAGGAATCTCCTATTTCAATTGAGGCAATCGATGAGACGACCCAAAATGGAGCCGAGGCGACCCAAAATGGAGCCGAGACGACCCAAAATGGAGCCGAGACGACCCAAAATGGAGCTGAGACGACCCAAAATGGAGCCGAGATGACCCAAAATGGAGCCGAGACGACCGAAAATGTAGCCGAGACGACCCAAAATGGAGCCGAGACGACCCAAAATGAAGCCGAGACGAGCATGGGCTCCATATTGTCTCTGCCTATAAACGCAGACTATACTGTTAACCCTCTCCTGGAGTCCGAGAGCACGGTCAAGGCAGACTCTAAGCCTGACGATGCTGAACAAAAGCAACCCATGGTGCAGAGTGACATGAACAGTGCAGAAAAAATGCAGATCCCCAAATCCAAATCACTAACCATCCGCAAGAGATTGCGTCGGTTCGGACGTGCTCTTATTAAGTTGGTCTGTGGTTGTGGGAGAAGTGGAGAGGTGGATTAAATGTTTTAATATTGTAAAATATATGGACAGCCCTCGACTTATAAACAGATTTCATTCCTGGGACCTGTTCATAAGTCGAACGGTTGTATAAGCCGGTCGTCAAAAATGTATTATATTTAAATGCACATAACTCATTGCTATAAATTGTTTTACCGTTTTAAAAAGGGAAACATTGTTAAACTCATAGGAAATATTGTACATTTGCATGTCGGGAAGTATGCTAAACATTTCGAACAGACACATATATTCACAAATTTCCCTTGTATATATATAGATAAATATTGTATTGTACATAACATACCAAAAAAATGCTGGTAAATAGAAAGAAAAATCAGTTTTAACTTCACTTACCTTGATTCCCGATGACGCTGATGTTGGTTGTGAGTGGGAATTGTTGTATATCTTGTGATAAAAAAACGTAAATATTAAATATAAAAATGTGAACATTTAAGTAAAATGTGTTAATATTTGTAGTTAAGTGTGATTAAACTTTATTTGAAGCTTTCGTGACTACAGGAATTACTCTGGTTCTTTCGGTAAAGCCACGTAGAAAGAAAATAAATTAAATAATAGAATACGTTTTGATTACAACACAAGCAACCGTCATCAGGTAGAACTAAACTTGAGAGAGAGACAAAACACAGACACCGAGACACACAGAGAGAGAGACACAACATAGACACACAGAGACCCAATGCCTCTGTGTCGTGGCCTTAAATAGAGAGAGGGGGGGCAGAGAGATGTGGGTCTCCTGGAGCAGAGGAATTAGCATGTCAATGAGAGAGCTGTGTGGAAATCCACCCCGCAGCGGCAGGGGGAGAGAAAGACCCAGCAAGTCTGGTCAAGACTGGTATATTTTAGAGAGAGTTGTGTGGAAATCCACCCTGAAGCGGCCGGGGGAGAGAAAGAGCGAATTGACCTATGAGAGCCTGGGTAATTTGATTGAGAAATAGGCAGTTTGAGAAAACAAACTCAGCAATTTTTTTGGAAATGTAATGCAATGCAACGCAGAGAGTCGGCTAATACACAGTTAACACGTAGCCTGGTTGATTACGTTCTCCGGAGATGGATAAATCAGAAGTTAAGTGTGAAATTTGACAATGACACACAGAGAGAGAAGACAAACTTATATCCTCCCCGTAGAGGTGGTTCAAACTTGATTTGAAGCTTTCCAGGAAACTTGCGACGTAACTTAGAGGCAACACTTTATTTATAACAATGTAACACGATACCCCCTTTACCCCGCTATTAAGGAGGTACAGCCTCTGGGCTAACGTGCCCTATATCACTTGGGGTAATCTAGAGCCCTCTGGCTAGGGGTGACCTAGGGGAGACTGGCTGACCCGACCCAGCCAAGGTACGGGTCCTGACCACTGGTCCACGCTCGGCCCCGGCCCTTATAAGGACGTCGGGTCCCGGGGTCCCAGGGTCCTAGCAGAGCTGGTCTTCAGTCTTTGTAGCACTCCCCCGAGCCGACCTGAGAGCCGCCTTTTATACACATCCCGGGGACTCTCTGCCCCCGGTACCGCCCCCTTTCTGGAACCTTCCAGGGGGTCCTGGAAAGGCCCCCCCCCATCCCCTCACCCGGCCTCTCTGTGGCCCGGCTCTTTCTCTATCCCCTTGTACAGGCTGGCACCCCCTACAGACCCCTGGCCGTAACTGCAAGTAAGTGCACAGGTTGGTGTGTGCATACGTATTTCCGATGCTACGTCTCCCCCCCACGTAGCACACAGCCGTCTCGGCTGTCAATAACAACAATAAAAAAAACCTTGCAAAAACGAAACCGAGTACGTGTGCCTCAATAACACAACAAAAACACGAACAGAACATCCCCCAATAAATAACCCAACCCACCTGTACAAATAAACACTATGTACACAAATAAACACAACACGCAAACCGGTCGAGAACAGCGGACGCCGAATGAGCAGGGCAGCGTTCATGAAAAAGTTTTAGATTTCGACCGGGTCCTGGTCGACGGTCCATCGTAAGCAGCGGATGGAAGACGTGGCCCTGGGGTCGCATGAAGCGGAGGATGGCGGCCTTGAAGAGACGTGTCAGCAGGGCGTGAGGCGCCCCCTGTGGCTGATTTGCCCAGTTGTGGTTCTTCGCACCTCCGAGTAGTTCTCTCTTCAAGAGTGAGCTATTAAGATATTACTGTTCAATTAGATCCTCGAGTTTAGGGAGTTAATATAATCAGCCTGGTCACCAATGACTGCGAAAAAATAAACATTAAATGTGGATAAATTATTTTCGATTTGTGTTTAAATCACTGTTAAATAAAAAAATATACAGCTCATGTGCACCTGTGTAGTAGAGTTAACTACTCGATGTTCACAAACTGGGAGAGCAAATCGTTAACAAGGTTTTCCCGCTCAAACTAACGGTCAGGGTCTCACAAGCTGTGAGAGCTGACCGTAAACAAGGTTTTCCCATGCGACCAAATGGTCAGGGTCAGATAGGGTGAATTGGGATCCAAAAGCAGATTGGGATCGACCAATCGCAGGGTTCCACAAGGTGGCCGGGGATTGGACAACCCGGCCACGAACAAGTATAAAGCCAGAGCGCTCAGAGCTCTGAGGGAGTTCGGCTACACGAAGACCCAAGACGGCGGAAGAAGCCTAGGACCCTGGACCAAGCCCTCCAGCCCTTATAAGGGCTAGGGTTCAGTGTAACCAGTGGTCGGGGAGACATCCCCTAGGTCCAGTCAGAGGACACTGAAAGAGCGGGATATTAAGTAGCCTGTAGGGTGCGGAGGCTTGTACCTTCTGAGTGTAACGGATGAGGGTACCGTATACCCCTCAGTGCATAGGGACTGTGTTCATAAGACAAATAAAGGTGTGTGCTACAAAAGACGTTGAAGAGTCCGTCTGTACAAACTACATTTGGTGTCAGAAGATGGAAACAAGACGAACGAACCGCACGCGAAGTCCCGACGATGCAAGCTCCGACTCATCCGTGGGTGCTGAGGGCGGCGCTGAAGACGCTGGCGTGTCTCCAGCCGTCCCACCACCAGCAGTGCAGCCGACCGCCGCGAACGACGGCATCCAGGCTGCTCACGCCCGTATCGCCCAGCTACTGCATGCTGCAGCAGGCATCCTGGAGGAAATTACCCTGGGGGCTGCGGGCGGAGAGGAGCGGCCGACAGCAAACGCTTCCGCCATCGCAAGCCCGGAGGAGGTCGGCCTTCCCGCCGATGGGTCACGTGGTTTCGCCGGAGGCGGAAGCCAAGTGCATGCTGGGACCTCCGGGGGCCAATCACGACACACCGCGTCATCAGAGCGCGACGCTGCCTCTGCAGGACCCTCCAGCAACGCCACGTCATCACGGCTGCGACGCCGTACAGTACATATCATCGACCACGTGATCGCCGCGTTCGGGACCGAGTCCGACCTTGATGAAGACGACGACACAGCTGCTCTACAGCAACGACTGCCTGTCTTTCACGAATTCTCGTCCACGGGGCGACTGAGCGGCATTTCAGCGTCGCTTCCTCAGCCACCATGAGATGGTGGGCTGGTCGGATGCACAAGCCCTTCGTGCACTGCCAGCCACCTTGGACGACGACTCTCTCGCTGCACTCATCTCCATTCCCAAGCGACAAAGAGCGACACTACAAGCAGCACTTCGGCGGCTGTCCGATGTCTACGGACCTCCTTCCGCCACTCGCCACCAGTTCTACGAGAGACGGTGCAAGCCAAGGGAGTCGCCATTGGCGTTCCGCACCGCGCTACTCGCCATGGCAAGAGCGGCTTACCCCCGCATGGACGATGAGGCTATCGACGCACTCGTACTACAGAAGCTGTTGGAGATGGCGAGGGGACTGCGCCTTGTCATCCAGGCCGTGGATGATGAGGATATGTGCTCACTGCGAGCTGCCCGGAGCATTCATGCTCACTTGATGCTCGACCAGGACGAGACCATCACCGCATCAGATACGACAATGGGGCCTGCCAGCAGGGACAACGCTCGCTCTCCAGATTGAGTCTTCTCGACGTTCAAAACGACGCTCCATCGATCACCGGATCGCATCGGACGCCGCGACGACCGGGAGCGGGGACGGTCCTTCCCCCGCGGCGACGTGACGTGCTTCAACTATGGCCGCCGAGGCCACGTTTCTTCCGACTGCCGTGCACCTCGCCGCCGCTTCTCCGGATCCCGAGACCGGGACTACAGAGCTTCCAGAGCGGCGCAGCATAACCAGGCGAGTCGCGCCACCCCTCACGCTCGGTCCTCATACACACCACAACACACCATTGACTTTGCTCGGAATACGGCGTATGACGCGCGGCGTTCGGGCGACTTTTCGCGACCACTACGACCCGGGCAGTGGTCAGAGCTGGCCCATAGAGTGGTTGCAGCGACGGCGGGTTCCTCGGTGGTTGTTGGTTCGATCGAGGGGGTAGAAGTGCGCGTGCTTGTCGATACCGGTGCATCGGCCACTATCATCTCCGAGTGAATTTACAACATACTGCCCGTGCGATGTCGATCATTGGAAAAGGTTTCCGTTCCGTTTTTTGCCGCAAATGGAAGTTCGCTAGGGATTCTCGGGCAAATTCGGGCGCAAATTGCCATTGGTGATATTAAATTGGCCGGCCCTGTTTTTGTGTCTTCTTCCCTTGCGGTGCCGTGCTTTCTGGGAACCGATTTTCTTGCCAAAATGCCCATTAAAATCCTTATAGATCAGGGATGTATTGAACTTCCGTCGAGCCGGCGGATGGCATTTTTACCCGCAACCACGCATTCACGGACGGAAAATGCCTCCGTACAGGCTTTTGCGGCTTGCGCCGTACGCATTCCGCCAGGGGCACAAATGCTCGTACCCTTGTGGTTAAAGAAACCGCTCGCTCTCACCGCCTCGGTAAATGGCATTTTATTGGGACCCTCCAACACAGCAGTTAAGAGCCTATCGTTGGTGGCCGCACAGACTCTTGTAGCGGGCGACAGGGAGCCATTTATGCAAGTTTTGAATGTCGGTCTGTCCGACACCGTCATTCCGCAGGGGACAGTGCTCGCTCATGCGACGGTGGCGCCCCTGGGGACCGGGGTTGTTGGACACGTAGCGAACAGTCAACAGCCTCACCCTCATAACGTAGACGAGGGATGGATTGACGCTCTTTGCGCGGATGCCGGCGATTTATCCGTGTTACAGCAGAGTAAATTGCGAGCTCTTTTGCGGGAATTATCGGATGTGTTCAGCAAATCACAATTTGATATTGGCTGCACCAAGCTGCTGCGTCACCACATTGACACTGGTGACGCTGCCCCTATCCGCCAAAACCTGTTTCGGCTCAGCACTGCGGAGAAACAGCATGTTAAATGGGCAGTTGACGACATGCTGGCGGCTGATATCATTTCTCCTTCCAACAGCCCCTGGAGTGCTCCGATAGTGCTGGTCAAAAAGCACGATGGCAGTCTTCGATTCTGTGTAGATTTTCGGCGCCTAATTAAAATTTCCGTGGCTGACGCATATCCTCTTCCACGTATGGATGAGTCATTGGATGCTCTGGCAGGGGCACGTTATTTTTCCACTTTGGACCTTCTGTCAGGGTTTTGGCAACTCCCCCTCGATGAAGCGTCAAAGCCAAAGACTGCTTTTCGGACACCACAGGGCCTTATCGAGTTTAAAAAATTGCCCATGGGGCTCCACTCGGCTCCAGCGACGTTTCAGAGGCTCATGGAGCTGGTCCTCGCTGGACTCCAGTGGGACTCATGCCTTATCTATCTTGATGACGTTATCGTCTTTGGCTGCACGTTCAACGAACACATTGAACGGTTGCGCGCTGTTTTCGAAAAGATGCGAGCTGCGGACCTCAAATTCAAACTGCAGAAGTGCTACCTTCTGCGTGAGTCTGTGCGCTATCTAGGCCACATAGTCAGCCGCTCGGGTATTTCCACAGACCCTGAAAAGACTAAATGTGTCAGCGAATGGCCTACCCCCACCTCTGCTGGGGATGTTCGCAGTTTTATCGGGTTCGCGTCGTATTACCGACGCTTTGTGGCTGGTTTCGCTACAATCGCCAAGCCACTACACGCTCTTACAGCGAAAGGGATGAAATTTCATTGGGGAGACGCGGAACAGGCCGCATTTGACTCCTTACGGAACGCTCTAGTAGCAGCACCGCCCCTGGCTTACCCCGATTTCGCAAAGCCGTTTATTCTGGACACCGATGCCAGTAACACCGGGATCGGCGGGGTGCTGTCCCAAATCGTTGATGGCGTTGAGAGGGTGGTTGCCTATGGAAGCAGGGTTTTGTCCCCTGCAGAGCAACGTTTTTGCGAAACCCGACGCGAGCTGCTGGCCATTGTTTACTTTATACAACAATACAGGCCATACCTGTACGGTCAACGGTTTACCGTGCGCTCCGATCACTCTGCGTTACAATACGCTTTGCGCATTGACCAACCGTCTGGCCAGCTCTCCCGATGGCTTGAAGTCCTCCAGGACTACAATTTTATGGTGATTTACCGTAAGGGTACACAGCACAATAATACGGATGCGCTATCTCGCCTCCCGTCAGAAGAATGCGCCTGTTTTACGGGTTCTGGCCGGTGCAAACCGCAAATAGTATGCCCGGTTGCACCTCCTGAAACGGTTTCTGCTGCCCTTCCTTCCGATCCTGCGCCGGGTGCGGACCACGAAAATCCGCCAGCGAGTGACGACTTGCTGGGGATAACATTGGACGAATGGGGTCGGCACCAAATGAACGATGCGTCATTGTTGCCTCTGCGTCGTCGCGCATGTGATTCGTCCTCACGTTCAAGTAAATCGAACTCTTTTGCCATGCGCCGCGGTCTGCTCATGCATTGGGATGCTGATTCTTGCCAGTACAAAATTGTAGTGCCATCGGCTTCGCGGTGTATGGCTGTGTGCACGGCACACGAGCGATTGTCGCACCTGGGTGTGCACAAAACCATTGGGTTGCTAAGATTACAATTTTACTGGCCGGGCATGCTTCGCGACGTAACTGATATTTTGACGGGCTGCACCCAATGTGCGCAACGTAAACCTCCAGCGAAGCCGGCATGCCCACCGCTGCAGCCCATCACGGTATCCCGTGTGAACGAGCTGGTTGCTCTCGACATTTTGGGGCCTTTCCCTACAACGCCTCGTGGTAACAAGTACCTTCTGGTTGGGGTGGAGTATTTTACACGGTGGCCTATGGCCTGGGCCCTCCCCAACCAGTCGGCAGCAGCCGTGGTGGACGCCTTTGTTCAAGGCTATGTGCTGGACAAGGGCGCTCCAGAACGGTTGCTGACCGATCAGGGAAGAAATTTTTCAAGTACCCTGCTGAGTGAGGTATGCCGCCTGTTGGGCACTAAGAAGGTGCGCACTTCGCCCTATCACCCCCAAACAGATGGCATGGTGGAACGTTTACATAGAACCCTCACCTCTATGCTATGCCATCAGGTTGACGAATCCCACGTAGACTGGGACCTGCAGATCCCAGGGGTCCTCGCTGCTTACCGCATGGCGCCACATGCAGCGACAGGGTTCTCCCCATTTTTCCTAATGTATGGCAGGGAGGCCATTCCCCCCGCTGACGTGCGGCTTGGGATCGAGCAGCTTCCACGGTCATCGAAGCTCACTGACCATTTGCCGTTCAACCTACAAAAGCTGTCTGAGGCTCGTGATGCGGCGATCGAAAATTCCGCCTCCCGCCAGCGGGCTAATTCAAGGTTGCAAGCCACTCGCACGTCCGTGCATCAGTGGGCTCCAGGTGATATGGCGTGGCTTCATTGCCCCCAGGTGCCAGTGTCCACATCGGCTAAACTCCTTAAACCATGGCGGGGTCCGGTTGAGGTGGTCGAGATAATGCGCCCACAATGTGTTAAAATCCGTTGGGGACGACGTCGCTGGTTCGTGCACCCCTCTCGTCTGAAGCCATTTGTTGCTCTGCACGGCTCTGTGTCACACTCAAAACACGAGGGCCGAGCGTGTGATATGCCCGACGAGCCGGATGTCGCACCGTTAGTACCTAACCCACAGCGCAGACGTGTCATTCCTCCCGCAGATGATGCGGGACTGAGGGAGCCGGGCGAGCCACGAGTCTCTGCAAAAAGGCCTCTGGGCCCACCCAACATGTTTGCCAGGATGCCTGACACGTCTACACCAAGAGTCTCTGCAAAGAGACCTTCTGACCCACCCAACATGTTTGCCAGGATGCCTGACCCGCCCAACATGTTTGCCAGGCTGCCCGACCCGTCTGCTCCAAGGGTTTCCGCAGAGAGGCCTCCTGCCCCTGCTGACATTTTTGCCAGGATGCCTGGTCAGCCTGCAGCCCGGAAAAGGGCACCCACCCCCTACGACGGGCCCGCGAAATACACACGGGCTAGATCGCGTCGGTTTTCTTGATTGTCCATCATTTTTTTGCGGCAGCTGAATGCTGCATGTTGTTGTTGCTGTGCTTGCGCACTGCTCTACGGATCTCCCTTGGAAAATAGCCAGGAAACTGGCTAAACGGGATCATCATTATTCAAGGAAATTCTGAACAAATTTTGACATCTTCCACAGCTATTCTCTGACACAACAGAGTACACTGCTCTCTGTGAGAGTACATTAATTTCATGACGTGATAAAGATAAAAGCAAGTGGAATATAACTGGTATAAAAAACAAAACTCTATTATTGACAAGTAAACGCCTTCTTGGTTCTTTCGGTAAAGTCACGTAGAAGGGAAGTAATAAAATAATAAACATAAAACATAATAAAACAATTCTCACGACGTTTCGGCCACAACGCAAGCTGCCGTCCTCAGGTGAAAACCAGTTCTGTCGGGGCGACAGCGTCTGAATGAAACAGCACACGTGCTTGGAGCATATATATAAGGTGGGTTGGAAGGGGGGAAAAGGGCGCCTTGACAAAAGAATATGCATATCAAGAGGAATTTAGCATATTTATGGAAAATGCAGGTATGTGAATAGTACTACTTATGCCCGTGCATTATGCAGGATTAGCAGCATCAAAGGGAGGGGATAGGGGTAGCATTAATAAAAGGAAGGAGTGTTAATAGTATGTAGCTGCAGTAACTAAAACCACCACGTAAACAACTACATAGTATCATCAGTATACTAAATATACTCTACAATAAGCTGAGTTACTAACAGTAAGGAATACATTACAATTCTACGTCGTAAAAAAAATATATGCTTCCATCTAAACTTTATTCTCTTACATCACACGAGTCTAGTTTATACTTTAGTTGTTTACGTGGTGGTTTTAGTTACTGCAGCTACATACTATAAACACTCCTTCCCTTTATTAATGCTACCCCTATCCCCTCCCTTTGATGCTGCTAATCCTGCATAATGCACGGGCATAAGTAGAACTATCTACATATCTGCATTTCCCATATCCCCTCCCTTTGATGCTGCTAATCCTGCATAATGCACGGGCATAAGTAGTACTAATCACATACCTGCATTTCCCATATCCCTTCCCTTTGATGCTGCTAATCCTGCATAATGCATGGTCATAAGTAGTACTAATCACATACCTGCATTTCCCATAAATATGCTAAATTCCTATTGATATGCATATTCTTTTGTCAAGGCGCCCTTTTCCCCCCTTACAACCCAGCTTATATGTGTAATCCGAGCAAGGATTGAGGGGGGCGGAGTCTGCGTCACGTGAGGAGAGGGAGGAGTTAGGGTCACGTGGGGGAGAGGATTTAGGGAGAGAACCGGAAGGGATCGGGGAGTTAAGACGGAGTGAAACGGGAGGAGGCCACGCTGGGCAGTATTGGGAGGGTGGCGCGATCGCCACGTGTTGGGAGACCTCGGCACCGTCGGCCATCGGTGTCCGGGCGCAGGGAGGCTAGCGGGCTGTGGAAGGCTGGCCGTGAGCGAGGTGGAGCGGAGCAGCAGTGTGGCTGCAGAGCGGAGCAGCAGGGTGGCTGTAGAGCGGAGCAGCAGTGTGGCTGCAGAGCAGAGCAGCAGTGTGGCTGCAGAGCGGAGCAGCAGTGTGGCTGCAGAGCGGAGCAGCAGTGTGGCTGCAGAGCGGAGCAGCAGTGTGGCTGCAGGGCGGAGCAGCAGGGTGGCTGCAGGGCGGAGCAGCAGTGTGGCAGCGGAGTGCTCGACGGAGGAGACGCGGGCCTGAGCGAGGACGCCGTGGGAGCGAGATTTACACGAACCCAAATAAAAGATAACGGAGATCGACACTGTGGAAGAGTCCTTTATTACATATGCTCCAAGCACATGTGCTGTTTCATTCAGACGCTGTCGCCTCGACAGACCTGGTTTTCACCTGAGGACGGCTGCTTGCGTTGTGGCCGAAACGTCGTGAGAATTGTTTTATTATGTTTCATTTTTATTATTGTATTACTTCCCTTCTATGTGACTTTAGCGAAAGAACCAAGAAGATGAATCCCTGCAGTCACGAAAGCTTTAAAACGAAAAAGTAAACGCCTCTTTTTCTGTCGGTCTTTGATCCATCTATTCCTATTTGTCTGTCGCCTCCCCATGCCTCTTTGCGCACTTTGATCTCACATTGGATAAATAAATTTATCTACGTCATATAAAAATGTAAGGAGTTGGGCAATGCTAAATTGGTTAGTTCACTTCGCAATTAATTTGGTGACCTTGGTTCGATTTCTGGCCATGGCTGACATCAGAGGCAAGCGGTTATCTGAACTGGTCTTTGGGAACCCTTTCTCAATCTGCATTGACCAGCGAGGTGAAGAATAGTGATCTAGGACCGACATAGCGTGGGGAGGTCTTCATACAACAGTGGAATTCCAAATGGATCTAAATTAATTTATTTTGTTAAAGCATTCCTGTACAAGTCTGTGATCATGCATTTGTAATATGTAAAATATACAAATGCTGGTTAACATACCTGCATATGCACAGGTACACACACACACCAATGTAATTGTGGTACAATCGGTGTATGCAGGTGAATACAAATATCAAAATACTGACATCAATGTGTAGTGGCATGGAATAATTAATTTAGCAGTATAGCGCTAGCTGCTGGCGGTGAAGGGGATATTTGGTTTACAACAGGCTAGGCGATACACCAGAGGGGGATATCTGGGGGAAAGGTTACAGAAGGGGCACAGGGGGAAGCCCCGGGAACCCGCTGGTTGGTTCTAGACAGGGGGCGTGGCCGGGGCAGAGCGAGGCCACGCTGGGAGCATAAAAGGGGGCCCTGAGCAAGAGCTCGGGGCTGTCATTTGGAGTGGGATACCCGTCGTGCTGTTGAAGATCGTCGCCATGGTCGCTGTCGTCTTCACTCGATATTGCGCTGCTAGACAGTAGTTGGCAGTCTCGGTTCAGCACTGTCAATGTTTGATGGCTAGTGTTGTGTATAGGCTAGCAACCGACAGAGTTGTGTATAAGCGAGCGACAGAAGAGTGTGGACCAGTGTAGGGTGTGTATTGTGCAAAGGGTGCTCGGTTAAATAAAAGAAATGCCTCCAAGTCTAAGCATCTACGAGTTAAGTCACTACAAATGAATTAGCTTAGCATGGTTGGCATGGGTCCTGATATTTGAAAGCTCTGAATGCGGGCAGCCTGTTCTACGAACGACACATACATATAAAACGATCACCACCTACACAACGCCACCAATACAAGAAACACAAAACCGAATACATCACCACAGCACTCGTTCCACAATTAGACCACCACGAACAAGACCAGCACCACACCACCACCGAATGAACACCACCAAGCCTCAAATGCCCCGAATACAAAAAAACCATCACAACACAACAGAACCACAAACAGCAACACAGAGACACGTGAAAATCAACTCGAGACTATCATAACAGATCACTGTCAGGAAGTAACTCTGATACAAGCCAATTTTGTTTGAGTTATCATTTTATTTCATGTTGCACAAATGATTCCGTGTAGCCAACTTACCGGATACTTTACAAGGGAAGGTCCGTGGTACGTAAACACAGCAACATCATCAGTATCGCAGAGAACGAGTTCAGGGTGCTTAATGAATATTGCACAGCAGACGAGGTAGTAACAAAGTTTGAGTGACCATAACAGTACTGGGTTATTTGCCACGTACAGGACAGCCACCAGCAAGAGAACCTGCAGCACCAGTTAGAGAGCTCACGACACAGAGACACGAATGTGTGAGAGAAGCGAAACCCGTTCCAACACTTCCCACACACTCGCACATCTCCCCGATATCTTCCACACCAGGTCGCGCGCCTTGGCCGGCCGCAGAGTCCAGGCAAGGCGGTAGGCACCGCGGAATACTAGGCCGCGCGCACGCGATTCCCGCGGACGCGATGCTGAGGCGGGGGAAGACGGACCCCGCCACGGGACATCTCGAGCATTCTTGCACGGCTCCGGCTTCTCCATGGAGATGGAATAGATGTGGGGAGGACACGGATAGAGAACGTGGGCTCCAATGTACAGCAGCCGTGCCCGTGAGAGAGACAGTGGCCACCATAGAGGCGGGGCCCGTGTTGGGGGAGTGGCGTGAGAGGGGCGGGGCTACTGCTGGAGGGGCGGGGCTACACCAGAAGGGGGAGGGGCTGTGCAGCTGACGTCAATAACCTGATTGGTGACGACAACCTGGAGAGCGTTTGGGTCCCCACGACGGCTGCGTGCGGCAAAATCGAGTCTCCCAAACTTCAAGATATTTTTTATTCTCAACGCAAGGTAATAAACTATATATTTGTATTTATTTATTAAGGAAAACATAAAGCTATGATATAAACCAAAATTACAAGTACAGTGGTACCGCGGTATACGTCGTTAATTCGTCCCAGAAGGTAGGACTTATACCTAAAATGACGTACACCAAACGAATTTTTCCCATAAGAAATAAAGGGAAAGGAAATAATCCGCTCCAGAGTATATGAAATGATATTTTATATGGCATATTATACATTAATGGGGTTGTATAAAATACTTTAGACACTACTTAGTACTAAAATGCATAAATAAATTCAAATAAATTGGAATAAAAATCATTTTTTTACGTCACTTTACCTTGCTGAGTGGAGTTAAAATTACAAAAAACACGTGAAAATTCACAGAGAGTTATAGCAAGAATTGTGCACTGAACGAGATCTACTGTACATGCAGACTGAGGAGCGGCGCTTTGTTTCAGTCGTGAACGTGGTCTACGCGGGTACGCGGTGACTCATCCCGACCCATACAAGTTCTAGCAAGCACGTCGTATCCCAAGCAAGACGTCGTATCCAAAGCAAGGCGACGTATCCCAAGACATTTTGTTTTCGTCAAAACACGACGTGTACCAAATTCAACTTATTCCAAAGCGGTCGTATACCGAGGTATGACTTTATCAGAATCTTTTGACTTAAAACTTTAATGACTGCAGGAATTCATATTCTTTCGTACTTTCGGTAAAGTCACGAAGATATAAAAAAAAGTCAAGTGGACAAAACCGTGTACAACAACAAAATTCATGACTTAATGATGGAAGCTACACAAAAACTTAAAAGATCTCACCAACAGCCTAGTTACAAAAATGAACAGTATAATCACTGATTTAGATTCATTAGTTGAACAAAACAAAATTTTTTCCTTAAAACCTTCTGCTGCTAGACCACCCAGATTATATGGCTTACCAAAACATAAAGAATTTACACCCCTTCGTCCCATCGTCTCCGCCATTGGCTCACCCACCTACAAACTGGGTCGATATCTGTCTGAGACCTTACAGTCATTTACTGGTTAGACCACCTTTTCTGTACTTAACTCAGCTCACCTCATATCGTCAATTAAGAACATTTCACTGTCCCCAGGTGATTTGCTCGTCAGTTTCGATGTAGTTTCGATGTAGTCACCAAAGTTCCTGTGCCTGATACCATTGCAAATATTGAAGATTTGGTCCAACCAGAATGTAATGCTGATGTACTGGCTCTGGTGAGACACTGCCTCACCAATACATACTTTACCGGGAATGGAACAGTCTACAAACAAACTGAAGGCACCCCAATGGGTTCTCAAGTATCTCCAGTTGTAGCCAATGTTTTCATGGAAAAATTTGAGACGGACGCCATCCAGGCATCCACTCCACGCCTGTCCTTGCGGAAGAGGTACGTGGATGACACGTTTGTCATCTGGCCACATGGCCGATCGGCTCTGAACCAATTCCTCAAACACATAAATTCCTACACCCAGCCATCAAATTCACCATGGAGGTAGAAAAGGATGGCAAGCTACCTTTCTTGGATGTCCTAATCAAAAAGAGACCAGATGGCTCAATGAGCCATTCTGTCTCCAGGAAAGCAACCCAAACTGATGCCTTCCTAAAACCTGACTCCCACCACTATCCATCCCAGAAGAATTCCCTCATCAAAACTCTACACCATAGAGCTCAATGTTTCTCCGACTATGAACACCTAGCAAGTGAACTCAAACACGTACACCAAGCTCTCAAGGCGAATGGATACTATGACTACACAATCCGCAAAGCCATCACCCCTACCATGAGGAAGGAGCCATCTGAGGATCAAAGCAAAACCATCACCTTACCATGCATAGCAGGGGTAGCCAAACATTTTTCCAAAATCATGAACAAACACAAGATCCAAGTCTGTTTTAACACAGTACATGAAATTCATGATCTTATCCCATCTTCGAAGGACAAGATCCCTGACATATGTCTACAAACTAAGCTGTGTCTGCAGCAGCAGTTACATTGGAGAAACTAAGCGACATGTCTCGGACCATTTTCATGAGCATAAGGCAGATCTGAACCACGGTAGGACCAATACTTCTGCCGCGGCTGTTCATTATTTCAATGTTGCTGGCTCACACGAAATTGGTATCTCTAAGACGATGGTACTTTGCAAGCCCACTGGTTCGAAACGTCGTGATCTATTATTTTTCTACCTACGTGACTTTACCGAAAGAAACAAAGAGTAAGATATACCTATTTAGCGATATGAGAGAAGTAGATAAGGGAGATAAATGTCATGAACTTGTGGAATGTTTGCAAGAAGGAAATAAAGGTTATCATCAGACATGATTAATCTACTGGTGGATGAAGGTCTGATAAGCCTTTACTATCTCCCTAAATTCATTCGATGCAACAATCCACCTAGTATCTACTAACGAGCTGATTGCATTGCTCCATCTCCATGGAAGCCCTCCTCTTGGGTGTATTTAATGTTCACCCAGAAGTGAAAATGTTACACCACAGTTCGTAGCTTGGCAGCATGTCGTGTGTGATGTGGTAGAATGTGGCCACTCCCACCTTTATCAATACGTCTCATTAGCGTGAAAGAGCAGATAGACTACCCAATAGAGATCCCTCCCGTGGAGCCCCTTTCACCATACGCTATTTGAGCAAGCAATTGAAGGGCTGTGCTTGCTAACAATTGATTAGACTGGGTGCAACAATTGCTCAGGACCATTTGAGCACTTATTTGGCCAATTTAATGTCATAACCCGTTAATAGGCCTTGATTATTTTAAATAATCAAAGTGTCTGTTCACATAAACTCACAAACCCCCACGTGTGGCCATGAGCAAGTGCCGTCAAATCCACATTTTTCTGGCCAAGACCAGTCTCTCCATTAGGCAACCTCTCTCGACTCACAAAGTGGTTCCTATTTTATCAATTCTAGGGGAATGCTTGGCTGAGTAAACCTCATATTGATTATGAATTGAAACTGATTTTGAGGTAGGCCTTCTGCTGTATCACTCAGAGTAAGGAGGGGTTAGGAAGCTACTATCGAAACTGTCACTGTACTTATTGATCTTGCTCTTACTGCAACACTCTCTCTTGACCAGATGGCGACTAATCTCCTCAACAATCGTTATGCGGTTTTGGAAAAACTAGACGAAGGAGGATTTGGCGAGGTGTACAAATGCTGGGACCACAGGAACCACAAGGAGATGGCCTTCAAGAAGATTGACATCACATTAAGGTGAGAGAGAGACCAAGTAATGATGTGCTTCACAATCTTCACTGAAAAGTAGTTTCCTGTCAGAGAAACTCACGTGTGCCTACCTAGACAAGACGCAATACTTTTCCGTTTTAATGATGATGCAATTTCCAACATTCTCATAAGTGTTTGTATTTCTTCACGCAGCATCAAGGAAGTGCAAGCATATCGTGAGGCTGTCTTCCTCAAACTGCTGAGGCACAATAGCATCATCCGGTTCGAGGAAGACTTTGTCGTGGGAGATTACCATTATCTCGTGTTGGACTACATCAGGTAATAACACCAAGTCCATTACAACCGTGGCACTTGCAGGATGTATACAAATATAAGCTTGGCAGCTGATTGATCCACATCAGTACTCAATCCTTAGCTATGCTACACTGCATTGTTAACAAGTAGCTGCATTAACCATTTCATAGCTGGTTTGTCAATTCTCGGGACCCAGTCATGCCCAGTGGTAAAAAACTCTGCAGTCAGCACGTATTCAAGTAATTGTTACCCGTCGAATGCCTTACCTCACCGTCAGTGTTCCAGTACTTGCATGTGTGGATGAGCTGGTGCCTTTGTGCTTCATGCTGTTTAACCATGTTGCACTGTGTTCGTTTTCTGTTATCAGCATGGGCAGCCTCTTTGACGTTCTGAAAGCGAACGGAGCATTTACTCTGTCCTACGTCAAGAGATATGCCCAGTCCCTGATGGAAGTGCTGGCCTTCCTGAAGAAGAACGGCTTAGTCCACGGGGACCTCAAGCTGGTAAGGGTTTATCATTAATATCTCCATTGGAACCTCATTTGCCAGTAAAAACATATGATAATTGTTTTTTTACCTTTCTATCTGGCAACAAAACTGACACCTTTTTTTTTACTCCTTGTAAAAAAAGGCGTCAGTTTTGTTGCCAGATAGAAGGGTAAAAAACCAATTATCATTAATATCTCTTAGAGGAATTAAACATGTCTAAGGGACGCTGTCATGGTGTCTGGATCTCACACGAGACTTTAAACCCAGAGGGAATTGGTTAAATTGATCCTCTTGCTTGGCAATTATAACAGTGGACAGGTTCTCAAATCCCAACTCCACCCACCCACCACCTCTGTACACCCATCAGTATAAATAGGTACTCCACAGTTAATCATGTCACGAGTGGCGGGGTGAAGTGTGGGTACTTCCCCTTCTTCCGAGACATTTGATGCTGTGTAACAGTAGCCCAAAACCATCTAGAGGGGCTCACTTCAACTACCTATGGCGGAGGCCTTTCTATAAGTAGAGGGGCGAGCAAGTAATTGCAGGGCTGCACCTTCACTGTGATATTTTAAGCAGAGTTAGCAGTTTATGTGCCTCATGCACATACACTGCATGATGCACATACACTGGCCAGTTTAATTCCCATCACAGCTGCCTCACACAGTGGAGCTCTTATCCGTGACAATGTTACCCATGACTCCCATTATCCATGGGGAACTGTCGAGTCTATAAAACCACTAATGATCCGTGGCCCTATTTTTCTTCTTATAAGTAATATTTGAGTTTGTTTTTACCATCCTGCATTGTGGAACAACTCTGTTATTGCTGATGAGAAGAGTCGTTTGGCAATTCTTCTAATTATAAGCGTCTTGTTTTCATGAACAACTTCATTGCAAGATTTCATATTGGATCATTTTTACGAGAGTTATTGATCCCCCTGCTTCCCTCTCCATTACAAACAGACATAGATAATACATAAACACTTTTAACGTTAGATGGACAGTGCAAAAATGAACGCCATTTTCTATGCAGACAGTAATCATTTTAACGGATCCTCATCTGGTTAAATAACATATATATATAAAATGCTTCCATTCTTATATTTCTTTCAGGAAAACATCTTGGTGAAAGATCACCACACGGCAGCCATCCGATTGGCCGACTTCGGAGGAAGTTTTTTTGACAATGAACCTCGTAAGTTACACTTTATATACATTTATACATACCGTAGCATTTCTAAATCTTCCTACAGATCCTGTTATATGGAATAACAATGTTTTCTTTTCTATAGCATCGTTCATGCAAATTGCGTGAACGATGATAATGTTAAATTAACATATGTGATATTACAAGAGCTGAACTCAGTGCTGCCTGTGCATGGTAGCTCCACACGAGGTATGATTACAATGCCTTGCGATCTCCGTTTCACAACAGCGCATTGGGAATGTCCACTTCCGTGTAAAATCACGTCCTTTCACATATCATGCAGGACAGGGCGAGAACACATTGGAGATTCTTGCAGTAAAACTGTGACTCCGATCGTCCACTTAACCCTTTAGAGCTGGTCAATTTATTCTTGGGACCTAGTAATGCCCACCTATGGCGGGACCTGATATTTCAAACGACTGAATGTACGTTTTTTTGCCAATAATGAAACTGAGAAAGTTGACAGAATTCATTTAAAAAGTGTCTGTGCTGCAGAGTGACATAGACTTAAAAGTTGCATTAGCTATGAAAGACCTGTAGTGTATTCTTATTTTTCTCCAGCCGACCATATCTTTGGGACGGCCGGATACCAGGCTCCCGAGGTCTTGCTGGCCCTGCCGTTCGGAACAGCAGTTGACATGTGGGCTGCAGGCTGCATACTGGCCGAGATCTCTGTTGGGAAACGACTGCTGCCAAGAACCAACAGGATTCAGGAGGTCGCTGGGATCACAAAGGTAAGATTCGTTTCGTAATTAATTGATTTAACTATTTTATTACGGAAAGTGTTTCATGTTTGATTGGTTGTTGCAGTTCGATGTTGGCTCAGCAGTTGAGTAATTGGCTCGCAATCGCAACGTTGTAAGTTCATTCAGCCCTCCAGTGTCGATAAAATGAGTGCCACTTTTTGGGGAAGTCGACATTGGTTGAAATAGAAGTAGATTCGCCGTTGCCGTAGGAATGCAGAATTTTTCTATTCACTCAGGGCGCAGCCAGGCGATGATCACTGCCTCAGTGATCGTTTTACTTTGAGTTAACTTACTGCTTAGTTTTACGTGACTTCAAGTGTTTACTCAATTATGAATAATTGAATCAATAGGATACAAACCATGCATGTAAATACGTAAAGAAAAACTCCTGAACTCTCCAGTGACATAAGAGCAAATGTATCGTTTATTTTCAGATTGTGGGAAGACCACCCTTAAAGATGCTGCACGCTGCACCAGACGGTCATCGGTATTTCCGTGAGTAATGCAAATTTTATTTTTAATATGTGATTAGGTGTTATAACATCACTCATCTGGCTGCACAATGACGTGAAAGTTGGGTTGTTTCCCCACGTCCTTCACAGCCTTAATTATACAACACAGCCTTAATTATACAACACAGCCTTGTACACATGAATAATATTCTAATGCATGACATCATTTGCGATTGTACCCACTGCAGACTTCTTTGGGCAACTCACCGAGGAATGTCTGCAGGAGACGCGTCAGTGTTGCCCGCTCAAGGAGTTTCTGAAAACAAGAGACCCATTGTTTCTGGACTTCATCAGCTCCATCCTATGGTGAGTATCCCACTCCTTGACTTTCCCTCAACTTTAACAAATTCAAGTCAGTTTCTATATCATAAGGAAATACGCATCCCCTTTGCAAAGTATAGCAAGTCTGCATCTCGCTGCAGCCACGCAGCTGAAGAAAGTAATTTGCCGTGAACCACTCGGAAAGCCCGTTCCCAAATGGAAGCAATGTATTTTAGCGATAACGCGTTGTGTAAGCACACTTTGAGCGCGGACTTACCATACCTAACTTCACTCACCTGCAAACCCTTACTTTGTCAAGTGGATGTCAGTTTATTGTATCACTATAATGTGTAATATGGGTATGTATATTTTGCTGATCTTCTCATCGGTACTTGTCTCTTTGTTTTCAGCTGGAACCCAGATGACCGCCTAACTCCGGAAAGTGCTCTCAAGCAACCATGGATGAGTGCAGCTCCAGCTCCACCACCTGGATTTCACCTGGCACCAGCATGCAAGATCAATTCCCATCTGGCTCCGTCAACCAAGGCCTTCGCAAATTTGGACTGCAACAACTTCACTTCCACGACAATGGACCCCTACAAATTATGCTTCCTGGATTCGGACCCCAATAACTCCTCCATCCTGGCTCCAGCACCTTGCCACCTTCCCTCAATTCCACAACTTACTTCTCCTGGACAAATTCCAGTCTCATCATTTTGCAGCAGCTTTTCCGGAGTGGCAATTCCGATTTTGGCTCCTAAGGTGTCCAGTGTCATTTCCCTTCCACCTCCAGCCGCCGTTCCAATCCCCTTCATTAAGCCAAGCACTGACGCCTTCCTGGTTTCTATCTCTATTGGGTCATTGATCGAAACCATTTTGGAATGGGAGATGCCTACAGCCACTAGCTCAACATCCACAACAAAATGCAGCATTCAGGTGGAAGATTTTAACACTGCTGCGTCTCTTACAGCATCAATTGCTGACTCTCTCCCAGAGTCGGAGACCATAATGAATGTGGACATCAAGCCTCTGGATGTTGAGGAATCTCCTATTTCAATTGAGGCAATCGATGAGACGACCCAAAATGGAGCCGAGGCGACCCAAAATGGAGCCGAGACGACCCAAAATGGAGCCGAGACGACCCAAAATGGAGCCGAGACGACCCAAAATGGAGCCGAGATGACCCAAAATGGAGCCGAGACGACCGAAAATGTAGCCGAGACGACCCAAAATGGAGCCGAGACGACCCAAAATGAAGCCGAGACGAGCATGGGCTCCATATTGTCTCTGCCTATAAACGCAGACTATACTGTTAACCCTCTCCTGGAGTCCGAGAGCACGGTCAAGGCAGACTCTAAGCCTGACGATGCTGAACAAAAGCAACCCATGGTGCAGAGTGACATGAACAGTGCAGAAAAAATGCAGATCCCCAAATCCAAATCACTAACCATCCGCAAGAGATTGCGTCGGTTCGGGCGTGCTCTTATTAAGTTGGTCTGTGGTTGTGGGAGAAGTGGAGAGGTGGATTAAATGTTTTAATATTGTAAAATATATGGACAGCCCTCGACTTATAAACAGATTTCATTCCTGGGACCTGTTCATAAGTCGAACGGTTTTATAAGCCGGTCGTCAAAAATGTATTATATTTAAATGCACATAACTCATTGCTATAAATTGTTTTACCGTTTTAAAAAGGGAAACATTGTTAAACTCATAGGAAATATTGTACATTTGCATGTCGGGAAGTATGCTAAACATTTCGAACAGACACATATATTCACAAATTTCCCTTGTATATATATAGATAAATATTGTATTGTACATAACATACCAAAAAAATGCTGGTAAATAGAAAGAAAAATCAGTTTTAACTTCACTTACCTTGATTCCCGATGACGCTGATGTTGGTTGTGAGTGGGAATTGTTGTATATCTTGTGATAAAAAAACGTAAATATTAAATATAAAAATGTGAACATTTAAGTAAAATGTGTTAATATTTGTAGTTAAGTGTGATTAAACTTTATTTGAAGCTTTCGTGACTACAGGAATTACTCTGGTTCTTTCGGTAAAGCCACGTAGAAAGAAAATAAATTAAATAATAGAATACGTTTTGATTACAACACAAGCAACCGTCATCAGGTAGAACTAAACTTGAGAGAGAGACAAAACACAGACACCGAGACACACAGAGAGAGAGACACAACATAGACACACAGAGACCCAATGCCTCTGTGTCGTGGCCTTAAATAGAGAGAGGGGGGGGCAGAGAGATGTGGGTCTCCTGGAGCAGAGGAATTAGCATGTCAATGAGAGAGCTGTGTGGAAATCCACCCCGCAGCGGCAGGGGGAGAGAAAGACCCAGCAAGTCTGGTCAAGACTGGTATATTTTAGAGAGAGTTGTGTGGAAATCCACCCTGAAGCGGCCGGGGGAGAGAAAGAGCGAATGGACCTATGAGAGCCTGGGTAATTTGATTGAGAAATAGGCAGTTTGAGAAAACAAACTCAGCAATTTTTTTGAAATGTAATGCAATGCAACGCAGAGAGTCGGCTAATACACAGTTAACACGTAGCCTGGTTGATTACGTTCTCCGGAGATGGATAAATCAGAAGTTAAGTGTGAAATTTGACATTGACACACAGAGAAAGAAGACAAACTTATATCCTCCCCGTAGAGGTGGTTCAAACGTGATTTGAAGCTTTCCAAGAAACTTGCGACATAACTTAGAGGCAACACTTTATTTATAACAATGTAACACGATACCCCCTTTACCCCGCTATTAAGGAGGTACAGCCTCTGGGCTAACGTGCCCTATATCACTTGGGGTAATCTAGAGCCCTCTGGCTAGGGGTGACCTAGGGGAGACTGGCTGACCCGACCCAGCCAAGGTACGGGTCCTGACCACTGGTCCACGCTCGGCCCCGGCCCTTATAAGGACGTCGGGTCCTGGGGTCCCAGGGTCCTAGCAGAGCTGGTCTTCAGTCTTCGTAGCACTCCCCCGAGCCGACCTGAGAGCCGCCTTTTATACACATCCCGGGGACTCTCCGCCCCCGGTACCGCCCCCTTTCTGGAACCTTCCAGGGGGTCCTGGAAAGGCCCCCCCCCCCCATCCCCTCACCCGGCCTCTCTGTGGCCCGGCTCTTTCTCTATCCCCTTGTACAGGCTGGCACCCCCTACAGACCCCTGGCCGTAACTGCAAGTAAGTGCACAGGTTGGTGTGTGCATACGTAGTTCCGATGCTACGTCTCCCCCCCACGTAGCACACAGCCGTCTCGGCTGTCAATAACAACAATAAAAAAAACCTTGCAAAAACGAAACCGAGTACGTGTGCCTCAATAACACAACAAAAACACGAACAGAACATCCCCCAATAAATAACCCAACCCACCTGTACAAATAAACACTATGTACACAAATAAACACAACACGCAAACCGGTCGAGAACAGCGGACGCCGAATGAGCAGGGCAGCGTTCATGAAAAAGTTTTAGATTTGGACCGGGTCCTGGTCGACGGTCCATCGTAAGCAGCGGGTGGAAGACGTGGCCCTGGGGTCGCATGAAGCGGAGGATGGCGGCCTTGAAGAGACGTGTCAGCAGGGCGTGAGGCGCCCCCTGTGGCTGATTTGCCCAGTTGTGGTTCTTCGCACCTCCGAGTAGTTCTCTCTTCAAGAGTGAGCTATTAAGATATTACTGTTCAATTAGATCCTCGAGTTTAGGGAGTTAATATAATCAGCCTGGTCACCAATGACTGCGAAAAAATAAACATTAAATGTGGATAAATTCTTTTCGATTTGTGTTTATATCACTGTTAAATAAAAAATATACAGCTCATGTGCACTTGTGTAGTAGAGTTAACTACTCGATGTTCACAAACTGGGAGAGCAAATCGTTAACAAGGTTTTCCCGCTCAAACTAACGGTCAGGGTCTCACAAGCTGTGAGAGCTGACCGTAAACAAGGTTTTCCCACGCGACCAAACGGTCAGGGTCAGATAGGGTGAATTGGGATCCAAAAGCAGATTGGGAACGACCAATCGCAGGGTTCTACAAGGTGGCCGGGGATTGGACAACCCGGCCACGAACAAGTATAAAGCCAGAGCGCTCAGAGCTCTGAGGGAGTTCGGCTACACGAAGACCCAAGACGGCGGAAGAAGCCTAGGACCCTGGACCAAGCCCTCCAGCCCTTATAAGGGCTAGGGTTCAGTGTAACCAGTGGTCGGGGAGACATCCCCTAGGTCCAGTCAGAGGACACTGAAAGAGCGGGATATTAAGTAGCCTGTAGGGTGCGGAGGCTTGTACCTTCTGAGTGTAACGGGTGAGGGGACCGTATACCCCTCAGTGCATAGGGACTGTGTTCATAAGACAAATAAAGGTGTGTGCTACAAAAGACATTGAAGAGTCCGTCTGTACAACACTACATTTGGTGTCAGAAGTTGGAAACAAGACGAACGAACCGCACGCGAAGTCCCGACGATGCAAGCTCCGACTCATCCGTGGGTGCTGAGGGCGGCACTGAAGACGCTGGCGTGTCTCCAGCCGTCCCACCACCAGCAGTGCAGCCGACCGCCGCGAACGACGGCATCCAGGCTGCTCACGCCCGTATCGCCCAGCTACTGCATGCTGCAGCAGGCATCCTGGAGGAAATTACCCTGGGGGCTGCGGGCGGAGAGGAGCGGCCGACAGCGTTTCCGCCATCGCAAGCCCGGAGGAGGTCGGCCTTCCCGCCGATGGGTCACGTGGTTTCGCCGGAGGCGGAAGCCAAGTGCATGCTGGGACCTCCGGGGGCCAATCACGACACACCGCGTCATCAGAGCGCGACGCTGCCTCTGCAGGACCCTCCAGCAACGCCACGTCATCACGGCTGCGACGCCGTACAGTACATGTCATCGACCAAGCGATCGCCGCGTTCGGTACCGAGTCCGACCTTGATGAAGACGACGACACAGCTGCTCTACAGCAACGACTGCCTGTCTTTCACGAATTCTCGTCCACGGGGCGACTGAGCGGCATTTCAGCGTCGCTTCCTCAGCCACCATGAGATGGTGGGCTGGTCGGATGCACAAGCCCTTCGTGCACTGCCAGCCACCTTGGACGACGACTCTCTCGCTGCACTCATCTCCATTCCCAAGCGACAAAGAGCGACACTACAAGCAGCACTTCGGCGGCTGTCCGATGTCTACGGACCTCCTTCCGCCACTCGCCACCAGTTCTACGAGAGACGGTGCAAGCCAAGGGAGTCGCCATTGGCGTTCCGCACCGCGCTACTCGCCATGGCAAGAGCGGCTTACCCCCGCAAGGACGATGAGGCTATCGACGCACTCGTACTACAGAAGCTGTTGGAGATGGCGAGGGGACTGCGCCTTGTCATCCAGGCCGTGGATGATGAGGATATGTGCTCACTGCGAGCTGCCCGGAGCATTCATGCTCACTTGATGCTCGACCAGGACGAGACCATCACCGCATCAGATACGACAGTGGGGCTTGCCAGCAGGGACAACGCTCGCTCTCCAGATTGAGTCTTCTCGACGTTCAAAACGACGCTCCATCGATCACCGGATCGCATCGGACGCCGCGACGACCGGGAGCGGGGACGGTCCTTCCCCCGCGGCGACGTGACGTGCTTCAACTGTGGCCGCCGAGGCCACGTTTCTTCCGACTGCCGTGCACCTCGCCGCCGCTTCTCCGGATCCCGAGACCGGGACTACAGAGCTTCCAGAGCGGCGCAGCATAACCAGGCGAGTCGCGCCACCCCTCACGCTCGGTCCTCATACACACCACAACACACCATTGACTTTGCTCGGAATATGGCGTATGACGCGCGGCGTTCGGGCGACTTTTCGCGACCACTACGACCCGGGCAGTGGTCAGAGCTGGCCCATAGAGTGGTTGCAGCGACGGCGGGTTCCTCGGTGGTTGTTGGTTCGATCGAGGGGGTAGAAGTGCGCGTGCTTGTCGATACCGGTGCATCGGCCACTATCATCTCCGAGTGAATTTACAACATACTGCCCGTGCGATGTCGATCATTGGAAAAGGTTTCCGTTCCGTTTTTTGCCGCAAATGGAAGTTCGCTAGGGATTCTCAGGCAAATTCGGGCGCAAATTGCCATTGGTAATATTAAATTGGCCGGCCCTGTTTTTGTGTCTTCTTCCCTTGCGGTGCCGTGCCTTCTGGGAACCGATTTTCTTGCCAAAATGCCCATTAAAATCCTTATCGATCAGGGATGTATTGAACTTCCGTCGGGCCGGCGGATGGCATTTTTACCCGCAACCACACATTCACGGACGGAAAATGCCTCCGTACAGGCTTTTGCGGCTTGCGCCGTACGCATTCCGCCAGGGGCACAAATGCTCGTACCCTTGTGGTTAAAGAAACCGCTCGCTCTCACCCCCTCGGTAAATGGCATTTTATTGGGACCCTCCAACATAGCAGTTAAGAGCCTATCGTTGGTGGCCGCACAGACTCTTGTAGCGGGCGACAGGGAGCCATTTATGCAAGTTTTGAATGTCGGTCTGGGGACAGTGCTCGCTCATGCGACGGTGGCGCCCCTGGGGACCGGGGTTGTTGGACACGTAGCGAACAGTCAACAGCCTCGCCCTCATAACGTAGACGAGGGATGGATTGACGCTCTTTGCGCGGATGCCGGCGATTTATCCGTGTTACAGCAGAGTAAATTGCGAGCTCTTTTGCGGGAATTATCGGATGTGTTCAGCAAATCACAATTTGATATTGGCTGCACCAAGCTGCTGCGTCACCACATTGACACTGGTGACGCTGCCCCTATCCGCCAAAACCCGTTTCGGCTAAGCCCTGCGGAGAAACAGCATGTTAAATGGGCAGTTGACGACATGCTGGCGGCTGATATCATTTCTCCTTCCAACAGCCCCTGGAGTGCTCCGATAGTACTGGTCAAAAAGCACGATGGCAGTCTTCGATTCTGTGTAGATTTTCGGCGCCTAAATAAAATTTCCGTGGCTGACGCATATCCTCTTCCACGTATGGATGAGTCATTGGATGCTCTGGAAGGGGCACGTTATTTTTCCACTTTGGACCTTCTGTCGGGGTTTTGGAAACTCCCTCTCGACGAAGCGTCAAAGCCAAAGACTGCTTTTCGGACACCACAGGGCCTTTTCGAGTTTAATAGATTGCCCATGGGGCTCCACTCGGCTCCAGCGACGTTTCAGAGGCTCATGGAGCTGGTCCTCGCTGGGCTCCAGTGGGACTCATGCCTTATCTATCTTGATGACGTTATCGTCTTTGGCTGCACGTTCAACGAACACATTGAACAGTTGCGCGCTGTTTTCGAAAAGATGCGAGCTGCGGACCTCAAATTCAAACCGCAGAAGTGCTACCTTCTGCGTGAGTTTGTGCGCTATCTAGGCCACATAGTCAGCCGCTCGGGTATTTCCACAGACCCTGAAAAGACTAAATGTGTCAGCCAATGGCCTACCCCCACCTCTGCTGGGGATGTTCGCAGTTTTATCGGGTTCGCGTCGTATTACCGACGCTTTGTGGCTGGTTTCGCTACAATCGCCAAGCCACTACACGCTCTTACAGCGAAAGGGATGAAATTTCATTGGGGAGATGCGGAACAGGCCGCATTTGACTCCTTACGGAACGCTCTAGTAGCAGCACCGCCCCTGGCTTACCCCGATTTCGCAAAGCCGTTTATTCTGGACACAGATGCCAGTAACACCGGGATCGGCGGGGTGCTGTTCCAAATCGTTGATGGCGTTGAGAGGGTGGTTGCCTATGGAAGCAGGGTTTTGTCCCCTGCAGAGCAACGTTATTGCGTAACCCGACGCGAGCTGCTGGCCATTGTTTACTTTATACAACAATACCTGTACGGTCAACGGTTTACCGTGCGCTCCGATCACTCTGCGTTACAATACGCTTTGCGCATTGACCAACCGTCTGGCCAGCTCTCCCGATGGCTTGAAGTCCTCCAGGACTACAATTTTATGGTGATTTACCGTAAGGGTACACAGCACAATAATACGGATGCGCTATCTCGCCTCCCGTCAGAAGAATGCGCCTGTTTTATGGGTTCTGGCCGGTGCAAACCGCAAATAGTATGCCCGGCTGCACCTCCTGAAACGGTTTCTGCTGCCCTTCCTTTCGATCCTGCGCCGGGTGCGGACCACGAAAATCCGCCAGCGAGTGACGACTTGCTGGGGATAACATTGGACGAATGGGGTCGGCACCAAATGAATGATGCGTCATTGTTGCCTCTGCGTCGTCGCGCATGTGATTCGTCCTCACGTTCAAGTAAATCGAACTCTTTTGCCATGCGCCGCGGTCTACTCATGCATTGGGATGCTGATTCTTGCCAGTACAAAATTGTAGTGCCATCGGCTTTGCGGTGTATGGCTGTGTGCACGGCACACGAGCGATTGTCGCACCTGGGTGTGCACAAAACCATTGGGTTGCTAAGATTACAATTTTACTGGCCGGGCATGCTTCGCGACGTAACTGATATTTTGACGGGCTGCACCGAATGTGCGCAACGTAAACCTCCAGCGAAGCCGGCATGCCCACCGCTGCAGCCCATCACGGTATCCCGTGTGAACGAGCTGGTTGCTCTCGACATTTTGGGGCCTTTCCCTACAACGCCTCGTGGTAACAAGTACCTTCTGGTTGGGGTGGAGTATTTTACACGGTGGCCTATGGCCTGGGCCCTCCCCAACCAGTCGGCAGCAGCCGTGGTGGACGCCTTTGCTCAAGGCTATGTGCTGGACAAGGGCGCTCCAGAACGGTTGCTGACCGATCAGGGAAGAATTTTTTGAAGAACCCTGCTGAGTGAGGTATGCCGCCTGTTGGGCACTAAGAAGGTGCGCACTTCGCCCTATCACCCCCAAACAGATGACATGGTGGAACGGTTACATAGAACCCTCACCTATATGCTATGCCATCAGGTTGACGAATCCCACGTAGACTGGGACCTGCAGATCCCAGGGGTCCTCGCTGCTTACCGCATGGCGCCACATGCAGCGACAGGGTTCTCCCCATTTTTCCTAATGTATGGCAGGGAGGCCATTCCACCCGCTGACGTGCGGCTTGGGATAGAGCAGCTTCCACGGTCATCGAAGCTCACTGACCATTTGCGGTTCAACCTACAAAAGCTGTCTGAGGCTCGTGATGCGGCGATCGAAAATTCCGCCTCCCGCCAGCGGGCTAATTCAAGGTTGCAAGCCACTCGCACGTCCGTGCATCAGTGGGCTCCAGGTGATATGGCGTGGCTTCATTGCCCCCAGGTGCCAGTGTCCACATCGGCTAAACTCCTTAAACCATGGCGGGGTCCGGTTGAGGTGGTCGAGATAATGCGCCCACAATGTGTTAAAATCCGTTGGGGACGACGTCGCTGGTTCGTGCACCCCTCTCGTCTGAAGCCATTTGTTGCTCTGCACGGCTCTGCGTCACACTCAAAACACGAGGGCCGAGCGTGTGATATGCCCAACGAGCCGGATGTCGCACCGTTAGTACCTAACCCACAGCGCAGACGTGTCATTCCTCCCGCAGATGATGCGGGACTGAGGGAGCCGGGCGAGCCACGAGTCTCTGCAAAAAGGCCTCTGGGCCCACCCAACATGTTTGCCAGGATGCCTGACACGTCTACACCAAGAGTCTCTGCAAAGAGACCTTCTGACCCACCCAACATGTTTGCCAGGATGCCTGACCCGCCCAACATGTTTGCCAGGCTGCCCGACCCGTCTGCTCCAAGGGTCTCCGCAGAGAGGCCTCCTGCCCCTGCTGACATTTTTGCCAGGATACCTGGTCAGCCTGCAGCCCGGAAAAGGGCACCCACCCCCTACGACGGGCCCGCGAAATACACACGGGCTAGATTGCGTCAGTTTTCTTGATTGTCCATCATTTTTTTGCGGCAGCTGAATGCTGCATGCGTTGTGCGTCGCGAATGTCGTTATTTGTGATTGGTTCTGACCATGTACATATGTTGCGTTGTTGATGGGGGGGGGTATTTATAGTGGGTGTTCCTGTTCTTGTTGGTTTTGGCACACAATTAGGTTCGTTGATTGGGATTTTTCTGCTTGTAACAGCCGGGACGGCTGAGGCTTCCGAAGGGGAGGGTGATGTAGTAGAGTTAACTACTCGATGTTCACAAACTGAGGGAGCAAATCGTTAACAAGGTTTTCCCGCTCAAACTAACGGTCAGGGTCTCACAAGCTGTGAGAGCTGACCGTAAACAAGGTTTTCCCGCGCGACCAAACGGTCAGGGTCAGATAGGGTGAATTGGGATCCAAAAGCAGATTGGGAACGACCAATCCGCAGGGTTCCACAAGGTGGCCGGGGATTGGACAACCCGGCCACGAACAAGTATAAAGCCAGAGTGCTCAGAGCTCTCAGGGAGTTCGGCTACACGAAGACCCAAGACGGCGGAAGAAGCCTAGGACCCTGGACCAAGCCCTCCAGCCCTTATAAGGGCTAGGGTTCAGTGTAACCAGTGGTCGGGGAGACATCCCCTAGGTCCAGTCAGAGGACACTGAAAGAGCAGGATATTAAGTAGCCTGTAGGGTGCGGAGGCTTGTACCTTCTGAGTGTAACGGGTGAGGGGACCGTATACTCCTCAGTGCATAGAGACTGTGTTCATAAGACAAATAAAGGTGTGTGCTACAAAAGACGTTGAAGAGTCCGTCT
Source organism: Lampetra fluviatilis (assembly GCF_964198595.1). Lineage (NCBI taxonomy): Eukaryota > Metazoa > Chordata > Hyperoartia > Petromyzontiformes > Petromyzontidae > Lampetra > Lampetra fluviatilis. The sequence continues at coordinate 13,376,168 of NC_136280.1, forward strand.
GTACAACACTACACCTGTATCAAACTGGTGATATTACAGTTGCACTGTTTTTATTCACGTCTGATTTGCGTACCAAAGTCAAATAGCTCGATTGTTAGTTGTGCAATATTCCTTAAGGATCCTGTACTTATTCTCTAATGTTGACGTATTTGTTTTTGTTGTTGCTGTGCTTGTGCACTGCTCTCTGGATCTCCCTTGGAAAATAGCCAGGAAACTGGCTAAACGGGATCATCATTATTCAAGGAAATTCTGAACAAATTTTGACATCTTCCACAGCTATTCTCTGACACAACAGAGTACACTGCTCTCTGTGAGAGTACATTAATTTCATGACGTGATAAAGATAAAAGCAAGTGGAATATAACTGGTATGATAAACAAAACTCTATTATTGACAAGTAAACGCCTTCTTGGTTCTTTCGGTAAAGTCACGTAGAAGGGAAGTAATAAAATAATAAACATAAAACATAATAAAACAATTCTCACGACGTTTCGGCCACAACGCAAGCAGCCGTCCTCAGGTGAAAACCAGGTCTGTCGGGGCGACAGCGTCTGAATGAAACAGCACACGTGCTTGGAGCATATATATAAGGTGGGTTGGAAGGGGGGAAAAGGGCGCCTTGACAAAAGAATATGCATATCAAGAGGAATTTAGCATATTTATGGAAAATGCAGGTATGTGAATAGTACTACTTATGCCCGTGCATTATGCAGGATTAGCAGCATCAAAGGGAGGGGATAGGGGTAGCATTAATAAAAGGAAGGAGTGTTAATAGTATGTAGCTGCAGTAACTAAAACCACCACGTAAACAACTACATAGTATCATCAGTATACTAAATATACTCTACAATAAGCTGAGTTACTAACAGTAAGGAATACATTACAATTCTATGTCGTAAAAAAATATATGCTTCCATCTAAACTTTATTCTCTTACATCACACGAGTCTAGTTTATACTTTAGTTGTTTACGTGGTGGTTTTAGTTACTGCAGCTACATACTATTAACACTCCTTCCCTTTATCAATGCTACCCCTATCCCCTCCCTTTGATGCTGCTAATCCTGCATAATGCACGGGCATAAGTAGTACTATTTACATATCTGCATTTCCCATATCCCCTCCCTTTGATGCTAATCCTGCATAATGCACGGGCATAAGTAGTACTAATCACATACCTGCATTTCCCATATCCCTTCCCTTTTATGCTGCTAATCCTGCATAATGCATGGTCATAAGTAGTACTAATCACATACCTGCATTTTTCATAAATATGCTAAATTCTTATTGATATGCATATTCTTTTGTCAAGGCGCCCTTTTCCCCCCTTACAACCCAGCTTATATATATGTGTAATCCGAGCAAGGATTGAGAGGGGCGGAGTCTGCGTCACGTGAGGAGAGGGAGGAGTTAGGGTCACGTGGGGGAGAGGATTTAGGGAGAGAACCGGAAGGGATCGGGGAGTTAAGACGGAGTGAAACGGGAGGAGGCCACGCTGGGCAGTATTGGGAGGGTGGCGCGATCGCCACGTGTTGGGAGACCTCGGCACCGTCGGCCATCGGTGTCCGGGCGCAGGGGGGCTAGCGGGCTGTGGAAGGCTGGCCGTGAGCGAGGAGGAGCGGAGCAGCAGTGTGGCTGCAGAGCGGAGCAGCAGGGTGGCTGCAGAGCAGAGCAGCAGTGTGGCTGCAGAGCGGAGCAGCAGTGTGGCTGCAGAGCGGAGCAGCAGTGTGGCTGCAGAGCGGAGCAGCAGTGTGGCTGCAGGGCGGCGCAGCAGGGTGGCTGCAGGGCGGAGCAGCAGTGTGGCTGCGGAGTGCTCGACGGAGGAGACGCGGGCCTGAGCGAGGACGCCGTGGGAGCGAGATTTACACAAACCCAAATAAAGGATAACGGAGATCGACACTGTGGAAGAGTCCTTTATTACATATGCTCCAAGCACGTGTGCTGTTTCATTCAGACGCTGTCGCCTCGACAGACCTGGTTTTCACCTGAGGACGGCTGCTTGCGTTGTGGCCGAAACGTCATGAGAATTGATAATTGGTTTTTTACCCTTCTATCTGGCAACAAGATAGAAGGGTAAAAAAACAATTATCATATTTTTACTGGCAAATGAGGTTCCCATAGTGTCGTGAGAATTGTTTTATTTTTATTATTTTATTACTTCCCTTCTATGTGACTTTACCGAAAGAACCAAGAAGATGAATCCCTGCAGTCACGAAAGCTTTAAAACGAAAAAGTAAACGCCTCTTTTTCTGTCAGTCTTTGATCCATCTATTCCTATTTGTCTGTCGCCTCCCCATGCCTCTTTGCGCACTTTGATCTCACATTGGATAAATAAATGTATCTACGTCATGTAAAAATGTAAGGAGTTGGGCAATGCTAAATTGGTTAGTTCACTTCGCAATTAATTTGGTGACCTTGGTTCGATTTCTGGCCATGGCTGACATCAGAGGCAAGCGGTTATCTGAACTGGTCTTTGGGAACCCTTTCTCAATCTGCATTGACCAGCGAGGTGAAGAATAGTGATCTAGGGCCGACATAGCGTGGGGAGGTCTTCATACAACAGTGGATTTCCAAATGGATCTAAATTAATTTATTTTGTTAAAGCATTCCTGTACAAGTCTGTGATCATGCATTTGTAATATGTAAAATATACAAATGCTGGTTAACATACCTGCATATGCACAGGTACACACACACACCAATGTAATTGTGGTACAATCGGTGTATGCAGGTGAATACAAATATCAAAATACTGACATCAATGTGTAGTGGCATAGAATAATTAATTTAGCAGTATAGCGCTAGCTGCTGGCGGTGAAGGGGATATTTGGTTTACAACAGGCTAGGCGATACACCAGAGGGAGATATCTGGGGGAAAGGTTACAGAAGGGGCACAGGGGGAAGCCCCGGGAACCCGCTGGTAGGTTCTAGACAGGGGGCGTGGCCGGGGCAGAGCGAGGCCACGCTGGGAGCATAAAAGGGGGCCCTGAGCAAGAGCTCGGGGCTGTCATTTGGAGTGGGATACCCGTCGTGCTGTTGAAGATCGTCGCCATGGTCGCTGTCGTCTTCACTCGATATTGCGCTGCTAGACAGTAGTTGGCAGTCTCGGTTCAGCACTGTCAGTGTTTGATGGCTAGTGTTGTGTATAGGCTAGCAACCGACAGAGTTGTGTATAAGCGAGCGACAGAAGAGTGTGGACCAGTGTAGGGTGTGTATTGTGCAAAGGGTGCTCGGTTAAATAAAAGAAATGCCTCCAAGTCTAAGCATCTACGAGTTAAGTCACTACAAATGAATTAGCTTAGCATGGTTGGCATGGGTCCTGATATTTGAAAGCTCTGAATGCGGGCAGCCTGTTCTACGAACGACACATACATATAAAACGATCACCACCTACACAACACCACCAATACAAGAAACACAAAACCGAATACATCACCACAGCACTCGTTCCACAATTAGACCACCACAAACAAGACCAGCACCACACCACCACCGAATGAACACCACCAAGCCTCAAATGCCCCGAATACAAAAAAACCACCACAACACAACAGAACCACAAACAGCAACAGAGACACGTGAAAATCAACTCGAGACTATCATAACAGGAAGTAACTCTGATACAAGCCAATTTTGTTTGAGTTATCATTTTATTTCATGTTGCACAAATGATTCCGTGTAGCCAACTTACCGGATACTTTACAAGGGAAGGTCCGTGGTACGTAAACACAGCAACATCATCAGTATCGCAGAGAACGAGTTCAGGGTGCTTAATGAATATTGCACAGCAGACGAGGTAGTAACAAAGTTTGAGTGACCATAACAGTACTGGGTTATTTGCCACGTACAGGACAGCCACCAGCAAGAGAACCTGCAGCACCAGTTAGAGAGCTCACGACACAGAGACACGAATGTGTGAAAGAAGCGAAACCCGTTCCAACACTTCCCACACACTCGCACATCTCCCCGATATCTTCCACACCAGGTCGCGCACCTTGGCAGGCCGCAGAGTCCAGGCAAGGCGATAGGCACCGCGGAATACTAGGCCGCGCGCACGCGATTCCCGCGGACGCGATGCTGAGGCGGGGGGAGACGGACCCCGTCACGGGACATCTCGAGCATTCTTGCACGGCTCCGGCTTCTCCATGGAGATGGAATAGATGTGGGGAGGACACGGATAGAGAACATGGGCTCCAAAGTACAGCAGCCGTGCCCGTGAGAGAGACAGTGGCCACCATAGAGGCGGGGCCCGTGTTGGGGGAGTGGCGTGAGAGGGGCGGGGCTACAGTTGGAGGGGCGGGGCTACACCAGAAGGGGGAGGGGCTGGACAGCGGACGTCACTAACCTGATTGGTGACGACAACCTGGAGAGCGTTTGGGTCCCCACGACGGCTGCGAGCAGCAAAATCGAGTCTCCCAAACTTCAAGATATTTTTTATTCTCAACGCAAGGTAATAAACTATATATTTGTATTTATTTATTAAGGAAAACATAAAGCTATGATATAAACCAAAATTATAAGTACAGTGGTACCGCGGTATACGTCGTTAATTCGTCCCAGAAGGTAGGACTTATACCTAAAATGACGTACACCAAACAAATTTTTCCCATAAGAAATAAAGGGAAAGGAAATAATCCGCTCCAGAGTATATGAAATGATATTTTATATGGCATATTATACATTAATGGGGTTGTATAAAATACTTTAGACACTACTTAGTACTAAAATGCATAAATAAATTCAAATAAATTGTAATAAAAATCATTTTTTACGTCACTTTACCTTGCTGAGTGGAGTTAAAATTACAAAAAACACGTGAAAATTCACAGAGAGTTATAGCAAGAATTGTGCACTGAACGAGATCTACTGTACATGCAGACTGAGGAGCGGCGCCTTGTTTCAGTCGTGAACGTGGTCTACGCGGGTACGCGGTGACTCATCCCGACCCATACAAGTTCTAGCAAGCGCGTCGTATCCCAAGCAAGACGTCGTATCCCAAGCAAGGCGACGTATCCCAAGACATTTTGTTTTCGTCAAAACACGACGTGTACCAAATTCAACTTATTCCAAAGCGGTCGTATACCGAGGTATGACTTTATCAGAATCTTTTGACTTAAAACTTTAATGACTGCAGGAATTCATATTCTTTCGTACTTTCGGTAAAGTCACGAAGATATAAAAAAAGTCAAGTGGACAAAACCGTGTACAACAACAAAATTCATGACTTAATGATGGAAGCTACACAAAAACTTAAAAGATCTCACCAACAGCCTCGTTACAAAAATGAACAGTATAATCACTGATTCAGATTCATTAGTTGAACAAAACAAAAAATTTTCCTTAAAACCTTCTGCTGCTAGACCACCCAGATTATATGGCTTACCAAAATCCATAAAGAATTTACACCCCTTCGTCCCATCGTCTCCACCATTGGCTCACCCACCTACAAACTGGGTCGATATCTGTCTGAGACCTTACAGTCATTTACTGGTTAGACCACCTTTTCTGTACTTAACTCAGCTCACCTCATATCATCAATTAAGAACATTTCACTGTCCCCAGGTGATTTGCTCGTCAGTTTCGATGTAGTTTCGATGTAGTCACCAAAGTTCCTGTGCCTGATACCATTGCAAATATTGAAGATTTGGTCCAACCAGGATGTAATGCTGATGTACTGGCTCTGGTGAGACACTGCCTCACCAATACATACTTTACCAGGAATGGAACATTCTACAAACAAACTGAAGGCACCCCAATGGGTTCTCAAATATCTCCAGTTGTAGCCAATGTTTTCATGGAAAAATTTGAGACGGACGCCATCCAGGCATCCACTCCACGCCTGTCCTTGCGGAAGAGGTACGTGGATGACACGTTTGTCATCTGGCCACATGGCCGATCGGCTCTGAACCAATTCCTCAAACACATAAATTCCTACACCCAGCCATCAAATTCACTATGGAGGTAGAAAAGGATGGCAAGCTACCTTTCTTGGATGTCCTAATCAAAAAGAGACCAGATGGCTCAATGAGCCATTCTGTCTCCAGGAAAGCAACCCAAACTGATGCCTTCCTAAAACCTGACTCCCACCACTATCCATCCCAGAAGAATTCCTCATCAAAACTCTACACCATAGAGCTCAATGTTTCTCCGACTATGAACACCTAGCATGTGAACTCAAACACGTACACCAAGCTCTCAAGGCGAATGGATACTATGACTACACAATCCGCAAAGCCATCACCCCTACCATGAGGAAGGAGCCATCTGAGGATCAAAGCAAAACCATCACCTTACCATACATAGCAGGGGTAGCCAAACATTTTTCCAAAATCATGAACAAACACAATATCCAAGTCTGTTTTAACACAGTACATGAAATTCATGATCTTATCCCATCTTCGAAGGACAAGATCCCTGACATATGTCTACAAACTAAGCTGTGTCTGCAGCAGCAGTTACATTGGAGAAACTAAGCGACATGTCTCGGACAATTTTCATGAGCATAAGGCAGATCTGAACCACGGTAGGACCAATACTTCTGCCGCGGCTGTTCATTATTTCAATGTTGCTGGCTCACACGAAATTGGTATCTCTAAGACGATGGTACTTTGCAAGCCCACTGGCTCGAAACGTCGTGATCTATTATTTTTCTACCTACGTGACTTTACCGAAAGAACCAAAGAGTAAGATATACCTATTTAGCGATATGAGAGAAGTAGAGATGAACTTGCGGAATGTTTGCAAGAAGGAAATAAAGGTTATCATCAGACATGATTAATCTACTGGTGGATGAAGGTCTGATAAGCCTTTACTATCTCCCTAAAGTCATTCGATGCAACAATCCACCTAGTATCTACTAACGAGCTGATTTAATTGCTCCATCTCCATGGAAGCCCTCCTCTTGGGTGTATTTAATGTTCACCCAGAAGTGAAAATGTTACACCACAGTTCGTAGTTTGGCAGCATGTCGTGTGTGATGTGGTAGAATGTGGCCACTCCCACCTTTATCAATACGTCTCATTAGCGTGAAAGAGCAGATAGACTACCCGATAGAGATCCCTCCCGTGGAGCCCCTTTCACCATAAGCTATTTGAGCAAGCAATTGAAGGGCTGTGCTTGCTTACAATTGATTAGACTGGGTGCAACAATTGCTCAGGACCATTTGAGCACTTATTTGGCCAATTTAATGTCATAACCCGTTAATAGGCCTTGATTATTTTAAATAATCAAAGTGTCTGTTCACATAAACTCACAAACCCCCACGTGTGGCCATGAGCAAGTGCCGTCAAATCCACATTTTTCTGGCCAAGACCAGTCTCTCCATTAGGCAACCTCTCTCGACTCACAAAGTGGTTCCTACTTTATCAATTCTAGGGGAATGCTTGGCTGAGTAAACCTCATATTGATTATGAATTGAAACTGATTTTGAGGTAGGCCTTCTGCTGTATCACTCAGAGTAAGGAGGGGTTAGGAAGCTACTATCGAAACTGTCACTGTACTTATTGATCTTGCTCTTACTGCAACACTCTCTCTTGACCAGATGGCGACTAATCTCCTCAACAATCGTTATGCGGTTTTGGAAAAACTAGACGAAGGAGGATTTGGCGAGGTGTACAAATGCTGGGACCACAGGAACCACAAGGAGATGGCCTTCAAGAAGATTGACATCACTTTAAGGTGAGAGAGAGACCAAGTAATGATGTGCTTCACAATCTTCACTGAAAAGTAGTTTCCTGTCAGAGAAACTCACGTGTGCCTACCTAGACAAGACGCAATACTTTTCCGTTTTAATGATGATGCAATTTCCAACATTCTCATAAGTGTTTGTATTTCTTCACGCAGCATCAAGGAAGTGCAAGCATATCGTGAGGCTGTCTTCCTCAAACTGCTGAGGCACAATAGCATCATCCGGTTCGAGGAAGACTTTGTCGTGGGAGATTACCATTATCTCGTGTTGGACTACATCAGGTAATAACACCAAGTCCATTACAACCGTGGCACTTGCAGGATGTATACAAATATAAGCTTGGCAGCTGATTGATCCACATCAGTACTCAATCCTTAGCTATGCTACACTGCATTGTTAACAAGTAGCTGCATTAACCATTTCATATCTGGTTTGTCAATTCTCGGGACCCAGTCATGCCCAGTGGTAAAAAACTCTGCAGTCAACACGTATTCAAGTAATTGTTACCCGTCGAATGCCTTACCTCACCGTCAGTGTTCCAGTACTTGCATGTGTGGATGAGCTGGTGCCTTTGTGCTTCATGCTGTTTAACCATGTTGCACTGTGTTCGTTTTCTGTTATCAGCATGGGCAGCCTCTTTGACGTTCTGAAAGCGAACGGAGCATTTACTCTGTCCTACGTCAAGAGATATGCCCAGTCCCTGATGGAAGTGCTGGCCTTCCTGAAGAAGAACGGCTTAGTCCACGGGGACCTCAAGCTGGTAAGGGTTTATCATTAATATCTCCATTGGAACCTCATTTGCCAGTAAAAACATATGATTATTGTTTTTTTACCTCTCTATCTGGCAACAAAACTGACACCTTTTTTTTTACTCCTTGTAAAAAAAGGCGTCAGTTTTGTTGCCAGATAGAAGGGTAAAAAACCAATTATCATTAATATCTCTTTTAGAGGAATTAAACAGGTCTAAGGGACGCTGTCATGGTGTCTGGATCTCACACGAGACTTGAAACCCAGAGGGAATTGGTTAAATTGATCCTCTGGCTTGGCAATTATAACAGTGGACAGGTTCTCAAATCCCAACTCCACCCATCCACCACCTCTGTACACCCATCAGTATAAATAGGTACTCCACAGTTAATCATGTCACGAGTGGCGGGGTGAAATGTGGGTACTTCCCCTTCTTCCGAGACATTTGACGCTGTGTAACAGTAGCCTAAAACCATCTAGAGGGGCTCACTTCAACTACCTATGGCGGAGGCCTTTCTATAAGTAGAGGGGCGAGCAAGTAATTGCAGGGCTGCACCTTCACTGTGATATTTTAAGCAGAGTTAGCAGTTTATGTGCCTCATGCACATACACTGCATGATGCACATACACTGGCCAGTTTAATTCCCATCACAGCTGCCTCACACAGTAGAGCTCTTATCCGTGACAATATTACCCATGACTCCCATTATCCATGGGGAACTGTCGAGTCTATAAAACCACTAATGATCCGTGGCCCTATTTTTCTTCTTATAAGTAATATTTGAGTTTTTTTACCATCCTGCATTGTGGAAAAACTCTGTTATTGCTGATGAGAAGAGTCGTTTGGCAATTCTTCTAATTATAAGCATCTTGTTTTCATGAACAACTTCATTGCAAGATTTCATATTGGATCATTTTTACGAGAGTTATTGATCCCCCTGCTTCCCTCTCCATTACAAACAGACATAGATAATGAATAGACACTTTTAACGTTAGATGGACAGTGCAAAAATGAACGCCATTTTCTATGCAGACAGTGATCATTTTAACGGATCCTCATCTGGTTAAATAACATATATATAAAATGCTTCCATTCTTATATTTCTTTCAGGAAAACATCTTGGTGAAAGATCACCACACGGCAGCCATCCGATTGGCCGACTTCGGAGGAAGTTTTTTTGACAATGAACCTCGTAAGTTACACTTTATATACATTTATACATACCGTAGCATTTCTAAATCTTCCTACAGATCCTGTTATATGGAATAACAATGTTTTCTTTTCTATAGCATCGTTCATGCAAATTGCATGAACGATGATAATGTTAAATTAACATATGTGATATTACAAGAGCTGAACTCAGTGCTGCCTGTGCATGGTAGCTCCACACGAGGTATGATTACAACGCCTTGCGATCTCCGTTTCACAACAGCGCATTGGGAATGTCCACTTCCGTGTAAAATCACGTCCTTTCACATATCATGCAGGACAGGGCGAGAACACATTGGAGATTCTTGCAGTAAAACTGTGACTCCGATCGTCCACTTAACCCTTTAGAGCTGGTCAATTTATTCTTGGGACCTAGTAATGCCCACCTATGGCGGGACCTGATATTTCAAACGACTGAATGTACGTTTTTTTGCCAATAATGAAACTGAGAAAGTTGACAGAATTCATTTAAAAAGTGTCTGTGCTGCAGAGTGACATAGACTTAAAAGTTGCATTAGCTATGAAAGACCTGTACTGTATTCCTATTTTTCTCCAGCCGACCATATCTTTGGGACGGCCGGATACCAGGCTCCCGAGGTCTTGCTGGCCCTGCCGTTCGGAACAGCAGTTGACATGTGGGCTGCAGGCTGCATACTGGCCGAGATCTCTGTTGGGAAACGACTGCTGCCAAGAACCAACAGGATTCAGGAGGTCGCTGGGATCACAAAGGTAAGATTCGTTTCGTAATTAATTGATTTAACTATTTTATTACGGAAAGTGTTTCATGTTTGATTGGTTGTTGCAGTTCGATGTTGGCTCAGCGGTTGAGTAATTGGCTCGCAATCGCAACGTTGTAAGTTCATTCAGCCCTCCAGTGTCGATAAAATGAGTGCCACTTTTTGGGGAAGTCGACATTGGTTGAAATAGAAGTAGATTCGCCGTTGCCGTAGGAATGCAGAGTTTTACTATTCATTCAGGGCGCAGCCAGGCGATGATCACTGCCTCAGTGATCGTTTTACTTTGAGTTAACTTACTGCTTAGTTTTACGTGACTTCAAGTGTTTACTCAATTATGAATAATTGAATCAATAGGATACAAACCATGCATGTAAATACGTAAAGAAAAACTCCTGAACTCTCCAGTGACATAAGAGCAAATGTATCGTTTATTTTCAGATTGTGGGAAGACCACCCTTAAAGATGCTGCACGCTGCACCAGACGGTCATCGGTATTTCCGTGAGTAATGAAAATTTTATTTTTAATATGTGATTAGGTGTTATAACATCACTCATCTGGCTGCACAATGACGTGAAAGTTGGGTTGTTTCCCCACGTCCTTCACAGCCTTAATTATACAACACAGCCTTGTACACATGAATAATATTCTAATGCATGACATCGTTTGCGATTGTACCCACTGCAGACTTCTTTGGGCAACTCACCGAGGAATGTCTGCAGGAGACGCGTCAGTGTTGCCCGCTCAAGGAGTTTCTGAAAACAAGAGACCCATTGTTTCTGGACTTCATCAGCTCCATCCTATGGTGAGTATCCCACTCCTTGACTTTCCCTCAACTTTAACAAATTCAAGTCAGTTTCTATATCATAAGGAAATACGCATCCCCTTTGCAAAGTATAGCAAGTCTGCATCTCGCTGCAGCCACGCAGCTGAAGAAAGTAATTTGCCGTGAACCACTCATAAAGCCCGTTCCCAAATGGAAGCAATGTATTTTAGCGATAACGCATTGTGTAAGCACACTTTGAGCGCGGACTTACCATACCTAACTTCACTTACCTGCAAACCCTTACTTTGTCAAATGGATGTCAGTTTATTGTATCACTATAATGTGTAATATGTGTATGTATATTTTGCTGATCTTCTTATCGGTACTTGTCTCTTTGTTTTCAGCTGGAACCCAGATGACCGCCTAACTCCGGAAAGTGCTCTCAAGCAACCATGGATGAGTGCAGCTCCAGCTCCACCACCTGGATTTCACCTGGCACCAGCATGCAAGATCAATTCCCATCTGGCTCCGTCAACCAAGGCCTTCGCAACTTTGGACTCCAACAACTTCACTTCCACGACAATGGACCCCTACAAATTATGCTTCCTGGATTCGGACCCCAATAACTCTTCCATCCTGGCTCCAGCACCTTGCCACCTTCCCTCAATTCCACAACTTACTTCTCCTGGACAAATTCCAGTCTCATCATTTTGCAGCAGCTTTTCCGGAGTGACAATTCCCATTTTGGCTCCTAAGGTGTCCAGTGTCATTTCCCTTCCACCTCCAGCCGCCGTTCCAATCCCCTTCATTCAGCCAAGCACTGACGCCTTCCTGGTTTCTATCTCTATTGGGTCATTGATTGAAACCATTTTGGAATGGGAGATGCCTACAGCCACTAGCTCAACATCCACCACAAAATGCAGCATTCAGGTGGAAGATTTTAACACTGCTGCGTCTCTTACAGCATCAATTGCTGACTCTCTCCCAGAGTCGGAGACCATAATGAATGTGCACATCAAGCCTCTGGATGTTGAGGAATCTCCTATTTCAATTGAGGCAATCGATGAGACGACCCAAAATGGAGCCGAGGCGACCCAAAATGGAGCCGAGACGACCCAAAATGGAGCCGAGACGACCCAAAATGGAGCCGAGACGACCCAAAATGGAGCCGAGATGACCCAAAATGGAGCCGAGACGACCCAAAATGTAGCCGAGACGACCCAAAATGGAGCCGAGACGACCCAAAATGAAGCCGAGACGAGCATGGGCTCCATATTGTCTCTGCCTATAAACGCAGACTATACTGTTAACCCTCTCCTGGAGTCCGAGAGCACGGTCAAGGCAGACTCTAAGCCTGACGATGCTGAACAAAAGCAACCCATGGTGCAGAGTGACATGAACAGTGCAGAAAAAATGCAGATCCCCAAATCCAAATCACTAACCATCCGCAAGAGATTGCGTCGGTTCGGATGTGCTCTTATTAAGTTGGTCTGTGGTTGTGGGAGAAGTGGAGAGGTGGATTAAATGTTTTAATATTGTTAAATATATGGACAGCCCTCGACTTATAAACAGATTTCATTCCTGGGACCTGTTCATAAGTCGAACGGTTTTATAAGCCGGTCGTCAAAAATGTATTCTATTTAAATGCACATAACTCATTGCTATAAATTGTTTTACCGTTTTAAAAAGGGAAACATTGTTAAACTCATAGGAAATATTGTACATTTGCATGTCGGGAAGTATGCTAAACATTTTGAACAGACAGATATATTCACAAATTTCCCTTGTATATATATAGATAAATATTGTATTGTACATAACATACCAAAAAAATGCTGGTAAATAGAAAGAAAAATCAGTTTTAACTTCACTTGCCTTGATTCCCGATGACGCTGATGTTGGTTGTGAGTGGGAATTGTTGTATATCTTGTGATAAAAAAACGTAAATATTAAATATAAAAATGTAAACATTTAAGTAAAATGTGTTAATATTTGTAGTTAAGTGTGATTAAACTTTATTTGAAGCTTTCGTGACTACAGGAATTACTCTGGTTCTTTCGGTAAAACCACGTAGAAAGAAAATAAATTAAATAATAGAATAGGTTTCGATTACAACACAAGCAACCGTCATCAGATAGAACTAAACTTGAGAGAGAGACAAAACACAGACACCGAGACACACAGAGAGAGATACACAACATAGACACACAGAGACCCAATGACTCTGTGTCGTGGCCTTAAATAGAGAGAGGGGGGGCAGAGAGATGTGGGTCTCCTGGAGCAGAGGAATTAGCATGTCAATGAGAGAGCTGTGTGGAAATCCACCCCGCAGCGGCAGGGGGAGAGAAAGACCCAGCAAGTCTGGTCAAGACTGGTATATTTTAGAGAGAGTTGTGTGGAAATCCACCCTGAAGCGGCCGGGTTAGAGAAAGAGCGAATGGACCTATGAGAGCCTGGGTAATTTGATTGAGAAATAGGCAGTTTGAGAAAACAAACTCAGCAATTTTTTTGGAAATGAAATGCAATGCAACGCAGAGAGTCGGCTAATACACAGTTAACACGTAGCCTGGTTGATTACGTTCTCCGGAGATGGATAAATCAGAAGTTAAGTGTGAAATTTAACATTGACACACAGAGAGAGAAGACAAACTTATATCCTCCCCGTAGAGGTGGTTCAAACTTGATTTGAAGCTTTCCAGGAAACTTGCGATATAACTTAGAGGCAACACTTTATTTATAACAATGTAACACGATACCCCCTTTACCCTGCTATTAAGGAGGTACAGCCTCTGGGCTAACGTGCCCTATATCACTTGGGGTAATCTAGAGCCCTCTGGCTAGGGGTGACCTAGGGGAGACTGGCTGACCAGACCCAGCCAAGGTACGGGTCCTGACCACTGGTCCACGCTCGGCCCCGGCCCTTATAAGGACGTCGGGTCCCGGGGTCCCAGGGTCCTAGCAGAGCTGGTCTTCAGTCTTCGTAGCACTCCCCCGAGCCGACCTGAGAGCCGCCTTTTATACACATCCCGGGGACTCTCCGCCCCCGGTACCGCCCCCTTTCTAGAACCTTCCAGGGGGTCCTGGAAAGGCCCCCCCCCCATACCCTCACCTGAGGGGAACCCGGCCTCTCTGTGGTCCGGCTCTTTCTCTATCCCCTTGTACAGGCTGGCACCCCCTACAGACCCCTGGCCGTAACTGCAAGTAAGTGCACAGGTGGTGTGTGCATACGTATTTCCGATGCTACGTCTCCCCACCACGTAGCACACAGCCGTCTCGGCTGTCAATAACAACAATAAAAAAAACTTGCAAAAACGAAACCGAGTACGTGTGCCTCAATAACACAACAAAAACACGAACAGAACATCCCCCAATAAATAACCCAACCCACCTGTACAAATAAACACTGTACACAAATAAACACAACACGCAAACCGGTCGAGAACAGCGGACGCCGAATGAGCAGGGCAGCGTTCATGAAAAAGTTTTAGATTTCGACCGGGTCCTGGTCGACGGTCCATCGTAAGCAGGGGGTGGGAAGACGTGGCCCTGGGGTCGCATGAATCGGAGGATGGCGGCCTTGAAGAGACGTGTCAGCAGGGCGTGAGGCGCCCCCTGTGGCTGATTTGCCCAATTGTGGTTCTTCGCACCTCCGAGTAGTTCTCTCTTCAAGAGTGAGCTATTAAGATATTACTGTTCAATTAGATCCTCGAGTTTAGGGAGTTAATATAATCAGCCTGGTCACCAATGACTGCGAAAAAATAAACATTAAATGTGGATAAATTCTTTTCGATTTGTGTTTATATCACTGTTAAATAAAAAATATACAGCTCATGTGCACCTGTGTAGTAGAGTTAACTACTCGATGTTCACAAACTGGGAGAGCAAATCGTTAACAAGGTTTTCCCGCTCAAACTAACGGTCAGGGTCTCACAAGCTGTGAAAGCTGACCGTAAACAAGGTTTTCCCACGCGACCAAACGGTCAGGGTCAGATAGGGTGAATTGGGATCCAAAAGCAGATTGGGAACGACCAATCGCAGGGTTCCACAAGGTGGCCGGGGATTGGACAACCCGGCCACGAACAAGTATAAAGCCAGAGCGCTCAGAGCTCTGAGGGAGTTCGGCTACACGAAGACCCAAGACGGCGGAAGAAGCCTAGGACCCTGGACCAAGCCCTCCAGCCCTTATAAGGGCTAGGGTTCAGTGTAACCAGTGGTCGGGGAGACATCCCCTAGGTCCAGTCAGAGGACACTGAAAGAGCGGGATATTAAGTAGCCTGTAGGGTGCGGAGGCTTGTACCTTCTGAGTGTAACGGGTGAGGGGACCGTATACCCCTCAGTACATAGGGACTGTGTTCATAAGACAAATAAAGGTGTGTGCTACAAAAGACGTTGAAGAGTCCGTCTGTACAACACTACATTTGGTGTCAGAAGATGGAAACAAGACGAACGAACCGCACGCGAAGTCCCGACGATGCAAGCTCCGACTCATCCGTGGGTGCTGAGGGCGGCGCTGAAGACGCTGGCGTGTCTCCAGCCGTCCCACCACCAGCAGTGCAGCCGACCGCCGCGAACGACGGCATCCAGGCTGCTCACGCCCGTATCGCCCAGCTACTGCATGCTGCAGCAGGCATCCTGGAGGAAATTACCCTGGGGGCTGCGGGCGGAGAGGAGCGGCCGACAGCGAACGTTTCCGCTATCGCAAGCCCGGAGGAGGTCGGCCTTCCCGCCGATGGGTCACGTGGTTTCGCCGGAGGCGGAAGCCAAGTGCATGCTGGGACCTCCGGGGGCCAATCACGACACACCGCGTCATCAGAGCGCGACGCTGCCTCTGCAGGACCCTCCAGCAACGCCACGTCATCACGGCTGCGACGCCGTACAGTACATGTCATCGACCAAGCGATCGCCGCGTTGGACCGAGTCCGACCTTGATGAAGACGACGACACAGCTGCTCTACAGCAACGACTGCCTGTCTTTCACGAATTCTCGTCCACAGGGGGCGACTGGGCGGCATTTCAGCGTCGCTTCCTCAGCCACCAGGAGATGGTGGGCTGGTCGGATGCACAAGCCCTTAGTGCACTGCCAGCCACCTTGGACGACGACTCTCTCGCTGCACTCATCTCCATTCCCAAGCGACAAAGAGCGACACTACAAGCAGCACTTCGGCGGCTGTCCGATGTCTACGGACCTCCTTCCGCCACTCGCCACCAGTTCTACGAGAGACGGTGCAAGCCAAGGGAGTCGCCATTGGCGTTCCGCACCGCGCTACTCGCCATGGCAAGAGCGGCTTACGATGAGGCTATCGACGCACTCGTCCTACAGAAGCTGTTGGAGATGGCGAGGGGACTGCGCCTTGTCATCCAGGCCGTGGATGATGAGGATATGTGCTCACTGCGAGCTGCCCGGAGCATTCATGCTCACTTGATGCTCGACCAGGACGAGACCATCACCGCATCAGATACGACAGTGGGGCCTGCCAGCAGGGACAACGCTCGCTCTCCAGATTGAGTCTTCTCGACGTTCAAAACGACGCTCCATCGATCACCGGATCGCATCGGACGCCGCGACGACCGGGAGCGGGGACGGTTCTTCCCCCGCGGCGACGTGACGTGCTTCAACTGTGGCCGCCGAGGCCACGTTTCTTCCGACTGCCGTGCACCTCGCCGCCGCTTCTTCGGATCCCGAGACCGGGACTACAGAGCTTCCAGAGCGGCGCAGCATAACCAGGCGAGTCGCGCCACCCGCTCGGTCCTCATACACACCACAACACACCATTGACTTTGCTCGGAATATGGCGTATGACGCGCGGCGTTCGGGCGACTTTTCGCGACCACTACGACCCAGGCAGTGGTCAGAGCTGGCCCATAGAGTGGTTGCAGCGACGGCGGGTTCCTCGGTGGTTGTTGGTTCGATCGAGGGGGTAGAAGTGCGCGTGCTTGTCGATACCGGTGCATCGGCCACTATCATCTCCGAGTTAATTTACAACATACTGCCCGTGCGATGTCGATCATTGGAAAAGGTTTCCGTTCCGTTTTTTGCCGCAAATGGAAGTTCGCTAGGGATTCTCGGGCAAATTCGGGCGCAAATTGCCATTGGTGATATTAAATTGGCCGGCCCTGTTTTTGTGTCTTCTTCCCTTGCGGTGCCGTGCCTTCTGGGAACCGATTTTCTTGCCAAAATGCCCATTAAAATCCTTATCGATCAGGGATGTATTGAACTTCCGTCGGGCCGGCGGATGGCATTTTTACCCGGAACAACGCATTCACGGACGGAAAATGCCTCCGTACAGGCTTTTGCGGCTTGCGCCGTACGCATTCCGCCAGGGGCACAAATGCTCGTACCCTTGTGGTTAAAGAAACCGCTCGCTCTCACCGCCTCGGTAAATGGCATTTTATTGGGACCCTCCAACATAGCAGTTAAGAGCCTATCGTTGGTGGCCGCACAGACTCTTGTAGCGGGCGACAGGGAGCCATTTATGCAAGTTTTGAATGTCGGTCTGGGGACAGTGCTCGCTCATGCGACGGTGGCGCCCCTGGGGACCGGGGTTGTTGGACACATAGCGAACAGTCAACAGCCTCGCCCTCATAACGTAGACGAGGGATGGATTGACGCTCTTTGCGCGGATGCCGGCGATTTATCCGTGTTACAGCAGAGTAAATTGCGAGCTCTTTTGCGGGAATTATCGGATGTGTTCAGCAAATCACAATTTGATATTGGCTGCACCAAGCTGCTGCGTCACCACATTGACACTGGTGACGCTGCCCCTATCCGCCAAAACCCGTTTCGGCTCAGCCCTGCGGAGAAACAGCATGTTAAATGGGCAGTTGATGACATGCTGGCGGCTGATATCATTTCTCCTTCCAACAGCCCCTGGAGTGCTCCGATAGTGCTGGTCAAAAAGCACGATGGCAGTCTTCGATTCTGTGTAGATTTTCGGCGCCTAAATAAAATTTCCGTGGCTGACACATATCCTATTCCACGTATGGATGAGTCATTGGATGCTCTGGCAAGGGCACGTTATTTTTCCACTTTGGACCTTCTGTCAGGGTTTTGGCAACTCCCCCTCGACGAAGCGTCAAAGCCAAAGACTGCTTTTCGGACACCACAGGGCCTTTTCGAGTTTAATAGATTGCCCATGGGGCTCCACTCGGCTCCAGCGACGTTTCAGAGGCTTATGGAGCTGGTCCTCGCTGGGCTCCAGTGGGACTCATGCCTTTTCTATCTTGATGACGTTATCGTCTTTGGCTGCACGTTCAACGAACACATTGAACGGTTGCGCGCTGTTTTCGAAAAGATGCGAGCTGCGGACCTCAAATTCAAACCGCAGAAGTGCTACCTTCTGCGTGAGTCTGTGCACTATCAAGGCCACATAGTCAGCCACTCGGGTATTTCCACAGACCCTGAAAAGACTAAATGTGTCAGCCAATGGCCTACCCCCACCTCTGCTGGGGATGTTCGCAGTTTTATCGGGTTCGCGTCGTATTACCGACGCTTTGTGGCTGGTTTCGCTACAATCGCCAAGCCACTACACGCTCTTACAGCAAAAGGGATGAAATTTCATTGGGGAGACGCGGAACAGGCCGCATTTGACTCCTTACGGAACGCTCTAGTAGCAGCACCGCCCCTGGCTTACCCCGATTTCGCAAAGCCGTTTATTCTGGACACCGATGCCAGTAACACCGGGATCGGCGGGGTGCTGTCCCAAATCGTTGATGGCGTTGAGAGGGTGGTTGCCTATGGAAGCAGGGTTTTGTCCCCTGCAGAGCAACGTTATTGCGTAACCCGATGCGAGCTGCTGGCCATTGTTTACTTTATACAACAATACAGGCCATACCTGTACGGTCAACAGTTTACCGTGCGCTCCGATCACTCTGCGTTACAATACGCTTTGCGCATTGACCAACCGTCTGGCCAGCTCTCCCGATGGCTTGAAGTCCTCCAGGACTACAATTTTATGGTGATTTACCATAAGGGTACACAGCACAATAATGCGGATGCGCTATTTCGCCTCCCGACAGAAGAATGCGCCTGTTTTACGGGTTCAGGCCGGTGCAAGCCGCAAATAGTATGCCCGGTTGCACCTCCTGAAGCGGTTTCTGCTGCCCTTCCTTCCGATCCTGCGCCGGGTGCGGACCACGAAAATCCGCCAGCGAGTGACGACTTGCTGGGGATAACATTGGACGAATGGGGTCGGCACCAAATGAACGATGCGTCATTGTTGCCTCTGCGTCGTCGCGCATGTGATTCGTCCTCACGTTCAAGTAAATCGAACTCTTTTGCCATGCGCCGCGGTCTGCTCATGCATTGGGATGCTGATTCTTGCCAGTACAAAATTGTAGTGCCATCGGCTTCGCGGTGTATGGCTGTGTGCACGGCACACGAGCGATTGTCGCACCTGGGTGTGCACAAAACCATTGGGTTGCTAAGATTACAATTTTACTGGCCGGGCATGCTTCGCGACGTAACTGATATTTTGACGGGCTGCACCCAATGTGCGCAACGTAAACCTCCAGCGAAGCCGGCATGCCCACCGCTGCAGCCCATCACGGTATCCCGTGTGAACGAGCTGGTTGCTCTCGACATTTTGGGGCCTTTCCCTACAACGCCTCGTGGTAACAAGTACCTTCTGGTTGGGGTGGAGTATTTTACACGGTGGCCTATGGCCTGGGCCCTCCCCAACCAGTCGGCAGCAGCCGTGGTGGACGCCTTTGTTCAAGGCTATGTGCTGGACAAGGGCGCTCCAGAACGGTTGCTGACCGATCAGGGAAGAAATTTTTCAAGTACCCTGCTGAGTGAGGTATGCCGCCTGTTGGGCACTAAGAAGGTGCGCACTTCGCCCTATCACCCCCAAACAGATGGCATGGTGGAACGTTTACATAGAACCCTCACCTCTATGCTATGCCATCAGGTTGACGAATCCCACGTAGACTGGGACCTGCAGATCCCAGGGGTCCTCGCTGCTTACCGCATGGCGCCACATGCAGCGACAGGGTTCTCCCCATTTTTCCTAATGTATGGCAGGGAGGCCATTCCCCCCGCTGACGTGCGGCTTGGGATAGAGCAGCTTCCACGGTCATCGAAGCTCACTGACCATTTGCCGTTCAACCTACAAAAGCTGTCTGAGGCTCGTGATGCGGCGATCGAAAATTCCGCCTCCCGCCAGCGGGCTAATTCAAGGTTGCAAGCCACTCGCACGTCCGTGCATCAGTGGGCTCCAGGTGATGTGGCGTGGCTTCATTGCCCCCAGGTGCCAGTGTCCACATCGGCTAAACTCCTTAAACCATGGCGGGGTCCGGTTGAGGTGGTCGAGATAATGCGCCCACAATGTGTTAAAATCCGTTGGGGACGACGTCGCTGGTTCGTGCACCCCTCTCGTCTGAAGCCATTTGTTGCTCTGCACGGCTCTGCGTCACACTCAAAACACGAGGGCCGAGCGTGTGATATGCCCGACGAGCCGGATGTCGCACCGTTAGTACCTAACCCACAGCGCAGACGTGTCATTCCTCCCGCAGATGATGCGGGACTGAGGGACCCGGGTTGAGCCACGAGTCTCTAGAAAAAGGCCTCTGGGCCCACCCAACATGTTTGCCAGGATGCCTGACACGTCTACACCAAGAGTCTCTGCAAAGAGACCTTCTGACCCACCCAACATGTTTGCCAGGATGCCTGACCCGCCCAACATGTTTGCCAGGCTGCCCGACCCGTCTGCTCCAAGGGTCTCCGCAGAGAGGCCTCCTGCCCCTGCTGACATTTTTGCCAGGATGCCTGGTCAGCCTGCAGCCCGGAAAAGGGCACCCACCCCCTACGACGGGCCCGCGAAATACACACGGGCTAGATCGCGTCGGTTTTCTTGATTGTCCATCATTTTTTTGCGGAAGCTGAATGCTGCATGCATTGTGCGTCGCGAATGTCGTTATTTGTGATTGGTTCTGACCATGTACATATTTTGCGTTGTTGATGG
The DNA here is from genome assembly GCF_964198595.1 of Lampetra fluviatilis. Lineage (NCBI taxonomy): Eukaryota > Metazoa > Chordata > Hyperoartia > Petromyzontiformes > Petromyzontidae > Lampetra > Lampetra fluviatilis. Next base: position 13,397,270 of record NC_136280.1, read on the forward strand.
GGGGGGTATTTATAGTGGGTGTTCCTGTTCTTGTTGGTTTTGGCACACAATTTGGTTCGTTGATTGGGATTTTTCTGCTTGTAACAGCCGGGACGGCTGAGGCTTCCGAAGGGGAGGGTGATTTAGTAGAGTTAACTACTCGATGTTCACAAACTGGGAGAGCAAATCGTTAACAAGGTTTTCCCGCTCAAACTAACGGTCAGGGTCTCACAAGCTGTGAGAGCTGACCGTAAACAAGGTTTTCCCGCGCGACCAAACGGTCAGGGTCAGATAGGGTGAATTGGGATCCAAAAGCAGATTGGGAACGACCAATCGCAGAGTTCCACAAGGTGGCCGGGGATTGGACAACCCGGCCACGAACAAGTATAAAGCCAGAGCGCTCAGAGCTCTGAGGGAGTTCGGCTACACGAAGACCCAAGACGGCGGAAGAAGCCTAGGACCCTGGACCAAGCCCTCCAACCCTTATAAGGGCTAGGGTTCAGTGTAACCAGTGGTCGGGGAGACATCCCCTAGGTCCAGTCAGAGGACACTGAAAGAGCGGGATATTAAGTAGCCTGTAGGGTGCGGAGTAACTAAAACCACCACGTAAACAACTACATAGTATCATCAGTATACTAAATATACTCTACAATAAGCTGAGTTACTAACAGTAAGGAATACATTACAATTCTACGTCGTAAAAAATATATATACTTCCATCTAAACTTTATTCTCTTACATCACACGAGTCTAGTTTATACTTTAGTTGTTTACGTGGTGGTTTTAGTTACTGCAGCTACATACTATTAACACTCCTTCCCTTTATTAATGCTACCCCTATCCCCTCCCTTTGATGCTGCTAATCCTGCATAATGCACGGGCATAAGTAGTACTATTTACATATCTGCATTTCCCATATCCCCTCCCTTTGATGCTGCTAATCCTGCATAATGCACGGGCATAAGTAGTACTAATCACATACCTGCATTTCCCATATCCCTTCCCTTTTATGCTGCTAATCCTGCATAATGCATGGTCATAAGTAGTACTAATCACATACCTGCATTTCCCATAAATATGCTAAATTCCTATTGATATGCATATTCTTTTGTCAAGGCGCCCTTTTCCCCCCTTACAACCCAGCTTATATATATGTGTAATCCGAGCAAGGATTGAGGGGGGCGGAGTCTGCGTCACGTGAGGAGAGGGAGGAGTTAGGGTCACGTGGGGGAGAGGATTTAGGGAGAGAACCGGAAGGGATCGGGGAGTTAAGACGGAGTGAAACGGGAGGAGGCCACGCTGGGCAGTATTGGGAGGGTGGCGCGATCGCCACGTGTTGGGAGACCTCGGCACCGTCGGCCATCGGTGTCCGGGCGCAGGGGGGCTAGCAGGCTGTGGAAGGCTGGCCGTGAGCGAGGAGGAGCGGAGCAGCAGTGTGGCTGCAGAGCGGAGCAGCAGGGTGGCTGCAGAGCGGAGCAGCAGTGTGGCTGCAGAGCGGAGCAGCAGTGTGGCTGCAGAGCGGAGCAGCAGTGTGGCTGCAGGGCGGAGCAGCAGTGTGGCTGCAGGGCGGAGCAGCAGTGTGGCTGCAGGGCGGAGCAGCAGTGTGGCTGTAGGGCGGAGCAGCAGGGTGGCTGCAGGGCGGAGCAGCAGTGTGGCTGCGGAGTGCTCGACGGAGGAGACGCGGGCCTGAGCGAGGACGCCGTGGGAGCGAGATTTACACGAACCCAAATAAAGGATAACGGAGATCGACACTGTGGAAGAGTCCTTTATTACATATGCTCCAAGCACGTGTGCTGTTTCATTCAGACGCTGTCGCCTCAACAGACCTGGTTTTCACCTGAGGACGGCTGCTTGCGTTGTGGCCGAAACGTCGTGAGAATTGTTTTATTATCTTTTATTTTTATTATTTTATTACTTCCCTTCTACGTGACTTTACCGAAAGAACCAAGAAGATGAATCCCTGCAGTCACGAAAGCTTTAAAACGAAAAAGTAAACGCCTCTTTTTCTGTCGGTCTTTGATCCATCTATTCCTATTTGTCTGTCGCCTCCCCATGCCTCTTTGCGCACTTTGATCTCACATTGGATAAATAAATGTATCTACGTCATGTAAAAATGTAAGGAGTTGGGCAATGCTAAATTGGTTAGTTCACTTCGCAATTAATTTGGTGACCTTGGTTCGATTTCTGGCCATGGCTGACATCAGAGGCAAGCGGTTATCTGAACTGGTCTTTGGGAACCCTTTCTCAATCTGCATTGACCAGCGAGGTGAAGAATAGTGATCTAGGGCCGACATAGCGTGGGGAGGTCTTCATACAACAGTGGATTTCCAAATGGATCTAAATTAATTTATTTTGTTAAAGCATTCCTGTACAAGTCTGTGATCATGCATTTGTAATATGTAAAATATACAAATGCTGGTTAACATACCTGCATATGCACAGGTACACACACACACCAATGTAATTGTGGTACAATCGGTGTATGCAGGTGAATACAAATATCAAAATACTGACATCAATGTGTAGTGGCATAGAATAATTAATCTAGCAGTATAGCGCTAGCTGCTGGCGGTGAAGGGGATATTTGGTTTACAACAGGCTAGGCGATACACCAGAGGGGGATATCTGGGGGAAAGGTTACAGAAGGGGCACAGGGGGAAGCCCCGGGAACCCGCTGGTAGGTTCTAGACAGGGGGCGTGGCCGGGGCAGAGCGAGGCCACGCTGGGAGCATAAAAGGGGGCCCTGAGCAAGAGCTCGGGGCTGTCATTTGGAGTGGGATACCCGTCGTGCTGTTGAAGATCGTCGCCATGGTCGCTGTCGTCTTCACTCGATATTGCGCTGCTAGACAGTAGTTGGCAGTCTCGGTTCAGCACTGTCAGTGTTTGATGGCTAGTGTTGTGTATAGGCTAGCAACCGACAGAGTTGTGTATAAGCGAGCGACAGAAGAGTGTGGACCAGTGTAGGGTGTGTATTGTGCAAAGGGTGCTCGGTTAAATAAAAGAAATGCCTCCAAGTCTAAGCATCTACGAGTTAAGTCACTACAAATGAATTAGCTTAGCATGGTTGGCATGGGTCCTGATATTTGAAAGCTCTGAATGCGGGCAGCCTGTTCTACGAACGACACATACATATAAAACGATCACCACCTACACAACACCACCAATACAAGAAACACAAAACCGAATACATCACCACAGCACTCGTTCCACAATTAGACCACCACGAACAAGACCAGCACCACACCACCACCGAATGAACACCACCAAGCCTCAAATGCCCCGAATACAAAAAAACCACCACAACACAACAGAACCACAAACAGCAACACAGAGACACGTGAAAATCAACTCGAGACTATCATAACAGATCACTGTCAGGAAGTAACTCTGATACAAGACAATTTTGTTTGAGTTATCATTTTATTTCATGTTGCACAAATGATTCCGTGTAGCCAACTTACCGGATACTTTACAAGGGAAGGTCCGTGGTACGTGAACACAGCAACATCATCAGTATCGCAGCGAACGAGTTCAGGGTGCTTAATGAATATTGCACAGCAGACGAGGTAGTAACAAAGTTTGAGTGACCATAACAGTGCTGGGTTATTTGCCACGTACAGGACAGCCACCAGCAAGAGAACCTGCAGCACCAGTTAGAGAGCTCACGACACAGAGACACGAATGTGTGAGAGAAGCGAAACCCGTTCCAACACTTCCCACACACTCGCACATCTCCCCGATATCTTCCACACCAGGTCGCGCGCCTTGGCCGGCCGCAGAGTCCAGGCAAGGCGGTAGGCACCGCGGAATACTAGGCCGCGCGCACGCGATTCCCGCGGACGCGATGCTGAGGCGGGGGGAGACGGACCCCGCCACGGGACATCTCAAGCATTCTTGCACGGCTCCGGCTTCTCCATCGAGATGGGATAGATGTGGGGAGGACACGGATAGAGAACGTGGGCTCCAATGTACAGCAGCCGTGCCCGTGAGAGAGACAGTGGCCACCATAGAGGCGGGGACCGTGTTGGGGGAGTGGCGTGAGAGGGGCGGGGCTACCGCTGGAGGGGCGGGGCTACACCAGAAGGGGGAGGGGCTATGCAGCTGACGTCAATAACCTGATTGGTGACGACAACCTGGAGAGCGTTTAGGTCCCCACGACGGCTGAGAGCAGCAAAATCGAGTCTCCCAAACTTCAAGATATTTTTTATTCTCAACGCAAGGTAATAAACTATATATTTGTATTTATTTATTAAGGAAAACATAAAGCTATGATATAAACCAAAATTACAAGTACAGTGGTACCGCGGTATACGTCGTTAATTCGTCCCAGAAGGTAGGACTTATACCTAAAATGACGTACACCAAACAAATTTTTCCCATAAGAAATAAAGGGAAAGGAAATAATCCGCTCCAGAGTATATGAAATGATATTTTATATGGCATATTATACATTAATGGGGTTGTATAAAATACTTTAGAAACTACTTAGTACTAAAATGCATAAATAAATTCAAATAAATTGGAATAAAAATCATTTTTTTACGTCACTTTACCTTGCTGAGAGGAGTTAAAATGACAAAAAACACTTGAAAATTCACAGAGAGTTATAGCAAGAATTGTGCACTGAACGAGATCTACTGTACATGCAGACTAAGTAGCGGCGCTTTGTTTCAGTCGTGAACGTGGTTTACGCGGGTACGCGGTGACTCATCCCGACCCATACAAGTTCTGGCAAGAGCGTCGTATCCCAAGCAAGACGTCGTATCCCAAGCAAGGCGACGTATCCCAAGACATTTTGTTTTCGTCAAAACACGACGTGTACCAAATTCAACGTATTCCAAAGCGGTCGTATACCGAGGTATGACTTTATCAGAATCTTTTGACTTAAAACTTTAATGACTGCAGGAATTCATATTCTTTCGTACTTTCAGTAAAGTCACGAAGATATAAAAAAAAGTAAAGTGGACAAAACCGTGTACAACAACAAAATGTATGACCTACTTAATGATGGAAGCTACACAAAAACTTAAAAGATCTCACCAACAGCCTCGTTACAAAATGAACAGTATAATCACTGATTCAGATTCATTAGTTGAACAAAACAAAAAATTTTCCTTAAAACCTTCTGCTGCTAGACCACCCAGATTATATGGCTTACCAAAATCCATAAAGAATTTACACCCCTTCGTCCCATCGTCTCCACCATTGGCTCACCCACCTACAAACTGGGTCGATATCTGTCTGAGACCTTACAGTCATTTACTGGTTAGACCACCTCTTCTGTACTTAACTCAGCTCACCTCATATCGTCAATTAAGGACATTTCACTGTCCCCAGGTGATTTGCTCGTCAGTTTTGATGTAGTTTCGATGTAGTCACCAAAGTTTCTGTGCCTGATACCATTGCAAATATTGAAGATTTGGTCCAACCAGGATGTAATGCTTATGTACTGGCTCTGGTGAGACACTGCCTCACCAATACATACTTTACAGGGAATGGAACATTCTACAAACAAACTGAAGGCACCCCAATGGGTTCTCAAATATCTCCAGTTGTAGCCAATGTTTTCATGGAAAAATTTGAGACGGACGCCATCCAGGCATCCACTCCACGCCTGTCCTTGCGGAAGAGGTACGTGGATGACACGTTTGTCATCTGGCCACATGGCCGATCGGCTCTGAACCAATTCCTCAACCACATAAATTCCAAACACCAAGTCATCAAATTCACCATGGAGGTAGAAAAGGATGGCAAGCTACCTTTCTTGGATGTCCTAATCAAAAAGAGACCAGATGGCTCAATGAGCCATTCTGTCTCCAGGAAAGCAACCCAAACTGATGCCTTCCTAAAACCTGACTCCCACCACTATCCATCCCAGAAGAATTCCCTCATCAAAACTCTACACCATAGAGCTCAATGTTTCTCCGACTATGAACACCTAGCAAGTGAACTCAAACACGTACACCAAGCTCTCAAGGCGAATGGATACTATGACTACACAATCCGCAAAGCCATCACCCCTACCATGAGGAAGGAGCCATCTGAGGATCAAAGCAAAACCATCACCTTACCATACATAGCTGGGATAGCCAAACATGTTTCCAAAATCATGAACAAACACAAGATCCAAGTCTGTTTTAACACAGTACATGAAATTCATGATCTTATCCCATCTTCGAAGGACAAGATCCCTGACATATGTCTACAAACTAAGCTGTGTCTGCAGCAACAGTTACATTGGAGAAACTAAGCGACATGTCTCGGACCATTTTCATGAGCATAAGGCAGATCTGAACCACGGTAGGACCAATACTTCTGCCGCGGCTGTTCATTATTTCAATGTTGCTGGCTCACACGAAATTGGTATCTCTAAGATGATGGTACTTTGCAAGCCCACTGGCTCGAAACGTCGTGATCTATTATTTTTCTACCTACGTGACTTTACCGAAAGAACCAAAGAGTAAGATATACCTATTTAGCGATGAGAGAAGTAGATAAGGGAGATAAATGTCATGAACTTGCGGAATGTTTGCAAGAAGGAAATAAAGGTTATCATCAGACATGATTAATCTACTGGTGGATGAAGGTCTGATAAGCCTTTACTATCTCCCTAAAGTCATTCGATGCAACAATCCACCTAGTATCTACGAACGAGCTGATTTCATTGCTCCATCTCCATGGAAACCCTCCTCTTGGGTGTATTTAATGTTCACCCAGAAGTGAAAATGTTACACCACAGTTCGTAGTTTGGCAGCATGTCGTGTGTGATGTGGTAGAATGTGGCCACTCCCACCTTTATCAATACGTCTCATTAGCGTGAAAGAGCAGATAGACTACTCGATAGAGATCCCTCCCGTGGAGCCCCTTTCACCATAAGCTATTTGAGCAAGCAATTGAAGGGATGTGCTTGCTTACAATTGATTAGACTGAGTGCAACAATTGCTCAGGACCATTTGAGCACTTATTTGGCCAATTTAATGTCATAACCCGTTAATAGGCCTTGATTATTTTAAATAATCAAAGTGTCTGTTCACATGAACTCACAAACCCCCACGTGTGGCCATGAGCAAGTGCCGTCAAATCCACATTTTTCTGGCCAAGACCAGTCTCTCCATTAGGCAACCTCTCTCGACTCACAAAGTGGTTCCTATTTTATCAATCCTAGGGGAATGCTTGGCTGAGTAAACCTCATATTGATTATGAATTGAAACTGATTTTGAGGTAGGCCTTCTGCTGTATCACTCAGAGTAAGGAGGGGTTAGGAAGCTACTATCGAAACTGTCACTGTACTTATTGATCTTGCTCTTACTGCAACACTCTCTCTTGACCAGATGGCGACTAATCTCCTCAACAATCGTTATGCGGTTTTGGAAAAACTAGACGAAGGAGGATTTGGCGAGGTGTACAAATGCTGGGACCATAGGAACCACAAGGAGATGGCCTTCAAGAAGATTGACATCACATTAAGGTGAGAGACAGACCAAGTAATGATGTGCTTCATAATCTTCACTGAAAAGTAGTTTCCTGTCAGAGAAACTCACGTGTGCCTACCTAGACAAGACGCAATACTTTCCGTTTTAATGATGATGCAATTTCCAACATTCTCATAAGTGTTTGTATTTCTTCACGCAGCATCAAGGAAGTGCAAGCATATCGTGAGGCTGTCTTCCTCAAACTGCTGAGGCACAATAGCATCATCCGGTTCGAGGAAGACTTTGTCGTGGGAGATTACCATTATCTCGTGTTGGACTATATCAGGTAATAACACCAAGTCCATTTCAACCGTGGCACTTGCAGGATGTATACAAATATAAGCTTGGCAGCTGATTGATCCACATCAGTACTCAATCCTTAGCTATGCTACACTGCATTGTTAACAAGTAGCTGCATTAACCATTTCATAGCTGGTTTGTCAATTCTCGGGACCCAGTCATGCCCAGTGGTAAAAAACTCTGCAGTCAGCACGTATTCAAGTAATTGTTACCCGTCGAATGCCTTACCTCACCGTCAGTGTTCCAGTACTTGCATGTGTGGATGAGCTGGTGCCTTTGTGCTTCATGCTGTTTAACCATGTTGCACTGTGTTCGTTTTCTGTTATCAGCATGGGCAGCCTCTTTGACGTTCTGAAAGCGAACGGAGCATTTACTCTGTCCTCCGTCAAGAGATATGCCCAGTCCCTGATGGAAGTGCTGGCCTTCCTGAAGAAGAACGGCTTAGTCCACGGGGACCTCAAGCTGGTAAGGGTTTATCATTAATATCTCCATTGGAACCTCATTTGCCAGTAAAAACATATGATAATTGTTTTTTTACCTTTCTATCTGGCAACAAAACTGACACCTTTTTTTTTACTCCTTGTAAAAAAAGGCGTCAGTTTTGTTGCCAGATAGAAGGCTAAAAAACCAATTATCATTAATATCTCTTTTAGAGGAATTAAACAGGTCTAAGGGACGCTGTCATGGTGTCTGGATCTCACACGAGACTTGAAACCCAGAGGGAATTGGTTAAATTGATCCTCTGGCTTGGCAATTATAACAGTGGACAGGTTCTCAAATCCCAACTCCACCCACCCACCACCTCTGTACACCCATCAGTATAAATAGGTACTCCACAGTTAATCATGTCACGAGTGGCGGGTGAAGTGTGGGTACTTCCCCTTCTTCCGAGACATTTGATGCTGTGTAACAGTAGCCCAAAACCATCTAGAGGGGCTCACTTCAACTACCTATGGCGGAGGCCTTTCTATAAGTAGAGGGGCGAGCAAGTAATTGCAGGGCTGCACCTTCACTGTGATATTTTAAGCAGAGTTAGCAGTTTATGTGCCTCATGCACATACACTGCATGATGCACATACACTGGCCAGTTTAATTCCCATCACAGCTGCCTCACACAGTGGAGCTCTTATCCGTGACAATATTACCCATGACTCCCATTATCCATGGGGAACTGTCGAGTCTATAAAACCACTAATGATCCGTGGCCCTATTTTTCTTCTTATAAGTAATATTTGAGTTTTTTTACCATCCTGCATTGTGGAACAACTCTGGTATTGCTGATGAGAAGAGTCGTTTGGCAATTCTTCTAATTATAAGCGTCTTGTTTTCATGAACAACTTCATTGCAAGATTTCATATTGGATCATTTTTACGAGAGTTATTGATCCCCCTGCTTCCCTCTCCATTACAAACAGACATAGATATTGCATAAACACTTTTAACGTTAGATGGACAGTGCAAAAATGAACGCCATTTTCTATGCAGACAGTGATCATTTTAACGGATCCTCATCTGGTTAAATAACATATATAAAATGCTTCCATTCTTATATTTCTTTCAGGAAAACATCTTGGTGAAAGATCACCACACGGCAGCCATCCGATTGGCCGACTTCGGAGGAAGTTTTTTTGACAATGAACCTCGTAAGTTACACTTTATATACATTTATACATACCGTAGCATTTCTAAATCTTCCTACAGATCCTGTTATATGGAATAACAATGTTTTCTTTTCTATAGCATCGTTCATGCAAATTGCGTGAACGATGATAATGTTAAATTAACATATGTGATATTACAAGAGCTGAACTCAGTGCTGCCTGTGCATGGTAGCTCCACACGAGGTATGATTACAATGCCTTGCGATCTCCGTTTCACAACAGCGCATTGGGAATGTCCACTTCCGTGTAAAATCACGTTCTTTCACATATCATGCAGGACAGGGCGAGAACACATTGGAGATTCTTGCAGTAAAACTGTGACTCCGATCGTCCACTTAACCCTTTAGAGCTGGTCAATTTATTCTTGGGACCTAGTAATGCCCACCTATGGCGGGACCTGATATTTCAAACGACTGAATGTACGTTTTTTTGCCAATAATGAAACTGAGAAAGTTGACAGAATTCATTTAAAAAGTGTCTGTGCTGCAGAGTGACATAGACTTAAAAGTTGCATTAGCTATGAAAGACCTGTACTGTATTCTTATTTTTCTCCAGCCGACCATATCTTTGGGACTGCCGGATACCAGGCTCCCGAGGTCTTGCTGGCCCTGCCGTTCGGAACAGCAGTTGACATGTGGGCTGCAGGCTGCATACTGGCCGAGATCTCTGTTGGGAAACGACTGCTGCCAAGAACCAACAGGATTCAGGACGTCGCTGGGATCACAAAGGTAAGATTCGTTTCGTAATTAGTTGATTTAACTATTTTATTACGGAAAGTGGTTCATGTTTGATTGGTTGTTGCAGTTCTATGTTTGCTCAGCGGTTGAGTAATTGGCTCGCAATCGCAACGTTGTGAGTTTATTCAGCCCTCCAGTGTCGATAAAATGAGTGCCACTTTTTGGGGAAGTCGATATTGGTTGACATAGAAGTAGATTCGCCGTTGCCGTAGGAATGCAGAGTTTTACTATTCACTCAGGGCGCAGCCAGGCGATGATCACTGCCTCAGTGATCGTTTTACTTTGAGTTAACTTACTGCTTAGTTTTACGTGACTTCAAGTGTTTACTCAATTTTGAATAATTGAATCAATAGGATACAAACCATGCATGTAAATACGTAAAGAAAAACTCCTGAACTCTCCAGTGACATAAGAGCAAATGTATCGTTTATTTTCAGATTGTGGGAAGACCACCCTTAAAGATGCTGCACGCTGCACCAGACGGTCATCGGTATTTCCGTGAGTAATGCAAATTTTATTTTTAACATGTGATTAGGTGTTATAACATCACTCATCTGGCTGCACAATGATGTGAAAGTTGGGTTGTTTCCCCACGTCCTTCACAGCCTTAATTATACAACACAGCCTTGTACACATGAATAATATTCTAATGCATGACATCGTTTGCGATTGTACCCACTGCAGACTTCTTTGGGAAACTCACCAAGGAATGTCTGCAGGAGACCCCTCAGTGTTGCCCGCTCAAGGAGTTTCTGAAAACAAGAGACCCATTGTTCCTGGACTTCATCAGCTCCATCCTATGGTGAGTATCCCATTCTTTGACTTTCCCTCAACTTCAACAAATTCAAGTCAGTTTCTATATCATAAGGAAATACGCATCCCCTTTGTAAAGTATAGCAAGTCTGCATCTCGCTGCAGCCATACAGCTGAAGAAAGTAATTTGCCGTGAACCACTCGGAAAGCTCGTTCCCAAATGGAAGCAATGTATTTTCGCGATAACGCGTTGTGTAAGCACACTTTGAGTGAGGACTTACCATACCTAACTTCACTCACCTGCAAACCCTTACTTTGTCAAGTGGATGTCAGTTTATTGTATCACTATAATGTGTAATATGGGTATGTATATTTTGCTGATCTTCTCATCGGTACTTGTCTCTTTGTTTTCAGCTGGAACCCAGATGACCGCCTAACTCCGGAAAGTGCTCTCAAGCAACCATGGATGAGTGCAGCTCCAGCTCCACCACCTGGATTTCACCTGGCACCAGCATGCAAGATCAATTCCCATCTGGCTCCGTCAACCAAGGCCTTCGCAAATTTGGACTGCAACAACTTCACTTCCACGACAATGGACCCCTACAAATTATGCTTCCTGGATTCGGACCCCAATAACTCCTCCATCCTGGCTCCAGCACCTTGCGACCTTCCCTCAATTCCACAACTTACTTCTCCTGGACAAATTCCAGTCTCATCATTTTGCAGCAGCTTTTCCGGAGTGGCAATTCCGATTTTGGCTCCTAAGGTGTCCAGTGTCATTTTTCTTCCACCTCCAGCCGCCGTTCCAATCCCCTTCATTCAGCCAAGCACTGACGCCTTCCTGGTTTCTATCTCTATTGGGTCATTGATCGAAACCATTTTGGAATGGGAGATGCCTACAGCCACTAGCTCAACATCTACCACAAAATGCAGCATTCAGGTGGAAGATTTTAACACTGCTGTGTCTCTTACAGCATCAATTGCTGACTCTCTCCCAGAGTCGGAGACCATAATGAATGTGGACATCAAGCCTCTGGATGTTGAGGAATCTCCTATTTCAATTGAGGCAATCGATGAGACGACCCAAAATGGAGCCGAGACGACCCAAAATGGAGCCAAGACGACCCAAAATGGAGCCGAGACGACCCAAAATGGAGCCGAGACGACCCAAAATGGAGCCGAGACAAGCCAAAATGGAGCCGAGACAAGCCAAAATGGAGCCGAGACGAGCCAAAATGGAGCCGAGACGGCCCAAAATGGAGCCGAGACGACCCAAAATGGAGCCGAGACGACCCAAAATGGAGCCGAGACGACCCAAAATGGAGCCGAGACGAGCATGGGCTCCATATTGTGTCTGCCTATAAACGCAGACTACACTGTTAACCCTCTCCTGGAGTCCGAGAGCACGGTCAAGGCAGACTCTAAGCCTCACGATGCTGAACAAAAGCAAGCCATGGTGCAGAGTGACATGAACAGTGCAGAAAAAATGCAGGTCCCCAAATCCATATCACTAACCATCCGCAAGAGATTGCGTCGGTTCGGACGCGCTCTTATTAAGTTGTTCTGTGGTTGTGGCAGAAGTGGAGAGGGGGATTAAATTTTTTAATATTGTAAAATATATGGGCAGCCCTCGACTTATAAACAGGTTTCATTCCTGTGACCTGTTCATAAGTCGAACGGTTTTATAAGTCGGTCGTTAAAATGTATTTTATTTAAATGCACGTAACTCATTGCTATAAATTTTTTACCGTTTTAAAAAGGGAAACATTGTTAAACTCATAGGAAATATTGTAGATATGCATTTGATACTGTAACTAGCTTTACTACCCGGCTACGCCCCAGACTTGGATTCTCGTCTGGGATTAATACAAGGCCTATGCGGAGGGTGGGGTGGGATGCATGATGCATGCGGGTGACATCACAGATGTGATGTTACCGCTCATTTGCCGTGCAAAATATATCAATTATTGCGCCCTCCCCCCCTCCCCAAAATACAAAAGTATATTTTTTATACAGTCTGGAAGCTACCCATATGCCAAATTTCAAGTGTGTTGCATGTCGGGAAGTATGATACATATTTCGGACAGACACACATATTCACAAATTTCCCTTTTATATATATAGATAAATATTGTATTGTACATAACATACCAAAAAAATGCTGGTAAATATAAAGAAAAATCAGTTTTAACTTCACTTGCCTTGATTCCCGATGTCGCTGATGTTGGTTGTGAATGGGAATTGTTGTATATATTGTGATAAGAAATGTAAATATTAAATATAAAAATGTGCACATTTATGTAAAATGTGTTAATATTTGTATTTAAGTGTGATTAAACTTGATTTGAAGCTTTCGTAACTGCAGGAATTACTCTGGTTCTTTCGGTAAAGCCACGTAGAAAGAAAATAAATTATATAATAGAATACGACGTTTCGATTACAACACAAGCAACCGTCATCAGGTAGAACTAAACTTGAGAGAGAGACAAAACGCAGACACCGAGACACACAGAGAGAGAGAGACACACAACATAGACATACAGAGATCCAATGCCTCTGTGTCGTGGCCTTAAATATGTAATGAAGGACTCTCAGCCGATGTTGTTCTCCGTGTCCTTTATTGGGTTCTTGCTCGCACCCCGCGATGTCTCCGCTCCGACCCGCACCGTCTGCTCGCACCCCGCGATGTCTCCGCTCCGACCCGCGCCTTCTCCGCCTCGTGCCTCCGCACGTCGTCTGAGTCCTCCGCTCCCGCTCACTCTCTCTCTGCAGCCACCCCGCTGCTCGTATGCTCCGCACACTCTGCAGCCCCCTTGCTGCTCCGTGTGCTCCCCGCGCACCCAGCAGCCAGCCTGCTGCTCCGTGTGCTCCCGCACACTCTGCAGACACCACTGCTGCTCCGCGAACACCGCTGGCCGACGGTGCCATGACTCCTGCCTCGTGGCACTCGCGCCACTCCTCGCCAGCTCTCCGCGTGGCCTCTCCCTTCTCTATTCTGTCTCCACTCCCGATCTCCTTCCGGTTCTCCCCTTATATCCTCCCCCTCACGTGACCCTGACTCCTCCTCCGTACGTGACCCTGACTCCGCCCACACTCACGTGACCGTGTCCTTGCTCGCATTACAAATAGAGAGAGGGGGGCAGAGAGATGTGGGTCTGCTGGAGCAGAGGAATTAGCATGCCAATGAGAGAGCTGTGTGGAAATCCACCCCGCAGCGGGAGGGGGAGAGAAAGACCCAGCAAGTCTGGTCAAGACTGGTATATTTTAGAGAGAGTTGTGTGGAAATCCACCCAGAAGCGGCCAGGGTAGAGAAAGAGCGAATGGACCTATGAGAGCCTGGGTAATTTGATTGAGCAATAGGCAGTTTCAGAAAACAAACTCAGCAATTTTTTGGAAATGCAATGCAACGCAGAGAGTCGGCTAACACACAGTTAACACATAGCCTGGTTGATTACAGGGATGGATAAATCAGAAGTAGAGGTGGTTCAAACTTGATTTGAAGCTTTCCAGGAGACTTGCGACGTAACTTAGAGGCAACACTTTATTTATAACAATGTAACACGATACCCCCTTTACCCCGCTCACTAAGAAGGTACAGCCTCTGGGCTAACGTGCCCTATCAGTTGGGGTAATATAGAGCCCTCTGGCTAGGGGTGACCTAGGGGAGACTGACTGACCCGACCCAGCCAAGGTGCGGGTCCTGACCACTGGTCCACACTCGGCCCCGGCCCTTATAAGGACGTCGGGTCCCGGGGTCCCAGGGTCCTAGCCGAGCTGGTCTTCAGTCTTCGTCTTCGTACCACTCCCCCGAGCCGACCTGAGAGACTCTCCGCCCCCTTTCTGGAACCTTCCAATGGGTCCTGGAAAGGCATCCCCCCAGCCCCTCACCTGGGGTAGGGGATGGGAACCCGGCCTCTCTGTGGTCCGGCTCTCTCTCTCTCCTCTTGTACAGGCTGGCACCCCCTACAGACCCCTGGCCGTAACTGCAGGTAAGTGCACAAGCGGTGTGTGCAAACGTATTTCCGATGCTACACAATGATTAGACGAACATCAACGATCGAATTAGCAAGATTATGCGATAAAAAAACAGCGAATATCTCAAAACGGTAGTATTCAACCGGATCGCGATATGCGTGCCGTTGATTTGTGTATCAGGGTGGCAATCATGATATACGGTCCACCAGTTATGATATATAGTGATGTGAGTTCGTTCACCTGCGATCCTTGCATGAGGTGGCGTCACGAACTGTAAGCAGTGTATAGTCACGTGGTGGGTGCGTTTAGGAGTCAGTGTTCGTCTTCCGTTTCCTCCGTATCCGAAAATATCTCAAGTCCCACCAGGGAGCGTTGATTAGTAGGCTCCATCCACTGCTGCAGTGTGCTGGGAACACGCAGCTCGCTGACGACTCAGAGCTGTCCACCATGGAGGTAGAAAAGGATGGCAAGCTACCTTTCTTGGATGTCCTAATCAAAAAGAGACCAGACAGCTCAATGAGCCATTTTGTCTACAGGAAAGTAACCCATACTGATGCCTACCTAAAACTTGATTCCCACCACCATCCATCCCAGAAGAATTCCCTCATCAAAATTCTACACCATAAAGCTCAATGTATCTCCGACCATGAACACCTAACCAGTGAACTCAAACACGTACACCAAGCTCTCAAGGCGAATTGATATTCTGACCACGCAATACGCAAAGCCATCACCCCAACCAAGAGGAAGGAGCCATCTGAGGATCCAATCAAAACCCTCACCTTGCAATACATAGCAGGGGTAACCAAAAAGATTTCCGACCATGAACACAAGATCCAGGTCCGATTTAACACAGGACATAAAATTCGTGATCTAATCCCATCTGTGAAGGACAAAATCCTTGACATGCAATATCCCGGCGTCTCCAAACTAAGCTGTATCTTCGGCAGCAGTTACATTGGGGAAACTAAGCGACATGTCTCGGACCTATTCAATTTAAAGCTGACATTGACTTCTCCAAGACGGAGGTTCTCTGCAAGCCATCCGGCTACCATGAGAGATTCGTTCATGAGGCCATCGACATATACAAACACAGAGACAATTTCAACCGAGAAGATGGATTCTGGCTCAGCAATCATTGGAAGGACGTGATAAACTATTTCGGGTCTTGATTGATTGTGTAATGTGAGGATATACCTGGGTCGTTGACGGATCACAACTCGTCACGATGATTGGCTCTGCCGGTCCTGGTCCATAGCCAATGGGGGGAAGCCTAGGGGCGTGGCACTGACGTAATGGAAAGGTGACAGCTGTAAGTAGAGGATTGGTTCTGCTGACTTTAGCCACAGCCAATGGGGAGATGAGTCGGGGGCGTGGTCCCGGGAGCCTATGGTGGAGTCTGGAAGATTCCATAGAGGCTAACCAGGATTGGTGGAAACGTACCACGTGACCCGGGTATCAAATAGGGGTGGAGACGAACAACACGTGGTCAGAACTGGAACGAACGAAGGGAAGAGGCCACGCGAGAGTGGGGGTCCAGGCTGCCACGTGGCTGCGCACGTCTCTCTCTTTCTATCCCTCTCACGCTGTCTGTCAGCAGCGTGAAGGAGTGTTGTAATGAAAGACGAATAAAGACCGGATTCCGGAAGTCGCTTCAACGACCTTTATTACAATTGTGTTCATGTTTACGGTGACTTTCAGACCGCATTACATTCGCTGGCATTGACGATATAGCTTATGTTTTCTCTTCACGGATCGGAATCTTTGCTCCACTGCAAGTTTCCAGCTACCCGCTCTCCCATTGACATATTTATTTGCTTCCTCTTAGTACCTTCACGTGACTGTCAATGGTATGGTTTATAGCAGATTGTATAATAATAAATAGTATAATAGTGTAATATCTTCTTTAAAAACTCCTTCTTTGTTGCCCACACAATGCACGAGCTTGATACGCGGTGGTTTGGCTGCTGCAGCTCTTTACTATAAAAATTTCCCTCCCTTTATTACTGCTAATCCTATTTCCCTCCCTTTATCACTGCTAATCTTACATAATATACTAGCATAATATGACTTTGAGACCCCCCACCACCTACACATTCCACAAGTAGTGACTAATCCCATATCTGCATTTGTCATCAATATGCTAAATTCCTCTGTTGATATGTAAACTCCTCTTCTTGGTTCTTTCGGTAAAGTCACGTAGAAGGGAAGTAATAAAATAATAAAAATAAAACATAATAAAACAATGTTTTATTATGTTTTATTTTTATAATAAAACAATGTTTTATTATGTTTTATTTTTATTATTTTATTACATTGTTTTATTATGTTTTATTTTTATTATTTTATTACTTCCCTTCTACGTGACTTTACCGAAAGAACCAAGAAGATGAATCCCTGCAGTCACGAAAGCTTTAAATCGAAATGTAAACTCCTTTGTCAAGGCTCTCTCCTCTTCTGACCCAGCTTAAAAATACGCTGCCAAGCTTAGCAGTGTTCATTAGGACGCTGTCTTTCCGACAGCCCTGTTCTTCACCTGAGGATGGCTGCTTGCGTTGTGGCCGAAACGTCGTGAGATTTGTTTTATTATGTTTTATTTTTATTATTTTATTATTTCCCTTCTACGTGACTTTACCGAAAGAACCAAGAATATGTCTCGGACCGTGTTTGTGAGCTTAAGGGAGATTTGAAACACGGTAGGACCCATACTTCTGCCGTGGCTGATCATTATTTTAACGCGGTTGGCTTATAGGAAATATATTTCTCTAAGATGATGGTACTTTGCAAGCCTACTGGCTATCAACAAAGATTCGTTCAGGTAGCCATCCATATATACAGACACAGACACAATTTCCACCGAGAGGATGGATACAAACTCAGCAATCATTGGAAAGATGTTATCAACCACTTTGGGTCATCACTTGATTTGTGTTTTATTGTCAAGGGAGCACAGGTCAAGTCATGACTTGATTTGTGTTTTCTTATTACCTCTTTTACGTGACTTCACCGAAAGAACAAAGAATAGGAATAGTTAGAGTAACGCAAAAACACAAAGACGTCTTCTGGAAGCTGGTTCCTTCGGTAAAGTCACGTAGAAGGGAAACAATAAAATAAGAAAAATCTAAAACAATTATTGTTTGAAAATTTTTTCAGGAAGATTCTTCCTGAAGAGGAAGATTCTTCCTGAAGAGGAAGAATCTTCCTCTTCAGGAAGAGAACGAAGCTCCACCCATAAATCGATCGCGTTGCAAGCTGCTGCCCCCTCGCGGCTCCGCGGCGGCGATGGACTCGATCAGGGACGGATGGTTCACGGAGACGAGCAGCCTTTGGCCGGGCCAGGCGCTCTCGTTGCAGGTCGAGGAGGTCCTGCACAGCGCACGATCCAAGTACCAGGACATCCTCGTCTTCAGGAGGTGCGTGCCCCTGAGTTGCGTACCCGGCTATGAGGAGGGTCTCGGTTTAATGAGGTGCGGCCTAGCGGCTCACCGGTGCTCGGATAGATTTCCCGCCGGCCGAGGTCGGCTGTGCCCGGGCGCGATACCGACCCCCCCCACCCAAACTCTGTTACTTTCTCCGCTCGGCCCTGCCGAACTAACTCGACCCATCGTAAAATCACCCCGTAATGCTCCAGATCTCGCAAGCTCAGCGGGTTTAGCCTGGGTTAGCACTTTGACGAGTGAGCACGCCACGCATGCCAGGTGGTTGTCATAGGCGCCCCTGCGGCTGTTGTCTGCGTTGTGGACGCCAAAGGACAACAGCAGCAGCAGCAACAAGAGAATCTATTGTTGTAAAGTATCCGCTATGCTGTCGTATATTCGATGCCTGTGCCTTTAGCCCGCGCACGACCAGCTCGGTGAAGTATGGTCACAGAACCCCCCACAACCGGTACGGCGTGAACATATGGAGTGAAACGTACTCCGCTTTTTAACAAAGTTATGACCTCAAGTATAATGGGGGTGGGGGAGTTGATGGGTTACGTGGCAAAGGATGCGTTGCACTACAACAGCGAGCTACAGAGACTCCCGAATCGTGGTGATGAATGTGAATCTGTACCAACAGCACCAAATGAGCGGATCGGACCTTCAGCTCGTGTGTGTGACGTGGAGTTGTGATCGGCGGACGGAGTTGAACGGCAGTGAAGGTCGTG
This sequence comes from Lampetra fluviatilis, assembly GCF_964198595.1. Taxonomy (NCBI): domain Eukaryota; kingdom Metazoa; phylum Chordata; class Hyperoartia; order Petromyzontiformes; family Petromyzontidae; genus Lampetra; species Lampetra fluviatilis. Next base: position 13,416,293 of record NC_136280.1, read on the forward strand.
AAATAAAAAGGTGGCAGGGAAATTAAAGTTCAGTTAAACATGGGGAGGAGAGAGCGAGTTGAGAGCTCGACATGCCATTATATCATACTGTAGATGTGTCACAGTGAAAGTAGACACACTACCGATTTGTACCAAGTGTGGAACAGTAGAATTTTATTAAAAACCTTGTTACCCATTTGCGTTTCAAACGTACACAGCTGTAGGAGTTCCTCTCGTCTTGTTTCCATATACTGTACAGTATATAAGGTGCAGTATCAAACATTTTGGCGACGTTACGCATATAACTAATCCTAGACCCATTTAAGCACTCCCTCCCCGCCCTCGCCCCATTCAGCATCATGCCGCCGTGTGCCACGTGTTTGTCAGTGGCGGCGGCGTCGTCTTCATCACTTCCCACTCCCTTCTTGCCACCAAGACTCGTGCCAAACCGGGCTAGGAGCCAGAGTGTGTGGGGACGCATTGCGCGGGGCGTGTACACTATTATTATAACTACTGTAGTTGTCTTTAACCCAAGGCCGTAGCCATGGAGTCAACATTGGGGGGGACCAAATCTTTCAGGGGGTCCCCCCCAGAAATTTTTTTTTCTAAATTTGAAAAATAATTTCCTGCCATTTCCTGCCTAAAATATAAAAAAAAATTCACTAACACATGGGATGGACTTTTTACAATAATGTCTAATAGTGTATTGTATTACATTGCTCTGTTTTTTTCTTTTTTTACCTTTTCTTGTTTCATTGTATGTAATGGCAGAGATTGGGGATTAATAAAGTACAACCATAACCACAATCTTCTTGGTTCTTTCGGTAAAGTCACGTTACGTGACTTTACCGAAAGAACCAAGAAGATGAATCCCTGCAGTCACGAAAGCTTTAAATCGAAACATAACCACAATGATATAAACAGAAATCTATTTTATAGCAATATATTGGAGGGGGGACATCTTGGGCAAATTTTATTATAATTACGGCCTTGCTTTAACCTGTTTTTTAAATATATCTCACTGTGTGGACTGGCTGTACAGAAGTTTTAGTTTATCTCCGAATTATTTTGATTTGCTACGCGGGTGATCCCGTTTAACCAGTTGCCCGGCTTATTTTACAAAGGGGGGAGGGTCCGTGCTGCGTAAAGCACCGCAAGCAAAATAAAAGCGTTTCTGCTGCAGATAAGGAGTACGGGTCCTTAAGGAATATTGCACAACTACTAATATTATAGCTGCATCTTATACGCTGCGTCTGGTGTAATTAAATCTGTAGACTGAACTAAATTTAGTATGTACGGAACGGTGACGCTACAGTGAGTAGAGACTTGAGTAAAAAAAATAACAGTATGTGAACTGCCTTGAAGAATACCAGAGATAACGCAATATATCGTATTGCTATAATTAGTGATAATTGCTGTAAATTACCCACGAAAGCACGGATAATTAAAGTAATTTTGACCGAGTATGCTAATGAGTGCTTAGCATGTGGAGGAACCGTAGATTCCGGGAGAAAAAACACGAACACGAGGGAATAACGCTCAAAGGTCTGCACCAGTAAGTTCATGAACCCAGTTGCAATGCTTTCTGTATTCTGACGACCTCAGCCCAACGTCTTTTGGGTGTTTCACGAATCTACTCGAGCTACCAACTCTAGCCTGTGCTGGATCACAGGCTGCCCTACCATGAGTTTTGAGAAAGAGTCTGCAGACGGTTTTTGACAGTATTGTCTGTAGATAAGAGACTTTGGATATTGCTGCAATCAATGATCTCTGCTGCCCACCCAGTAACCACAATGGCGCAGTTAAAATCCCATATTCCTATGACAGGCAAATGCTAACGCTTAGTCCGCATACACTGGAGTCTTAAGACGGTGTCTAATACTAGTCTGGATATACTGTAATTTCTCTAACAATAGGATCTGTAGATACTTGAGATCTTGGACGGTGTCTAACTGGAGTCTATGGACGGAATACGCAGAATGAATCTTAAGTGGTGCGGTTGGTTCCCCTGCGTTGTCAATGCCACAATACGAGTCTTCACTCACTGCTGGAATTAATCTGAATCACAGTCGTGTTATTAATAATTAATGTGAGCAACCGGTTCTGTGGGACTGTCAGCTTTGCACAGGGGCTTTAAAATGCACATGTATTACTCAACTGCCAGGCTTGCCTGATGTTCATTACATTACGGATAGTACGTTTTAAGAAAAAAGCACACGACTCGATGCCAAGTGTGTGCATTCAAAATGTATATTGTTGACAATAATAGGAGTCGTCAAATTAGTGTGGGGTGGGGTGCTGGGGGGAATGTGCCAATTTATGTTTGGTTCCCTAAAGCCAGTCTTCCACATACTTGTGGCGGATACCAGGCTATACGGTTGTCCAGAACAGGATGCATACTATTGAGTCTATGCCTCCTTTACTATTTAAAAGCAGCAGACAACTTGTGTTAAGGATGGTCGTGTTACAATTTTACTTATGAAATATATACAGTATAATTAAAACGTTTGATATACAAACAATAGATGTTTTGGTTGACGTAGGCGAGTATGGCTTTTCTGGCGGAACACTGATTATGTTTGACCTGACAGCGATCAGCAACACAATTATAGTTAATTGTCGTGTTGATGGTGGAGCTGGTGGAGTGGTGGATAATTGTGTAGTGATGGTTGTCTGTGCTCCGATGTTAAGAGGGTGATTGCCTATGGCGACAAAATGTAGTGACGGTTGACTTCGTGTAGCGACGGTTGACTGGAGCAATCTCGCGTTGTTGCCCTCAGTAAGTCGTATGGGACGGTGCTGGTTCTCGATGGCTGCATCCAGTGCACGGAGCGCGATGAGTTCGCCTACCAGGAGATGATCGCTCTCCTGCCCCTCAACTCGCACCCTGATCCCAAGCGGGTACGTTTACACACAGAAACACATCCCCCGTGGTGCCTTTACAGACTGCAGGTGCAAGTGCTGTTCACGAGCACCTACGAAGGCCGGCACGGTACGCGACGGCGTGGGTGGCCTACACCATGCCCAGCCGCCTTTGTCTCCTCCGTAGCATTGTTTACGCACCGGGTATTCATTTGAGGCTGAGTCGACGTAGGGGAGGCCCAGGACCGGTTCAGATAATCGTCACTGGTGTTGGCCGTGAGCAGGATTCGAACTCGGGTCGCTGGGTTCGTAGCGCGCTAACCACTACACCACCGCTCCCCTCACACACACATGTACGTGCGTGCACAGCCAAACACAAATCCGCCAAAGAGCCTTTCAGTTGCTCTGGCAAGTGCTGTTAGTGAGCACCTATAAAAGCTAACACCATATACGGGTTGTGTGGCGAGCGTCATGCTTCCAGTCGTACTCATTCACATACCGGCACATGATGCACATGCATACAGAGAGACTAATATTCCCTGTACAGCCTTTAGTGCACATCTAAATAAGCCTTTTGCAAAGTACAAGAGGTTAATGTGGCCACTACCATGCCTGGCAGCCTTTGTCTCCCCAGAGCTGTTTTCACACTGCACCAGGTACTATTTAAATGTTGATTCGATTGAGGCTTTTCCAAGAATCTGTATATATATCTGTTGCCACTGACATCATCTGAGGCTAGGAATCAAACTCAGGTCGCCGTGTTCGTAGTGCAGTACGATAACCACTATGCCACCGCTACCCGCAATACATGTACATACACACCTTTGAGTTTCTAGCCTAGTCTCCATCATACCAAGAGACGGGAATTCTGGATCTCAACTGTGCTATCTAATTTCTCTCACATGGCCATTATGATTGCTCTAAACTAAAACTAAACTCAATAATGTTTTTCTTTTACCAGGTAAGGCCCACTGAGCTATAGAGCCATTTTTTTTAAGTAACCTGGCCACAAACTATAGCTCAACGAAGTGGCTTATGTGAAAATGTATAGCGGCCAAACACTCTATACGCATGTTTTTAAATGTGGAGGGAAAAACCGGAGGACGTGGAGAAAAATCCACGCGACCAATGGAAGAAACATGCAAACTCCAAATATACAGGTACCAGGGTCGAGATCGAACCCACGACCTCCTGTATACCAGGCGAGGTAGTTAATATCTCGCAAGCGTGGGTGCCCCTTATTATGACATGCAGCCTCTGTGACACAGCCTCTTGCACGACGTGACAGGTGCTGATCATCGGAGGAGGCGATGGCGGAGTTCTGCGTGAGGTCATCAAACACCCGGCCGTTGAGTCTGTGGTGCAGTGCGAGATTGACGAGGTGATGTACGCACACATAAACACGCGTATAATCAAAGACTTGGATCCCTCGTATAACCTAGACGGACTGTTGCGGCAATTGCTGTTAGTGACCACATATGAAGGCCAACACGGCTCATGAGGGGATGGGTGGTCAGCACCATGCCCAGCTGCCTTTATCTCCCCAGTGGTGGTAATTACACATCGCACCAGGTATTCGTATCAAAATGAGTCCATCTAGAGACGTTATCACTCCACCCAGGTAGACACAAGTAGCACACAGATGTGTGTGTGTGTCAATTGCATATCCATGTGCATAAGCAGATCTTTATTCATGTACTTGTGTGTGTGTGTGTGGTTGCACGTGCGTGCCCGGGCTTGTGCAGGAGGTGATTGAAGTGAGCAAGCGCTTCCTTCCGGGTATGAGCTTGGGCTTTGCGAGCCCCAAGCTATCGCTACACGTGGGCGATGGCTTCAAGTTCATGAAGGAGAACAAGGACTCATTTGACGTCATTATCACCGACTCCAGTGACCCCATCGGTGCCTATGCACGCGCACACCAACACCACCCACAGCACTGGCACAGTCAGTCACTGACAGTCATTGACAAGGTCGTTGATGCCCCTGCCAACACTGATAGTCGCTGACAGCAGATGCACCAATACAAAAATGAAATTGATGGTCACTTGTGGCACTGTAAGCGCCGACGCAGTAACTTGAGGCTATCGACGGGGTAACTCAGGTATTGACGCATCAGCTGACATCACCAGACCCATCACTGACACAGGCAGATAGAAAGTAGGACATTTATGCAAATGGTGAGTGATAATGATGGGAGATAGTGCAGTTAGAGATAAGATATTGGATATGAAGGAGGTGCAAGTGTGTGCATGTCTGTGTTGTATGCGTGTCCGCATTTTCCGTGTGTGTGTGTCAGTTTGTGCGTACCTATGGGGAGTGTAACACAGTGATTCGTGCAATCCACTATTAACCCAGCGGCCTGAGTGTGATTCCCGGCCATGGCTAACAGTAGCAACTAGTATCAGAACCGGTCCTGGGCCTATCCTAAGTCGATTCCTCTTCAAATGAGTACGTCACGCAGAGTATAAACATCAGCATCGGGGAAACAGGCAGCCGGGGACCCCCTTGTGTGCTGTTGCCAGCCTTCATAGGAGCTCACTAACAGCATGTGCCCCAACAGTCTATTAACGGCTATGTGGGGGATCTTTGTGTGTGTATCTTAATGTTTCTTTGTGTGCACCTTACCACTTTTGACTCAGGCCCAGCTGAGTCACTGTTTCAGGAGAGCTACTTCCAGCTGATGAAGACGGCGCTGAAGGAGGGCGGCATCTTGTGCACGCAGGGTGCATACGCACACGCACACGCATACGCACGCGTTCATACACATGCAACACACAGGCAAAGATCCCCCGTGTGACCTACGCACACCTGCGTGCATGGTCAAGACGGTCGGCATATACTAACTAGGGGAAATAGTCTTGAGTTCTGGAACAGAACAGTTTATGCAGTTTTGATTTAAAGCTTTCGTGACTGCAGGGATTCATATTCTTGGTTCTTTCGGTAAAGTCACGTAGAAGGGAAATGATAAAATAATAAAATATAAAACATGTATTTTTATTATGTACTTTACCGAAAGAACCAAGAATGTAGTTTGTACAGTCTTTACTCTTTGGTTCTTTCGGTAAAGTCACGTAGGTAGAATAATAATAGATCTAATAATAGATCACGGCGTTATTTTTCTACCCACGTAACTTTACCGAAAGAACCAAAGTATATGGATTCCTGCAGTCACGAAAGCTTCAAATCAAGATTATACAGTCTTGTGTGTATAGAGTTCTGGGGCTTTCCCTCAACCCCATGGTCTTGTCACAAAAAACACATTCACGATTTTAAATATTGCGGTAGACAAAATTTAAGTTGTAAGAAAATAAGACATTCATGATCTATTGTCCCGGGTTTTCAGATCACCACTGAAGTTTATTCATGCATAACGACATCACAATATGGCTTCACACTTGCTACCACAATGAACAGTAGTACAATTGGCAAGTTGTAAATTGTCCTAAGCTCCATAACTGCATCCCCCTGAGGCTTGTCTTGGGCTCGCTTTGTCTCTCCAAGGATACAATCCCCAAAGTTGCATATTCGTTGGGCCATCTTAAATTTTTTTGTAACCAACTGCAAAACGGAATATAGATTTTCCCACCATGAGTTCTTTGGCCCTGAGCTCTGAGCCTTCCACTGGCTCATCACTCCAATCCTCGCCAGACACTGTTTACTTGTCCAGATTCTCTTCTTACGTATAGCTCTGAGTAGCAACGTACATTTTTTTTTATCCAAGTTTGAAAGGCGCGTGACCGCTTCAGGTGAGGCTTGATGAATTGCTGCTGCTGTACCTCCGTTGAACTTATGAAGTTGGCAGTCGGTGATTGACAATTTCCCCCCCCCCCCCCCATTTGTTCAGGGTCTCTGCAGCCTTATTCTCCACTTCCGTTAAAGCTTTAGTTGAAGCCCCCCTGACTGTTGGCTCACCACTCTGGCTTTAGATATGTTAGGGGTCCTTTCTCTGCAATCCTACGATGTGTGTCACATGCTTGAACATTTCACCCAACAGTGTTGCACTGATTTGGGTTAACACGTCCAGCGCCCGCCTGATCAACTGTTCTTCATTTTAGCTGGCACGCGCAGAAATTCAGTACAGTACGATCCCTCCGAAAAACGCTCGCGTATGTTATCCTTCGTACACAACTCTCCATGTAATCCACATTCCTTTTCACGATGACAGATGGGGGTTATTCTCAATATGTACATGTATACATTGAGTGATGTCCTTCAGCTGGCTTTTAGCATATGCTTTGACACACCAAATGCATATGGTTTGACATATACGCCAAATGCACACGTCTGTGAAATCAATGCAAACACATCGCGCTGCGCTCCCTGCCATCCATCACGGCTGACCCCATCGGTCAATCCCAAACCACTGCAGACACCATGGGCTAAGGGTCGAAGGTCAGAGACTGCAGGGCACATGGCAACGTGTTCCTGTGGCCCCTTCCCAAATACCACTCGCAACCGCTCCACCTGCCGCACTTCCGATTAGCACAGCTGGCTATGCATGGTGCGAAATAAGTTTCACATACATACATACATGCAGATGAGCGACCTCATCACGGGCCACTACAAGCAAAGTGGAGACAAGGACAGTGGAGCGTGCGTGCGTGGAGCAGGCCACATCGCCACCCCACCACGCACACGCATACAGGCCCGGCAGTGATAGTTGCTCTCGAATGGCATGTGCCCATGCCACTTGCGAGAGGGTCGTTAACATCTTTATTTTGCATAGCCGGTAACCGCAATGCCATTCGGTGCCATCCATATTAACGTTCTATTGAAAACGATTACCGGTCCCTGTATTTAGGAACCAGTAATCGGTTAAGCAAGAGGTTGTTTTTTTAACAACCCTAGTTTATGCAGGCTAACCATGGTGGGGGCGCGTGTGCTTGTGTGCAGGCGAGTGCCAGTGGATCCATCTGCCCCTGATCAAGAAAGTGACCGGGTTCTGCCGCTCCCTCTTCCCCACCGTCGCCTACGCCTACTGCACCATCCCCACATACCCGTGCGGCCAGATCGGTTTCACGCTATGCTCCAAGAACAAGGTTCGTCAGTTTACACGCGCACGATCCGCTGGCTGTTATTACTGATGTTATTATCATGGTGTAGGTTTTTCGCGGTTGTGCTACATAGCTCTCTCACTTATTTATGGATTGTATTACGTTTTGTGCTGCACGGTGTTTGACGTTTCACTACATGTGCTGCGAGCTTCTTCAGGAAACGATTTGGGGCAGCTCGTATTCTCAGTTATATTAAATTCCCGGCTGCTGTTCATAAATAACATTGCCTGGTTTACATCAGACATTGGCAGCAGCCAGGAACTTTGCATAATCGAGGGAGAATTTGAGTTGCTCCATTACTTCCTTCAAGAAGCTCCCAGCATGTATAGCAAAACATCGGACATCAAGCCAAAGAATACGCAGTACACAATCTCAAACACGAGAGAACTGTCATCATTATTATTATCGCCACATTGCGTAGAACCGTGCAACTCTGAGCTACTGCTTTTACAATGAGCCCACCGCTGGTCAATCATCTAGGGTAATTTGTGGGCAGCAGAGGGTGGTACACCAAAATCAGTTCTGTGCTATGCGCCCATGTTTATGCCCCATCACCGTCACTAACCTGCACTGACCAGCGTGGTGAAGTATGGTCACATAACCCTCATGATCCACGCGACGTGAGAAAGCCTTCATCCAGCAGTGGATTGAGAAATAGGGCTGTACATGTATTACCATGAGACTGTTACCATAACATTGGTCTGGATTTAATGCTACTCCTATTTGTGACCCCATTACACTAGTTCTGAAATGGCTCTGACTATTACTCTGCTATCCATATCTTTGATGTGAGCACAATCTCTCGTAATGCTTATCATTATTGGGCACTGATACGAGCCCTGTTTTTTTACCATAATCATAGCCATATCATTGACCCTAGTACTGCCTCTCATTACCTCAATCTCCAACACTGCCAATATTTATAACACTGGTATTGTTCTAACATTGTGACCCAATTTTTTGCAATGCTCATCTGTGACTGTCCTTATCTCCTCAAGCTTCATGCTATCTCGTAACGGCCCCAGACTGACGCTGTTGCAATCTACAACAATGTCCCTTACCTCTAATACTGCCTATGACTCTAACTCTAATCTTGTCCAAACACTGACTATTTATAGCAATAATACTATGTCTGTCCTTATCTCCAACACTTTCTGCTATCTCAACACTGACGCCTTTCTATAACGCTATTGAAATCTCTAACACTGTCCCTTACCTCTCACCCTGTGCCCTGTCTTTATCACTGCCCCCATCACTAAGCGTAATGTTGTCGCTATGGGTGCGCGGTTGCTAGGATACATGTTTCCGGAATCCGCTGCGGGAGTTCACGAACGAGGAGGTGGTGGCTATGAAGCTGCGCTACTACAACTCCACGATGCACCGCGCTGCATTCGTGCTACCACAGTTCAGCGCACAGGTGCCTGACAGATGCTATATAGAAGCGCGTGTTTGTGTGTATTTACGGCAGAGCGCATGCAGCGGTGGTTTTTTGTTGTTTAGGGATCGGTAGTGTAGCAGTGAGCGCACTGCGCTACGAATCCGGTGACCAAAGTTCGATTCCTGCTTATGGTCAACATCTGACGATTATCGGAACCGGTCCTGGACCCTCCCCTTGGTCAACTCGCCCTGAAATTAGTACCTGGTGCGATGTGTAAATGTCGCCACTAGGAAGACAAAGGCGGCCGGGAATGGTGTTGGCCACCCACCCCCTCGTGTGCCATGCCAGCATTCATAGGTGCTCGCTAACAGCACTTACCCCAACAGTCTGTTCAGGCTATAGGAATGATCTTTGGCTTGTGTTTCTGTGGGAGACTGTTATTCTGACTCCCTGAATCTTGTCCTGAAAATGCTTTGTGCGGTTTCAAGTGAAACGTCGTATATAATTGCTGAATTTGTTTTTTTATTTTTCAAATTTACAGTGAGCTGAAACCACAATTTTTCAAGTGAAGTGCTTGTACCTGTGACAATTTTATTTGTTTGACAATGTCAGAAGATCTTACGACAGAAAATTTGGCCAATTTATTACGTGGCCTTACCTGAAAATCAAATATAAATTGTTAAATTGGCAGCAAAACCTACGTGTTTAGTTGCCTTCATTACTGTTCATCTCCATCATACAAAATCAACATTTTAAACACGTGTGACATCTGGCCGTTGAACTCTGAACCCAGAGCTGACACGGATGCATGAATGTTTCACAAGAGGCTATGTTGAGCTGCGTGATGCTTGTTTACAAATTCACTGATCCTCTCCCTTTTTCCTTTTGTTTTTCAGGAACTGGGGTTAATGGACTGAAGATGTAGCAACTATGGTGATGACCATGATGATGATGACCACGATGATGTTTTAAGTATTTTTTTAAACCGGTTGTAGTGACCTATGAGGACGCGCTGGTGAGCTGGGTTGTGCTGCTCTTTGTTTCAGTGTGTGCACCTGGTGTCTATGCACCGTGTGCGGGTGTATATCATGTGTACAAGGTGTGTGTGTGTGTGCGTGCATCTGTGTCTGTTGTTTCTGTGTACAAGGATTGTGCATGTCGTCTGCGTCTGAGTGTTACGTATTTGTCAAGTTGTGTATTTAATCCGTTCATGTACAAGGTGCGTGTTTTTTACATTGCATTTGTTAAGGTGTGTGTGTGTTTACATTGTGTGCAAGATGTTTGTTTACAAGGCATGTATATCTGTGTGTGTGTGCATCCGTGTGTGCGTTTACATGGTGTGTGTGTACTGTGCATTTTCAAACTTTACGTTTGCCAAGGGCTGTGTAGCGCATGTACTGTGTGTTCACAAACATCGTGTGCTTGTTAAAAGGCAGGTGCGTGTGTCTTTGAGTGTGTGGTCTAGGTACCAGGATTATTTCAATTAATTGAAGGAAAATTCTACAGAATAAAATCTATCAAATTAGAACCAAAAAGATACCTTTATTTTAAACTTAAATTCTCAAGAAAGTTTTGTTACATTGCAAACTCTAAACAAACATCTATCTGGTAGGCATGCAATGATTTGTTGATATAAGGTTGGGTCACGGGCGCACAAATCAATTATTCTCATTTGCGTAAATTATCTCGTGTTTCCTCCAGGCTAATGGAACGAATGAGACAAATTGGCTCTTGAACTGAATCTTAACCTGAATCATGAAGGGTTCAGTGAATCATGGTGGCGAAAGAATTGGATCTTGACGCCGAAATCTGTGCAGTTGTGGTGATATGAGAAGCAACGGGGAGAGTGGGAATCCTTGGCTTTCTAGAGCTCGAATGACGCTGGGAGTTTTTAAAACCCATTTCTAATCGCATGGCGATTACCGTGCATGAAAAATGGCACGTGATATTTTTAAAAAGTAAACTATTACACGTACGCTGTTAAAAATAAACTCGTAGAACAACGATATAATGAGATAAACTGAAGGAGAAGGCATTTCAAACCTGAGCATCTGTTTTTACAAGACGTTCATGGTATTGGTGAGCACCTGTGGCGTGTAAACGTGCGTGCATCAACGTGAGCTTGTAACGTGTGTGCCTGCAAGCATTGTGCTCACATGTGTATCTGCGTGTATGCGTTCACATTCATACGTCTATTTCAGGGCGTGTCCATGTGTTAGCGAGCATCTAATAGGCACTCGGCCTTAATAGGTGCCCTTTAACAGAAGTTGTCTCAGTAGTGAAAGGAGTAAGCTCTGTGTGTGTGTGTGGTGGTATATATGTGGGGAGTGGTGGCGTAGTGGTTAGTGCGTTGCGCTACAAACCCATTGACCCGAGTTCGATTCCCTCTCATGGCCACCAACACCAGTGGCAGATTAGCTGAACCTGTGCTTTTTCCCCCTAGATCGACTCGGCCTCAAATGAGTACCTGGTGCGGTGTATAAATATTGCCACTTGGGAGACAAAGGCGGTCAGGCTTGGTACTGGCCACATCACCTCGTATGCCGTGCTGACCTTCATAGATGCTCGCTAACAGCACTTGCCCCAAAAGTATGTTAAAGGCTATACGGGGGAGTTTTGTGCGTATTGCCTGCCTGGATGCTGCTTATGTGTGTGCGGAACAATGCCCTTGACGATGTTGGGTTGTACCTGGTTGTTGTGGCGATTGGATCTTATGTCGGCTCGCTGAGATGTAGGTAACTCAGCGCTTTCACTGTCTTGGGTGAATAAAGTATATACCATGTCAGCATCATGGAGTCATTCTCCGGTGAATATCGCACCTGCTCTGTTCTTTGGGGCGTGGGGGGGCGGTGGCGCTGGTTTTCTCATGCATCTCTTAACAATTGACGTATCGATCCCAGGGAGTGAGGCCTGGTCTCGGGCTTGGACCTCGACGTCACCTGCTAGGCTCACGGGCTATGGGGAGGGTCGGGCCCGTGGGCCTGGCCAGGTGGGGTGGAGTTCGGAATCCGGTTTTGCTCGGGCGACTGGTCTCGGAATTACACACAGTGTACAGAGTGTCGGGCGTTAGGCACAGATCACCAAATCTATAGTTGTAATGGTGTGTAAAACGAAAAGATAAAAGACAAAAACAGGGGCGGACTTGGCTTTTAACAAACTAATAATTAGTTACAATTTTAATAAGCCTTTCATGAAATACAAAAAATATATTTAAAATTACATGAAAATCCACATAGCCTACCCAGCGTTGCACAGTATCAGGCACATCACTAAAACGAAATGTACAATTGTAGCTCGTCATAAACGCTACCAAGGTAGAAAATCATTCACTGTTGTTCATCATCGTTACCGTTGTACTCCATCTTTCTCAATGCAATACATAAATGTCGTTACGAATGCAGTACACTACTGAAGTACTAACTAACTTAACCATTTTTATTTTACCAGGTGAAGCCCACTGAGCTATAAGCTCTTTTTCAGAGGCCACAAATGATAACAAAGTGGCTTATAATGTATAAATTTAGAGCAGCCAAATAATCTAAACGTATGTTGATTCTAAATGTGAAGGGAAAAACCGGAGGACCCGAAGAAACATCCACGCGAGCACAGGGAGAACATGAAAATTCCAAAAATACAGAGGTCAGGGTCGGGATCGGGATTGAACCCACAACATCCAGTATACCGGGCGAGGTGGTTAACATCTCGCCACCATTGCATCCTTGTGCACTTCCTCGGCAGATGGTACCACTTGTCTCAATCTACACGTAATCTAAAAATATGGCTTATGTCAAATATAAGCTTCTAACTTCTAGTTATGACATTCTGAAATGAATCGTATCACATTTTACAAACTCAATAAAAATAATTGTGGGTGCTGTCAAGAGAAGTATGTTTATATAGCGCCACAGTGCCACCCTGTGGATGGCTGGCCACATCACTACATCCCTGTCGCCAACCTCGCGCCTGTCGGCCAACAATCGCCCACTAGCCCTTTATTAACAGCAAGTTTTCAGTTTCAAATTCATTTATTTGGTATAGCCCTGTGAGCCATTCGGCTCTTGAATCGGGTGCAACCGCAACAAACAAAAAAGAAAAACATGAACAAGAAAGCATCTTAAAGTAACTATGCGCAAACAGAAAAATCCAGGAAAAAACATAAAAAATCTTCCAAAAAAAGCACCATACACCAACGCTCTGCAAAAATCCCAGTGGGATGCAAGTCAAACAACAACAACCACAAGACAACTTAGATTAAAGCCATCATTCTAACTCCGTACTACAACAAACAAACATGGCCAAACCAATAAACTTTTCGAAATCACCAAAATAAAGCCATAAAAGCAATGTAACAGTGATCATAGGAACTGTGACCGAAATTTCACAATAAACGACAAACAACATGTGCCACCAAAACCCTATAGCCATAGCTGGCTGCATGAGTCACTCCACAGCAAGAACATGCAATGAATGTAACACGTTGGCTTTCGCGACCAATATTCATAATAAGCTCACGGTGATGACATTATTTTGCTCTGTTTAAGACCGGAAGCTGGAAGACGTATTAACAATTCTGGCAAATCACCTCGTGAAACTGGTTGTAATCACCAGCGAAACGTACTCGATTGTAAATGTGTGTTTACTCGCCATCGCATCGATGTGCTAACGTAATAGCTAATTGGCACGTTTTGTTCACGTGATAAATCTAACTGATGGGAAGTGTCGGGTGGTGGTTGGGTTAACGACACATTTACACGATCGAACCCCAAAACCTTTATTATAAATGAGTCCTGCAATGATTCAACCCCACCAACAATGTATTGATCTGTCATGTTTGAGAGTCACTACTCTCGTCAAATCTTTTTGTCTCGTTTTGCACTCTTGTCTTGTATTTGATTCTGTCGAGATCGTACAGCTTTGTTCAATTTGCAAGGGTTACATTATTGCTCTGAATATACATTTTAAAATAAAAGTATTCGCAACCAGCCCATTTAACAACGGGTTCTCTGCAATCAGTTATTTGCCCAAGACACGCCAGACGATTTTCAGGGTTTTGACATTTCAATGTAAACGCCAAAGGCTTGAACAGCCAAACTAAAGCAACTTATCAAATATCCTCAAAAGAAGTGGGAGAAAGATCCGAAGCCGGTCTGTTGTATATGTTGGGTTATGAAATTTTGATGTGTTGTATGCGTGCGTGGGTGAAATTATTATGTTGTATATGTGGGTTATGAATATTCAGTGAAAATAATAATAATCAAATGAAATTTGTCCAAATGTGTAATTATCCGGAAATATGTTAATTTATGTAATTATGCACATTTAATTATGCCAATTCGAGAGGTAATCGTAGTAATTATGCGAGTGGGTGTAATTATGATAATGCAAGTCGTTATGATAACCAGACCCCGCCTCGGTGACGAGGGTGGGTTATCGATCGGAATAAGGCAATTAATCATATGCAGTTATGCAGGTGTGGTGTAAGTATGCAAGATTAACTTAGATTAACTCGGCATCGTTGTCTAGGTTCGTCTCATTCTCGCTTATATTTTAGGTCCCCGGTTCACCCCGTTATCGCTTTAACATTTACTGAGTATGTATTAGTGTGTTTATTAAGGTCACCAAGTTCAGATCTCAACGCAGAAGCAGATCTTATGCATAGATTTCAGGAAAGAATCACACAACCACTTCTGTATTAATCAATTTATTACTAATTCAACCTCAACTATGATATAGTATGCGAACTCTCAATCCCGGAACGTCAACACGGCATCAATACAGTATCATCAATGATTGTCTGATTTCACTTTGACAACGGCACATGTATCCCGCATAACGCGATGGTTGTTAGTGAGAGAGAGTCGTTAAAACATGCAAATACTATGCTAAGAAAAACCTTAACGTTAATGAATGATTACTCAATATTGTTCACGCAGTACCGTACTCCTTATTGATAGGATGCGAGTACGTGCGGCGATTATGACTGAAAGATACTTGAAAGATTATACGGCGATAAAAAAAAACACAATCAAAAACAGTTATTATTCTTAAAGGCACCAATCTCAACAGATACATCGGCAGGTTATCTGACAACAGAATGGCTCGGAGTAAGGGCCTGCAACGGTGCTCCTTTTCCGAAGATCGTTATCTTATCAAGTTTACTAATTGGGGACCAGATCACCTGATAAGGATCTGGTGGGCCACCACTCCCCACGTGAGCGTGGCTTGGCGGAAGGAGGTGCCAAGAATCAATTCGTATTGATGGATCTGTTGGGAATTTATGCGATTAAGAGTACAGCCCACTAAGTATTAAAGATAAAAATTACGAACACTCTTATAAACGACGGATGGCCATCACTCGGTCTCGAGTGTTTTTGAGTGGTAAGAGTTGTCTTGAATAGTCAGTGTTCGGAGTCGGTTCTTTATGTCAAACAGACGCCTGGTGGTCGTGTGGTGAGGGGGCGGTGCGCGTCATACGTATCAGTCGCTCCCCTGTCGCCGTGGTGAATTGGTTGGATGCCTGTTGATACGCTGTCGTAGTTCGGAACCCGGTCGGTAGGTGGCGCCCACAGCTCGCTCGCAGCGTGCAATGTTGGGTCGTCAACCAGGGGAAGCACAGAGCCTCGTCGCCAAACCGCGACGCTGGCGGCAGCAGAGACCTCCGACTCGGCAGAGGTTGACCCACGCAGGCCGAGTTGAGCTGTCAAGCGGGTCTTGCCCGCCTGCAGAGGAGATGGGGAGCCGCTTGAGTCGAGCCCCGAGAGCCGGCTGAACTCGGCTGAGTCCCAGACGAGCTGAAGAGTCGAGCCGACCCGCTGGTCGCAGCTCGCTCCTGAGTCGACCCTCCCGGTCGAGCTGAAGATGAGTCGAGCCGACCCGCTGGTCGCAGCTCGCTCCTGAGTCGACCCTCCCGGTCGAACTCCTGAGCCAACCCTCCCGGTCGAGCTCCTGAGCCGACCCACTGGTCGAACTCGGCTGATGAGTTGACCCTCCTGGTCGAACTGGTTTCCAATGCTCAGAGTCCTTTCTTTTATGCCTAAAAATCCCTTTAGACCCTGCCCACAAGGCGGGGTTTCTTTTGATTTACTGTGTCAGGATCTGTCCGTAGGTAGGTGGGTCCATGTGTGTGTCCGTACGTCCGTGTGTCCTTGTGTGCATCACCCACGGTATATTCCGTTGTCATACTTCCTCCATAAAATCCACGAGCAAACAGTCAAGTGTTACAAATTGCCTCGAGGTCGTCTCTCTGTCTGGGTGCGATATTATCTCTTGTTTGGCCTTCTTCATGAACCAAAACACAGACGTTACAAATCGTCTCATAGGCATCTTTGTCCGTGTTGCACCACCTGGAGGGAGGGGCACACTCCCTCCGACCCTCACTGACGCACAAAGAAATGGGTAAAAGTTTTAACATTTGTCCCTTACCATTTCACAGTTATGATTCTGTATGTAACCTAAGGTCTGTCATTTCCCATCGTGGTGCTTGACTCAAGTGGAGGTGTTTCTCCGAGCGTATACACTCCTATCCCGCGCTGCGGGAATACAAAGACGGCCGGGATCTCCCTTTCTCTCCGACCCTGGGTTTAACATCGCTCTTTTATTATGTATTTTATATTCGACCTGGTGGTGATTCATCCCGTTATGCTTCGGGTCGAGTTGTATATAAAGTATTAAGGTATAGCATTTCATATCAATAACTTTAGCCTACCCTGTTGTTAAATATCGATTTTAACGTGACTTTAATAGCAATACAGAATAATTGAGCTTTTTGACTTAACTAGGCGAACACGAACTTCTGGTGACCCCCGCAGCCTCGCTGTTCAGCCGAGCCTGCCCTTAAGAGAGGCACAACACCCTTATTCTCGTCTCACTGTGGTCATCCAACCTTCTGCTCTGGGAGTGTGATTAATTTCAGGACACAGGCCCCCTCCCCTGTGTACACAGCCTTGAGCTGGGTTTATCTTGGCTCCCTCAGCTGCAGGAGAACAAGGCGTATTTCTCCTCCCTGTGTGCACGTGTTCCAATTAGCTCGAAATCCCTAAACACACAATCAGTGATGACCCCCGGCCTTCTGTGGCCGTGATCCAGACAAAGGCGCCTCTGCTTCCTTCCATTGCCTTCGAGTCGACACTGCCCCATTATTCGCCCATGTGCTGAGGTCATAGATGGTTGGGCTTTTTGCCTTGACTCTGTCTGGCTGACTCTCCCACTGTCTCTGCCGCCTGCACGGGTGACGTGTGCCCGTTTATCAGGCCTTATCTTTCCTTGAAGCAAGGTTGCAAATTCTGCCATCCTAGCCCTCCTTCAGTTCATTACTCAACAACACCTGGTGTTTTGCAGCCTGCTGCTTCTTGGTGTGTTTTCATTCATTATATCTCAATGATGGAATATGGCTAGGATACAACAGGTCCATATTGCCGCCTTATTTTATTCAGATCGGTGGACGGGTGGTAGACAGCTCTTGTAAGATGCGATTAGCACGGTTGGCTCCGAACGGTGCGAAAGTAGTTGTACATATGTAATTACTCTCGAACAACACGAACTTTAGCGGTGTCTTTATTTCTTATTTAAAGTGCTTTTACGCAGATAACTTGTCAGGGATGACGCACAGATAACTTGGTCAGGGAAGGCATGCAAGTGGCAACGACTTGAAGACAGCGACGACACGAAGGCGACGACGCGAAGGCGACGACGCGAAGGCGACGACGCGAAGGCGACGACGCGAAGGCGACGACGCGAAGGCGACGACGGCGTGAAGAAAGTCAACCCCGATCCCACGGCAGCCTCGAACCTTGCGTCTTGCCTCCTTTTATTCCCGGCGTGGCCCTCGCTCCGCCCCCAGGCACGCCCCCTTTCTCGAACTCTCGCCCGTTGCCGAACTTCCCAGCTGGTTCCCCCCTTCTCACAACTCGCTCTCTGTTGAGGTCCAACCCTGTAATTACCCCCTCGTGACCACTAGGCCACGTACTGTTCCTGCACCCGCACTATCTCTACACACGCACTGTCTCTACACATACATACAATCACAGTTGTTTAGTGGAGACCCATAGCGTTAAGTTTCATGCAAAGCAGCCACCAACAGAGTTCAAGCAAGACTAGCAGGTGACAGACTTTGTTTTTATTTAAAATACATTTTCGGGAACGTGACAATGTTGATGCCCAAACCAAATATCAATAACGAATCATCTAACAGTACTTACCTACGTGTTCGGTTATAACTTATTTAGTTTTTCCCAATTTTATTTTTGTTTTTCCCAATTTCGATGTGTTCATTCGGAAACTTTGAAAAGCATGCACGGTTGGGCCCACTTTGGGATGTTGTTGACTCAAACAACGTTCCATGTTCACTGGGGCATACTCCATTTTAGAGAATGATCCGTGGAAACATATCACCGAATTCTGAGTTCCCTTCCAGTGATTTTATTTTATATTTATACAATCGGGGTACACTTTCTCACTTGCCCTGCTACTAAGAGCTGCTGGTTAGCAAAGTTAAGGAGACACATTTTACATGAAGCAATAGTTTTGCGCCTGTGCGTGTGCAGTCTTGCGCACTGTGGTTTGTAAGCGCTGTGCGAATTGCTTCATGATGCTGTGTTGATGTTGAGAGTCGCATTCATTAAGTGTCATTGTTATAAGGTCACACTTATTACACACATAGTGCTTGCCACAAATGAACCACAATACCTTGCTGATCTCGCCAAGCAGCATAAATCATCAAGCGATCTCCGCTCATCCTCGCAGCAGCATCAGCAGCAGCGGCAGTGGCTTTTGGCTGAGCCATCGAACAAAGACGGCCACTGCGTCGCGCGCTTTCAGATGCGCTTCTGCGGCCGTCTGGAACGCTCTCCCTTACGATATTAGGAAGCCAATGGAGCGATGGACTTTTAAATCACCAAGATTTAAAACTCATTACTTGAGAAATTATGTTTGTGTTGTGTTTGTTGTCCTTCCGCTGACAACATCAACTCGATACAATTGAGAAAACCGCGTTTAATCACGGGTGACTGAACCAGCTGGCTTCAAACCTAGGATCTCGGTTACAGTGGCTCAGTGGCTGTACAGAAATGGCCATTACGAGCCCTCGGAGAGACCAGCTACATCAAGCACAACATATTTAGCTCTCATAAGATGCGACGAGAATATCTGTAGAACCCCCCCCCCCCCATCGCTACCCGGAGCGGAGCCTCCTTCCACACAGACACGCCTCGGACACCCCCCCCCAGCCTCCCTCCACAGTGACCCCACTCTCACACCGCCAGCGTCCCCCTCCACAGACTCCACTCACTGCCAGCCTCTCGCTCCAGTGACCCAACTCTCACACCGCCAGCATCTCCATCCACAGTGACCCCACTCACTGCCAGCCTCTCCCTCCACAGTAACCCCACTCACTACCACAGTGACCCCACTCACTGCCAGCCTCTCCCTCCACAGTGACCCCTCCCCCTCCACACTCCCAGCCGCTGCTCCTCGGCCACACGCCTGTTGGATCCAACTCCTTCCTCTCCGCAACGGGAACACGGCTCCGGGCAGGTAACGTTTACAAGGCTCTCATCGTCACACCGCGCCCCCTGTAGCTGGGTGAAGAGCTTCGTGCCAAGCGAAGTTGAGTGCTGTGCGTAGCGACCAGAGTTCGTATCCCGATTAGCTGAAACCGGACCTGGGCCTCCCCCTAGGTCGACTCAGCCTCAAATGAGTACCTGGTGCGCGGTGTAAACATCGCCACTATAGGGAGACAAAGGCGGCCGGGCGCGATGCTGGCCACAACACCCCCTAGTGTGCCGTCCTTCATAGGTGCTCGCTAACAGCACTCGCCCCACCAGTCTGTGAAGGCTACACGCGGGATCTTTGTCTTTGTATGAGAGAGCGAGAGATGTAGAAGCCAGCGTTGGGACGAATGGTGGTAGATTGAATTACTGAGCTTTAGTGGTATAGGGATCGTCCACCCGTGTCAATGTGTGTGGTAAAGACTGACTGACTGCAACACGGTATGCTACAAAGTTCTTTGTCGAACAGAAAGCTTTGGCCACGCCTAATTAAGCTTTGCATACGAATGTTTTTTTAAATATCTTTCCAAAAATATTAACGGTATCATTCGTGTAAAATGTTCTGGCCCAGTGTTGTATTCCTAGGACTATATTTCTGCATTTTTATTAACCAGGTGACCCTCCGGGTAAGAGATGCCCTTCTCAATGGGCTGATGTCTGGATGTTTGGGTGGAAAATATTCCACCAGCCCAACCCCTTGCATCATTATAATAATAATTACTTATGTACGTAAATACAGTCAATCTGCGGCTGGACGAGGTCATGCGTATCTTGGGGGTCATTTGACCATACTTCACCAATGCCGATAAACGCCGGTTGGGGAAGGTGGGGAGCATAGATGCTGGAGTCTAGTACAGTACAATGGTGTATTTACTGCACTGCTGCATTAGCAGCCTATAAGACATGCGTAGTTTATGCGTCGTGGCAGCCTATCAAAACACTTGCAGGTTATAAACCTGCTTAGCTTGCAGGATCTGATCTGATTGCATTCTATGTGGTTTGGTCAGAGGCGCCGTTTATTTTAGTCAAACATTAGATTCGTTTCCTGCTCAAACGAACACGGGGCAATGCTTGATTTGCTACTTTACTGCCCCACAGCAGAGGTGAAAATGTCACACTCCTATGACATCCAGAATAAAAAATATATGTAGCCGCAGTCATACTTTTAAGCACAATAAGAGTGTGCGTCTGTATCATGGCAGTCAGGTTGGGCTGTCGTGAAAAAGAAAAAAGTGGTGTATTGGGGTCTCGCTTGGTTAATTGAATGATGCTGATGTGGTTAGAATAAAGGATGTGGGCTCCAAGTCTGTTTAAATAAAGGACATTGACTGGATCTGCTGCAGGAGGACCATGGCTTGAGGATGATGCCACCACGCAGCAAGCACAGTCCAGAGTCTGTGTTTTTATTCCACGACCCCACTGGTGTCTCTGAGGGCTAAATATATTCCCAGGCCAAATTTGTCTATTGGGAAAGGGGGTCTTATTTATTTATTAACGTATTTTTAGCCTCGCGGGTACGCTAACCCTGCCACATTCCCTCTCGGCTTAAACAAAAAAGAATTAGTCGACAGGATTGTGTCAAACGATGTTTAACAAGACTTCAGCTCGGTCATTTTGTAGCAAAAAAAAGCCGAGTCGAACTATATCGAGGCAGCTTCGCTTCTACGGTGTCCAGGGTTGTCAGGATGCTGCAAGTGGCCCGAGGATTCGACTCGCGGGTTTAAAGGTTGCGAATTCATATCCCATAGCGGGGTCCACTCAGCTCATCATCATCCCTCTGGGGGTTATTAAACGGACTACCCACTTTGTGAAGGTGAAGTAGCTTGGCGTGATTGGCATGGGCCCTGGTGCAAGGTTTTGAATTGGGCCTCCTGTCCAATTTATCACCCACCCCCCTTGCTCTTCGTGGGGCCCTCTGGCACATGGGTCCCGGTGTAATTGTAGCTGCGCCACTGACTTTGTGGGAATTCAACGGTGGTTTTACTTTTGTTTGTATTTTGTTGCCTCTGCCGATGGAATGTGGAATTCCCACCGCAAGCCGGGGTGACCAACAGTGAGATGACGATGCCTTGGTGCTGTCACAATGCACATCACGTACAGTGCATGCGTGTGTCAAACATCGAGGCAGTGTTCATCTCCTATTTATAGCCTTGAGCCATATTGATGAAAATTCCACATTCTTATGGCGGGGGGGGGGGCGAGTATATCCATAAGACAACCAGTGTTGACTTCCCAACACAGCGGCAGTCATTTTATTGACCCTGAAGGGATGATGAGCTGAGCAAACCCTCTAACAGGATATGAACCTGCAACCTTCGGAGTGCAAGCCACTCATTCTGCCGCTGAGCCACCTGTTTGCGTGTGTGTCATGTGTGTGGTGTGTGGGTGTATGGTTTAAGTATATGTGGTGGGGGGGAGGGGTCTTTGTACAAGGTGGCGCAGTGGTTAGCGCATTGCACAATGAACCTGGCGATGCAGGTCGGATTACCATTCTCAGCCAAAAATTGGTGATTAATATCTGAACTGGTCCGTGACCTCCCCAAGGCCAACTCAGCCTTTAAATGAGTACCTGGTGCAGTATGTAAACATCAGCATTTTGAAGACAAAGGCGGCCGGCCGTGGTGTGCGACCACCCACTCTCTCGTGTGTCGTGCCGGCCGTCATAGGTGCTCGCTAATAGATCTTCTGCCAGCAGTCTGCTTCAAAGCTATGGTGGGGGAGGGGGGAATCTTCGACTTTGGTATAACGTCGACTGCAACGCACGTGAAACGTGGACGAACCACGATTGCCACATTAGGCAACCCAAGCACATTCCCCCTGCGTTGCCCAACGCGGATCAAATGGCAGGACGGCATCTCGGAAGGACACCGAGGCGCTGACGCGTTGGAGGAGACGCGTCAAGCGTGGAGTGTCTGAACTCCTAGAGGCCCAGATCAGGTGGTCAGGGGGTGCCCTGGTTACTTACCAGATGAAACATTTCCAAGACGTTATCTTCCACTCGGAGACTTGAATTACGCCATTACTTTCCTGGATTCCAGCGAAGAAGAAGATGTCTCAACGACGGTGGGGGCACCATGGTCGTTGACGTGGCGAGATGGTAACTCACTTGCCTGGTATACAGGAGGTCGTGTGTTAGATCCCGATCCTGATGTCTGTATATTTTCTTCTCCGTGGCTCGCGTGGAATTTTCTCCGGGTCCTCCGGTTTTTCCCTCCAAATTTAGAAACACGCGTTTAGAGTATTTTGCTGCTGTAAATGTCCACGTGATAAGCCACTTTGTTGAGGTATCATTTGTGGCCAGGTTGCTTCTGAAAAATAGCTATATAGCTCAGTGGGCCTTACCTGGGAAAATAAAAATAGTTTAGTTAAATTGTTTTATTTTATCTTTCAGTAGTGTGACATGTGGTGATTTATACAGCTGCAAGTCATTTAACCAAAATCGTGACAATAGTTGATTGTGTAGCCCACGATCTGTGTGGACACATTTGCACGTGGAAATGCTCATGTTTCTTAGACTGGAAACTTGCATTGCTCTTCTATATCATCGCACTCATCTGCTCGTATCATGACGAGTAGAACGTCGTCGGAAAGCATCACCAAGTCTAATTCTTTATCAGCAGGGTCGAGTTTTCCCTTAAAAAAAAATATCCGATTATAGTCTTCTTCAGACTGAACGATTGCAAAGCTCTTCTCTTGGCCGATCAGCTTCCCAAGTGAAATAGTTTCAATCAATTTAAAATGCAGCTCCAAGAGTAATTTCCAAATGTAGAAAATATAAAGGTGGCACCAATATAAAAAAAATACACTGGTTGTCGGTATATATTTCGAACAGATTTTAAATTCTTTTATTAGTTACAGGCAAAGCTTGTACTTCATGTAACCGAGGTCGTTCTTGCAAGAGAGGCAATGTATCATTCGTCTCAAATTATTAAATTAATGTCCTGGTTTAATAAAGGAAGGGGAGGGGGGCAGTCCTAAAATGTAAAGCTTCTTAAATAGAGCCCTACATTAATGCAAACAAAACATTAAATGTATATTTCCTGGTAAATATCAATACAGATTAAGGTCCAATTTTCAGCCTTGTAAGGATGGGAACCGCCCACATGACCCCCACAACACTCCCTTGCGTGTGCTTGTCAAGAAGCCCATGCATCGGTGGCCAGTTAAAGGCGAATCTTAAAACTTCAGAACGCACAACAGTGAGTCAAAATGTTTTGTTGCCTTCAAATATTGTTCAGAAATGATTTCATCACGCTCACCCTTTCCAGAAACATTCATTACGGCGGTTGGGATTTAGGGATTTAGACTGGCTTTCTAAACCATTGTGGGTAAGGACATATCTCACCGAGAAAGTGCTTCTCCAGCCTTCGTGATTTCATCTCCGGACGTGTCGACTTGCCATTGCCGGGAGACCTTTGTGGACCAATTCACATTTCACTGTAGGCGTATTTTGCTTTGTTTCATCGTTTAAAGTTTTGTGATTCTGCCCGTATCTCCGCATTGAAATTTGCTGTCATTTAATTACACATGACCCCCACCCCTACTCCCCCAGAGATTCTCTTCCATGGTGGAGTCCACATTATTGTATCTGTGTGAGATCTCATAAATGTGTGTGTCTGTATGTTTCTAGATTTGATGCTTTCGTGACTGTAGGGATTCATACTCTTAGGTTTTTTCGGTAAAGTCACGTAGGCAAAAAATAATAAAATAAAATCATAATAAATCACGACGTTTCGGAGGCAATACAAGTCTCCATCTTCAGGTGGGACCGTCACAGCTAAATTTACACTTGATACAATACATTTTTACACTTGATACAGGTAATTTGGCTGTGACGGCCCCACCTGAAGACGGAGACTTGTGTTGCCTCTGAAACGTCGTGATTTATTATTATTTTATTTTATAAATTTTTTGTCTGTGTGTCTCATTGTTGTGTTGCTGTGTGCGTGCGTGTGTATGCTTGTATCTATGTGCGGCATGGTTAAGGTAATACAAAAAACCCGAATTTAACAACTCCCAGGAATATGTGAAGGAAGTGTATTGTCTGATAATGTATTTTGTTCCTTGTATTTTCAAATCCGGTGAGCCGAGTTCAATTCCCGATAATGTCCTGGGCCTCAGCTAGGTCGACTTAGTCTCAAATTAGTAACTGGTACAATGTGGGAACATTGCCACCCAGGAGACAAATGCGGCCGGGCCACCCACACCCTCATATGCTGTGCCGGTCTTCATAGGTGCTCACGAACAGCACTTGCCCCCACAACCTATTAAGGCTATGTGGGGCATCTTAGTCTTTGTATCTGTGTATCCTTGTGTGTCTGTGTGCTCAGACATGTCTGTGCTCAAGATTCACGCTCGGCAAATTTTCGACTCCAGAGGGAATCCCACAGTGGAGGTGGATCTATACACACACAAAGGTGAGGATCATAGACACACACATACATATACAAAGGTGTTTCAATAACAAAGTTCTCACACAGTAGCCTATTTATTATTCTGCATATTTACCCATTAAAGCTTCCTTGCGAGCCTCATGACTCTCTTTAAGGAGGGTCCTACCAAGTGTTCACATAAGTCGCTATGTGTGATCCCAATTGAGTAATTTTCAAGTGATTTTGTCTGCATTGGGATGTTTGGCCAAGTCCACTTACATTATAGCGATGGGAGGAAACTGGAGAATGCCGAGGAAACCCATGCAGGACAGGGGGAGAGAACATACAAACTCCCCACAGAAAGTCGTCAAATCGAGTTGGGAATCAAAACCAGGATAATTTGCTGTGAGGCACAAGTGTTATCTCTGCGACACCCTGCCCCTTTGGTCGGTGAGAGAGTTTTAATCGTGTGATGAATTGTTCATAACCCTGGTATTCATGTGCAATATTCAGTTCTATTTAGTCAATATATTTCAGATGCATCAGTGATCAAAGATGGTGGTGCCCTTGCACAACTGGGGAGTAACAGGGCAGTAAGCTACGATTAATTGTTGTCCTCTGAGGGTTTCAAGATAAGTGAAATGCCCTTAACAATTAATCTGTAATATGGGGACCCCTATGAATGCTGGTTTAGTTTTATACAGTGTCATCATTCATGCAGCTTGCATCTAAAATATACTTTACAATTTGTAACACACACGGAAGAGTCACAAGGAACCACAACAGGGAGGCAGCGAGACAGAGCCGACACTAACAAGAGTTATCCAAGCTTTGTGGTCCTCTATATGTTAAGATATTTTCAACCATATGAGTGCTTAATCAGATACCTACATGCAGGTATTTGATTAAAGGTGCACATTAATCACGAATCCCGTTGATTTAATGGCCTCCCATTAGCATTGATAGCAACCCAGCCAATGCTTTGTAAATTCATCCACACATTCAATGAATCGTTCCCATACGTATCCCTACAACTGCCAGGTGAGTGAGGTGAGCAGAGTGTCATTGGTCTCCACTCAGGGCTCTTTCGGGCGTCTGTGCCGAGTGGCGTCTCCCGCGGAGCTCACGAGCCCACGGAGCTGAGAGACGGAGACAAGACGCGATTCTTCGGACAAGGTGACACGAGGAGATACGGGGAGGCATGGGAAGAGATGGGCAGACATGGGGAGGCACGGGGAGAAACCCATAGGCAAACACAAAGAAACTAACTATACTAATTAGTTAAGGAGTGGGAACATACGGGGAGACAGGCGATGTCATTGGGAGACAAGTAGAGACGGGAAGATATGGAGATACCCTGTAACACGTTCCACGATACACATACAGCCCTTTGTCAATGCACGGCTGGATGAGGGCCCCTCACAGTACACTCAGTCTAAATGAGAACCCGATGCCGTGGTGTGGTCATGAACATCAGCAATCGGGAGACAAAGGTGACAGAGCATCTATACATTTAGAAATAAAATTCGTCATCACGTTCTCAGTTGTGTCCCTGATGCTGGCATGACTGCATCCTAGGGTCGCCACGTCTCACATTGACAAAACCCAGATATTTCTCAGTCAGCCTAGGTCTATCAAAAACTGTGCAGTCGACTGCAATAAAGTTCAACACAATACCAGTACCAAATATCAGGACAAATCAAACCTTGCCACCCGAACACAGATGCCAACTCTGGACTGGCCACATCATATCCGGACTGGTGGCAACCCAAGTGGGTGAGAGAGCGAGTGGGTGAGTGAGTGGGTGACTTTGAAAATGAATGAGTGAATGAATGATTGAATCTATGAGTGAGTTCGTCGGCGATTGGGTTGGTAGGGTTGCCACCTTTTCCCATATATCTCAGCCAGTCGAGGTTTATCAGAACTGGGCAGTATGCACAGTGTACCATCATATCGTTTAACACTATACTACCAAACCCGGGACAGGTGGCAACCCTACTGCCTCTGCCTAATGTGTTGTGCCGGTCTTAATAGGTGCTCACTAAAAGTAATCGCCTCAGTAGTCTGCAAGGATTAACTTGGGTTGTGTGTGTGTGTATAGGCGTGTCCCGTGTGGTGAAGTACATCAATCAGTACATTGGTCCTGCACTCTGCAGTCAGGCAAGTATGTGTGTCTCTTGTGGATGTGCCTTTGCTGTGCATGTATTTAGCACGTGTGTGAACGGGAGGGCGGCAGCGTGGCACAGTGTGGCTCACAGCAACAAGGGCCTGGGTTTGATTCCCGACTTGGGCGCCTCTCTCTGTGGAGTTTGTATTCTCCCCCCTTCTTCTTGGTTCTTTCGGTAAAGTCACGTAGAAGGGAAATAATAAAATAATACAAATAAAACATAATAAAATACAATTCTCACGACGTTTCGGCCACAACGCAAGCAGCCGTCCTCAGGTGAAGAACAGGTCTGTCGGAAAGACAGCGTCTGAATGAACGCCACCAACAAGCTCATATGCAAATTCCTTTGTCAAGGCGCCCTTCCTCCTCTAACCCAGCTTAAATATACGCTGCCCAGCTTGGTGGTGTTCATTCAGACGCTGTCTTTCCGACAGACCTGTTCTTCACTTGAGGACGGCTGCTTGCGTTGTGGCCGAAACGTCGTGAGAATTGTATTTTTTTATTTTTTTTATTTTATTATTTCCCTTCTACGTGACTTTACCGAAAGAACCAAGAAGATGAATCCCTGCAGACACGAAAGCATTCAATCGAAATTCTCCCCCCTTGTTCCGGTTTCATCCCAAAGCCTAAAACAAACCCGTACAATTTTGGCCAAACATCCCAATGCTCCATAATACAGGTTTTTTTGGGTTAGATTACGGAAATATATAAATGTGTCGTTAAACCCGCCACCACCCGACACGGCCAATTAGTAAGGGTTGTCACGAAAATAGAATATGCCAATTCGTCACTAGTACAGCACACCGGTGCGATGTTGCTGCTGTGTGTGATCCCATTGCTGCAAACATCCCAATGCAGTTGGGATCACACACAGCAGCAACATCGCCCCCTACTGTGATAACTTGGGCAGGACCCTCCTAAAATGGAGTTGAGACTCAGTGAAGCTCTCCGAGGTAAATAAGCGTACATAAATAATATACACAGTATGTGTCCGTTTATATCCTGTATACATGTGTATGTATATTACTCTGTGTATGTACAGTGCTATATATGAGCACGGTTGGCTACATACAGTGTGAAAGAAGTTCAACATACACACTGTAAATAAAAACGTTATATATTTTTTTTAAGTTATTCGAATTAATTATACAACTTTTTTAAATCCTTAATATAGAGCCACGATGCTACCGCTATAGTAATCCACAATTTGTGGTGGCCCTGAAGCAGTGCAAAAAAATGTCCACATTCCCACAGTAGGACCAGTTTGTCCATTGAATGACAGCTTTTGAAAATACAGTATAAGCTATTGTGTCAATCACTGCACGTTGCCTTACAAATGGCTCGTAAGCTATCGGTTGTGTGATAATTGGGTTATCAGTAAAGTGCCTGAGTAGATATGCAACGTTAGGCCAGCGTTGCATGTTTACTGGGATGATGCATGACATCATCATCATCGTCGCCATCATCATCATCATCGTGTGGTTGAGTGGTCGTGGTGCCTCTTGTTTTCAGGACGTTAATGTCAAGGATCAGGAGAAGATCGATGACCTCCTCGTGGCCATGGATGGAACCGCTAACCTGTGTGAGCTCTCACCTCACCTCCCCCTCACCGCGCTTGAAATTTCCTGGAGGGTGACTGATAGCAGCCGCCCTTGAGCAACGGAGATGTTGGGGCGATGCTCACACCAACAAGCGGAGTGCCGGGCAGATAAAACACAGCAATGAGGCACAGTCGTGAGCACATGTAGTGCATCTTCCGGTCGTTTCAGTGAGCCTAGAACACTGGTAACCTTCAAAACTGGCCTCAAAGTGCACCTAGCCTGGCACAGGTGCTGTGGTGTTATCCATCATTGCGGTGCGGTGGAGCAAGGGTAGGTGGATCATGCAGAGATTCGGAAAACTCATAGGGCCTGAGATGGCTAGTAAATGGCAGTACTGTAGAGTAAAATAGATTCTTGAGTAAATCTATGTGGTGGAGCTTTGAGTAGCCCCTCGTATGTGTGGTCGGTTTCTCAGGGTACTCGACTATTATGCTTCCACGTGTAGTGACGCAGATCGGAGACAGTAATACTTGGAGGGACTTCTTTAACAAGCACCGTCGGGATAATACACACCCTACGTGGGTGCACACTATTATAATTAAGACTGCCTAGTGGCACTACTTAGTTAGAACAGTTGGTAGGCTGTCTGACTAATACCACCCTGGGATGGTAAAGACGGACATGACGACGACGAGATGGTGACGATGACGAGATGATGACGATGACGACGATGATTTTGAACAGCACGACGGGGATTCCATTTTCAGTAACAGCCCTGAGCTCCCGCTCAGAGCCCCCTCTTATACTCCCAGCGTGGCCTTGCTCCACCTCGGCCACGCCCCCTTTCTGGAACCTGTTAGCGGGTTCCCGGGCTTCCTGGTGCGCCCCTTCTCTGACTTTTCCCCTAGATGCTCCCCTATCGTATATAACGTGGCCTGCTGATGCGAGTACTGCCATACACCGCAGTTCCCCTTTTCTGCCAGCAGCCACCACTATACCACTACACACGTAAAGTGAAACACTCATTCATGGAATTGGCCAAACATCCCAGTGCAGTAGCCTCATGAAAAAAGGGTCTTGAGACTCGGCAAGGCTTTTCAGGATAAAGGATATTATTATTAGTCTGAGGCTGTCGGCTGGTGTTGCCTATATTCTTCCTGTTATTATGGGATGTGGTGGCGCAGTAGTTTATGCACTGGAAGAAGAACCTGGCCATCCCAAGTTCAACCATTGTTAACATCAGTGGCGAGTGATATCTCAACCAGTCCTGACCCTTCCCCAACTTCGACTCAGCCTTAAATGAGTACCTGGTGAAGTGTGTAAAGCATCAGCACTGGGAAGACAGAGGTGGTTGGGTTTGGAGTGTTGGCCACACTGCTACCTAATACTCTGTGCCAGCCTGAATAAGTGCTCACTAACAGCACTAGATTGAGCAGTGTATAAAAGTCAAAATGGGGGGTCTTTGTCTTTGTTAATGTCATTGTTGTGACTGGTGTTGTTCAAAAACATCAGTAAGGATGAGAGTTTTGAGCTATCTCAATTGAAAAAGAGGGATGATATCGTCATCCTCTCAGCCGACAAGGGCAATGCCATGGTCATCATGGACAAAACCGTGTACAATAACAAAATTCAGGACCTACTTAATGATGGTAGCTACACAAAAATCTAAAGAGATCCCATCAACAGCCTCGTTACAAAAACGAACAGTATCATCACTGATTCTCCGGTTGTAGCCAATATTTTAATGGAAAATTTTGAGACGGACGCCATCCAGGCATCCACACTACGCCCGTCCTTGTGGAAGAGGTACGTGGATGACACGTTTGTCATCCGGCCACATGGCCAACCGGCTCTGAACCAATTCCTCAACCACATCAATTCCATACACCCAGCCATCAAATTCACCAAGCAGGTAGAAGAGTATGGAATGCTACCATTCTTGGATGTCCTAATCAAAAAGAGATCAGATGGCTCAATGAGCCATTCTGTCTACAGGAAAGTAACCCATACTGATGCCTACCTAAAACCTGATTCCGACCACCATCCATCCCAGAAGAAATCCCTCATCAAAACACTACACCATAGAGCTCAATGTATCTTCGACCATGAACACCTAACCAGTGAACTCAAACACGTACACCAAGCTCTCAAGGCGAATTGATATTCTGACTACACAATCTGCAAAGCTATCACCCCAACTGTGAGGAAGGAGCCATCTGAGGATCCAATCAAAACCATCATCTTGCCATACATAGCAGGGGTAACCAAAAATATTTTCAAAATCATCAACAAACACATGATCCAGGTCCGATTTAACAGTAAATAAAATTCGTGATCTGATCCCATCTGTGAAGAACAAGATTTCTGACATGCAATATCCCGGCGTCTACAAACTAAGCTGTGTCTGCGGCAGCAGTTACATTGGGGAAACTAAGCGACATGTCTCGGACCGTGTTCATGAGCATAAGGCAGATTTTAAACATGGTAGGACCAATACTTCTGCCGTGGCTGTTCATCATTTTAATGCGGCTGGCTCACACGAAATTGAGTTCTCGAATACGATGGTACTTTGCAAGCCCACTGGCTATCAACAAAGATTCGTTCATGAAGACATCCATATATACAGACGCAGACACAATTTCCACCGAGAGGATGGTTATAAACTCAGCAATCATTGGAAAGATGTCATCAACCACTTTGGGTCGTGACTTCATTTGTGTTTTCTTGTCGGCGGGAGCACAGGTCAAGGCATGACTTGATTTGTGTCGTTTTCTTGTTGTCTTGCCCCAGGGCACATGTGCCCCGCCCACTTCGTTCTGACACCGAGACGTTTTGTGGCACTGCATGTCCCGTGCTTCACATTGGTGCTCTCTGACCCCAGGGCACATATGCCCCGCCCACTTCGTTGCACCACAGGAACTTTTGCTCTTGTGCCACGCCCATCTCCCTCTTTCCTCCTTAAGACGATCGCTTGTGTTGTGATTAAAACGTCGTGGTTTTTTTCCTTAGTTTTTTATTACTGAAAGAACCAATAATAAGTCTCCATTATAGACTGCCAGTATGCTCACTCAGGCTAAGAACCAGGCTACAGTCTACATTATAGAATGCCAGTACACTCACCGAGGTTAAGAACCAGGCTACAGTCTACATTATAGACTGCCAGTACACCCACCCAGCTTAATAACCATTACTACAGTCTACGCTAGAGACTGCCAGTACACTCACCAAACTTAATAACCAGGCAGCAGTCTACATTATCGACTGCCAGTACACTCACTCCGATTAAGAACCAGGCTACAGTCTAAATTAATGTTTTTTTATCATTTGTATTCACTTTTTTAATATAATTTTTCTATCTACGTGACTTTACCAAAATAACCAAAGAATATGGTGTTGTTCATGTTGTTGTTACTTTCCTTATTGCTATTGGGGGTAGTTGCTGGTAATGTTGTTGCTATTGGTAACATCCATTATGGTGGTTGGGGTTGAGACTGAATATCTGAACAATTTATGGATAAAGAAAGATCTCACCAGAAAAATGCTTCTCCAACTGTAGTGATTTCATCTCCGGATTATTCAACATTCAATGATGCTGAGACCATTACTTCCTGCTGCTCCACGCGCCAGTTTCCGAGGGTTTACTGCTCAGGAGGTCTTCATGATGCACTTCTATGCAGAAGAGGACGGCATGTGCATCATGAATGCCTCCTGACCAGTTAACCCTGGGAAATTGATATTGTTAACGCTGTTGCTGATGGTGTTAACGGTGTTATTGATGGTGTTGCTAACTATGTAGTTGTTGTTGTTGTGGGTGTGTGCAGCTCGGTTCGGGTGTAACGGTCTGCTGGGGGTCAGCGTGGCCGTGTGCAAGGCTGGCGCGGTGGAGAACGATGTGCCGCTGTACAAACACATCGCCCATCTGGCGGGGAACACCAACCTAGTGCTCCCAGTACCGGTAACACACACATAAAAAAAACAAAAGATCCCCCGTATAGCCTTAACAGACCTTTTGGTGAAAGCGATGTTTGTGAGCGCCGATGAAAGCCGGCATGGCACACGAGGAGGTGGGTGTTCAGCACTATTTCCTGGCCACTTTTGTCTCCTGAATGGCGATGTTAATGAACTGCACCCTACAGGTCATGCACATAGGGAGGGTCAGACATTTGTGACGATGTGTGACGAGGGGGGGGAGAGGGCGGTTTGAGAAATGTGACGTCACATCGAAATGCACAACTTTAAATAAATATAGGCAACACGTTCTACTTAATTAAATAGACTTTTTAATAAATGTTTTCTCCGACAACATCAGAGTGCAGCGCCACATTAAATACGCATTACAATGACAATAGTTTAAAGTGATTTGAAGCATGTTTTATTTTCAAAATGGAAATATGGTTTGGGGGGGGGGCAGAGCTTTGTGACGTCATATTTGAGGGGGGGTCTGACTTTTTGTGACGCCGTGTGACGAGTGGGGGAGGGGGGGTAAAAATCGGCCAAAATCGCGTGACGTCGTTTATGTACGGCCCCTTAATTGAGGCTGAGCCAGGCTAGGGGAGGCTCAGGACTGGTTCAGATAATTGTCACTGGTGTTGGCCGTGAACGGGAATCAAACTTGGGCCACCGAATTCATAGCGAAGCGTGCTATTTGCTGCACTACCGTTCCCCACGCACACACAAAGACAAACACAAAGATCCCCCGTATAGCCTTTAACAGACTGTTGTGACAAGTGCTGTTAGCGAGCACCTATGAAGGCCGGCACGGCACACGAGGGAGTGGGTGGCCAACCCCACGCCCGGCCGCCTTTGTCTCCCCAGTGGCGATGTTTACACACCGCACCAGATACTCATTTGAGGCTGAGTCGAACTAGGCAAGGCCCAGGATATTCGTCACCGATGTTGGTCGTGAGCAGGAATCGAACTCAGGTCGCCAGGTTCGTAGTGTAGTGCGCTAACCTGCTACACTACCACTCCCCACATACAAGTGCAGCTGTAGCTGATCTAAACGATGGCATTAATGTTGCTGATAATTCTGCTGCCGCTACCGTTGCTGCTACCATTGCTGCTACTGCGTCTACCGCTGTCTCCATCCATCCATCCTTCCGCACACACCCGCGTCTCTTTCCCTGCCTCCCCCATCGTCCCTGTTGCAGGTGCTGAACGTGCTGGCGGGGGGCTTGCACGCGGATGGCGGGGGCGTGCAGGGCCTGCAGGAGGTGCTGGTGCTGCCCGTGGGCGCGAGCTCGCTGCACGACGCGGTGCGGCGTGGCGCCGAGGTGCACCACGCGCTGCACGCGCTGCTTCGCGAGCGCCAAGGGGTGGGCGCGACCAACGTGGGTGACCAGGGCGCGTTCTCGCTCAGCCTGCCCTCTGCACGCGAAGGTACGGTCTGACGGTGACCCACGAATCCAGCCCCGAATCAGAACCTTTATTTATACTGGAAGAATCTGATGAGCTCTAAAGCTCCATTGCACAGATGTCCAGTAGGGGCGGGTCAGCAAGTTGCAACAACAAACAATGCAAAACCACGATAGGAGTGAAAAGTATAGGAAAGGTAAACAATTTACATAAAAGTATATACAAATAAAACTAAACTATTTTTATCCCTACCAGGTAAAGCCCACTCTGCTATTAGCTTATTGTTCATAAGCAAACTGGCCACAAATGATAGCTAAACAAAGTGGCTTATCATGTGGAAATTTACAGCAGCAAAATAAACTAAATGCATGTTTCTAAATGTGGAGGGTCAAACCGGAGGACCCGGACAAAAGATCCACGCGACCGCGGTGAGAACTTGCAAACTCCAAATATACCTCCTGCATACTGGACGAGGAAGATAACGTCTCACTACCGTGGTGCCCCTTGAATAAAAAAAGGAAATAAGTCAAATCCAGCCCTCCCTTCGCTCCCCTTCCTGTACGATGGTGCGGTCTGACGGGCAACCCACAAATCCAGCCCTCCCTTCCCGTGCGATAGTGCGGTCTGAAGGAAGCTCCTCCGCGCCCCCAACTCTCCACCACTCCTGTAAAATCACTTAAGTGATGCTTGTGATAATAATATGATGTAGAGATGTGTTCCCAATTTTCAGATCCTTCTCAAAAACTAACATGTCAATGCTAGGTCTGAAGGTTTTGATGAGCCAAACATTTTTTTTTCCCGATTGATGTTGAATAATGTCACACATGACATCAGTTTTGTGCCTTTGCTCCTAAAAGTGGCGTCCTCTTGCATAGACTGACATTACTTTTTTTTTTGCATGAAGACGTTACGTTATTTCATAATGTAAATGACCCAAAGAGCCAAAAACGATCTGAAATGGTCCTTAAAAACTGATGAAAATAATAATGGGGTTTTAAGTGGCCATTACATCACTGCATTAAGCAGTCCAGTGTGAACCCACCTTTGTTGCGGACGACTTAGCGTTACAATTAGGCCTCGGCAAGGTAAGGTAATTTACCCTTTTTACCGGGTAAAAGGGTAAAGGTGTCGACATGTCAAGGGGTAAGGTAAAGGGTAGGGTAAAGGTAGCGCGGAAGAATGATCCGGTAGGGTAAAGGTAGCGTGAAGTATTACCTTGTTTACCGCTCGCTAAAAGCTCCGTGGCGCAGTCCGTGGCCTCCATTTAAAATTGGAATCATCGAGACAAAACACGCAAACACCTCTTCTGCACTGCGAACCCAGGATGCACCACGTTGTTTACCTGCTGCAGAAGTGACAATGGGTATCGGGGTCTGTGTCTGTATTCAATGTGTGTAATGTATGTGTAATGTGTGCGTGTGTAATGTGTGTGTAATGTGTGTGTGTGCAGCACTACAGCTGGTGCGTGAGGCTGTGCAGCGCTCGGGAAACCAGGACGCAGTGGTGCTAGGTATCGACGCGGCCGCATCGGACCTGCACGTGCATGGGATGTACCGCAAACGCACACAGGTACACAGGACATGTACCGCACACGCACACATGCAACGTACCACACACACAGGTACACACGCACACAGGCAGAACCGGCCCTAGACCTTTGGGGGCCCTAAGCAAAATTTGGTTGGAGGCCCCTTTGATGTATGATTTTTTTCACCCACAAGCTAGCAGTGACTCTAGGGGGCCCTCTGCTGGCCACGGGGCCCTTTGCAATTGCAAGGGTCGCTTAGTGGCTGGGCCGGCTCTGCACACAAGTACACACGCGACATATACCGCACACACAGGTACACACACGGGATGTACCACATACACAGGTGCATACATACACACGGGTATGCACGGGATGTACCACACATGTAAATACAGACACAGGTAAGCACGAGATTTACCACAAAAAGATCCTCCATATAGCCTTAACAGACTGTTGGGGCAAGTTCTGTTAGCGAGCACCTATGAAGGACAAGGCACATGATGGGGTGGGTGGCCACCTCGCCTGGCCGCCTTTGTCTCCCCATTGCAGATAATTTAAACACTGCACCAGGTACTCAATTAAGGCTGACTTGACCTAAGGAAGGCCTCGTTCCAAATTATATATTAGTCATCGATATTGATCGTAAGCGAGAATTAAACTCTGGTTGCCCGGTTCGCAACGCAGTGCATCAACCACTGCAACACCACGTGCACATATACACACAAATACGTACACATACAAATATCCTACGTATAGTCTTAACAGACTGTTGGAGCAAATGCTGTTAGCGAGCATCTATGAAGGCCAAACAACGGCACACGAGGGGGTGGGTTGCCAGCACCATGCCCGACTGCCTTTGTCTCCCCAGTGGCGATGTTTACACACCGCACCGGGTACTCATTTGAGGCTGACTCGAACTAGGCGAGGCCCAGGATCACTTCAGATAATCGTCACTGGTGTTGGCTGGGTTCGTAGAGCAGCGCGCTAATTGCTAGACTACCGATGCCCACGTACATACACAGACACACACACGCGGGAATGCTCACATATCGTTATATCTTCCAGGCACTGTAATTAGTAGCCTAGTGGCTGCATAAAAAATAAACTTTATAACCATCGTTGACTTTGCATGACTGTACACTGTGATGGAACTTGACACTGACCCGGACTTTACCACTCGGCAGGAGGAAGGGCAGGAGGATTCCCTAATCTCAGCAGACACTTTGGCTCAGAGCTACCGAGACCTCGCCAAGGATTTCCAAGGTACTTAATATCGGTGTGATGATGACGATGATAATTATGGTGGTGTCGGTCGTGTTTCTCTGTGACGACGGTGGTGTTGGTGATGTTCGTGGTGATGGTGGTGCTGGTGATTTATATCGCTACTGCGGGTGTGTTAACCATGAAATATGCAGTGTCTAAATCACAGTGGATGTTAAATATCCCTTGACATCATACGAAAAGAGTAACACAAACTTATCATTTGTACCAATGTAATAAAACAAATAAGCAGACAATGTCTCCTCATAATAAGTCAGAGCTTTTTGGGTTAGATCGCGTCAATACAAATACGTCGTAAACCCACCACCACCTGACACAGCCAATTAGTAAGGTTTGTCACGTGAACAAAATGTGTCAATTAGTTACTACTTGAGCACACTGCTGTGTTGGAGCGTAAACCCACAACATTTACATTTTGAGTACGACGTTTCGTACTCTAATAGCTCTCTCTCTCTCTGCATGGAAACAAAATTCATTTTACTCATCCCATCAGCCACATGGCCTTCTGGCAGTGTGCCAGTGTCATGGTCCAAATTTGAAAATGTATCAGCAACTTGCTTCGTTGGGAAAACATGTCGCAACATCGCCCCCCCCCCCCCTCGTGCAAAACTACTGCAGACTGTGAAACACGGTGCGTTTCGCGATAGCCTTGCGCTATAAGAATGGCGCACATACCAAATGTCCTCGTGATTCCACGATGATGATGTTGTTGTTGTTGCAGTGGTGTCGTTTGAAGATCCGTTCGACCAAGATGACTGGACAGCCTGGTCTAAATTCACAGAGTCTGGATCGTTCCAAGTGGTGAGATGTAATGCATAAATCAGCCAGTAACCATTCCTGAACCAAAATTAACTCATTAACTAGCTGTAATCAACATTAAGCAAGATTTAACGTCATTCCAGACAGTAACCAGCATTACGTCAGATTTAACACATTCACTGCAATTAACCATTGATAAACCCGATTTAATGAACCATCTTTACCTGTAGTTTACCTGTATGTGTCACTGTATGTGCTCGTGAACGTGTGTGCATACCCGTGTATATGTAAATGTGTGTGCACCTGATGGGTTCAGTGATGACGTCATCTTACTCTATTTACGACCGGAAGCAGGTGGATTGCTTCACCATTCTGGCAAATCGCCCGATGATGCTGGATGTAATTACCGGCAAAACGTTGCACTACTCAAATTGTAAATGTTGTGGATTTACTCTCCAACACACCGGTGGGCTGAAGTAATAACCGATTGGCGCGTTTTCTTTACGTGACAAATCCCTTACTAATTGGTTGTGTCGGGTTGTGGAGGGTTTCGACACATTTATACTTACGCGATCCAACCCAAAAAACCTTTACTATGAACCTGTGTATACGTTAGCACAGGGGTCCTCAAACTACGGCCCGCGGGCCACATGCGGCCCGCCGAGGACATTTATCCGGCCCATGGTCACTAATTGGGCTGCGCTTGTGAGCACTAATTGGGCTGCGCTGGTGAGCACTAATTGGGCTGCGCTGGTGAGCACTCATTGGGCTGCGGTGGTGGGCACTGATTGGGCTGCGGTGGCGAGCACTGATTTGGCTGCGCTGGTGAGCACTGATTGAGCTGCGGCGGTGGGCACTGATTGAGCTGCGGCGGTGGGCACTCATTGGGCTGCGCTGGTGAATGGTTCAATGGGCCAATTGACTGGACTTGCCCCCCAGGCCTAAGGCTGCCAGCCCTCCCCTGGCTGCGCTTGACTGGCTCTCCCTCCCTCAGCTCCCTCACTTGCCCCTCGGCTCCACTCCCAGTGATATTCCTGTGTGCTGGGGATGTACTGCGATCTGTGAACAAAACTGCAGGTGTAATTAACTTTTTAATGGCACCCGCACCAGTGTGAGCCTGGGGTAAAAGCGGAGTTCCCCCAATCAGACTGCATTGATGGGCAGTGCAGTCTGTATGTCTCTGTGTGGGCAAAGTTATTGCTGGTATATTGTTTTTGTAGCGCTGTATATATATATTGGTATTTTACTAATAGCAATTTTGACTCCCTAGGAAACTGATGTCAAGAAAGAGAAAAATTGACTCGAAGTGTAGGATATTCAAAGAACAGTGGACTTATGATTACTTTTTCATGCAGTACAAGGAAAGAGCTGTGTGTCTGATATGCCAGAATATAGTGTCTGTGATCAAAGAATACAATTTACGTCAACACTATGAAACTCAACATAAAGATAAATATGATTGTTTGGTCGGAGAAGTGAGAAAAGATAAAATATTAAAACTGAAAAATACATTAACAACTCAGCAAAATACTTTTGTGAAGCAGAAGCAGCTAAATATTTCATCACTGCGAGCAAGTTTGCAAGTTGCCAAGCTAATAGCGTGCACTGGCAGACCATTCGTGGAGGGAGAATTTGTTAAAGAATGCCTTCTTTCTGTTGCCAAAGAGATGTGTCCAGAGAAGGCCGATTTATTTAGTACAGTGAGTCTTTCAGGACCTACAATTACACGGAGGATTGAAGAAATGGGAGACAATTTGCATCAGCATTTGCAAAACTCCACAAAAAAACTTTCCTATTTTTCCTTGGCACTCGACGAAAGCAATGATGTTCGTGATTCTGCACAACTTCTAATTTTTATTCGTGGGATGAATGACTATTTCGAAGTCACAGAAGAGCTTGCTGAACTGCAAAGCATCAAAGGAACAACTACAGGAGAGGATATCTATGAAAAGGTTTGCCAAACTGTGAATGGTTTGGAGCTGATTTGGGCTAAACTAGCCAGTGTGACAACTGATGGTGCTCCTAGCATGGTGGGGTCTAAGAAAGGAGTAATTGCTCGCATTAACCAAGAGATGGACAAACATAACCATTCTAATCCAATAGCCATACACTGCCTCATCCACCAACAAGCGCTGTGTAGTAAATCACTGAAGTGGAACTCTGTTATGAAAATTGTGGTATCTTGTGTTAACTTCATTAGAGCTCATGCACTAAACCACAGACAATTTCAGGAATTTCTGTCTGAACTAAATGTTGACTATGAAGATGTTCTGTACCACACAGAAGTCCGTTGGCTGAGTCGAGGGAGAGTTTTGAAACGTTTCTATGACTTACTTCCACATATTACAGCTTTTCTGCTTTCAAAAAACAAAGAAGTACCAGAGCTCAATGATGCAGAATGGAAATGGCACCTTGCCTTTCTGACAGATGTAACAGAGCTACTCAACAGTTTCAATGTGCAACTTCAAGGAAAGGGGAAGCTCCTCTGTGATATGCAATCACATGTCAAAGCATTTGAAGTAAAATTAGGCCTCCTCATCAAACAAGTTAAGGAGGAAAACTTCTGCCATCTCCCCACAACTCAAAATCTGTTAGCGGAAAAACCATTGGTTGCAATTCCCAAACAAAACATGTGTGGATTCACTGGAAAAATTGCAAAAGGAGTTCCAATTTAGATTTAAAGAGCTTCATCTCCATGAACAGGACATACAGCTTTTCCGTAACCCATTTTCTATTGACATTGAAAATGTGGATACAATTTACCAAATGGAACTGGCTGAACTGCAGAATTGTGACTCTGAAAGACGCATTCAAGTCAAGCAGCCTTCATAATTTCTATGCATCTCTCCCCTCTGAGACATATCCTCATCTCAGGAACCATGCACTCAAAATGGCAACCATCTTTGGCAGCACTTATGTCTGTGCACAGACTTTTTCCAGAAAGAAACATTTGAAATCTCCAACCAGATCTAGACTAACGGATGCACACTTGCATCACTTGTTACGACTAGCAGTGACAAATATGAAACCGGACATTGACCATCTCATTAGCCAAAAGCAGGCCCATAGTTCCCATTGAAATACTAGCAAGTTTGTTGATTTAACTTTACTTGTTCTTCATTTTAAATATTGTATTTGTTCCCGTTTTGTTTCTTCACTTCAAAATAAGATATATGCAGTGTGCATAGGAATTTGTTCATAGTTTTTTTTAACTATAGTCCGGCCCTCCAACGGTCTGAGGGACAGTGAACTGGCCCCCTGTTTAAAAAGTTTGAGGACCCCTGCGTTAGCACATCACGCTTTGAACCCGGCGATCGGGTTCAATTCCCACTCGCAGATAATAATTGTGATGAATATCTGAACCAGTTTTGGGCCTCCTCTAGGTTGACTCAGCCTCAAATGAGTACCTGGTATGGTGTGTAAACATCGCCACTGGGGAGACAAGGGTGGCCGGGCGTGGTGCTGGCCACATCACCTCGTATGCCGTGCTGGCCTTCATAGATGCTTGCAAACAGCATTTGCCCCAACAGTATGTTATGGTAAAATGGGGAATCTTTGTTTTTGTGTATAACTGCACCTTAACACTTCACGTGGCCTCAACATACCCATCAACCCATACGGTTTACCCGTATTCTTGTACAAGCGAATTGAGTTTTCAGGTCAATACGGCGTACAGCCGTTTCAATGCGGGCAAAAAATGATCAATTTGTTTGTGTTTCTCCCTTGTGATGGGACTTCGTAGGATGAATAAGGTAGGCACTGATAAGGGATTGACAGGTATGCCTTAAGGTGCACCTAGCCTGGCACAGATGCCACGGTGACGTCACCGCCACCGAGTGGCAAACGGCAGTTGTATATACGTGTGTATCTGTACCTGTATATAATACCTGTGTGTTTACACGCCGATTGTGTGGGTGTGTAGGTGGGAGACTCTCTGACCGTGAGCAGTGAGTCACGCGTGGAGCTGGCGGCTGGACAGCGAGCGTGCAACAGCCTCACGCTGTCACTTACTCACACGGGGACGCTCACGCAGACCATCCGCGCGTAGGTCACTCACACACACAATCACATACGCAATCACACACGCAATCACACACAATCACTCACACAATCACACACACACTCACACATAACCACACACACACAATCACACACACACTCACACACACACAACCACACACAATCACACACACAACCACACACATACTCGCGCAGACCATCCGCGCGTAGGTCACTCACACACACACTCACACACACAATCACACACGCAATCACACACACTCACACACACACTCACACACACACTCACACACAACCACACACACAATCACATACTTACGCAGACCATCCGTACGTAGGTCACTCACACACACAACCACACACAATCACACAATCACACACTCAAACAGACACATACTTACGCAGACCATCCGTACGTAGGTCACTCACACACACAACCACACACAATCATACACACACAACCACACACACTCACACACATACTCACACAGACCGTCCGCGCATAGGTCACTCACACACACAACCACACACAATCACACACACACACTCAAACAGACACATACTCGCGCAGACCATCCGCGCGTAGGTCACTCACACACACAACCACACACAATCACACACACATACTCACGCAGACCATCCGCGCGTACGTCACTCACACATAAATATCCCCTATATAGCCTTAACAGACTGTTGGGGTCATTACTTCTAGATTTGAAGCTTTCGTGACTGCAAGGAATCATATTCTTAGGTTTTTTCGGTAAAGTCACGTAGGTAAAACATCAAAATTAATGAAAATAAAATAAAATAAAACAAAAATCACGACGTTTTGGAGGCAACACAAGTCTCCGTCATCAGGTGGGACCGTCACAGCCAGATTAGCTGCATCAGAATATGGGGTCATTACTGTTAGCGAGTAGCACCTATGAAGGCAGGCACGGCAAATGAGGGGGTTGGTGGCCAGCACCACGCCCAGCCGTCTTTGTCCCCCTTGTGGCGATGTTTATACACCGCATATGCACATACTCGCATACAGATATCCACGTACATACATTGTGCATGCTGTAGTTATGAATGCTGTGTAGCGTCGTGTACGCTACGAGTAGTGTATAGTGTACACTATGAAGTGTATCGTGTATGCCATGAGTAGTGTATAGTGTATTGTATGAGTAATGTGTAGTGTATGGTGTATGCTACGTGACCTGTGTTGTAGAGTGTATGCTGTGGTCAGTAGTCCAGCATATGCCGTACCGAGTCGTGTGCCGCGTTGTGCTGCAGGTGGAGGGCTGCTCGCCGGCACGGGTGGGGAGTCGTGGTGAGCCACCGCTCCGGGGAGACTGAAGATCCCTTCATCGCAGACCTTGCCGTAGGCCTCGGAGCCGGACAGGTAAACAAAGACAAAGATCGAGCACGGGTCGACGGGTTTAAAACTTAGTGCGCTACCGCTCCCCACATCACATATATAAAAGAAGACAAAGACCACCCCCCTCCCATATAGCCTCTAACAGACTGTTGGGGCAAGTGCTGTTAGCGAGCACCTATGAAGGTCGGAATGGCAAATGAGGGGGTGGGTGGCCAGCACCACGCCCGGCCGACAGTCTCCCCAGTGGCAATGATTTTACACACCCCACCAGGTACTCATTTGAGGCTTAGTCGACACAGACACACGCACACACAGGTGTGGTGACTGTGATTGTCACTGTGTGGTGCTGGGCTTACGAAGCCACGGCGGTTAATGTGCTGATATTATGTGTAGCCCGCTTACGGGGCGTAGTACCAGCCCGAGCGGGGTTTGGGTGAGCGCTGGTCAACGCGGGGTCAGCGCGGAGGCACCGCGAGCAGTGTGCGGTGCAGGCTCCCGGTGAGGGAGCGAGGGAGCGTCAGCCAGCCAGGGTTACGTTGGGGCATGATACGCTGGTTGACCTGCTGTCACGTGACCGGATGATATTGGAGGGGGCCACCGGTGGACGGGGGCCGCTGAGCGGTCACGTGGTCTAAAAGAGCTCTCGGGAGCCTTCGAGAAGGAGCTCGAGAGATCTGGAATGTGGGCGGGGCGAAGGGCGGAGCCAGCCCCAGCCCAGGGGGGAAAACGGGGGCCCCGTGAGGAGCTCGGGGTTCTTCGTGTGCTGGTGTGAAGAAGATCCACGTCGGGGAGAAGAAGCCTCTAGCCACGCGGTCCGGGACCCAGCTTGTGGTCCGGGCCGGGATAGCGAACCGTGTCTAGTTCTGCCGTAGCGTGGTTAGATGGGTGTTTGAGACCCGAGTGTAGATTGTGTGATGTTGTGTTAAAGTTGCGTAATAAATAGTGTTGCTCCCAAGATAAAGTCTGCGACTCAGTTGGACTCACTACACACGCAACAATAACACACACACACGTCTATGGACATGTGTACACTTTGTCTACTGGTGCGCACCCCCCTCTCCTGTGTGCGGTTCCAGATCAAGACGGGTGCTGCGTGTCGCTCCGAGAGGCTGGCGAAATACAACCAGCTCATGCGGTACCACGCTTCTTCTCGCGCGCACACACACACACA
Organism: Lampetra fluviatilis; assembly: GCF_964198595.1. Classification (NCBI taxonomy): domain Eukaryota; kingdom Metazoa; phylum Chordata; class Hyperoartia; order Petromyzontiformes; family Petromyzontidae; genus Lampetra; species Lampetra fluviatilis. Next base: position 13,460,667 of record NC_136280.1, read on the forward strand.
CACAAAAGCAATGACAAAGATGCCCCATAAAGTCTTTAACAGGCTCCTGGGACAAGTGCTGTTAGCGAGCACTTATTAAGGGAGGCAATGGCACACGAGGGTGTGGGTGCTCTCCCCAGTGCTGATGTTTACACGCCAGAGGATCTCATTTAAGGCTCAGTTGACCTAGGAGGCCGAAGATCGGTTCAGAAATTCGTCACTAACACAGACACGTTTACACACACGCCTGGTATGTACCTGTGCTCTTGTACACAGACACACACACCTGTATGAATCTGAGTGTATACGCGCCTGTGTCTAAAGCTGCATCTGTTCCAACAGAATTGAAGAGGAGCTCGGCTCAGAGGCAAAATACGCTGGGAGGAACTACCGCAACCCACATGCCGGCTGAACTACCACACAGTGAACTACAAACCCCACTCACACAGTGAACTACCACAGTGAACTACAAACCCCACTCATACACAGTGAACTACCACACAGTGAACTACAAACCCCACACACACAGTAAACTACAACAGTGAACTACCAACCCCACTCACACAGTTAACTACAAACCCCACTCACACAGTGAACTACAACACATACAGTTAACTACAAACCCCACTCAACCAGTGTACTACCACACAGTGAACTACCACACACATTGAACTACAAACCCCACTCATAACGTGAACTACCACAGTTAACTACAAACCCCACTCAACCAGTGAACTACCACACATAGACCAAACCACCACAAACCACACGCAGTATGCATGAACTACACGCTGTGGCAGGGTTGTCCAACTCCAGGCCTTGCGACCCACCATAATAAACCTGTGTTTACTGCGATCAAATGCAACGTGTTTACAGTTGTTTCGGCCTCTCAACAACTGGCCTGGATTCAATTGCCAACTCGGGCACTTATCTCTGTGTGGCACTTCTATGTTCTCCCCCTGTTTTGCACGTATGTTGAACTTTTCGCACCGTACGTAGCCAACCGTGCTCATCGGAGGTCCATGGGTTTTCCTCCAGGTTGTCCAGATTCCTCCCATAGCGGGGGAATAAAAGCATACAATTTGAACAGTGCTGTGCAACCCTGCAGCCGCACCTCGTTACAAACATATAAAGGGCCCCCCAGTGACAGCTGTCTGTGCGGAACAGAGGGACTCGGCACCTGGAATGCAAGCGAGCATTAGTCTGTCAGGAGGTGATGATTGCTTTCCCAATCGAGTAATTTTTCAGTATTATTTGGAATTTGGCAAATTTGAACCATGACACTGGAACGGTGGCCTCAAATCTCAAGGGCTCTTTAACTTCCACTGTCAAGCGGATGGAATGTGTGGTTAATACACCCATGGTAATAACCAAGATGGCCCGTCAGATTCAAACTGCAAACCTCTGCGACAAAGGAGCAACCATCCTACTGCTGGGCCATGTCACCGTCAAATCATGTACAAAATGACAGATGAGAAAATATTTCATTCTTACGAATCGATGTTAATAAATAAGTCGAAGCATCATGACAGGACGAGTAAATGCAATTCATGCGAGAGCTCTGAATTTGGATCGGTGCTGTCTACGTCAACATCACGTGGGTCTTGTTTAGCAATCATCAGACACGTGCAGCGTGTAACAATCTCCTTGGTATTTGAACGGAGATTAATTTGTATTCGAACGGTGGACACAGGGGGGGGCTGGTAGAGGGAAACCTGGGTTGTTTCGTTGCACGTCAGCATGGATTTAATAACCTACTTGCTAGTGATATTGGACTTAAATTTCACTGACTTCCTATGCGGCTGGGGCAGTGGGGGGGGGGGGTTCCTGTAAGGATATGCCTGTTGTAGCATGTGGCGAGACAAAGTGGCTGGGCATGCGGTGCTGACCCCACCACCCTTGTAGACGTTCGTTTCTGGCCTTAATAGGCTCTCGCCAATAGAATGTGTTTAATTGTCTCTTATTGGGACTAAACGGGGGAACTGCGCGTGTGAGTAATGATTCTTTCAATCGTTTTCACGAGGGCTGAAACAATTCAATTGATAAAGGAATTTATTGCCAAGGAATTATAGTCTTGTTACAAACACGGCACCATAATAACAGGCATAACTACTCAAGATAATAACAAAAACAAAGTTGATCAGATGTCACGTAACATTGAAATCATACCCCCGGCTGTGAAACGCATGAAAAACTCTGTTAATACGAAAAGAAATAAAGCCAGGTTCTAACTTACGACGTGTTTCCGGGTTGTACCATGTCCTGGGAGCTTCTCATGATGTGGAATGAAACGTCGGACACCACAGAAAGGAGCTTTCCAGCATGTGGAGTAAAATGTTGGACACTGTGCTAAACAACACGCGGTACAACTCGAAAAAGCATCGGAGAACTGTACAGCACAACTGAAACATCTTATCCAGTCGTAAAGTCCAGGTTTGTCCGTGTGGCAGTTAAATAAAAAACTTGGTACAAAGTTGGTAAAGGAATCTGTTAAATCACCTTGGGAACCATTTCATCCACCACCTTGTGAGACTCTTGTTGGATTGCATTTAAGCAATGCAACTTTGAACTGGTGTCATCTTCACAGAGCCTCACCGAACGGTTACAAATGGGTGTTACGTGGGCGGTACAAAAAGTTACGTTCCAGAAAAAGAAATACCAGAGCCCATTGAACACATTCCTGCGGAGGGAGCTGGTAGGAACGTTGGGTTGCTCGGTCAATGGCCAGGGTCAACGGCGGCGTGGTGTATTCCGCAAATATGCCCGACTGTGAGGGCGGGCACAAGCCGGCTTGAGTAGGTTAAACGTTGAGTTTTATAAGGGCACCACGGGGTGACCAGCCCCTCCTCACCCAGCCCCACCCTCCCCAGCCCGTCCCCACCCTCCTCACCCAGCCCCACCCCTCCCATTTTTGGATGCACGACGGACGGACACAATAATCCCCTGTGGGCTGGTGTAACTAGGAGGTTCCTACCAGTATAATGCAGCTACTTTTAGTCCACGTTAAGTATCGTCAACACGGCAGGGCACAGCATTGTAGGTCTCTTGGATTCACAATTCTGACCACGCCCAGTCCCAAACGGCGGTTCATGCAGTAGGAAAGGTCCAACTTCTCCAGGACCAAAGAAATTAAAGTCCCGAGTTTTCTACAAGTCCATGTGCACCACGTGGTGGATTGTTAGAGCTGTGGTGCACGTCGACTTCATGCCACACAAGGAAACGGTCACAGCTCAATACTAGACAGGCTCCATGGACTGCAACGTGGAAAAATGAGAATCGCATGCCCATTTTGTTTGTTTCACAATGTCCCAGCACACAGTCCAAGACCGACGTCAACAATCAACTACTTGGAGAAACTCCCGCATCAACGCCTCTTCTTCGGACCTGGCACCCAATGACTTCCACCTGTTTTCCAAAATTAAAGGATCATCCAAGTGATAAGCACTTTGAAGATCATGATGATGAGCTGAAGGTTATTGGGCTGGAAAAAGACATTGGCGGAGGGAATTAAAACGCTTCAGGAACACGAGAAACGTCCTGTTAAATCGGTTGATAAATAACGTGGTTCTTAATTTGCTTACCTACTCTGGTGTATTTATGTTCAGCTCAGAACCTTTTGACTAACCATTGTATGGTTAGCAGCACAAAGCGTCGGGCCTCTCGCTGTGAGTGCGCGACTGCTGCTGGCCAACGTTTGTCGTCGTTGCATCTGCACAACCACAAGACATCAAATAAAATAAAAACAATTTGTTTTTATTTTATTTTACTTTCTGCGTGGCTTTACCGAAAGAACCTAAGAAGATGATTCCTTGCAGTCACGAAAGCTTCAAATCTAGAATTAACCACAAGACAGCTGACAAACGGTCAACCGCGACTGGTTGAGAAATCCTCACGTTATTGTTTCACTGTGAGTAGAGGTCTGGAATGGGGAGGATGGGAGAGCTGGGGAGAGTCGAAAGTCCTGGGGACTTGAGCGGACATTTAGGCAGAGTCCAGGAGACTCGAGGAGAGAAGGGGAAAGTTGGGCAGCAGGCGAGGAGTCATGGAGAGCAGGAGAGAGGGGGTGGGGCCTTGGTGCCCCGAGGAGGTCGTCGTCATCACCCCTCGTCGGACGACAGCGCCAGGTCTTCCACAACGTCATCTCCTCCCTCAGCGAGGTCCTTCAGCACTGCGACCGGGATAGGTTTCGCTGGCTCTTTCCCCTTCTTCCCCTTCGTTTCCTTCCCCTTCGTTTCTTTCCCCTTCGTTTCTTTCCCCTTCTTTGCCATCATCTTCTGGACCTTATTCCCCTTTTTATTACCTCTGACATCAACTTCGTCTTCACTGTCGGACAAGTCCTCCAGGTCGCTACCTGAAAAGTCATCCATGTCAAAATCTACGTCGTCATCATCACTTTTCTTCGCACCCTTCTTCGTCTTAACCTTGATCAAACTCCGGCTACGATCTTCCTCGTCGTCACCAGCGCCATCGTCGTCGATATCATCGTCGTCATCTTCGTCGTCGTCGGACGGGAAGAGCTCTGTGAGCTCTTTCCGGTCGCTGTCCTTGTCGGCGTCCCGTTCGGCCTCTGCGCGCCTCCGCTTCACGATGGCCGGGAGCCCCGCGTCCTCCATCCTCTCCTTGCCGCTCACTTCCAGTCGCAGCTCGTGCTCACGCAGGCGCTTCCACGCGTCGTAGTAGCGGCTCAGCGGCGTGCCCTCGGCGAGCAGCCGCTCCTCCCATGCCTCCACGGCCGCCACGTCAGTCACGGCCGGCGCCCCCGCCACTCCGCGTCGCCCCGACACGAACGTCGCGTTCTCCGTCAGCTTGTCCAGCAGCTGGCGTGCCTGCCGGCAGTAATTGGCCACTTTGCAGCGCTTGAGGAAGGCGCGCAGCTGCAGAGAGAAGGGCAGTACCAGCTCGGGAAAGGCGACGCGGTGCGCATGCGTGCGCAGGTGCTCCAGCGTCGCGTCGCAGAGCTGCTCGACGAGGCCGTCGCAGAACGACTTCTCCTGGAGCTCGGCGCGGCTCAGCCGCAGCGTCGTCGCGAAGTTGATGGGGCGTGTGCTCAGGCGGCCTGGCCGCCGGTTGAAGTCGGTGCGCTCCAGCACCTCGCCCAGCAGCGGCAGCACCGGCACGAAGGTGCCCGTGCCGGCCGACAGCAACGTGAGGGCACGCGCCACGTGCAGGCGCAGCGGGTAGAAGCGCTCCGAGGGCACGAGGCGCGCGCAGCCCCACGCCACCTGTGCCAGCGGGTACACGAGCGACGTGGCCGAGCCAGGCGCAGCGGCGTTGAGAGCGGGCAGCGCGCGGCACCACAGCTCCACGCAACGCACAAACTGCCAGTTGTAAACGGTGCGGAAGCTATCGCGACGGCGCGTCGCCAGTGCTCCGCGCAGGTGCACAGCGAGCTGGCGCACGTAGGCGAAGGCATGGGCGTGCGCGCCGGCGGGGTCCATGGCGAGCACCTCGCACAGGCAGCGCTGCATGAAGCCGATAAGGGGCAACGAGTCGGGCGAGGAGAAGCGCGCGTTGCGCACATACGCCAAGTACATGGCGCGCACCACCGTGCCGTGGTATGCCGATAGGTTGTGGCGCGTCACGCGCGCCAGCGCCAGGAAGGCAAGCACGCGGCACGAGTCGTCGCTGCCGGCGCTCCACTGCCGCACCATCGAGCGCAGCAGGCGACGTGCCAGCTTGGGGAAGCTCAGGTAGTAAGGCACGAGCGCGTGCGCATGGCGCAGCGCGGCGCGCAGCACCGAGGGCTCCGCCAGCACGGCCGCCAGCTGCAGCACGTCGCACAGGTACGTGCGCACGTCACGCCGCACGCGCCGCCACAGTCGGCTCGTGTTCGGCAGCGCGATCTTGCCGCCGGCGTCATCGGAGGGCTGGAGTTGGAGCAGGCTGTTGAGAGCGGGCGCGAGGTCACGCACGGCGCAGCTCACCAGCGCGTTGAACACGGTGCCACCCTCCACCTTGAATCGTGCGGCCGCGGCAGCTGGCGTGGCCGAGTCGGGCCCGCCGGCGCCGCCCCGCGTGGCCGCCACGGCGGCGCTGAAGGCGAGCGTGACGTCACGCAGCAGCCCCGGGGAGAGGTTGCCGCCGCGCACCGCCTCGCGCCACTGCGACACCATTTCGGCCGTCACCTTCACGGCTGACGAAGTCGAGCGACCAGGCTTGCGTTTAGATCGCTTTTCCTCTTCGTCGTCCAAATCGCTATCGTCGTCGCTTCCGCTGGGCGCTTCTTTGAGGTGCTTGGGCGGGCGATGCACGCGAGTATCACCATCTGAGTCGGACTCCGTGTCCGAGTCGTTAAAGTTCAGCAGCGAGCGGTCGTTCTCCTCGAGGAACTTGTAGAACTCAGGATCTTTGTCGCGCAGCTTCACCAGGTCCTGCTTGTGCTGGCTAGCACGCCCGGCAGCACCACCACCACCTTCGTCACGGAGAACCGCCGGCTCCACCTGCTCATCCTGGATCGTCTCCTTGTCGTTGATGGCGGCGCTCTCGTCGTCGTCATCAACAACTGCTGATGCAAAGAACTCGTCGACACTCAGGTTGGCCAAGTCCGGCTTTACGCGGCTCTTGCGCCGGCCGCTCTTGGGAGCCATGGGGGGCGAAGGGCTGGGGGGGGGGGAGTGGGGGCAGAGTGAAAGAGGGCAGCAGGTGAGAGGTCGAAGGTCACGTATTCATAACAAGTCCTTTAATCTTCTTGGTTCTTTCGGTAAAGTGACGTAGAAGGGAAATAATAATAAAATAATAAAAATAAAACATAATAAAATACAATTCTCACGACGTTTCGGCCACAACGCAAGCAGCCGTCCTCAGGTGAAGAACAGGTCTGTCGGAAAGACAGCGTCTGAGGACGGCTGCTTGCGTTGTGGCCGAAATGTCGTGAGAATTGTATTTTATTATGTTTTACTTTTATTATTTTATTATTTCCCTTCTACGTGACTTTACTGAAAGAACCAAGAAGATGAATGCCTGCAGTCACGAAAGTTTTAAATCGAAATTTAGGTCATTTAATTGCAAAGGTGGCTTAAGGCTCTTGCAGGGGCGTTTGGAGCTATGGCCGCTCTTTGCAGGGCCACTGCCAAATGTATTTATTTTGCGTTAGATTTACACCAAATCACCAAGAATGTATTCAATTTCGACATACCTCAATGGCTCGACAGGTTAGAACCTGGTCAGTGCCTTAATGGACGACTACCATGCAATTACCAGGCGCTATAAGGCCGCTGCGTTGCTACGTTATGGGCAGCAGAGGGCAGTGTAATGAAATCTATCGTAACGTACTTGTACACGCTCCCACCCACATCGATGCTCCCCCACCTTCAAACCGCATTTACAGTGCGACGGCGTTCAGAGGAACCTCATCCAGCAGTGGAATGACACGATTCGCTTCTGTGTTCACGTCTCCATTATGAACACAAATCCGAGACGCGCTTCGCCAAGTAATGTTCGGAGAAGCGAGCGTGTACGACATCTTACGTCTACGTTTAACGCGCAGGCTTTCGCGACCAATTCTATCCGTAAAAGGTTTTCCTTTTGGTTAGATCGCGTAAATATAAATGCGTCGTTCAACTAACCACCAAAAATGCTGGCTATCGCCTGATGATGCTAGTTGTAATTACCGACGAAACGTCGTAAATGTTGAGGGTTTACTCTCCAACACACCGGGTGTGCCAAGCTAGTAACTAATTGGCGGCGGGTTTAACGACATTGTTACTCACGCGATCTAACCCAAAACACCTCTATGGATCTTCCATCTCCGTTGTCCGCCCTGAACGAGTGGTGGAAATGTCACACGTTCCACAACTCTTGATATGCGATTACAAAAATAATTTACAATCCACTGTCATTCCAATGTTGGATGAAGTCTTTCCCACGCAGTTGCTGCCATTAGGGTCGTCTGACCATACCGCACCACGCTGGTGCATCCAGCAGTGGATTGGCACGATTCGCCCTGCATCCACGTCTCCCTTACGAACACAAAATCGAACCAATGGAAATGTTTTAAGGAGGCTCAGGACTGGTTCAAATACAACTCGCCACCGATGTTAGTCGTGGCCGATAATCGAACTCAGATCGCCTGATTCCACGCCGCTTTGCGCTAACCACTACGCCACCGCTCGACTAGTACTGTGGTACGAAGTTGTACTGCATTTAAGTTACTCGAGACACAACATCGTTAACAAATGCACAGGTACTCTCAAGCTGAACAACAGGCAACACGCAATTACAACACAAAATTACAACGCTCCCAGGCCTCATCTCCACCCAACACGCAATGACCAGCGCGGTGAAGTATGGTCAAACCAATCCCCATGACCGACACGGCGTCAGGAGGCCAATCAGCCAGCATTGGGCAACGGTGTCACTCAATCGTCAAACAATTGCGATAAACAAGCCCGATTATAAATCACCATGCAGCCCGCACCATACACGTGGCTGTACAGTGCGTACAGTGCGCACACGTGGGCTCGCGCGCGCGTTTCTGATCTAAACTAAAAGCGCTTTCGGCGGTGGCTGCACTGCAGGCGAGGCGGAGACGACGAGTTAACAACGTGTTGCTGCGTTACCGGGGGTCAGATGGTCTCTACTTTCTCCTGAACGCGGGTCGCAGGTCTCGAATCGGCCGCACACTCGCGACCGGTCGTCGTGTGAAAATGGCAGTCGTGCAACGGGGCCGGAAGTCTCTCTCCATCTTCCGGAAGATGTCTGCGTCTTCCGGAAGATGTCGACCCCATTGGTTTGTATTGGTCTGCGTGTTTTCTATTGGAAGTTTCTTCCTCTTCCGGAAGATGTCGACCCCATTGGTTTGTATTGGTCCGCGTGTTTTCTATTGGAAGATATCTTCCTCTTCCGGAAGATGTCGACCCCATTGGTTTGTATTGGTTCGCGTGTTTTCTATTGGAAGATATCTTCCTCTTCCGGAAGATGTCGACCCCATTGGTTTGTATTGGTCCGCGTGTTTTCTATTGGAAGATATCTTCCTCTACCGGAAGACGTGGACCCCATAGCTTTGTATGGTTTAAGAAATATTTATATATTTCGTAACGACGCCAATAATTATTCTGTGTTATGCTAAAATATGTACCTGCATTCGTATTTGGCGTACAATACATGTCTTGTGACGACCCATTTTTCTATACACCGTATATTGTGCAGTAATAATTCACTGGGTAATAAAAATAAAATTGTTCCTGGGTAGTAAGTGTTATTTTACAATTGCTCATGCCTCAACAGTACAGAAAATGGATATTATTCCCCACAAACTTTGCTTTTGTGACCAGGACAGTGTTATTAATGGAGTGGATTATTATACAGTGATATTTTGAAATTTACCTATTTTTACACGCTTTCATTTAACTCACTTTGTTGTTGTCGTTGTTCTATCCTCAAATCTTGTAACTCAATTTTAACCCACTTCCCAATGTGGTATGGACTGCAAACTTGGTATACTTATGGCATACTGATGACAATACTATATTCCAGAGGTGTGGACTCGAGTCATGTGACTTGGACTCGAGTCAGACTCGAGTCATGAATTTGATGACTTGCGACTCGACTTGGACTTGCATAACAATGACTTTGTCCCACCTATGAGATGTGGACTCGAGTCATGTGACTTGGACTCGAGTCAGACTCGAGTCATGAATTTGATGACTTGCGACTCGACTTGGACTTGCATAACAATGACTTTGTCCCACCTCTGCTATATTCTATCATTAAAAATACAAAATTAAAATGTAACCATTATTTTTATATTTTATGTTTTGGATTGGCTCTAATTGTCCACGCTCAACTCACGTTGGCTGTAATTGGCCACGGTCCCTGACGTTATGGCAAGCTTCGGAGCCACTTCCGAGTACGCTACATTTCATTAAAGCGTGTTTAAAAAAAAAAATTAAAAATATATATTACTTATTTTTCTTGGTTCTTTCGGGGAAGTCACGTATAAGGGAAATAATAAAATAAAAAAACAATAAAAATTATCACGACGTTTCGACTGCAACACAAGCAATCATCATCAGGTGTGAAATCCACAGCAAGAAATATGTTTGTCTTGCTGTGGATTTCACACCTTATAATGATTGCTTGTGTTGCAGTCGAAACGTCTCAAGAATTTTTGTTGTTTTATATTTTTACTATTTTATTATTTCCCTTCTACGTGACTTTACCGAAAGAACCAACAATATGAATCGCTGCAGTCACGAAAGCTTTAAATCAAAATTTACTTATTTTGTTGTCGTCGCGGTGTCCCGCGGATTTTCGGAGTTACCGCAAAGCAATCTTCCAGAAGATCTCCACCGCCCGTTCAGTTCGCTCCCGTCATCTTCCGCTTCCGGAAGCATTCCCATTGCCACCACCATGGCCGACTCCGTGAGCAATGGGGGTGACGGAGGCCCGAACCCCGAACCGCTCAGCCGAGAGCCCATCCCGGGCTTTGCCGATGTCGACGCCTACGTGCAGGTAACGAACCGACGCTCCCCGTCTCGCTTCACGCGCAAATGAAAACGTGGCTGTGTTTCCTCTGAAAGGGATTTCACGCGGAGGCGTTAAGGTCGACGACCCCCCCCCCCCCTTTCCTCGCCTTCCTCTGCGGCGGGCGAACGAAGCCAGAAACGGGGGAGGAGTTCTAGGAAAAGCCGTAGGCCTCACGGGGCGTGCCGGGCCTCAATTCCACGTGTTGATTTCGATTTGAGTTCTTTGAAATTTAAATAAAAGTTGTTGTAATCGTTTGAACGCGTAGAACAATACAAGTGAACGTTGTCGATTCGATTGTGTTGTGTCTCGAGCCTGTAAAAGTACCTGTGTGAGTTACATGAGTGCCGGCGTCTGTCTTAAAGGGACGTTGAAGAGGTTTGCGGGGATTCTCAACGGAGGCCAATTTGGGTATCGGCATCTGCATACGGTCTCCCCTATGTCCACTGAACCAAAACTAGTTGACAACACTGAGTGGGGCTTTGTCCCACTCGTCATGCCAGCTCTTGTCCCGTGGCCACACTTACGAAGTGCTCTCTAACAGATACACACGTGCATCTGTGTGTGTAATGTATAGGTATCGTTTGTGTATTTACTCTGTGTTAAGGGACTACTCATGTGACTGGATGGAGCGGTGGCGCATTCGTTTTCTCGCTGAGATATGAACCGCGCGGAATGCGCTAGAATTCCTGCCACGGCTAACATCAGCACTGACCAATGTGATGTAGTATGGTCAAATAACCCCAATTACTGACAAAGTGTATGGAGGCATTCATCATCAATGTGGGGTTCACATTTCCATGATTTGTGATCAATTTTGTCTAAACTTGTCCAGAGCCCTCCCCGAGATCGACTCTGTCTTAAATGATGAGTACCTGTCTTCTTGGTTTTTTCGGTAAAGTCACGTAGAAGGGAAGTAATAAAATAATAAAAATAAAACATAATAAAACAATTTTTTATGTTTTATTTTTATTATTTTATTACTTCCCTTCTACGTGACTTTACCGAAAAAACCAAGAAGATGAATTCCTGCAGTCACGAAAGCTTAAAATCGAAAGATGAGTACCTGGTGAAGTGTGTACGTGATCAATATCAGCACTGGGGAGATAAAGGCGACTGGGCGTAGTATTAGCCACAGCACGCCCCGTTTGTATTCTACGGGGATTAATTTGCATGAATTAACCGCACTGGGTTCCCTATTTGGTAAGGGGCCATCCATTTAGTACGTTTGCAAAAATCTGTCAAAACTTGACCCCCCCTCCCTGTACGCACGCGTACTTTTTACACCCCCCCCCCACCTGCGTGCGTACGCTTGACGCACCCCCCCCCCCCCTCGAATCCTATAGAACGACCCCATACCCAAGCGTACGCATTTTAGTTAACCCCCCTCCATGCGTACGTACTAAATGCATGGCCCCTAAGTCTAAAGGGGATGAATCTCTTGTCTCTGCATGTACAGCACGTGCTGGGAAGTGTGGTGAAGGCGACGCGGGCATCCATGGGGATGCCGAGCCCCGGGGAGGAGCTGGATTTTTACCAGACTTTCCCGGCTGTACGGAACGTCTACGAGAATTCAGCGCAAAGACTGCTCAATGGGTATATGTTTTAACACTGTCGACATAGCCCTGAATGCACTCCGAGACATCACACCATTAAAGAACACGTAACTACAACACCAGTAATTATACTGCTCCAAACTACATCACCGCACGTCATGTTGCTCTCGTTTTGTGCTAAACAGCACACCATTCTAAAACCTAAAATGTCATACCAAAAGGAAATATATCAGAACTCTGCTCTGTCTCTATGTATAAATCTAGCACATTGGCCTATTGGCTTTTCAGTCTGTGTCTCACTGCTAAAATGAGTAATGGGCAGCCCCAAAACCATCATGCAGCCTCTCCATACAATAGCCATTGTTAACAGTTGATTGCATGCGATTCTGCATTACCCAAAATACCGCGCAGCATCTCCAATCTGTCGCGTTATTATGGCTGCCGTGGTCACGTGATGGACTCGATGGACCCGGAGGAGCGATTCGAAGGGCTGGTGGATGCCACCGATACCATCCTGGAGCGTGTGGTGAGTGAATTTCACTTTAGTACGAGTGCAGCTGGGCTAGTGCTGGGCTGATCTGTATGTCCATGAACTGTAGTGTTTTTCTACCGTGCTTTCCACGCACCCCTCTTATTGACCAGCTCTCAGTTCCCAGCAACCCTCGTCTGGCCGTATGGTCTTACAGTTGCTAAGCAGAGACACTGAAGTCTGAAATGCAAGGCGTTTGGATTGAAGACTAGTTATGCTGATGTGGTTGTGTATTTTACACGTGTGTAGTTTGTACGTGTGACTGTGCTTGCTTATTGCACTTTGTATCGACGCACAAGTACATGTCTGGTTGTGAGTATGGTGATGTGTGGTAATATGTGATGGTGTATATTTCTATGTTACTGGTTGTGTTTACATGTTGTGTTCATGTGTAATATGTAGGATGTATGGTTGTATTAGACATCGGATGTGTGGAAACACATGTATTGACCAAACCACCCAGAATGTGCATGATCTCACTTGATCTCCAATAATTAGCAGGATTGTGCATGGATATTGCTTGCATGCGTGGTCACAATTCCTAATCGTTATTATATGTTCCCTGCACCTCCGATTAGCATGGTTGGCTACATACGGTGTGAAATAAGTTCAACATACAAAATTAATTTCATTCTCTCCTCTACGTTCCCACATTGATGCTCCCCACCAACACACGAAGTATGGACAATTAACCCCCTCAACCCAAATGGCATGGGGAGGCCCTCATCGATGAAGTGCTGATTGAGTGAGTTGTAAATGGAGTTGTAAATAGGGTGTATGGTTGTTGCGACATGAGAAGTAGGTGTCATATGTGATGTCATGTGATTGTTGAGTGTTGTTTGTGATTGTGTAATTATTTTCTGCGGCTTTTTTGCCTTTTATGCAATTGTGTATTTATGTCGCTATGTGTAATTACATAGTTGTGTTGTGTATGTGGTTGTGTTATTGTTTTGCTTTGTGTAGTGATTGTCATCTGTAGTGTATGTGGTTGTGTAATAATTTTTCCCTGTGTGGTGCAGGGCACGTTGTTGGACGAGGTATCAGGGGTGAACAAAAATAAGGCCCCCGTGCTCCCCAAGGGAACCCTACCCCCCAAGACCATCGTGTCCTCATGGAATCGTCGGGTACACAAACACACGACACTCACGACGCAACACACGACGAGTATGCACCAACTTCACACGCATTATACGTGAAGTGTTGTATCCTTCGCTGCTTGAAGATCACAGGAGACGGTCTTAGATGATTGGCAGATGCACCAACTGTGACATACACACACAACAAAAGCATTTGGGACCCCCACACACACAAGACATATGTATGAAGTGGTTGGGTGGCTTAGGATTAATACTGGATCAGATATACTGTGATCCTGGGTTTGAATCTGGGTTTCAGCCACCGAAATCTCAGGTGTATTGAGATGGTCTCCATTTAGTCAACAGAAGATTGAAAACACGTTTCAACCTTCTGTCAATTCACTGCTGTATCACTATAATTAACATAAAACATAAATAATGTGACACGCTCAATTCAAAGCGTGTGTCTTAAACGTACGAATCAATTTTTATGAATCGATGTATCGTTACATGCCTAGATGTCACGACAGTGTGATCCGCTGACTCAACGTTTCAGTACTCTGCTGAGTCAACATCTCGGCTCTCAATGCCTCCATTCTCACGCAGAACCAGGAGTCTGCCTCAGCGCGAGGCCGCACATTCCACGCGCTGCAGGCCAAGAACATCGCACGGCCACAACTCAGCTTCACGCAGAGAGTGGACAACTCCAACGCGCCTTTCCTGCCCAAGCTGCGTGTGAAGCCCAATGCCCTCAAGCCGCTGCCAGCAGGTACGGAAACACATCAGGGTAAGGGCTGGGGCACATACAGCCCACGGGGCCATATGGCATGCAACCACATTTCATACAACCCATGACTTTGATGTATGTTGACATTTTTTTTCACCGTCTTACGTAGCCAACCGTGAAAATCAGAGGTGCCACTGCATTTTATATAGGCCGTAAGCACATGAGGCCAACTATTTTGAAATGGCACTCAAAGAATATTAATCTCTACTGAATATTCATCACACTCGTACACATAAGCACATGTGTTAATATGTAATAAATGACTAATGAATCTCAAATCTTCTCATGCTGTGACATGGATTAAAAATATAGGCTCTTCTAACAAAGAATATTGCATAAAAGCTGTATAGTATGCAAATAATTACATCGAGGTGCATGCTGGGAATTACTGACAAGAAGAAGACGAATACAAACTGGAAAACAAATGGAAATAAAATATTGATTGTTTTGGGGAATCAAGTTGCCTTTAGCACGAAGCTTTACTCAAAGGGATGGACAAGAAAGGTAATGAAATAACAGCCAAAGGAGTGAATCTTTTAATATGACCACCGTGGTGATTGGGTGATGAGATTTGCTCATGCACAGACGTGAGATGAGTTGTTGAATCACTCTACAGTGAAGTATGGCAACGGCGTGGGGAGGCCTTCACCCAACAGTGATAAACCACGGCTAATGAGGTTGGTGTGAATGTGTTTGTGTGATTGCAGCACTGAGTTCTCGCCGGGATGTGCGCCCGGATGACTTGGACGTACCCCCCGCCCTCGCTGACCTCCTGCACCAGCAGCGTACGCATACACAGGAAGACGTGTACGTACACACACACTAACATACAGACACACGCACATATGCACACACCAACACCATCGGAGGCACAAAAATATGTACTCATGCATGCATTAACACAATAAGATGCATGTATATACGTACTCATGCAGGCACATATAAAACAACAACAAGCACAATTTAGCACTAGTGCTAGGCTAGGTACACTCTGAGGCCACGTAAAGTGTTGAAAGCTCACTGGCAGGAGATAATATAGATTGTTGTGCTGTTTGTAAGATTGGCACAGCACACGAGGGGGTAGTGTGGGAAACACAATGCCCAGGTGCTGTTTATCTCCCCATTACGGATGTATATACACTGCACCAGGTACTCATGCAAGTCTGAGTTGACCTAGCGGAGGCTCAGGACCAGTTCAGAAATTCTCCAATTGTAATGTGAGGCACAAAGATATCGACTTATACACTGATGTAAAAGGTAACGCAAAGATGGGTACCAGCCAGTGTTGAATTGTTGCTGCTGTTGTGTGCCCATGTGTGTGTGCAGCTTTGCCCACCCATACCAGTTTGAGCTGGAGAGTTTCACTCCCAGTGAGGAGCTCCTTCAAGAGCCAGAACCACAGGTGAACACACACGTACACACAAGTACACACACGAATGTATATATACATACAAAGACAAAGATCCCTTGTATAACCTGAACATACTTTTGCGGCAAGTGCTGTTAGCGAGCACCTCCGAAGGCCGGCATGGCAAATAGGGTGGGTGGCCGATACCACACCCGGCCATCTTTATCGCCTCAGTACTAATGTTTACGCACTGCACCATTTACTCAGTTGAGGCTGAGTCGACCAAGGGGGGGCCCAGAACCGGTTCAAATGATCGTCACTGGTGTTGGCCTTGAGCAGGAATCGAACTTGGGTCGCTGGGTTCATGGCGTAGTGTGCGACTGCTCCTCACATACACGTATACACACAACAAAGTGCTGGTGCTGCTGCTGGTGATGTTACTGTTAACAGTGTTGATGTTGATGGAGATGATGAACATGGAGCTGGTAGTGGTGAGGATGATGGATTTTCTGATGATGTTGTTGGTGTTATTGTTGATGGTGCTGATGTTGTTGGTTCTGCTTGTAATGTTGATGGTTTTGATGGTGCCGTTGAGCAGAAGTTCCGCCCTCTGGAGGAGACGCCACTGACCTTGGTGACCTCCTTGGAAGAACTAGCGCAGGTCAACGAAAAGCTGCTCCAGTGCAAGGAGTTCGCTGTAGACCTTGAGGTAAGGGGGGTGCGAGTGTGTGTGTCGGTGTGAGTGTCAGTTTGTGGGAAGCGGTAGTGTAGCGGTTAGCATGCTGCACTATCAACCCAGCCACCCGAGTTCGATTCCCACTCATGGGCAACACCCGTGACAATGATCTGAACCGGTCCTGGGCCTCCCCTAGCTCGACTCAGCCTCAATTGAGTACCTGGTGTGATGTTTAAAAACATGTCTGCTTGGGAGACAAAGGCGGCCGGGTGTGGTACTGGCCACCCAACCCCTCGTATGCCATTTCGGCCTTCATAGGTGCTCTCTAACAGCACTTTCCCCAACAGTCTGTTAAAGTTATACGGGGGATCTGTGTTTGTTATTTGGGTGAGTGCCAGCATGTGTGTGTGACGTGTGTGGTCGTATAATATCCAGTTGTGATGTGCGGTTGGTTTGTTGGGTTGTGCTGTCTGTGTGGTTTCGTCCCGCTTGTCCGCCTCTCTTACTGTTGTTTGTCCACCGACCGTTGAGCGGCTATTCCTGTGCGGTGGCCCCGTAGCATCACTCGTACCGTTCCTTCCTGGGCATCACCTGCCTCATGCAAATCTCGACGCGCGAAGAGGACTTCATTATCGACACACTGATGCTGCGCGACGACCTGCACATCCTCAACGAGGCCTTCACCAACCCCAACATTATCAAGGTGAGAGGCACGCGTGCACGTAGACATGCATACGTGTGTGCACTTATGCATGCCTACGTGTATACACTTGCATGAGCGTGGACACACAGATGTGCGCGTGTAAACACGCCCGCACAAAATGAGCGTTGACACACGCACAGGTTTACGCACGCATGCGCGCACACCCACGTGCACTCAAGCGCATGTACACACGAACAACATAAACCAAACATTTGAGAACGACAGCAAAAAACGAGAGACACCCCTCTCCTTCGCCGACTTTGTAGCACGACGCCTGGGTCCCTCCAGCTTACGGCCAATGTATAATTGCACTGCCTGCACACTCGATATGAATGCCATTGGGTGAATCTTTACAACAATAAATTGCACTTGTATTGCGCCTAAAGCCTAACAAACATCTCGGGGCGCGGAATTACACGGAGGGAGCAGGTCGGACCGAGCAAGGGAAATAGAGAAAGGAAGCAATTAAGGGGGGGGGGGCTGCAGCCATGCCTTGTTGGCTGCGACGGTTACTAGGAACGTTGTAACCATATCTCGAGCACCAGCCACGTGAGAGGCGTGGTGCTTGACGCGGCGACGCAGTGGCGCAGTGATTGCCACGGTGACGTGGTGATTGACGCTGCGGTGTGTCGGGGGCGCAGGTTTTCCACGGAGCGGACTCGGACATTGAGTGGCTGCAACGTGACCTGGGCCTGTACGTGGTGGGCCTGTTCGACACGCACGCAGCGGCGCGCTCCCTCGGCCTTGCCAGAAACTCGCTCGCCCACCTCCTCATGCACTACTGCAGCCTGTCTACCGACAAGCAGTACCAGCTGGCTGACTGGCGCATCCGGTACACACGCCGCACTTGCTCGAACCTCTGCATACGCGCGCGCATGCACGGGCTAACTTGTACACACGTACAAAAACAAAGGCAAAGATCCCCTGTATATCCTCAACTAATCGTTGGGGCAAGTGCTGTTAACATACACCTGTGAAGGCCAGCACGACACAGGAGCGGATGGGTGTATACTACCATGCACGGCTGTCTTTGTCTCCCCAGTGGTGATGTTTACACATCGCACCAGGTACTCATTTGAGGCTGAGTCGAGCTAGGGGAGGCCCAGGACCGGTTCAGATAATTGTCACAGGTGTTGGCCATGAACAGAAATGGAACTCGTTTCACCAGGTTCGTAGCACAGGGTGCTAGCCGCTACTCTACTGCTTACAGATTCACACACAAGGACAAAGATCCCCCGTGTAGCCTGAATAGACTGCTGAATCGAGTTGGCCATGGCGAGGAATTTAAGTCCCATCACTGGGTTCATAGCACAGTACATATGAACCACTTGCACCCCCCCCTCCCCACTCAAGTCATCTTAGCGAGCCGCGATTAAGGCTGGCACAATGAATGAGATGGTAGTGTGGTTAGCATCATGCCTGACCTCCTTTGTTTCCCCGGTACTGATGTTCATCTCTTATACTAGGTACTCATTTAAGGCCCAGTCAGTTTTGGGGGAGGTCCAATACTGGTTTTGATATCACTCCCAAATGATGTTAGCCTTCACCGGAAATGAAACATGGGTCACCAGATAAAATGTTGCAGTACATTAACATCTGCGTCTCATAACACACTTGCATACACACACTCGCACACAAACACATACACACTCACACAATTGCATACACACGCACACCAACACTTGCACACATTCACTTATGCACGCACACACACAGGCCTCTCCTGCCAGACATGCTGCACTATGCGCGTGCCGACACGCACTACCTGCTGTACGTGTACGACCGCGCCCGCGCCGACCTGCTCACCAAGGCGCTGGGCCGACCCAATCTCCTGCAGCTTGTGTGGGACCAGAGCCGAACTGTGGCACTCAAGGTGAGTGGCGCGTGGACAATGGCGGAGCCAGGATTTTCAGGTAGGGGTGGCAACCCCTCCAGCAATGAAAAATGATAGAGGAGTTGTTAGTAAGTAAGGACTTGTCCCTTGCTTTTTATTTGACGCGTGTGCGGCGATGGCGCAGCCATCAATTGAGGGTCGAGTTTGAACCGTGTTGTGTGATCGGCATCGCGCTCGCTGAAGGTGTTTGCCTTCAGGGAAGTCGTGTCCTGTATACGCAACTGCGCATAATTCTGTGAGTCACTTATAACTGCTTTGCCGTTACTTATTGCCAATTATGGACTGAGACTATTGTCCTATCATCTCATAGAGTCCCTGGAACATAATAATATGCTACACAGTGGTAGTGGGGGTTGCAAAATGCCGATTTATTTTCAAAGCGGGGACTTAGACCGCCATACGGTTTTAATGTTCACGCATCCTAATTAGTGCATTCACAATAAAAATTCCACTGGGAACATTGGTTGCCGACTTTTAGAACTGGTAATTGATGCTGAAAACAATTACCAGTAAACCGATTATCGTTTTAACAACCCTGGTAATTATTGCTGCCGCTGTCACGACTTGCGTTGTTCCATCTCTCTTCCCTGTGTGTGTCTCAGCGCTACCACAAGCCGGTGTTCACCGAGGACTCCTACCTGGAGCTGCTGCACAAGCACAAGCAGCCACTGGATGTGCAGCAAAGTAGCGCCGCGCGGCTCCTGTACGCGTGGCGCGACCGCACGGCGCGCGCCGAGGACGAGAGCACGGGGTGAGAGTGCACGCGGCGCTGAAATAGCCGTGTACTGCACTGCATAGCATAGTACAGCAAAGCACGGGACAGTGTTCAAAATCTTTCTCTTGATTTATCAGAATATTTATTTAGACTGGAGGAATCCGATGAGCTGCGAAACTCTTTATCACAGATGTCCAGAGTAGCGAAGAATGTATGAATATAAAGTATATAAGTACAAATTGCATAATTACATGAATTACTGTAGATTTTTTAACACTCAGTGCACTCTGGGGCAAGGCAGCGAAACAACAACACAAACGATCCAAGACCGCACCAAAACAACACGGAGTCCCTCAGTAAAATTGCACATTAAAATGGAAATATCGATACGCGGGTGTTTATAATATAGCACGGTAATACACTGGGGTGTACGACGCAGCACTTTTTAATTTCCCTGATCGCGATCCTGAACCAGTGGTAGAAATTGCACATTCCAGTGCCGGAGGTCAATGGTTGCATAGTACGATTACTGTAGCTATGGCGTTGTTGGGCTCGTACGGCCTGTGTGATTATTGTTATTGCCGAGACGTGCTTAGTGCCTTGGCCTGACCGGTGTGTGTTGTGCCCCTGCTGTCACAGATACGTCCTCCCAAACCACATGCTCATGAAGATCGCCGAGGAGATGCCTCGGTGAGCCGCGCACGGTGGTGGTGGGGCCGGTGGTGGCAGGGAGAGTTGGGATGGTGGTGCGAGTGATACCGATGATGATATTGACAGTGGTGGTAATAGTCGCCCTCCAACAACAACGAAGGGCAGAGGAGCGATGCTTGCAATAAAGAGCGGAGCGCCGGGCGGCTGAAACGCAGAAAGTTGGCACAGTCGTGTGCACAGCTGGTGTATCTGCCCCAGTCATTGCAGTCAGTCAACCCATGGCACCTGGCTCTGTTCCGTGAGCTCCTGTCAGCGAGCCTTCGATACTGCACGTGGCTTCGGAGTGCACCTGGCCTGGCACAACCGCCGTGGTGATGTCACCGCCACTTAGTGGCAGAAGGCGCCTGTTCTTGTTGTTGGTAATAGTGGTGGTGGCTGATGATTGTGCTGGTAGTAGTGAGAGTGGTAGTGATAGTGTTGATGGTGGTGCCACTCATAATGTTTTGATGTGGATGGTGATCTGGATGCTGGTGATGATATGCATATGGTGATAGTATGATGATGATGATTAAGGTTGCATTGTGGTAATAGCATTGGTCAGTATGATCCTGATAATGACCAGGCTATATATATGTACGCCAGACAAGACAGGCTTTATGTACGTATGCCAGCCTGAAGAATATACATACGTACGCCAGGATGAACAGGCTATACATACGTCAGGATGAACAGGCTATACATACGTATACTAGCCTGAGCTGCCTATACGCACGTACGCCGGAATGAACAATATACGTATGTACACCAGCATGAATAGGATATATGTACGCCATCTTGAACGGATATGCTTTTGCCAGTATCAACGGCTATATACACCCTAGTCCACGCCATTGCTGTTTGCAAGACAGAGAGGGAGTGCCGGTTTGTAACGTGCTGTTTCTGTGAGATTGTATTGTTGCTGTGACGTGGTTTTGCCGTGATGTTGCATTGCTCTGGCGTGTTGTGATGTGTGTCGCTGCTCTAACATGTTGACATTGTCGTTGCCGTCATGTCCCGTTGTTGCTGACGCAGGGAGCTGCAGGGCGTGCTCGCGTGCTGCAATCCGGTGCCGCCCCTCGTGAGGCAGAATGCCAATGAGCTGTGGCAGCTCGTCAAGCAGGCGCGCCTCATCCCGCTCATCAAGGTGAGCGCAGAAGCGGAGGCGGCTCGGTGGAGCAGCGGGGTTCGTAATGGACGGCCAGGGTCGAGATACGGATTCAAGTTCAAGTTCAAATTCATTTATTAGGTATAGCCCTGTGAGCCATTCGGCTCTTGAATCGGGTGCAACCGCAACAAACAAAAAACAAAAACATGAACAAGAAAACATCTTAAAGTGAATATGTGACTGAGTGCAAACAGAAAATCCAAGAAAAGACAGCAAAATATTGCAGAAAAAACACCGTGCACCAACGCTGTGTACAAAAATCGCAGTGGGATGCAAGTCAAACAACCAACAACAACCACAAGACAACTTAGATTAAGGCCATCAGTCTAACTCTGTACTACAACAAACAAACATGAACAAACATGAACAAACGGATGAAGGTTAGATGGGGCAAGAGAGTCGAAGAACGAGAACAGAGACAAAGAGAGTGGGAGACTGAAAGTCATAGGGGGGGAGAGGGATAGTGAGTGGTCAGAGACAGAATGTTCATAAAATATAATTATAATAAACATTTAATATCATCTTGATTTGAAGCTTTCGTGACTGCAGGAATCCATACTCTTTGTTTTTTCGATAAAGTCACAGCAAGAAAAACTGCTGAAGACAGCAGTTTCTGTGGTTGTCCCACCTGATGACGATTACTTGTGCTGCAATGGAAACGTCGTGATCTATTATTTTTCTACCTACGTGACTTTACCGAAAGAACCAAAAAGTTTACATTGAATATAGGTGGTGACTCGGTGGCTCCTGGGGCCAATACTGGGTCAAACACAATGGTCCGGCACTTTCAATAATAATTTTAACTTGTGACGCACTGCACATTATTCGCTCACTCGAAGAGCGAGAACGACTCAGAGGCGTGAGGAGGAACCACGGACGAGCGGGAAAGGCTACCAGGTGGTGAGCCGGTGGCAAATTTTCTCCCAAGCTTTGTGGTCGTCTATATATGAAGGTTTTATCAACCAATGAATGAGTGTTTACATATGGGAGGGAACCGGAGTTCCCGGAGAAAACCCACGCATGCGAGGAGGCAACAGTCTATCCCATACAGACCGAACAGGTGGAGTCAACCTTTGCTGTACCCCCTTCTTGCAGGCCATGATATGACACCTGAAAAGCAACAGGAAAGGGAGTTTAACAACATTTGTGTGATCCACCAACCCTTGTTGCCTCCATTGTGCTGGATTACAGGCCTTCGCCACCAACACCACCTGGCTATGATCCTAGGTTTTGGATCATGGAGTTTCAGCCACCCGCGGTTAAATGACGTTCACAAATGTTGCGAGTCGATGGTCACAACAAGGCACAAGTGACTGCAAAAATAATGACTCGTTGCAGTAAAGGTTGCGTTTGTTTAATCATCTTTGCTGCTGTTCCCACAGAGCGAAACGCCCATCAAGACTCCATCGAGAACAGTCATCAACCGGACAGAGGTGACGAGCGACAAAGCTCATCACACAAATGCCCTCTTGACTTGCGATTATTAACTCTACATCTAATTTTCTCATCCGGCACAGAACTCTCATTTGTGGTAATTTTTTTTTTTATTCCACATCCCCCAACAGTCGTGACAATGAGGAGTTCAGTTCATGTCCGTCCTTAGAGTGTGAATAATGTTCCGATTCTTGTGTAGGTTGACACCCCTGTGTGATTTTGTTGGTTCATGGCCTGACCCTGACGGTACAATCTAGATGTTTTAATCCCCCAAGGGTGACATTAATGGTATCATTTGTATGCCCACCCTAGTGTGGCACTGATTGTTCAATCAATTTTCTTCTGTATTTTGACAGCGATTGGAAAACCCTCTCTTCTGTCCTCACGATGGCTTATCATTGGACGACGGGCAGCCAATCACAAGGCACGGTACTGAAGGTAGCTCACACTTAGTTGTGCTGGTTATATCGGCAAAGCTCATGATATGGATGATATCTTTTTTTTATTCGTGACAGTGATGAGTACACCTAGCCTGTCACGAGTGGATTTCATTTTATTGACATGAAAACATACTGTGCTGTTTTTGAATATCACACTCATAATTTGAGTAGTAATCATACAAATAATTTCCATGTTCTATGTACAAATTAAACATAATTTGGTGAAAAAAATAACATGATGTCATGACTGCATTGACAGTGGGGCACAAGCAAAAATAACAAAATACTTTTCAGTAACATTGTCCTAAAAGTAAAACTTACATAATAGGTGATATTTTAAGCAATGACCCTTCTTTGGCTGCTGCGTGTATGTGCGTATTATTTCTGTGACTATCTTTGTGTCTATGTCTGTGTTCAATTGCGTGCATTTTCATTCATATGTGTGTGTATTCATTCCTGTGTCTCTGTTAGCGTGTCTTTATTTGCCTGTTTGCATGCGTATGTCTGTGTGTCAGCGGTTGCAACAGGTGTGTGGCCGTGTATATTATTGTGTGTGGGTGTGTGTGGGTGTGTGTGTGTTCACGTGTGTATTCTTCAGTTTATCGCTGTGCATCTTCTGTGCTAGCGTATGTCTGTATGTCACTGGAGAGCGTTTGTGCAGTGGTAGTGTGTAGTGGTACGATCCTGATGGCCTAAGTTCCATTCCCGGTCACGACGAACAGCAGTAGTTGAGCTGGTTAGCGTGCTGCACTATTAACCTGGTGACCCAAGTTCGATTGCTGCTTATGGCCAACACCAGTGACGAATATCTGAACCGGTCCTTGGGCTCCCTTAGATTAATTCAGCCTTAAATGAGTACTCGGTGCGTGTAAAGCATCAGCACTGGGGAGACAAAGGTGGCTGGGTGTAGTGTTGGTCCTCCCATCCCCTTCGTGTTCCGTGCTGACCTTCGTAAATGCTCGCTAATAGCACTTGCCCTAAAAGCATTTTCAAGGCTATATTGAGGATCTTTGACTTTTGTCTTTGTGTGGTGCAGTGGAGGGAGCACGGAGGGCGGTGCCTGCCACGCGCCCGGTCCTCGCCCTGTTCGACGTGAGCCCAACATCCTCACCCAACTACAACCAACCCATGTCTCATCTCCCACACCCACCGCCGGCGAAAGCACTGTGTGTGATCTCGTGTGCTGTAGTTTTCTGTACTGTGCTGTGTTTGCTGTGTCAGCCATCATGTGCTGGAGCGTTCTGTGCGTTCTCTTGTGTGCTGTCGCATTCTGAGCTGTGCTGAAATTGCTGTCATGTTGCTATAGTGTGCTGCGATGTGCTGTAGCGCTCTGCGCTCTGCTGTGCTGTGCAGGACAGCGAAGAGCAGCAGAACGAGGCTCGCACTGCTCAGAGCTCCACGTCCCAGATGAAGGCAGCGCGTGTCCTGCAGACGTTCGTCAACCCCTTTGGCATGGTGAGACATGGGTAGACAGGGACATGTGGAGGCACAGGGGTAGTTGAGTGGCATGGAGATACGTGGACTTTGAGACACGGGAATTACAAGGACACCACGACAACACAGAGATACAAGTGACTCAGGGACGTGGGGACACACAGGAGGCATGAGAACAGAGAGACAGATTGGAGGCATAGGGACACAATATTAGCACAGGGTCACACGAAATACGGGGACACTTAGAATGTAGATAAAACAGTCTTCAGAGACACAGAAATTCTGGCAACATGAAGACGTGTGGGGACTTGAGGAAGTGATTGAAAATAAAAAGAGGACATGCACAGGGTCGTTTGTTTGTTTACTTGCTGGCGCGTGTGTGTGTCCAAGTTCGCTTGTGCATCTGTGCTTGTGCTTGCAGTATCTACCATCCAGTGACGGGAAATCTCTGCCATTTCAAGAAAAGAAATTGGATCCTAACTCAAAAGTGTTTGAGGTAACACGTGATTGTTGTGTGCTAACATCTTGCTCACATCATCATCTCCCTCATCATCATTACCTCCATCATACCATTTCACAAACCACTTGTGCACACGTGCGGATGGGTGCTGAGTGAGGAATTTTAGTGGTTTGGTGATTAATGTGGTTCGTTGAGTGCATGTTTGAGCAGATGAGTGGGTGAGTGAATGGTTGAGTGTGGTTGGGTAGGTGAGAGTGTAGTTGAGTGCATGAGTGGTTGGATCGTTGAACGAGTACCTGAGTGGCTGAGTAAGTGAATGAGTGTTTAAGTAGTTCACTGAGTGAGTGATGAGAACCCGTTGGGTGCTATCTCACTCGTCTGTGTAGATCTGTAGTCGCTGGAAACTGATGAAAGCGCCAGAGGCAGTGAAACCGAAGAAGAGCTCTGCACAGCCTGCAAAAGCCAAACACGGTGAAGGCACACACACACACACCATGTACACAGAGACATGCACTAATCCAGCAGTCGCTAACACTTGCACGTGCATGTGCACACAGACACATGCAGACACGTACAGAAGTCGAGGAGTTGCTCACACACACACGACAAAAACAAAAATCGTATAGCCTTTAACAAACTTGGCAAGTGCTGATAGCGAGCATCTCTGAAGAGCCAGGATGACCTGAGGGGTGGGTAGCCAACACCAGGCTCGGCTGCCTTTGTTTCCCCAGCACTGATGATTACACATCGTACCCGGTACTCATTTAAGGCTCCGTCGACCTCGGGGAGGCCCAGGACTGATCAAATATTTGCCACTGCTATTGATCGCAAGCGGAAATTGAAATCGGGTCACTGGGTTTGCAGTGCATTAACCAGCACACTACTGCGCGCACGCCATGAGTGATGGATCCCTGTGTCTGCAGCGGAGAAGAAGATCAAGGTGGAGCGCCCTCAAGAGGAGCCGGTCGCCGTACCGACCGTGCGAGAGCAGAAACAGGTGCGCCCCGCTCACTCGCGCTCCGGCGTTTCCACGACCTATGGGGGAACTGGGAACCCTGGTGCTGGCCCAGCAACGGCCCAAGACCAGCACCCCCCGTGCCTTGCGTTTGTGACTGGGCTTCGTGGGGCCCGGCCCCTCCTGGTGCCCTTAAGTCCCCACCCACCCACCCCCTCCCCACTCACTGCTGCCCTTTCCCATTCCATCTGAACACCAGCCTGTGTTGGGGTAGACATTGCTTACAAAATTGCACACGAATAAAAATGCGTTATGCTTGTGAACGTTCTGCATGTGTTTGAGCGAATGACGTCGTGGCGTGCAAATATTGCGCTCAAGAAAGTAGGCATCGGTGCGCATCACAGCGGAATGGGAATGGTAAATAGAGCAATACAAATTAAAAAAGAAACCCGTCACGAACTCGGTGGCTTATACCGACTGAGCAAAATAAATTGCAACCGCATGAAAAATAAAGTGCACAGGGAATCGCATAAGAAAGGTAAGGAGTAAATAATAATGAAATATACAGTTTTTTCTTCCCTTTCCCTGGTGCGCTGGTGATAACTCGATGAGGGTTAACGAATTGGTACCCTATCCTGTGACTCGCGACTTGATGCTGATAGCATCGTGGGGATAACATTGGGGGAAAAGACAAAAATCTGACACAAACCAGAATACCTCCCCACTGCCGCTCTCCCCTCCCCACCCCCTCCCACTGTGTTGTCTTCATTCTTTCTCGTTCGGCCTCTCCCTTACCCCCTTTCCATGGGCAGGGTGCCACACGGAGAGAGGCACCGGGGGCAGCCGAGGTCACGGAGGTCGGAGGGAAGAGGCAGCGCGCGAACTCCTCGCCAGCGCCACCACTCGTGCCAGATGACTTCACCCCCCACGAGTACACGGAGGCCGATGCTCACATCTTCACAGGTACACAGACACGCGCACATTTCCATCATCATGAGAAAAACACACATCTTCCCAGATACACACACACACACACATCTTCACAGGTACACAGACACGCGCACATTTCCATCATCGTGGGAAAAACACACATCTTCCCAGATACACACACACATCTTCACAGGTACATAGACACGCGCACATTTCCATCATCGTGGGAAAAACACACATCTTCCCAGATACACACACATCTTCACAGGTACACAGACACGCGCACATTTCCATCATCATGGGAAAACACACATCTTCCCAGATACACACACACACATCTTCACAGGTACACAGACACGCACACATTTCCATCATCGTGGGAAAAACACACATCTTCCCAGATACACACACACACACATCTTCACAGGTACACAGACACGTGCACATTTCCATCATCATGGGAAAACACACATCTTCCCAGATACACACACACCAGAGGTCGCAACCGGGTACCCGATACCCGGCTACCCGTACCCGGCCGGGTACGGGTACCCGTTTGCGACCCTGGTGCGGCCGAGTCACTGGTGAGTAACCATTTGTCACTCATTTCGGGTAGGGTACGGGTAGGGAACGGGTACCCGTACCCAGCCGGGTACGGGTATGGGTACCCATTTGCGACCCTGGTGCGGCCGGGTACGGGTAAGGAAACAAAACCCGTTTGCGACCTCTGACACACACACACATCTTCACAGGTAAGGTCAAAGTGTGAGGGTGGGTGTGTGAACGTCCATGTGAGTGAGTTTGAGTGAGCGTGTTGTTCTCTGTTCCAGCCGGGTGCTCTCGAGGAAGAGATAACAACAGACACACGACTCGGCAGAACAAGGTGCGTGCGTATTTAACATCACCGCTATCATCATCGTCACCATCATAACCACCACTACCATTGTCATCACACCACCCCTAATATTCCAGTTTTATTACCATCACCACTACCATCAACACCATCACAGCTATCATTATCACCATCATCACAATCACTGCTACCAACATCACTATCATAACCCCCATATTCATCACCATCATCACCACTATCATTGTCATCACCACCACCATTACCATCAATAACACAACCATCACCCCTACGACTAAAGTTAATACTTTTATATCCACTACTTTTAACACCATCTCCGCTACCATGATCACTGTCAAAACCACCATATCCATCACCGTTACCATCACCATCAACACCATTACCATCATCTCTGTAACCAGTGTTGCCTTCACCAATCACTACCTTTACCGTCATTAACACCACCATTAATGCCCGTCACCACCATCATAAACACATTAATTGGTACCACTAAAAACATAATCTTCATTCCCACGTCGTGTGGTGCATTGCGCAGTGTGTTAAATCTTTATGCTCAGCATGCTTTTTGTGTCGTGTGCGTGGTGTCTGTTGTGCGCATAAACGCGCATTGTGTGGTGTGTGTGTTTGATGTTGAGTACACATTTGAATGTATCCGTTGTGTGTTTGTGCAGCAGAAGTTGCGCGGGCGGGGGCAAGGTGGTCGTACAGTCTTCAGAGGATCGGCACGGGGCGTGACGTACATGCAGGGACACAGCGGCCGGTAGGGGATCCCTCTCCCACCCCTATGTCACCCCGCGTGCCCTCACGCGTCTTTTGTGTCCGCGTCGGACCTTGCATATCTAAATGTTTACCCCACGTGTCCTTGTGTGTCCCTGTGGGTCGCCGCATGTCCAAATGTGTACCCACATGTCTCTGTATGTCCCTCCATCTCTCGGTTAGTTCCCCGCATGTCCCCATGTCCCTCCGTGTCACTACGCATGCTGCGTCTTCCTTTAGATCATAGATCACGGTTCTGTGCATTTTCACGTGTGTTCCTGTGTATATGTATGCCTTTGTGTCTGCACATGCATCTGCGTGCGTTTGTGTGTCTCAGTGTCAACAGTGTTAAGTGTTGCTTTGTGTCAGTGTCCACTTCGTGTCTGCTTGTGTCTTCACGGGTCCCTTTGTAGCATTGTTACCATGCGTGTCAGTGTGTCACCTATGCGTTATAGCACATGTCATCACACAGGGTTCTCCCACTGGCACATCTGGCCCGGGAAGGCTTTTGTAGTGGCCTGTCGAGGTACAAATACAGGTTTCCCTCACTTTATGCGGTAGATACGTTCCAAAAAAAGGGCACACAAAGTGAAACCGCACAAGACAGCGGCCTGCCGAGTATTATATACGTACACATGCAATGTTGTGTCATATCTGACCACAAAGTGGCATATAGAGTGCGTCCAAAAAACAAGTAGCGAATTTTGTGGAGAAATAGTTAAGCCGCATGTACGTGAAATTGCACAAACCAAACCTGAAT
The DNA here is from genome assembly GCF_964198595.1 of Lampetra fluviatilis. Lineage (NCBI taxonomy): Eukaryota > Metazoa > Chordata > Hyperoartia > Petromyzontiformes > Petromyzontidae > Lampetra > Lampetra fluviatilis. The sequence continues at coordinate 13,490,289 of NC_136280.1, forward strand.
AAACTATGGAAATCTGTAGATACAGCTTAGTGAGATGAAAAGTGATATACAAGAGATAGAGATTAGAGAGTTGGAGACAAACTATGGTGATTATCTGTCACATGTACGGACGTTATGACGTCAAGAAGTCATGTGACGTAACATGTACACGTGGCACATGATATTACGCCGCTAACTTTTTTGTAGCCCGCCAGATAATACTTCTGAAGAACCATTCGTTTGCATGTGCCTCTGTGCTAAGCACATGTCTGCATATCTCCATGTGAGTGACTTTGTGTTCCATAATCTCAAAATGCACCTAGCCTGGCACAGGTGCTACGGTCATGTCACTCAGTAGCAAATGGCGGCTGTTGTCTTAATTTATTCACTGGTCACTATGTCCTAAAATCCTGATGCTTGCATTTCCACGTGTGTGTGTGTCCTGTGTGTGCTTCCACATCTTCAAAATAATATTCTGCATGTATTTAGCATCTTGCATGAAAATTCCATCTCTAAACGTGGTAGAATTTGTAACGCATGCAGTTTTCGCATGGAGGAATGATAAGCCACAGACAAGCGGGAAAGGAGCCAGAACCAGTGCCAACAATTGCTCAAGCTCTGGTCCTATATTGAGCGGCCGGCATGTGGGTCAGGAGTGTTCCGCTTTTCATCCCAGTGCGACCCGCGGTCGCTCATTTCTCCGTGATGCAGGGGAGGCTCCCGGCAGGCGTGGCCGAAAAAATGAAGATGTGAAGAGAGGCGGTGAGAGTCCTGGAGGGGAGTGAACTGGCATTGGTGCAGGGAGGACAACAAACGTCTCCCATTGATACGAGGCGACATCAACAACAAACGCAGTTAACAGCAACACCCAGCATCAACTGGCGAATTTTAACAACACACGGTTAACAGCAACACCGAGTCAACCGGAGTATCGAACAATACACGGGAGTTAATAGCAACATCTATTCGGCCAGTAAATTCTAGCAACAGTTCACAGCAACTCCTAAAGTCTACCACAGTACAAATAAGACACACAGTTTGCACCAATTGCTCGAGTCAGACAGGGTCTCCTGTAACTGCGACGTTAACAACACACGGATACAAGTACCCTGTGTGGCCAGTAACACCCAGACTCAACGGCGACACCCAAAACACACCCAGTGTCACCAACATCATCTCAGATTATCATTAACAGCTGATAATATCAGCTACAGCCAGCTACATTGAGCATCACCAGCAAAATGAGTGATAAACCAGCTTTCCATAAAATAACGAGAAACTCATGTCCTGCGCTTGTAAATGATAAGTTTTCACACATGCATGCCCATGCACTCTCACACAATCACATGCACATAGATGTTAACACTCACATGTGCACACACATACGCGCAAGCTTTTTTGATAACCCTGCACCCCTGCATTACCAGTTTACTGACTTGTTCCCACATGGATGCTGTGGTGCTGACAAGTAGACCGCAAAGAAATGATTTCGAAATAAATTTGGTTTCACGTTTTTAAGCCTTCTCTCCTGCAGGAGAGACTTTGTCAAACGTGTCTCTTGTTGCTGTGTGTGTGGGTGTTTAAGGTAGGGAGTGGTAATGTATGTTGAACTTTTTTCTTCATGCTTTTGGAGTCCCTGACTGCTCACAATCATTAAGGACCTTGATGATGGTGGGCAGGCCCGAGTAGAGCTACGTGGCTGGGAGTCGGAGCCATTCCTTGTTCACCTTGGGATGCGACAGGGATGTCCTCTGGCTCCAACATTACTTAATATATTTTTCGACAACGCAGTTCGAGAAGTCTTCCTTGGCTGTACTGGCGGAATCTACATCTGGTACAGATACAGTGGGAGGCTGATCAATGCGGTCGAGGGATAGCTCCCTATTGGTCAACCATGTATATATGCTGATGATCTGGTGATTGCTGCTCACGTAGAAGAAGTTGGAAGGCACTACTGCTAGACCTGGAGCGTGCTCCTAAGAGCCCCACCAAAACTAAGCACCTGGCTGGGTATTTTGTGCCATCAAACACTCCACCCCCTCAACTCCCGATTGGTGATGGGGCAGTTGTAGAGAGAGTGGAGAGTCTTCCATACCTGGCCCGTGTGCTTATGACCAGTTCCGATTTGATAGCAGAAGTCTCACTCCGAATCAGTTGAGTGGCATCTGTTCATCGGCTGCGTAAAGCTGTGTGGAAGCTACCTGGGCTGTTGCTCCGCATGAAGCCTCGGGTATTCACGGCCACCGTCATGCCCTCCTGTATGCTTGCGGAAAGCGGACCCCCCCCCCCCCCTAATGGAATATCTTCGCCAGAAAGAAATATTTAGGCTGGCATGCCTACGATTCATCCTGGGTTTAACCAGGTTGGATTGTGTGAAGACCACAAATCCTTGAAAGAGCTCGACAAAGTCCATCGGTGAGCTCCGGCAGGCAAGTCTGCATTGGCTGGGTTATGGAGCCTGCATGTACAGCCACCGCATGCCTAAATAGCTTTTGTTCAGCCAGATAGAGGGGGCTAAATGGACGTGGCAGGGGCTAGAGAAGAGATGGAATTATGTGGTACAGGAGGATGTAGAGCTAAGTGTACTTACCGATGACTGGTACCAGCGGTGTCAAGATCGGTCTCTGTGCAGGAGGCTTGTGAAGGACGCTACTGGGCAGTTGGAGGCAGTCGCCCTTCAGCATGAACGGAAGGCGGAGGAGCGACGCTCACAAAACCGAGCAAGCGCCAGGCGGCTAAACACAGCAGGTGGGCACAGTTTGGTGCACAGGTGGTGCATCGGCCCGTCTCCTCACTTTAAAGTGCACATCGCCTGGCATAAGCACCGTGGTGATGTCACCGCCACTTAGTGGCGAATGGAGGTTGTTGGACGTCTTTCGCACCGTCTGTATTCAACCGTGCTAATCGGGGATGCGGGGGAAGGACAAACAACACAATTTTTAAAGAAATTAGTTTTTAATCTAGATTTAAAAGTGCATAGCTCCAGTGGTTTCCTAATATCGTAAGAAAAGCATATGAAAGCGCACGATGCAGTTACCGTCTTTTTTTGATGGCTCGCCAAAAGTCACTGAGAGGATGACCAAGATTCGCGTGATGGTTTATGTGCCTTGACGAGATCAGCAAGGTATTGTGGTTAATTTGTGGCAAGCACTTTGTGTATTATTAATGAGTGCGACCTTATCTATTTTCTCGACAACCGGAAGCCAATACAACTCGGCATGCACTGGACGGGTATGGTTGGATTTTGCAGTACCCATCACGATACGTTCAAAATAATCTTATACACCCTGCAGCTTGGTAATGTTTTTGCCAGATGTCCCGTAGAGTATTGAGTTGTATTAATCGAGCCTTGTGGATACTATAGTAAACGCCAAAGTGTTGACTATAATACAGTTTTTTTTGGTTGGATCGCGTGAATATATACATGTGTTGTTAAACCCGCCACCACCCGACAGCCAATTGAATTGGTAAGGTTTGTCACGTCAACAGAATATGCCAATTCGTTACACATTGACATATTTATACGATCTAACCTAACAAAAAAAACCTGTATTATGGATGATGTTGGTCACGAAAGTCTACATGTGAAACTATTGGCTATGTCACGTGGTCGAATGTGTCGCAGTGCCCTGTTAGCGCGCAGCACCCCGAACCAGTCAACCTGAATTCGATGCCCACTTGGGACCGACATCGGTGATGAATATTCTAAACAGTCTTGGGCCTCACCTGGGTCGTCGACTCAGCCTCAAATGTGGATCTGGTGCGGTGTTTAAACATCTGCTTTGGGGAGGCAAAGGTGGTCGGGCGTGGTGCTGAGACCCACCCTGTTGTGTGCCATGTCGGCCTTATTAGTGGCCCGCTAACAGCATTTCCCCCAACAGTCTATTCAGGCTATACTGGGGTGTTTTTCTTCATGAGTCGTTCACCCCAACAGTCTTTTGGCCGACTCTTACTCCACCACACACAATCTGCCGATGAACTAACTGTGGTGGACCAATTTATTCTGCAAGGTGGACAGAGGAGGGGGGATTTCAGACATTTGCCCCATGGTTTCATTTGCCACACCAGGATCTCGAATTGATCTAGTGACCTCTGGGATTGCAGATCCAGTGTGCTACACATATTACACCATGAAATATCCCTTCGTTGATCTAGTTAAAAAGATCAATATATTATTTGTTTATTGCTCGAGGCCTTAATATAAATATTTTTGAGGGGTGGGAGAAAACTGTCCCGATCGAGAGTGAGAGTAGTGGATTTGCTTACAAAGATAGGCCTGTAACTTGCTCACTGGCGGAGCCAGTGGGGGGGGGGGGTGACACGTGCCTCCCCCCCCCCCAATTATCCGATCGAAATCCCCAATTTCGATAGGATCATTGGGGTTTATTAGTAATAAATCGGCATTTTGCGACCGCCACTGCCACTGTGGAGCATATTATTACGTGCCAGGGACTATGAGATGATAGGACAATTGTCTGAATCCATAATTGGCAATAAGTAACGGCAAAGCAGTTATAATTGACTCACATAATTGTGCGCAGTTGCGTATACAGGACACGACTTCCCTGAAGGCATTCACCTTCAGCGAGCGCGATGCCGATCACACAACGCTGTTCGAATTCGGCCCTCGGTCGATGGCTGCGCCATCGCCGCACACGCGTCGTTTTAACGACACATTTATATATTTACACGATCTAACCCAAAAAAAACCTATATTTTGGACCTCATCAACAGGGGGTTCAGTCTGCATATGGGTGGCCAATTTCCGGTACAAAGTGGAAGAGATTAGCACGCCGAGTAATAGCAGTTGCGGCAGGTTCGTCGTCATTAGCTGGTTCCATCCAGGAGGTTGAGGTACGGGTCTTGGTTGACACGGTGCCTCGGCTACTATTATCTCGGACGTGATTTACAATTTGTTACCATTAACGAACCGTTGTGTCAGGCTGGTTGTGATTGCGTGTGTTGCAGCTAACGAGAGGAGCATGGCAATTGCGGGGTAAATAGAGGCATGTATCAGAATCTGTGAGATCGAAATGTCGGGTCCTGTTATGATTTCGAAAATACTGGCGGTGCCTTGCCTCTTGGATACGGATTTCTTGAGCATGATGTCCCTAACATTTTTAACCTACCAAGAATGTGTCGAGATGCCATCAGGACAGCGCTTATTCTTTTTGGATTCTCTGCGCAGGAAGACATTCGCGAACGTTACTGTTCAGGCCTTGGTGAAATAATCTTTAGAGATTCCGCCTGGTACGCAAATTCTGGTCCCGTTGTGATACCGCAAACGGCTGCAGTTAGCTGATCTCCAGGCGGGAGTCCTCTTAACACTATCCAACATGGCGATCCGTGGGCTTACGCTGGTGGGTGCTCAAACAACCCTCCGAATGGATCAAGAGCCATTTTTACAGGTCTTAAACATAGGAGTGGACCAGCTGTTGTTCAGGCAGGTACGGTTATGGCTCACGCGATGGCTGCGTATTGTGAGGCTGTCAACTTCACTGAAGGGGAGGTCGTAGGTGCGGTGGATCAAGGAGGTCAGTTTGATGGGACATAGTTGGAAAAATTGTTCGCAGAAAATTTAAATTTGTCCCGAGAGCAACAGATCGAGTTGGGGGCGTTGCTGCGGGAATTTGCTGATATCTTCAGCCAAAGTAAATTTTATATTGGCCATACCTCATTGCTACAACACTGCATATTAGGCAGAACTGATATCGCATGAGTCCAAGGGAAAAATAACATGTACAGCAGGCGGTGGAGGAGATGTTGGCTGCTTACATTATTTCTCCCTCAATCTGCCCCTGGGGTGCCCCCTAGTGTTAGTTCAAAAAACAGAATGGAAGCCTGTGGTTTTGCATCGATTTTTGGAAGTTGAATAAGGTTTCAGTGGCAGATGCAAATTCGCTTCCATGAATGGACGATTCGCTGGACGCGTTATCGGGTGCACGTTTTTTTTCAACACTTGATTTGTTATCAGGGTTTTGGCAGCTACCCCTGGACGAGGCTTCCAAACCAATGACTGCATTTCGAACACCCCAGGGACTATACCAAGTTTAACTGTCTCCCCATGGGATTGCACTCGGCGCCAGCCACATTCCAGAGACTTATGGAATTGGTCCTGGCGGGCCTGTAATGGGACTCGCGCCTCATTTACCTCGACGACATAATTGTGTTTGGATGCACTTTTGAGGAGCATTTACAGCAGTTGCGTTCGGTGTTCTCCAGGGTGCGGTCAGCTAATCTCAAATTGAAACCTGCGAAGTGCCATTTGCTACAAATCTCGGTACGATATTTGGGTCACATCGTGAGCACTACCGGAATAGCCATGGTCCCGGACAAAACGCCGTGTGTACGCGATTGGCCAACCCCTCAAATCGGTGGATGAATTGCGCAGTTTTGTCGAGTTTGTATCCTATTACCGACGGTTCATTCCACAGTTTGTGACAATTGTAAAACCTCTCTGTGCTTTGACCGCTAAGAACCAAAAGTTTAGATGGGGGGAGGAGGAAGAGGCTGTGTTCGTTGCGTTGCATGATCTCCTTTCCAACGCGCCTCCCCTTGACTATACAGATTTCTCCCTGCTATTCATATTGGACACAGATGCTAGTGACACAGGCATAGGGACTGTCCTATCGCAGCTAAAGAACGGGGTGGAAAGAGTGGTTGTGTATGGCAGCCACGTCCTGTCCACTGCATAGGGAACTTTTGGCCATGGTGTACTTTATACAGCAATTTAGGCTTTATCTTTATGGCAAGGACTTTGTAGTCCGCACGGACCATGCAGCATTCCAGTTCTTTCTAAAAGTTGACCAGCCTTCCGGCTAGCTTTCATGCTGGCTGGAAAAGCTCCAAAAGTACTCATTCCGGGTAATTTACGGAAAGGTCTGCGGCACTCTAATGTGGACGCATTGTCCCGCTTGCCGCTGAGTGAACGTTGTGCATGTTCATCGGGCGCGGGCCACCAAAGCTTGGGGCAATGTTGAGTGATGCAGAACCGCCCAAGATGGTCACACCTGGGGACAACATGTTGGGTCTCACGCAGGCCAAGTGGGGGCGGCTGCAGGTAGGGGATGTGCCATTGTCGAGCTTGCGGCACCGCGCTGAGTTGTGTGTGGGTGATATGTGCACCGAGCTATGCCTTCGGCAATGTATTGATAATTGTCGTTATCCATCGGGTTGGTTTGGATCACTTGCAGTGCGTTGTTATGCTAAGCACATCGGGATCATAATCTCCTCTCATTGCGGATTGTTCTGCGCTAATCACATAGTTGATTTAAAAAAAGTATTAGCCAGGACGACTATCTTTTTTATAAGGGGGGAGGCGGGGGGTGTGATGTAGAGCGCGACCACAAGGGGGAATATCTGGGCCAAGGGTCAGAGAGGGGATCCATCTGGGAGTTCCCAAAACCAGCTGGAGAGTTCGAGAAAGGGGGCGTGGCCAGAGCGGAGCCACGGCCACGCTGGGAGGATATAAAGGAGCGAGGAACGGGGTTCTGGGCTGTCGTGGGGGGTCGGAGTCCTGGTCGTCGTCGCTGTTATCTTCGTCATCGCTGTCATCGCTTCGTCGTCATCGTCGCTAGATAGTCAGCCAGCTATCTAGTCAAGTCGGCGCCATCAAGCTAGACTGTCAGCGTTTTATTTCGTACTACCGAGTCGTAGTCGTGTGAGGAAATAAAGGAGAAGCCTCTACAGTTTATGTCTCCAGAGTCGTTCAACTACATACTTAACAATATTAAAACATTTAATTCCCACTCACAACCAACATCAGTGACGATAATCTGAATGGGTCCTGGGCCTCCCTTAGGTCAACTCGGCCTCAAATGAGTACCTGGTGCGGTGTGTGTAATCATCGCTACTGGTGAGTCAAAGGCGGCCTTCATAAGCGCTGTGAAGGCAGGCTATACGGGAGATCGTTGTCGTGTGTGTCTTTGTGTGTGTGTGCTTGCGTGCCCCCTCGTGTGTGTGCAATTGTTGGGATTCATTATGCGACTTCCGACAAGCAAGCCAGCGTCACCGGGAATCAAGGCAATTGAAGTTAAAACTGATTTTTCTTTCTATTTACCAACATTTATTTGGTATGTTATGTACAATATAGTATTTAATACAATATAACATGCAAATGTACAATGTACTATGAGATTAACAATATTTTCCTTTTTAAAACAGTAATTTTTTTTACAGCAATGAGTTATGTCCATTTAAATATAATACATTTTTGACGACCAACTTATAAACCGTTCTACTTATGAACAGGTCCCAGGAATGAAACCTGTTTATAAGTTGAGGGCTGCCCATATATTTTACAATATTAAAACATTTACTCCACCTGTCCACTTCTCCCACAACCACAGACCAACTCAATAAGAGCACGTCCGAACCGACGCAATCTCTTGCGGATGGTTAGTGATTTGAATTTGGGGATCTGCATTTTTTCTGCACTGTTCATGTCACTCTGCACCATGGCTTGCTTTTGTTCAGCATCGTGAGGCTTAGAGTCTGCCTTAACCGTGCTCTCGGACTCCAGGATAGGGTTAACAGTGTCGTCTGCGTTTATAGGCAGAGACAATATGGAGCCAATGCTCGTCTCGGCTCCATTTTGGGTCGTCTCATCGATTGCCTCAATTGAAATAAGAATTTCCTCAAAATCCTGAGGCTTGATGTCCACATCAATTCTGGTCTCCGACTCTGTAAGGGGGTCAGCAATTGATGCTGTATGAGACACAGCAGTGTTCAAATCTTCCACCTGAATGCTGCATTTTGTGGTGGATATTGAGCTAGTGGCTGTAGGCATCTCCACATCCAAATTGGTTCCGATGCTTAATGCAACAGAAGCAGAAGCCAGGAAGGTGTCAGTCCTTGGTTGAATGAAGGGGACTGGAATGGCAGCTGGAGATGGAAGGAAAATGGCAGTGGACACCTCAGTGGCCAAAATGGATATTTCCACTCCGGAAGAGCTGCTGCAAAATGATGCGACTGGAATTTGGCCAGGAGAAGGAAGTCGTGAAATTGAGGGAAGGTGGCAAGGTGCTGGAGCCGGGATGGAGAAGTTGTTGGGGTCCGAATCCAGCCAGCATAATTTGTAGGGGTCCATTGTCTTGAAAGGGATGTTGTTGGGGTCCAGAGTTGGGAAGTGGAAGTTGCAGAGGTCCAGAATCGGAAAGGCCATCGTTGACGGAGCCAGGTGGGAGTTGATCTTGCATGCTGGTGCCTGGTGAAATCCAGGTGGTAGAGCTGGGGCTGCACTCATCCATGGTTGCTTGAGAGCACTTTCCGGAGTCAGGCGGTCATCTGGGTTCCAGCTGAAAACAAAGAGACAAGTACCGATGAGAAGATCAGCAAAATATACATACCCATATTACACATTATAGTGATACAATAAACGTACATCCACTTGATAAAGCATCTAAGGGTTTGCAGGTGAGTGAAGTTAGGAATGGTAAGTCCACGCTCAAAGTGTGCTTACACAACGTGTTATCGCTAAAATACAGTTCCTCCATTCGGGAACGGGCTTTCTGAGCGGTTCATGACAAACAACTTTATTCAGCTGCGTGGCTGAGCATTATGGGAATTCTAGATATATGCGCGGAATAATATAATGATATATAGTAGGCGGTGGCATTCCCTCATCACAGTTTTTTTTTCTTGCCATGGGATGACTGCAGGCTAATTTTATAGTGAAAATGTGCAAATATGCATGATTTTTATTTGTTTATCTCTGTAATGTGTAAACGGTAATTCATCGATAAATGCATTTTTTTATTAATGCAGAACTTTTCATAAAAGCATCAACTAGCGCATTAAATGAGGATACAGTACTGCATTTGCCCTTTCATTCTTGACCTAGTTTCTTCTGCAGAGAGATGCAAGATAGCTATACTTTGCAAAGGGGATGCATATTCCCTTATGATCTAGAAATTGACTGGAGTTTGTTACAGTTGAGAGAAACTCAAAGAGTGGGATACTCACCATAGGATGGAGCTGATGAAGTCCAGGAACAATGGGTCTCTCGTTTTCAGAAACTCCTTGAGCGGGCAACACTGAGGGGTCTCCTGCAGACATTCCTCGGTGAGTTGCCCAAAGAAGTCTGCAGTGGGTACAATCGCAAACGATGTCATGCATTAGAATATTATTCATGTGTACAAGGCTGTGATGTACAATTAAGTATGTGAAGGACGTGGGGAAACAACTCAACTTTCACGTCATTGTGCAGCCAGATGAGTGATGTTATAACACCTAATCGCATATTGAATATACAATTTGCAGTACTCACTGAAATACCGATGACCATGTGGTGCAGCGTGCAGCATCTCTAAGGGTGGTGTTCCCACAATCTGAAAATAAACGATACATTTGCTCTTATGTCACTGGATAGTTGGGAGGCGTTTTCTGTACGGACTTACATACATGGTTCATATCCCATTGATTTAATTATTCATTATTGAGTAATCACTTGAATTCACGTAAAATGAAGCTGTTTAAAATTGTATGTGTACTCAAAGTCAAATGAGCATCGAGGCTGCAGCCCTGAGTCAGTGGTAAAACTCCATTCATGTCACCGGTGAATCTATCTCTATGACGACCAATGTCGACTTCACAAAAAAATAGTACTCATTTGATCGACACTGTAGGGCTGAATAAACCCCTACCAGATTTGAACTCATAATCTTTTGCCGAACCAACATACAACAGCAACAGCCAGTCAAACACGGAACACTGATATCCGTACTTACATCGCAGTTAAATAAAAAAAAAGAAAATTAATGTTACCTTTGTGATGCCAGGGATCTCCTGAATCTTGCTGCGTATTGACAGCAGTCGTTTTCCGACAGATATCTCAGCTAGTATGCAACCGACAGCCCACATGTCAATTGATGTTCCAAACGGCTGGCCCAGCAAGACTTCGGGAGCCTTGTATCCGGGCGTACCAAAGCAATGATCGGCTGGAGAAAAATAAAAATACAATATTGCTTAGGTGGCCTGTAGGAGTCACAGTTTTACTAAAATAATCTCCAATGTGTTCGCACCCTGTCCTGCATGATATGTGACAGGACGTTATTTTACACGGAAGTGAACATTCCCAATGCACGGTTGTTAAATGGAGGTCGTAAGGAGTTGTGAGCATTCCCTTCATACCTCGTGTGGAGCTACCATGCACAGGCATCACTGCGTGAACTCTTGTAATATCTCCTATATTAACTTCATGTCAGCATCGTTCACGCAATTTGCATGAACGACGCGATATAAAATACAAAATTATTCCAGATAACAGGATCTGTAGAAAGATTTAGAAATGCGATGATGTGTATAAATGTATATAAAGTGTAACTTACGAAGTTCATATTCAAAAAAACTTCCTCCGAAGTCGGCCAATCGGATGGCTGCCGTGTGGTGATCTTTCACCAAGATGTTTTCCTGAGAGAATTAAGAAAACGGATGCATTTACATGTTTTGTATTTAACCAAATGAGAGTCTATTAAGGTGATCACTGTCTGCATGGAAGAATGGCGTCTATTTTGTGCACTGTCCATCTAACGTTATACGTGTAAATGCATTGTTTCTCGAGTCGGAAGCAGGGGGATCAATAACTCTCGTAAAGATGATCCAATACAAAATCTTGCATTGAAGTTGTTCATGAAAACAAAACACTTATTATGAGAAGAATTGACATGGTGACTTCTCATTGGCGCGAACGGAGTTGTTCCGCAATGCAGGATGGTAAAAAAAAACTGAATAATTACGTACAGAAAGGAAAATAGGGTCACGGATAATTGGTGTTCCTGTGGACTCTACAGTTGCCATGGATAATGGGAGTCATAGGTAATATGATCACGAATAAGAGCTCTTCTGTATGAGGCAGCTGTGATGGGAATTAAAATGGCCACCACGTGGCAAAGAGCTACAGGTGCATGAGGCGCATACACTGCGAGATCTGTTTAAAAGATAACTGTAGAGGTACAGCCCTGCAATTATTTGCTCACTTAATTGGTCTTATACACAGCCAAATGTTTCAGAAGTTGTGGGAGTACCCACACTTTACCCCACCACTCGTGACGTTGTGATGAACTGTGGCGTACCTATTTATGCTTCTGGGTGTATATAGGTGGTGGGTGGGTGGTTGGAGAGTTGGGATTTCAGAACCTGTCCACTGTTGTAATTGCCATGCCGGGAGATCAAATTGAATCGATTCCCTCTGGATTTAACGTCTAGTGTGCTATCCATTAGACCGTGGCAGCGTCCCTTAGACCTGCTTAATTCCTCTAAAATAAATGTTATGATAAACCCTTACCAGTTTGAGGTCCCCATGGACTACGCCGTTCTTCTTCAGGAAGGCCAGCGCTTCCATCAGGGACCGGGCATATCTCTTGACGGAGGACAGAGTAAACGCTCCGTTCGCGTTCGCCACGTCAAAGAGGCTGCCCGCGCTGACAAGGGAAAACGTACAACACACACAGTGCAACATGGTTAAACACAGCATCAAGCACAAAGGCACCAGCACATCCACACATGCACGGCAAGTCCTAGAACACTAAAGGTGAGGTAAGACATTCGAGGTGTAACAATGCATGGAATACGTGCTGACTGCAGATAGCTTTTTTTTTAACAAACTGGTTATGAAATGGTTAATGCAGCTGCTTCTTAACAATGCAGTATAGCATAGCTTATTTATTGAGCACTGATCTAGATTAAGCAGCTGCCAAGCTTGTAGTTGTGCACATCCTGTATATGCCACGGTTGTAATGGACTTGGTGTTCTTACCTGATGTAGTCCAACACGAGATAATGGTAATCTCCCACGACAAAGTCTTCCTCAAGCCGGAGGATGCTATTGTGTCTCAACATCTTGAGGAAGCCAGCCTCGTTATATGCTTCCGCGTCCGTGATGCTGCGTGAAGAAATACAAACACTTCTGAGAATTTCGATTTAAAGGTTTCGTGACTGCAGGGATTCATATTCTTGGTTCTTTCGGTAAAGTCACGTAGAAGGGAAATAATAAAATAAAATAAAAATCTCTCACGACGTTTCGATTGCAACACAAGCAATCATCATCAGGTGTGGAAACCACGGCAAGGACATTTCTTGCTGTGGTTTCTTGCTGTGGTGAGAATTTATATATTTTTTATTTTATTATTTCCCTTCTACGTGACTTTACCGAAAGAACCAAGAATATACTTCCGAGAATGTCGGAAATAGGATCATTATTATTCTTGCCTCTTGTCTCGGTAGGCACACGTGAGTTTGTGTTGCAGGAAAACTTTCCAGTGAAGATTGTGAAGCACATCATGACTTGGTCTCTCTCTCTCACCTTAATGTGACGTCAATCTTCTTGAGGGCCATCTCCTTGCGGTTCCTGTGGTCCCAGCATCTGAACACCTCGCCAAATGTTCCTTCACCCAGTTTTTCCAAAACCGCATAGCGATTGCTGAGGAGATTTGTCGCCATCTGGTCAAGAGGGAATGGTGAAGAAGAGTGCGAGCAATCAGTACAGGTGGCCGTTTCGACAGTAGCTTCCTAACCCCTCATTACTCTTTAAATTGAAATCAGTTTCAATTAAAAATCCACATGGGGTTAACTCAAACCGGCATGCCCCCTGGGTTCATACACACGTGATAAAGCTAAAGCACAGGCATAGGTATGCAGTACAGACAGGACATGAATACGTCTGTCCACCATCTCCACTCTTCAGTTTTCTCTTTCCCTCTTCGCCATCCCAGTTATTTCACCCAGAAAGCATCACTGACTTTTTCTCAGGATTGTGCTGCTGCATTGGGATGTTTGAGCAAATTCCATGAATGAGAGTTTTGCTTCGTATTGGAATGAAACCAGAGAATCGAGAGAAAAAACACATCGTGGAGATAACATTTACAAGCTCCACACTGATGGGTTAATTCCCCGAGTCTCTGAACCAAACTCTGTCCGGCGTTCCTATCCACTGGCAAAGCGCAGACCTCCCGTGCATATATGTGCCCGTGCATATTTCAAACTGCGGTCTATATCATTTGCCATGTTTTCATAAACAAAAACTTTCGTTTAGTGAGAAAAATATGCTGCTATTGTGGTTTTATATAGGCACGGGAGGGGGAGGGATGGAGTGTGGCTGGAGGAGTTAGACACGGGAGGTGGGGGGGGAAGGAGTTTGGCTGTAGGAGTTAGGCACGGGAGGGGGGTAGAGGAGGAGTGTGGCTCCCCCCGCCCCGTGCCTAACCCCTACAGCCAAACTCCTCCCCCCCCCCCCGTGCCTAACCCCTACAGCCAAACTCCCCCCCCCCCCCCGTGCCTAAACCCTACAGCCAAACTCCCCCCCCCCCCGTGCCTAACCCCTACAGCCTAACTCCACCTCCCCCCCCCCTCGTGTCTAACCCCTACAGCCAAACTCCACCTCCCCCCCCCCCCGTGCCTAACCCCTACAACCAAACTCCTCCCACCCTCCCCCCCGTGCCTAACTCCTACAGCCAAACTCCTCCTCCCCCCCCCCGTGCCTAACCCCTACAGCCAAACTCCTCCCCCCCCCGTGCCTAACCCCTACAGCCAAACTCCTCCCCCCCCCCGTGCCTAACCCCTACAGCCAAACTCCTCCCCCCCCCCGTGCCTAACCCCTACAGCCAGACTCCTCCCCCCCTTCCCGTGCCTAACCCCTACAGCCAAACTCCCCCCCCCCCCCCGTGCCTAACCCCTACAGCCAAACTCCTCCCCCCCCCCCACCCGTGCCTAACCCCTACAGCCAAACTCCTCCCCCCCCCCCCGTGCCTAACCCCTACAGCCAAACTCCACCTCCCCCCCCCCCCGTGCCTAACCCCTACAGCCAAACTCCCACCCCCCCCCCCCCGTGCCTAACTCCTACAGCCAAACTTCTCCCCCCCCCCCCCCCGTGCCTAACCCCTACAGCCAAATTCCCCCCCCCCGTGCCTAACCCCTACAGCCAAACTCCTCCCCCCCCCCCGTGCCTAACTCCTACAGCCAAACTCCCCCCCCCCCGTGCCTAACCCCTACAGCCAAACTCCTCTGTCACCCCCCTCCAGTGCCTATATAAAGCCACAACAGCAGATACTTTTTCTCACCTGAAGACGGCCGCCTGTGTTGCGACCGAAACGTCCGATACTTGTAATTTTGGTATATATCATAGCTTTATGTTTTCCTTAATAAATACATAGGTTATTATTACCTTGCGTTGAGAAGAAACAATCTCTTGAAGTTTGGGAGACTCGATTTTGCTGCTCGCAGCCGTCGTGGTGGCCCAAACCCGCTCCAGGTTGTCGTCACCAATTTAGGTTTGTGACGTCACAGAAAAATCGCCCTGCCCACGTGACGACGCTCAGCTGCACAGCCCCTCCCCCTTCAGGCGTAGCCACGCCCCTCCAGCTGTAGCCCCGCCCCCTCTCACGCCACTCCCCCAACACGGGCCCCGCCTCTATGGGCACGGCTGTTGTACATTGACGCCCGCGTTCTCTATCCATGTTCCCCAACTCTGTACATTTGTAAATATATACATTGCGAAACATTTCTGAACATAGATATTAATCTATATAATTCAGTGAATGCATTGTGAACGGAAATATAGCTATTAATATGTATATCCCTGCTAACAGCGTCAGTTATATTTTAAAAATATATAATGATACAACTTTTTTGCGAAAATTTAAATTATTGTGTTAGAGTTCTACCAGTGATAATTTATCTAAATTATATGCGCTATGAAGAAGGGCCATTTCGCAGACTGTCCGTTTTCAGCGGTGTTAATGACGAGTGTGTAGAGTTTTGTTTCGTGTTCATTTTTGTTTGGTTGTTTTGGCTCTAATTTCTATTTTCTGCACCGTTGTACATGTACATGTTTTCACTTTATCGCTTTTGTCATGTTGGTGACCCAGGTCTTGCGCTCTTCTCACCTGGTGAACCTAAACTTCAAACCGAATCAACGAATCGTTATTTCTTTACACATCGATAGTCACCCCTATATCTTGTTCAACTTTTTTATACCTTAATTGTGTAACTTAATTATGATCCAAACTTGATTTGAAGCTTTCGTGACTGGATGAATTACTCTTTGGTTCTTTCGGTAAAGTCGTGTAGAAAGAAAAGAAAATAAACAATAGAATATGACATTCCGATTGCACTACAAGCAACCGTCATCAGGCGTGAATGAATGCAAGCTCGGAGAGAGACACACATACAGAGAGAGAGACAAACACAGAGAGAGAGGCACATGGGGGAGAAAGACATAGAGAAACACATGGGGGAGAGACACGCAGAGAGACACACACAGAGACACAGAGAAAAGTAAATTGTGATCCGTCTGAAAAAAATCCACCCAAGCTGACTTCTGCTGCGAGGAATATTATTGTTAAACAAGTTTACGCTTTGTGCACGATTTTTCATGCAAAGCAGTTGTTTTTGCACTCAAAGTGTCTGCTTTAGTTTTATTTTACGACACTTCGTTTTTCTTGGTTCTTTCGGTAAAGTCACGTAGAAGGGAAATAATAAAAATATAAAACAAAAATTGTCACGACGTTTCGACTGCAACACAAGCAATCATCAGGTGTGAAATCTACAGCAAGAAAATTTGAAATAAAAAAAAACAAGATTTATTCCTGTGGATTTCACACCTGATGACGATTGCTTGTGTTGCAGTCGAAACGTCGTGATACATTTTTTTATTGTTTTATAGTTTTTATTGTATTATTTCCCTTCTACGTGACTTTACCGAAAAAAAACAAGAATATGAATCCCTGCAGTCACGAAATCTTTACATCAAAAGATACTTCATTTGTTTTGCTTTTGGATGACCTCCTGGTCACTCTTGCAAACGAGACTCAACTTGGCCTCTTGATCGTTCTCCTCTCTCGGTTGCAAGAAAGCAACAGCAATATATTGTTATTTATAGTAACTCACTTACCTCTTTTGTATTTTACACTCCTATCGGTCTTTGTAATCTATATTTGAAGTTTCCGTGACTGCAGGGATCCATACTCTTTGGTTCTTTCGGTAAAGTCACGTAGGTATAAAATAAAATAAATCACGACGTTTCGATTGCAAACACAAGCAATCATCATCAGGTGGGAAAACCACAGCAATATTTTTTTGCTGAAGTGGGAGAGAGAGTTTCCGTGGTAAGAGGTTGACCCTGTCCCTACTTACAATCTGTTTAAAAAGAGCTTCATAGCTCATCGGATTTAGTTTGTCATTCCCCACACACCTCCAATTAGCACGATTGGCTACGAACGGTGCGAAATAAGTCCAACATTTCCACATCATACCTGTTAACCTCTCATCAGTACCTACCTTATTACTGACCAATTCAGACCTTATTGGTCACCCTGTGCCCTTATACATCTCAATGTTCATCCTACAAAGTCCAATCACAAGGTAGAAACACAAACATACCGACATTGCTTTTGCCCGTATTGAAACGGCTGTACGCCGTATGGACCTAAACACTCAATTTGCCTGTACTGTACAAGAATACGGGGTAAGCCATATGGGGTTGACAGTCTCAACATAGTTAAATATCAGAAGCGTCCGTCACCAGTGGGCAAGTGCCCACTTCAGCAATTGTTTCTTGCTGTGGTTGCCCC
This sequence comes from Lampetra fluviatilis, assembly GCF_964198595.1. Taxonomy (NCBI): domain Eukaryota; kingdom Metazoa; phylum Chordata; class Hyperoartia; order Petromyzontiformes; family Petromyzontidae; genus Lampetra; species Lampetra fluviatilis. Next base: position 13,507,831 of record NC_136280.1, read on the forward strand.
ACCTGGTGACGGGCGCTTGTGTTGCGCCCGAAACGTCGTCATTTAATTTATTTTATTTTATACCTACGTGACTTTACCGAAAGAACCACGAAAACTTCAAATCAAGATTTAATAACGGACTCTGAACTGAAAACTGCCAAATCGAATCGATTCCCTAACCGAAACTGACCACCGTCGATTCCCAAAGTAGGAATCGATCCACGTTCTGTTCCTTAGGTTCAGCGGAGCAGTCCTCACCCACTGCCCGGGCTCCCTGCAAGCATGGATCTGCTCGGCTCTATTCTGAGCTCCATGGAGAAGCCGCCCAGTGTGGGCGACAAGGAGTCGCGCAAGAAAGCCCGAGGTATCTCCCCGTGGCGGACTCCACCTCTCACACCCAACTCCTGCGCTCCTCAGCGCCGGCGTTCGCGGGGTCGCTGTGCGTGCGGCCTAGCTTTCCGCGGTGCCTACGCTCTTGCCTGGACGCTGCGGCCGGGCGAGGCGCACGACCTGGCAGGGAAAACATTGTAGCGATGGGGGTGGGGGGAGTGTTGGAACGGGTTTCGCTTCTCTCACATTCGTCTCTGTGTCGAGAGTTCTGTAACTTGTTGCTACGGGTGGTCAGGCACTGGGGGCTAGGGTGTTTTGGTTACTCCAAATCAATTACCTCATCTCGTGCGCAACATGCCTTAAACGGATCATCCGTGTAACAAATCAAATAATTTCAAATTCAAATGTGTTTTTCAGAGTTACACTTTTCCACACTCTGATTTGTTATGTTAGTCCTGAGTCTTGCACGTTTAATCCCACGTGTCTCTGTGTTTCTGGTGCTTTTGTTGTGTTAGGGGCATTGGAGGTTTGGTTGTGTTGGTATTGTTGTATGTGGTGTAATTGTGGGTTCGTGTCGTGGTGATTGTTGTGCCGGTGGTGGTGATCCGTTTGTTGGGTTCGCAGAACAGGCAGCCCGTCTACAGACCCTTCAAGATCAGGAGAGGAAACACAAGGCAGAGTTCAGGAAACAGGTGTGTGTACTAGTTCACTTGCGCACCAGATAGTGGCATAGAACAGTGCGAAGGGGTTGCTATTGCACTGGGGCCCATGGGCTGGAAGGGCCCATGCACCAGGATACGAAGAGGGAAGACAGACAGGGGCTTGTGCAGGCATCTTTAAGACAAACACATTTACATCCCTTTGACAGTCAACTGCTCGAGTAAGATCTCCCCTGCTATGCTCGACCTTGACCACCATATTTTCTGTCGCTGGTCAATGCAGATTGGGGAAGGAATTGCCCAAGACCAGTTCAACTAATTATCACTTGCCTCTTATGTCAGCCGGAAATCTAACCGAGGTCACCAGATTAATTGCGTAGTGAACTAACCACTGTGGTACTGCCCCACTCATATTCCATCAATATTTTTCCATGTGTGAGATGAAAGTGCGCAAAGAAGCATGGGGATGTGGATGCTTGGAATTGCACTGAGAGACAGGAAGAGGAACACATGGATCAGAGAACAAAGGAGAATAAGAGTCCATGGACTCTCAAGAATATAGTATTTGGAAAGCTCACACTGAAGGGATGCTGGCCGATGGTGGAGGTTGGTGATCGAATGGCAACCAGAGGAGTTGGAGAAATGAGATTAGCTCATGTGCAGGAGCGAATTGGATTGTAGCATTGCAGACAATGAAGGAATGTGGGAAGGCCTTCATCTTGCAGCGAATAGATAAGAGCTCATTAGGTTATTTACATTTAATGTTTTATTTTTTAAGTTGCTTTTCATGCCAGTAAAACTCCAATTTCTCTATAACATGTCCTGAGATGAAGGTATTCTCACAGTGTTACTATGTTGTGTCAGAGATTAGCTCTGGAAGATTACCCCGAATTCCTTCTGAATCACCTCCTAAGTTTAAAGTTTATTGTAATGTGTTACACAGGTAATCCCATTTAACCAGTTTCCTGGCTATTTTACAAGGGAGATCCATCGTGCAATGTGTGAGCACAGCAACAACAAAAACAAAACCTCAATATTACAGAGAATAAATACAGGATCATTAAGGAATATTGCACAACTAACGATCAAAGTATTTGACTTTCGTTAACAAAATACACACAAGTTAAAACAGTGCAATTGTAATATTAAAATGCTATTTAGAAGTACACATAGGCTCTATATTTTCATCTAATAGTGACAACACACATACATCGAAAAAGGTTTATCCATACTTGGGACTCCATTTTATGCCCCACAAATAGTATTAGTTGCATATCAAATAAACCAACATTTGGTTTATTTTCCGAGTTTAAATAACATGGACTAAGTTCAACTTTAATTTAATATGGTGGGTTTTTTGTGCAGTCATTGGTGACCAGGATGATAACATGAATGTACTAGACTTGAGGATCTGATTGAATAATCGTTTAAACTTGTAACATGCTCACTCTCGAAAAGAGAGAACGACTCTTGAGGTGTGAGGAACCATAGACAACCAGTAAATTCAGCCAGTGACAAATTCCCCCCCCCCCAAACTTCTGTAGTCCCCTGTATATTAAGGTGTTATCGGCCAATGATTTAGTCGTAACGTGTGGGAGGAGCCAGCCTGGTGTATCTTACACAACATCCTGTTAATTAGATTACCGTACTATTGTATACTCGTATCTCTCTCTGTCCTTCCCTTTCTCTTTGCCTCTCTCTCACTTTCTTCCTGTTTCTTTCTCCTTATCTCAATTTTTTTCCCTGTGCCTTTTTCTCACTGTTGGTCCCTCCCTCTGTGACCCACCTGTGCTTTCCCCCTATCCAATTATTTTTCCTTTTCTCTCGCCATCCTTTATTGATGTGTCTACTCTTCTCTCATGTTGTGCCCCTTTGTGTTATGTGTCTCACCCTCTCTGTCTGTGCCTCTCTGTGTGTCTCTTCCTTCCATTATCATGCCTTTCTCTGTTTCTTTTTGTCTGTGTGTTTACCTTTTTATTTCTTTGTCTCTGTCTGGGTTAGATGGAGGCACGAGTGACCGCCTTCATAAAGGACAGCTCTGAGAAGAAGAAACGCTTTGAGCCAATGGGAAAGCTGGAGCGCAGCATACTGTACGCATTGCACCGTACACAAAACATATCCTTGTCCGTCTCCTGATATCAATGAGTATCCCTGTGCATTTTCCTGCATCTCCGTGCATACATATGTATGCCGGTGGCCCTCTATATCCTTGTGTGTCCCTGTGTATTGTTGTGTTCCTTCACATCCTGTGCATTCCTGTTTGCCCCTATCTATCCCCTGTGAATTCCCGTGCATCCCCACTTTGTGCCTGTGTGTCCCGTTGTGTCTCCATATGACCCTCCACACGTGATCACATGTCCCCTTTGGCTCCGTGCATTTCTGATTGTCACCGAGTGTGACCGTGTGTCCCATTTGTACGCAGTGGTGTTTCACGTGTACCTACTTTTCTTTACGTGCGCTATATTTGATACTTTCCCACCTGTTCCCATGTGTTCCTCATGCATTCCAAAGTGTCCCCATGTCTTTCATGTTTTCCTCCACGTCTTCATACATCCCCACGTGTCATCAAATATCTTGTCGTCTCCCTGCACATGCAGGCACGATGTGGCGGAGGTTGCGGGGCTGGCTTCGTTCTCGTTTGGCGATGACGAGGAAAGCCGACACGTCATGGTCTTCAAGAAGGTGTGGCGCGAGTGTGGCGACATCCATAGCAGTGGCCAGTGGCATAGCTGTGTTGAACTTCTTTGCACCATACGTAGCCAACCGTGCTAATCGAAGGTGTGCAGGCGGTGCAATTGCACTGGGTCCCATGGACCAGAGGGGCCCAGGTGTCAGCCTACGAAGAGGGGAAAATTGAACGAAAGGCCTCATTTAATGCCTTGCACAAGGGCCCATGCCAACCAGGCTACTCCCACTGATGGTGGTAATGCTGCTGATGATGGTGGCAGTGTTGGTGATGTTGACTTCACTTGTGATTGTGGTGGTGATTATGATTATAGTGGTTACATGTCCCAGCGGTAGCACGTTTGCCACTTTTGGCAGAGGTTCATGATTCAAATCCAGTGGCCGCCCTGTTTATTACTCCACGTGTATCAACTGTAAGAATAGTAAACGCCGTCTGCTTCACAATGCACGTTAAAGATCATGTGACGTCATTTGCAAGAGTAGGCCATTGTGTGCTGATCTTATGGTCCATATTGAGTGTAAAGAAGAGTAAGTGAGCTTGTCTTCTTGGTTCTTTCGGTAAAGTCACATATGTAAATTCCTTTGTCAAGGCGCTCTCCTCCTCTAACCCAGCTTAAATATACGCTGCCAAGCTTGGTGGTGTTCATTCAGACGCTGTCTTTCCGACAGCCCTGTTCTTCACCTGAGGACGGCTGCTTGCGTTGTGGCCGAAACGTCGTGAGAATTGTATTTTATGATGTTAATTTTTTATTATTTTATTATTTCCCTTCTACGTGACTTTACCGAAAGAACCAAGAAGATGAATCCAAGCAGTCACGAAAGCTTTAAATCGAAATTTAAGTGAGCTTGGTGAGGATATGTTGCTCGAACAAATGATGGCTGGTTAATGACACTCAAACATGGAGTGGCAGCAAAAGGAGGGAACGTGCATGAGAGTACATGTACCACAGAGATGGAGTGAAGAGATTGGCTTGTGTGCAGGAGCTAGGTGGAATGTTCTCAACTAAACTTTTTTTATTTTACCAGGTAAGGCCTACTGAGCTGTATAGCTCTTTTGTCAGAAGTGACCTGGCCACAAATGTTAGCTTAGCGAAGTGGCTTATCATGTGTTGATGTTGGTAAATGGTGTAAATAATGATGTTGATGGTGGTGACATTAATGGCGATCGTGATGTTAATGGTGGTAATCGTGATGTTGATGTTTCTGTAGGAGTTTGCGCCATGTGATGATGAGCTGGAGGCGTACAGACGGGGAGAAGAATGGGACCCTCTGTTGCACCAGCTCAAGCTGCAGGTCTCCCTTCACCTCCCGCACCGTCAACCCACATGTCCGCCACATGTCTCTGTGGTTAGATCACTTGACTCGCAACCCGGAGGTCGCAAATCCTGGTTGGGGGTCAACAACCCATCGTCATCATCGTGATCTTCATGATCGTCATCTTTCTTAGAATCGTCATCGTCCCTCAATGGCTAAAAGATGAGTGCCGCCCTGTGGTGGCAAGTCAGAAGGGGTCATCTTGAGGAGATGCGGGACTAGCAGCACATGAGGGTGAAAACTCATGATTGTGCGAGTGCGTGTGTGACCAGGGGCATGTCTTTGTGCGCTTGGTATGTGGGGAGCGGTAGTGCAGCAGTTGGCGCGCTTTGATATGAACCCAAAGAGGAAAGTTTGATTCACAATCATGGCCATCATTGGTGACGGATATCTGAACTGGTTGTGGGCCTCCCCTAGGTCTACTCGGCCTCAAATGAGTACCTGGCACGGTGTGCAAAGAAAGGCGACCGGACTTGATGCTGTGTCCACCCAACCCCTCGTGCTTGCTAAGAACATTTACTTCAACAGTCTGTTGATGACAATATGGGGGGGGGGGGGGGTTGTGTCTGTGTACAGGAACGAAAGCGGCTGGAGGAGGAGGAGGCGGCAGGGAAAGCCGAGGGGCCGGGGACGGCAGCTCCGGAGCCGCAGCTCAACTACCGAGACAAATACCGGCACCTGATCGGCACGGAGTCAGCCGAGCAGGCGGCACACACGCTGCACGCTAACGTCGCCTACGGCTGTGGTGACTGTCTCATTCGCACAGCAAAGACATATCCCCCGTATAGCCTTAACAGACTGTTGGGGCAAGTACTGTTGGCAAGCACCTATGAAGGCCAACATGGCACATGAGGATGTGGTGTGGCTAACATCATTCCCAGCCACCTTTGTCTCCCCAGTGCCGATGTGTACACACCGTACTAGGTACTCTTTTTAAAGCGAAGTTCACCTAGGAGTGGCTCAAACCGGTTTGGATATCACTCGCCACTGATGTTAGCCAAAGCCGGCAATGGAACTCGGCGGGTAAGATTTGTAGCGCAGTGCACTGACCACTGCACCATCACTCCACACATATAAGCAACATCCAGCATTCGTCACTCTGTGGCAGTGCATACTGTGCACCAACTTGAAATTACGGTGGCATTTAGACATTTTGTAAATGCAAGATGCATTGTAATGATTGGGTTCGTACCACTTCCCTCCTCCTGCAGTGCCCACGGTGAACAAGCTAGACAAGCGCTCCATCGAAGAGGCCATGAACGACATTCGGGCCAAGAAAAAACTGCGCGCGGCCAACACGGCTGAGCCGAGATCGGCAGAGTCGAGCGGCACAGAGTCGAGCGGCGTCGAGACGAGCGTGGTCGAAACGACCGTGGTCGAGACGACCGTGGTCGAGACGAGCACAACTGACACAAATGCTGCCGAGCCAAGCGGGGTGTAGACACACTGGGACACGCAGGAAGGCGCAGCGAGACACGGATGAACGAGGGGGACATGCAGTGATACACAGGGACGAACGGGGACACGCAGAGATGCAGAGGGATGCACAGGCTCGTGCAGAAATGTGCGGCGAGCCATGGGCATACACAGACACGTGGACACACTGAGTCTCGACACTGGTTCACATTGGGACATGCAAAAACTTAACTTGAATAGAGAACTAGCAGAGACAATTGAAGGATGGAGTGGGACTTGCAGTGGCACAAATGGACTCAATTGATTTAATAAAGACTGGGCATGCAACTTATCAATTAAAATCACGATCAATTCATTGAATTGCATCTACTGTATAGGAATTGTTTTTTTTTCTTTCAAAAAAAATTGTTTAAAGACTTTAGCCAATCCTCTGCTGGATGATGGCATCCTCACGCCATGTCAACCATGGGGTTATAAGAATAGGATTTCCCCCTTTTTTCTGGCAACAAAAATGAAACCTTTTTACAAGGAATCATGTTTGCATTAACCACAATACTTGTGGTCAGAATGCAAACAAAAAAAACACACTGATCATTTATGCATTGTCTTTGAAACTGATTGGTCCACACCAGAGACAGCTTTCTTTCGTCTCAAACGGTGCTAGACCAGAGGATGTCAAAAGGGGTTGTTTGATCATATTTCACCACACTGCTCAGTTCGGGTTGGTTAATGGGAAGGTGCACTAAAGGACCGGTTTAGATATCACTCGCCACTGATGACAGCCATGTCTGTGAATCGAACTCCGGTCTACGCGTTCATAGCATTATACGTGAACCACCGCTTCCCCTTAATTCCTATACATCGAATGTACAGCAGAAATCCAGTCATCTACGTTGATGTTGGAAAGGGGGGGGGGGCCATATCAATGAGCATCCTGTAATTTGCGGCACACTGCAGAGGTTAGAGAAAATAATGCACGAGTTATTTTCGCACCGGCGCAGTGTGCCACGAATCTTGGGGAAAAGAGCCACGCGATTAATCTACAAATAATTAGCAGATTACAGGGTAAATGCGCAAGTGGCTAATTTAATCCACGGTAAATTTGCAGATTAGGAGGTTACATGTTTTCTTAGATCAAAATGGCCCAAATCTGTCATGGATCTAAGATAAAGAAAGGACTTTTAGCATTTTTTTGACTTTATTGACAATATTTTTTACTGAATCAAAATCCCTGACCATTAAAGCTCACGGAATTGCGAGGAAGGCGAAACATTACATGGCTAATAAAGTCATGCTATGGGTACCAATGCACGACTATACACTGCAACTAATAGGAAAACATTGAGATACACAAGGACACAAGAACACATGGAGAAATACGGAGACACAGGGAGACTGCAGCACTCCCGAGGACATACTGCGATACACAGACGCACTGAGATGCACGGATATATTACAGGTGGTTATGTCTAGCAACTGGGATTCACATGCAGCCAATTCTGCAAGCTTTTTGAAGCCTGACGCAGCGGGGGACCGAGTGCAAGGTCAATACTAGGAGAGTATTGTAGTTGGCTAATGTAATCGGCGAACACACATTTTATTAGGCGAGACAATGTCCGATAACGAGATGGCACGAGGTCACCAGGAGTAGTTTTCATGGTGAACTTTTGCACTATGAACCATGCCCTTTCGTTTTCAGGCTTCATTCTCTCAAAGAATGTATTTCATAGTATTTCATATATTTTCTCATTCTCCCCCCGTACAACCCCCAGAACCACCTATGACGGCACATGCACTCAATACGAGCAAGCCACGTATGTGAGCACGACTGCACATGCGCATGTACAGCACACGCAACGCTGCATGTGTGTATTGCGATTTTATGGTTATTTCGAGGATTGTCGATTGTTTTATTTACCAACGAATGAAAGTATTTTGCGGCCATGAGCGCTGCTTGTTTTGTTGCATCATGCGTTTTCAGATTTAACTGTTGTTGGCTTAAATTGTGTTTGTATAGTGTATCTAAGATTACAGAATTAAAGACGGTATGTATTTACAACGATTTGACAGCGTAATCTCCAGTGTCTGCTTTACAACCTCCAGGTTCGTCACTTACTGATGAGACCCACCCAGGAAAACTGGACAAGGTGCAAGCTCTCTTGCTCAATCAACAAATGATACTGTGGAGCAATGATAATGGAAGCCCGTGTACATGCACATCCTTTTTGTCAATCCGCTGCTGGATGAGGGCCTGCCCCCGCCGAGCAGGTCACATGGGTTATTTGACACGGCAGAGGCATACCTAGGGTATGGCGAATCCGGGCGACTGCCCCGGGCCCCGCACTTTGGGAGGCCCCGCGCTTGGACGTTGTGGTGTCAGATGTAATACTTCCGGTTTAGTTTGCAGGCATCTGGGGGGGCCCTGCACCTCCCTATGGACGGTGCTGCTGGTCAGTGCGGGTTGACGCAGGTGGGGAGTGTCGCTATTGTGCAACAGCTGCACTGCCCTCTGCTGACACTGTAGCGCCGCAGCAGCCTTTAGCTAGTCTAGCACGTGTTTCATGCATGCAGATCGCCCATCCAGCCTCAACCATGCTTCGCATCCGAGATTTGACGAGATTGGACTAGTGGTTTGTAGCAGATGGCAGTGGACTAAAATACATTGTTGTACTGTAGTTATATGTGCCTGGCCATCAACCCGCACTGACCAGCTTCGTGAAGTTTGGTCAGATAACCTCCGCGGCCACACAGCGTGGGGAAGCCCTCATCCAGCAGTTAATTGACTCAACGGCTGTGCATGTGCATGGCACAAGGGTTTAAATTGTTCGCGCCGTAGTTTTATGTAATACCCCTATGACGTTTGAGGGTCAAATGTAGTTTACAAGCACCTGTTAAGGTAGACAACGTTTATACTGGTAGGAACCTCCTAGTTATACCAGCCCACAGGGGATTATTTTGTCCGTCGTGCAGGGAGGGGCTGGGTGGGGAGGGAGGGGCTGGGTGGGGAGGGGAGGGGCTGGGTGGGAGGGAGGGGCTGGGTGGGGAGGGTGGGGCTGGATGGGGAAGGTGGGGCTGGTCACCCCGTGGTGCCCTTATAAAACTAAACGTTTAACCTACTCACGCCGGCTTGTGCCCGCCCTCACAGTCGGGCATATTTGCGGAATACACCACGCGGCCGTTGACCCTGGCCATTGACCGAGCAACCCAACGTTCCTACCAGCTCCCTCCGCAGGAATGTGTTACTGGGTGATTCACTAGTTCTCCGGTGATCAGTCTCCTTATCACTCTGATGTTGCGATGACTAAGGTTATTGTTTCCATGAACCAGATCTATTTGGCTGACCGTTTCGTCTCAACCACGCTGTGTTCAATCACCACACGACATATCACACGTCTCTTTCTGCTTCTTCTCGAGCGCTGCTGCACTTTGGAATTCCCTCCCATCGTCTCTTTTTCACGAATTCTTACGGTAGCTTTGCTCAATTCAAGACACCATATTCACCCTTAAATATTACTTTCAATCATGATGTTTCTGTACTTGGCAACCGTGATAGGGAAAAAAAGTATACTCATCTGAACCCAGGTCCATGAACAAATCACGCCTTGAACCCAGGGGGTTTGGAACCGAACGAGCACGTGCCGAGAGTATTAACTATTAGTGACGAGCAGTGTTACTCATTGTCCCAGACACGCTATGTGGAGCAGAAGCTATAATGGGAGGTGGTGGATGAGGTTGGTGGTAACTGCTGAGAGCGTTATCCGAAGTCGTCAGGCCGTGCGAGAAGACTTGAAGAGTGATTCCACGATTGTCAGGGAGAGGGCCATCGGACTTCCTGCTCGTCTTCGGGACGACCCAAGAGACCCATTCCACTCCTGCCCGTACGGTTGTCGTTGCCACAACTTTCTGGCCACAGAAGAAAGTGCTCGAAGAAATGAAGCTTCCAAGGAAGTTGTATCCCTCCTGTACCTCTGCGTAGACTTACAGCGGAGTGTGCAAAACCGGAGTGCTGATGTGCTGTCTAGCTTTAGTCTTCATGTTAAATTGTTGTCCTTGATTTGTGCTTCATGATTTGTTTTTAAGAAATTAGATAAGATTGTTGGTATTGTGTTCACCCTCCTAGCCCATCAGACCCTTAACACACCCCGAGCTGCAAATTAATTCCACTCAGTGATAATGTGTTACTTTTTGTGGAGATTGACGATTCTGCAACGGTGTCGACAAGTGTTCGTCATTGCAAGGCCCGTGGGCCACTGGCGTCCCCTGGTGGCTTTTAGTGTGGCTTCTGACGCAACGGTTTCAAATGTGTGGCAGCCCTCAACACTGACGTCTTAACGGCGAACGTGGCCCCCTCTGAAAATGTGTGGCAGCCCTCAACACTGACGTCTTAACGGCGAACGTGGCCCCCTCTGAAAATGTGTGGCAGCCCTCAACACTGATGTCTTAACGGTGAATTTGGCCTCCTCTGAAAATGTGTAGCAGCCCTCAACACTGTGGCCCCCTTTGAAAATGTGTGGCAGCCCTCAACATTGATGTCTTAAAGGCGAATGTGGCCCCCTCTGAAAATGTGTCGCAGCCCTCAACACTGACGTCTTAACGGCGAATGTGGCCTCCTCTGAAAATGTGTGGCAGCCCTCAACACTGAAGTCTTAACGGCGAATGTGGCCCCCTCTGAAAATGTGTGGCAGCCCTCAACACTGACGTCTTAACGGCGAATGTGGCCCCCTCTGAAAATGTGAGGCAGCCCTCAACACTGATGACTTAACGGCGAATGTGGCCCCCTCTGAAAATGTGTGGCAGCTCTCAACACTGACGTCTTAACGGCGAATGTGGCCCCCTCTGAAAATGTGTGGCAGCTCTCAACACTGACGTCTTAACGATGAATGTGGCCCCCTTTGAAAATGTGTGGCAGCCCTCAACATTGATGTCTTAACGGCGAATGTGGCCCCCTCTGAAAATGTGTGGCAGCCCTCAACACTGACGTCTTAACGGCGAATGTGGCCCCCTCTGAAAATGTGTGGCAGCTCTCAACACTGACGTCTTAACGATGAATGTGGCCCCCTTTGAAAATGTGTGGCAGCCCTCAACATTGATGTCTTAACGGCGAATGTGGCCCCCTCTGAAAATGTGTCGCAGCCCTCAACACTGACGTCTTAACGGCGAATGTGGCCTCCTCTGAAAATGTGTAGCAGCCCTCAACACTGATGTCTTAACGGCGAATGTGGCCCCCTCTGAAAATGTGTGACAGCCCTCAACACTGACGACTTAACGGCGAATGTGGCCTCCTCTGAAAATGTGTGGCCGCCCTCAACACTGACGACTTAACGTCGAATATGGCCTCCTCTGAAAATGTGTGGCAGCCCTCAACACTGATGTCTTAACGGCGAATGTGGCCCCCTCTGAAAATGTGTGGCAGCCCTCAACACTGACGTCTTAACGGCGAATGTGGCCCCCTCTGAAAATGTGAGGCAGCCCTCAACACTGACGTCTTAACGGCGAATGTGGCTCCCTCTGAAAATTAGTGAAAAACACTGATGTAGACTATTGTTAGACAATGACATTTTCTCGAGGCCAACTCAACAGGTAGGTTTTTGCTGCCGATGTTGGGGAGGATTCATTCGTTATTGATTTTTGTGTGAGGCCACGCAAATCATCTGACCCTCCGCCACAAGGGACAGCCATACACATTGAATTATCACGTGCACAAGCGTTTTCACGCCAATTGTTATTCTTTCAGCTCACAACCAAAGTTAGCAATTATCTTCTCTGATCATTGCTAACTTTTGAATGAAAGCTTTCGTGACTCTAGGAATTCATATTCTTTGGGTCTTTCAGTAAAGTCACGTAGATATGTTCAAAGTAAATAACAAAAAACGACGTTTCGATCGCAACACAAGCATTCGTGAACTTTGATTGTAAGCGAGAAGATTTCGGCCGATGTGCATTTTATATGCGTGTGCGGTAGTGTAGCGGTTAGCGCGCTGCGCTATGAACCCGGCGACGCAGGTTCGATTCCCGCTCACGGCCAACACCAGTGACGATTATCTGAACCGGTCCTGGGCCTCCCCTAGATCGACTCAGCCTCAAATGAGTACCTGGTGCGGTGTGTAAAAATCGCCACTGTGGAGACAAAGGCGGTCGTGCGTGGTGCTGACCCACCCACCCCCTCGTGTACCGTTCCGGCCTTCATAGGTGCTCGCTAACAGCACTTGCCCCTACAGTCTGTCAAGCCTATACGGGGGATCTTTGTCTATGTCTCCTCTGTAGCTTTGTCGTAGTGGAGGTAGCTCAGCTCTCCGATCTTACATTAACATGCAAATTTCTTCGCTTATGACCATTGGGCTACACCCATCACAAACCTTGATAACATCAATCTAGATTTAGATCTAAATAACATCCTGCCTAAGCAGCTCTCGCTATTTTTTCACCTGATGACGATTGCTTGTGTTGTCATTGAAACGTCGTGATAATTTTTATATTTTTTTTCTATCTACGTGGCTTTACCGGAAGAACCAACGAGTATTAATTCCTGCAGTCACGAAAGCTTTAAGTCAAGATTTAAAGCATTTACAATATTTTACCTACGTGACTTTACCGAAAAAACCTCAGAGTATTGACACCACCACCACCATCATCAGCATTTCACATCATCAATACGGAAGAATCCTTCTACCGGAAGACAAAAAAAACACAAGCACCCGTGCTCATCTTCCGGAAGAGGAAGAATTCCCACCAGCAGCGCGTCGGCCATCTTGACTCCACCGTTGATTTCTTTACGGAGGGAGGCGGGGCGAGGGAGGGGGCGGGGCGAGGGAGAGGGGCGGGGCGAGGGAGGGGGCGGGGCGAGGGAGGGGGGCGGGGCGGGGGGAGGTGGAGGAGTGGGGGGGGGCGTTCGGCGGTGAACGACAGAAGACAGAAGACGTCTTCCGGAAGATGACAAAACAACGCCCCGCCCCCCACTCCCCCTCCAAAAAAACGATCGCGTGCCCTCAAACGCCTGCGCGCCCAACGGACTTCCGCGGCTTCCGGAAGTGGAAGATCCTTTTGGAAGTCGTCTACCGTCTTCCGGAAGTGGAAGATTCTTCCGGAAGACGTCTACCGGCTTCCGGTAGCTCGCCACCGGAAGCTGTGGCTCTGCCGTGGAGGGCAGCAGCAGTCGCCTTTGTTCTCAGGGGCGAGTGGCCGCCGCCGCTGCTGTTGCTGCCGTTTTGCTGCCTTTGCCGCTGCCTCCACCGCCGCTGTTTGGCCGGGGGTCGCTCGGCGATTATCGGCGGCGGGGAGATTTGCGCAGAGATCGGAGGCGGGGGTCGTCACTCGACGGACGGCTGGAGAGGGGGCGGCGGCGGCGGCGGGCGCGTGTTTTGGGCCGAGCCGACGTGCGCGTCGAGACGAGGGGGGTGGTGGGGAGGGAGGAAGGAGGAGGACGACGCGGCCACGGTGGCGGCGACGGAGCCGCCGGTGAGAGATGCATTGTAATGATTGTTTTCTCCTCGTTGTGTTTGGCAGCGTGAGGAAGACGCGGGCGGCCTTTGGGGTGCTGGGTGACCCGTGCCGTGAAACTACTCCGGCGTGGTGGTGGTGATGATGGTGGTGATTTGTTGTTGTTGTGATTGCTGGTGCCGCCGCTGTGGTTTGTTGTCCCTCTTGTTGTTGGATGTTAAGGTGGTCATGATGATGATGGTGGTTACTGGTGGTGGCACGTGTTATTTATAAGGAGCACAGCGTTGGGTGGTGATTACAGTGGTGGTGCTGTTATGAGCAGTGGTGGTGGTTATTGTGGTGATACTCTTGTTATAACAAGTAGTGGTGGTTATTGTTATAACAAGTAGTGGTGGTTATTGTGATGATACTCTTGTTATAACAAGTAGTGGTGGTTACTGTGATGATACTCTTGTTATAACAAGTAGTGGTGGTTACTGTGATGATACTCTTGTTATAACAAGTAGTGGTGGTTACTGTGATGATATTCTTGTTATAACAAGTAGTGGTGGTTATTGTTATAACAAGTAGTGGTGGTTATTGTGACGATACTCTTGTTATAACAAGTAGTGGTGGTTATTGTGACGATACTCTTGTTATAACAAGTAGTGGTGGTTACTGTGATGATACTCTTGTTAGAACAAGTAGTGGTGGTTATTGTAGTCGTACTCTTGTTATAACAAGTAGTGGTGGTTATTGTGATGATACTCTTGTTATAACAAGTAGTGGTGGTTACTGTGGTGATACTCTTGTTAGAACAAGTAGTGGTGGTTACTGTGGTGATACTCTTGTTAGAACAAGTAGTGGTGGTTATTGTAGTGGTAATCTTGTTAGAACAAGTAGTGGTGGTTATTGTAGTGGTAATCTTGGTATAACAAGTAGTGGTGGTTATTGTGGTGGTACTCTTGTTATAACAAGTAGTGGTGGTTATTGTGGTGGTACTCTTGTTATAACAAGTAGTGGTGTTATTGTGATGATACTCTTGTTACTGTGATGATACTCTTGTTATAAGGTGTCGTGGTGGTTATTGTGATGATACTCTTGTTATAACAAGTAGTGGTGGTTACTGTGGCGTTACTGATACAAGGAGCAGTGGTGGTTATTGCGGTGTTGTTTATAAGGAGTACAGTCGTGGTGTTGATGGTTACTCCGGTTGTATTATTATAAGGAGCAGTGGTGTTTACTAGGGTGATACTGTTTTTAGAAGGAGCAGTCGTGGTTGTGATTGCTGTGGTGTCACTTATTATAAGGCACAGTTGCTGGTGACGGTAGTTCCTGTGGTGGAACTTTAATTTTAAGGATCAGTGGTGGTTATTGTGGTGGCACTAATAACGAGGTGGTGATGGTGGTTATTGTGGTGGTACTGTTATCATTGTAAGGATCAGTGGTGGTTATTGTGGTGGTACTGCAATAATGAGTGGTCATGGTGGTTATTGTGGTGGTACTGTCATCATTGTAAGGAACAGTGGTGGTTACGGTGGTGGTACTGCAACAACGAGTTGTGATGGTGGTTATTGTGTTGGTACTGTTATTATTGTAAGAAACAGTGATGGTTACTTTGGTGGTACTAATAACGAGTGGTGATGGTGGTTATTGTGGCGGTACTGTTATTATTGTAAGAAACAGTGATGGTTTCTTTGGTGGTACTAATAACGAGGTGGTGATGGTGGTGATTGTGGTGGTACTGTCATAAGGGGCAGTGCTGGTGGTCACAATGGTGGCACTTATTCATATGGAACAGTGATGGTGGCACTGTTATAAGGTTCAGTGGTGGTGATGATTACTGTGGTGGAACTGTTATAAGGATCGATGTCATGGTGACTGGTGGCATTTATTCATAAGGAACAGTGATGATGATGGTGGTTACTGTGGAAGCACTGTTAATCATATGGAGCAGGGGTGGTTAATGTGATGACACTTTTATAAGGATCAGTGATGGCGATGGTGGTTACTGTGGTGGCATAGTTATAATGATCAGTGGTGGTTTTAGTTACTGTGGTGAAACTGTTAATCATAAGGAGCAGTGTTGGTTCTAGTTACTGTGGTGAAACTGTTAATCATAAGGAGCAGTGTTGGTTGTAGTTACTGTGGTGAAACTGTTAATCATAAGGAGCAGTGTTGGTTGTAGTTACTGTGGTGAAACTGTTAATCATAAGGAGCAGTGCTGGTTGTAGTTACTGTGGTGAAACTGTTAATCATAAGGAGCAGTGTTGGTTGTAGTTACTGTGGTGTCACTGTTAATCATAAGGAGCAGTGTTGGTTGTAGTTACTGTGGTGTCACTGTTAATCATAAGGAGCAGTGTTGGTTGTAGTTACTGTGGTGAAACTATTAATCATAAGGAGCAGTGTTGGTTGTAGTTACTGTGGTGAAACTGTTAATCATAAGGAGCAGTGTTGGTTGTAGTTACTGTGGTGAAACTGTTAATCATAAGGAGCAGTGTTGGTTCTAGTTACTGTGGTGTCACTGTTAATCATAAGGAGCAGTGAGTGGTGTTGGTGGGGAGCCAGCATTGACGAATGCCAGGAAGTGGTGTGCTGCGTCTTGATTTTCTGTGTGTGAGATGAATGTATATGCACGTGTGCATCTCTGTGCTTGTGTGTTTTGAATGCGTGTGCTTCAGTGTGTATCCTTGTAAGGTAGAGTACCGTGTGTTTATACGTGGGATTTTCTTTTGTGATTGTGTGTTTTTTGTCTGTTTATAAATGTGCTTGTGCGTGTATGTGTATTTTTGCATGTATGTGTGTGCCTAGTCTGGCACCAGCCTGTTGGTGTTCGTGTGATATTTTCGTTTGTTTATGTTTACGTGTGTAGTTTTTGTTCTTGATGTGCGTGTAGACTGAGTGAATGTACACTGCTTGTTTGTGTTTCAACGTGTGTGGTTTAGCATATTTGTTTATGTTCTTGTTAATGTGTGTGTGTGTTTATATGTTTACGTGTTTGTATGCATGTGTGAGTGTTATTGTCTGTTTGTGTGTGGTTGTGTTTATGTATAAGCGGTTGTGTCTGTGGTTTTGTGTGCCTACACGTGCTGTGAGCGTTTAGCCTTGTACAGTCCGTTAAAGGGTAAAATCTATCATGTCTTTGTATACATGTGTATTTCTGTGTGTGTACTTTGTATAGGTGTGTAAATCTATATGCCTGTGTGTTTGTTTAAACGTATTGGTATAGCATATAGCATGCACAATGTAAAATTCACATGCGTCTGTATTTAAGTCTTTGTGTATCTGTACTGTTTGTGTTTGGTTATGTTTACACGCCTGTGGTTATTTACGTGAAGTCTGAAATGTGTAGAGTTCTCGTGTTGTTTTAATTGTGTGCGGTATGGATATACTAAGGCGTATACTTAAGTGTGCATATGTGTATAGTATTATACGGTATGATTTGATTGAGGAATATTAACTTTGTATTTGTGTATGCGAGTGAATGTGTTGTTACTGATTGTGTATTTTTGCACTATTTGTGGTGAAAGTGCGTGTGTTTTTGTATTTAAATGGATTACTCACCGGACCACCAGAGTTCGATTCCCGTGCACGGCCAACACCGTTGATGATTATCTGAACCGGTCCCCTGGGTCTTCCCTAGGTCGACTCGACCTCAAATGAGTACCTGGTGAGGTGTGTAAACATCACCACGAGGGAGACGAAGGCGGATGGGCGTGTTGCTCACCACCCACAATATTATACTGTATGTATACACCACACATGCATAAGTGGAGATGCATGGTGGGTGGGTAGTATAGGGCAGTGCGGCAAAAGCAATGGTTGTATTATACCTCTATGGTTCGAACCAACCCGCACAGACCTGTGTGGTGAAGTATGGTCCATTAACCCCCCACCACAACCCGCACGGCGGGGGGAGGCCCGCATCCAGCAGTAAAAGTATGTATACTGAACTATTTTAAAATGTTTTCCAGGTAAGGCCCACTAAGCTATACGGCTCTTTTTTTCAAAAGCACCTTGGCGACAAATGATAGCTCAACGAAGTGGCTTATCGTCATCATCTGGAAATTTAAAGCAGCCAAATAAATACTCTAAACGCGCGTTGCTGATTCTAAATGTGGAAGGAAAAACCAGACGGCCCGGAGAGAAAATCCACGCGACCACAGGGGGAGAGTGACGTGCACACTCCAAATGTACTGCAGGCGGTCAGGGGTTGGGATCGAACCCGCGACCTCCTGTATACCAGGCGAAGTGGTTAACATCTCACCACGTGGCGCCCTGATGGCGGTGGCGAGACGTTATCGTCATCGCCTGGTATGCAGGAGGTTGTTTGTGGGTTCGATCCTGACCCTGACGCCTGAAGACTTGGAGTTTGCAAGTTCTCCCCGTGGTCGCCGTGAATTTTTCTCTGGGACTTTTCCCCTCCACATTTCGAAACGTGCGTTAAGAGTATTTGGCTGCAATGTTATTTCCACGTTATAAGCCACTTCGTTGACCTCTAATTTCAGTGCGCCTTATCTTGTAAGATAAATATAGCTTCTTTTTTAGTTGTACATACATCGGGTTCAGGAAAATGTTGACTTTTAAGGAAACTGAGTGCGGCTTGGGCAAGGCCCGTCGCTGGAAGGATGGCTGGTGGGAGAGAGTAATGATGGAGCGGCATCCAAAGGAGGGATTTAGAGTGGATGGAGCGATGAAATTGGCTCATTTGTATCAACGCTCGATGGATTGTTACATCACCGGATCGTTAGAGACTGCGACTACTTTGGGAGTATTATCCAGCATTGGATGGATAATGGCTGACGATGATAATGATAACTGGTGTATAGTGTATGGCAGGCTTTTAAAGCATGTGTGTGTGTAGAACAGTACTTAAATATCACGTTTATATTATGTACTTGGTGTCTCATTGTGTGTGTGTAGAATATTTTACGTGTTGAATTATGTGTGTACAATACTGTATATTCGTGTGTTTAGTTTGTGTATAGTGTCTGTGTGCGTTTTAAGTGTGTGTGGCTTACGCTGGCATATACAGACTCAGAACCTTTATTTATCCTGGAGAAATACAGTCGATATGTTTATAGTGTGTGTTTGTATAGTATTGTGTAAGCCCAAGTTTATAATGTGTAGTGTCTGCGTGTTTATTCAGTGTAATGCATTGCGTGCGTGTAGCTCATGCATGTTTGTATTGCTGAGTTACTCAGATAACCTCCCACACACACTCTAAGTTATTGGCCAAACATCCCCCAACCATGATGACCCCCCACCCACCCTTTATAAAAAGATACTGTACTTGTTATCCAAATGTCATCTCCACCCCCTCCCATGGTTTCACAAAATATCGGGGGTGCCGCGATAGTGAGATGTTAACTACTACCTCTCCACGTTCGTCTCGTATGTAGGAGGTTTTGTGGATTCGATTTTGACCCTGTATATTTGGAGTTTGCATGTTCTCTCTCTCTCTCCCCGTGGTCGCGTGGATTTTTCTCCGAGTCGTCCAGTTTCCCCCTCATTAAGAATGAATATCACGCATTTTGGAGATTTGGGTGATGTACATTTCCATTCGATAAGCCACTGCGTGGAGCAGCTATCATTTGTGTGGCCAGGACGCTTCTGAAAAGAGCTCAGTGGGCCTCCTTACCTGGTAAAATGTGGGAAAAAAATGTTCACGTTTATTTAATTTCACCAGGGTGGGAACTCAGAGAGACAACTCGAGAGCCTCATTTGACGTGGGTCACCGACATGAAAATCCATCCGAGTACAGTACAGTACTGTACATGATTATTATACATAAGGACGAGGGGGGGGGGCTGTGTTGTTTCCAGAAATTGTGAGCAGCAGAGAAGGTAGCAGTGACCTCTCTTCACGCAGTGATTGTTATTTATTGTCGTGATTCGATGTGGCAAGAATCGATTCTTATTTTGCATTGCGGTTAGAGTAACGGCCTCTAGTGACTGCAGGGGTCACTCGGAACACATTACTTACAATGTGCACGGAATCATGCACGTGTCGTGAGCTTATGGATCGATATTAATTTCTGAATCAAGGCATCCGTACAACAACCAACTGGGTGTTAAAGGGGAGTTAGGGAAACGGGTGGCTGGCAGGGAGCGCTAAGGGAGCAGAAATGGTTCACCGTGGACTTTGTTTGGGCAAATATGCAAACCTGTGGGGATAATACAGTTACTGCGGACATTAGTTGGTCCAGTGCTCCTTAATGCGCGTGTGTGCTGATGCATGCGGCTGTAAATGTGTCAGCTGCACGGGGTGCATTGGTGGGGCGGGGGCCAGCAGGGTGGGGGGGGGGTGTCGAGTTATTCACAGACACAACTACGGCTACAAACCCAGAGACCTGAGTTTGAGTCTCCGCCATGGCTAACATTAATGGGGAATGATATGCGAGGCGATCCTTGGGACCTCGCCTATGTTGACCCGCTGCTGTGTGTATACATGAACATTGGGGAAATAAAGGTGGCCGGGCGTCATGCCAGCAATAGTTTCACGCTAACAACAATCTTTTTAATTCTATGTGATGTTAACGTTTTTAATGCCAGTAATATCGATAATAGCATATAAAATGTGATTTTGATGTTCGTGATGTGAATGTAACCACGCAATGTTGATTGCGTGGTTATGATAGTTTGGTGATGACGATGTTCAGCATGAGAATGTTGGTGGCGA
The DNA here is from genome assembly GCF_964198595.1 of Lampetra fluviatilis. Classification (NCBI taxonomy): domain Eukaryota; kingdom Metazoa; phylum Chordata; class Hyperoartia; order Petromyzontiformes; family Petromyzontidae; genus Lampetra; species Lampetra fluviatilis. The sequence continues at coordinate 13,528,311 of NC_136280.1, forward strand.
TGTTAACATGGTGATTGCATTTTTTTTATACGTAGACGTCGACTGTCGCTGTGATGGTGGTAATGCGCTTTTGACATTCCAATATTGATGTTGTGCCGTTTGTTTTACTGCAAAATGATTGTGGTGATGCCAGGGGATGTCTCTGTCATGTTGATGCTGCGATGCCAGGTTCCACGGAGCATTAACTCTCACAGCGCCGTTATTCCTCCGTATTAACGACGTTGCCTCTGAAACACGACGAAGCCCTCATGTCCTGTTAGGCCATTTTTACGTACGCTGCAAAAATTCAGCCGCATCAATCTTTAGCAATCGCAGCGCTGTGCTCTCAACTCTTTTACTGAAATTACAGCGTTCAAAATAGCAACTGGGTCCCGGGATAAACTGCTGCAGGGCAACACTTTGCCGCATGTGTGCCTGCAACAGTGTCGGTTATAACGGCGTTTCGCCGCTGTGCTACATGCCACTGCGTTTTGCTAACGATGCAGGGTGTGGACAACGTTCACCAGAGCCAGATGCCTGAATTAATGTCATAAGCTTGGCAGGGCTAGGCCCATTAAGCAAGGTTCCAGTTTCAGGTCTTGTTGGGTTTAATTTAATGGGGCTGACAAGACACTCGTTTGTCAGTCCGATGTCTAAAGATTGTTGTCGGAGAGCGCTATCCTCAACTATGCTTTTAAGGACCCGATCAGAAATTGGTTTGTCAGTTTGTTGTCTCATAACATTATCATAGACTGGTCTGTCAGTTTATTGTCTCATGAGCCCACCGGAGACTGGTCTGTCAGTGTGTTGTCTTTAGACCTCTAGTAATATGATCATGATGGAGAGGAATAAAATGAAGATAATCTTTGCTTGTCAAATCATGTTCAGACACGGCACGGCGGATTATGAGTTTAATGAATGAAGACGCACGTAAGCAGCGAGCTGTGTTGTTGAGAAGCTTGGGATAAATAATAAATCAGGGTGACAAGGATGTCAGTGTAAATGAAGAGTCAGGCTTGTCTGGATGTCAGGGGTCAAAACAAGAGTCGAATTGAGGTGACAGGCTTGGCTCGGGCTAATATGATGTCAGCGCTGGGCTGGCACTGCATAGATTATGCGTTCAAGTCTGGGTTTCATCCACCAGTGATTAATAAACCAGCTTCTCAGATGTGCAGTCGATGGTCTAAGCCTGATTACCAATGACTGCACAAAAAACCCATTGAATACAATTTTTCTTTCATTTTAACGGTAAATTTCTAGCTCTGGTTTTCATGGGACAATCACCTCTGTAGCAGCGGCGCTTGTACAATGATAAATTGCCTCGGGTGGATACGAGCCAATTGAAAGGATCTTAGAAGCAGTTCTGTGATATCGCCTACCAAGGGCCATTCTCCAACATAGGGTTATGTTACACTGCTTTCTGTGAGATTTCATAATTGAAATTTTTTCATCTTGCGGAAGAGTGTCAAGAGCGCAGTTGTAAAATAATTGGGGAAATGCCAAAAAAAGGAACGTGTTTGAATGATGGTGGCGCTGGCCTTGGTGAAATGAGATTCACTGGCCCTGAATCAACAGCAATGACCGTGGGATTAGGTGTAGCACAAGGGCAGTGATGCGATGGGTCGTCAGTTACAGGACTGCAATGAAGCGGTGTGCATCTCGGCAACAGTGCATCATTTGGCAGAGTCATCATTAGGTCGTTTAGCACTTTCAAGAGCGGTGTTTGTGGGGACAGTGTGGATTTGGCTACTATGTATGTAATGATTCGGCCCTTCCCCACGTCAGTCGATAAACTCTCTCATTTCCAGGGTTATGATTTGATTCCAGAATAGATTTTTTTTTAGTCTTGTTTCTACTATCTCGTTTGTGCTGGTGTTTTATACGTGTTGTCGCCTTTCTAATTTTCGATGTGTATTGTCTCAGGTCTGTGCCGTTTACCTTGTGTACTGCCTTGTTTAACGCTCTAGTTTAATTGCCACATTAGTAACATCTTTTGAGTCTACTGTATGTCTTGTCTAAAGTCTTTTCTTTGTTCTGTGTTTCTGTATTATCTGAGCTGTACGGTGTCTCGTCTGTACTGCGTTGTCTTTTTCATCTCCGCGTGTTCCGTCTCGTTAATTCAGAAGATTAGCTTAAATTAAACACTGCGCTACAAACCTGGCGACGCAGGTTCAATTCCCGCTCACGGCCAACACCAGTGACGATTATCTGAACCGGTCCTGGGCCTTCCCAAGGTCGACTCAGCCCCAAATGAGTATCTGGTGCAGTGTGTAAACATCGCCACTAGGGAGACAAAGGCAGCCGGGTGTGGTGCTGGCCACCCACCCCCTCGTGTGCCTTGCTGGCCTTTGTAGGTGCTCGCTAATAGCACTTGCTCCTACAGTTTGACGAGGCTATTGGGGGGATCTTTATCTTGTGTGTTTCATTGTTTCGTGTGTAATGACTCATTCTTGATGTTTGTTTTGTGGTTTCTTCTGCTAGGTGGAGTTGTGGATAAATCGGCACACTGACTGACACAAGCGCTCCGACTACACGGCAAAAAGCAACAACGATACCAACAACGACAAGAACTGGGGCCAAGAGCATTCACTTGGGCACACAGGAGCTGACAAATAATATTTACAGAAGGAAACATTGGTGTCGTTGAGCTCATTGTTATGCCATTAAAGTTAACTTGAATTTATACGACCTTACAATCACGTGATTTTTTTTTTAATACAGCTTAAGAAGGATTAAAAAATATTTTAAGATGTATGGCAGTTGAATAACACGGCAGTATTTTAACATTAGTTTTGTAATAAGGCGCTAAATCTGCACGAACAAAGGCTGAAAACAAAAACCACCATTACAAACATCTCCAGCGCCAAGTGTTTTAAGCACTGAGTCGACACCTCACTTGCGACAAACTCTGCACAAATGTGACTCGGAGGCATAACAATCACAAACACATTTAAGCATTTTAGCTCAACGTGAAGACAAACCCTCGATTGCCCTATCGATTTCAAAACTCGATCGAAAAATCATTGTACTTCTGGCTTCTTTTTGGATGCACCGTAGGGCCCGCCGACACATGCGTTTTTGGCCCCGTCTCGGTAAATAATTGCGAGCCATCGAGGAAAAATAGCGGAGGCGGGGAGCGGGGGAGGTGCGCCGGTGAGCCGCCCTCGGTTGACCGTGTGCCTATCGCGGCGCACTAGCGGGCCCTCGGCGCGTGCCGCCGGCGGGGGGGGGCAGCCCCCCTCATCGCCACTGCAGCAACTGCAGCAGCAGCAGCCCCCTCCGGCCGCCGCCTCCTCCTCCTCGTCGGCCTCGTCCGGGGGAAAGAGGGGCGGCTCGGCGACGTTCACGCACCGCCGGCAAGGCTCGTGGACCATCATGGCCTCCTCACGGTCGTCGAGTGACGGGCACGCCCCGCCCGCCACTGCCAACAACGCCACCGCCGTGCATTGTGGGGGGGCCCCGGTGCACTGTGGGGGCGGTAGCGGGCGCAGAAGGCGGAGCTGCACGGTGGACGGCGGTGGGGGTGGCAGTGCTGGGGGCGGGGGGGTGGTGACCGGAGTGAGCGGCGGAGGAGGAGGAGCTGACAGTGACTGCGTGGACGAGGATGAGATGGAGAAGGAGATGGCAGGTGAATGTGTGTTATGTGCTGCTGTGTACAGCATAAGCATTGCTGTGGGTGCTGATTGCCGCACTTGCTGTTGTGTGTGTTATGGTTGTGAGACAGTCTTATCCATTTTGAGTGCGCCGTGGTTTTTTTTGTATTCTGTTTTTGCATTTGGAAATACGTTCAAAAGATAAATGCCAATGTTGAGGCCTCCTAGCCATGAGGGGGCTTCACGAGAGAGTTTGTGTAGTTTTGCTCTTCCTCTTTTGGAGGAATAGAAGATGTACATATCCGCCTGTTTATGTTCTGATGCGGTTGATGGTTACACCAGTTTTCTTATTCATGGTTACTTACACTTTGTCGTGTGCATCACACGTGCAAAATTTTTCACAGATTGTGTGTTACTCCTTACTCTTCTGCTGCCCCCCAGCACCACGGTGGTGAGATGTTATCTCCCTCGCCTGGTATACAGGAGGTCGTGGGTTCGATGCTGACCCTGTAGCCTGCTTTATATTTGGAGTTTGCATGTTGTCCCTGTGGTCATGTGGATTTTTCTCAGTTTTTCCCTCCACATTTATAAACAAGCATTGTGTATGGTGTGTAGTTTTGCGTGTTTGTATGTTGTGCTGTGTGTGTTGTGTTTTTCGTGCTTGTTATTACAGCATTGCGCATCTCGTGTCTCTTCCGGTCTCAGGCCTCCCTGATGAGGGCCGGAAGTCGAAGCCTCGGAAGTCGGCGAAGAGGAAACCTCGATTCCAGAGGAACGACAACGGAGACATCGCCACGTACACGACGGATGACGCCACCATCTACCAGCCTGGAGGTACGGTAACACAAAACCACCTCTACCACAGCACAACAACCACAGCACAACTAACACGGCACATCACCTCCTGACACCACACACACGACAGACAGCACCACTACCTACATGCCTGTGGGTACGAGAGCACACAACAACCACAGCACAACAATCACAATACAGCTACCACACGGTGACAAAAACACAAGAATGACGCCGCAACTGCAACACAACAAAAACAGAACTCGCACAATTCCGCAATCACCACCCGCCAACCACATTGCCGAAACACACAGCAACAACTACACGGCAGCACAAAACAACTAAAACCTCTACCACCACATAAATTACTGACGACGCCGCCATGTATCAGCCTGATGGTATTGACTCCACAAGAACAACAACACATGAACCAAACCAACACCAACTGTACAAATGCTCCAACAACTAAATCAACTTACGTTTGTTAACGCACAAATAACGTAACAAAGATCAGAGAGCACAGAATGGCACGTGGAAGGTGGTTGTTACTACCATGACCACACCTCCATATACACTCTGTCCAATATCCTTTTATTGCTGTCACTGAGAGATTACCGGTGACAACAGAGCTCGCAGTGATAGGTACAGTGACCGTCCTCAAGAGATGAAGTGGGCCAAGTGGAAGCCTCTTTTGGCTGCAGCATGAGCCGATTTGTAGGCCACTTCACCATCTTCAGTAATTGGCATGAAAGGTCTAGATTAGAGATTATGAGTTGGGTGGACACCTCTGTACATCAATCACACATAGCTTTTTAATAACTTAATAATGGTTTCCACGTTTTTTTACAGTTTATAATAAAACAAATACTTCCAAGGAGGTTGTGTGGTCAATCGGATTTGAAACAAAAACATGTATTTATTATTGTGGGGAGACAGGAATAGTAAGGTGTGTTGTCTGCTTATTTGTTGGGCTAACGTTTCGACGATTAACCAACCGATCGCCAACTACTTAGAGCACATCACATTTTTGATGGTAGATCCACATTAAGTGTTCACTGTTAATTCACGGAGGTTAACTCCCGAAGAGATTATCTGTTTTCTAATTCTGAAGTGCATAGTTTCATTGTTATTTAGTGATAGTCTTAAATACATTGTTTTGGGTGTTGAGCAGTGGCGCAGTGGTTTGTGCTATGAGCCCAGCGACCTGAGTTTTATTCCTCGCCATGGCCAAAATCGGTGGCGTATTATATTCTAACCGGTCTTCGGGCCCTCGTGCACTAGTCCGCACTTACCAGCGTTGTGAAGTGTCATCAAACAACCCCCATGACTGATGAACAATGTGGGGGGAGGGCCGCCTTCCAGCAGTGGATTGACAAAGGGAAGTTTATTATTATTATTATTACTTTGTGTTGATAATTGGTATGGGGCCTGCTTTACTTTCGTCCCAAACATAGATGGGATCAGGTCGAGACATGAACATAATCACATCAGCAGAGCACAACAGCCGCAGGTGGTCACCCTTTGATGCCAAATTCAGGCCATCTCATCTAATCTTCCAAGTAGTTGTGAACCAACCCGTTGCTTTACTGCTGATGCCACAGGTGCCTTATCTGTGCGATACGATTTGTTGGTCAACCCTATCACATGGTTTTGACAGATCAATAAAAGACTGATTACAGTGTCCTGTTATCTAAATAACAATAAACGCCTGTATTTGGCACTGTAGTTACGGTTTTCACAGCCTGGAGACCGGAGGACTACCTAACGACCACATGGCAACAAAAAAATTACCATCACACACATGACCACCATTAGACCAACCGCGCAATAACCACAACGGCACAATTGACGCAAGACCACAAGAGACATCACGCGCTGCCAAATTACCTCGGTGGTTTCATGATACTGATACAGTGTGTGAAACTGTAATGGGGAGCAGTAGTGTAGCCGTTAGCGCGCTGCGCTACGAACCCAGCGGCCCAAGTTCGATTCCCGCTCATGGCCAACACCAGTGACGATTATCTGAACCGGTCCTGGGCCTCCCCTAGGTCGACTCAGCCTCAAATTTGTACATGGTGCGATGCGTAAACATCGCCACTGAGGAGACAAATGCGGCAGGGCGTAGTTATTGCCACCCACCCTCCTTCGTGTGCCGTTCCGGCCTTCATAGTTTCTCGCTAACAGCACTTGCCCCAACAATCTGTTATGGCTATACGGGGGATCTTTGATACTGCAATAGCAAATGTAAACAAGAAGAACAGTATTCACAATACCAGAAGTTGTTTCTTGATCCTGCTATTTAACAAACGTGTGTCGTGTGTTTACATGTGTGTGTTTACCTGTGTGCGCGATGGGGAGCAGTCGTGCGGTGGTTAGCGCACTGCGCTACTAACTCGACGACCCGAGTTTTATTCCTGCTAACGACCATTAACAGAGGAGACTACTTGAATTAGTTCTGGGTCTCCCCGAGATCGACTCAGCCTTAAAAGAGTACCTGACGTGGTGTATAAAGATCAGCATTGGGGAGACATAAGTGGCCGTCCATGGTTGTAGCCACACCATCTCCTGGTGTGCTGTGCTGGCCTCCATAGGCTCTCGCGAGCAGCACCTACCACAACAGTGTATGAAGGATGTAAGGGAATCTTTGTTGCTTGCGTGTGCGCATGTTGCAGACTGCGTGTACATAGAGTCGCGACGGCCAGACATCCCCTACTTCATCTGCAGCATCCAGGACTTCAAACTTGTGAGCACTGTACTCAAACCCTCTGCGCTGTGTTATCTTGATTGCGGTGGCTTGGTTGTCAATAAGGCATGTAACGATTATTATCAGTGCAATTTAACACAGTTCAATGCAAATATTGATTACTCTTTTCTCATTCTATTGCCTGCTCGATTTGTTGCTTCGTTTTGTACCATTAGCCTAAAACTAACAAGTCCAAGTGATTTTGTAATCGCTTATTATTTGGCCGATAACATTTTAATATATAGAGGACGACAGAGCTTTGTGGGGCGTGGGATTTTTGGCACCGGCTCACCATCTAACTACTGCCCTTCCCACTCGGCTCTCGTTCCTTCTCGCGTCTCCGAGTCGTTCTCTCTTAGAGCGTAAGCGAATACTGTGTGATGCATTTCAAGTTGAGAGGTTGCTGTCATTATGATTTCCTGCTCAAATGAGCATTGAGGCCGGATGGTCTTCTGTTTATAGCCCTGAGCCCCTTGCTGCAAATTCCAAATTCCTATGGCCGGGGTGAGCCTACCCGTAGAACAATTTCCTGACAAGTTGGTATGATTTTATCAACCCTCCCCGAAGGCATGATTGGTTGAGTCAACCCCGAACAAGTATTTGAACTCGCCCATTCTACCGCCAGGCCACCTGGCCAGATCTGAACATTTCCAATGTAATTTGCACAAATTTGAGTTTGTGAACTTTGTTGTTGAGAAAATATTTTAGTCTGTTAATCGTTACATTCCTCGTGTTAATGGTGTTGATATTGTTAATGGGATCGGTGATGTTAATTTTGTTGTTTATGTCGATGGTGTTGTTGGTCTTCATTGTGTTTGTGTTGATTGTGGGGAGTGGCGGCGCCGTGGTTAGCACACCGAGTTCTATTCCCGGCCACGGCTGACATCAGTGGTGAGTGATATCTGAACCGGTCCTGATCCTCCCCTAGGTTGATTTAGTTTTAGACGAGTACCTGGTGTGATATATGAGCAATCGGCATTGGGGAGAAAAAGTATGGCCAAGTGTGGTACTGGCCTCACCGGTCATTGTGCCAGACTCATCCCAGTCTCAATTATTGCTCGCTAACAGCACTTGCCCCAACAGTCTGTTAAAGGCTGTCTAGGGGGTCTTTGCCTTTGTGACTGTCGATGACATTGTTGATGTTGTCTCGTCTTGATGAAGGCAATTATTCGCATTCAATATTCCCCTTTGCCCCATGCCCTTTTTTCAACAATCCCTCCATCAACAAATCATTGTGGTTAATGTGGGATATGCCATAGTTACGCACTCCCTCGCTAATAGTTCTGCATGACGACAGTGTTTTGTGCAAGGTCTAAGGAATGTGGGGGGTGGGGTTTTGCAGAGCAAGAGGGACCACCTCATGATGAACGTCAAGTGGTACTACCGGCAATCCGAGGTGCCGGACTCAGTCTACCAACTACTAGTCCAAGACCGGCACAATGAGAACGGTATACTCCCATGCACACGTGTGTCATGTGCGTGTGTTTTTGTGCGTCTTTTCTTTTGTCCTGGGGAGCGGCGGCGCAGTGGTTAGTGTGCATGTTGCTAGGAATTTGGCGGCGGACTTTCGATTCGTGGTCACGGTGAAAATCAGCGGTGAGAGATATCTGAAATGATTGTAGGTCGACTTAGCCTTACATTATTGCCTGGCGTGGTGTGTATATACCAACCCTAGAGAGATAAAGGCGGTCGAACGATACCACCGTTTCGTGCCCTGTGCCGACCTTGATCGGTGCTCGCTAACAGCACTTGCCCTGACAGTATGTCGGCTATACTCTGTGGATCTTTGCGTTGTACACTGATCGTGTTTGTGGTGTGCATGTTCGCATGCATATATGGGTGAACACTTGTGTTCACCTTTAAGAATCGGAATCTTTATTTGTCCTGGAGAGATCTGATGAGCTATGAAGCTCTGTTTCACAGATGTCCAGCAGGGGCGAGTCAGAAATTTATAACAACAAACAATACAAAAAACGATCGGAGTTCAAAGAGTAATATCGATAGCTAGCTCGCAGCACTACGAGCCTGAATGCTCAAGTTAAATCCCTTGCCATGATACATCAACAATGGTATCCGATATTTCAATCTGCTCTGGTCATCCACTGGGTCACCTCGGCCTAAACGGGTGCAATGGTGCATCTTCTCGTCACCACAGTCCTTGAGCGCGTAACTCCTCAGTCGATCCCGTGGCCTCCCTATCAGCGAGTCATCGCTTGCCGTTAGCAAACCTTCACCTACCTACCTACTCCAGGTGGTCTCAAAGTGAACCTAGCCTGGTACGGCTGCTGTGGGATTGCCATCAGCACTCTCGAGGGCCATTTGACCACTCTTTCTCCGCATATGCACTGGTGAATTTCTGTTGCGCCACCTCAAGCTATGCAAAAAATTCCAATTAGCATTATTACGCATTTAGTTTGTTGTCCTCCCCCGCACCGCCGATTAGCACGGTTGGCTATGTATGGTGCGAAATAAGTTATACATATAGTGGTGAATGACAGTCGCTGCTGCTGCTGGTGTTATTGTTTAGATTCTGGCCGGGACCTCGTGATTGTGGACCCCGTCATCAGGAGCCGGGAACTCTTCATATCGGACTGCATTGACACGTACCACGCGTCGGCACTCCGGTACGACGCTCGCACCGCACAGCACGCCCCACAGCTGCCTGCGTTTACTCTACACCTACCTCGAAACTACACTCGACAGCCGTCTATCCATCACACAGCACCTCCTACAGCGGTCTATCTATACAGCGTGTCCTACAGCTGTCTCCAGACCATTCACAGCCATCTATCCACACATCACCCCTATAGTCTATCCATACAGCATAACCTACAGCTGTCTACAGAACACCAGCCGTCTATCCACACAACATTCCTCCTATAAGCCACCTATCCATACAGAATATCCTACAGCCGACTTTTCGTACAGCGTGCCGTATATCCGTCAATCCACACAGCACCCCCTACAGCCGTCTATCCATACAACATGCCCTTCAGCCGTCTATTAATACGGCATGTCCCATATCCATTTGCATACACTCAACAGCTGTCCACCTCTAGCATGCCAAACAGCTCTGTCTATAACACACCATGCAGAGATTTCTTCAGCTCATCGTGTGCCTGTGTGTATACCTATACGTATATATGTATTAGTATGTGCGTCTGAGTTTAGTTACGTGTTTTTTGTGTACATTAGGTTATTCTCTTACCATATAACCACAGTCATTAAAACCAATGCAGGAATTTTTCCGATGTCTCTGAATGAAATACGTTTATGATGGCCAAGCACTGTTAGATGGACCCAGAGAACAGAATCCCCTTTACTTCAGGAGCCTCCACAATCAACAGACAATCACTGTCGCTAGCCACTTGGAATGTCAAAACATTCACTGGGTGGGGGGTGGAATGTGAAGGGGCTACCATTCTTCTTTCGGGAACTGGACCAGTCCTGCCTTGACATATGTGTAATTCAGGAGGTCCAGTGGACTGGTTTGTGCTCCTGTCACCACAAGGGGTGAACAGTCCTATAACCAAGGCAGAATAACATCAAATAACTGGCTTTTAGTCTGAAGTGGCTTTTCATCTGATTACATTTTATGAATGTGGGAGCATGGTGGTGATGTGTGGTAAGTCATAAGTCTCAGGCAGCTGCTGTGGTCTCGCCTACCTATCAAAAGGAGTTGGGGAATTGTGGTGGTGTTTGCCTTAACCCTCATTGAAGGTGAATATCTGTTTAGGGGAGCAGGCAAAGCTGATGGGTAAAAAGCTTTCTTTGACCTGTCCTGTATGTTGGCTAAAATAGTCCCTCGGCAGAGAGTCCTCTTATTAGGTGACCCTAATTCCAAAGCGGGTCATGACGCCATCGCTTGGATTGGAAGACATGGGCCAAGTCAGCTTAGTAATGACATTAGGAGGCTAAAAGACTTTCATGCAGCCCGTGGGCTTGTAATCACCAAGACGTTGTGCCACCACTGACGCATCCACACAACACCTTGGATGCATTCCGGGTCCAAGCAAGAACATCTGTTGGTCTTTGTAGTGGCAGAACAGCGAACATGAACTAATTTCCTTGACACCAGCGTTTGCTGTGGTGCATCTGCTAATCATCTAATTCAGTTAATTCATGACACCTGGGTCTATCCTGTGACCTCCTGCCAGAGACCGTTTGAGACTTCAGGTGGCCTCGAAGTGCACTTAGCCTGGGCACAGGACTAGAGTGGTGAATGTCAGCTGTTGTTTTTTTGTGTTTTTTTATAGGGGTAAGTGTGGCGTGTCGCACTTTTCGGACATCTTTGCTGCAAAGGATTTCAAAGCAAAGTCCGACACATTCTTCTACATCCTCGGATACAACCCCGAGACGAGGTGAGGAAACTCTGGCTCCAGATCTCCTACAGCCTGGGCTCGAGCCCCAGATCTCCTATTGGTGGTATAAGGATGTAGGGTTATAGGTACGGTGGATGTTGATGATCTCGGGCTAATCACTCTGATGATGTTTGTGTTGGTAGTAATAGATGTACATCTGTATTCCAGACATCCTGAGTGTGGGCGATTGTTGGCACTTCTCCGTGGTTTCTTGCACGTCTAATTCCGAGGAAATTGAGTTAGTCTTTAGGCAAGCACACTGTGGGATCTAAATCTTCAGGAGTGTGAAATGTGTTTTACCATTTTTTATAATAGTTGCAAGAGCTGTGGGGAGGTATGCGGGTCGGTGTACAGTACAATGTTGGTTATCCGACCGCTACGTATCCGCCCTCAGCAAATTAACCACCCACATTCAGCGTAGTACTTGTGCGTGATGGCGGAACTGTTATTTTCGATAGATGTTCACAAACCCAACTTTTTAACAAACAGGAATGCCATCTCAACTTTGGTGTACATCGCTAACTTTCGAAGCACAGCAACGCTCTTCCCTGTGCTTTTAATGCAGCTTGCTGTTTTTTATTTGTCCATTCACCTCTTTGTGCTTTACGGTTTCATTCGCCAACTGTCATTTTCAACAAATGTTTCACTTAACTCGCCTTTTCACATCTGCGCCGTTGTCCTGCGCGTGACAAATGTCATTCACTTGCACTGTCTGCTTTGGCTACTTGCAACCAGAATCAAAGAGTAACTCATTTCATTGTGGCACCACCAGGGATTTAATCACATGCTGCTATTTTTAGGACAAAGGGTTTGTAGGTCACTTGGCCTCACATTCAGTTTCAAGATGCATTTAGCAGCGCACGGTGCGTGACAGCCCGGCAGAAAGCAATCCACTGACGTTGCTGGTGCGGTGGAGACTGTGAGTTGGCAAAGGCGGCGGTGATGGTGGTAACGTGATGTTTGCCATGCGTGTGCGTGGGTTTCGCGTGATTGCGATGTCGTGTGGTGATGCTGTGATGATGTGTTGTCCTGCTACAGGAGGCTGAACAGCACCCAGGGAGAGATCAGAGTTGGACCAAGCCACCAGGTAAAGACCACGCATTGTAGCCTTGGAGTGAACCTAGCCTGGCACAGGTGCTATGGTGACAGCATTTCTGTGTGTGTCTGCTTTTGTTGATTAGTGTGTGAGTATACTTAGCTAGTTAAAACACTGCGTTATGAACCTGGCGACCTCAGTTTGATTCCTGGCCCCAGCACCCTAACAGTTTTGAAAGTTACATGTATTCATGTATGTTGAAATTCTTTTTAACAGTACGATGCCAAACCGTGCCAATCGGAGGTGCGAGGGAAGGACGACAAACGAAACATAAAAAGCAGTTATAAAGATACGAATTTTCAGTTTTATCAAATGGTCTTCGTCTTCCTGTGTCTGTGTTGCTGTATATGTATGTGTGTTTGCGTGCATGTGGTAGGCCAATACCAGTGATGATTATCCAATCAGGTCCTGGGCCTCTCCTAGGTGGTCTCGGCCTCAAATCAGTATCTGGATGCTGTATGTAAGCATCGTGACCCGGGAGACAAAGTCGGTCGGGTGTGGTGCTGGCCACCCACAACAATTGCCCCAAAAGTTTGTTATGGCTATATAGGGGGAGCATTGTGTGTGTGTGCACGCGTGCGTGTGCAGGCGAAGCTGCCGGAGCTGCTGGTTCCCCCGGGTTCACTGGTGCCGGACTCTGAAAGTGGCGGCGAGGGCACTGCGTTCGAGGAGCGCGTCTGGATCCCCGGCATCTCCGACTGCGACCTCATCATGTACCTGCGAGCGGCACGGTGAGACGCAGGGATATTAACATCCACGCATACCCATGCGTGCACGCGTATGTGTCTGTGTGTCTGTGTGTGTTGTAAGTGGGGAGCGGTAGTGTAGCGGTTAGCGCGCTGCGCTACGAACCTGGCGACCCGGGTTCGATTCCCGCTCACGGCGAACACCAGTGACGATTATCTGAACCGGTCCTGGGCCTACCCTAGGTCGACTCAGCCTCAAATCAGTACCTGGTGCGATGTGTAAACATCGCCGCTTCACGAACTACGTGGTCGAGAAAGATGTTAAATAATGTGGGAGCCAGAGGGACACCCCTGTCGCACCCCAAGGGGAACAGGGAATGGCTCCGACTCCCGGCCACGTAGTTTTACCCGGGCCCGTTCATCATCATCATCAAAGTCCTTAATGATCGTGAGCAGAGGATCAGGGACTCCGAAAGCACGAAGAGTAACCCAGAGCCTAGGCCTACTGATGGTATCATAGGCCTTGACCATGTCTTAAAGCAGAGATGTAGGTTTTGTTGGAATTCCCTACACCTCTGCTTTAGCAGACGGACAGAAAATATGTAATCTGTGCAGGACCGCCCTTTCCTGAAACTGCATTGGGGCTTCGCAAGCCTCTCCTCAGCGTGCCTAGCAAGGCGATGTTGAATAATCCTTGCCAGGACCTTTCTCGGCACAGTGAGGAGTGAGATTATCCTGTAGTTGTTACAACAAAAAGGCTTGAAGCTTTCGAGATGTGGCTGTATCGAAGAATGCTGAAAATCCCATGGACAGCCAAAACCACCAATACACAAGTTCTGCAAGATATGGGCACTGACAGGCAACTGCTGAAGACCATCATTAGCAGGAAGTGTTACTACCTAGGCCACATTGTCCGAAACGACCACAAATACCAGCTATTAAAGCAAATCCTGGAAGGAAAAATCGAAGGGAAAAAACGACCAGGACGGCCAAAAACGACATGGCTCAGTAACATCAAAACATGGCTACAATTAACAACAGCACAAACTCTACACGCCGTGCTAGACCGGGACCAATATCATCGTGAAGTCGCACACGCCGTTAGGCAGCACTAAAGAAGAAGAAGTGTGGTCCCCCTTCTTAAAGAGGGGGACCACCAGGGCATCCTTCCAATCCTGCGGAACCCGTCCAGTGGTCCAGACTGTTGTTATGATGTCATGTAGGGCAGCCTGTGCACAAACGCCACCCTCCCTCAGCATTTCGCTTGGGAGATCATCTCTGCCCAGTGCCTTTACTGGTCTCAGACTCTGGATCGCCTTTCCTCAACAGATGGCACCTCAGCCAGCCAGTCACAGGGGGTGACTTCTTCCAATATTTGAGACACAGCTCCCTTACACACATACACAGACACACGCACCCACCATAGCATTACTGCCTCCTGCTACGAATTAATCTCATTTGTCTGCACACGGCGCAGGCTCTCGTATCGATCCACTACTGATGTCATAACTCCACTCTGCGAGCCGCTGTCTGCAGGGGAAATGGAAGCAAAAAAAAACAGAGGCGCTCTTTGCTGCTGCTAAGCCACTTAATGTCCTGACCTGACTGAGGAGTCTGGGTGTCTTTTCCCGCCCGAAGGGCATTATTTAATCTAAATGAGGTGGCTCATAATGAACGTGTTGAGGTACCCAGTCAAATCGCTTGAGGGTCCAGGGTTCGAGTCGGGGTTTCAGCTACCTGAGTTCTCATTAAACTGAGTTCTCATGCGCAACTCGTTGATTGTCTCAGCCCGGTTACCAATGACCGCACACAACAAACTATTGTGTAGAATACCTTTCCCATATTATTTAATTTTGTATGTGTGTGCCTCTTTGTATTTGTGGAGAGCAGTAGTGTAGTAGTGAATGCACAGCTACACACCTGGCAAGCTGAGTTCGATTTTTGCTCATGGCCAACAACAGTTGTGAATATTTGACAGAGCCTGGGCCTCCCCCATGTCATCTCAGCCTTAAATGAGTACCTGATACTGTGCATAAACGTCAGCACTGAGGAGCCAAAGGCAACCAGGCGTGGTGTTGGCCAAACCACTCCCTCGCGTGTCATGTCGGCCTTAATAGGTGCTCGCTAACATAATTTGCCCCAATAGTCTGATGAATATTGATGTGTATGTATACATGTGTGAATGCATATGATGCTTTTTTGTTTAGGCCTAAAACTGAATATTCACGAGGAGAGAGCAAGAGAAAACCTTGTAGGTCATGTGTCATCTTCCAACTGCAGCGAGATTTATGATCTGTATAATCTGCAGTATGTGCTCGTAGGCATTTGTGCACATGTCTGTGTATGTACGGTATATGTGCTTGCTTGGAGGTAAATGGTCTGTAATTATCCTATGAGATGTATAGAAATGTACTGATATTTTAGAGGCCTGCCGATCAAGTGCACATGCTGCATTTAGGAAAAGTTTTTTCCACAGATGACCACTTACAAACCATCAGTCCGATCCAAATGAGTATCAAATACCGTCATGGTTAGCTTTTATTGATTCCGTAATGGGATTTGTAAGCAGTCATCCAAGCTTTTGCACACCAAGGCATTAAAAGAATATAACAAAAAGACTTTTGACGCATTCATCAATTAGACCGTATTAGAAAAAGTATATTTGAGGCAACGTTTTGAGGCAATGGCCCTTCTTTTTATAGAGACACCAGAAAGGATTTTTTTTTAAAGAATATTATTTTTTAAAATATAGAAATGTACGACTTGAGAAATATTGGCAGGACCCTGCTGAAAGAGTCATGAGACTCGGTGAAGCTTTTCTGTGCCAACAAGTTTAATAAAAAAAAAACGGCACCAATAAAACACTTACAAAACAAGACCTGCTGCTTTGGGATTGCTCAAAGAACAACAAAATACAAATATGAAGATGATTCAGACTATAAGATGCGATCTCACCAAGAAAATGCACTCTCAAGGGCTGTCCACAAGAAGATGCACTCTCAAGCCTGTTCACAATAACATGAAAAGATAGTTTCCAAAATGTAGGCTACCAAATGGCAATTACATTTTCTGAGATAACAAGCAGTTCAATTCAATGAGAGGAAATCGGATCAGGTGGATAGTGGCATGGCAGAACCATGGTGAATGGTTTGAGCGTAGGTATGCCTTCCTACCTATCCAGCAGTGGATAGACCTTGGCCCATGATGTGTGTGTGCAGGAGCAAGCACACACACATGCTCCTGCGGTAGCGCAGCAGTTATAGCGATGCGCTACGAACCCGGCAACCAGAGTTCAGTTCCCGTTCACTGCTAACACCGGTGACGGTTATTTGAACCGGTCCTGGGCCTCCCCCTGGTCGATTCAGCCTCAAATGAGTACCACCGGAGAGGCAAAGGCGGCCTTGAGTGGTATTGGCCACCCACCCCCTCGTGTGCCATACCAGCCTTCGTAGGTGCTCATTAACAGCACTTGCCCCAACAGTCTAATAAGGCTATACGGGGGGGGGTCTTTGTTTGCAGGAGCATGGCTGCCTATGCGGGGATGTGCGACGGGGGCCTCACGGAGGACGGATGCCTCGCTGCCTCGAGGGATGACACGACCATCAACGCTCTGGACGTGGTATGGCCCCAAACGATCCACGAACGATCCGTGTTATAATGAGCCATGGGATGACGAGCCGTGCTGTAATGAGACGCATTATAATGAGCTGCGTGATAATGGGCGCCGTGCTATAAGGAGCCACGTTTTAATGAGCCATGTGATAACGAGACGTGCTGTATCTGTCGCTGCTTTCCGTACGTGTGCATATCTTCATGTGTGCGTGTATCTGCTTCTGCGTTCCGTATATATCTGCCACTGCGTTCCACGTGTGTGTATCTGCATGTGCGTATGCCTATCTGTTACTGCGTTCCGTGTGTGTGTCTATGTATTTAAGGGGAGCGGTTGTGTAGCGGTTAGCGTGCCGTGCTACGAACCCTGGCGACAGGGATTCGATTTCCACTCACGGCCCACACCAATGATGATTATCTGAACCGGTTCGGAGCCTCCCCTAGGTTGACTCAGCCTCAAATGAGTACCTGGTACGGTGTTTCAACATCGGCACTTGGGAGACAAAGGCGGCCAGGCCTGGTGCTGGTCATCCACCTCGTGTACCATTCTGGCCTTGATTGATGTGACTCGCTAACAGCACTTTCCCCAACAGTCTGTTAAAGCTATATGGGGATCTTGTCTTTGTTTGTCTATGTATATCCGCATCTGTCCCAGCGTTCTGTATGTGTATGTATATCGGTATCTGTATCTGCGGGTCAATGCGTTCCATGTGTGTCTTTGTATCTGTATGACTGAGTGACTTGTGTCCTGCATTACGTGTGTGTCGCTGTGTCCTGTGTGTGCAGCTGCATGCAAGCGGCTATGACCGGGGCAAGGCCTTGCAAACACTGCTGCTCAAACCATTCCCTCGTTCCGTGGACAAGCGCTGGAGTGACGATGAGACTGTACATACCCACACACACACGTGTCTATGTGATACACAACATAACCCTTTTACAGACCGTTTGAGGAAAGTACTATCAGCAAGCACCCATTAAGGCCAGCAGGGCACACAGATTTGCACAACACACACACTCTGCTA
This sequence comes from Lampetra fluviatilis, assembly GCF_964198595.1. Classification (NCBI taxonomy): domain Eukaryota; kingdom Metazoa; phylum Chordata; class Hyperoartia; order Petromyzontiformes; family Petromyzontidae; genus Lampetra; species Lampetra fluviatilis. The sequence continues at coordinate 13,546,195 of NC_136280.1, forward strand.
CCTACATAATGCAAATTAACATACATTCTCTCTACATATTCTAACCCATGTCCTGCTTGCTTCCACAGAAACGTTTTGTGCGTGGGCTCAGGCAGTTTGGGAAGAACTTTTTCCGAATCCGCAAAGAGCTGCTGCCTCACAAAGAGACGGTGAGAGACGCACAAAGCAACAGCCAACGCACCTGTCACAAACACCACCATCACCACCACCGCTACAATTCTAACAACCACAAAGCTCCCTAATTATTTTTGCTGGTGTAACGATCATGATAATACTATGCATCGTGTGCTTCGTAGTGAACGTCAAAGATCATGCGACGTCTTTCGCAAGAGTAGACCATTTGTGTTCCAGCATAATGGTCCAAAACTTGACCGGCACATTAATAAATTTGGATTATATATGGCAAGTTTCGCCTCCTTTTGGCAGACGGCAAAGATTGGGAAATTGTTAACGGCACCGATTCTGGCTACCTTTTGGCTTGTCTGTGCTTTCCCGTGTTAAAAAAACTACGCGCGTTAGAAAATGTACAGCATTGTGTGATGCAATTTACATGAACATCGCTGTATAAAATAACACATTGCATTTTATATACACACCATAGCTAATTTAACTGTAACAGCAACTAAATATAAGATACACTACACAAATGATAGCAAGGACACAGTGGGACAAGAGCACTGCAAATAGCCGCCACCACTATCATGACGCACAATTACAGTCAAAACAACGGGGAGGGGGCTGAGACTACGACCATGACAATCATCATTGGTTGTGTTTCCAGTGAACACATTTTTACTGGTTCCGCCTTTCATGTTATCTGCTGTCTCGAGAGACCTGTGGTTGTATCTCTTGTGTTGTCTGGTGTGTCTTTGTCTTGATTGTTCACAAAATTTGTGATTGAATCTTAAATCAAGTGCCCGTGTCTTGAAGGAATCTCAGAGGGATAGTAGTTCTTTGATATCCGCTTCTGTCGGCCATTGTCTAACACAAAGGGATGCGCTGCTCTGCTAGACATCTGAATGGATCCTTCATCTCATGATGTGATGGCGATTGGGAAATTTTTTAAACGAGAGACATCTCATCAGCGGTGTGAGTGTTTCCAGAATATTGTGTTTGACTTTTCCATTGTACAACTGAGCCATGCCAGGACCGTACCGAGCCGGCCCTGAGTGATCCAGGAGTTGACAGGTTGTTTTTTTAACTGCAGAATCCGAACTGTGTCGCTGACCTAGTCAATGAACTTGTGAAATCAGTTTTACACCATCAAGTAAAATGACTGATGCTATTTATGACGGAAATCATTAACCTGGCTCTGCTTGGCCCTGAGCCAGATTCAGAAGTATTGTGACGCAAGAGTTACACTGTTTGGTTCTGGCTCAGCATGCCAAATATCTGGTACAACCACCGCCCGTACCGCGAGGGACCAATGCTGGCGTGGCTCTGATGTGTCCAGTGGGAAAGCGGTGGAATGGTCTCGTCGTCCGTGGTTGAGTCTTGAAGCGTTTGACGCTCTGAGAGGTCGCGTCCAACAATTGCCAACTTGCACTGTGCAGGGCGAGCTCGTCACATTCTACTATTACTGGAAGAAGACGCCCGAGGCGTCGCACTCGCGCCCGCACCGCCGTCACCGCCGCCAGGCCGTGTTCCGCCGCATCAAGACCCGCACCATCCCCACGGCAACGCCCCCAGCGAGCCAATCACGGCCGCCCTCCAGCGAGTTCTGTACGCATGTGCACACAGCTCATGCCTCATCGTCGTGTGTCCTGTTAATGCGCAGTGTAATTGGGTAGAGCGGTGGCGCAGTGGTTAGCGAACTGTGCTACCAAACTGATGACCTGAGATTGTTTCCTGACCTCGGCTAACATTGGTGGCGGGTGCTAACCAAAACTGGTCCTGGGCTATATCCTCCTTCACGAACCGACACTTACCAGCCATTATGGTGAAGTATGGTCAAACAACCGCCATGACTGACATTGTATAGCGAGACCAACTAGCAGTAGATTGGCAGCAGGCTACAGATATATATATGTACACCATAATTATCAATCCCTTGACTTTCTGTAAAAGTGGTGGAGGGATGATTGGCCTAGTTGATCCCTTACCTGGAATTAGATCTCACGATGTTCAGATTTCACGCCGAAGGCCCCATAACTTTAGTGGATACTACAAGAGTGTTTTCAGATTTCTATTTTTCGAGTCTGTGTAATTTTAGTCAACATTTGCATCGTGGCTGTAGCATGACCCCGGTGCTCATGTGCCGTGTTTTTTTGTTCTCAATTTTGCTGTTGTAATGGCAGGCGAATGGCCAGATTAAATATGGCGGCGTCCTTCCACAGCTGTCGTTTAGAAAAGCAGCGAGCTGCCGCTCGTTTTCGTTTGGTTTATTCTTAAATTGCTGCGCTTTCACGGCTACTGAGAATCGGCGCCCATGCCAGGCCGCACCTTGAGCGGTCCACAGCACCGCTTGTTCTTTCATCTCGTCTGTGGGTTTTGGCTACGTTTCTCCTCCCTTCCCGCTACAGCAGGAGGGACACGATTGTGAAACTTTTTTTCCCCCCGAATATTTTTTGGCAAGGTATAAAACGTACACTTCTTTAGTTTTTTTATGAAAAAAAAGTTGCCCTATGCAAGAGGCCCCATTTGCAGCACGCAACTATGGCAGTGTAAGGCACCACGGCATAAACAAAACCTATTGTGTAACCGTTGCCTCCTCCCTCTGATCCTTGAGCTGGTTCCCCCCTCCCACCTTGCTTTCAAAGGACCCATAACCCTTGTTAATTATTTGGGCAAGCATCCTTTACGACCTGCTATTTATCCACTTTATTATTCAAAAAGAAGTTGTAAAAACCCTGTAAAAAGTTCTTCCCAGCAACACACGCACATATATCTCAGGTAGACAAAGAAAATAACCTCCATATATTTTATAATTCGGAGCCAACAATTTCAAGCACATTTCGTCACAGGCCGTTCTGCTAAAAATGTGTATTTCTCTTTGGAAAGTGGGACACGCAGCCCGTTGAGTGCTCGCTTGCCTTTGTAAGCTTGCTGTGGGAATCTTGAGCCCACTGGCCCTGTTTGCTAATCAAGATAATGGTAATTGTAACACATACCTGTGTCTTTGTGTCCCCGTGACTCCGTATCCCTGTGTCCCCCCCCCCATGTCTCTCTGTGGTCGTGTCTTCGTGTCTCCCATGTCTCCCTGCAGTGGATCTGAGCTCTGCGAGTGAGGACGACTTTGATAGTGAAGACAGTGACCAGGAGCTGCGTGGTTACGCCTGCAGACATTGCTTCACCACCAGTGAGAGCGGCGGCAGCAACAACAACAGCCACATCCATGGCAGCTGCAACCACAGCGACAGCAGCTGCAACCACAGAAACCGCAACTACAACCCTGGCAGCTAGAACCACAACCACAGCAACTACAACTGCAGCATATTTAACCACAATCACTGCAACCATGTCAACTACAGCAGCTACAACTACAGCAATTACAATCACTATCACAGCAACCACAACAACAACATCTGCAGCCATATAAGCCACATCTTAAGTTAACTTCAAACACAACAACCATACCAACAGCCACCTCAGCAATTACAATCAGAGCAACCATAACTACAGCAGCCACAACCATAACTTCAATTACAAACATTGTAACAACAACCATAACAACTATAACCATAGCAACACTAACAACAGAAACTACAGCCATAACCATGGCAGCTGCAACCACAACATCCACAACAACAGCAACCACGACCAACAACCTCACCAGAACCACATCACTATTAAAGCACAACATAAAAACACACAACCTTGGTGAACACAATCACAATCTCGGCAAACCAAACAACCATTGCAAACAACCTCAAGACAGCAACAGCCACAACAATCACCATCAACCACAACGTACAGAATCGTAAACAGCCACAACAATCTAAATAATTAGCACGTTTGTTTGTATTTCCGCGTACGAATGGGTGTGTGCCTTTGCAATCATGTACATGCTTGTGTGTGAGGTCGTGGGGAGGGTGGTGTAGCGGTTAGCATCCTGCGCTTTGAACCCAGATAACTGAGCTAAATTCCTGCTCACGGCCAACACCAGTGATGGTGATTTGAACTGGTGGCCCGGCATGGTACTGGGCACTCACCGCCTCGTGTGCTGTACCGGCATTTCATAGGTGCTCGCTAATATCACTTGTCCCAGACGTCTGTTAAGGATATATGGGGATCTTTCTGCTTGGAGCGATAATATAGGCGTGTTGAGCTATGAACCCGGCTACCAGATAATTGTATTCGGCCAACACCAGTGACGATTATCTCAACCAGTCCCGGGCCACCTCTTGGTCGTATCAGCCTCATATGAGTACCTGGTGCGATGTGTCAGCATCGCCGCTCAGGAGACAAAGGTGGCCAGGCATGTGCCATGCCAGCAATCGTAGGTGCTCCCGAATCGCGCTTGCCCCAAAAGTTTGTTAAGGCTATACGGGGGATCTTTGTCTTGTACAGCGTCGCGCGATTGGCATCACGGCGGGCGCGACCGCCTGCTGTTGTGCTACGACTGCCGCTTGTACTTCAAGAAGTACGGGGAGATGCCGCCCATTCAGCACCAGGCACCACCACCGCCGTTCATGTTCAAACCCGTGCGGGACGACGACGCCACCGCCCCCAACAACCAGGGGCCCGGGGTGCCCGGCAGTGCAGGTCAGAGTTCAAGCCCATGGCTGCATCTCAATCGCATGCTTGCTCGCTCCCCTCTGTGCGTGAATTTTAATGAAACGCTCACCGTTTTCTCCTGTCTTATCACTCGCCCGCCCACTCACTCCCTCCCTCGTTTACTCACCAGTTTTCTCAGGTAATCTATCTTGCCGCCACCCGCTTGTCAGCGCTTTTACCTCTTCATTCACTCGCTCGCCTCAATAGCTCGGTCCCTCATGCAACTCACTCGCACGCGTGCATCATTGGTTCATTCATTCTCACAATTGGTTGCTTGCTCATCTGCTTTTTCACACTTGTTAAGTCTTCACTCGCTCGCCTTGTTATTCACTCGGTTCACTTCCTGTCTCACTCCTCGTTCAACTCCCCTTCATATTCACTCAACCACTTCCTCACCATCACTAAATCATTCACTCACCCACCTGCTTAGCTATTTAGACACTCCTTGCCCACCTTCCATCTCACTAACACACACCGCGGTGGCGAGATGTTAACTCCCTCGCCTTGTATGCAGGAGGTCATGAGTTCAATCCCATATATTTGAATGTTCTTCCCATGGTTGCTATAAATTTCCACGTGATAAGCCACTTTGTCGAGCTCTCATTTGTGGCCAGGTTCCTTCAGAAAAATAGCGATATAGCTCAGTGGGTCTTACCTGGTAAAATAAAAAATAGTAAAAAAAAACCCGCACAGTCATCACTGTGTGTGTTAGTGACATTGATTAAGATTGTTACTGGTGGCTGTTGTATGCGATTTTGTGTTTGCACGAGTGTTTGGGTATGGGTGGTTGGTGATGACGGTGGCTGCAGGTGGTTGACTCGGGTTGTGGTTGTTGCAGGCGGAGGCGCTGCAACTCCTCCCGTTGGAAAACACAGCATGCGAACTCGACGCAGCCGAACAGTGAGTACAGACATGGGGGACACAGTAATGTGCACGTGCGAGAGTGACAAGCATGACGAGCATGTGTGTGTTAGTGTGTATACATATTTGGTCAAGGCCTATGATACCATTAGTAGGCCTGGGCTCTGGGTTGTTCTTCGAGCTTTCGGAGTCCCTGACCCTCTTGCTCACGATCATTAAGGACCTTAATGATGGTGAGCGGGCCCGGGTTAAACTACGTGGCCGGGAGTCATTCCCTGTACACCTTGCGGTGCGACAGGGATGTCCTCTGGCTCCCACATAATTTAACATCTATTTTGACCACGTAGTTCGTGAATCCTTCAATCGCTGTACCGGAGGAATTTCCATCTGGTACAGATACATTGGGAGGCTGATCGATGCCTGGGTGTGGTCAAGGGATGGCTCCCTATTGCTCAACCATGTTATGTATGCCGATGATCTGGTAATTGCTGCTCACTCAGAGGAGGAGTTGGAGGCGCTGCTGTTGAACCTGGAGTTTGCCACTAAGAGGTGGGGCCTTACCAGCAGCCCCACCAAAACTAAGCACCTGCCTGGGTATTTTGTACCTTTGGACACTCCACCCCACAACTCCCAATTGGTGATGGGGCAGTTGTGGAGAGGGTGGAGTGTTTCTCATACCTGGGCAGTGTGCTCATGATCGGCTCCGGTTTGACAGCAGAGGTCTAACTCCGAATCTGTCGAGCGGCATATTTTCATCGGTTGCGTGACGTTGTGTGGAAGCTACCTGGTCTGTCGCTCCACACGAAGCTTCAGGTCTTCTCGGCCACAGTCATTCCCTCCCGGCTAAAAACATTTAGGCTGGCCTGCCTACGATCCATCCTGGGTATAACCAGGCTGTATTATGTGAGGAGCTCACAAATATTTGAGAAATCTGGACAAAGTCGCATCGGTGAGTTTCTACGGCAGGCAAGGCTGCGTTGGCTGGGTCATGTAGCCTGCATGCCCAGTCACCGCATGCCTAAACAGCTCACAAAAAATGAGCGGAGCGCCGGGTGGCTAAAGCACAGCAAGTTGGCACAGTAGGTGGCACAGGTGGTGCATCAGCCATTCATCTCAGTCAATCGACCCGTGGCACCTGGTTCTGTCCCGTGACCTCGTGCCAGCGGGCGTTCGACACTTCACGTGGCCTCAACGTGCACCTAGCCTGGCACAAGCGTCGTGGTGACGTCACCGCCACTTAGTGGCGAATGGCGGTTGTTTTTGTTGTTATACAAGTTTGTATGCAAATGTTCACGGGTGTACCTAAATGTGCGATGACTGTGTTCGTGAGCATAGGTGCTTGCTAAGAGCACTTGCCCAAACAGTCTATATAGGCTACACAGGGGGGTTTTTGTCTTTGTACGCGTGGTGAAATGTGCGTGCAAGTGTGTGCATACATCCCCCTTTGTCGGTGCTTCCATTTGTCTGCATCCCTCCTCGTCCTTTTCTGTAAATCTCCTTACATCCCCATGTTGACCGGTCTCTCTCCATGTCACTTCATGCACCTCTGCACCTCCCTGCGTATCTCTGGTCCTCCTTGTAACTCCCCACTCCTCCCCGTGCCTTCCTGTACTTCTTGTGTTCTTCTATATGACTGCCTGTGCCGATGACCTTCTACGTGTCATGGTGCCTCTCCTCGTATCCCCACACTTCCTCGTGCCTCCCCGTGCGTCCCCGCATGTTAGTCTGCCCGTGCTCAGGCTGGGGAGCCAACAGCGGACGACTCCCGCGCGTGTGGCCGCACATCGCCTGGGGCGACCAGCACGGACAGCACGGACCTCGACAAACACAGCAAGGTGATGGCACAGCCGCTACCATCACCTTCGTCGTCATCATCTTCATCGGCGTCAGCAACAGCATCGGCGTCAGCAACAGCATCGGCGTGGACGGCGGCAGCATCGTCATCAGTGACACCAGCGGCAGTGTCATTATCATCTTCATCCCTTAACGTCACCATCCCATCGACCATACTGTGTTCGACCACCACACTGCAGGTCAAAACTCTTCTCATTCTATCTTGATTTGAAGCTTTCGTGACTGCAGGAATCCATACTCTTTGGTTCTTTCGGTAAAGTCACATAGGTATATGAGGTAAAATAGATCACGACGTTTCGATTGCAACACAAGCGGTCGTCCTCAGGTGAAAAAAATATAATCCAGCAGTGGAACTGCTGAACCAGCGAGAGAGCTGTTACAACAAGGTTATATACGTGACGATGGGCAAGCAAGCGGGGTCTGAGCTGGTAAGGAATTCCATCCACGGACGTAAGCACGTCAGTTGTGTTAATGGGGGAGATTAGGGAGAGAGCTGATTAGGGAGGGAAATTAGCATGAATGAGCTTCTGTCGCCGCATAAGAGTATCATGCCCGCATATGCTCACAACAGCAGTGTTAATGAGAGATTAGCACCATTAGAGTGCAATCCAAAGGACGTGAGCATGAAAGTGCAATCCAAAAGGCATGTGAGACTGAGAGGTGCAATCCAAAGGACATGTGAGCATGAGAGATCTAAGAGAGAGGCATAGAGAGAGACACACACAGAGAGTCGGAAATAACAGCTGACATAGGCAGGTAGGATGGAAACTTCACAGTCAGTTAAGACTTTACCTGGTTAATAACATCCTTCCAATGATTGCTCAGTTTATACCCATCTTCTGTGTCTGTTTATATATCTGGATGGCTTCATGCACAAATCTCTGAAGGTAGTCGGTCGGTTTGCAGAGTACCTCCGTCTTGGAAAAATCTATTTCTTCTCATGCTGTCTCTTCATTGTCTCTTTTCACAACTTCTTATAACCTTTCTCAATTCAAGAAACACACTGTCAATAGTGCTGTTAGTTCTTGGCCGATTGCCTAATTGAGCCTCTGGCCCTGTGCTTAGCAACCTTTATTTTAAAAAATCTTACAATTGTCATCCTCGCTACCATCATCACTCAGACATGGTGCGGTGTGCAAACATCGCCACTGGGGAGGCAAAGGGCAGCCCGGGTGTGGTGGTGCTGGCCACCCACCCCCTTAGTGTGCCATGCGGGAATTCATAGGTGCTACTCGCTATAACAGCACATGCCCCAACAGTCTGATCAAGGCTACACGGGATCGGGAGGGGATCTTTGTATGCTTGTGTGCATATGCCACAGAAGGCCCCGGAGGCGGAGACGCCACCTCCGCATGCCGGCAAGCGCTTGCGTGACAAGAGCCTCTCTGATGGCGAGGACGCTGAGAAGCCCAAGAAGCCCAAAACGCCCGTGAGTTTGTGCCCTCTGGCCCGGCGCCAACGAGCGGTCTCCGCCTCTCCCCGTGGCAGAGGCGTCGCACGCACAGCTGTTCGCACACAGGGCTCAGGGCCTCTAGCCGCGGCTCTGTGACGTGACAAAGACGCTTGAGGCATAGCAAGGCTCTCACCTGGTTGTGTAAAGTGGGCATCCAGACTGAGACCATGTAGCGGCAATGCACCTAACCTGGCTCGGCTCGGACGCCGTAGTGCGGTTTCTTGCGGAGAGAGATAAGCGAGTGATTTTTCTAGCTTCTCTATCTGTTGACTGGCATTGGTTGTGAGTCGATGAATCGCTTTGGTGCCACCGTTCAGTCGTCTTGGTGGGCAGCGGTTGACCGTGTATTCCATCGATTGTTCTGCTCCGCATTTTCAGGTGGCGCTGTCTTTTTTTCTTCCACTTGTGTAGAAGATGGGCATGTGTATGAATGCGCATTATTCACCGTGGTCTCTATGCTGTTGTAGGTGTATGTATGTATGCATGGTTTTTGCACTGTGCTTTGAACCCTGCAGCCTCGAGTTCATATGAGTGGAGAGGGGTATCAGTGTCTGTACTTCTGTGTTGGTGCATTTATGTATGAATTAATCCATCGTTACATGCATTGTGTGTATATATGATGTGTGCATGCAGACGTGGTGAATATATGACGGATATGTGTGTACATTGTGTACGTGACATCCCTGTGTGTGTCCGCCCACCACAGAGCACGTCTCCGCCGGGATCTCCCTCGGAGGGCGACAGCTCGGACGCCCCCAGCCTTAACGACGACCTCATCAACGACCTCAAAGACATCGACCAGGACAACCGCAGCACCTCACCCAGCCTGCCGAGCCCGCCCGAGCCCGAGTCCGACTCGGACTGCTCCACCCACAACGCCGATGCCACTATCGTGCCCACCATCTCCTCCACCGTCACGCCGCCAGCCCCCGCCGCTGCGAATGGCCTCAACCAGGGCGGCTGCCTCATGGCCCCCATCAGCGGCCTCATGCCCGGCAGCCCGGCCACAAACGGCGGACTCGGCTCCAACACCGCCATACCTCCCGGCGGCACCTCAACCTCCATCAGCAGTAGCCTCCTGTCTGGTGGTGGCGGCAGCAGCGGCGGCGGAGGTGGCGGTAGTGGTAGCAGTGGTGGCGGCGGTGGCGGCGCCGGTCTGAACATGCCGACCTTGATGGGAGGTCTGGGATCCAGCCTGAGCCAGGTGGCCATGAGCAGCGGTGGCGGCGGCGCATCCGGGGGGGTGCCTCCGGTCGCGGTGGCGAACGTGGGGCCGTGCGGACCGCCGTCCGCGGCTGCCGCTGCGGCGGCGGCAGCAGCGGTGGCGCAGATGAACGTGGCCCCCATGGGCAGCTGCGCAGTGGCGCAGGCGTTTCACTCGGTGGTGTCTGGTGGCGGTGTAAGCTCCATGCAGCAATCGGTGTCCGTCGTGGGCGGCGGTGGTGCGGGCGGCGCGGCGAGCATGAGCGTGGTGTCGGCGTCGTCCTCGTCCTCCTCTTCGGGGTCATCCCTCTCCTCGTCGCTGTCGCTGCATACCCAGGCCATCGGCGGTGTCTATGGCGGTGGTGGCGTCGGCGGCGTCAGCGGTGTCGGCAGCGGCCTCATGATGTCCCAGACGTTTTCGTCGTCTATGTCATCGTCGTCCTCGTCGTCGTCGCTCCATCTGCCGCACCTGAGCCAGCAGCACCACCAGCACCAGCACCACCACCACCACCAGCATCAGCACCAGCACCACCAGTTGCACCACCTACAGCAGCAACACCACCAGCGCGGCCCGCACCAACACCACCAGCAGCAGCAGCAGCATCACCACGCCTCTGCGCACTTCGGTGGGCATCACCATCACCACCAGCACCAGCAGCACCATGTGGAGCAGGCCAGGGTCCACGCACCATCGCCGCCTCTGGCTGGAGTGATGCCAGCTCAGCTTCTGCCACTGCCTCCTTCTTCGGCGGCGTCTGTCTTTGGCTCATCCAAAGGAAATCTGGCCGCAATGGGGCAAGGCTCGGCCTACGACAAGCCGGGTGGCGGCATGTCGATATGTGCTGGTGGCGGCGGCGGCAGCGGAGTGGGGGGGCCCCCAAATTTGATGGCGCCACACCTGAGTGGCGGTGGAGGCGGTGGCGGCGGCGGTGGCGGTGGTGCGATGCACAAGCACCCGATGAGCGTGCACTCGCAGGGCCAGGCACCGCCTGTGCCTCCACCGCCACCGGGAGGGCACGGTGCCCCTATGCAGGGCCTCTCGTCTTGCCTGCCGGCAAACATGCAACAACAACAGCAGCAGAACCTGCCCTCGAACATGGCTGCCAATTCGGGCGTTCCGATTCCCCCGCCCACGACTCCCATCCCACCTCTGCCACCAAAGCAATCGAACTCAAGCGGTCAGTCGGGTGGAGCTTGCGGTGGCGGTGGCGGCGGCGGCGGTGGCGGCGGCGGCGCCCTCGCGGGCCACTTTGGGGGGCAGCTGCCCCCACCCAACCTGAACTTGCCGCCGCCGCCAGCCCTGAAGCCGCTGTCGGCCCTTGCGCAGGGAGGCGGCGGCGGCGTCGGCGGCGGGGGGCCGACACAGGGCATGGGCCCGGGTCAGGGTTTACCTCAGCTGCCGCCCCCACTGCAGATGCAGGCACACCCGCCACCGGCGCTCACGCAGGGCGGTGCCGCGGGCCAGCAGGGCGGCCCTGCCACGCTGGGCGAGTCCCTCGCTTCGGCCTACCCGGGCCCACTCAGCGGCGGCGGTGGCGGGGGATCCATGATGGGGCCGGCGCACCCGCCCGCCCTCACCCAGTCCGGCCCGCACTCGCTGGGCGACCCTCAGGCTTTGGCTTACGGCGGGAAGCCGCAGGGCGGGAGCGGAGGTGGTTCCGGCAGCGGCGGCGGAGGAGCAGGTGGGATCCCGCCGTTCCTGGCCGCCAATCCCGGGCTGATGTCGAATGTGGGCGGGATGGGCGCCGTGTCATCGGCCTCGATGATGGGGTCAGCGGGGGCGGCCGCCCTGTCCCTCACGGCGTCGGTGGCGTCCGTCTCCTCGTCGTCGCTTAGCTGCGCCCCGGCGAGCCTGTCCGCATCATCTCTGCCACCACCGTCCGCGACGGCTTCGTCCTCTTCCTCATCGGCGCCGTCCGCCCTCCCTTCGGCCGTCCCTCCCGGATTCGGCATGGTGAAGGAGGAGGGAGGGGGCTCGGTATCGGCTACGGGGGCAGTGGGGGCGGCAGTTTCCATGGCGGCGGAGGAGTCGCCGGGATCTCCCGGAAGTCCCCCGCCTCCCGTGCGACGTACCCCCTCCCCAGAGCCCATCGTTGTGGACACGCCGAGCCACGTCAGCGCCAGCGCACGGTACGGCACCTTTCACTTTCTCTGTCTGCTCTGGCTGTCATGTAACATTTGTTTTTATTCAAGTCTGGGCGTGGGGCAGCCCTGATTCGATGGTTAAATTTTGTACATTTCCATGGCAGGCACTAGTTTCCCAAAAGTATAACCACTTGCTCACGAGATACAGAGTTGTGCTTATTTAATCGACCTTTGTAAGGATGGTGTCGATACCTCTCCCCATCTCATGTTTTTGGATTTTGAAATAATTTTTAAATATATCTTCATTCTTCCAAGCCTCAAAGTACAAACTTTCACTAGCTCTAAAATATTTGTTGCCAAATCTTTTTCAGATTTGTGTACATATATTCTATGTTTTTGCTAAGTGTCAGCTTGCAAGCTCTTCTAGAACATCATTAGATTGTTTATCACTTAATGTTGAGGTCTATGAATGTTGTGGGAAGCGGTATTGTGATGGGTAGCATGCCATGCTCCAAACCCGGAAACCCGAGTTGGATTTCCTCAACATAGGTGAGCAATATTTGAACCGTTACTGGGCCTCTTCTTGGTCGATTCAGCCTTAAATGAGTACCTGATGTGGTGCTGTACCTGGCGCTGTGCAGTGCCTAAGTATCCGCACCGGAGAGACAAAGGCGGCCAGGAGTGGTGCCAGCCACACCGCTCCCTCGTGTGCTTTGTTGGCCTTCAAAGGTTCTCGCTAACATCACTTAGATCCCAACAGTCTGTTAGGCTAACGAGGGGCGGGAGGGGGAATCCCAGTCTTTGTATTGGGAGAGAGAGACGGCCACTTTAACATGCGTCTATCTGTCACCGACCCCTCCCTCGCCCCCACTCGCGCAGTTTCACGAAGCACCTGGACCGCGGCTACAACTCGTGTGCACGCACTGACCTGTGCTTCGAGCCCCTTGCGGGCTCCAAGCTCGCCAAGAAGCGTGAGGACGGCGCAGAGCGTCTGCGGCGCGAGCGGGAGGAGAGGGAACGCGACGGACGCGAGAGGGAGGCGCGCGAGCGCGACGTGAGTCTAAACTATACAATTGTTTTCCTAATTTTTATTATTTTACCAGGTATGTTCCACTGAGCGATACAGCTCCTTTTCAGATGGCTTAACGAAGTGGCTTATCACGTGGAAATCTATAGCAGCCAAGTACTTTAAGCACATGTTTCTAAATGTGGAGGGAAAAACCAGAGGACCTTGAGAAAAATCCATGTGACCACAGGGAGAACATGTAAACTCCAATCATCCAGGCATCAGGGTCGGGATTGAACCTATGATCTCCTGTATACCGGGCGAGGTAGTTAATATCTTGCCACCGTGGCACCCCATGATGCCAAGAGCACCATAGCTGCTTTTATCTATCCAGGGGTCTTATTGTCTGAAAGAAAGACAGGCCACTGCCAAATTTTAGGTTGTAAAGTGGTGGCCCAGAGTTGGTAGTCAATATTCTACGTCCCATTTGCATGAGCCAGTCTCTCCGTTGGACAACCATTGTTGCCCCAAAGGATGGTGATGAGAATTATGGGCTGAGGTGATCCCTGACCAGGATTTTAACTTGCAGTCTTATACTTGTGAGTCGAACCCGAGCCCTCTTAACATAGCACGAGTTGGCCAGGTACAACATCGTTCCTTCAATGTCAATAAAATACGGTGTGAATTTGTGTCTGAATGTGGACGCAACTCAAGATGCTGTAAAGAAACTGGGCATCTTTTCTCTGTAGACTGAGGCAATCAGTCATGGATCGGCCTAGAACTGAACAGGGGCATGTAGTCGACAGCACAAATGGCAGAGGGAAGTGTTCCAGATAACTGGGGCAACAAAGGAGAATGAGCAACTCCTTGCTGATCATAGGTTGACTACAGGCTTCGATAGAAAGCCTTAAAACCACCTTTATTTAACAAGTGCATATTATCGTAACGTAAAGCTTTCGTGACTGCAGGAATTCATATTCTTTGGGTCTTTAGGTAAAGTCACGTAGATGGGTTCAAAGAAAATATTTAAAAAACTACGATGTTTCAATCGCAACACAAGCGGTCGTCTTTCCTGAAGGCTTGTGTTGCGATCGAAACGTCGTAGTTTTTTGTTATTTTCTTTGAACCTATCTACGTGACTTTACCGAAAGACCCAAAGAATATGCATGTTATCATATATGACAAACTACATACAGGTTTTACCATCGTTAGAAGTTGTCACCACAGTGTAGCCTGTTATTATTTCTTCGACAGTAATGAAGACTAAATGTATGGGGTTGTGTTTGGCAAGATGGCATTAACACATTGCATTTCTCTCCCCATTACTTAACATTCACACACACACTTGCGTGTGTACTCCCACGCATGAATATTCCATCACATGTCCACATAAACAAAAATCAATTGCATGCAAACATGAATCTTTCATATGAAAACTACCATTCACACAACTGTGAACACACATACCCAAATAAACACACACGTACATGCACGCGCTAAACTCTGTTCGCACAAACACGCACAGCGCTCGTCCTTGGGCTCTGGTCTGGACGGCCCCCCATCCGGCGGACCCCCCCCCCCCGGGCCCCCCACCGGGTCCGCCGGGCCCCCCTCCACACCACCTACGCGGGACCCCCTACGACACTCCACAGTCGGCTGCGGCCGTGGCGGCCGTCCACCCGTACCTGGGCCCCGACACGCCGGCGCTGCGCACGCTCAGCGAGTATGCGCGCCCACACGTGCTCTCCCCCACCTCGGGCAGCGCCCTCGTGCGCTCGGGGGTGGCGGGGGTGGCGGCCGCGGCAGCTGCGGCTGCGGCCGCTGCCGCAGCCGGGCATGGTCCCCCGCACCACCACCAGGCAGCGCACCACCATCCGCACCACCACCCGCACCACCACCCACACCACCACCACCACCCATTCTTCGCCATCCCCAGCAGCGACGTGGCCACCATCTTCTACCACCCGCACAACATGGCGGCGGCGGCACACATGTACTCGCAGCAACAGCAGCAGCAGATCAGCCAGCAGATCAGCCAGCAGATCAGCCAGCAGCAGGCGCAGCAGCAGGCCCAGCAGCAGGCGCAGCAGCAGGCGGCCTCCGTGCAGCAGCAGCAGCAGCAGTCGAGCGAGCGGGACCTGCGAGAGATGCGTTTCAAGCCGGGCTACGAGATGAAGCCACCGGAGATGGACGGCGCGGGCGGCGGGGGCTCTGCACCAGCGGGGCCCAGCACGCAGGGCGGCGCGTCGATGGCGAGCGCGCTGGCGCTGCACTTCAACCCGGCGGGGTCGCTGGACCCTTTTGCGCTGCAGCGCGCCGGCGCGCACGCCTCGCTCGGCGTGAACCCGCACCACTTCGCCGCGTTCCCCGCGGGGGAGCGCGGGCACGGCCACGGCGGAGGCGGAGGGGGGGGGCGGTGGCGCGGGCGGCGCCGGAGGAGGGGGCGGCGGCGGCGGCGGAGGAGGCGGCTCGGGAGCCGGGGGTGCTGCGGAACGGCTGGGCGTGGTGCCGGGCGGCGTTGCTCAGTCGCGGCAGGAGATGGCGTACGCCGAGAGGCTTCACGCAGAGCGGCTGGCCTCGCTCGCGGCCAACGACCCGATCGCAGCGGCGCGTCTGCAGATGTACAACGTGACGCCACACCACCACCAGCACTCGCACATCCACTCGCACCTGCATCTGCACCAGCCGGACTCGATCCATCCAGGTACGACCGCACGCCAGCCCGGACGAGCCCCCAGTTTGTGCATTTGACGGCGCATGTGTCTGTTTTCAGAGGCGTATTTTAACACTGCCTTGTCCATGTATGTCTGTGTGTTCACATATTGGGAGTGGTTGTGTAGTGATTCGCGCATTGCGCTACGAAGCGCTATAAAGCTTGCGACCGAGTTCGATTCCTGCTCAAGACAATTGACCAAATTCTTGAACCAGTCTTGGGCCTCCCTGAGGTTGACTTAAATGGGTACTTGCCGCAAAAGTTTGTTCAAGGCTATACGGGAGATCTTTGTCCATATACCCTCCACGTTTGTCTCTGTCATGGTTCTGGCGCGAACGGTAATCCGTATGTGTTTGCCGGTGTTCTGTGGTATTATTCTCCGTGTCTTCCCTCTTGTGTCATGCGCATGTGTATGTAAGCACGACCTCCTTCCTGTGACCCCGTGTGCGTGTGTCGTGTCCCCTCTGTAAAACTCCCACATGTCCTCGCGTGTTCTCACTGCAGGCTCAGGCGTGCATCCACTGATGGATCCCCTCGTCCCTCACGTTGGACGCTTCCCGTACCCACCAGGGCCCCTCGCCTCGCCCCTCATGGGGCCGCCACCTCCCACCGGACCCGAGCATGAGCTCCTTCGGCATCCGCTCTTCGGTAATGCGCACACGAGCCCTCACTCACTGTGCACACGTAAACCTAATACAGCTAATATACTTCATAATTGATTTTTTTTATGTTAGGCCACGTAATGAATCTGGCCCAATTTTTTTCTTGTCGTAAATCCCAACCACCGCCAGACGTACAAATTCATTGTTCACCTTTACAAGTGTTTAATTTTATAAGTTACTCTGTTTGGCTCACAGGTAAGTCGAAAAAAAAATAGTTTGCGAACTTTGGCTGTGAGAATTGTGGTGGAGAGTTTCACGGCACAAATTTGGCTACATGATTACGTGGCCTAACTTGAAAAACTATTGATATCACATGGCAATTCATTTAAATTATGTTTATATGGTATTAACAACTTAAACATTTCATTAACACTGAATAACAATGCAATATTTACAATTTAACAACAACAGATCACTTCTGGACAGTTTTAATCGCTCACCGCTAACGTGAGTCCGAGGGTGGAGGCTGAAAAGATTTTGCAATGCGCTTGATGCATTTACTCTTATTTGTCAAATAAACGCAAAAAATAAATGTAAACAAAACTAGAGGGAGCACGAACAGAGCTGGGGCATCCAAGGTAACGGATTCCCGAATTCTACACAACATCAAAACAAAAAACCTCAACACATTCCTCAATGACAACTGTGGCCTTAAAAGGCAAAGTATATAATCGGCGACCTTTTTGGCAATGGCCCTCTCTTCATGGCACGTGAAGGCAGTGTTATTGATGAAACTGTTGAGTTGTTCTCTTCTACTTTTGCACCACTGCCAACGCAAAATCGGCAGATAATTCTGTTCCAGCAGATAAGTTCAGTGCTTGTACGTTGCTTTAGAATGTTTCGTGTACAAATGTACGAACGCCTCCGACTATGCGCTGAACAAGATTCCCGTCGGAATGTTTTTTTCCAGGGAGCTTACAGGCTTACTCCGAATTCTGGCTTAATCTAGGCCAGCTTTGAGAGATTTTACAGCAAATCATCTCCAAACTTACACATTCCCGTGACACCAGATAGAGCGGTAATGTTACAGTAACTCTTCACACGAATGTAGGTACAGGACCAAACGCTGGCTAACTCATGTGGTGGATAATCCAATACCTAAAGAAGGCAATATAACGTATACTCACCCGCTGCTGAACCAAGTAACTTTTAGTATATATATATTTTTTAGCTGACTTTTTATGCTCTATTAGAGCTATGTAGTTTGTACTCTTAGGTTTTTTTCGGTAAAGTCACGTGCGTAAAAATAAATAATAAAATTAATAGAAATAATAATAGAAATAAAATGATAAATCACGACGTTTCGGAGGCAACACAAGTCTCCGTTGCCTCCGAAACGTCGTGATTTATTATTTTATTTCTATTATTATTTATATTATTTGTATTATTTATTTTTACCTACGTGACTTTGCCGAAAAAACCTAAGAGTATGAATCCTTGCAGTCACGAAAGCTTCAAATCTAGAACTGTGTAGTTTGAACCCAAACATGGCTCATTGTATTGGCCACAGCTGACTCTAAATACATAGCGGGGACTAAGGCAGGCATACAGGGACGCCTTTATATGAGGAACGAAACAGGTGGACTTCTCCACAAATATGGCTGTCGCCTGATGAAGCTAGTTGTAATTACTGGCGAAACATCGTCCTCAAGATTGTAAATGTTGTGGCTTGGCTCTCCAACACACCGGTGTGCTGTACTAGTGACGATTTGGCACGTTCTGTTTACGTGACAACCCTTACTAGTTGGCTGTGTCGGGTGGTGGCGGGTTTAACGACACATATTTACACGACCTAACCCAAAAAAACCTCTTGTTGCATAGCAGTTTCACTTAGAAAATGGATCAGCCTCTGAATTAGATTAGGACGGCCCCTCATTTCATGTTTGTTTGCATCCGTGTGCGTGCAGCCCCTGGCTACCGGGACCTGCCCCCGCTGCCGCCACACATGTCTGCAGCGCACCAGCTGCAGGCGGTGCATCAGAGCGCCGAGATGCAACGTCTGGCGCTGGAGCAGCAGCAGTGGCTGCATGCGAGTGCCCACCACGCCCACCACGCCGCCGCCGCGCACCTCGCCAGCGCCCACGACGACTACTACAGGTGGCCGCACTGCGGGGGGAGCTGATGGGGGGTGGGGGGAGGCGGTGAGATACCGGGCGGGCATACAGGAACGCGCGGAGATGCTCAGGGTTGGGCAAGGGATGCTCGGGGGCTGATAGCGATGCGTGGTGAAGTGACGCACAGGAATGCACAGGGACAGACGGGCACACGGGGATGCACAGGGTCGCACTGTAAAATCGGGATTGTTATAGGGAGATGTGTAAACGCATGTACGCAGGTGTGAATAGGGAGATGTACACGGGTATTCTGGTACATGTGGGGATGCACAGGGACGCACGTGACACAAGTGGGATCTGTTGAGACGCAGAGATGCGCAGGGGAACGGACGGGAACACAAACGGACACAAGACACATGCAGGGGAGCTCGGAGCACAGGACACGAACGAGACAGGAAAGACATGGGGACACACGGAAGGCGGACCGACACACACACGAGACATACAGCGACACTGAAAATACTGCAGTACGTGTAGAGACGAGGGTTGAGCTCGCGTGCGTGCGTGCGCGCGTGTCTTTGCGTGTGCAGCCGACTGAAGAAAGAGAACGAGAAGCCGCTGTGAGAGACCAACTTGCTCCTCTACCCGCCAGCCCCGCCAGCCCCACCAGCACACCCATCCACCTGCTCGCCCACTCACCACGCCGCTCGTTACCCAGATAGTGGCTCGTGTTCACCCAGTCCAGCCTGGTGTAGCCGACGTGGGGCGGTGGCGGCGGCGGTGGGTGGCGGCCGTGGCCACGCGCCGACTCGCCCCTCCCTACGCTGTCGCCTGGTGCCGTCACCGTAGACAGCACCGCGGTCGCTGCCCGGGTCGCGTGAGAAGGCACGTCACTTACCCGATTGATGCTGGCCTGTAGCGTCCTCGCGCACGTGTCTTTCTTTGTGTGCTGTACACGAGAGTCTTAACCCTTGTCAACCCCGGTCCTTCGCGTGCCGTCGGTCTCTCCGTCCGTTTGCCTGTCTGGGAATTGAGATTTACGCGTTGACTTGCCGATGTTTTTTTAAGCTTTTTTTTGTGGGGAGTTGGAGGAAGGAGAGTGTCCGTCTGTTGCAGAGGTTCTCTAAAAAGAACGGTGCAGGTGGGAGGAGAGAGTGGAGGGGAGAGCACCAGAAAGGTGCAGAAATAAATGAGTCTGGAACATAAGTGTGGGGAGCAGGAGTAGAGTCATAATAGAGAGCAAATGTACAAATAAATAGTGAAGGGGAAACAGTACGAGTGGCACTGTTGTAGAGAGTCTGACTCAAAACCTTGCCCTCTTCAAGTTCAATCCCTGTCTCGACCAATCATCGTCACCATCGTCGCCATCATCATTGTTCCAGGGACAACACCATGAGCGCCACGTGGTGAGAAGTCGACATCGGGGTGTTCCTTGGATGGACTGACACCTGCCACATGAATGTGGATTTTTTTCCACTGACCTCCAGCCGAGAAGCGTTAACCCATTCACGCTTGAGCATAGAGAGGCACTAACTTGCGACCACCGGTTGACTTCCAGGGGTAGCCCGCACTTTGCTCGCAGTGCATTAACAACATGCGATTCATAGCCAGAGGCTGGCTCTGCGAGTGCCCGCTCTCTCTGTGTCCACTGTGATCCTGCTTGGCGTTCGTGCGTGACCCTGTGCGCCTGGCTGTGTACGTGTGTAAATACCATAAACGTGTGTGTGTGTTAATGCTCGTGTAACTCTGGCGTGCGTTTGTGTGCTCCTGCACTAGCGTGCTTATTTTTTCCACCGCCCATTCCTCGTCTTGCTATTTTCAGTCCTCTCATCTCAAAGAATCGCAGCGCATTAAACAAACTAGAAAACTTCGGGCCCTACGGGCGTTCATCTCCTCGGTTCTCCAGAGAACTTAAGGGTCTCCGGGCTTCAATTGTAACCTATGAAGGCTAAACTAAGGTACTTAAATACAATAGTAAAGTATAAACTACTGTAAGTAAGAAATTAACAACATTCAGGATTTTTTTGTTTGTATTTCAAAAGCAAACATAATTTTACACAATCTCTTTATAGGCCACAATATCTGTGCATTTTCCATCTGTGTCCAGATACGAAGCCTTCTGAGCCAGAATCTTGATAGCTTCGTTGGATCCAACGCGCGAGGTTGCCACGCAATATTGCGCGTGATTAAATATGCCAGAAGGGAGGAAAATTCCAATTTTCTGCAGTGTTTGTCCTAGGCTCTTATCGGCAGTGACTCCGAAAAGCAGGATAAATTGGAATTTGTTTTTGTCATCGAGAATGGAATTATGTTTTCAACAGGAGCCAGTGGAATCCGAGGGCTTCTTCTTGTTGTGAAGTTCACATCCAACCAAGGCTTCAATTATGTGATTGTTCCTTGTCCAGATGTAGCGTGTTCCATTGCTTGAATCAAAATTCCAAAGGAGTATCATGTAGGAGCCAACCTTCAGTTTGAGCACGTGAGGTTGAGCCAGTTGATGAATTAATTGTCGACTGTATCGGAAATTTTGTAGACTCTTCACCAGGAAAACAGTTAATTGTCATTTCATTGATCAAATCAACAGTTTGTAGACAAATTTACCATGGTTTGCAAGGCATGTGGTATCACTGAAGTAAATTTTCAGGCCATAAAAAAGACAAAATCACAGAGATAGCGGAGGTTCTCAAATGGAAGTAGGTAAATGCCACTCGTTTTGAAGTGTAGAAGCTGCCCGTTAGAAGTCGGGGGAATTATCTTTTCGAAGATTGCCGCAAAAACTCCGACGTCTCCGTAAAATTCCAATATTGTGGGAAAATTCAGATATTGACGTTAATGTCGAGTTTTCCGCGAATTGTACGTTCATCAAACTGAAAGAGAACTACAGGCGGTGTCCGCGTTTACGACACAATGCGCCGCTGGATACCCAGTCGTAAATGAGATCATTTTTCGGACCCCAGGTTGCCATAGACGCAATGTTATGGGGGTTACGTCGCAATGGGGGTTACGTCTCTGAGCACGGGCTAGAAACCGATTTTTTTCGCAAAAAAGTCCAGAAATATGTGATTTAGTTAAATATATATGCAGTTTTAACCATTCTTAATGCTATAACATGTGAGAAAGCAGTCCCTTAGTGCTATAAATTGATAGGCCAAGAGTGCTAAGTGTACAGTGCAGTACTGAACATTAAATGTTTACTGAAATTTACGTCAATTTTTATGAATATTTAAAATATGTTTTTCTTACCTTCCTTGCTGTGCTTAAGTGACTTGACCTTTTGAAAGAAGAAAAAAACCCTCACCGACTTTATACTACGTTGCACAGTCGAAATATCACCCTTCAAATGTGCTCAGTCATGTCGAAATATTTGGTCGTAAATGAAGTTTTGTGTCGTAAATCGTTGAAATGGTCGCCTTATACTGTATACACATTGTAAATGTGTATTGCATTACATCCGGTTTTGTAAATGGGTTGTAATGTTTCCCAAATTTTCAATCGACTATTTTCCCGACATTTAAAACTACACAAAATCAATACTTAATTGAAGAATATTGTTTCACAATGTGTTACACGGTTTAAAAAATGGGCTTTAAAAATATATACGGACAGACGGTAACAAACTCAAACTTGCTCCATTATATTGTATGATGATGATGATATGAGGCAGACAGTCGATTTTAGTGCAGTACAGCAAGGAGTTTTCAGCCTAACTGCACGTAGGGATTTTAGGGTTGTTCTTCCCTTTGTATTATGCGTGTTGTTACTCGCGGGCCCTCTGGTTTCCTACTGCCTGGAATAAAAATTCTAAACAAGGCATTCACTGGGCGCGCCAAGCACAACCCTCCCTAAAAGGAGTCCTGAGACTCATTAAAGGTTTTCCTGGGTAAAAAACTTCGAACTCTCGTCATCGTTAATAATTACAGCCCTTTTGTCAGTCCATGAATTAAGGCCTTCCCACACACTGCGTCAATCATGGGGGGGCTGTTTAACCATACTTCACCGCACTGGCAAGCGTGGATTTGTTGATGGGCTGCCCGTGGAGGGGCTGGGTGCCGACTGACCAATTGCCGTGTCGCCTGCTGACCACCCTTGGTGTTAGCCCTGGCTTGGAATGAAATTCATGTCGGTTGGTAAAATGAAATTGGCAAGGTCGCACTGCTTATCTTGGATACGATGATTGTTCAAATAGGTGGTAATGTGACCGCGTTGGCAGGAGGTATGAACACTAATCCGTGCTCTTGAGCAGAACTCAACGCTGTCCAGCGGAGCCTCGGGGGCCAGAGAGAGGGGGAGAATGACACTAAATCAGCACAGTCAACATAGCTCAGTCCATGCACACGGGACTAGGCATGCTGTACAATTCACACATGGAGATAATAATGGGTGCGTTTGTGCATTAATTTGTTTGCATACGTGTTCATTTGTGTTGGTATGCGATGAATGTGTGTACTTTGTGTGTATTGTGTCGGTGTGCTAGAGTGTATTTGTGTGTGTACTTGAGTTTGTGCATGGTAATGTATTTGTGTAGGTGGGCACGTGTTCACATTCTGTACCTGAGTTTGTGTGCGTTGGTGTGTACTTATAGTGTATATGTCTATTCAGGATACATGTGTGTGTAGTTCGTGTTTTCATTTATATGCAAGCAGCTTGTGTTCATGTGTGTATATAAAGCATCTTACAAAGCAACAGCCGTTGTGTTGAGTACATCTGGACTCGCCTGCTTGGCCCCTCGCCTCTGCGCTTGCATGCGCTGCATTCACACACGCATATTCATGTTTGCCTGTGAACTTGTCAACACATTCGTGTGCAACCCTCTACGTTTGCGTATGCACGTGCGTGGAAGCAATCGACATGGCGTGTGTTCTTAAGGCGTGCGCTTGCAGTGGCCATTATGAATCTCTCGTTTTCGTAAAGGAACCTCGACTTAATTTGCACCGGGCCCTCCATGTAACCGGGACACCCCACGCTGTGTCATGCTAGGCCACACTGGCCCGGCCTTGTCACTCTGAGCCACGATGGGCCACGCTGTCACTCAGGGCCACGCGGTGTCACTCTGGGCCACGCTGTGTCACGCTGTGTCACTCTAGGCCACGCTGGGTCACGCTGGGCCACGCTGGGTCACGCTGTGTCACTCTGGGCCACGCTGTGTCACTCTAGGCCACGCTGGGTCACGCTGGGCCACGCTGGGTCACGCTGTGTCACGCTGTGTCACTCTGGGCCACGCTGTGTCACGCTAGGTCACGCTGTGCCACTCAGGGTCACGCTGGGCCACGCTGTGTCACTCAGGGTCATGCTGTGTCACTCTAGGCCACGCTGTGTCACGCGAGGTCACGCTGGGCCACGCTGGGCCACGCTGGGTCACGCTGGGCCACGCTGGGTCACGCTGTGTCACTCTGGGCCACGCTGTGTCACGCTAGGTCACGCTGTGCCACTCAGGGTCACGCTGGGCCACGCTGTGTCACTCAGGGTCACGCTGTGTCACTCTAGGCCACGCTGTGTCACGCTAGGTCACGCTGGGTCACGCTGGGCCACGCTGGGTCACGCTGTGTCACTGGGCCATGCTGTGTCACGCTAGGTCACGCTGTGCCACTCAGGGTCACGCTGGGCCACGCTGTGTCACTCAGGGTCACGCTGTGTCACTCTGGGTCACTCTAGGCCACGCTGTGTCACGCTGGGCCACGCTGTGTCACTCGAGGCCACGCTGTGTTTCCCCTCCGTGTCGCGCTCATGCAAGTGACCCGTGTTGAGGGTTCGCGTCCCCCACCCAGGTTTGTCGTGGCGGTCGTCCTCACCTCTTCCATCTCTTTTTTTTAGCTCTCGTTTGCGCGTGTAACTACGTTTTTAAAACCCGACACTCGCACAAAACATATAAATATACATTGAATAAATATATATTACACAAACTAACTAAAACTTCGTATACAAAGCCCGGCCGGCACAACTGTACAGCGACGTGATTTAGCGTTCGTCCATACTTTGTGCTTCTACATGCTGTGCTCTTTCGGTTATCGGTGTCATGTGACGTCTTGCGGGGGGTGGGGGGGCTTGTGGGGTACCAAGTAAAGGGGTGGGGATTGTGTAAGCAGAGAGGATCAAGGGGGACACGCGTGCGTGTGCGCGTGTTTGTGTGTCTTTCCGGGGAGGGAGGAGGGTGATTGTTGGCACAGAGCGGGATTTTTCGTAAATGATGAGTTTTGAGCCGTGGTGGAGAAGAGCGATAAAAGAGGCCAATTTAAAGGATATACAGAGAGAAGCCCAGTACGCAGGAGATAACAATCATGATTTTAATTTAAATCATGTGTGTGACTGCATCTTGTACGCAAGTCGGTAGGTGGGAGTGGGAAC
Source organism: Lampetra fluviatilis (assembly GCF_964198595.1). Taxonomy (NCBI): domain Eukaryota; kingdom Metazoa; phylum Chordata; class Hyperoartia; order Petromyzontiformes; family Petromyzontidae; genus Lampetra; species Lampetra fluviatilis. Next base: position 13,571,144 of record NC_136280.1, read on the forward strand.
CCTTGACGAGGAGCTGACAGGGAGCACTGAAACACGGGATGGGACAATCGCTGACAATTGTGGGAAATTGGGGGGGGGGGAGACGAGGCCTTCAAATTGAGAAGAGATGACCGAGATAGAGGTATCTTCAGATGGAGCAGAGGCGCTTTGATGGAGGAAAGAGGCTTAAGAGTAGCCTGTGGAATAGGACGCGCATCGACCGTCGATGTGAAAGGATCAACGATGGTAGTGGGCGATGGAACCACCTGGTTCAGAGAAGCTGCCAAAGAGAAACCCTAGCCTCGGGTTGGGGTCCCTCGACCTGACTCTTACCCCCCCCCCCCCACCTATTTGACACCGTCTCCACCTGTCTCAGAACCCCATACATTGTGGACAAACCGCATTCATCACCGCGGAATCCTATGGACATTTACGCGAGTTCGGCCAAAGAAGCCCACGCTAGGAGTCGAACTCACGTCCTCGAGCTTGAGTGCGGCACTTCCAAGTCTGTTGCAGCGGGATGATTGTGAGCGCCGTGGGTGGACGCATTTGACCCCCCCCCCCTCTCCTTCCCGGCCACTCGGGAGGCCGAGTTTGTGGATTCGTGGGGGTAACGACCGCTCCCGAGATTCCCGTTGTGGTGCGGGCAGCGATTATGATGACGTGCGTGAGACGTGTGGTATTCTTGGCATCTAGTTGGTGCCTTTAGGAGGCAGTACGACGAGTCGGGTTACGACCCATGTGGCTGGTGCCGAAACAAGGGGGCAGTACAATTCTGTGTTCGGTCTTGGGCAAGAGTAAGGGGCACAGTTGTGTTGTTTGAGTGTGCCGTATTGTGTGACATTAGAGTTATATGTTGGATGGGGTCAGGCGATAAGTATTAAATACAGCAAGTGCTGTATGAGATGAGATGTGCTGTCGGTTATGTATCAGGTGAGTTGGGGGTGGGGGATTCTATATCGATGGAAGATGGAGATTCTGCATCACATGAGTCGAGATGATTGTGGTGAGAGGGTTCTGCATTGGATGATTTGAGGATAAAATATCGGATGAGATGAGGGTTCTCTGTTGGAGGAGACGGGACCGTTCCAAGTCAGGTTTTCAGTATTGACGAGAAGAGTTGTGATCTGGATTGGTCGCTCGGGCTATATAGGTTGTGTATGGTGTTGTCGACAGAAACATGATTTAAGCAGTCACTTCAATGTGGCTTTAAGACTAATTCAGCCCATGCCCAATCAGGAATACCCCAGCAGATGTTAACAATCCTGCACATGTTTGTGTTGTACTTGATCACACTGTTAATTGCATAAATGTTGAACTCTGAAAAAAATGTATGAGCTTCCCAACAAGCCACATATTTTGTATACACCTTTTAAAAGCTCATCGAGGAAAGGATACAGTATTAATACTTTGAAATGGCAAATGCATAAACCAGCAGTTACCACCGATGCTGGCATTGCGGGTATTGATGCAATATACCCACGTGTATCACTCGACGATACTGCATGCCCCAAATAGTGCGCCTTCTCCATTTTGGTCTCGTGAACAAACTGCATTGGGGACTGTATTGGGAGTTTTGTAAAATACCCACCCATTGGTAATCCCACAATGCGGAAACGTAACGACGTGTTTTTTGTTGTTCAATAAATGTTTTACAAAGGTTCTGTTTACTTGGGTAAATGGCCAGTATGACCCTAGCTCTAACCTCTAATCCTTGGTCTCTTCAGCTCCTAGCGCCGGTTAATATTTAATCAACGGTTGGGTAGATTGTGACTATGAACGACAGATGCCCTGAGCTGCGTCCAGGGTTATGGTTAGGGTTGGGGTCTTAACAGTGGCCTAGGCTGGCTGATTGACAATGCTGTCTGGTGTGAGCCCTCTGTTGGCGTGAATGGTGGTGTCAGTGGATTACGCATGGGATTGGAGTCACGGTTAATCATGATGAGATGTGGGATATTCACCTGTGGTTTGGTCAATGTTCAGGTAGTACAGAAATGTGCCCTCCGCTTGTACAGCAAGTAAGATTCGACTGTGTATCGAAGTATCGGTTGTTATTCTTTGTACGCACGGTTTTTCTCCAGACACTCATTAAACCTCAACAGAAATCACAATTAGGCAAACGCCCAGAACTTGACCCTTGATTTTAAACGATGTTAAAGACTCGATGAGGATTTCCTGCTTAACACTTTGTACATCTAACTATACCTTTACAAGCACAATCTGTCTCGAGAAAGCGCCCGTAGCGCGTCCATCCCCAAGTTAACAAATAACGCCGTCACGTCCAGTTGTACGGTGATCGATATTCACGTACAACCAACCCACATCCAAAGCCGTCATTACTCGCCACCAACCTGGCAGACCACCAACGTGGCAGCCATGTGAGCCTGCTGGTGGTCAACCGTAGCTCTTGCCAATCTTGGAAGTCACTAGCCAGAAAAGTTTGGATGCAAACGCCGTAAGTCATATCTGGCGAGCGGGGTTTAAAAATATATATAGCGTCTCTTCCATTTGCGCTCGAGCGTGCAATGAGTGTCAGGTGTCCCACGATGCCGGAGGGCAGCAAAACACCGCGTCAAACATGACACAGCGTCTGTTTTGTGATGTCAGTATGTGATGACGTATTGCCCCATGGTGTAATTTCTCGTTCCTGTCGTCGTCGAGCATTTGAAGAAACGGCAGCGCATTGTTGCTGGGGAAGGCTGACGAGTGAAGGCTACTGGCCCACCTGATAATTATGATCCATCACCTCCCTCCGACGTGGATCTGAGGTGGCACGTTAGCATAAATACAAATCTATGCTGCTTTACGTGTTCATTTTTCATCGAAGGTAACTTACCCACCAAACCACCACTCCCGGCCTAATGATGTCACGATTTCACGATGTTGCACCCTGCACAAAGGGATCGCGTGATATGTTTAGCAACACGGGGAAGACTTTTCCACAAACGGAACTCAAATGTCATTTGAATGTGAATCTCTGAGATCTAGTCTGGGTGGCACCGCGTAAAAAGTTGTCCAGCAAACCAATTGATGGAACCACGTTCTGTGTCGTTGCCCAGTGTGTGTTCACGCCGTCGCGAGCGACGCATCGTTGTTTGGGGGGTGGGTGGATTGGGGGATGGGGTGTTGGGTTTTGTTGATGGACAGCGTTTGGCAGCGACCACAACTGTTGCACGAGGAGACAACTGTTGTGGTTTTCGTACGGAGCCGCCACCAACCTCGTTTTCCGTGGGCGAGCTGCGTGAGCCGTCACCGCCAGCCGCACTGCGTCTCCTCCAGGCCCCCCCTCCCCCCCTTACCCTGCTCGGGGCTCAGTAGGCAATGTTGAAACGAGGTGTCGGTGCCGCGTGCGGTAGAGTGAGTCTCGACGTCATTGCGTCCCGAACCGCCCACGTTGTAGGTGTAGAGAGGAGGCTCTGTAATTAAATTAACGAGATATGAGTGAGCGTCGCCAGAAATTTAAGTGATGTTGTCTTGAGAAGTACAATAAATAAACATCCTAAGTGAATTGAGCCTTTCGGGAGGTCTTTTTTTTGCACGCTCGACGGGACGGATCAGTGATGTGGCTTACCCAGAGGCTCGGTGATGGGGAGCCAAGCCACAGGCCCAAGGGACAAATTCACGTCTTGACGGTGGTTTCACATTTAATTTTTCTCTCGGCCAAAAACACCGTCATCTCTGCATCTTGCCAAGATTACAAGTCAAGTGAAATTATGGTGATGGAAATATTTACAATGAAGGTGAAATTAATTAAGATAATAGCAAGTTCGAGCACAATGTTCTGATGCTAATTACATCCATGATTATAACGACGATTATCATAGTCATTGAAGTTTAAAATTGGTAATCAATTTTGAGCTGATCTAAGAGCTCATTGGAGACTAGTTTCGTTGATGAAATTGAACAAACATCGCAATTCAGAAACACTCCTGAAAAAGTCTCATTTCTGGATGGACAAAGCTCATTATTATGAATCTCGTTGTCCAAGACAACCATTATGAGCCGAGACGGCGTGAAACCCATCTTCAAGCTCGGAACCCAAACACCGAGGCGCTGGCTCAGCCTCTGCTGACACGGCCATTATGAGCGCCTTAGACCCACGGCTTGCATCAATGGCCTTCGAGTCCGTGGATCTGTTCGCATCATCCCTGGGACACACTCCCAGGATCATGAATAATTACTGGGCTTTCAAGCTGTCTTACATCATGATCATGCATCATTAATGACGTTACCTAGAGTATTAAAAAACAAACTGAAGCATGTTTATGTTTATAAAATAATCAAATGCAGCAGCACTCGTTGAACAACTTGCTGTTATGTGCCACCACTGCCACTCCAAGTGACCTGCGGTCCATTAGCGATGGTCTTATCTGTGCTCTGCTTCTCTCCTCTGTCTGCGTTCTTTCATTTCAATTCACAGCTCTTTATCAGAGAAGAATGCCTGTCTGTAGACTCGAGATGGCTCGCAGAGGCACCTCCGATTAGCACGGTCGGCTACGTTTTTTGCTACGGCTGGCTACGTACGCTAAGAAGTTCAACATACAAACGGAGGCATGGCTATAATCACTTTTTTTTTTTTCGAAAAGGAGTCCATTAAGTGGACATGCATGGAACCCAGGTGGTGAATTAAGCAAACACGATGGACTCGATTCTCACGGACAACCCCCAGATCGTTATTTTCCACGACATCCTTCACTCGACTCCCCTTGACGTGGTATCGCGCGGCTGAATAACAAGCACGGCTAAATAACGAACTTTATTGGAACCATTTCAGATTTCGCGCATGCCATCGTCATCATACGCAACCGTCACCAGGAAGAGGTCATCAGGAAGAGGTCTTCCTGATGACGAACGCTTGCGTTGCGATCGAAACGTCCTTTGAACCCATCTACGTGACTTTACCGAAAGATGATAATTGTTTTTTTTACCCTTTTATCTGGCAACAAAACTGACATCTTTTTTACAAGGAGTCATGTTTGCATTGACCACAATACCTGCGGTCGGAATGCAAACAAGAAACACAACTCTGATAATGTATGCACTGTCCTTGAAATTGATTGGTCCACACCCGAGACAAGCTTTTCTTAGAGCCTAGTCTCACATGGTGTTGGACCAGATGACGCCAAAAGGCGCACAACTCAAAGACGATGCACCATCAGAGTATGAGAGCTCGGGGTAAGCATTTACACCATTGGAACCTCCTTTGCCAGTAGCAAAATATGATAATAGTTTTACCCTTCTATCTGGCAACAAAACTGACACCTTTTTTACAAGGAGTCATGTTTGCATCGACCACAATACCTGCGGTCGGAATGCAAACAAAAACACAACTCTGATAATATATGCACTGTCCTTGAAATTGATTGGTCCACACCCGAGACAGCTTTCCTTAGAGCCTAGTCTCACATGGTGTTGGACCAGATGACGCCAAAAGGCGCACAACTCAAAGACAATGCACCATCAGAATAGGTATTGTGGTCAATGCAAACATGACTCCTTGTAAAAAAAAGGTGTCAGTTTTGTTGCCAGATAAAAGGGTAAAAAAACAATTATCATATTTTGCTACTGGCAAAGGAGGTTCCAATGGTGTCAATGTTTACCGAAAGACCCAAAAAATATGAATTCCTGCGATCACGAAAGGCTCGAGCCGAGTTTACACAGCCACGCGTTGTGTTAGCGGCGGGGGGTGAGGGGGGGGGGCTCATGAATAATTAACAAGGCCCCGGGGGAAGGGGGAGGGGCCTGTGACGTCACGCTCATGAATATTCATCGCCGTCACCACTCCCCCCACCCGCCCGCCGCTGTCATTGAGGACTGGGCCCGGGCACGCGAGGCCTCTTTCGTCTCCCGAGGTGAGGGCCTTGTTATTGAGACTGTTAATTAAAACTAAATAGTTGAACGTGGTGTGTGTGGTGGGTGAGGGTGGGTGTGTAGGTTTCCCTTCTTCATTGCTAAGCTGAGCAATTGTACCGGTGCGGTGCTTGGGGAGGCGTTTAGGCCTAAGGGGGTGGCAGACACGCGGGGCCTCCTCCCCCCCCAACGCGGCTGCCACCCCACAAATGCCAAGGCGCAGCCCCTGAAATCGCGTGCCCACGCCGCTGCTTGGAAGGAAGCTCTGGGTTTAGGAGTCCAGAGAGAGCGACACGAGGGGGGTTGTTCGAGTCAGGGCCTGGCCCGGCCACCCACACGCGTGGCCAGGCAGCTTCTGTTTTGACCGCTTAGGAGGGGGGCCCGGGGAAGAGATGGAGCTGATGCGGTGCGGCAAGGACGTGGAGCTGAGTGGAGCTGCCGACGACTGGTACCCCGCGGGTGTCAAGATCGGCCTCTGTGGTGGAGGAGGAGGCTCGGGAAGGACGCTGCTGCTACTGGGCAGTAGCAGCAACGACGCTCACAACAACGAGCGGAGTGCCGGGAGGATAAAATGAAAAGCAAGTTGGCACAGTCGGGGGCACAGCTGGTCGATCAGCTGGTGCATCAGCCTGTCATGTAATTCGGTCAACCCATGGCACCTGCCTGGGTCTGTTGCGTGACCTGCACCTAGCCTGGCACAGCAGTCAACCAATGGCACCACCTGGGTCTGTTCCGTGACGTGCACCTAGCCTGGCACAGTAGTCAAGCAATGGCACCACCTGGGTCTGTTCCGTGATCTCCTGCACCTAGCCTGGCACAGCAGTCAACCAATGCCACCACCTGGGTCTGTTCTGTGACCTCCTGTACCTAGCCTGGCACAGCAGTCAACCAATGGCACCACCTGGATCTGTCCCGTGACCTGCACCTAGCCTGGCACAGCAGTCAACCGATGGCACCACCTGGGTCTGTTCCGTGACCTCCTGCACCTAGCCTGGCACAGCAGTCAACCAATGGCACCACCTGGGTCTGTCTCGTGAACTTTCCTGTCAGCGAGCCTTCGACAACTTCACGTGGCCTCAAAGTGCACCTAGCCTGGCACAGGCGCCGTGGTGGCGAATGGCGGTGGTATTGGTGGCCTACCGACTCCTCTTCCATTGCTATAACCGGACGTTTCGGGTTGTGGGTGATAGTACTCACACTTTACCCCACCCCGGTTCCGTAAATGGTGAAGGTCGCTCAGGGTTGATTAAAGGTGTTTCACGCCTCTGCTGGCAAAAGGGCCTCCTCCATTAGAGGGTGCCCCTACACAGCCCCCCATTCGAGGGGGGGGGCGGAGGGTTCCTGGGCCTACTCTGACAACGCAGGCCACGACAACCTTTGGGAAGAAGATGAGTGCTATTCTTGGTTCTTTCGGTAAAGTCACGTAGAAGGGAAATAATAAAATAATACAAATAAAAAATACATTCTCACGACGTTTCAATTGCAACACAAACAATCAACATCCTTCTACGTGACTTTACCGAAAGGACCAAGAATATGAATCCCTGCAGTCACGAAAGCTTTAAATCGAAAGGATGAGTGTTGTTGGTACTGTGTAATCGCTGTTGCTGCTGCTGTTGTTGCTGCTGTACAGGGCCTGTGCAGCGGAAAGAGAGAGACACAAGCAAGAAGGTGACCATGGTGCACCTAGGTGAGGAGCTGGGTTGGATTCCCGGATGTGGTGGGTTCAGTGGTGGAGGAGGCGAGAGTCGTATTCATCCAAGACAAAGATCCCCCGTATAGCCTAAACAGACTGTTGGGAGCAAGTGCTGTTAGCGAGCACCTATGAAGGCCGGAACGATACACGAGGGGGTGGGTGGCCAGAACCACGCCCGGCCGCCTTCGTCTCCCCAGTGGTGATGTTTACACACCACACACTCATTTGAGGCTGAGTCGACCTAGGGGATGCCCAGGACCGGTTCAAATAATCATCGCTGGTGGTGGCCGTGAGCGGGAATTGAAATCGGGTTGCCGCTCCCACCAACAGTTTCAGCAGCATTGACACCATCACCATCATCTTCGTTATCAGCACCATTTACATGAGTACCATCCATCAGCAGCGGAACAACAAATGTCATTCAATAGGCCCGTAATGAAGGGATTGTTAAACTAAAGTTAATTTGAAAACGTTTGACCGATGTTTTGTTCCCATAGTTTTCGTCCGCATGGTGGCATTATTCCAAAATTATTTTCATTAACCCTCCACCACCCGACAAAATTGCCACGTTCACAAAGATATTATTTATACGTGCCAATGTGATAATCAAGTTGTGACCAATGAAGCTTCCCGGTCACCAGTGGCTTCAGACTTTTCGTGGCTGAATTAGAAAAAAAATGTAACACGCAGGATTTCGCGACCAATATGATTCGTAACCTATTTCTTAGGGTCAGATTGCGGGAGTTTAAATGTGTGTCGTAAACCCTCCACCACCTGACACAGGAAGTTAATTAAGTTGTCACGAAAAAACAACTTGAGCACGCCAGTCTGTGTTTTGGAGAGTAATCCACGACATTTAACTATTTGGTTCGCACGTTTCAATGATAGTGATGACTAGTGGCATAAAACTTAACGAAATCAGTGTCGGGACAGTGTTTCGCTGGAACTGCCTTCAACATTGGGGAGTGGGAGAGTTCGGAAGTTGAGCAAGGATCATTACATTGGCTATTGGCACCTACGTTTTAGGTCGAGTTTAAAGCGATTCTTACACTTGAAAGATACATGCACGGAATTCCGCATGTAAGAATCGATTAGAGTACTGTATTGTATATTTGCCATGGTTCGTGTAAGCTCGGCAGCCACTGGAGGCAGTGTTGAGAAATAGAGATCGAATCATGTGTTGTGAATTGTGAGATTATTGCGTGTTAAATACATGGTCGTGAATGTAATCCTCAATAATAATGATGTAAAAAAAAGTATTCAAAAGTCATTACTAAATTTGGTTGTGACGTATTTAGCATTTTCCGGTGCGAGCTGAAACGGTCATAATTGACGCGTTAAACGCTTATACACGCGTCGTGTGGTAAGAGGGTTACGAGACAAACATGTTGCCAGATCACTCAATTATGTGGCTGAACCAAAAAATAAATTACGAATCAGATTCACTTTTAGTTGACTGATGGGAAGAAAAAAAATATTTGATTTGGGAATAAAATCATCACTCCATGCAGATGAAATGCATAGAATCTAGGGAATCAACTTGTTCCGGCCCCTGATTATGAACGTCGTCAAGAGTTGCACACTCACACGGGGAACGGTGGCGCAATGATTAACGTATTACCCGACGAATCTGATGAACCCTGTTTGATTCCCGCTCACGGCCAACATTGCTGATGAATATCTGAACTGGTCTTGGAGCTCCCCTCGGTCGACTTAGCTTTAAATGAGTACCTAGAGCAGTGTGTATTGGAGAGACAAAGGCGCTCAGGCATGGTGCTGGTCACCCACCCCCTCATGTGCCGTGAGGGTCTTCATAGGTGCTCGCTAACAGCACTTGCCCCAACATTCTGGTAATGGCTGGGGGGGGGGATCTTTGTCTTTGTTAGTCTTAGTGTGCAGGTGTGGCGCTGTTGCGTTATGTGAGCAGCCGTTGCCTGGTTAGTTGAAGAGGTTGCGGCGCTGAGTGTGAATGTATCAATATGCTGCGTTGAAGAGTGCGATGAGTGTAATGGATATTGATTGTGTTTTTGAATGCGTTGAGCAAAGATGCATTCATGAAGCTGCGATTGCGAGTGTGCCGCGTTCTGCGTGAACGTGTCTTTGTACAAGCGGTTATGTCATCTCGTGTGCTGATGAGGTGTGGTGTTTTGATTATTAGTGGGTTTCAGTGTATTAAGTGTTTATGATATGTTGGTAATGAATGTTGGCCTGGGATGATGTGTGTTTGTTAATGAATCTGTTGAGTGTGAGTATATTGAGTGTGCTAATAAGGTGTTGTGATGAGGTGTATTATGTGTGGCGATGCGATGTGATGATGAATGTGACGAGCTCTGTTGTTGGAGTGTGACGATTTAGTGTGTTGGTGGGGGTCTGAGGATGAGTGTGTTGATGTGTCTGTGTCGGTCGGTCGGTGTCTGGACGTGTAGGCTTGGCGCTGTGCCGTCGCTACGCGAGCGGTCACATCGTTATTCGCATGGCGCTGGGCGGCTGTACTAATCGCCCGGTTTACAACATCGTCACGATGTTCAACAAGCGTGCCCGTGATGCACCCTACCTGGAGCAGGTACCCGCATCGCCAGCAACATCAACACTGCCATTACCGTCATCGCCAGCATCATCACTGGTTCTCACATCATAATGGGAAAAAGCAGCATCAGCATCGCCACCATCACGAGCAGCACCATTATTAACATCGGCACCATTGTCGTGGTCGTCACCACCACCACCATCACTCAGTTCTCCATCGTCATTATTCACATCATCACCAGTGTCATTACCATCAATATCATCATCTTCATTATCTTCACTGTCATCACCACCGTCATCACCAATATTGACAATTCCACCATCCCCACCATCATGATTGCCATCATCTTCACGTCCATCATCATGAATTCAGAACATCACACGCCAGATGCGACTGTCTCTTACACTGATGGACACTTGCGAATAATCCACAGTGTGACTGTGGTGAGTAAATTCAAAGCATGGACCACATAGTCACACCACGGCACAATTTGATCATTCGCTGGCAGCATTTCAGATATTCAACATAATGCTGTCCGAGGGCTCGCTCACCAACCTCAACATGACTCCCTGCCATACAAAAGAAAAAATACACTATCATCGTTGGCACTGTCGTCGCTATCTCCTGCGTGGGTACGCACACACACACACACACCGCGGCTGCGTGCGCCCGTGCTGAGCATCACTCCTCCGGCGCGGCAGGTCGGCACGTACGACCCCATGCCCAACGCGTGGGGCCAGCGCCTCGTGGGGGTGAACCTGGAGCGCATCTCCTACTGGCTCGCGTCGGGTGCCCAGCTCTCCACGCCCGTCGCCAAGCTGCTCGGTGCGTTCTCATTCCCCACCCTCCCCCCCACCACCCCAGAGCCATCCGCACGCTTCGTGCTGCAAGTTCTCCTCTTGCCCGTTCCCTCTGCCTCCCAGCTACTCCCTGCCTCTCCTCTCCCTGCGATCTTTACGCTCTACGTTCCCTCTGCCTCCCCGCCTGCCCACTCATTATAATCCCCCCTGCCTCTTCTTTGCTGTTCCCTGCTCCAAGTATTCCCTCCCTCTTCAACTGCTTTCTCCTCACCTTTCCTGTCTTTACTCCAAGATTCGCACTCCCAACGTTCTCCCTGCTCCCTTTGCTTCCCTTACTCCTCTCCCCTGCTTGCTGTTTGTCCTTGCTTCCTCCATGCCTTCCCCTACTTTCCACATTCTCACCGCAGCCTCTTCTGCCTCCTGCCTGCTCCCCATGCTGCTCCCGCCTTGCCCTGGCATTGCTCCGTAGATGCAGCATTTTGGGAGCTCTGCTTGCGGGCAGAAGTTCTACTGACAGTCTGATTGTGAAGAAAGCAGGTTGCAGTGGTGGGCAGGGGAGGGTGAGAGTTGCTGTGACCAAGGGGGGTCTCCTCTCACTCACCCCGATCCCGTTTGCTCCCCTTTGCTCACGCAGGCCTCTCGGGGTACCTGCCGCTGCACCCAATGACGATTACGGCGGCCGAGAGGAAGCAGCGGCAGCACGAGAAGCAGCAGAGAGCGGAGGCCGAGGCCTCGCGAGTGGAGGAGAAGGCGGAGAGCTAGTGGTCACCGACACACACACTCATGTACTCGCATACTCACTCACACACTCACTCACATACTCGCACACATACACACTCACGTACTAACGCAAAGACAAAGACACAGATCCTCTGTATAGCCTTTACAGACTTGTGGCAAGTGCTGTTAGAGATGACCTATGAAGGCCGGTACGGTACATGAGAGGGTGGGTGGCTAGCACCACACCCGGCCATCTTTTCTCCCCAACGGCGATGTTCACATTGCACCAGGTATTCATTTGAGGCTGACGCGACCTTAAGGAGAGGCCCAGGACCAGTTCAGATAATCGTCACTGGTGTTGGCCGTGAGCGGGAATCAGAATTCGGGTCACCGGCTTTGTAGCACAGCGAGCTAAACATGACACTACCGCTCCCCACATAACAACTAAGACAAAGATCCCCCGTATAACCTTACACAATAACACATACAATACTCACATGCAAACACCGCGCTTATGCTTACACATACACTGGCTCACACGTGTACACAAACGCGTACACACGAGCACGCACGCGGACACGCCTATGCTCACAGTCATGCATAGGCCCGCACATACGCCGATACACACAAGCGCATACGCATGCACAAACACGCACAGGCATGATGTGAATGTGAATATATGTTATTTTTCTCAGCCACTCACAATAAAAATGCTTCTTTTGGCCGCTTCAGCAAATTATTGCATTAATAAATTAAATACGTTGGGAAGGTGGGGTGGTTGAAATGAATCACTCCAGGAATATGGGCCTACTTCCAGATCAATGTTGCACAATAGCATTTATTGAGGCTATATTAGACCGATTTCTACTTTACAGAGCATCGTCAGCAAGGCATGGCCGCCTAAACCAATGCCAATGGTTCTGGTGTTTGCGGCAGGAATTATTTACGAACACTAATTCTTTTTTTACTGGTGTCGAGCATAAATATTTTTGCTGAATGGGCTCAAAAGCAGAACCCATCCTCCCCTCTCGCCTAGAAACCACTTCTCTGAGCTCACCTGAATTGGGCAGAAGATCTAGGAGGAGAGCTGAGGCCTACTTGTGGTGTGAAACCTAAATGTGAAAATATCTTTTTACATAAAATATTTGTAAATAAAAAGTACCTGTAAAACTATAACTGGACCTGTGTGCTTTTCTGACGAACATTTACCCATTAAATGTGGTTTTCTTCATGTACTATTGATTTAAAAAAAAAAGTTATTCTACTTAACAGGAGACAAGTCGTACTGCCATAAAATACCAACATTTGTTTTGCCATTACAACAGAAAGGGAAGCTTTGAAATAATCATTACAATAAAAAAAATCTGTGAGCGATGCAGCACAAAGCCAAACTTGCTGATGTGGCAGGCTTGACTGATGTACAATGTCACCACTGCTTTTAGGAGAAAGTATTGAGCTCATGGCAACATTGACATGTGGATTAGCAGCACACGGTGAACTATAACCATTGAATGTGTGGCACCATTGATTCGCATGGTAGTTGGTATATCCAACCATTGCCCTAGAGTGGTTTAAACTGCCAACTGCTATTAATTCAAGGTAGACGTTGGCATTTGAGTTCACATTCCTAATAAGCACCCAACACACTATTGCTCTGTTTATATTCTACCACCACCAAATATCAGTCGTGATCGATCCACTGCCGAATGAAGGCCACACCAAGTTGTCACCGTTTCTCACGGTCCTGCGATGGAACAATCCAGTAAACATGGAACGGTGGGCCCGTAATTGGCATTTGGATAGAGCCGGCGCCCCACGTTGGGCCAACGGTGGCTCAACGTTGCATACTTGCACTGGGTTATCGCCTGCACGCAACCAGGGCCCATCGCTCCATCTCCGTGGTGAACACATCGGAGAAGTATACCGTATCACGAAAATAAAGTCTCGATTTGTGTGTGTGGGATAAATAGATGTGCAACAAAGAATGACGATTTGTGTGTGGATTTTAACATTTATTGCCTTTCATGGATTAGCTAAGATGAGACCTCATGGAAATCTAATGGAACACGTTACATGGCAAGATGTTACCCTGCCAGTTGTCAGCGGAACATTTCCTAACTTTTCAAAGACAATGAAACGTACGCATTATGTTGTATCGCTTTTGACAAACGCATCTCCATACTTAGCAAAGCTTCCATAATACAGGTGTTTTTTAATTACACGCTTTTATTTAACGCACTCTGTTGTCGTATCCTCAAATCTTGTAACTCAATTTTAACCCACTTCCCAATGTGGTATCGACTGCAAACTTGGTATGCTTATGTCATACTGATGACATTACTAGGTTCTATCATAAAAAATATATAACATATTTTTAAACATAATTTTTATATGTTATGTTTCGGCTTGGCTCTAATTGTCGACGCTCAACTAACGTTGGCTGTAAATCACCACGGCCCCTTACGTTATGGCAAACCTCGGGGCCACTTCATGGAGTCGTGGAGTTCTGCCATTACTCGTACGGTACATTTCATTAAAGCGTGTTTAAAAAAAAGTATTTTTAAATATTTCTTATTTTGGATTAGATCGCGTAAATATAAATGTGTCGTTAGCCCCGCCACCACCCGACACAGCCAATTAGTAAGGGTTTTTACGTAAACAGAACATGCCAATTCGGTACTAGTACAGCACACAGGTGCGTTGGAGAGTAAATCCACAACATTTACAATCGGAGTACGACGTTTCGCCAGTAATTACAACTAGCATCATTATGTGTTAAACTGCCAGATGTGTTTCGACAAGTTTGTGGACTTCTAAAACTCATCAGATAATCTAAACCGACTACACATGCAGTGAACATCAGCCAGCCCTCGCTGCATCTCTGCTTCGCGGTTGATGGCGACTGATTAATTAAACTATAGCGATATCCTAAGCGTAATTGAATTGTACGTGTGTACTTAATAGAGTGGTAAATAGTGTTTAGTTCGTACAGCAGCCAAGTGTTACTTGTTATTTACACGTAAAAGTACCAAATGTAAATGTTTAATGTGTGAATTGATATTACTACAGTGGTACCTCGGTATACGTTGTTAATTCGTTCCAGAAGGTAAGACTTATACCGAAAATGACGCATACCAAACGAATTTTTCCCATAAGAAATAAACGGAAAGTAAATAATCCGTTCCAGAGTATAAGAAATTATATTTTATATGTCATATTATACATTAATGGGGTTGTATAAAATAATTTAGACACTACTTATTACTAAAATGCATACATACATTAAAATAAATGCATAAATAAATTGAAATAAAAATACAATTTAACATCACTTTACCTTGCTGAGAGGAGTTGATAGCCTACGAGGATGGTGGTGAGGAAGAGGAGGAGTCGTGAACGGGGTAGACGCAGGTACACGGTGACTCATCCCGACCCATACAAGTTCTAGCAAGCGCGTCGTATCCCAAGCAAGACGTCGTATCCCAAGACATTTTTCTCGTCAAAACACGACGTATACCAAATTCGACGTATTCCAAAGCGGTCGTATACCGAGGTATGCCTATTTGCAATACTGTATGCGTGTTCATACAACGCGTTTTCGATATAACGCGGTTCTCCCAATCGGGAACACTTCGCACAGCGCGGAATGTGCTCCTTATAATGTGTAACGCACACGCCTGTTACACCGCGGTTTCCAGAGGTGTGGACTCGAGTCATGTGACTTGGACTCGAGTCATGTGACTTGGACTCGAGTCAGACTCGAGTCATGAATTTGATGACTTGCGACTCGACTTGGACTTGCATAACAATGACTTTGTCCCACCTATGAGATGTGGACTCGAGTCATGTGACTTGGACTCGAGTCAGACTCGAGTCATGAATTTGATGACTTGCGACTCGACTTGGACTTGCATAACAATGACTTTGTCCCACCTATGAGATGTGGACTCGAGTCATGTGACTTGGACTCGAGTCAGACTCGAGTCATGAATTTGATGACTTGCGACTCGACTTGGACTTGCATAACAATGACTTTGTCCCACCTATGAGATGTGGACTCGAGTCATGTGACTTGGACTCGAGTCAGACTCGAGTCATGAATTTGATGACTTGCGACTCGACTTGGACTTGCATAACAATGACTTTGTCCCACCTATGAGATGTGGACTCGAGTCATGTGACTTGGACTCGAGTCAGACTCGAGTCATGAATTTGATGACTTGCGACTCGACTTGGACTTGCATAACAATGACTTTGTCCCACCTCTGGCGGTTTCTGAGTGATCGACGACGAACTACTTTCTTGAGCTGCACAGCTGAGCACAGTGATGTGTGTGCGTAGTACATCGTACGGTAATCTCGCCAAACTGCATCATTACATTATTTTCGCTTAACGCGGCACTTTTCAGGAACGCGTCTACCGCGTTAAACGAGGACTTACCTGTGCATTATTTGCCATACTGTAATGTATTGCGGACCAATAAGGGAGGAAGGCCTCCTCCTGTTGTTATAAACTATCGTTGAATGTTTGAGGACGTTGGCACTGAGAATAATACTGGTAGGAACCTCCTGGTTACACCAGCCTACAGGGGATTATTGTGTCCGTCCGTCGTGCATCCAAAAATGGGAGGGGTGGGGCTGGGTGGAGAGGGGAGGGTGGGGAGCGGCTGGGTGGGGAGGGTGGGGAGGGGCTGGATGGGGAGGGGCTGGGTGGGGAGGGGCTGGGTGGGGAGGGGCTGGGTGGGGAGGGGCTGGTCACCCCGTGGTGCCCTTATAAAACTCAACGTTTAACCTACTCACGCCGGCTTGTGCCCGCCCTTACAGTCGGGCATATTTGCGGAATACACCACGCCGCCGTTGACCCTGGCCATTGACCGAGCAACCCAACGTTCCTACCAGCTCCCTCCGCTGGAATATGTTACATATTTCTGGCAATTTGGTGAATAGTTGTTTTCATGACAAGGCACCGACCAAAAATAAGAACATCTCCCTGGTGTGAGCGATTTGGTAGCTCACAATGTTTGCATTTCCCTTTGAGAGTTGTTACCAAAACAAAACAGTCAGCATCGGCAACCCCAGCGGCCAGATATGGCCACGACTGTCCGTGTTATAGACACTGCTGAACCACGTTAGAGTAAAAATTTGTGAGGCTGTGGCAGAACAATTTTCACGTTTTATTCTTTTGTATTCCCCCCCCACCCCCAAAAAAAAGCATGCTTCAAATCGCTTTAAACTATTGTCATTGTAGTGTGTATTTAATGTGGCGCCGCACTCTGATGTTGTAGGAGGAAACATTCATTAAAAAGTCTATTTAATTAAGTAGAACATGTTGTCTATATTTATTTAAAGTTGCGCATTTTGATGTGACGTCACATTTCTCAACCCCCACCCGCCCTCGTCACACATCGTCACAAATGTCTGCCCCCCCCCCCCTAGGTGCGTGACGTCATTTATGGTCGGCCCCTTACACACAACCTGCGTGCCGCAAATGAACGATACTTCGCTGATCTCGTAAAATAACATAAACCATCACGCAAACTCCGGTCATCCTCGCCGCAGCAGCAGCGGCAGTGGCTTTTGGCTGAGCCATCGAACAAAGACGGTCACTGCGTCGCGCGCTTTCAGATGCGCTTCTGCGGCCGTCTGGAACGCTCTCCCTTACGATATTAGGACGCCACTGGCGCTATGGACTTTGAAATCATCAGGATTGAAAACTCACTTCTTGAGAACTGCTCGTTGTCTTTCGTTTGTTGTCCTTCCCCCGCACCTTCGATTAGCACGATTGGTTACGTACGGTGCGAAAAAAGTTCCGACGTATATATGTCCACACGCGCATTTCTGCACGCTCACGTGGGCTGATTGAGCCAGGCTATGAGCGTGCGTGGACTGTGCCCCGCGAGTCCAGCAGGAGGCGACCACACACACACACGAGGGAGATGGAGGAGCGGGTTGAGATGGAGAGCGAGCAAGTGAGCGGCTGATGCGTGTTGCGTCGAGTGGTGGGAGTTCGGGGAGAGGGACGGAGTGAGAGTGAGGGAGATGGGGGTGGGGAGAGGCGTGGACGCAAGAGAGTGAGAGGGGGGAGTGTTCGTGAGCGTGTGCGTGGCGACTCAGCCTCAAGTGTGTCAACATCGCCACTGGGGAGACAAAGGTGGTCGGGCGTGGTGCTAGCCACTCTTGCGCGTGCCGTGCCGGATTTCCATAGGTGCTCGCTAACAGAACTTGCCCCGAACAGTTTGTTCCGGCTACATGGGGGGGAGCCTTTGTCTTTGTGTGTGCGCAAATACTTGACTTGTCGCAGTGGGGAGCACAGGTGAAGGGTCTGTCAGTCATCATCTCAGTCAGTCAACCCACAGTGCCTGGGTCTGCCTCGTGACATATTGCCAGTCCAGCAGGGAGCCTTCCACACTTCACGCGGAATTAAAAGTGCACCTAGCCTGGCACAAGCGACTTGGTGGAGGCTGTTTGTATGCATGTTGAGAGTGTTTGTGTGAGAGGGCTGGTGAGTTGTCAGATGGAGGGTGAGTGTAGGTCGACTCAGCCTCAAATGAGTACCTGGTGCGCTTTGTAAACATCGCCACTGAGAGGGGGGGGGGGGTGTAGAGAGGGGGGTAGAGAGAGATGTAAGGGGGTAAGGAGAGCAGAACGTGAAATATTTCATTTAAAAAAGGGGGGGTTACATAAAGCAAAGCTTTAAAAAACTAAATGATGAACGAAGCGAAGTGCCGACTACACTGAGCATCTTCTGGTTCCCTCTGATCGAAAAAAATGAGAGGGGAGGTGGAGAGAGAGAGGGGGGGCGAGGGAGGAGACATGGAGGGAGGGAGGAGAGGTGAGATAGAGAGAGAGAGGCAGGAGAGGTAGGGAGAGAGGGACGGAAGAGGGAGGAGAGATTTCGAGAGAGACAGAGAGGGAGGAGAGGTGGAGAGAGTGGGGAGGGAGGAGGGGACACGGGGAGGAGAGAGAGGAGGGGAGGGGAGAAAGAGAGGCACAGTCGGTGACTCCGCGCAGCGCAGAGGTGAGTGGCATTATCGCTTCCTTTACCCCTTTGTCGAAAAAGTTTCACCTGGAGACTCGGAGTGAGACTCGGGAGAGACACACACACACACGGGGAGAGATAGAGAGAGACACGGTGAGATACATAGACGCTGCAAGAGAAACTCACGGACACAATACAGATGATTCAGAGTGGAACATCTCTGTACAACGACGGACAGAGGCAGGGACGGACGGATAGAGAGAGAGAGAGTCAGAAACCGAGAGACAACGACGGACAGACAGGGACGGACGCACAATATAGGAGAGACGTAGAGATAACACACAGATACACAGACACGTAGAGATCAACACAGATACACATACACCGCCAGTGAGACTAGGACACACAGACAATGATACCCTGACAGACACGGACACGCGCGCGCACGTGTCCGTGTGTGTGCCAAGAGACACATTGTGTCTCATTGTTTGTGTGTGTACAGTGTAAATCATAGCTATATATAATTAAACTCGCACTGTGCGCTAAAGTTATTATCAAGAGATGGAGCGACCCGGGGGAGTGGTGTGTTACGCGTGTATGTGTGTGAGTGTGTGTATGTCACGGAGTGTGTGTGTATGAGATTGTGTCTGTGTGTGAGAGAGTGTGTGAGAGTGTGTGTGACTCAGCCTCAAATGAGTACCTGGTGCGGTGTGTAAACATCGCCACTGGGGAGACAAAGGCGGTCGGGCGTGGTGCTGGCCACCCACTCCCTCGTGTACCGTTCCGGCCTTTATAGGTGCTCGCTAACAGCACTTGCCCCTACAGTCTGTTACAGGCTATACGGGGGATCTTTATCTTTGTGTGTGACACGGAGTGTGTGTGTGAGAGTGTGTCTGTGTGGGAGATAGTGTGTGTGAGTGTGTGAGATAGTGTGTGTGAGTGAGTGTGTCTGTGTGTGAGAGAGTTTGTGTGTATGTCACGGTGTGTATGTCACGGTGTGTGTGTGTGTGTATGAGATTGTGTCTGTGTGTGTGAGAGAGAGTGTGTGTGTGAGTGTGTGTGAGATAGTGTGTGTGAGTGTGTGTGTCTGTGTGTGTGAGTGTTTGTGTGTGTGACACGCTGTGCCGTGCCGGCCTTAGTAGGCGCTCGCTAACAGCACTTGCCCCCAACAAGTCTGTCGAAGCTATCCGGGGGATCTTTGTCTTTACCTGTGTGAGTGGTGCTACGCTGCGAACCCGGCGAGCCGAGTTCGATTCCCGCTCACGGCCACCCACAACGATGACGATTATCTGAACCGGTTCCCGGGTCTCCTCCCCTAGATCGACTCAGCCTCAAATGAGTTTGCGGTGTGTAAACATCGCCAGCGAGGGAGACAAAGACGGTCGGGAGTGGTGCTGGCCACCCACCCAGCCCCTCCGCGTGCCACCGTGCCGGCCTTCATAGGTGCTCGCTAACAGCACTTGCCCCTACAGTCTGTTAAGGCTATACGGGGGATCTTTGTCTTTGTGTGTGAGCGTGTGTGTGTGTGACCGTGTGTGTGTGTGACCGTGTGTCTGTGTGAGAGTGTGTATGTGTGTCTGTGTGTGTCTGTGTGAGAGTCTGTGTGTGTGACCGTGTGTCTGTGAGCGAGTGTGTGTGTGTCTGTGTGAGAGTGTGTGAGAGTCTGTGTGTGTGTGTCTGTGTGTGTGTCTGTGAGCGAGTGTGTGTCTGTGAGTCTGTGTGTGTCTGTGTGAGAGTGTGTGAGAGTCTGTGTGTGTGAGAGTTTGTGTGTGTGACCGTGTGTCTGTGTGAGAGTGTGTGTGTGTGACCGTGTGTCTGTGTGAGATTCTGTGTGTGTGTGTGAGACCGTGTGTCTGTGAGAGTGTTGTTGTGGAGTGAGTTAGGCGCGAACTCGCTGCACAGAAACACGTTCAGCTCGTATCAAGAAGGGAACAGAGAATTAGAGACACAGACAATACACAACTGACACGTGCACCCACATAACGACACACAACACAACCACGCCTACACACGAAACACACATACAGACACAACTATACAGCACGTACACCCACGCGCATATAAACACACACACAACTGTACACACACACTAAAATATACGTACAATACACAAGACTAACTCGGATGTGTATACACACACAGCACACAAACGTATACAAAATTATATACACACACATATATCCAGTAAACATGGAACTTTAGGCCAACGTTAGTCCAACGATTCCAACCACATGCCAACGTTGGGCCAACGTTCGTCCAACGTTCGTCCAACGGTTCCAACCAAATGCCAACGTTGAGACAACGTTCGTCCAACGGTTCCAACCATATGCCAACGTTGGGTCATCGTTGGGTCAACGTTCGTCCAACGGTTCCAACCAAATGCCAACGTTGAGACAACGTTCGTCCAACGGTTCCAACCATATGCCAACGTTGGGTCAACGTTGGGTCAACGTTCGTCCAACGGTTCCAACCAAATGCCAACGTTGGGCCAACGTTCGTCCAACGGTTCCAACCAAGTACCAACGTTGGGCCAACGTTCGTACAACGGTTTCAACCAAATGACAACGTTGAGACAACGTTCGTTCAACGGTTCCAACCACATACCAACGTTAGGCCAACGTTCGTCCAACGGTTCCAACCACATGCCAACGTTGGCCAACGTTGAGTAGTATTGTCGTTTAATATATTGCACGCCACACGTCCAAGAGGCAGGGCTGACTTAACTGCGTAACGGCCTCTCTAGGCTGTTGGCAATCTACAATGCAGTACAACGTGTGTGTGAGTGTTCATCGTGTTCATGATTTGTGTAACTGCACAGGATAATCACGCGCACTGGCCATTGTGTCGCATGTGTGATCAGTCCAGGTCGACCTCGGTCGAAGCGAGCGAAGGCGATCGATCACATTCGTTTCTGTCCACTTGGCAATGGTGGAAATTCCACGTTACCGTGACGAGGACCGTGACGAGGACCACATAAAGAGGGACTTACACGTGTCGTGTACCGGTGTATATGAGGGCCTCCTCCACGCCTCTGCTGGCAGTGAGGGTTTTAAATGAGCATTCTTCAACCACGCTGGTTGGCGTGGGCAGATGGTGTTGCCAGTGATCCAAGCACCATCCATGCAGGCTCAACCCCTGCTTGGCATCCGAGGTCTTGCGAGAAATGTTGTCAGAGGCGATCCCCCGTTTCTCGGTTTAGCCCCGGAAAACATCGCGGAGTCTGGAGACCCATTTGTCAGGAGGTAATGTCCCCCTCCTTGGGTGGGGGGGGGGCAATTTCCTCGCGTACCCGGAGAAAACCTCCACACGCCGAGGGGAATACACCGCAAACTCCGCACGTATAGTTGGGCCACTTTCGTCAACCCATATAAATATACACATAGGAGACACGTGTGTCACGCTTTGGGTTTAATAGGTGCTCGCTAACAACACTGATTCCAGCAGCCCGTGCGGCTCCAGTGGGACTCATTGTCAGTGTATCTGTGTGTACGTATACATCCGTATTCAATTACACACATATACCGAATTTGCTTTCTACTGTAGGGCTGGATTATATTTTACGCATGTAGATACTGGGCCCCGCCATAGAACCGTGGATTTGACACCGTTTGAAGACTTTCGCCAGCGGTTGTCGTTTTGTTGTGACAACAGCATCTGCTCTGCCATATGAATGTGGAACTCAACGCCGCCCAGTGGAGGTTTTTTTTAATAATTTATATTCGAGGATGTACTTGTTCTTCATCACATGAATGTGAACATTCCAACGGTGAGTCAGAATTTATAGTTACGTAGAGCCGGAGGAGGGGGGGGGCGACGCTGAGGTTAGAGACTCCTCTTGACTGTTGAACAATCGATGATGAAAACTTCGAAGATAATCCCAATAGGGGCGCGTGGTGGTGCTGTTTGTGGGCACGCGGTGGCGCGGCTGATGAGCGCACAGGAACGCGAAACCCGGCGGCGCATTGAGTTCGATTCATCATTCATCATTGACGAGTGGCAAAATGTTTTTGATACACGGCCACGGAGACATCACCACCCCTCCCCCCCCCCCCAGGTTTAAGCCGGTGCGGTGTGTAAAATATTCAGCACCCGGGGAGAGACAAAGGCGGTCGGGCGTTGTTGTTGTTGCACCCCCCCCCCTTCATAGGGGCTGCTCGATAACAGCATTTGGCCCAATAGCCTGGTCAAGCTATACGGGGGTATCTTTGTCTTTGTATGTACGTTTTAGTACGGTGTGTGTGTGTTTAGTTGTGTGTACGATTAGTATCGTGTGTGTGTCTGTTAGTGTGTGCATTGTTGTGTCAGCATATTCGTGTGAGTGTTTCGTGTGTACAAGTGTGTGTGTGTGTTCATCTCGTGCGTGTTTGTGGGTGTCTAAGTGTGTTAGTGTGTGAATGTCCACGTGTGTTAGTGCATGTGTGTTAAGTCAGTAAGCGTACGAATAGATATGTATGTACGTGTTAAAGTGTGTATGTGTTGATGTGTTTGTGTATGTGTGTGTTAGTGTATGTTTGTGATTGTGTAATGACGTGGGGAGCGGTGGTGTAGTGGTCAGCGCTACGCTGCGAACCTGGCGACCCAGGTTCGATTCCCGCTCACGGCCAACACCACCAGTGACGATTATCTGAACCGGTCTTGGGCCTCCTCTGGGTCGACTCAGCCTCAAATGAGTACCTGGTGCGATGTGTGTACACCTCGCCTCTAGGGAGACAAAGGCGGCCGGGCGTGGTGTTGGCCACCACCCCCTCGTGTACCGTGCCGGCCTTCATAGGTGCTCGCTAACAGCACTTGCCCCAACAGTCTGTTACAGGCTATTTGTACGTGTATGTGTGATTGTGTAAATGTGTGTATGTACACATTTGCACGAGAATTTGTGTGTATGCGTCTATGTGTACATGTATTTTTGAGTGTGAATTGTGTGTATGTATATACGAGTATGTGTGTGAGAGTATAAGTGTGTATGCCAGTGTGTATATTTGTGAGTGTGTATCCGAGTGTGTGTGTATGTGAGTGTGAGTGAGCGTGTATGTGAGTGTGTGTATGTGTGTGTGAATATATATGTGAGTGTGTATCTGAATGTGTGTGAGAGTGTGTGTGAGAGTGTATGTGTATATGTTTATCTGAGTGTGTGTATCTGAGTACATGTGAGCGTGTTTATGAGTGTGTGAGTGTGTATCTGAGTGTATCTGAGTGTGTGTGTGTGAGAGTGTATCTGAGTGTGTGTGTGAGAGTGTATCTGGGTGTGTATGTGTATCTGAGTGTGAGTGAGTGAGTGTGCGAGTGTGTGAGTGTGTGAGTGTGCGAGTGTGTGAGTGTGTGGGGGGAGTATGAGTGTGTGTGTGTATGTGTGTATCTGTGTGTGTATGTGTATCTGTGTGTGTATGTGTGTATCTGTGTGTGTATGTACGAGTGTGTATGTATCTGAGTGTGTATGTACGAGTGTGTGTGTATGTACGAGTGTGTATGTGAGTGTGTATGTGTGTGTGTATGTATGCGAGTGTGTGTTCGCGTGATTGACACAGACCAGAGCCTCACACCTGTCGCCTGGCCCTCTCTCCCCCTTCCCAAACAAGGACAATCTTCGCAAAGTTTTTCCCCACTCTCTCTCCCCCCTCTCCTACTCCCTCTCCTCTCCTCCCCCTCCACTCCCTCTCCCGTTTCTCTGAAGCCAGAAGTTAAAACGCAATGAACCACAGAGCAAGGGGACATGTCATTGCATATAAATATATACGCCACAAGCATTGTGCACACCACGTGCACATGATGTATGGACACGCGCACGCAACCCCACTCTGTTTGGCATCGGTAAACAACCCACGGTTGTGTAAATCCACTGATGGATGAAAAAGGTTCCACCCCCCCCCCGAATGTTGCTTGACCATACTTCACCACGCCGGTTGTTAGCACCGGTTTGTGGTGAGGGAGGTTAGTGGGTGGTCTTGGTGGTGTTGGTGAATCTAACCGGTTCAATTTTCATCTCGAAACTGTGGTTCATCGTCCAGTGTGCTGTTAGTGCGCTAACCACTGCACCACCGCTCCACACACACTCTCTCGTTCAATTCACACACAAGAACAACACACACGTGTCATGTGCCGTGATGATGAACCCACACACGTGGATCTGCGTGCACACACGTGGAGTGGAACACACACATCGATGGATGGGATACACACCGTGTGTATGTGAATACACACGTGTGTGTGGGGAGCGGTGGTGTAGCGGTTAGCGCTACGAACCCGGCGTCCCGGGTTCGATTCACGCTCACGGTCAACATCGGTAACGATTATCGATTATCTGAACCGGTACTGGGCCTCCCCTAGGTCGACTCAGCATCAAATGAGTACCCGGTGCGGTGTGTAAACATCGCCACTGGGAAGACAAAGGCGGTCGGACGTGGTCCTGGCCACCCACCCCCTCGTGTGCCGTGCCGGCCTTTCATAGGTGCTCGCTAACAGCACTTGCCCCTACAGTATGTTAAGGCTACACGGGGGATCTTTGCCTATGTCTTTGTATAGAGCAGGAATCGAACTCGGGTTCGTAGTGCAGTGCCCTAAGCACTGCGCCACCGCTCCCCAAGTTACGTGAACATGCGCAGCTCCCCCCGCTGGGGTTAAATGACCATACTTCACCACGCTGGTCAACACGGATTGGTGACGTACTGATTGATAAGCGTTCATAAATAAACTATATACACCATGAAGTCATCCACACACATATCCATGACGACGCACACACACAGTGTATTTCCTATGCAAACACGCACGTATAACTAATACATGTGTGCACTGTATATAACACTGAACTCAGCGTGTGCATCTGCATATCAAATATTAATTTGATTCTTTGACGAAGCCCAAATGCAATTGTTTGTGATGTGTGTCCGTAACGACTCTCCATCGGTAACTCTTTCAATCCCTCCATCCCAAACCTCACTCTCTTTTTTTACGATCACAGGAAACAAGAAGATGCTCGGTGTAGTCGGAACTTTTCTTCGTTCATCATTTCGTTGTTTTTTTTTATAATGCTTTGCTTTATGTAGATGAAAGATTTCACGAAAGATTTCACGTTTTGCACTCCTAACCCCTTCCATCTCTCTCTCTACCCCCCCTCTCTCTCTACCCCCTCTCTCTCCTTGCTGCTCTCCCTCCCACTCTCCCTGTCTCTCTCTCTTTTTCCTTATAAATCCGCATGTGTGTGTGCGTTCTGCGCGTTCCAGTCCCTAAAATAACCGCGTCCCTGCTCGCACTATCGCGCACTATCGCTGCCTCTCAACCCAAAGCGCGCGCAGTGCTGTGCGCGCCTCGTGTTTAAGTGTGTGAGTGTGCCAGTGTGTGTGTGGTGTGTGTGCCAGTGTGTGTGTGTGGTGTGTGTGCCACTGTGTGTGTGCCAGTGTGTGTGCCACTGTGTGTGTAGTGTGCGTGTGTGTGTGCCACTGTGTGTGTGTGCCACTGTGTGTGTGTGAGTGTGTGTTGTGCCAGTGTGTGTGTTGTGCCACTGTGTGAGTGTGCCAGTGTGTGTGTGGTGTGTGTGTGGTGTGTGTGTGGTGTGTGTGTGTGGTGTGTATGGTGTGAGTATGTGGTGTGTGGTGTGTGTGTGGTGTGTGTGCTGGTGTGTGTGTGGTGTGTGTGTGGTGTTTGTGTGTGTGTGGTGTGTATGGTGTGAGTATGTGGTGTGTGTGTGTGTGGTGTGTGTGTGG
This sequence comes from Lampetra fluviatilis, assembly GCF_964198595.1. NCBI lineage: Eukaryota > Metazoa > Chordata > Hyperoartia > Petromyzontiformes > Petromyzontidae > Lampetra > Lampetra fluviatilis. The sequence goes on from NC_136280.1 coordinate 13,597,391, forward strand.
TGAGTGTGTGAGTGTGCTGTGAGTGGTGAGTGTGTGTGTGGTGCCAGTGTGTGCGTGGTGTGAGTGTGTGTGTGCCAGTGTGTGTGGGTGGTGTGTGCTAGTGTGTGTGGGTGGTGTGTGCCAGTGTGTGTGAGTGTATGCCAGTGTGTGTGTGCCAGTGTATGTGGTGTGTGAGTGTGTGCCAGTGTGTGTGCGTGTGGTGTGTGAGTGTGTGTGGTGCCAGTGTGTGAGTGTGTGTCTGGTGTGTGTGGTGTATGGTGTGTGTGTGTGGTGTGAGTGTTTGTGTGGTGTGTGTGTGGTGTCCCAGTGTGTGTGAGTGTGTGTGTGGTGTCCCAGTGTGTGTGTGTGTGGTGTGTGTGTGGTGCCAGTGTGTGTGCTGTTGGTGGTGTGTGTGGTGAACGTGCGTGCTGCGATTATGTGTTCTTAGTGCATGTGTGTGTGCTGTGCCAGTGTGTGTGTGTGAGCCGAGTGTGAGTCTGTGTGCGTGAATGTGTGTGTGTGCTATGCGTGAGAGTGTGGTGTGTGTGCGTGTGTGTGTGCTATGCGTGAGAGTGTGCGTGTGTGTGTGTGCGGGTGAGAGTGTGTGACTGCTGGTGTGTGTAGGAGCATGTATGGGTTGTGTATCGATGAAATTAATGTTGGTCTGTGTGTGTAGTGGGGAGCCGGGCGTGGTGCCGGCCACCCACCACCTCGTGTGCCGTGCCGGCCTTCATAGGTGCTCGCTAACAGCACTTGCCCCACCAGTCTGATAAAGGCTACACGGGGGATCATTGCCTTTGTGTGTACACAGTTGTGTACGTGTGTACGCACGTGCCAGTGTGTGTGTATGTGTACGTACGTGCGTTTGGTGCGTAATCAATCCTAAAAATAAGCCCAAAACGCCCCACACGAAGCGGCTTTAATCGCCGCAAAGAGCCGCTGCGTTGTTCACTTTGTGGACTGTGGGACGCATCATCGTCCAGAGAGAGAGAGAGGGAGCCGTGCCCCCCCCCACCCCGTATGTCTCCCGTTGTCATTGCTCGCTGTCCCCTGTCGCCTTAACCCTGCACGTGGAACGGTTCCCCACAAATCCCCTCTCCCCCCCCCTCTCTCGCCATTCTCTCTCTCTCCCTCTCTTCCCCCCCCCCCCGTGTCTTTTCTGTGAAGGTCGGATTTTTCTGGTCATCAATATAATCCGGTTTCGGCCGAATTAGCCCAGATTGAGAGACTAATGCACACGAACAACACACACACGCGCACGCACGCGCACAGATACACAGAGATCCCCCTTCAAGCCTGGACAGACTTTTGGGGCAAGTGCGGTTATGAAGGGCCGGCAAGACACACGAGGGCTTGGGGTGGCCAGCAACACGCCCGGCCGCCTTTGTCTCCCCGGTGGCGATGTGTACACACCGCACTAGGTACTCATTTGGGGCTGAGTCGAGCTAGGGGAGGCCCAGAACCGGTTTAAATAATCGTCACTGGTGTTGACCGTGAGCGAGAATCGAACCAGGCCACCAGGTTCGTAACACAGCTCACTGACTAAGCTCTCGAATGCTCATGCACACTCACATACATTCACTCACTCACCGTCGCATGCTCTCAAATGCACACACTCATACACACTCATGTGATGTACTGTACTCATAGACGAATATATACACTGATCGACACTGAAATACATACACTCATAGACACTGATGTAATATACTTTTCGACTCTCAAATACGCACACTCATGCATTCTCAAGTACATACATCCATGCACTCAAGTCATCCACACTGTGCCCAGTATACTCACACTCACAGATTCTATACACCAAGGCCATAATTAGAATATATGTTGGGGACACACACACCCCCCCCCCCCAATATTCAAATATGCTCAAAATGTCCCCCCCCGCCAATATATTGCTATAAAATGTATTTCTGTTTATATTATTGTGGTTATGGTTGTACTTTATTAATCCCTAATCTCTGCCATTACATACAATGACACAAGAAAAGGTAAAAAAAAGAAAAAAACAGAGCAATGTAATACAATACACTATTAGACATTATTGTAAAAAATACATAAAAAGTCAATCCTATGTGTAAGTGAATTTTTTAATATTTTAGGCAGGAAATTCGTTTTCAAATTTAGATTTTTTTTTCTGGGGGGGGACCCCCAGACCCCCAGGAAGATTTGCCCCCCCCCCAATGTTGACTCCATGGCTACGGCCTTGCTATACACCTGGATACGTTTGCTTGTTAATCATTAAATACACAACTCCTATACACTTCCATACACCACGATCATGTGCACACTACGACATGAACACACTTATTCACATAAAGCAAGACAAAGATCCCGGTATTGCCATGACATAATGTTGGGGCAAGTGCTGTTAGAAAGCAGTTATGAAGGCCGGCACAGCACACGAGGGGGTGGGTCCCCAGCACTACGCCCGACCGCCTTTGTCTTCCTAGTGACGATGTTTATACAACGGACCAGTTTCTCATTTCATGTTGAGTCGACCTAGGGGAGGCCCACTGGTTTTGGCCGTGAGTGGGAATCGAGCTTGTGCGGCAGGGTTCGTAGTGCAGCGCGCTAACCGCTACACTTCCAACACACATAAAACACACACACATAAAACACACACACACACATAAAACACACACACACATAAAACACACTCTAGTCGACTCTACACACACTCAAATAGACATGGTGATGGAGAAAGACATTCAACCAACTGATATGCCTTCATAAACAAGCTTATAGCTCTACATACACGAATTTATACACTCCTATATGTACACCTGCACACGACTACATATGCATATTTACAAACATCCTTACACAATCATATTCCTTCACATTCATAAACATACGCACTAATGTAAACTCGCATCATTATACAGTACCACACATAAACACACACACAGAAAACATTAAAAAACGTACATTCTGTAATAGGTCAGAGGTTAACCTCACGTGAGACCACTTTGGCAGTGGGGGAAATGCGTGTTTTAATCGATTTATATCCTCTAACCAGAAAATGGGAAGTTTAACACGTAGGCTTTCGCGAACAATATCATCCATAATAGAGTTTTTTTTGGGTTAGATCGCGTAAATATATAAATGTGTCGTTAAAACCCGCCACCACCTGACACAGCCAACAAGTAAGGGCTGTCACGTAAACAGAACGTGCCAATTCGTCGCTAGTACAGCACACCGGTGTGTTGGAGAGCCAAGCCACAACAGATACAATCTGGCTGTCGCCTGATGAAGCTGGTTGTAATTACTGGCGAAACGTCGTGTTCAGTTTGTAAATGTTGTGGCTTGGCTCTCCAATACACCGGTTAGTGCTGTACTAGTGACGAATTGGCACGTTCTGTTTACGTGACAACCCTTACGAGTTGGCTGTGTCGGGTGGTGGCGGGTTTAACGACACATTTATATTTACGCGATATAACCCAAAAAACCTCTATGATAGAAAATGGGGACCTAATCAGCTGGCATGATGATGATGATAATAATAGTACAGTACAGTGTATACATTTCTAAAGTGTCGCTTTGTGTGCAAGCGTCTACAAAAACGACCAAATGGTGACCCAGACGTGGTCTTGTTGAATGCTCGAAAGGTGAAATTGTTGGGCAACCTTCAGCTTGCGTGCGGGTGACGTTTCTTCTATGGGAGTCGCATGGAGTGGACCAACTTTTAAGATGACAGCAACAGGCATCTTGTCGCGGTGGCGAGATGTTAACTGCCTCGCCTGGTATACAGGAGGTTATGGGTTCGATCCCGACCCTGACGCCTGCTGTATAATTGGAGTTTGCATGCTCTCTCTCCCTGTGGTCACGTGGATTTTTCTCCGGGTCCTCCGGTTTTGCCCGCCACATTGTATACCAGGCGAGGCAGTTAACATCTCGCCACCGCGACAAGATGCCTGTTGCTGTCATCTTAAAAGTTGGTCCACTCCATGCGACTCCCATAGAAGAAACGTCACCCGCACGCAAGCTGAAGGTTGCCCAACAATTTCACCTTTCGAGCATTCAACAAGACCACGTCTGGGTCACCATTTGGTCGTTTTTGTAGACGCTTGCACACAAAGCGACACTTTAGAAATGTATACACTGTACTGTACTATTATTATCATCATCATCATGCCAGCTGATTAGGTCCCCATTTTCTATCATAGAGGTTTTTTGGGTTATATCGCGTAAATATAAATATAAATGTGTCGTTTACGCATTTTGGCTATTTTGGCTGCTATAAATTTCCACGTGCTAAGCCACTTCGTTGAGCTGCCATTTGTGGCCAGGTTGCTTTCGAAAAAAATAGCTATATAGTTCAGTGGGACTAACTTAGTAAAAAATATTAGTTTTAGTTTTAAAAAAAAGTTACTAGTGTCCTAGTGTTTTCTCGTGCCCCCCCCCACCCACAGCACTGCACGTTGTTTGAGCGAGACCCGGACTTGCTTTTTTTTCATTCACAAACTATTTTGTGTCCATTGGAGAAAACTTCTGTTTGAAATTCCAGGACAGGTTTCTTGCTAGAAAATATATAAGACAATTGATGCGATATTTATCCGGCAAAGCCTCACTGATGGTTCCGAGGCTCTTTGTCAGGACGGTTTTGGTGCTGGCGACATTCGGCCCAATTTCTCTCTCGGGTTTTTGGTGCGGTGTTTGTTGTTGTTGCATTCTGAGAGGATACCGGAGGAGAAAATCCACACGTACCCGGGGAGGTAATTCAAGGACTTCATTGCAAGGGGGTAGCCCTTATCGGGAAAAAAGTAGTAACCAACTTGCTGTACTGCCTCCCACAGGCACCGCCTCCTTGCTGTGTAGGCAGTGTGAATGTGACGGGTCACAATGGCTTCTCCATCTCGGTGTGATCCAACGACTCCACACGTGCTCGTGTGTGCGACGGGAGTGGAAGCATAGTGGTTTAAACACAGGGCGGCAATGGCCGTGGCCATGGTTTGATTCTTGGCCAGGATGTGCAGCAACATCCCGTGGCAAGTCGCGAACTCATTTGCCAGCCCAGGGCTTCCTCAAGGTTTACTCTGCCTTGGGATAGTCACAGGGGTGGGTTGCGTATGTGTGTCTGTGTCGGCCTTCGTATGTGCTCGGTAACAGCACTTGTCCACAAAAATATATGACGGCTATACGGGAGATCTTTGTCTTGTGTGGGAGCAGTGGCGCGGTGGTTAGCACACTGGGCTACGAAGCAGTTGACCCGAGTACAATTCCCATTCATGGTAAACACCAGTGACGATTATCAGAATCGGTCTTGGGCCTCCTCTAGGTCGACTCGGTCTCAAATGAGTACCTGGTGTGGTGTGTAAATATCACTACTGGGGAGTCAAAGGCGGCCGGGCGTGGTGTTGGCCACCAACCCCCTCGTGTGCCGGTGCTGGCTTTCATCGGTGCTCGCTAACAGCACTTGCCCCCAAAAGTATGTTGAGGCTACACGGGGGATCTTTCTCGTGGTCTTTGTGCAAATCTCCATCACCACTTCAAGCCAACGCCACTGTGTCGACCTTAATAGGTGCTCGCTAACAACACTTGCCCTGACAGTCCTGTAAGGTTAAGTGCGTGTGTGTCATCTGTGTGCGCGTGTGCGTGCGTGCGTTTGTGCGAATTCGAGTGTACATTTGCACAAACACACACACACACGCCCCATGAATTATTTAAAAAGCCGCATTACATTTCTACAATTCTCTCATATAATTGCGTGCGCGCGTGTGTGTGTGTACATAAATATTTAAATGCCTAAAATGTGCGTGTTTGTGTTTGAATCTAGAATTTCTGGTTTGAGTCGTTGTTAGGGTGTGAGTTTACCTTTCGTTGTCACGGAAACGCGTTATGGAGAGCTGGGCGAGACGGCGCACGGAACACGGAGGCGGTGGGGAGACACGGATTTGCTGGTGATGAACAATAGCGTCAGCCATAGAGCAACAGCAAAAAAGAATCTTCACCTTCGTGAGTCACGCAGGGGGTTGTAATCATCGTGCAAATCGTGAAAATGTATCACCGGCGTCATCGCCACCATCGTGATTGTCATCGACAGCGCCACTTTATGTTCATATTTTTTTTTTAAAAGAGGTCTCGGTCCCACAAATGTTCAAAGGATCTTTGGGCGGTGCTGATCTCTCTGTGTCTCTGTCTGCTGCCGGTTCTGCGTTAGCGGTGGAAATTTCTTCATTCCTCTGGCGAGGATCGGTCTTATCACCGGACAATCACTTTCCCACACTAAGTGTTTTTCTTGTTTATTCTATGGGGGGGGGGGGGGTAATGATGATGTTGGGTATTGATGATGATTATGATTGATGATTATGATTGATGGTGTTGATTGATGATGATGTTGATTGATGAAGATTATTGAAGACTAATGATGGTGATTCATTGTGATGATTATTAATCATCATTAATCATAATCAATTATGTTGATTTATGTTTATTGATTATGATTAATGATGAGTAATGATGGTGATGATTGATGACATTATTATTCATTATTATTGATGGTGATTGATGTTTATTGATAATGATTAATGATGGTGATGACTGATGATAACATGATTATTTATGATTAATGATGGTGATTGGTGATGTTGATGGATGATTATTAATGATTAATGATGGTGAATTGATGATGTTGATGGATTGTGATTATTAATGATTAATGATGGTGATTGATGTTTATTGGTAATGATGATTAATGATGGTGGTTCATGATGATGAAGTTGATATGCAGCCTGCGACTTCACAATGTAGGGTTGCTGGATTACGTAAGTACAGCAAGTAGGCTATAACGTCAATCATAAAGAAACCGGCTAAACATCTCAAGCAGGACCCTCCTGAAAAGGAATCTTGGGAGGACTCAGTGAGGCTTTGAAGTTATTTTTTTCGTGACAAAGAGTAGAAATTAGAATTACGAATGCATCATTGTGGTATATTTCCCTGTGTCATATTGTAAAGTGTCATGTCGAATGTGAACCTATATTCCTGTACACGTCCAGTGAACGCCGAGTCTCAAGACGCTTGCTTCAGGAGGGTCGTGGATCTGTAGGCTTGGCCAAAACCTCAAACACGGGAATAGCACTCTAAAGTCCACGCCGATTCGGTCACGTAACCTACTTGTCATACTGCCACGTACGCTGGCAACCTGACAGTCCAGCAGGGTTGAGGTTCGTTGTGTGATCCGCCAACCATGACCCTCCTCCAAAGCGCTGGATCGTGATCAGACCTCACCGGGGCGGTTTTTTTTTCCACTACCACAGTCAAATCCACCGATCCTATTTCATCTTTCTCTGCCCCTCCCCTTCCTGGCCCTCAACACACCCGTGTGTGCTGCAGTGTACACACGCCTGCCTCGTCGTCGTGGTGGTGGTGGCGTGTAGCTTTTTAACCAAATTCCGCCTGTTGCACAGTTTTTTTTCAATGGTGTGGGTTCACAATGGCCAGATAAGAGACTGAGGCTGCATTTCCTGAGAGCTTTGGGTTTGTCAAGCCCCAGGGCACCGGGGGTGTCTCTCCCCATGGCTCTCTTTGGATGGCTCCATAATGGCCCCGTCATAGACTCGAATCTGGGTTTCTCGGCATCCGCGATTAAACCGGGTTCTCAAGTGTAGCGGCGGATTGACGGGCCCGGTCACCAAATAACACTTGACAAGATCCCGTTGTGTGAATGCTGTGTGGCACACACAGGGATTGGCTTTAGAGGCGTGTGCAGGTAGACACGGGGCATTCATTCACATGATGTGGTTGAGAGAGAGTGTATGCGGCGTTTCTTCTAATTAATTTAGCAATGCAAGTACAAGACACCGCCTCTTTAACAAACAGAACCACCTCTTTAACATATAACGCACAGCCTCTGCATGAGAGTACCGTGCAACAGTGAGAGGATGCAGAACCTCGTTTGTTGAAGGGGACGCTGGGGATCCACTTGAATGCAGTATACAAACACATGACGAAGAGCGTGTGGCATCTTTAATAACACTGGTCAACAAAAAAAAACATTTTTTTCTGGCCTGGACTTTTTCAGCTGTTTTAGACTAATTTCAGGGTGCTGATTCCAAATCTGATCTCAGATTTGCTCTATCACATCTCATTTTTATGCTATCGGCATACCCCATTTTCATTGATTTTACCCGAAATTAACTCTGTCACTTATGATTGCAAGTTGTTGCGAGTCAGTGACTGCTTTAGTGTTAAAATATGGTGCTGTATTTTTAGGATAGTGTGTTTATAATATAATTTTATGTAGATATCCACATTTATTAAATATTTTTCTTCTGCAGTTTTTATTGAAAATGCAATATTTGATATCTCAAAAACCTGATGTGATAGAAACTGATGACAGATTTGGAATCAGCACCCCAAAATTACCTTAAAACCGTTGGAATACCTTATGCCAGAAAAAGTGTGTTGACCAGTGTAAGTGACGGAGTGTATAGGTGGGATTTTTAATGTCTCAGTAGTACAGTCCACGCAGCCTTTTGAATTGATATAAGGTTTTACAGAGCCTCTTTAATGGGTCAGAGTTCACGAGGCATCTTAATAAGCGTACAGAAGGAGCCAGCGACCTCTTTAGTCGAAAGAGCACCCTAGAACCTATTTAACGGAGAGGGTCTTTAAGACAAATTGTAATGACGGAGTGAGGACGCAGGACGTACATGGAGGGTGCATGCAGAGCCTCTGTAGTTGATTGTGTTACCCGTCTCGTTGAGCGGAGAGGAAAGAGTCCGCAGAGCTTATTTAACGAGACGAACAGTTCGTACAGGTGTGCGTTATTAGATAGCGCCAGAACACACGGAGTTTCTAACGCCACTACACACGGATTTTCTAACGCCAGTACACGCGGACTTTCTAACGCCAGTAGACACGGACTTTCTAACGCCAGCAGACACGGACTTTCTAACGCCAGTACACACAGACTTTCTAACGGCAGTACACACAGACTTTCTAACGCCAATACACACGCACTTTCTAACGCCAGTAGACACGGACTTTCTAACGCCAGTACACACGAACTTTCTAACGCCACTACACACGTACTTTCTAACGCCACTACACACGAACTTTCTAACGCCACTACACACGAACTTTCTAACGCCACTACACACGGTACATTCTAACGCCACTACACGCGGACTTTCTAACGCCACCACACGCGGACTTTCTAACGCCACTACACACGGACTTTCTAACGCCACTACACACGGACTTTCTAACGCCACTACACACGGACTTTCTAACGCCACTACACGCGGACATTCTAACGCCAATACACACGGACTTTCTAACGCCACTACACACGGACTTTCTAACGCCACTACACGCGGACATTCAAACGCCAGTAGCACGGACTTTCTAACGCCACTACACGCGGACTTTATAACGCCAGTACACACGAACTTTCTAACGCCAGTACATGTGGACTTTCTAACGCCACTACACGCGGACTTTCTAACGCCACTACACACGGACTTTCTAACGCCACTACACGCGGACTTTCTAACGCCACTACACGCGGACATTCTAACGCCAATACACACGGACTTTCTAACGCCACTACACACGGACTTTCTAACGCCACTACACGCGGACATTCTAACGCCAGTAGCACGGACTTTCTAACGCCACTACACGCGGACTTTCTAACGCCAGTACACACGAACTTTCTAACGCCAGTACATGCGGACTTTCTAACGCCACTACACGCGGACTTTCTAACGCCACTACACACGGACTTTCTAACGCCACTACACGCGGACTTTCTAACGCCACTACACACGGACTTTCTAACGCCACTACACACGGACTTTCTAACGCCACTACACACGGACTTTCTAACGCCACTACACGCGGACATTCTAACGCCAGTAGCACGGACTTTCTAACGCCACTACACGCGTACTTTCTAACGCCACTACACACGGACTTTCTAACGCCAGTACACACGAACTTTCTAACGCCACTACACGCGGACTTTCTAACGCCACTACACACGGACTTTCTAACGCCACTACACGCGGACTTTCTAACGCCACTACACACGGACTTTCTAACGCCACTACACACGGACTTTCTAACGCCACTACACACGGACTTTCTAACGCCACTACACGCGGACATTCTAACGCCAGTAGCACGGACTTTCTAACGCCACTACACGCGTACTTTCTAACGCCACTACACACGGACTTTCTAACGCCACTACACACGGACTTTCTAACGCCAGTACACACGAACTTTCTAACGCCACTACACGCGGACTTTCTAACGCCACTACACACGGACTTTCTAACGCCACTACACGCGGACTTTCTAACGCCACTACACACGGACTTTCTAACGCCACTACAAACGGACTTTCTAACGCCACTACACACGGACTTTCTAACGCCACTGCACGCGGACATTCTAACGCCAGTAGCACGGACTTTCTAACGCCACTACACGCGTACTTTCTAACGCCACTACACACGGACTTTCTAACGCCAGTACACACGAACTTTCTAACGCCACTACACACAGACTTTCTAACGCCAGTACACACGAACTTTCTAACGCCAGTACATGCGGACTTTATAACGCCAGTACACACGGACTTTTGAAGACGAAGTAAACAGATTTTTTTCCCTTCAATCGAGAGCAAACAAGGCATTTAACAAAGGATATACAAATAACAAAGAGCATAGAGCAGCGCCTCTTAGGAATAGCGTATACAAATATTATTGTGGGGTGTTGTTGTTTGTTGTTGTTGGGAACGGCGGGTGGGGGCGGTCAGACAAAGCCCAGTCTGGGGCTGAACTATTAATCGATTTCAAATCGAAATCGCAATTTGAAACAATGCGATGAGCAAATCGCAAAGACTGCGATTTTTTTTGCGATTTGAAAAGTCCTCTTACTTTCTTATTGGAATTGGAATTTTTTTTATATAATTGCTTTATTTAACTTAACAATTGCTCTATGTTTTGATTGTTCTATTTCAATTAATTATTTGAATTAAATTCATGTTGGAAGCAAATAATACATTTTAAGTTATCATCATGTGGTAATGCTCCATCACATGTTTTAGTAAGTATTGAACTGAAGCTTGACTTAAAAAATGTTAATCGCAAATCAAATCGCGATATCTGTCAGAAAAGTCGCAATTAGATATTTTTCCCAAATCGTTGAGCCCTGCAGTTTTGACGAGGGCGGTATTCGTTGCTACCCCCCCACACCCCACGCTGCCCAACTCACCCAGCCCACTCACGGACGGGTGGTGGAGGGTCTCCCCGACACGCGGTCGCGAATTTGTGAATCGTTTTCACCTCCCCTACTCCCCCTCGCCCCCCCTACCCCCCCTACCCCCTCGCCCCCATACCCCCCTCGCCCCCCCTACCCCTCCTGCCCCCCCTCGCCCCCCCTACCCCCTTCCGCCTCCCCTACCCCCCCCCTCGCCCCCCTGCCTCCCCTACCCTTTATCGCCCCCCCTACCCCCTCCCGCCCCCCCTACCCCCCTGCCCCCCCTCGCCCCCCCTTTAAGGGGAGAGAGAAAGGACAAGGGGGGGGGGTGCATTCGGCGCCCGTCATTGTTTAAAAGGCGCACACGGCGGAGTTGCCACGGCGACGGGAGAGCACCTCTGTTATTGTTGTCCCGCTCGCTGCCATTACTAATTAATGACTCCCCCCCCACCACCGCTCCATATACATGCAACACATACAAAGATCCCCCGTATAGCCTTGACATACTGTTGGGGCAAGTGCTGTTAGCGAGCACCTATGAAGGCCGGCACGGCACACGAGGGGGTGGGTAGCCAACACCACGCCCGGTCGCTTTTTGAACGCACCGCACCAGGTACTCGTTTGAGGCTGAGTCGACCTAGGGGAGGCCCAGGACCGGTTTAGATAATCGTCACTGGGTGTTGGTGGCCGTTCCGAACCGCTCCCCACAACATGCAACATGCATGCTCTCACACACTCGTATACGTGCACTTACATCGAGTGCACGTGTGCCTTTGCATACGCGTGCGTGCATCACACGTGTGATGCATACGTGGCCTTTAATGTACGAAGTGTTGTTGGGACAAGTGCCAGTTTGCGAGCACCTATTAAGGTGCCGGCACGAGAATCGAACTTGTGTCTCGCCAGGTTTTGAGGGGAGGGAAATGAACTTCTGTCATGCCGGGTTTGTAGCGTAGTGCGCTAACCACTGCGCCACCGCTCCCCACTCATAGCCACAGACACCTGTACGCGCGTTTATTACTGGTAGGAAGCTCCTGGTTACACCAGCCCACAGGGGATTATTGTGTCCGTCGTGCAGGGATGGGCTGGGTGGGGAGGGGAGGGTGGGGAGGGCTGGGTGGGGAGGGGAGGGTGGGGAGGGGCTGGGTGGGGAGGGTGGGGAGGGACTGAGTGGGGAGGGGCTGGGTGGGGAGGGGCTGGTCACCCCGTGGTGCCCTTATAAAACGCAACGTTTAACCTACTCACGCCGGCTTGTGCCCGCCCTCACAGTCGGGCATATTTGCGGAATACACCATGCCCACGTTGACCCTGGCCATTGACCCAGCAACCCAACGTTCCTACCAGCTCCCTCCGCAGAAATGTATTCATGTTTCATGGCACAGGATTTATACACATGTACATATAGGCAGTTTGACAAAGATTGTATGGACTCGCATACTCAGTCACAGATGGTAGTATGCGCATTGTTTTATACCCACACGTGGATGTGCAAGCTCTTTGTCACGAAGGCCTCTCTTCCCACGTTGTGTTGGGACATAGAATGGTGGAGGGGGCTTTGTTTGACCATACTTCACCACGTGAATCAGTGCGGGGTTGTTGAAGCCAGGAGGAGGGAGTCGGGCCAACGTGCCTCAATTGCTCCGCGTGTGGATTTCTCAATCGATAATTCTCGGGCAGGATGCGACTGCGATCACCCAGAACAGAATCGTTGGAACACCGTAACGACCTCAATGGCCGATTCACAAATAACGCAGAAGGAGGCGTTATCACAGCGACGCATTCGGCTACTCCCGGCGCAATTACCCGGCTCAACCACCCCCAGTGCAAAATGATAGCTGTTGCTCTGCATCAGCCGCAGGACGGAGGAGAATTGTGCTTCCACGTTTGTGAATTGAGAAAAATAACCGCGAATGCTTGTTTTTTTGAGAATCTGATCGTGAAAAGCAGTGTGCCTAAACGTGCCTGAAGAAGAGCACGTACGAGTGCGCTACAACCTGCTGTGACGCATGGTTCAGACAGTTTTATTTATTAGGTAAAGCCCTGTGAGCCATTCGGCTCTTGCATCGGGTGCAACCGCAACAAACAATAAGTAATATAAAAAAAATACTTTTTTTTAAACACGCTTTAATGAAATGTACCCTACTAGTAATGGCAGAACTCCACGACTCCAGGAAGTGGCCCCGAGGCTTGCCACAACGTAAGGGCACCGTGGTAATTTACAGCCAACGTCAGTTGAGCGTGGACAATTAAACCCAAGCCGAAACATAACATATAGAAAAATAATGTTTAAAAATACTTTTTATTTTATTTTTTATGACAGAATATAGTATTGTCATCAGTATGACATAAGTATACCAAGTTTGCAGTCAATGCCACATTGGGAAGTGGGTTAAAATTGAGTTACACGATTTGAGGATACAACAACAACAACAGACATAATGAGTTAAATAAAAGCGTGTAAAAAACAAAAACATGACCAAGAAAACATCTTAAAGTGACTATGTGAAACAACGGCCCCTGAACGAAAAAAACGGATCAAAAAGTCTGAAAAAGTGCGCAAAGAGGCCACGCTTAAAGGCGTGCGCTCTTGAAATGACATTGGCAGAGAGACGCTGAGACGCATGTAAACTTCTTTCGCGCCATACGTAGCCAACCCAAGGGCAACAAACTAAACGCAAACGTCGGTTCGAAAGAATTTCATTTCCAGTCTTGATTTAAAAGTGCCTAGCTCCCAGTGGCTTCCAGATATCGGAAGGAAGAGCGTTCCAGACGGCCGCAGAATACCATCTGAAAGCGCGCGATGCGTACAGAGGAAGACGTGCATTTAGAGAGCGTATGCTGGCTAGTGCCATCATTTAAACTTGAGTATGCTAAGTGGGGCTTGTGCAGGACACGTCACGGTTAGAGGGGGGTGGTAAGGTGATGGGTCAAGAACGATCTTTGTTTTTGTATGTTTTGTTTTTTGTATTCTCGTATGTCCGTCTCCCTGTGTCCTTGCCATTTTCCTTATGTATATGTCGCAGCGCCGCCCTGTCTCTCAGTGACACGCTTTGCCTGTGTGTGTCTGTCTGTCTGGTCCCGATCTCTCCATGTCTGTCTCCGTGTCTGGCTTTCCACGTGTTTCTGTCCTCCCCACTCTGTTCCTGTGTCTTTCCAGCTCTTTCTACTGCTCCCGTGTCTCTTGTTGTGTCACCTCTGTGTTGTCTCTCGTCTCTTTCCACGTTGTGTCTGCCTCTGTCTGTCTGTGCGTCTGTCTCCGCGTCTGTCTTTCCACGTGCGTATTCCGGTCCCTGTGACTATCCGTGTGTGTGTCTTTCTCTCTCACTCTTATGTCCTTTCACGTCTCTCATTGTTGTTCCTCTGCCTCTCACTGTCTCCACGTGCGAGGAGTCTGTCCGTCTGTCAGTGTCTCCGTGTGCTCAGTTCCGTTATTTGTTTTGTCCGTCCGTGATAGAAAGACATGCGCTGCCTCGCAATAAGATCGTACATGACACGTGTAACCCATGGTGCTCAACGTGCGTGTGTTATTTGAACCGGTCCTGGGCCTCGCCTAGGTCGACTCAGCCTCAAGTGAGTAGCTGGTGCGGTGTGTAAACATCACCACTGGGGAGAGAAAGGTGGTCGGGCGTGGTGCTGGCCACCCACCCCCTCGTGTGTCGTTCCGGCCTTCATAGGTGCTCGCTAACAGCACTTGCCCCAATAGTCTGTTAAGGCTATACGGGGGATCTTTGTCTTTTTGTGTATATTGAGGAGCGGTGGCGTAGCTGTGAACGTTGCACTCCGCTGTGAACCCGGCTACCCGAGTTGGATTCTCACTCGCGACCAATAACAGTGCTGAATGTCTGAACCCAGACTTTTGGCCTCCCCAAGGTCGACTCAGCCTCAAATTAGTACCTGGTGCGGTGTGTAACATATCAGTAGTGGGGAAACCAAGGTGGCCAAGGATTATTGGTTCTGCTAACACCGACCACCTCGTGTGTCCCGTGTCGGCTTTCATAGATGCTCGCTAACAGCACTTGCCCCAAAAATATGTTCAGTCCATACGGTGGGATCTTTGTCTTTTTTTGTGTTAGTGTCTTTGTATGAGTGCGTTGGTGTGTATATGTGTATGTATGAGTGTACGTGTTGATGTGTGTGTGTGAGTTTATGAGCTCACGTGCGCGTTTTTCACGCTTTGACGTTTTTATCACTTTTCATGATTTTATGAGCTTTCCGTTTAATTATTTTTCGGTTTTTATTTTTTATTTTTTATTATGAAATCCTGAAAAAAAATGTGACACATTCACACATACACTCTCTCCCTCTCTCACACACACGCACACTCTCACACACTCTCTCAGACACACACAAAAATGTCATCTTCACCCACATCGACCCACGGAGCAAGTGGTGTTAGCGAGCAGCTATTAAGGTCAAAAAGACACACACACACACAGTGTGGCAAAGGCTTACGCCCAATCGTCTTTGTATCTCCAGGGCTGATTTTTGACGGGATGAAATGGAT
Organism: Lampetra fluviatilis; assembly: GCF_964198595.1. Taxonomy (NCBI): domain Eukaryota; kingdom Metazoa; phylum Chordata; class Hyperoartia; order Petromyzontiformes; family Petromyzontidae; genus Lampetra; species Lampetra fluviatilis. The sequence continues at coordinate 13,613,103 of NC_136280.1, forward strand.
TTAAGTTCAACATTTATTTCTGATGTTGCCGCTGCTGCGTTGGCAGCGGTTACACAAGCACACAAAAAACACAAACTCAACACATACAAAATAAATATCTAACATTAGACGTTTCGGGGAATGGTCCTCCCTCATAACATCGCCCGAAACTTCGAATATATCTTCTTGCTTATTAGGGCGGTGTTTTTTTTGACGAGCGTGTGTTGCATTTAGGTTCTCGTTAAGGCTGAGTCACCCTAGGGGAGAGCAGGCTCGGTGCCTGCTTCACCAAAGGAGAGATGGGGACTGTGAGATTAGTAAACTGTGCTCGTGTGGTGGTGGTGGTGGTGATATGCAGGCATGGACGGGATTGGAACCTGGGTCCACATGGTGTACAGTTGGTGAAGCAGTGTTCACACCACAAAACAAAGACGAAGATCCCACCCGTAGAGCCGTAACAGACTTTTGGGGCAAGTGATGTTAGCGAGCACTGGGCGTGGCCAGCACCACGCCCGGCCGCCTTTGTCTCCATAGTGGCGATGTTTACACAGTGCACCAGGTACTCGTTTAAGGCTGAGTCGACCTAGGGGAGACCCAGGATATGTTCAAACACTCGCTGTCATTGTCATTGGTTGTAAGCGGGAACCTAAATTGGATGTCTGCCGGGTTCATACTGCAATGTGCTAACCACTATGCCACTGCTCCCCACTCACACACTTCGAAACACGTGAAAACATTAACTTTTGAACAAACACCCACACGCACAATTGTGTACCCTCACACACACACACACACGGACACACTGAAACTCACACACGCGTAATGTAACACACACACTTGTGTACCATCACACACACACACACGTACACTCTCAAACTCGCATACGCATAATGTAATACACACACACTCACCCCCAACCGCCTGCACAAGGTTTCATCCGATTGACACAAAATCAGCTGCATTTGCGTAATACGCAAAAAAAAGCAGGGGGAACGTTTGTCCTCAATAAATTGCAAATTTGCTGAGGGGGGCATTTCATCGTTTGGGACGCTAGCTTAGAGGATGCGATCTGTGGCATGGCACTTTTGCCAGTCCCTCCAGAAAAACGCGGAGTTTTTGGTGATTGTTGCGGGCAAAAATCGTTGATTATGCGGCACGTTTTCTTAAAAAATGCGATGGAATATGCGGGATATTTATGCAATTTTATGCGATTAAATTGCGGGAACTTGCAAAAATTGCGGGAACTTGCAAAAATTGCGGGAACTTGCAAAAACTGCGGTTTGATGAAAAAGAGAAAAAAAAGTGATTCCCCCAACACCCTATTCACTAGGCTACTACTTTAATGTAAAGAGTCATTTCTTATTACTTCCTATGATAAGCAAGCATACTACATCACAGAAAGTGCTGGGAATATTTAAGTTCTCATCTTGTTTTATTTCAGACCTTAACAAACAGATGGCTCAAACTTACAAAACATTGAGTCGAACAAGTTCTGTAGCTTTACAAAATGAATATGCTACAACTTCTGTAAAAATGAATAAATAAAATATTAAAAAATAAAATGTGTGCTTCCTGTTTTACAGAGGTAGCTATACAAAACAGACATCTTCTGTTAATATACGTGTTTTCAGTGCACAGTAACGTAAGCAATACAGTAACAGTACAGTCTTACAGTAATCTAAATTTAAATACTACTAACAAAAAAGTGCAATCTTACAACTGTAAAGTTGCATAAACTCTTCATCATCGTTTCATTGGCATCGCGGGGTTTGCAGCTTTTCAATGATGTCACGTAATGAGTGACGTCACTTCATAACGTTCCCATGGCAACAGGGGAAATGGCTGCGCTTGTGTGAAGTAAACGCAACATTTTTCAACTTTCTGCTAAGATATATGTGACTTTTTGCAACGAAAATGCGGGGATTATGAAATCATGCAAGCCCGCATATTTTGCGCGCGGAAATCTGCAATTTATGCGGCGAAAGTGCGGCGTTTTTGAAAAAACGCGCCCCCCCCGCATAAATATGCGGACTTTGGCTGATTTTGCGTGGAATCTTGCGATCGCATAATCGCGTTTTTCTGGAGGGAACTGTTTTGCTATAGTGGTGGCAGCGCTGCGCCTCTCACATTGCTTACGGCCGTGTGGTGGAACAATCACATTGCTCCTTCAGGAAGGAATCTGGCTCGACTGTATGTATGTTGAACTTCTTTCGCACCGTACGTAGCCAACCGTGCCAATCGGTTCATGCTGATAATGGTGGTGGTGGTGAAGAATGAAGCAAAGTTTCCTTTTGTGAGATCGTGAGTTTAAGTCATTGCCGGGGTCACAGACAACAGCAGTGGTAGTAGCAATACAAGCAGCAGTTGTAGTAGCAGACGCATTGTTATCATATCGGCAGCAGCATTACCATCCGCAGTCTCATCCGCAGCAAAAGTGGCAACAGAAACTTCACCATTTAGTGGAATTCGCATCAGCAGCAGCAACAGCCAAAGCATCATCGCCATCATCCTCTTTTGCTAAAAGAGGTGGTCAATTTGTGTTTCATAAAATCACATAAAACAACGTATCCACAACTTAATAAGGATGAGTTTATGTATACATAAAATGTGTCGATAGATAGCTAAAGCCACTCTGTCCTCAAATTACCAAAATAGACAAATTTGAAGCTCGATCGGACCCCCGTTTGGTTTAAATAAAGGACATTCGGTTACATAAAGGTCAACAAACTGTTCCCTTGTAAAATTACATTCGCCAAAGTTATAATAGTGACCATGGGGCATTGACCAACGTCTACAACCAGCAGGGCTGCGGGAAGTCGGGAAAAGGAAACAGAAATCTGGTTTAAACCCTCCCCCATCCCCCCCAAAAAATCTAAGTATCAATATTCGCCCACTTGAGGCTCAGACATTGGGCTGGCTTGGACGGTTTTCGTTTGCACGTTGGCTCATTATGACTCTGTTACTTTTTGTGCCATTATAGGTCCGCGCAGAGAAAGCGCGGTCGTCGGCGCGATTATTAATTTTAATTATTTATTCCCGCGTTCTCACAGCTCGCACCGACGAAGCCTTCCTCCCCCCCTGCCACCACTTCGCCGCCGCCGCCGCCGCCCCACGCAGCCCCCACGTCGTCCGTCCACGCTGCTCCCGGGAATCTCCGTGCTTCAAGCTGCGCGACGTTCAAACGACGACGACACCGTCCTCGACGTCGCAGCCACACGAAATCGAGGTGAACGTTTGGCCCCGTGCACCATCGCGTGAAACGTCGCAAGGCCAACGTTACTCCGATTGCGTTTATGCATGTGCAGGCGGTCTACGGTTTTACGACGTTTATATTCTGCCACCGATGGATCGATGTACGACTCGGCAACTTGATTTGCGACGCAGCTTCTGACACGACTCGGACCAGTCAGTCTGGTTTCCGATGTTTGCTTGGCGTGGATCTTTTGTCAACCCAACAGTTGTTTTTGTGTATTTTTTACCTCTTAAGCCCTGCTAAATGTGGCCGATAAAAGGGAAAAAGAAAACACCAAAAAGTGATGTTCCTACTATTTATACTGTCTGTGGGAAAATAGGGGTCCAGTTTACGACGGGGATTCCAGGAACGCATCGCCTCGTGAAAGCGGGGGAACTGTTACAGGTTCCCCTTTTGCTCCGTTCGATTTTGCGTAAACGCAGCAAAACTTTATTTCTACGCAAAATTCGCGATATTATATGGTTTGTATTAACTCAGATGCGGCTATGCGGTCAGACATGGGACAAAATAGTGTGTGTGTGTATTAATTCTATATTTGAAGCTTTCGTGACTGCAAGGATTCATACTCTTAGGTTTTTTCGGTAAAGTCACGTAGGTAAAAAATGAAATTAAAATTAATAAAAGTAATAATAGAAATAAAATAATAATAAATCACGACGTTTCGGAGGCAACACAAGTCTCCGTCTTCAGGTGGGACCGTCACAGCTAGATTTGCTGTATACTCCACGTACTACTGTGTGTAGCGTGCACGCTACTCGGCAGGTAGCCGTCTCCTCGTGCAATGCGAACGTGGGTTGTTTGACTGTGCGGTCCGCACTACGCGATTTCCCCTTTGTGTGCCCTTTTGTTGGAGTGTATCTACTACCGCACGGAGCGAGGGAAGCCGGATGACGTGGGCACGCCGCGGTTGGCACTGTGGACTCGCAATTTAGAGGTCGCAGGTGAAGCAACGGGGAAGTTGCTTCAACCCCGCAGGTCGCGAGCAGTGGGGTAAAATGTGGGTACCGCCACCTCCTGCCTCTAAAACCTTTGCCCGGCGTGGAGCAGTAGGCCCAACACCCTTTAGAGGGGCGATCCCTACAGAGATCCTGTGCAGTTGAGGCACTTCTGGCAGCAGTGGCACAAGCAAGCAGTTGAAGAGCTGCACCTTTGCGCCACGGTAGCGAGATGTTCACTACCGAGCCTGATATTCAGTAGGTCGTCGGTTCGATCCCGACCCTGAAGCCTGTATAATTGGAGTTTGCATGTCTCTCTCTCTTTATCCCCGTGGTCGCGTCGATTTTTCTCTGCGTCCTCCGGTTTTTCTCTCCACATTTAGAACCAATGTGCGTTTCGAGTATTTGGCTGCTATAAATTTCCACATGACAAGCCATTTCGTTGAGCTGTCATTTGTGGCCAGTTTGCTTCTGAAAGAGAGCTATACAGCTCTGTGGGCCTTACCTGGCAAGGTATTTTTTATGTATTTAGACTCACGTCACTGCTCGCGCGCCTCCTTCTAGCATCTATCGCGTTCCCTTTCCTCCTGCTCGAACCGCAGACACTCCGTACCAAAAAAATGTATTTAGTTTTAGTTTACTTTGCCATTAATTATGAGGAACGTGTGCGACAAGGTGGTGGGGTGGTGGAGGGTTTCAACACATTTATACTTACGCGATCTAACCCAAAAACCTTTATTATGAATTTTTTACTTAATTTTAATACTAGATTTGAAGCTTTCGTGACTGCAAGGATTCATACTCTTAGGTCTTTTCGGTAAAGTCACGTAGGTCACTTGATACAGTAAATTTAGCTGTGACGGTCCCACCTGAAGACGGAGACTTGTGTTGCCTCTGAAACGTCGTGATTTAATTGATTTATTTTAATTTTCTTTACCTACGTGACTTTACCGAAAAAACCTAAGAGTATTAATTTTAATAATTAACAATCGTACATTTTACCCCCTTCCACTGCCTTATTGAAATTACGAATGGTCACGCCCAGCCACGCAGCTTAACGTCTCGTCCAATCAGAGCGCCTGCTGTTGGGGTTGCCTCTGACCAATGAGAGGCCGCGCTGACATCGCCGCTCGTCTTGGCGCCGGAGCGGCCGCTGTGGTTCCCTCTGAGCACGTGACCAACAATTACAACAGTTACGACAAGTCTAATAATTACTGCGATTGCTATTGGTACAATAATTACATAGTTATAATCTTAATGAATTGAAATGTCGTTTGTTTTGTCGCGCCCGTTCCGACATGCTGAGGGCAACAGGTGTTATGCTCAAGTTGAGCGGGCAGGTGAGAACCGTGGTCGTGATTTACAATTAAATGCCGTGATCCTATCCCCATTTTAATAGCCTAAATTTCCTCATTATGATTGTTGATATAAGTGCTTTCAATTAAAGTGCTAAATATGCACGCATCGTTCTACCATTGCAGTCTAAATGTGTCTTACCGTCTTTCATACAGTACAGTACTTAATGATCGCAAATACGACAATTAAACGCGTTATTCGTTTTCGTGTTGTTCTAAATGTAATTTCACTACTTTGCAATCGGGGTGATCGTTATTCAAATTGTAATAGCCGTGCTGCGTGCTATCAAACTTTAATTACGTAGACTGTTGTATAGCAATGCGCATGCTTTTATTGTATGGTCAAGGGTTCACATAGGCAAGCCATCATTGTCATCTATACAGGATCATACAATTTGTACCACTTTGTGCGAAGTCGTCAGTGGTTGTTAAAGGTGTTCCCTGCCATGGGAATGTGGAATTGCCACTGGTGGAGATGAGCTCTGCACAATGCCCGTAGGAGCATAGAGACCTTTTTTCAATCCACTGCTGGATGAGGGCCTCCCCACGCCTTGCTGGTTGTGGAGGCCGTTTGACCATACTTCACCCCGGCTGGTCAATGCAGATTGGTACAGACGGGCAGCATAGACGTACAGTACAACTGGATATAACCATAACGTGGCCCCACAACCCTATAACAACCTGTTTGTGCATGGTAGACACCCATCTCCGGCACTGCCCAAGCTCAGATCTGCTTGGCGAGATGTTAACTACCTCGCCTTGTATACAGGAGGTCGTAGGTTTGATGCTGACCCTCGCGCCTGTATATTTGGAGTTTGCAATGTTCTCCCCATTGTCGCGTGGGGTTTTCTCCAGGCCCTCCGATTTTCCCCTCCACATTTGGAAACATGTGCTTCGAGCATTTGGCTGCTATAAATTTCCACGCGATAAGCCACTTCGTTGGCCTTTCATTTGCGGCCTGGTCGCTTATGATTAAGAACTAAATAGCTGGAGTGTGCCTTACCTGGTAAAATAAAATAGCAGTTAAATATTTAAAATGGTCTTCACGGTAAAAAGAGGTACAAAACAAGTTTTTCAATGGAGGCACTTTCATTTGCACTCAAGTAGAAATTTCATTATTTTTACCCGAAAAATTAATGAGATTTTCGTTATGCAAACCATCCACTTTTATTCAGCACATAATTTTTTATTAATTTGTGAGGTCAAAATATTTTATGTTATACTTTACAGTGTAAATAAAGTGTGTGCTTTAAAAAACTAGCTTTTTACATGTGTTTTTGGTGTTCAGTACATTCGTGAAACGGCTCAGACCGTCAACTCTACTACACTTGCAAATCCGGTTAAATCACTTTAATGACAACCCTGGATTAACCACTTGTGGCTGAAACCAAAGTTTCCAAACCAGGATCTCAGTGGTGCTGGCTCCCCCCCCCGTGCTCTGATCCGTGAGCCACCGCTTCACTGTATTTTATTTACTAAATTTGAACCTCGCCAGCTCTCAGATTTTCTGGGAGGGGAAAAAAATGGATTCCTTCACCCGCCTGGCGGTGCCACATTTATAGCAAGCATCCTCAACTATCCTATTGAGATACAGACGTTGTGTACACACACAGCCTCTGACCACATCTCCTTGGAATAGGCCCCATTTCCATCAGATCTAAGAAAATAATCGGCGGGTAAGCCAGGGCATTGCTTGGACGGGTGACGACCCTGTAATAACAGGTGCTATAGGCAGCTGCGGGGGCTTTGATGTGGGCAGCGGAGGGCAGTGCAGGCATCGCCCACGTCTCCCGCTCAAATTGTCTTCAATAAAGCAGGTTGGAAGGTTAACTTAACAAGTAGGTATTCTTTAAGGTTGATTCACATCAATCCATCGTGGGGCATCGAATAAGGAATATGCAGTCGAAAGTTGATAACTTCGACGATCATCTCAATTCAAGGTCAAGGATCTTCTCTCCGCATAAAACGAGTGTGGGTCAGCCCTATAGACGATGGTCCTAAGCCAGTGGTGGAAATTCCACGTTCCTCTGACGGGAAACAAACATCTTTCCCTCCCTGGCCAGCCACTGTACTGTACGCACCTCGGTGTAAGTGTATAATGCTCTATAATGCCTGCCGAAGTGGTGGTCCTTAATAATACATAAATGCGCATTCATATACACACATAGATACTTACATACATAATACATGCGCACATTGAATCGGTATGTACACAAGCTCAGTGTGGGTATATTTTGTAAAATAGTCAAGATGCACACACAAACCCACAGAGATTCGCTGTTGGAGCAAGTTCTGTCAGCGAGCACCTATTTATGAGGGGGGTAGTGGTGCAATTAGCATCACACACAATGCCCTGCTGCCCTTTGTATCACCGGTGCTGGTGCTCGTAAACCACATTGTCACCCAACAAAGGTGCTACTCATTTAAGGCTGAGTCTACCTAGTGGGGGGGGGGGGGTGGCCCAGTCCATATCAAGACATCTATTGACCACCAGTCCATGGATGATGGTGGCACTCGCTTACGATGGCAACTTTGATGCGCCTGTGGAAACCTCCCGATTCTCTGGCCGGGACCCTGGTCTCTTTGCAGGGTAAACGTTGTTCACTTCCTTTGAAGTGGCACCGCAGACAGAGGACTAGGCTGACGATGATGATGGTAATGGTGTTGAGTTAACCTCGACCAGGATTTGAACTTGTGGGTCAAGTGTTCTAACTGTCGCACTCCACGGCCAGATAAACCGCATCTGTTGTGTTCATGACAAGCTAGATACGCAGGCAACGTGTCTCCCTTCTGCATCTGTCTCTGCACGCAACCCATGAGCCCCCCGTGGCCTTCTGGGAATGCTCAAAAGCATTGAATGTAGCTGCCCCAAAAGTTTTGGAAATATCTAGCTTCGTCTCTTGGCGGCATCTCCATTCTGCCGTCTCTGTCCTCAATTTAACTGACTATTAAATTCACGGAAGGTTAAGTGTCAATGTGATTTTTCAACATAATTGCACTCGTTAAGTTTCTTTTATAAACCTGTAATTGTGGTATGCTTTGATGTCTTCCGGCTGAATCGCCCTTGAAAAAGAGCGTCTCGGCTCGATGGGCTTTTTTACTTGGGGGGAAATAAACTTTTAATAATTTCTGATAACTTCAGCAGCATTGATTCAACGTAAGAAAAACAATCTGTGGACCGGTATCTACATGCGGTGTCTCATCAACTTTCTTTGAACCGATGTTGGTGAACTGACAGTTGTGAAGGGCAAGGACCCCTCTATTGAAGAGGTGGTTCACAGCACCATGCAAAATTAGGACGTGTTGCCAGTTTTGACGCGGAACGGAATGTGATGTTCATATTTCGTCCAGTGAACATCTTCTAGGCCGTTCTACCGCTTTCACAGAATGAGGCGTCGTTTTGAATGCTTGCAACGTGTACTATAAAACCTGAAAAACATAAAAAACTAAATTGAACTTTAAGCCAATAATTTGGCTTATTGGACCTGGAGATGTTATCCATTTTATGAATTACAATAGCCAGGCACATGATGAGGGCCCTGTGTCTAAATCATACAATGGATAGGCATAACCCAGTGCCATTGACTCAACAGGCTTTGCACAGTGAATTATACATACATAAATGTCCTTTATTTATTCAGAATTGCTTCACGGATCCTCACGTTATCAGGTGGGTCCTACACTGAGATGTTGGAATAATTCCTGTGTATATTTTGTGGAAGTCTTTTAGTGTCTGTGCGAGTCTGTGTGGTTTTGTGTGAGTCTGCAGGTGTCTGTGTGAGGCTGTGTGAGGCTGTGTGAGGCTGTGTGAGGCTGTGTGAGGCTGTGTGAGGCTGTGTGAGGCTGTGTGAGGCTGTGTGAGGCTGTGTGAGGCTGTGTGAGGCTGTGTAAATCTGTTTGAGTCCGTGTGAGTCCCTAAGAAAGCAGCAAGGGAGGGGTGGGGGAGGTAAGAGAGCAGGAGGGCATCGATCGTGTCACGACGCATACATATAAAATTGATGCTTACACTCGGAAGCACGTGCATGGAGTTATGCTCGTGACGATAGCTGATCTACTGGTGGTACAAATTTCATGCAGTTTACACACATATTTGATATTTAGCCTTATGGAAAAAAACCGGGGCAGAACATAGAGAAGAGGGAACAAATGAGAAGCGACGTGATGGATGCAATGTTAAGGAGCTCGTAAAGAATCGAATTGTCACCTTTGACCTGTTACTCCAAATTCCAGCGAATCGCTGGAGGAAGTTAAATGTCGCATGCCCCCAACAGTCACGGATTTGAGCCTCGCATTTTGGGCCTGAGCAAGGGTTAACGTTTCTAAATAATGAAATAAAGGGCACATACAAAAATTGAGCATTGAATATCGAAATTAGATTTATGGGAAACCGGGAGTCATGTGACTCAATTTGCAGACCCGACATCTTGGGGCCCCCGATGGGTTTATTTATATACTTGCAACCAAATATTCCATGAGATTTATCGAAGCTCGCTGGGCCAGACTAAGGCGCCGACGAGATGCTCAGGGTTTACCGTGAATGCCCGATGCAAAGTCGGTCAGGCTAAGGCGCACTGAGCATTCCCAGTCGAGGTCAAGAGTCAAAGTGTGTCCCTCTGAGATAAAAGTGGGAGATTCTGCATTCTTGTGGCATAGGCCAATCACAAAGTTGTGAATATTTGATCGACCTCTCAAGAACAATTGGCCAAGTTGATCTCTAAGCTCTTCCGGTTGTGAGTTCATCTCTCTGCCACAGTCTCACCCAGTAGGCTTGGGGTTCAACATTCTTAGGGTTTCAAGCACATATGCATGTTGAACTTCATTCGCACTGTACGTAGCCAACTGCTAATCGGAGGTACGGGGGAAGGGGACAGAGTTAGTGCCTGAAGCTGTATAGAGCCAGACCAAAACACCCTTAGGATTTTTCAAATGAATTGTGAGTATTATCTAAGGATCCGAGAGCCAGACGATGGCACCCTTAATGATTCCCAGGGTCCACTGGTAATGACTAAGCTTACGAGAACTAGACTAAGGGATTCTCATGATTCTTAGCATTCCATGTTAACGTCTGGCGTAAACACAGCTGCTCAATTCATGGACGCACGGCTTCCAAATTCAGAAGTGTACGAAGCATCTCAAGCGAAGTTAATGTCATAGGCGAAAAAAAACTAATATATGAAGCTTTTAAAAGGGACGATAATGTGGGGGATAACACATCCGGCAGATTTGCATTTATTTACGTTTCAATGAAATCGCTGCGCCGTTTCACGATTTTAATTTCCCCACCGCTCAAACCGCTGGGTGGAAAGTTTAGTGAGTCTGCGGGGTGGGTTTCTGTCCCATACAGAACTGTGCGGCCATTGACAGATCTCGGCTGAACTTGCACCCACGCTCACGAGACGGGGGTTCGTCCTCGGGCAGTGGGGGGTGCTGACCCCATCGACATTACTTTTGGGGGTCTCTTCCATTTAAAAATCCAAATGCGATGACAGAAGATAGTGTGTGTGTGTCTGTGTGCATCTGTGCGATTGTATGATTGTGTTTCAGGCAGTGTGATTCCGTGTGAGTCTGTGTGTATCTTTGGCTGCGTGGTTCTGGACGAGCATGTGGCTGTCATTGTGAGTCTCTGGGTGTCTTGTGTGAGTCTGTGGGAGTCTATTTGCTTCTTATAAAAGGTAGCGGTGTCGTTAGATATTATGCATGTCGGTAAAAATAGAGAACTAGTGAGATGAAAGAATAGTGATGCAGACAGAATGGAGTCGAGATAGATTCGTTGGCTTTCACGTGAAATATTTTGCTACGTATTTAAATTTGGGACGATATTTGAGGCGCCACTATTAATGCAAGACTCCAGGGTCCCTTGAGCTTGGTTTGTGTGGTTACATATAGCGCCACCACTGGCTTTGGTCGGCCGACAACAGACGTTTGCCGAGTAAATGCCGTTAATGACAAAGCGTGGAGTTAACCAACTTCAGTGCTTAACAAGGGCACGTTGTGTCCACGCGAACGCTTTAGGGGCTGATCGCCGGGGTAGCGTCCCTTCTTCACGGCTCCCACTGCAGTCGTGAAGTTAATTCAGCTTCTGAGCCAGCTGGCCAGGATTGGCCAAAAAACTTCACCCACTTTTCACCCAGGAAAGATGGAGAGCACAGACTTTAGTGTTTCTAACGTAACATTCAAACTGAACGAGAACATATTCAAGAATCACAATTCAGAGACACGACGACATGTACTATTAAAAAGAAGACTTTCAATAAACAATGTTTTCAAAGTTTAAATTTCGATTTAAAGCTTTCGTGACTGCAGGGATTCATCTTCTTGGTTCTTTCGGTAAAGTCAAGTAAAATGGAAATAATAAAATAATACAAATAAAACATTATAAAATAATTCTCACGACGTTTCGGCCACAACGCAAGCAGCCGTCCTCAGGTGGAGAGCAGGTCTGTCGAGTAGTCTACTCGACAGACCTGCTCTATTATTTCCATTCTACGTGACTTTACCAAAAGAACCAAGAAGAGAAAAATGTTTTCAAAGCTTAAATCGCATCAGTGGTTCACATACTATCCAGGACACTGTTGCAGTGCCACACCAGGCTGTTTACAACACCGTGAGCAGTGACTGTAGCGGCACAGTTTTTCATCATGGAGTGGGCCGATTGTGAATTTGCAGATATGCGTTTGAAATTTTAATTAAATTCATCCGGAGGGGTCGAGTGGTGGAGAGATTGACCTGCACGGTCAGAAGGGCACGAGTTCAATCCTAGGTCAGTGGTTTTTTTTTTCTGACCCGTCATTACTCCGGGCAGATCAATAGAATGAGCAACCACAACAGTGGTAGTCCTATGGGGAGCTGTGAGTCCCTGCCACGGGAATGTGGAATTTCCCCCACTGGCGCACGATGACCGTGTGTGTGAATGTTTATAAGTGCAATGTAAAGTCTACTTATTTATGACGTTCGTTTTCATACCGAGGTTTTTACGCCCAGTATCGCCATTCGTAATGAATTTCTTTTGAGTCAGATCGTTGAGGTGTAATGTAATTTTGTTGTTGTTGCTAAAGCCCTCCACCACCCGATCGGAGCCAATCAAATCTAGTGATGACAATTGTCACATTTTGCATGGCCTTTTCGTCGTTCCTCCTCCTCTCCGTCTTCCGGTTTTGCCGAAAGACCAAATCCATCGGCACATTTGCCCGTGACGTGGCAACATGATAACTTTGGCCTCTGTCGGCTGGTGGAGGGATATAGTTGACAAACAAAACAACTGACATCGTACACTACGTGATCTAACCCGAGATAAACTATTAATGAATTATCCCCTTGACTATTTTTAACCCAGTTTTTTCCCCCTTATTACATTGATCTCAACTCTCTTGCAAAAGAGACCCCATGACGAGAAGAGGGCTCTCATCCTCATCTGTTTAAATAAAGGCTCTTGACTGCGACTGTGACCGTGCGTGCGTGGATGTCCGTGGGGAGTGGTAGTGGAGTGGTTTGTGTGCGCTGTGTTCCGAACCCGGGCTAACCAAGTTCGATTACCGCTTACGGGCCAAATATCAGTGATGAATCTCTGAACTCGTTCTGGGCCTCCTCCCCTATAGGTGGACTGAACCTTAGAAATGAGCACTCGGTGCGAAGTGTAAACAAAATCACTGGGGAGACAAAAGCGGCCGGGCTACCCATGTGTGCCGTGCAATGCCTTTATAGGTGCTCGCTAACGGGACTTGCACCAACGGTTGGAGGCTATATGGGGGATCTTTGTCAGTGTGTGTTTGTGTATTAATGTGCGTGCTTGCATGCGTCTACAAAACGTATAATTTTAACCTGTCAATTTTCAAAATTACTTTCGAGCGAAAATGATGTAATTTTATAATTTATAGCTTTTTCCATTTTTTTTCCATTTTCCACCGAATCCCTTAAATCCCGTTGCCAGGCAACGTGAGGTAATTTATTAATTGAGTTATTTTTCTATCCCCCCCCTTTCCATTTTTACTGGAAGAGAGGACGGACGACCACATCTCTCTCGCGCTTCTAGATTTAAGGGTTTGTCAATTTGTGTGGCGTCAGCTAACGGCAGACACACACATACATACACACATATACACACATACATTCATACAAACACACACTCATACACTCATACACACATATACACACACATTCATACACACACACTCATACATACATACACACATATACACACACATTCATATACACACACACATACACACACATACATACACACATATACACACACATTCATATACACACACACACACATGCACACGTACATACATATACACACTCGTACACACATACACTCATACACAAACTCATACATACACTCATGCACACATCCTGTCATACACTCACACACACGTATATATGCACACATACACTCATACACACTCATACACACTCGCATACATTAATACACACACACACTCATAAACACACAAGACAAAGATCCTCACCTATATACTCTTAACACAGTTTTGGGGCAAGTGCTGTTTGCGAGCACCTATTTAGGTGAACACGGCACATGAGCGGGTGGGTGGCCAGCACCACGCCCTACCGTCTTTGTCTCCCTAGTGGCGATATTTACACACTGCACCAGGTACTCATTTGAGGCCGAGTCGACCAAGGGGATGCCCAGGAGCGTTTCAGATAATCGTCACTGGTGTTGGCCGTGAGCGGGAATCGAACTCACCGTGTTCAAAACTCAGCGTGCTAACCACTACACTCCCGCTCCCCTACACACATCCCTACATAAATACACTCATCCATTGACTCGCACTCGTACACCAAGACACAAATCCCCCATATAGCCTTTAACAGACTGTTACGGCAAGTTCTCTTAGTGAGCGCCTATCAAGGCCGGGCGCGGTGTTGGCCACCCAGCCCTTCAGGGTGTGCCGTGCCAGCCTTCGATAACAGCTCTTGCCCCAACAGTATGTTAAGGCTATACGGGGGAATCTGTGTCCTTGTGTGTGTATGTGTGCTTGTATGCATTAATGCGTGTATGTGTGTATGTATGTGAGTGCATCTGTATGTGCGTGTATGTATGAGTGTGTGTGTGCGCGCGTGGTGTCTTGGGGGTGGTTCCGTGTAATTGTGGGAAAATGTGAATTATGTTTAAAACAGCGTCTTCCAAACAATGCATCACTCTTACGGCAAGTCTGAGCACGAGAGGGGAGAGCAGAGTAACGTTTGGGAGAGAGATGGAAGAAAGAGGCAGAGTGAGAGCGTGAGAGCGTGAGAGCGTGAGAGCAAAGGGCAGACGTCTCCCAGCACCTCTCATGCATTTCAGAATCAAATGCTGTATTCATACTGGAGGAATCCGATGAGCTATAAAGATCTTTTTCTCAGATTTCAACGGCAATAGGGGGTGTGTGTGGAAAGCTGATGGAGTGTAACGTTTTGTATTGGGGACCGCCTTTGTGAAATGTTCCAAATGTATTCACATCATCATCATCATCACGATCCATGGGCAGAAAGCCCGTAGGTGTCCACTGCACATTTCGTAACTTGTTTTCACTTTCCTCTGTCTTGTGCCAATACGCTCAAGTAGTGGCCACATCTTTGTGGCACCAATCTCTAATGTCGTCATCAAGCCATTAGGTCTTCCTCCCTTTACGGTTCCTTCCAATTCTTCGAACAACACACTTTTAATTCCCCTATTGTCCACCCTACACAAAATGATGTCCACACAGTGCCAGTTTCCTTGTCATCACTGGCTGCATCATCAGGTCATCTTCTTCTACGTGCAACCCTTTTTTCTTTCTTCTACATTGGTCACTCTTTGGGTGCGGCTTAGATGCAGAATCCTTCTGCAGCAATTCACTTCCGAAAGCCAATATCTTATTCACAGGTGTTTCTCCAATCTCACCTTGGAAAATGACGAGCCGGAGCAAGTGAATTGTAAAAGTGCGTCCCAATTACCGAGTAATTAGAGACTTGTTCAAGGGATGATGAATCTCGGTGGGTTCTCACCTGGGTAAATAATGGGAGACGTGGATCAATGCGCACGCTTATACAGTCACTTGTTTCTTGTCCGAGTGTACTGGGAGAGATGGGGGTAGGGGGCAGTCCCCAGTGTAAGAGACAGGAGATGGCATTCGAGATAGGAGGCTGTGTTAGAAGTGGGACCGGTGTTATAAAATAAGGATAGGAGTAAGTGTCAGAGATAGGAGTAAATTTTAGAGATATGAGACGGTTTTAGAGATACGAGTGTTAGAGATAGGAGTCAGTGTTGTTGATAGGCGTCAGTGTTAGAGAAAGCAGTCAATATCAGAGATAAGAAAGAGACCGTGTCAGAGATATGACCGGTGTTCCACACAGACATTCTGGACTAGTGGAGGCATCATACAAATGCCCTTTTTCCTTTAATGACAGAGCCCCCCCCTCTTCCGCCACCACCCCCACGAACGCTCCCTCCCCCAATCCCGTGCTCCCCTTTCCAAAGAGGTCGCTCACAGCTTTTAACAAAATTACGATTTTTATTGCGGAAAATGTGTGTGTGTGCGTGCGTGTTAATGTGTGTGATTATTTATGTATGAACGTGCACACGCGCGTGTTTTCTCTGCAAAATGTGCCCGCGTTTGTTGGTGGGGGGGGGGACAGCGCGTGTTTTCGTGGGTGGCACACGAACCCAAGTCAACCGAGTTCGATTCCTGCTCGCGGCCACCAACAACACTGACGATTATCTGATCCGGTCCTGGGTTTCCCCTAGGTCGACTCGGCCTCAAATGAGTGCCTGGTGCGGTGTGTAATCATCGCCACTGGGGAGACAAAGGCGGTCGGGCGTGGTGCTGGCCACCCACTCCCTCGTGTACCGTTCCGGCCTTCATAGGTGTTACTCGCTAACAGCACTTGCCCCAACAGTCTGTCAAGGCTACACGGGGGATCTTTATTTTTGTTCTCTGTAAATACGTTTGGCTGTGTGGATAGTGGGGAAGCGGTGGAGCAGTGGCCAGCCGTGATGCTGACTTACAGAGGTGCTCGCTAACAGCACTTGCCCCAACAGTCTGTCAAGGCTACATGGGGGATCTTTGTGTTGTGGGTTCACCATGTGGTTCATTATGATGGGGTCAGAGCTTGTTGTTGTTGTTGTTTTGTGTACCTTTGTGTTTGCTTGTTGGACTATCGTGTAGCTGTTTATGAGCCATAAAGAGAGTCCAGTGCCCTGTAACGTCGCTTATGATGAACTTTTATTCCTATTCATCGAGTTGTTGTTGTTGTTGTTAATTGTGCTTGTGCACCACTGCCAACGCAGCAGCACCATCGCCAAATATTTAGTTGAACGCAATTGCGTGTTTCTTCATCGCTTGGCCTCCTGTATTTGTGCGTGTGTAGCATATGGGGAGTGGTAGTGCACAGGTTAGCGCTAACAGTACTTGCCCCAAAAGTGTATTAAGGCTATACAGGGGATCTTAGTCTTTGTAGCATATGGGAAGTGGTAGTGCACAGCTTAGCGCTAACAGCACTTGCCCCAACTACCTGTCAAGGCTGTAAGGGGGATCTTTGTGTTTGTGGCATTGCCTGCGTAGCCGCGTGTGCGCTGTGTGTATGCATCGTTTGCTGGCTTATATATATTATAAATAATAATTATTTCACCATTCGTCACCACACTTCACGTTGGTCCGTATGGGTTGGCAAAGGGAGAGAGCATCTCCTCCCTTGTCGAGCTCCTTCTGCGCCTCCTCCTGCAATCCTAGCTGCACAGCCGGTACATTTGTCCAGTCTCAGGCACGTGGTGATGATCGTATGGCCATCAGTGGATAGACCATGGCATGTGGTGGTGGTGGTGATGGTGACGATGGTGGTGTCCACGGTGGCCCGGCTTGTCCAGGAGCCAAGAGACTCAACCAAAGGTGCCCTGCAGTTCCGTGTCTCTCGCCATGTCCACACGTTGCTCAATGTCGCTAGGGTAGCCCCCCCCCCTCCCCCCACTCTCTCGAGGGTAGCTTCTCAGCCCCGCAGCGCTCACAAACGCCACCCCTACATCAAGGCAGCACCTCAATGAAGAAGAACTCAGTCTGGTGTCGGCTCAACATAAACGATTATCGCCAACCCCTTGGAAATCTGTTGTCATGCTATGGCGGGGGGGGGGGGGCGGTGTTTATTTGTTTCACCATACTTCAACATGCTGGTTAGTGTGGGTGGGTGCCGGGCGAGAGGGTTCAGGGACTGGCTCGGCAATTGCTCACAGCTGCTGCTGGTGGCCGTGGCCGGGAATCGAACCCGGGTTGCCGGGGCTTGTAGCCCAAACGTGCGAAGTGCTGGGTCACCGTTGTTGCACCCCATCTAAATGTTACGCGAACATTAACACCACCAGACGGCCATACTGGAGGAGCTCATGAAAGTCCGCAGCGCAACAAGACGAGCGGAAATTTTTTCTGAAAGGGGGAAGAAAATAATAACAGAGAACAATCTTTAGACAGAGAGCGCTCTTAAGGTCAGCGGCTTCCCCACGCCGCCACCTGAGCTCGCCACAAAGAGACCGGGTCCAGATTCACCCGCTCGCTGCTCTTCAGTGAACACGCAAAGGTGTTGTGCTCCACAAAAGCCTGGGTTTGGTTTTGTGTGGGTTTTTTTTTACTTTTTACCTCTCATCAGTTAGCCCAAAGCCACTTTACACAGGCGCCAAGGCGTTATGATGATGATGATGCTTGGATGTTGTTGTAGGAAATAGCCGTCAATGGAGTTGTTTATAATAAAAAAAAATGTGTAATGTTTTAGAGTTCAGGACTCCAAAGTCCTGTAAACACCAAAAATCAGCGGTTCCCTGTGTAGCCTACTAGACTTTTCGGGAAAGTGCACTCCGCGAGCTCCTATTAAGGCGAGCATGCCAGACAAAGCAATGACGTGACCAGCACCAGGACTGACCCCACCTCATTCTAATGCTGAGTCGACCTAGCAGAGGCCAACTACAGACGTAAACGCCGCTCGCCACTTAACCTTCGCCATGGCCGGGGAATCAAACTCGTGGTTCTCGGGTTCTTAGCTGCAGTGCAATTAATTACTGTGGCACAAGAATTTTGGCAACTGTAAGATTGGGAGTTTAAATTCAGAGCCAGAATTGGAGTGAGGTGGCTTAATATCATCATCATCATCATCGTCGTTGTCGTTATCATCATCAGCATGAATGTCCTTCATTCACGCGGGGGAAATTTTCGCCGAGACTCTTGTTTTTCAGGAGGGGGTCGCCCCGTTAGCGATGTGTGATCGATGCGTATTGAGTGTTTACGCGTGGGAGGGAAAGCGAAGTGACAGAGGGAAAATTCGTCTGGGTGCAGGGAGAACACAAAACCAACAACGCCCGTGTATTAGACAGCCGGTTCCGAAGCCTACTTGCTGCGCTGCATCCCGCATCACATTCACAGCCAAGCAAGCGCAGCGTCCCAGGTGCGAGTCACAGACTCAGGAGTGCGCGCTTGTATCTGGAAACCGCCCATAGTCAGACCCAAACGGATAAATGCATTGGAGGTTTTCACAGCGCGATGTATGGGACGTGGTCTTCAAAAGCTGCTCTTTCGGCATAGCCATGGCTGAAGACGCTGCCTCTGAAGATTCCTCCCAACGTGGGAGGCGAAACATCGCGAAGGAGAGAGGAGCAGCGCTTGCCACGGCGATCCGGGGAGAGCAGCCTTCAAGAGCACACCCCAAGAATGAAATTGGCCCTTCCGTTCAAGTCTATTCGCTTACACAATAAGATGTGTTGTAGACTGGGAGAAAACTGCCGGTCACCGACTCAGCTGGCAGCAGGCTGTGAAAACAGGCCTCAGGAGAGGTGAGGAGAGAAGACACACCGCTTGACAGACCAAGAGGGAGCGACGTAAAGAACAAGCAACAAACACCTCTGGAGCTGCCACCGCATTCACTTGCAATTGTTGTGGCAAGGATCGTCACTCAAGGATTGGCCTACTAAGTCATTCTAGGCGCTGCAAAACCTACAGCTGACCTCGTAAGGCGCAAAATAAATTGTCTCTCGAGACACAAGGCCTATGATGATGAGGCTTATCAGTCGCCAGGTCTTCTAGCCGTATGTTAACCAGCAACATTAAGAGGACAAGCTATGGGACCGGGTTTTGACCTTCTGGGGATCATCAGCAGAGTCATGCCTGCCAAACGAATGCTGCTGATTTTACCATATGCTCACCCTTAATTATTTGGGTCTCTCTCAGTACAAAAAATAGACGATAGACTAACGGGTTATTTGTTTTTCACAGAGAGACAGAGCGTGACAATTTAATTTATGGCACTGAATGTTTGCACGAGCATCGTCGCGCAGTTCCCCGTCACTGGTGACTGCACCAATAAAAAAAACGACACAACTGGCCACTGCCACATAACCGTGGAATTTCCGCCAACGTCTCAGGAGCGCCGCCTCCTTGCTCGTTCACCGTTAGCTAGCAGATGCGGGTGTTTCCGCTCCGCCGACCATATCCAGTGGCTGCTGCGTGCGTATTCGGTGCAAGTGACGTGTGGCTCTTTGATTAATTCGCTGAGTTCAGCGCCAAGGGCTGGAACGTACGAGCATGTGAGACGACTGACACGTGGTGAGCCTCGCTGTGCAGGAGATGGAGGATTCTGTTGATACGGTTGCCAACATAATAGGAGAGGGGACCCAGTCTCCTACCTCACCGCACGTTGATAGAAATTCAGCGTGGAGAGCGGTCACGGTTGATTGATGATCCAGCACTCAGTGATTCACTCCAGGAACTCGCTGGAGGCCAGTCGCCTCCTCATCACTATTTTATTGCCACTACTGTTTCTGTTTCCCGTGAACTTCGCTCATTGATTCCTCCACTCATGCTTAGGACTAGACCTCTACCGGACTGACGGTTTCACTCACCACACTGCGGGTCACAACAACTCACTCACTCACTCACCCACTCACTCACCACACTGCGGTTTACAACTAACTCACTCACTCGCCCACTTATTCACCACACTGCGGGTCACAACAACTGACTCACTCACTCACTCACCCACTCACTCACTCACCACACTGCGGGTCACAACAACTCACTCACTCACCACACTGCGGTTTACAACTAACTCACTTCTTCACCCACTCACTCACCACACTGTGGGTCACAACAACTGACTCACTCACTCACCCACTCACTCACCACACTGCGGGTCACAACAACTCACCCACTCACTCACCACACTGCAGGTCACCTCACTCCTCTCTCGGCTTCTTCCCTCGCACTACTCCACTGTGGAATGCTACAGATCTGACCACCAATCAGCTTTAGTTTTATATTCCACTGCGAAAAACGTAGATCTGCTGATTCTGGTATAAACTGATTATAACCAAGACCAAACCTTCTTCTGTGGGAGACAGATTTTTGCAGTCAGACTCCGTGATTGTGGAATTCCATTCCTTCTCGGTCCATTCGGGAGTCTGTTACACTTTTTAAATAGCTTCTTAACACTCACCTGTTTTCACAACAGGCGTTCTCCATAACTTAAGCTTCATCTAAAGCGCTTTGAGGCCTTCTTGTGAATTGCGGTACTAATAATAATCATAATAAACCACGTTTCTTTAAATTATTCTTAATGCATATGTCTCTCGGCTTTTGTCCAAGTCCCACGTTCCTGATTCGTACATCACGACAGCAGCGACACACGGCCGACCATGCTCTTCTCTGGGCACATTTGCTACGTCGCTTGTCGTTAATGAAGTTACGCTTTCCGAAAGCAGCCGCTTCAACCTGCCTCTCGCTCACCTCTTTACCCATCATAATTTTCATTCTGCCGTACACCCTCCGTATTTGCACCAGTTAACTAAAACCCGGAGTTTACGTGGCACCATTCGCGCGAGGCCTCACAGAACCATACATAAATCAAACTGACCCTCAACAAACCCTTAACGAATAAAACTAGAAGGGATAAAAAAAACCCTATATTGATGCCAAAAAAAACCTACACAGACGGACACGCAAGAGAAAACGGATGTGACTTAAAACAGAGACATAAAAGACTCAACCGACCGAGATTCCCGAATGTTCTGGGGAAGAGTGAGGTTCCTCAGACTAGGAGGCACCTCGCTGCTGCTGTTGCTGAGGACTCTATCACCCACTGAGCGTAAAACGAAACTAAAAAAAAACCTTTTTTTAATTTACCATGTGAGGCCTACTGAGCTATTACAGCTCTTTTCAGAAGCGACCAGGCCGCAAATCATAGCTCAACGAAGTGGTTTATCACTTGGAAGTTTATATCAGCCAAATACTCTAAACACCCGTTGATTCTAAATGTGGAGGAAAAAACAGGACCCGGAGAAAATTCCACACGACCACGGGGAGAGACACGCAAACTCCAAATATACAGCAGGCGTCAGGGTCGGGATCGAACCCGCGACCTCCTCCTGTATACCAGGCGAGGTAGTTAACACCTCACCACCACGGCGCCCAGGTTTAGTCCAAGGCCACGCTCAGGTGACCAGAGTCTGTGGAGCGACGTCGCCGCACAGGGGCGTAAGGTTTCGGCCACTCCGTGGTGGGGGGGAAGGGGTGGGCAGGGGGGTGCAAAGGAGCCAACCCTACCTGCAGGAGGGCCTTGGAAGCCCTCGGTGTGCAAGGCCCTCCTGTTGTGATCTCGTCATTGTGGTTTTCGGAGCAGATCGCGCGAGTGCAATACCTCCCGTGTCACACGGACTCCGTCGTGTCTCACAGTTGTGTTCCCCCCGTGACTGACTTCCTCCTGCTTGTGTGGCCAACTTGTTGCACCCCAGTTGTGCCATGCTCGGAGTGATCTTCACGCCCAACTGTGTCGCCTCATTCGTTTGTCAATCCAATAGTTTCTCGGTCGTTAATTTCCATCGGTTAGTGAATCTGAGTCGGTTCGCTCTTTCACCGCTCATCTTTATTATAAGCCGGACGGAGGGTGGTAGTGGTGGTGGCTACACTGCTGCGCGGGGCCTGTGGTCCAGTGCTGTGGAGGCAGCGAGGGTTGATGGATCACCGTGCAGGTGCTGTGACGCTCCTTTCCCACGGGCATCGAGGAGGTGCCATACCCTGGCTCGCTCGGAGAATCCAGTGCACCAAACATGGACCCCCACTGGTTCCACGTTTTATGGGGTAGAGCCTTTGCCCCCCTGGCATTGGGGTGTTTTTTTTCTCCGGGGTGCTCCGTTCTCCTTACATGTCACCACTCGTGAACTGGCCGATAACACCTTCATATTGAGAGAACCGCAGAGCTTGGGGTTGGGGGGGGGGTTAGATTTGTGTCTGCTGCTGCTGCCGCTGCTGCCTCCCCCGCTGTCTGCGGTCCCCCCTCACCTCCTTCTGCGTCGTTCTCCGTCTTTGAGCGAGCGAGCAGGACAATCGATTTATTTATCCTAATCCAGTTTTTGGGCAAACATCTTCGAAGTTGTTGACGCAAATCGCCTTGGTGAGAGCGAGCGGCGTCTCCTTGCCTCGCTCTGATTTGTGTTTCGTGACTTCTCAGTGTGGCCGTTCTGTTTGCAAACGGGTTTTGATTGCTGCCATGTATTTCCATGAGGGCCCTTGGGTCTGTATCAGTGTTTGCAGAATCAAATGCCTTTCCCGAGCCCACAAATGCCTTTTCCTAGAATCGTATTCGTACAGTAAGTGTGTATGTAAACACAGATTCCCCCATGTAGCCTTCAGCAAACTATTGGGGCAAGTACAATTAGCGAGCGCATAGAGGATGGGTGGCCAACCCAACCCAGCCTTTGTCTCACCAGTTCTGATGTTTACACATCGCACCTCAACAGGTACTCATTTTGAGGCTGAGTCGACCTAGGGGAGGCCCAGGACCTGTTCAGATAATCTTCACCCATGTCGGCCGTGAGCGGGAATGTCCGCTGTCCACTGCGACACTGCTCTCCACCATCTGTGTATGTGCACACACACACATTGAAGATGATTGACATCTTCGTTATGATGCAAGTGTGTGTGTGTAGATGTGCTTGGGGAGCAGTGGAGCAGTGGTTTGTGCACAGCGCCACGGACCAGGCGACCCAAGTTAAATTCCCACGCACGACATACCTCGGTGACAGATATCTGAATCTGGTCCTGGGCCTCTCCTAGGTTGACTCAGCCTTAAATTTTTACACACCTGCCGGCCTTTATAGGTGCTCGTTAAGAGCACTTTCCCCAGCAGTCTGTTGAAGGCTCTGTGGGGGATCTTTGGCTTTGTGTCAGGACACACACACCGACAGAGTATTCCACAAGCATGTGCAATCGATACATTGTATACAAAATAACAGGTGCTCGCTAACAGCACTTCTCCCTGGACTATTAGAGGCTAAATGTGAGATATGTGTCTCTGTATGTGTCTACACGTGTGTATGTGTCTAAGTGTTGGTGTCTCTTTACAGGCTACACGGGGTGTGTGTGTGTGTCTTTGTCTCTGTGTCTATGTGATTCAGTGTGGTAGTATATACTAGTCGGCAGTGATATCATAAGTAGTTTGCACGGACACCACAGTCCCTTCAGACTGGGGTCAGTCCCTGGCCATATACCACGTGTGGATATCTACACCTGGATCTGTCCTCCCCTAGATCTACTCAGCCTGAACTGAATAAATTGTCCTGTGAAGTGCTCAGGAACATTAACAGTGGGAATACAAAGGTGGCCCGGGCATGCACAGTGCTGGTTCCACCCCACACCCTCAAATGTGTGCTGCGCAAGACTAATAGGTGCTCTCAAACAGGACTACCCTGGCAGTATATAGTGCTGAACGGCGAACCGTGTGTGTGTGTGTGTGCCCATGTCCGTGTACGTAAGTGTATTACTGTAGTGATAATGTTGGCCGTGTATGAGTGGTAACGCTGCGTTTGTGTTTCTTTAAAGGCTGGTGACATAGCCCAACCCTGTTTCCATGGAAATAGACCAAAACACACTCTCTGTGACACACGCACACACACACCTTTACATACACACACGCACAGCCATATAAGCGCGCGCACACACCAATACATAGACACGTACACACCTTTACATACACACACACACAATTATATACACACACACCTTTACATAGACACGCACCTTTACATGCACACACACAACTATATACGCACACACACCTTTACATAGACACACACAATTATATACGCACACACACACCTACACAGACACACTCACACCGTTACACACACAACTATATACGCGCATACACATATACACACAAATAAAGACAGACATACACACACCTTTGCATAGAAACTCGCACGAACAAATAAAGACACACATATACCTACACATAGACACTTGCACACCTTACACACAGACAACGAAAGACACACACACCTTTACATACACCCTTGTACACACCTATACACACACACAAAAGACAAATATTCCCTACATAGCCTGGAACGGACTGGGGGCAAGTGCTGTTAACGGGCACCTGTGAAGGCCAGCACGGCACACGAGGGGGTGGGTGGCCAGCGCCATGCCCGGCCGCCTTTGTCTCCCCAGTGCTGATATGTATACACAGTCGACCAAGGAGATGCCCAGGACAGGTTCAGATGTTCGTCACCGGTGTTGGCCGCGAGCGGGAATCGAACTCTGATCGCCGGGTTCGTAACGCAGTGCGCTAACCACTGTGCCACCGCTCCCCCCCACACACGCACCTACACCTACACCCACGCACCACAAAGACACACACACACACACCCACGCACCTACAAAGACACACACACACCTACACCCACGAACCTACAAAGACACACACACAAAGACACACACACGCGCACCTACAAAGACACACAGACACCTACACCCACGCACATACAAAGACACACACCTACACCCGCGCACCTACAAAGACATACACACCTACACCCACGCACCTACAAATACACACACACACACCTACACCCACGCACCTACAAATACACACACACACCTACACCCACGCACCTACAAAGACACATACACACACTACACCCACGCACCTACAACCACGCACCTACACCTACACCACGCAACTACAAAGACACACACACACACCTACACCCACGCACCTACAAAGACACACACACACCTACACCCACGCACATACAAAGACACACATACACCTACACACCTACAAAGACACACACACACACACACGCATCTACACACACACACGCGCACGTATACGCACACATTAATGTTTAACACAATTACTCTGTTGCCAGGGCAGCGTCTCACTGACGCTCCGGTAATGTGGTTAGCTGGTTGCCGTGACAACCAAGCGAGAGAGTTCTTAAACATTAACTGTTTGTTAAGGATTTCGTCACCACCACCACCACCACCATCTCCATCATCATCGTTATATTTTGTTCATTATATTTTTTTCCCCAACCATCCTTCATCTTCCAAGGCGACGGGATACCTGGTGTGTGTGTGCCCGGCGCCCTGGCGGTCAAGGTGTGACCGACTGTGTCGGTGTTGATAAAATAAGTAATATTTTTTTAAAACTATTTTTTTAAACACGCTTTAATGAAATGTACCCTACTAGCAATGGCAGAACTCCACGCCTGCAGGAAGTGGCCCCGAAGCTTACCACAACGTAAGGGGCCGTGGGCAATTACAGCCAACGTCAGTTGAGCGTGGACAATTAGAGCCAAGGCGAAATATAACATATAAAAAAGATTGCTTAATTTTTTTTTTTATGATACAATATAGTATTGTCATCAGTATGACATAAGTATACCAAGTTTGCAGTCGATACCACATTGGGAAGTGGGTTAAAATTGAGTTACAAGATTTTAGGATACTACAACAACAACGACAACAACAAAAACAGACAAAGTGAGTTAATAGAAAGCGGTAAATAATAATAATAAGTAGCCCTCTGTCGCTCCGTCATCACACCCGGGTCACGCTTTCGTTCATTTTCCCGCATCTCCTTGCTCCCCCCCACCTATGATGGAACCAACTCGTGCTGCAGCGCGTAAAGCAATCATCTTCACCATAGCCTGCTTGCCGTTCAGCCCCCAAAAATCAACGTCTCTTCTAGCCTAGACAATTCACCCGCTATTCCCCCACTCTCTCTCTCTTCCCCCGGCTATGACCCAGGCCTACCCCCAACCCCTGTCATCACCCCTAACCCAACCCCTAACCCAACAAATAACCCTACCCCAACCAGTATCCTAACCCCTAATACTGCCCCTAACTCTACCCCAACCCCTATCACTACCGCCTAACCCAACCCCTATCCCAACACCTAATCCTACCCCAACCCCTATCATCACCCGTAACCCTATTACTAACCCTACCCCAACCCCGACTTAACCTATCCTTAACCTCTCCCGCCTACCCTCCTAACTGTCACCGTAACCACACCGCCACTTTATCTCAACCAGTATTATCTCGTGTACAATTTTTTTTTATCATGCCTGTAAAGCGCCTTCGAATAAAGCGCTATATATACATCTATTAAAGATAAGATGATGGTGATGATGATCTTGTTTGGCCGATGAAGAGCAAAAACATATTAGAGATGATGGTGACGATGATGATGGGTGACGGTGATTTATTGATCGAATTCGGTGATTATAAATAACCGTCGCAATCATTATCATCAGCATCGGTAGGAGGACCAGCATCATCACAGTAGATATGGAGCGTCGGCCCAATGTTGAGCCAGTAGCAACATCATCATCATCATCTGCCCCAATAGCATTTTCATTATTTCCATGACTACCATAATCATCGTCATCGGTAGCAGCGGCAGCATCATCTTACTTTACTTTACAGCCTATGTTCTTTGTCAATCCACTGCTGGCTGAAGGCCTCCCCACGCCGTGTTGGTCATTGGGGTTGATTGACCAAACTTCACTTTGCTGGCCCCGGTGAGGGTTTGTGAAGGGGCAACCCAGGTTTGATTTAGACATCACTCGCCAATGTTGGCCATCGACAGGAATCGAACTCTGCAGGTTCGTAGGAGTGCTTCTTCTAAAGATGAATCGGTCTTAAATGAGTTCCTGGCATTGTGTGGTACTGACCATACCCCCCCCCCCCTTGTGTGCCGTGCCAGCCTTAATAGGTGCTCACTAACAGCACTCACCCCAAAACTCAATTAAGGCTATGCGGGTGATCTTTGTCTTGGTGTACGCTAATGGAGACATTCAGTGTCTTTCTATCTTTCTTAGCGCAATGTCTTATTCTCTGTTTCCTCCTCTCACTGTGTCTTTCCACCGGTCTCCATCTCTTGCCTTGTGTCTTTCTCTCTGTCTCCCTGTGTTTGTCTTTGTGGAGCCCAGTCTGTGTGTCCCTGCGTGTCTCTTTCCCCTCTGTGTCTCTCCACCTCTATCAATTTCCTTACTCTGTCTGTATCTCTGTCTCCCTGTTTGCGTATGCCTGTGTGTGTCTCCGTGTCTGTCTCCGTGTCTCTCTCTGTGTCTCTTCACCTCTCCAGAGCTGTCTCTCTCTGTCTTCCTTTGTGTGTTTGTGTGTGTCCCTGTGTCTCTCCGTGTGTCTCTGTGCGCGTCTCCACATATGCTGGGTGTCTCCGTGTGTCCTTGCGTGTCTCTTCCCTGTCACTGCCCCTCTCTCGCCTGAGTGTGGTATTTTCCGTTATTATCGCACATTTCACGCTCTTGCCACAAAAATGCCTCTAAATTTGCAAAACAGATAAAAAAAATCCCTAAAATAGCATTAACCAGATAGCAGTAAAATGTAACAATATCTGTATAATTATTGTGGAGAGAGAAGGGCCGTATTGCGAGCAGTGTGTGAACATGTGCGTGTTTGTGCCTGCGCACACAATACATGTTGCTATGCCTATGAATTTGCCAACATTTTTATGCACACGTATACACGGGAGTGTGTGTGTGTGGGGGGTCGTGGCGCAGTGGTTAGCGCGCTGTTGTACTACTCACCCGGCGCCTGAGTTTGATTCCCGCTCATGGCCAACACCAGTGACAGATATCTGAAAGGATTCCTGGGCCTCCTCTACTTTGAATCGGCCTCAAATGGGTAACCTGGTGCAATAAGTGAACATCGCCACTTTGGAGGCAAAGGCGGCTGAGTGTGGTCCCTGGCCAGCCACCCCCTCGTGTGCCGTGCCGGCCTTCATAGATGCTCGCTAACAGCACTTGCCCCAACGGTCTGTGAAGGCTATACGGGGGATATATGTTTTTGTTGTTGTTGTGTGTATGCACTAGTGTGTGTGTATATATGCATATGTATATGCATGTGTTTTGTGTGTATGTGAGAGTGGGGAGTGGTGGCGCATTGATTAGCGTGCTGTGTTATGAATCCCGGCGACCTGAGTTGAACTCCATGGCCATGGCTAATATCAGTGGTGAATGATATCTGAATTGATCCTGGGCCTCCACTAGGTCGACAGTACTACAAATTGAGTACCGAGTGTAATGTTTAAACATCGGCATTGGGGAGACAAAGGCGGACAAGCACGGTGCTGACAGCACCACGCCCTCGTACACCGTGCTCATTAATAGCACTTTCCTCAAAATTTTAAGGAGGCTATATGGGTAATCTTTGTGTGTGGTAACATCTATGTGTGTAGGGGAGCGGTATTGTAGCGGTTCGCACGCTGCACTACGAACCTGGCAATCAGTTCCATTCCCGTTCACGGTCAACACCAGTGACGGTCCTGGGCCTTCCCTAGCTCGACTCAACCTCAAATGTGTAACTGGTGTGGTGTGTAAACATCGCCTCTAGGGAGACAAAGGTGGCCGGGTGTGGTGCTGGCCACC
This sequence comes from Lampetra fluviatilis, assembly GCF_964198595.1. Classification (NCBI taxonomy): domain Eukaryota; kingdom Metazoa; phylum Chordata; class Hyperoartia; order Petromyzontiformes; family Petromyzontidae; genus Lampetra; species Lampetra fluviatilis. Next base: position 13,642,311 of record NC_136280.1, read on the forward strand.
CACCCACCCCCTCGTGTGCCGTGCCGGCCTTCATTGGTGCTCGTTAAAATAACTTGCTCCTACAATCTGTTAAGACGTTACGGGGGATCTTTGTCTTTGTATGCATGTATGTATATGTGTCCACTCGGTGTTTATAACTTACACATGTCAGTACTTATGTAATATATATTCCACACAGCAGAGGTGGGACAAAGTCATTGTTATGCAAGTCCAAGTCGAGTCGCAAGTCATCAAATTCATGACTCGAGTCTGACTCGAGTCCAAGTCACATGACTCGAGTCCACATCTCATAGGTGGGACAAAGTCATTGTTATGCAAGTCCAAGTCGAGTCGCAAGTCATCAAATTCATGACTCGAGTCTGACTCGAGTCCAAGTCACATGACTCGAGTCCACACCTCTGCCACACAGAGAGTGTCTGGGAATTATGTCATGTTTAGAGTACATATATAACCTATAAATCACGTAACATGCAGCCCATCATCCTTCCAGGATTGATAAAATAATAACCACTTTGTGGGATGCCAATAGCGGTTGTTTTGTGGATAAACAATACTCACTATTGCCATTGGAACGTGGAATTTCCACCTCTGATTCAGGGTCGCCAACGGAGATGAGTGCCACTTTGCGCTACGTTATGCTGCGAGGGTTAGTGGATCAGTGCGCAGATGTTTTAAAACTTCCTTTCCATGGGCGTATGGGATAGTGTTCTCCCCTCGCACATTCGTGGGTTTTCTCCGGGTGCTCCGCTTTCTATTCACGTGTATAAATGATCATTAACTAGCCTTTTGCCCGTCCAAGGACGGGTGTATTGCAGTAAATCTGAAACTTGCAAGCGAAAAGCAGACCGCGACGAGATATTCATTGCATGAATTCGTGTGCAGTTTGTAAGGGCGCGGTGACACAGACCTATTTCATTTAAAGGTTATCATCCCTTGTTCATCATGACGTCCTTTTTACTTCTATGTCTCAACAGCGTTCAGGAGATCGCTTAACGTGAGGGTTCTGCCTTTGTAGAGAGAGGGTTGTGAGTTGACGCTGAGGAGGGGGGAGGAGGCGACTCGCCCCCCCCCCTCCATGAGGAGTGACGTCACCCGCTAAGTATCGTTAATGGGGGGGGGGGGGGTCCATTTGGAAGACATCACCTATTCATGATTATTAATGACGGGGGCTGTTCGTTGTGGAGTGACTTCATCTGCTCATGATTATTAATGAGGGGGGGGTGCTACATGTAGAGTGACGTCACCCGCTCATGATTAATAATGAGGGGGGGGGTCCATGTGGAGGACGTCACCTGTTCATGATTATTAATGAGGGGGGCTGGCCGACGTGGAGTGACGTCACGCGCGGGACACACAGACATTCTTGGCTCATTATCGTAGTAAATTGGCGGATAACACATCAACCCATTCCCGTTGCGGGACGTCTGCAAGTCTTAGGGTCAGTCCCGTTCACCTCTGAATCTTGGAACATGCAAGCGGCTCACCGTTAGTTTTATTTAGAGAGGCGTAGCATCGTTTTTTTAATAAAGATATTGTTCCTCGCCGCAGAGAACCGTAGCGACACGACTGCGCTCTATGATAGCTGGCGCCAAACTGTGGCACGTGCCCTTCCCCCATGGCATTGTGGGAGCCTCAGTACGGATAGTGTTATTTTAGTTTTTCTACCGGTCTCGTTTTGATGATGTACACGTACATAATAAATGGAATCAGAAGAAAAACTGGTGATGTACACTACGTCATCGGAACGGAAAAGGGTTCGTATGGATAGGTTTGCAGAGCTTGGGCAATTATTGGCACCGGCTCACAGCTGCTACTGCTGCTGCCTTCCCTCTCGTTTTTGGTTCCTCCTCGAGCCTCTGAGTCGTCCTCCGTCTTCGAGAGCAGGGGAAAGTGAACACCACGCGGTAGCGTCGCGTTACGAGTTTAAATTATTATATTATTATTGATGAATTGAAACCCACTTTCAGGCGTCAACTTGCCAATTGCCAGTGGTGATGATGTGAATCACGGCCAGGAATCGAGCCGTAACACTTCACTGCAGCTGTGTGTGTATTTTGTGCATTTCTAAAAACGCACACGCACGCAGACACATGCACATCCAGTGCTTGTCTCGGTTATCAGAGTTTCTAGGAATAAGTGGCATCAACTCCTTATATGAACACAGAGCCGTGTCTGTGTGCATGGGAGAGTGTATGTGTGCGTATGTATGGGAGTGCCATGCGTGAGTGTGTACGTGTAAGCTTGTCTTTGTCATATCTGAATAAGTGCACGTGTGAGCATTGCAGTGTGTGTGTGTGTGCCTCACAACATGAGTGTGTATGAGAGTGTTCATGTGCGTTATGGGGATTGCAATTGCAGTGGCCAATACGTGAACCGATCCTGGATCTCCCCTAGGTCAACTCAGTCTTAAATGAGTGCCTGATACAGTGTGTAAAGATTAGCACTGGGGAGACAAAGGCGGTCGGACGTGGTGTTGGCTACCAACCAACATGTGTGCCATGACGGCCTTTGAAGGTCCTTGCTCACAGCATTTAACCCAACAGTCCGTTGAAGGCTATACGGGTAACCTTTGTTTGTGTGTGTGTGCACGTGTCCGAGTGCCATGCATGTATGGGAATGTGTGAGTATGGGCACGTGTGGTGTTGGCCCTTCCACCCCCTTCACACATGTGCTGTGCTGGTCTTAACAGGTGCTCTCTAACGGCACTTGTACTATAAGGCAATACTGGGGATCTTTGTCTTTGAGTGTTGTGTGATGAGCGTGCGTGTGTGTGTGCGCGAGTGTGTGTGTGTGTGTGTGCGCGAGTGTGTGTGTGTGCGAGTGTATGTGTATTTGTGATGAGGGTGTGTGTATTTGTGATAAGTGGCGGCACAGAGTTGATCGTAGTGTGCATCAAACCTGGTGACCTGAATTCAATTCCAGGCTATGGCGAACATCAGTGGTGATTGATATCAGACTTTGCTTTGGTCTCTTCGAATGATGACTTAGTCCTAATGATTTACTGACATGATGCGTGTGATCATCAGCACTGGGGAGACAAAGGCGGTCGAACGTGGTTCTTGACTCCACCAAAACACTTGTGCGCCGTGCCAGCCTTTATGAGTGCTAACCAACTGCACTTACGCAAGCATAAATAGTTTATATAAAAGCCTATACTGGGGACCTTTGTTTTGTTTGTCAGTGTGTGTGTGTATGTACAGCTTCGCATGCCACCTGTTGTGACTCGTACACATTCCTTGCAGTCCTCGCAAACCAAGTGTTGATTCCAGTAAATCATCACATTGGACAATTGGTATCTCCACTGGCGGGCAGAACGGAGAGAGAGAAAAATCACCTTTGCTCTTGTCCAGCTACAACTAGCCAGCTTGTGATGAAATCTCCCTGGGAATGTGCCCCCCCCCTCCAACCCCACCAATCTCATCGATTCTTGGAAGCTAAGCAGGGCTGCGCCTGCATAGTGGTGATATCGGCCGTAGACGGCAGTCCAGCAATATCCATTGTTGTTTAGTGCTAAAGTCAGCTGTGAGACCAAACTGAACACGGTGAAAGAGCGTGCATGTTCAACAGTTTTGCATGCCTGCGAGACTTGGACATTGAAACAGACTGACGGAGACAAGATGTCGGCATTCGAATGTATTACCACAGAAGGATACTGCTGCATCTAAGCCGCACCCAAAGAGTGACCAATATAGAAGTAAGAAAAAGGTTGCACATAGAAGATGGCCTGATGATGCAGGCAGTGATGACACCATTATGTGGGTTAGACAACAACAGGAACATTAAAAGTGTGCTGTATGGAGACGTGGAAAGAAACCGGAAAGTGGCATCACTCCAGATAATGACTTGATTCGACATAAGGGGTTGGTGCTAGAAAGATGTGGCACTGCTTGAGCATATTTGTATAAGACAAAGGAAAGTGGAAACAAATGACGAAATGTGCAGTGAACACCTACGGACTATGTGCCCATGGACCATGATGATTTTGATGATGACTGTGCTATGCTCCAGTGCATATGGTCCCCCACCATCGCTGACCAGCGTGGTGAAGTATGGTCAAATGACCCCCCCAGGTTCGACACAGTGTGAGGAGGCCCTTGTCAAGCAGTAGATTGTCATGAGGCTGCATGTGTACTTGTGTTTGGCCAGGTTAGAGCCCATTAGTTACAGGGATGAAGGCCTCGCGACACCGTTGTAATGACTGTGAATGTCACTGTGCGGTGCTGGCCTTGCGAGGCCACGGCGGATAATATGTTGTCATTATGTGCAGCCCGGTTAGTGGGCGTATTACAAGCCCTAGTGGACGCTGGGACTCCTGCGCTGGTTAGCGCAGAGGCACCACGTACAGTGTGCGGTGAGGGCTCCCGGTGAGGGAGCGAGAGAGAGTGTCAGCCAGCCAGGGTTACGTTGGGGCATGATACGCTGGTTGACCTGCCGACACGTGACCGGATGATATTGGAGGGGGGCCACCGGTGGACGGGGGCCGCTGGGTGGTCACGTGGTATAGAGGAGCTCTCGGAAGCCTTCGGGAAAGAGCTCGAGAGATCTAGAAGGTGGGCGGGGCGAGAGGCGGAGCCAGCCCCAGCCCAGGCCAATATAACGGGGGCCCCGTGTGGAGCTCGGGGTTCTTGACTGTTGGTGAGAGAAGATCCACGTCGGATTGAAGAAGCCTCTAGCCACGCGGTCCAGAACCCAGCTCGTGGTCTGGATCGGGATAGCGAGACCGTGTCTAGTTCTACCATAGCGTGGTTAGATGGGCGTTCAACACCCGAGTGTAGGTTACGTTATGTTGTGTTGAGCATCCCTCACTACCACTGACTCACTGAGTCTCGAGCCTCCTTTGTCTGTACCGTGATGGCGTGGAGGAGGCTGTGATAGCGTGGAGGAGGCCGTGATGGCGTGAAGGAGGCCGTGATAGCGTGGAGGAGGCCGTGATGGCGTGGAGGAGGCCGTGATGGCGTGGAGGAGGCCGTGATGGCGTGGAGGAGGCCGTGATGGCGTGGAGGAGGCCGTGATGGCGTGGAGGAGGCCGTGATGGCGTGGAGGAGGCCGTGATTCACTCACTCATCTTACACTGACTCACACATCATACACTGACTCACACATCATACACTGACTCACTCACACATCATACACTGACTCACTCATCATACGCTAACTCACTCACACATCATACACTCACTCACACTACCACTGACTCACTCACACATCATACACTGGGAGTGTTATGCTGCTAGCTATGGCTGCAAGTTTGGTCGTACATGTTATGTATATCGTTTATTGTTAAATTTGAATCACAGTTCCTATGATTACTGTTGTTACATTGATTTTATAGCTTTATTTTGGTGATTTCGAAAACATATGGTTAAGCCATGTTTCTTGCGGAAGTGCGGAGTTGGCCTGATAACTTTAATCTAAATTGTCTTATGGTTGTTATTGTTTGACTTGCATCACACTGGGATTTTTGCACACAGCGTTGTAATACGGTGGGGTTTTTTTTGGAAGATTTGCTGGCTTATCCAGGATGTTTCTGTTGCGCGTCGTCGCTTTAAGATGTTCTCTGTTCATATGTTGTTTGTTGCGGTTGCACCCGACTCAAGAGCCGCATGGCTCACAGGGCTCACAGGGCTATACCTGATTAATGAAACTTGATGTAATAGATAGTGTTGCTCCCAAGACAACGTCTGCAACTCAGTTGGACTCACTACACTGTGATGGTTCTGGGTGTTGTTTTGACCATACTTAAATTTCGATTTAAAGCTTTCGTGACTGCAGGGATTCATCTTCTTGGTTCTTTCGGTAAAGTAACGTAGAATGGAAATAATAATAATTATAATGTTTTATTTTTTTTATTTTATTATTTCCATTCTACGTGACTTTACCGAAAGAACCAAGAAGTTGACCATACTTCACCACGCTGGTCAGCTCAGGCCGGTAAAGACAGGAGTTCGGAAAACCAATCGCAGCTGATGTTAGCAACAGCCAGGGATCGAACTTACGCACAGGGGTTCGTAGAGCAGTGCGTGAATTACTGCACCACCACTTCAGCCAGACCCAGGGTGGACTTAAAACTGACCTGGGGCACCCATAGGTTGACTCAGACTGAAAGAGTTAAGCACCAGGTGGGCAGGCGTGTCCGTGCGGTTACGGGTCACATCACCACTTGACTCGTGTGTATGGCGGCTGGGCCTGATAGGAGCTTGCTAATAGCACGAATATTTCAGCTTCGTTTTGCTTGAATCAGGTGAGAACTCAAGAGACCAGGATGAGTCTCATTTGCGAGAGTGGGCTGACCCGGGTCACCAAAATGACAAAGTCAAAACGAATATTATAAAACACAGCAAAATAGAAATAAGACCAAAAACTAAACCATAAAATCGCCTGTAGAGGTTGAAAAGGAGGGCGTTTGTGTATGTGTGTGTCTGAGCGTGTCTGTGTAAGCGGCTGTGTACGGTGGGGGCGGTAGTGTAGTGGTTAGTGCGCTGCGCTTTGAGCCAGGCAACCCGAGTTCAATGCCCGCTCACGGCCACCAACACCAGTGAACCGGTCTTGTGCCTGCCATAGGTCGACTCAGCCTCACATGAGTACCTGGTGCGATGCGTCATAAACACCGCCACTGGGGAGACAAAGGCAGCCGGACGTGGTCCTTGCCACCCACCATCTCGTGTCCCGTACCGTCCTTCATAGGTGCTCGCTAATAGCCCCAAGAGTCTGTTAAAGGCTATACGGGGGATCGTTGTCTTTGTTGAGTGCATAAGCAAGGGTGTGATTGAGCTGAGTATGTAGGAGTGTGCGAGCCAATCTGTAAGGATGTGTGGCCATTGTGTGTGTGTGAGGATGCATGTGTGTGTATGTAAGGGATGTGTACACGCATATGTATGTGCGCGCCCACGCGTGTGTATGGGTGGGATTAAGCTCTTTGCTGATTGGCTGATCGGATTAGTGCTTAATTCTGATTGGCTGTGTCGATTAGCCCCAATCGGATTATGAGATATATTTACAATTGTGCCCATTTAGTGTTTTTTTCCATCATCGTGCGCACGGACCCCGGCATCTGGGAGGGGCTCAACTCAACATTGCTCCCCGGCCAAACGCACCCTGGCACGCGGCAGGGGCATGGATGCTGCGGGTACTATTTTTAAAACTATTTTTACTCTTTTACTCTATTTTACCAGGTACGGCCCACTGAGCTATGTAGCTCTTTTACAGAAGCGACCTGGCCACAAATGATAGTTCAGCCAAGTGGCTTATCACGTGGAAATGTATAGTAACCAATTACTCGGAACGCACGTTGATTCTAAATGTGGAGGGAAAAACCGGAGGACTCAGGGTTGGGATCGACCCACGACCTCCTGTACACCGGGCGAGGTAGCTAACATCTCGTCACGGCGCGTACATGATGGCCAGACCCCACGAACGATGACACCGCTTGCGTACACTCTAGCGTCCACTTAACCACAGGGTCGTCCGTTCCCCGCATATGTTTTCTTTACCAGCGGCCTCTTCCATTACACGGGCAGGTGCATCAAACAAAACAGTCAGCTCTTGTAGCTGTCCACCGGCTGGGGATGCTTGCTGTGGTGTTTGCACGGTTAGCACGGCCCCCGAATGGCAATGGTCGCCGATTTAATCTGATCTTCCAGCGTGGTAGTTTTAAATACATTGGCAAGTTTTGTTTTTTAAATGCCCCTCACCCACCGCCTCCATCCACCCAGCAGTATCAATGGGTACAAGCGCTCTCAGGTTAGGCGGTCAGCCGGTTGCGTGTGGTAGGGTAAAATCTGGGTACTCCCATCTATTCCAAGAATACGCCACATACCCTATAGAGGGGTATTTCTAGGACAGCTCCCTCAAGTGGAGGCACTCCTGCCAGCAATGGCGTAAGCAAGCAATTTCAGGTATGCCACCTTTATATTTTAGACACCTCGGGCTGTGAGTCCACGGCTGTGCAAAGTGAGGAGTTCCGTTAATGAGAAAGAGACTTTCAAAATGATTGGCGGAGGTCGGACACCGCAGCACTACATTGGTATCACTCCAACGGCTTTGGTTATAAAAATTTGTCCAAGTTTATTTTCTCTAACGAGGTGAGAACTCAAGAGAAACCACGATGAGTCTCATTTGCAAGAGTGACCTGGGGCATTAGTCTGCAGGGAAGGGACAATCATTGCTGCCGTGTATAATCCCATTTGAGAAACTTGGCAAATTTGCGATCCTGGCACCGACCTACTCTTTGGCGAATTATGTCAGGGGGTCTTTAGGGTCCACTGCGAAGCAGGCGGTGCGCAGTATCATTACGGTTATTTACATCGGCAGGAATAACCAGGGCAGCCAATGGATTCGAACTACGGACCTCTGTGTCAAGCGGTGAATGTAATGCTGCTGGGCCATGTCAACAGCTTAACCGTCGTGTGTTGGTTGCCCTGCAGCAATGCTGCTGTGGCGGTCGGTATGGTCAATTTAAACTATTAAACTGAACTATTTTTTTTTGCCAGGTAAGGCCCACTGAGCTATGTAGCTCGTTTTCAGAAACTACCTGGCTATCACAAATGATAGCTCAATTAAGTGGCTTATCGTGTGGAAATGTACAGTAGCCAAATACTCTAAATGCATGTTGATTCTAAATGTGGAGGGAAAAACCGGAGGACCTGGAGAAAAATCCACACGACCACGGGGAGAGAGACACGCAAACTCCAAATATACAGGCGTCAGGGTCGGGATCGAACCCACGACCTCCTGTATACCAGACGAGGTAGTTAACATCTCGCTACCGTAGTGCTCACGGTGGCGATTTAAAGTCTTATAACAACGCTTCGGCGTGTTTTGTTGTCCCTGTATGCTGTTCGGCACCACGTTTGATGGTATTCCCCAAAGAAGCTGCCACAGAACGCGGAGTGACGCATCGGACGTGGTGCTGAACAGTAACGCGGTACGGCCGGAAAACGCGCCAGAAAGCCGTATGCAGAGCACAGCCGCGAAAACCAACAGATTCGACGTCATTGAAGATCTCCTGTCCAGGCGGTGATTTTGATTTGGGTGGCTTCTAATGGCATCGTGGCCCCGAACAAGCAGCTTCGATTTGCATCACGCCAGTTGAAGTTGTTCTGAGTCGGCTTCACTCAACCAACGCCCAACAGTCTGTTCCTGGAGTAGTTCACTGCGTATCACTCACATTGAGTGGAACAAAAACTACGTTATTGTGAAACCTGGATACGTTTGGTGCAGGCTTCGGCGATTTGGCTGAGACCACCGATTCACGACGGCTCGAGAACCCGGTTTTAATCTACGGAGATGAAACCTGGCCTTGATCCCAGGACCTGGAAAGGCGCTGGGTGAAAGATTGTTGACGGCCGTTATGGGTCGCCGGAAAGAGAGAAAGAGAGGAACGTTGAGTCCTAGGGACCTCAGTGGCGATGGGCTTGGTGTCTACATGACACCGCAATTGTGAGCCATCCAATCCAGCCGCCTCGCCAACAAACAAATCCGGAGCACAGGGTGATCCATTTATAGACAACCCAGTTTAAAAAAATGTGGAGCAATCGCAGGGACGACTAACTTTTTATTTCAAAGCCTTTGCACCTCTCCCCACCAATCTCCGGTAGGCTTGTGAAATCTCTTTTAACGCTCCGCTCTGTAAGATATGGGGCCATCACGTTCGCAATATTCACTCGGCCATTGGGAAGGGGGCCACAGGACCATTGGAAATCTGTGGGGCATCTATAAATGGATCACCACCCTGTTTATGTTTACGTTCGCTCGCGACTTAAACAAACAAAATCATCATTCGAGTGCACGGAACCGCAAAGGAGATGGAGCGACGAAATCAGTTTATGTCCAGGTGCCGGGCGGATTGTTACATCGCAGGAGTGTAGCCGGTGGCGGTGGCAGGGTTGGAGAAGGCCTTAATCCAGCAGTGGATTGACCATGGCTGCTGCCGATGAATGATTTTATTTGTATGTTTTATTAGCGGTAGCTAAAGATGTTTCAACTGGTATTGGTGTGAACGCACGCGCACACAGATAAAGCTGCCCTTTGTAGTCTACACAAACTGTTGGGGCAAGTGCGCACCCATTAAGGCCAGGATGGAGCACGAGGGTGTGGGCCGCTCGCACCACACCAGGCCGTCTTTGTCTTCCCAGGGTTGATGTTTGCACACTGTACCAGCTACCTATTTCAGGCTAGGTCGACTTAGGGGAGGCCCAGGAGCGGTTAAGATATGTCACCGATGTTGGCTGAGCGGGAATCGAACTCGAGTCGCTGAATTTATAGCGCAATGCGCGAACCACTACGCTACCCCTCCCACAAACACGCACACCCCCACGCACGCGCACACACACACACGCGTGCACACCCACCCACGCACACACCCACGCACGCGCGCGCACGCACGCGCACACACGTGCCCTGGAACGACCAGGTTTGGACGCGCGGACACGCGTGGGAACGTGCCACGAAAGCGGCGGTTGTGGATGAAAAGATGAAAGGGATTGTGGGATAATGTGCTTAACGAGCGTGACCACGTGTTGACATGACAACCGGACGGATGGACACTTATATTAGCGTGCGCGCGCATGGGTGTGTGTGCGCGCGTGCGTAGGTGTGCGTGGGTGCGTGCGCGTGTGTGTGCGTGGGTGCGTGCGTGGGTGTGTGTGCGCGCGTGCGTGGGTGTGCGTGTGCGCGCGTGCGTGGGTGTGCGTGTGTGCGCCCGCTCGCACACCAGCACACGCACTCTCGTGCGCACGCGCGCTCACCTGCTCGCACGTGTACCTGCGCGTATGCAAACGTGTTCAGCCATGCACATTCGTCCACTCGCACACGGAGAGAAAGACAAAGATCCCCCGTATAGCTTTTTAGCTGTTTAGGGAAAGTGTTGTTAGCGAGCACCTGTAAAGGGCCGGCACGGCACACGAGGAGGTTGGATGGCCAGCACCACGCCCAGCCGCTTTTGTCTCCCCATACACACACAGATACGCTTACATGCGCAAAAGGCATGTGTGATGATGTATTGATTTTAGTAATAAAAATTGATTATTGCGCTTAGGATACACGCATCAAGTTGTGTGCGTGAAAATCAATGATTTGCAATTTATGCAAATCACATGCAGATGGTGTGCTGATGTTACATCGAGGCGAAGGGAGCGACCAAAACCGTGCACGCCAGTTCAAGTTTCAAGTTTCATTTATTAGGTATAGCCCTGTGAGCCATTCGGCTCTTGAATCGGGTGCAACCTCAACAAACAAAAAACAAAAACATGAACAATAAAACATCTTAAAGTGACAATGTGACTATGTGCAAACTGAAAATCCAGGGGAAAAACAGCAAATAAAAATCCCAGTGGGACGCGGCACAGAACAAAATAGGAAAACAATAATACAAACGGGACGGTGGTAATTATAATCGAGCGTGGCAATGAATCGCCCTCACTTCCAGGAGATTCGACGAATTGTCGGGATTCAGGGTCACAATTGCACTCGCGAATCGATTTTTTGTTGCTGCACGAAACATTGTTATGAGTGTAGCGGCCTCTAGTGGCTGGAGGGGTGACGGGAACCCAATTACGTACAACGTATACGAATGCGCGTAACGTGAGATTAGCACGGTTGGTTGCGTATGGTGCGGTAAATTTTGAACATGCAAGTAATACATACATCACCAACATATACTAAGATATATTACTTGAAACTCCAGTAAAAAAACGAGACGGTTGAGAATGGAGTTCTGAATTAGATTGTTTACCCCGAGTCGTGCTGTTACAGGCTTGATACAAAGGCAAAAGCAAAGATCCCCCTTGTAGCTCACACAGGCTATTGGGGCAATTGCTCTTAGCGAGTACCTATGAAGGGCCGGCACGGTGCACGAGGGGGTAGGTAGTCAAAACCATGCCCGGCTGCCATTGTCTCCCGAGTGGCGATGTTAACACATTGCTCATTTGCAGCTGAGTCAACCTAGGGGGAGACCTAGGACTGCTTTAGATAACCACCATGAATGGGAATCGAACTGTGGTCTCCGGGTTCGTAGCACAACACGTTAACCGCTACACCACCGCTCCCAACATACACACACAAAAACACAGACACTCACACCAAGCGGAGAGTGCCTCCTGATGTGGTCAGAGTGAAGAGTCTGTTCCCTGTCTCAGCTGACGGACTGGCTTGGCCCAGCTTGTTAAAACCTACTCCCCACCACCTGTCTTCCCCGTAGTTTGCGGCTGTGTCAGGGCCGAGATTTTTACTTCGAGTTTTTGAAACCTACTCTCGACGTCGCAAGTGTGCGATGGCGAGCCAAAACAATTTGCGAAATGTTTGCGCCCACGGTCGCAAATTTATGGGAATGTTTTTTTTCTCCTATGCATTTGCATACATTTCATCGGAGACGTAAATCAGTTTTCCATCGAAAATGTCCACGCGAAAGGAGCCACTTTTGGCCCCCGTAATTTTTATGCCAACAGGCTGCCGAAACATTCACACCACGGCCACTCCACACGGCCGCGCCGGTTCGACTCCGAGTGTGGCTTGCGCTGTAGCCTCTGCCGGATTGCCACTGCTGAGTTAGCAAAGTGCTCTCTCTTTGCTGTGATGAATGTATCTGTGGGTGCGTGCATGTGTGTGCGCTTCTGTGTTTCTGATTTTGTGAGAAATCACGTCTCAGTCCTGAGATCAGAGTTACGTAGCGCGATGAGGAAATGTGCTTTCCAGCAGAAATCTCACGAAACGTCAATGAATGTCCCTGGAAAGTGATACCACAGAACCAATTTGAATAGGCCTGACACTTGAAACACATTCCTGCGGAGGGAGCTGGTAGGAACGTCAATAGCCATGGTCAACGGCGGCGTGGTGTATACCGCAAATATGCCCAACTGTGAGGGCGGGCACAAGCCGGCGTGAGTTTGTTAAACGTTGAGTTTTATAAGGGCACCACGGGGTGACCAGCCCCTCCTCACCCAGCCCCACCCTCCCCACCCAGCCCCTCCCCACCCCCCCTCCCCACCTAGCCCCACATTTCCCACCCAGCCCCTCCCCACCCTCCCCTCCCCACCCAGCCCCTCCCCACCCAGCCCCTCCCTGCACGACGGACACAATAATCCCCTGTGGGCTGGTGTAACCAGGAGGTTTCTACCAGTATAAGGCTGTCACTTTAATAGGGATGTTACTTCAATAGGTCTGTCTCTCCCATCGCTAGGTAGCACTCCACAAACAGTAATCTTAAACGTTTCATTCCGGCATCGTTTTTAATTGAGAGCCCAAAAGGCCCTGTCATACTAAGATTCTTGGGTCAAATCTGAGCAGCCGCCAATTGTTAATCCCGGTTCTGGCTGCTGGAACTGTGAGGTCTCAGCCCTGCCACGAAAGAACCCGGCGTTTACATTTGGGTTTTATATTTTATTCAGCCCATGCCAGCAACAAACGCAACACAGCTCATGAGTTTCTGAAAACTCAATACATTGATTAATAACACTGTGGCCTTAAAAGGAAAATATGCACATGTATAAAATACGGGTGACGTTTTGGGTTGATGGCTTTTATGTGGTTTTAAAAAGGGCCATTGCCCCAAACGTCAATATATATTTGTGTTTCATTTTAAGGCCACGGTGTTATCGACGGTGCAGAACGTTCGGACGACAAGAAAGGCTGACGAAAGGACGACATTAGTGGCCGAGATGGGCCAGTTGAGAAGAGGCCTGGAGATTTCCAGATGGCGGAGAGTGAAACATCTGAATATTTATACCGCAGGAAGAATCTGATGAGCTATAAAGCTCTTTTTCACAGATGTCCAGTCGGGGCGGGTCAGAACGTTACAACAATAAACAATACACAGAACACGATAGGAGTGCAAAAAGATAGCAAAGGTAAGCCAATTACACAAGAAAATGCAAATAAAATGAAACTATTTTAATTTTAGCAGGTAAAGCCTACCTAGTTTTTAGCTTCTCTTTCAGAAGTGACCTGGCCATAAACGACAGCTCCACGAAGTGGCTTCTTTTGCGTGGAAATTTACGGCAGCCAAATAATCTAAATGACGACGTAAGAAAGCGGCTGAAGGCGATAATGACCTCGTGGGATGACGTGAAGTAACGAAGGCCACGGGCAGCTCGTGACTGAGCTGGGACACTATCCCGTATGTAGCGAAGAGCTCGCCAGACGGAGAGGAGATGGTGGAGCAAGAGATCTTAAAAGAGAACCGAGCAAAGGATGAACAATGCAAGAAGAACACCTGGCCAGGGAGAAAAAAGAGACGCATGGCGGACAGTCCGTTGGGCCCTGTCGCCGCCGCCGAAGCTGACAGAGGACGGATGACGCTATTGGTGGATGTGTTGAGTTGTACTTAGCTGTTTTGTGAGTGTGCTGGCTATGCTAGTGCCTGCTGTAGTCCAGCGCTGTGCATGCAGCAGCGAGAGTTGGTGGATCTCTGCGTTCTCCTGGAGAGCCGTGTCCAGGCTGTCCAGGAGAATGTGGGACAGGGCACAGCAAAAATGTGAAATCCACCTGTTCCGTCTGTATGGGATAGAGTGTTTCCTCCTTGCACGCGCGCGCTGGGTTATTTTTGTGAGTGCTCCGGTTTCCCCCCCCCCCCCCCCACGTGTAAAAACGCATGAATTAGCCGATACCACTTTTAATACGTAGAGGGCCACAGAGCTTGGGCAATTGTTGGCACCGACTCACCGCCTGGCTGCTACTGCTGCTGCTGCCTTTTCGCTCGTCTGCGGTACTTCCTGGAGCCTGCGAGTGGTCCTCTCTCTACGAGAGCAAGGAGTGAATGCCGCACGGCCGCGACGCGCACATCGCCTGCCAACACGATAGCGTGACGTCGAAGCCGGGGGGGGGGGGTCCCAAAGCAGGGGGCCCGGGGCGATCGCCCCGATTCGCCGTACCCCAAGGGATGCCTCTGTACGCAGCGTGGCCTTCCGGGGCCATTACCCCCTCCTCCTCCTCCACCACTGCTGCCGACAGCGAGGAGGTGCTGCTGACGGAGGGGATTCTGGAAGGACGGACGTTTCTGAATCTTCGTGAATTTTACTCGGATAGCAGGGCGATTACAACGTGATTGGGAGAGAGCCCATACACTGTAATGCCCCCCCCCCCGCTTCCCGAAAAAAATTTATATACGTGTAATGATAGCAAGCGGCTACTTACTGCTGGCGGTACCCAATAGCAAGGATGGAGAATGCTGATGACAGTCGGACTAACGCAGTCGTAATGTCGTATCGATGTTGTCGGTGTCACAACCGATACTGTGACCCAGTGTGTGGGAGCGGTGGTGCAAACGGCTATCGGGCTGAGCCATGAACCCAGCGACCCGAGTTCGATTCCCGCTCACGGCCAATGGCCAGTGACTATTATCTGGACCGGTGCTGGGCCTCCCCTAGGTCAACTCAGCCTCAAATGAGCACCTGGAGTGCTGTGTACACGTCACCAATGGGGGAGACAAAGGCGGCCGGGCGTGGTACTGACCAGCGACCCCCTCGTGTGCCGTGCCGGCCTTCATAGGTGCTCGCTAACAGCACTTGCCCCAACAGCTTGTTCAGGCTATATGGGGGATCTTTGTCTTTTGTGCGCTTAGGTGAGCGTGTGTGTGTATGTCGGTGCTCGCTAACAGCACACTTGCCCCAATATTCTGTTAAAGGCTACCTGGGGGGTAAAATCTTACACTTGGTCTATGTGTGTATGTGACAGTATGCACGTATATGTGTGTGTTCATTTGTATATGCGGGTGAGTCTGTGTGTATTTCAGTGATATTGTGTGTGTGTAGTTTACGCATGTGTGTGTGTAATGTGTGTAAGCCTGCGTGAGGGTGTTTGTACTGCGTGAGTGTTTCAAGTGTGTGTGTGTGCATGTGCGTGTGCGCATGTGTGTAAGAGAGTGTGTGTTTGTGTTGGTTGAGTGTTTAAGTGATTGTGATTGTACTTTTGTGTATGTGAGCGTGTGTGTGCGTGTGTGCGTCTTTGTGCGAGTGTGCGCGTGTGCGTGTGTGTGTGCGTGCACGCGTGTGTATAATTTTATCGTTTTTCCTGTTTTATGTAATTAATAGCTGGAGCTCTGTCCTTGGGAAGTGACCGAGAGAGAGGGGGGAGAGAGAGGGGGGGGAGAGAGGGGGGAGAGAGAGAGAGGACAAAAATAGTGTGTGTGTATAACTCGTTTATCCAATAAATAACGCTCTCCGCCCACCCTCCTCTTCTCCCACTCTCTCTCTCAACCCTCTGTTTTCCCTCCCTCGACTCTCGCACACCACGCACACCGCCCCGTGATCAACACGCGCACACACTCAACTCCACACACGCACACACTGACACACACACACAACCCCCACGATCAACACGCGCACACTCAACTCCACACCGCACACACTCAACTCCACACCGCACACACTCAACTCCACACACTCAACTCCACACCGTACACACTCAACTCCACACCGCACACACTCAACTCCACACCGCACACACTCAACTCCACACCGCACACACACAACTCAACAACCGCACACACTCAACTCCACACCGCACACACTCAACTCCACACCGCACACACTCAACTCCACACCGCACACACTCAACTTCACACCGCACACACTCAACTCCACACCGCACACACTCAACTCCACACCGCGCACACTCAACTCCACACCGCGCACACTCAACTCCACACCGCGCACACTCAACTCCACACTGTACACACTCAACTCCACACACGGCACACACTCAACTCCACACACTGCACACACTCAACTCCACACCGCACACACTCAACTCCACACACCGCACACACTCAACTCCACACACTGCACACACTCAACTCCACACCGCACACACACAACTCCACACACCGCACACACTCAACTCCACACCGCACACACTCAACTCCACACACCACACACACACAACTCCACACACCGCACACACTCAACTCCACACCGCACACACTCAACTCCACACGCGCACAAATTCAACTCCACACACGGCGCACACTCAACTTCACACCGCACACACTCAACTCCACACACGGCGCACACTCAACATCACTCCGCACACACTCAACTCCACACACCGCACACACTCAACTCCACACACGGCACACACTCAACTGCACACCGCACACACTCAACTCCACACACCGCACACACTCAACTCCACACACCGCACACACTCAACTCCACACACCGCACACACTCAACTCCACACACGGCACACACTCAACTGCACACCACACACACTCAACTCCACACACCGCACACACTCAACTCCACACACCGCACACACTCAACTCCACACCGCACACACTCAACTCCACACGCGCACACACTCAACTCCACACACCGCACACACTCAACTTCACACACCGCACACACTCAACTCCACACACCGCACACACTCAACTCCACACCGCACACACTCAACTCCACACCGCACACACTCAGCTCCACACACCGCACACACTCAACTGCACACCGCACACACTCAACTCCACACACGGCGCGCACACTCAACTCCACACACCGCACACACTCAACTCCACACACGGCGCGCACACTCAACTCCACACACCGCACACACTCAACTCCACACGCGCACACACTCAACTCCACACCGCACACACTCAACTACACACGCGCACACACTCAACTCCACACCGCACACACTCAACTCCACACACGGCGCGCACACTCAACTCCACACACCGCACACACTCAACTCCACACCGCACACACACAACTACACACCGCACACACTCAACTCCACACACCGCACACACTCAACTCCACACACGGCGCGCACACTGTCACACGGCACACACACCCCCCCCCATCCGCACGCTCCGCCCGTGGTGCGCCTGTCAAGGTCACACCCAAGAGGAAGCGAGCGGCTTGCCGGCCGGCCGGGCGGGCAGGGGGGGAGAGAGGCAGGGGGGGAGAGAGGCAGGGAGACAGGTGCTCCTGTTTGCGGCTGCCTCTTTCCCATAAAAGGCGCAAAAAAAGAGGGGGGAAAAAACGAACCGGCTGATATCCCAAAACAGCTGAGGTTTGGAGGCGCATGCGTGGACGCGCGCACGCTGACGCACACGCACACGCACTGACACACACACGCACTGACACACACACACGCACTGACACACACACACGCACTGACACACACACACGCACTGACACACGCACTGACACACACACGCACTGACACACACACATGCGCACTGACACACGCACTGACACACACACACACGCACTGACACACTCACGCACGCCCTGACACACACACTGACACACACACACACACGCACTGACACACACACGCACTCACACACGCACTGACACACACACTCACACACGCACTGACACACACACAGTAGCACTGACACACACACACGCACTCACACACGCACTGACACACACACACTCACACACGCACTGACACACACACACTGACACACACACACACGCACTGACACACACACGCACTGACACACTCACGCACTGACACACTCACACACTGACACACTCACACACGCACTGACACACACGCACTGACACACACACTCACACACGCACTGACACACTTGAAACACTGACACACACACGCTCGCACGTGCTGCGTGTCGTAGCACAGATGCGCGCTCACATTTCACAGTTATATACCATAACTAACACCGCTACACACGCATTCACGCACCCAGTAGCGCACAAAGACGAAGATCCCCCGTGTAGCCTTACACACACTGTTGGGGCAAGTGCTGTTAGCGAGCACGGCACACGAGGGGGTGGGTGGCCAGCACCACGCCCGACCGCCTTTGTCTCCTCAGCGGTGATGTTTACACACCGCGCACCAGATACTCATTTGAGGCTGAGTCAATGTTCAGGACTGGTTCAGATAATCATCACGGCTGTTGGCCGCTAAACACAGCCGCTCAATATGTAACCACGCTGTGCACGCACGCACGCACGTGCTCACGTACGCTCACTCGCCATACGAACTCTACCGATCGTATCCGTGGGGTGGTGTACACCATATGCCCGCGTTCACACAGTTCGCTCGTAATGTCGCACATAAACTCCCCACCAACAAGTGAAACACAACAAAGACAAAGATCCCCTCTCATTGGCTTCCCCGAACTTTTTGGGCAAGTACTGCTATGTGTATGTTAGCGAGCACCTATGAATGCCGGCACGGCACACGAGGGGGTGGGTGTTCACATCACATGAGGTACTAATTTGAGGCTGAGCTGACCTAGGGGAGGTCCAGGTCCAGTTCAGATAATTGCCACTGGTGTTGGCCGTGAACGGGAATCTAACTCGTTTGTAGCGCAGCATGCTAACCGCTGCACCACCGCTCCCCGAGTAAACACACACACACACAAAATTGTAAACACAAGCACACGTATACTGCACACTCCATTTCACTTTACAATCAAGCACACGTATACCACTTCTTCCCCAAAACAAACACACTGATGATACAAACATCCATACCACGTGCAAAGATCCCAACACACATTGATCCCAGTTGAATGCCGTTGCGAGCGTACATGTCGACACACACGTGTGCACCGTACGCGCAAGTACACTTCATGCGTACGCACTAACTGACGCTTGCACATGCTCACACGCTCGCTGTCTGACACACGCACATACACATTTGGGCCAAAAACAGCTGAGGTTAGGACACACACACACACGCGCACTCACACTCGCGGTGTCTATTCATAGATTGCTGTCACAGAACGGTTTTAATCACTGGAACATTTTTGTGAAGTTACAAAATTTGACACACACGCACTTACACGCGCGCACACACAGACGCATGCACACACACACACAAAGACAAAGATCACCCCATTTAGTCTTTTAGACTGGAACGCAAAGAACTGTTAGCAAGCGCCTACTCGGGTTGTTCGGAAACGATGGTTGAGCCAACACCACGACCAGCCGTCTTTGTCTCCCCTATGCTGACTTTTCTACGTCGTTCATACGCATGCTGTGTTCACACAAAGGCAATAGCCTTAAATGGACTGTTGGAGCAAATGCTGCGAGCGAGCACCTATGAAGGCCAACATTGGCACATGAATGGGTGGGTGGCCAACACCACGCCCGACAGAGTTGGTCTTCACAGGACTGATGTTTACACACTGCACCAGTTACTCATTTAAGGCTGAGTCGACCTCGGGGAGGCCCATGACATGTTCAGAAATTCGTCACAAATGTTTAAGATAAGTGGAAATGGACCCAGGTCGCCGGGTTTTGAATGCAGCACACGAACCGCTGCACCACTCGCCAATCGCCAATCACACACACACTGACTGGCTGGCTGACTGCTCTCACATTTTCCTACTTTTGAAAGGAAGTCACCTGATTGGTCGAGATCGACTTTGCTTCAGTTTTTGCGTTGTTGATTTCACGACACGACTTGTGACCGTCTTGCGATCGCGCGATCGGCAACGCCGCGTTGCTGAGACGAAGACGTTTCCATTCGGAACCAGCGCAGAGGGAGAGAGAGAGAGCAGCGAATCGCCTCGTGTCAGAGATCGGCTACAGAAGATGATGCCGCAGAGACTCCTTCTGGCTCCCGGAGCAAAACTTCTTCGGAAGTCGGTCCAATCTGTCTCTTACTCCACATCGGAGTCGCCGCCGCCTTTTATGCACCATCGACGAGAAACGTGTGCGTCTCATCTCAAAATCAAACCATTTGATTCTCAGTGTTGGAAGAAACCAAAATGGGTGAATAGACATTTAACATGAGATGGGTTTTTTTTTGTGCAGTCATTTTGTGACCAGGCTGAGACCACCAGCTCGCTACACTCTCGAACCCGGATTAATCATAGGGTGGCTGTAAACATGGATTTTAATTCGGAATCTCAAAGGTCTCCCACGAGGTATCAGTTCCCCTGAATGTGTTCCATTCTCCGACTCCCGGCCACGCAAATTAGCACACTCGCGAACCCTATGGGTCGGAGCTGTGGGCTGCAAATTTTGAAAACCATGTTTGTCACACCAAGACAAAAAATGGTCCCGAAGAAATTAATTTTCGAACGTTTTTACAAAGCTGCAAGATTAGGCTTGAGAATCAGTAGGCGGTGGAAGGGTTCAAAGGTCGGCGGCCTTCCTCTTAGAACGTTTCTCGGCAGACAAGGACAGCGAGGTCATCACTGGGACCTCCTGAGCAGTCAAAAAGCTAGGAATCTGGTTCGTGAACCGGCAGGAAGTAAAGGTCTCAGGGTTGGCCATCGATACGTCTGGAGATGAAATCACTCCAGTCGTTCGGATAAACGTTCCGAGTTCGATCGGTAGTCTTGCGGAAAGAACTTGCGATAACTGCTTTGGAAGTGGGGAGTAGGAGCTGAGCCATCAATGGGCCGTTTCGCGCATGTAAACCAAAACTCAAAATATAATTAACACTGCTCAAAAAGGAAATGTACAAATATAAAATCGGTGATGTTGGACTTCTCCGCAATGAAGAAGGTCCATTTCCCCAAAAGCCGACGATTACATATTTTCAATCTGCACGGTTAGCAAGCCAGTATTCTGTGTACAGTTTTTTGTTATTTAAATCCGAAATAAATCTGAGCCTCCTTTTAGTCAACTCAGCATCGGCAATGGGGAGACTGCCTGTTGTGGTGCTGACCACACCCTACCCGTCATGTGTCGTGAAACAGCTCGTCGGCACAGCAGCCGCTGTCGTGGCCTTTACGGATAAATGGGGGACTTTAGCCAAAACTCTTTCGTTTAGCCTCAGCAGAGGTGCTGGCCACCCACCCCCTCGTGTGCCGTGCCGGCCTTAATAGGTGCTCGCTAACAGCACTTGCACCAACAGTCCGTGTTAACACACACACACAACAAAAAACAACACCACGGCGCTTGTGCCAGGCTAGGTGCACTTTGAGGCCACGTGAAGTGTCAAAGGCTCGCTGGAAGGAGGTCAAGGGAAAGACCCAAGTGGCGTGGGTTCACCTGGCTGAGATTACTGGCAGATGCATCACCTGTGCTCTCCACTGTGCCGCATGCACATATGCGTGCACATGCAAAAAGACAAACAAACACGCACACAAAAAAATCTAATATCCCATGTATAGACTGTTGGGGCAAGTGCTGTTAGCGAGCACCTATGAAGGCCAGCACGGCACACGAGGGGGTGGGTGGCCAACACCACGCCCGGCCACCTTTGTCTCCCTAGTGGCCATGTTTACACATCGCACCAGGTACTCATTTGAGGCTGAGTCGACCTAGGGGAGGCCCAGGACCGGTTTAGATAATCGTCACTGGTGATGGCCGTGAGCAGGTCGCCAGATTCGTAGTGCAGCGCGCTAACCACTACACTACCGCTCCCCACACATGCGCACATACACACGCATGCACACACCTTTAATTCGATTTAGCATTTTACAAAAATGCAACACTGCACACACACCCACGCTAACGCCCACATTTAGTAGAAGATCCGTGCTCACAACCAGAAATTCCAGTTCATAGTTACCACCTGTAATTTATTTTAATTAAACTACGGGTGGGTGTATTTTCTAGAATAAAACATCGCAAAAAAAGACATTCCGTAATTTCTGAATTATTCAGCGACGTTTAGGAACGGAAGAGATGCGACACCCGTGGGCAGGCTTCTTTTACAAGTTCCTGCAAAAAAAAAACTTTATAAGCCACAACAGCTCGACAAAAATACCTTAAGTTCTTTTGTCAAGGCACAAACTCAAACAACTACAAAAATATTCTTGGTTCTTTCGGTAAAGTCACGTAGAAGGGAAATAATAAAATAATATAAATATTAATAAAATAATATAAATATGTTTTATATTTATATATGTTTTATATTTATATTATTTTATTATTTCCCTTCTACGTGACTTTACCGAAAGAACCAAGAATATGAATCCCTGCAGTCATGAAAGCTTTAAATCAAAACTACAAAAATGTGTTGTTTACATTCTATCCCAAATCGCATCACCGGTTGGTGGGAGCGGTGGTTGCAGAGGTGAGCGCACTGCACACTGAACCTTGGGACCCAGAATTCGATTCCAGGCCACGGCCAAAATCGTTGGCCAGTGATATCTGAACACTCCCCCCCCCACCACTACTTCACCAACCCGCGGAGAAGTATAGTAAAACAACAAAAAATTCACGAAACCTTCATCCATTAGTGGATTGGGAATGGCTGGAATACATCCCAATTGCCTTTTAGGGGTGTCCAGTCACGAGATGAAAGCTCTCCTTCCAGAACTCTCCATCATCTGATTCACAACGGCTCTGGCCAGTGACACGGCAGAACACATCAACAGGAGTGACTTCCGTAGGCCTCTTATGTACAGGGCCACAAGGCTGCTTCTTTACGCATTGTGAACAGCGGTGCATCGCACGTCATTCAACCAAAGTGTTTGTCCTCGGAACTTGATTAAGTACGGATTAACCAAAAAAGCGAATTCAATTGTGGGATTTTATTCGGTCATCGGTGACCGGGCTGAGACTGCTGACTTGTTGCACGTGAGCACCTTGTTTTAATCTCAGGTGACCAACACCTTCACGCCAACCTCGGGTCTCACCGTTGCTTGGCTCAGTCCTCTGACATGACCATCGTGAGTCTTAGCCACCCTGCCCGTAGCGATCCTGACACCGGCATTAGCCCTCTAAGGAGTGGTTTTCCATGATCCTCGTAACCAAAGTTTGAGCTCGAGTTTGGCGTTTTCACAGCACGTTTCCTCACATTTTCTTTGGCAAACTGACTGCTAAATCGCGCGGCAGCCCAAATAGTTTGGGGTGATTTTTCTTCTCATCCTGGCCTGAATTGCCTTTGTTAAAATTCAGGGTCCAGCACAAATACATCACCAAAAGTGTTACGATAAAAAAAACAAATGTGTTGCCGGTGGCAGATATCTATGATTTAACGGTTAAAAGTATATTTTCTCAGCAACACGCAGTCTTGGCATTTTACTTTTGCGGTATTCCTTGAATAGAAATCGGCATGTCGTAGGAAACACCTCATTTGTTGGCCTGGTCGAGTTGCCCTTCATCTCGAGTTCCGGGAGAAATCGGGCAAAACTTCAGGTCAAATAACGTGGACTCAGGTTTGGCCGTCCCATACGCACGAGGTATATGACCCCTTAGGTCATCACAGTTGCTGGATCCCTGGCGTGACGCAAAAAGCACGCCTCTCCAATTCCACACCCATCGCTGGAATTTTTTTTTTACATAAAAGCCGAAAAAATGTTAAGAAGTTGGACTGATTATATAATTGCCATCCCCGTACAAGACATAATGTACCTCTCCATAGCTGCACATAGCCAACAGATTGATTGATATCCGCACCTCCGATTAGCATGGCTGGCTAGGTACGGTGCGAAATAAGTTTTAAATACATACATACTGCAATACAGGCTTTTCCTGCAGGGACTTGCATTTAAGATGTTCACATGCGTTTGCCAACATCCACCACAATGGAGCGGTGGCACGCAAAAGCACGGAGCTACCCATTTACACCCTTCCTGCACTCCCCCCCCCCAAATGACGGCACGATAAATTAAACAGCTCGTCAGCGCAGCGCCTACAAAGCTTGGGAAAACTACATTGAGGGTATGGGATCTCGATAGTCCTGCTCTGATATCAGCTGCGGAAGCAAAAGCGTGGGGCGCGTTAAGATTCACGGCGGGACTTTGGCGTAGTTGCGAGCGAACGATCAAGTGCGTGTCCTTTTTGCATTGAGTTCTTAACTCGGTTTTGGTGACGGGTGACAGCATCACCCCCCCCCCACCCCCCCGTGTGCAGCACGTGTTCCTGGACGATTCACCGCAAAGCAGCACCGCAAATCAAACCTGTCGTGGCCGCCGCTTACCGGGTCGGATGTGATCGCCGTTTGGCGAACGCCATTGCTGAGGAAATTTAAAGTTTGAGCAGCAAAAGAGATTGAGGCGGCCGCGGTGCTCGCTGGTTTTATAAACGGGGCCGTGTTGGGAGTGCCGCTGGGCAACCTGGGTTCGAGTCCTGGGCCCTGGGTGTCTCTCAGGGTGGTTTATAATGGCCACGACAGAGCATTGAACCGGGTGTCAGAGCGTGCCAGTGAGATCCTGGGGCTGGTGGTGTCTTGTTCTAGCGGAGGGTTTACAATGGCCGTGTCAAGAGAAGTAGAGCCGTCACCACGGGAGAACCTGGGTTCGAATCCGGGCTCCAGGCGCCACTCGCGATTTAATCGGATCACCAGAGTAGCGGCGGGTTTACGGTCTCAGCCTCGGTCACCGGCGCCTGCACACAAATACCCCCCATTGTGTACGTGCAATGTGTTCTCTTCATTCGCCCAAGCCCAGCTCGGCTCCCAATTCTCTCTTTCTCTGCTTTGTTCCACGCCGATCGGGAACTTTTTTTTGCATCGCGCGAGTCAGCGTTTCGCTTATCTGCACGATTGCCGGGTTTTTGTTGTTTTTCCCCTCTCTGTGTGGTTCTCTCCCTCCCCGTATCGCTCCGTGCATCTCTCTCCCTCTCTGTGTGTCAGTGTGTGTGTGTCTCTGTCATTTTATGTTTCCGTGCATCTCGCTCCATCGCTCTCTCTCAATTATAACTGTCACCATTTCTCTCCCCTCTCGCCATCTCACTTCCTTAGTCGCTCTCCCTTCTCACTACATCTTTCTCTCTCTCTCTTTCTCTCCCATCACAGAACCTTATATTATCGTAATGCATAGTAAGTGCTGCAGGCCCACAGGTGTTGTGTGAACACGCGACGACTATAGTAATACGTGCGGCCAGCCGTCGCTGTGTGTGTGCGTCGCTGTGGCCAAAGCCCTCGGGCTCCCCGGTCAGGATATCGCAAGTTCAATACAGGTCACTGACCCCTTCAAATCACCGCCATCGCCATCATCATCGCCATCATAGTCACCACCATCACCACCATCGTCATCATCATCCCTATCATCACCATCGTCATCCTCATCCCTATCACCACCATCGTCACCAACATCACCACCATCATCACCATCACCACCATCCCTATCATGTATCATCATCATCGCCACCTTTGTTCCAATCACGATCGTCAACATCCCTATCATCGCCATGACCGCCATCATATCTCCCGGATCGTTCAAGTTTTTAAAGTCAGCAGTGGTCCCAGTTGACGATCCGAGGGGCGTCCCCCCCTCCCCCCACTGGTCCCTCTTCCCTTGAGATCCCCGAAAATCGGTATTATTGGTACTTAATTGATATTCAGCAGAGACAATCGGTGGAATGTGTTTTGTTTAAGTTGAAGCTGCAGGGCCCTATTTTAAAGCTTGACATTTCAGGAACACCCGCCCTCCCTATCGTCCAGGGCGCATGTTTCCAGATCTGCCTCGGATTGGTCGTCCCATGGAGAGACTGGCCCCTGCCATGGAAATGTGACATTTCGACTGGCCCATGGCAGCCAAAGCATGCGAACGTCCACCTCCCCCCCCCAACCCCGATTTGCTTGTTTGAACATGTAGACATTTAGACTTTTTTTGTATTTGATGTGATGAGTCACAGACGCCTCTTGAGATGTAATGGAGCACACAATCGCTGTGTGCGTGTGTGTCTTTGTGTTTTACAGGGCACCATGAGCCTGCCATCACACACGCGTGAGAGGACCGACTAAGGTGAGTCCCTGCCTCCCGTTTTGCTCTGACACGGCCATCGTGAGCCGACACCGAAACACCCCCGGCCAACCCAATGCTGCTGAAATTGAGATTCAAGGTTTGACTCCCAGTCAAGGTGCTCTCTCATGATGATTATTGTGACAGTCATGATGGGTTGATTATATTTGAGTGATGATTTTGATGGGGGTGATGATTGTTTGAATGAAGATGGGGTTGTTGATGATGATGGAGTAAAGATCGTGGGGATGTTGATAGGGATCTTATCTTTTGATTATGGCAGAGATGATGATGATGGGGGTGGTGATGGTGATGTTAATGGACCTGAGCGTAATGGTGCGATGGATGTTGGAGTGCATGATGATCCCTCACCCATAACACCTGTTCGAGCACAAGTTTCCCTCGCTTTGGGCTGTTTTCATTCGCTCGGATGCGGCTTTGCGGTCGGATGTGGGATAACATTGTGTGTGTGTACTGTGTGTGTACTGTGTGTGTACTACGTGTACTCTATGCACTCTATGTGCTGTCTCCTGCGGTTTCGCTTTGTGTTCACATCGCTGTGTGTTCACACTCAATTTTAGCAGTACGTGTATACATTGCGTTGCCTGTCTGTCGCTTGTATGTGTACCTAGCTGTGTGCGTCTGTACGTACACACGTGGTGTTCATGAAAGTGTAAATGCTCGTGGGGCTGTATGTTACACGTGTGTGTGTGTTTACCTGTGTGTGTACCTGCGTACACACCTGTTTGCACTCTTCGCTAAACTTGCGTGAAGTTTTTTTTCCCCTCGTGAAATTCTCCCCTTGTTTCGGGGAGAGACGCGCCCTCTGCTGGCGAATTCGTTCACGCAACACGCGCGATACCAACCCACTCTCTTATCGCCTGTATAACGTCATCTTGTTATTTTTGGGCGAGATCGTCGTGCAGTGCCTCTATACAATTGTAGTAATGCTCACGACTCGTTCACACCGGATAGTTGGAGGCACACTGGTTTATTTAACACCACACCTTGTGACATACACACTGAGGGGGTATCGGCCCCCTCACCCGTCTATCTGAGGACACACCTCTTAGCTCACCCTAGCCTGCCTCTGAGTCCTCCACTAATGGGCTAGGGGAGGCTATCTTGGCCCGACACTGGTCAGTCGGGCCCGGTACCCAGAGTCCAGACCAGCACTGGCTCTGGCTCTGGTACCACGCCACTGGCTCGAGCCTGCGCGGTCCTGATAAGGACGGCGTACCAGGGGGAGACCAGGGCTCTATCTAGGACGTCTTCCGTCTTCTCTTCTTAGCTAACACATCACTCCCGAGCCCCCCGATACATTCCCCTTTTATACACCCCCCTCCCTGAGGGGTGGGGCCCCGGGGGATCGTAACGTCCGAAGCGCGGACGTCGTAGAGGGCACCTGCCCGTGCACTGACGTAGCCCCGCCCACTGTGCTTGTTTACCATAGGCTGCCATGCATAACGGGCTCTCTGTAACAGCCCTACACAATGTCAAGCCTTAACTATAACCCTCCCACCAACTGGGACAGAGGCGATCAGATCGGGTTTGTGACGTCGCGGCCAACTGATTTGTTTAATCAACTTCCTCGTGGCTGACGCAGACACGGTGGGGAAGCCGACCTCGCCCGGCAACCGGTCAATAAATACCTTTGAATTAGAATCGTTTATTTATTGTTTTATTATTTTATCAACGGTTGATTGCCAGGTTAATGATAATTGGTTTTTTACCCTTCTATCTGGCAACAAAACTGACACCTTTTTTACAAGGAGTTATGTTTGCATAGACCACAATACCTGCAGTTATAATGCAAACAAAAAACATAACTCTGAGAATGTGCACTGTCCTTGATGTTGATTGGTCCACACCCGAGAGACAGCTTTCCTTAGAGCCTAGTCTCACATGGGTTGGACCAGATGACGCCAAAAGGCGCCTTTTATTTTGGCAAACGAGGTTCCAATGGTGCCAGGTTAATGTTGATGGGGATTGGCCAGAGTCGTGCCATCTCCTGTGAATTGAACGTCGGCAGTCGCGGTGTCTCTTGGGTTTTCTCTTTCTTCGAACGAATATCAACGATCACATCGGAGGGTACATTACAATACACGGGTAACACCAGCATGTCGGGGGAGGGGTGGGGGGAGCTTTCTGGGTAGGCTTACCTCCTCGAACGGGAGCTGTTTACGACGGTGTACCAGGTTCACTTTCTGACCTGGCCATGAGATGGGGATTGGGGGAGGGTTAGGGGAAAATGAGAGACAAATGGGGGGAGGGATGGGGAATGGGGGAGGGGTGGCTCACGAAGATAACTCGCACCTCCGATTAGCACGGTTGGCTACGTTCGGTGCGAAAAAAGTTCACCATACATACGTACTGCCCATAGACTAACACTGCCCATAGTCTAACACTACCCATAGACTAACACTACCCATAGACTCAACACTAACCATAGACTCAACACTGCCCGTAGACTCAACACTACCCATAGACTACCACTGCACGTAGACTCAACACTGCCCATAGACTCAACACTGCCCGTAGACTCAATACTGCCCGTAGACTCAACACTGCCCATAGACTCAACACTGCCCGTAGACTCAACACTGCCCGTAGACTCAATACTGCTCGTAGACTCAACACTGCCCGTAGACTCAACACTGCCCGTAGACTCAACACTACCCATAGACTCAACACTACCCGTAGACTCAACACTACCCGTAGACTCAACACTGCCCGTAGACTCAACACTGCCCGTAGACTCAACACTGCCCGTAGACTTCACACTACCCGTAGACTCAACACTACCCGTAGACTCAACACTACCCGTAGACTCAACACTACCCGTAGACTCAACACTGCCCATAGACTCAACACGGCACCTCAGATTACCACGTATATACGTACAACAAACCAAAAAAATAAATAAGAGGAACTTAAGGTGCCAGCATCAGCCCAGCTACCATCTAGGATCGACCATCGTACAGCGTACTCCAAGGATCGAGTTCGCGCTGGAGCCTAGCCCTTGACTCTGTTTAAAGAGCCAGGCTTGAGAGAGAGTGAGAGAGAGAGAGAGTGAGAAAGGGTGTCTGCAGCCTCTGGTGCGTTGTTCACTTGTTGTTTGGCACGATGTCCCACCACACAGAGCTTCTGCGGCTTGCTGAACAACACGCAGGACTTGTGCCCCACAACAAGATGGGCCTGGCTTCCATTCCTAACTCGGTGCCATTCCCTGTGGAGGTCGTTGTATGTGGGAGCAACGGTGGCGAGATGTTAACTCCCTCGCCTGGGATACAGGCTATCGTGGGTTCGATCCTGACCCTGATGCCTGCTGTATATTTGGAGTTTGCATGTCTCTCTTTTTCCCCGTGCCCGTCTGGATTTTTCTCCGGATCCTCAGGTTTTTTCCTCCACATTTAGAAACATGTATTTAGAGTATTTGGCCGCTATACATTCCCACGTGTTAAGCCATGTGGCCAGGTCGCTTCTGAAAAAGAGCTACATAGCTCAGTGGGCCTTACCTGGCTAAAAAAAATAGTTCGGTTTAATAGTTTAAATTGTCCATACCGACTGCCACAGCAGCATTGCTGCGGCACAGCCACAGCAATGCTGCTGTAAAATAGCAGCATTGCTTGTCTTTTTAGTTTCAATAGTTCTCTCCTGCTATTAGCCAAACCTCCCAATGAGTATTTACCAGCAAAATTACTAAATTACTACAGCAGCAACATTGACCCCCCCAACTACTGCAAAAAACCTGACAGGACCCTCCTGAAAGAGGCTTTGATATTCAGCGAGGCATTCCTGGGTAAACAAGCGGAGTCATAATAATAGTAATGCATTCACAATAGAAGATTATTATTAATCCGTTTTTCGCGGTTGCGGTTTAAAGCTCTCCGATGCGTTTTCGGGTTGCACCGTGTGTTGCGTCGACGCAACATCCGACGTTCCGCTGCACGTGCCCGGAGCAGCATCTCAAGGAAGCTAACACAACAACACGCGATGGGCACGTTGTGGCACGGGGCTAGCTTGCAGACAAATCCTCGAGAGGAGTTAACACCCTGGATGATTTCGCACACCACAATATATTTGAGAGCTGCTACTGCTGCGCCCCCTACATTCCAACATGGACTCTGAGGTCGGCGGATTAGACCTCCTCTTGCATCGCCAGACCGAAGCTCAGGTCCCATGGGCGATGGCAGCCTTTGCTTCCGTGGCACGCAGACTGTGGAACTCTCTGGCCGAAGACTGTCGGGGGAGTCCGGTTCGGTTGAGATCTTCACGTCACCGTCTTAAAAAAACACATTTCCCTTTCAGAAGGAATTTCCTATTTTAAGGCATTTCCTATTTTAATTTAATTTGCTGTTTTAAATTCTTCCCCCCCCCCCCCACTGTTATTGATGTAAAACGCCCCCAGAATTTAGGATGAAAAAAACGCTACATACGCCGTAACAATAGCAATTATTCAAGCGTGCCATTGGACAGCTAACGAGCAACAGCGACTACGGGCTGATAACGGCGTTGGAGAGACAGCACGTACGCCGCAGCAGCGTTAGACCTCCGCACTCGGCGGCCGCCAGGATGTGTAAAGTCATTACGGCAATCATCCAGAGTGTTCCTATGGCCCCGCAGGTACGAAGGGTGGCAGAGGAGGGGGGGCCCACACGTGGTTAAACGAAGGCCGCGAGGTCGGGGATGAAGGGTGCCGTGCGCCGACGGATGGGTGGACGGAGGGGTTGGGTGGACAGCGGGGGAAGGGGAGGGGTGATGCGCAGCTTAATAAATAATACCCCCCACGTCAGCGTCATTCCAGGGCGTTTTAGCGAAAAATATTGATTTTGGTGAAAGCGGGCGGCTTTTATCGGAAATTACCGCGCGGGCATGCGGCACACACCGAGATCGCGCGCGCGCACACACGCACACACGCACGCACATTAAAATATATATACATGCAGCGCACACACCTAATGCTCTGACGCACACATATATATACGTGCATGTTGAGTCTACGGGCAGTATGCACGCGTACACGTGCATACACATAAAGACGCGCACACACAATAAGTGATACACCCATATACACCACTAATACTCGTACACACGCTGAGCACATTAATATAGCTCTACATGCAGTACACGTATCTAAATACACACACATATACACATGCCTATACATACACACAACCAACTAATATACACATGACTAATACACTCACGTATCATACACATACTTCATACACATATCAAGCACACAGACAAATACAAAGATCTCCCGTACGTATAGCCTTTAACAGACTGTTGGGTCAAGTGCTGTTAGTGAGCACCTATGAAGGCTGGCATTAACTTGGGTCGCCGGGTTCTTAGTGCAGTGTGCTAACCACTGCACTACCGCTCCCCACACACCCCTAATAAAGTACACGTAATACATACGCACGCCGAATGCACAAATACAAAGACACCTGCATGGACAGCTACATGCTTTGGCTGTACACGAGGCCGTCCAAGTCCCGTGTGCCCTCCCTTCGTGCCTGAATGCCACATGGAAACAGAGGTGGAATAAGGTCCGTTCTGTGTGCACTCGGCATTGGCGCCACGGTGGCTAGATGTTAACTACCTCGCCTGGTATACAGGAGGTCGTGGGTTCGATCCCGACCCTGACGCCTGCTGTGTATTTGTAGTTTGCGTGTCTCTCACCCTGTTGACGTGTGGATTTTTTTTATCTGGATCCTTCGGTTTTTCCCTCCACATTTATAATCAACGTGCGTTTAGAGTAATTTGGCGGCTATACATTTACACGCGATAAGCCACTTCGTTGAGCTATAATTTGTTGCCAGGTCGCTTCTGAAAAAGAGCTATATTGCTCAGTGGGCCGTACCTGGCAAAAATAAATAGAATAAATTAGCCATGCATTGCAATGGCGATTCTGGCCACTTGGAATCTGATTTGCCACCCTGAACTTGGCAATGCATAGCTAGCTAAGCTAAGCATTGGATAGGTTAGGTTCGCATCACAAAATAACAAGTAAACATGTGACGTTGGTCCAACCACATGCTGACGTTGGTCCAACGTTCACATGTTGACTGCGAGTAGAATCACATTCCGTTGCGTGAATCCTTCCCAAGCAGAATACACGTCAGAAACCCATTCACACGAAGGGAGAATTGAACCTGGGAATCATCCAATGGAAAAAAAAAATATCACGATTTGTGCAGGAATCTGAAATCGTTCGGCATCACACGCACGTAACCAAACACATTCACGCTGACCTAATGCCAATTCACGCATTCACATCCACGCAACCAACGTACACACATGCACATTCAAAACACGCACACTCATAAACACACTTATACCCATAATAATAACGGAATAATGTTCAGCCCTTAGTCAATTGACTTGCGAATTATAACCTCACTCTCATGTCAGTAATAAGTGTTGTTAAACGATACTTCACCGCCATGGTTAATGTGGGTTTGTGAAATAGGGGGGGTTTGGGGGAGAGGGAGGGAGCACTGCTTCAGATAGCTGTGGCCAGGAATTGAACTCGGGTCGCAGTGCTGACCAATGCCACCGCCCCCTCCCACCCTATATTCCTGTATACAGACACAGAGAACACCCATAAAGACAAAGACAGAGATCGCCTGTGTATCCTTAATAGACTGTAGGGGGAAATGCTGTTCGCGAGCACCTATGAAATGCTGGCACGGCACACCAGGGGGTGGGTTATCAGCACCACGCCCGGCCGCCTTTGTCTCCCCAGTGGTGATGTTTACACACCGCATGAGATACTCATTTGAGGTTGAGTCGACCGAGCGGAGGCCCAGGACCGCTTCAGATAATCGTCACTGGTGTTGGCCTTTATCAGGAATCGAACTCGGGTTGGCGGGTTCGTAGCGCAACACACAGTTTCACGCACACACACATTAACAATTTGACATACACTCTCGTTTAGTTTAACACGTAGTAGACTTTTGCGACCAATATCATCCATAATACAGGTTTTTTTGGGTTAGATCGCGTAAATGTGTCGTTAAACCCACCACCACCGGACACAGCCAGTTAGTAAGGTTTGTCACGTAAACAGAACATGCCAATTCGTTACTAGTACAGCACACCGGTGTGTTGGAGAGAAACTCCACAACTTTTAGGACGTTTCGCCAGTAATTACAATCGGCATCATCAGGCAGCAGACAAATTTGTGGATTTGTGTAAACTCTCGTTTACACTTGCACAAGTGCTGTTAGCAAGCACCCATTATGGTCAGTGCCAGTGCGTGAGGTGGTGGCGTCACCAGGACCATACCCGGCCATCTTTGTATCCCCAGTGCGGACGTTCACACGTACACCACATCGCGTAGCCATTTGAAGGCCAAGTCGAACCCAATCGAGGCCCCGTCCATGAACGGACCACTCTCAGGTTCACGGACAACGGTGCGGAAGAACTTCAACATGCGTTCATATATACATACAACGGGGCTTGGAATCGAACCAAAGGTCGCCAAGGTCAGAGCACAGCGACGACGCATGAACCGCCGCTGCGCCGCCACTCCCCAGCCCGCCGTGACACGCAGACGCCCTGAACACGGTTGCTCGCTCGCTCGCACGTCTCTCTTCTCCTCGGGGGGGTGAGGGTTGGGGTTACTTTGACATGGGTGAGAAACAACAATTAAAGCATTACCAGACACCCGCGCTCGCTCTCCCCGCGCGCTCCCTCCCCCCTCGCCATCCTCGCTCGCGCTCCCAATCGATGTCCCATAATGAAATTTTTGAGAATGAGCTTAGTTTCCATGGAAACCTGGGCAAAGTGAGGTCATTTATTGCGGCGTGGACTCATTTATTCATTACGCCCGCGCACATCGCTGACACACACACACCATGACACTGACACACGCCACACACACGCTGACACGCACACACATGACACTGACACACGCGCACACACACACACCTTGACACACACCCTGAAACTGACATTTACATGCATCCATACTCTTGACACACACCCTGGTAAAAATGTCAAAGACCGAGGTGCCTTGTGTAGCCTGCACAGGCTGTTGGGGCAAGTGCTGTTAGTGAGCACCTATGAAGGCCGGCACGGCGCACGAGGGGGTGGGTGGCCAGCACCACACCCAGCTGCCTTTATCTCCCAAGTGGCGATGTTCACACATAGTACCAGGTACTTATTTAAGGTCGAGTCGACCTTGGGGTGGCCCAGGACAGGTTCAGATATTCGGAACTATGATTGGTTGTGAGCCAAAATTGTGGGGTCACTGTGTTTGTAGAGCAGCACGCTAACCACTATGCCACCGCTTCTCCTGCCCGACACACCCTGATACACTGACATACACACATTTACTGTAACACTGTCTGACACACATCTGACACGCGTCCTCACACATACTGCGACACATGCCTTGACACAGCATGAAATATACGCACACCACGACACCGAATCTGACAGTACCTGAAACACTGACGCAGATCCTGATAACCATACACCATAACACACACACGTCGACACATCAACACACCCACACAGACCAGCCTCCTTTGCTTTCCAAGTTGAGTTTATTATCGGTTACACTGAGGAACTCGCAGACCCTGGAAAGAGCTGGGAAAGGTTAATTTAGTTCCATTCGTGGGTTTACACGCTCAGAGCCTTCCTTTTTTTCTCTACCGATGACCAACTGCCTCTAGCTACAAAACAAATATGCCCACTGTTTCAGTTGAGCGTCTTAACATGTGGTCACATTCACAACACATTTTATTATTGTAATTGTATTGCATTGCCTGCACCTTGCCCACCTCTTGTATGCTTCCTGTCACTAAGCTTTCACCACTACACGCACCCCACCTGGGTCTTTATACTACGGTTGGCACCTGTCCAGATTTTCCCAGGATTGAGGTATCAGTCCCAGGAAATCTGGAGGTCTTCCCAGGGGTATTGAATACCCCATTTTTTGGGGCATTTGTGTAATAATCCACCACTCAATTTAGTTCTCCCCTATTTTGGTATCGCGCAACATTCTTTTACTTTCCCATGTTATGCTCATATTTTTCGTACCTCAAGGGTGACACAACCCTGGTCTTTGCCCCTATGAACCCTTGACATTGAAACTTTATCACTCCACCCAACAGTGCTTGGATCTGTCCCCTGGTGCCCTCTCAACCTCCGAAGCATCACAACGCCCACTTTGTGCAATGGAATGAATCTAGCCTGGCACGAGCACTTTTTTGACACTGCTGTGTGCGTGTGTGCGTGCAGGAGGGGAGAGAGTGCGTTCATGATGGCCTCTCGCAGAAAGGGAGGCCTGAAACTCAATGCCATCTGCGCCAAGCTTCACGCCCGGCCCGGCCACACACAGTGAGTGTCATTTAGTTCTTGGAATTGGCCTTGACGAAATTAAACTTGAAGTGGTGTTTATTGTACCAATAGAGTCCTTTAAATGAGACAAAGACATTTTAATCATGCTGGGATTCGAACTCGGTACAGAACGATTCACACAATTCTAAATAATGCATAAGTCGAGACTCAGTCATGAACTCCGATTCGATAAGGGAGTCGATTTTCAGAGGAAAAAAACTAAATTTGACTAAAATATAGTCTGATATAGGCCATTATGATGAGCCTTCAGAGCTATCTGCAGCATATCCACAGGTCCTCTTTTTTCTAGGCTCATTCCTTTTTTTGAGGTAGTAATTCCTATTTGGGTAATGTGAGATATTGTTCTTCCTATGACATCCCTTGCTCTTTGTACCTCAGATATTGGTACCTTCGTCACCTGACAGTAGCAGTGATCGATAGTTTGAGCAAAAGTTTTGAATGAAAGTGGTGAATGTTTGCTATTTTTTTGTTAATGTCATTTCACACATTTCTGTCTCTTTGCCAAGGACCCAAACCTCGTCACAGTCTGCGAGCGAAGATGATGATGGCGACGAAAACAAAATGGCCACTGGAAACAAGATGGCGGAGGGGAGTGGTGACGAGGTAGATGGAAAGATGGCAGATGTGGAGGTACGGTGGATGGGTGTTAACCTGGTGTCTGACTCAAATTCCTTCATGCAAGTTGATGAGAGTGGAGTGAAATCTATTGAATTTTTGTGTTGCGCTTTTATTGGAGGTTTGTTAGTATGCCATCGTATATCAACAACAAATAAATGCCATTGCTATCAATGGTGATAGAGCCTTCGGCAGCAGCAGCCAAGGCGCCTCCATGTCTGTGGAATCACGCTCTTACCCAGAACATTAGGAACTCTCAGTTTAGTTTTTTAGGTCCCATCTGAAAACATGTTTTCACTTGCGTATCCGTCTGTGTAGACTATGTGCCTTTTACATTGTGTTTATTATTTTTCGTTTCATTTGTTTAGGGTTTTATCTGTTAAGTATTTCATTCTGCTTTAGTCATTAAGGGTTTGTTAAGGGTTGGGATATTTTATGTAAAGTGCTGTGAGGCCTTGTGTGAATGGCGCTGGATAAAATAGAGGTTTAGTTATTGTGCCTTCGCTGATGGACACGCACTCCACTTTGTGGTTTTCATACTTTTCGATAAGCGTTTCACAGTTCCGTTGGCATGTTCGACAGTTCATGCTATGCCGCAATAATTTCCTCTTGTCCAGGAAAAAGCCTTGCTGAGTTTCAGGACTCCTTTTATGAGTAGGGTCCAGGGGTCGTGACGTTTTGTCCAAATCCGCAGTTGTTTTGCACGGTGGTGGGGAGACAGCCAGAGAATACCCCACACGCACACTCGGTCAAAGGAACAACACTCTCCAATCCTTATGTATATAAGTCAACTACCTATTTGCTGCACTGATGCCTGCTGTCCACTTTTCTTTTGCATATGGCAATATGTTTAGGAGCTAAATGCCAATGTCGAGATCTGCTGGCCAGGGGAGGGCTTCAGGAGACAGTTTGTGTCATCTTGCTTTTCCTCCTCCATTGAAGGAGCAGCGACTTCTGGCTAACCATTGAACAAAGACAATCACTTCATCGCGCACTTCCAGATGCGCTTCTGCGGCCGTCTGGAATGCTCTTCCTTCTGATATTAGGAAGCCACTGGAGTTATGCACTTTTATATCTAAATTGCAAACTCATTTCTTTAGAACTGCTTTTTGCCTTCAATTTGTTGTCCTTCCCCTGCACACCTCCGATTAACACGGTTGGCTATGTACGGTGCGAAAGAGGTTCAACATACAGACTATAGTGATTCACTATGTGGTCCATAGTTTGGGTTGCTTGGCCACAATTGCACTGCTGTGGTTTGAGTGTTTAATTTTCCACTCATATGAGGGAGATGTGCGCATCAGGCCTGTTGATGTTCTGATCCAGTTGATGGTTACACCAATGCCCACTTTACGGTATCCCTGCAAGACAGAGTTTGAAAGCAAGCAGTTACCTCGATCTGTGTAATCCACCACCCTGACCTCTAAAGCTTGGTTCGCCAGCGTCGTACCACCACTGCCAGAGCTGTCACTGCCGCCATTACCCAGCGTTCTTTCTGGTGCCACCCCAGTATATGAACCCGTGCCACCCGCTTACTGTACTCAGTGCCACGTTAAGTTTTAAGGGGGACTCGGGGCTTTATTATAGTTTTGAGGGGGCCACTCTTTGTATGTAAAATTATTTCCCGAGAGTGATTTCCCACCACCCATACCTGATGCGAAACATTGTTATTCACCCTGGTTATATGAGCTCTAACTTTAAAATGTGATGATATACGAATTGTAAAGCTAAATCAAAGTTAAAAAGAAGAAAGCTTTTAATTGCGGAAAATAACTGGTCAAAATACACACTGTAATGCAATGGCTTTGATTGCCAAATTATCACGGTTACCACAGTGGTACGGCCAGATTACCACAGTGCTGCGATTTAGCTCAGCAACCATCGTAAAGCAAACTCAGAAGTCTCCGTGTGACCCGGCCTCAGCTGCGGGCATAGCACCGCCTCGTAGCAACGCAGTTACGTGTCTTACAGTGCACGGCTGATGATGATGTTCATCAGGTTTTTAAAAGTATTTTTAAGAATGTTTTCAAAAGTAATTTGTCCGAACTAACTTTTCGAACTTGTAATGTAGTTGATTTAATATCGATTATGTTCCTGCACCGTTTATTAATATGTTTTTCTTCCTGCAACGCTATTGCTTTGCCCGGGTTTCTATTCGCATCGTTAACCATGGCTTTTCCGATCGTGGTGGTGACCCCAGGCCGCCACCCTTGCGAGTGAGACCTCCATCCTCGCCACTCGAGGTCTCGTCCCTGGTGAAACAAAACAAACGATCATCGCGCGGTTCGCCACTCGCCACTCACACCCCCTTTGCCCCGTTGCCGCCGTCAGTGTGCCGAGCGGCGCCGGGAGCTCATCGAGCGCTGGGCCAACGGGGAGCTGGGCCTGGGCGACTCGGGGGGCGGGCAGCAGGGCCCACGCACTGGCGTCGCCGATGAAGACGACGCCGATGACGCGGACGGCGACGACGCTTCCCACTCCCCGAGGGCGGCCGAGGAAAGGCCTCTCCTGGAAGTGCAGGCCCCAGCCGGTGAGAGAGTTGTGATCGCGCTTGTTCCACAGCGTCAAGTCCCAAATGTCTCCCCCGCTCAAACGAGTGTGGGACAGACTCGGGAGTAGTAATCAGAATCAGAATCTTTCATCAGAATCTGTATTTAGACTGGAGGAGCTATGAAGCTCTTTTGCACAGATGCTCTAAATGGCAGGAGGGTGCTGCTCATTGAAAAGTTTGTCCATTGCCATTGATAATGCTAATAATTCAGTTTGGTTGGTATATTCGCGGCGATCTCAAGGCTATCATGAAGCTGCTATGTTCACAGATAAATATAGTCTGCCTGTGCAGGCCGATGATGCTCTGTGGTTTCTACCCAATTAAGTAATTTTCGAGTATTTTATTTTACATTTGAACCTTATGGTGGGACCCCGGGTCCCGAATAAACGTCAGTCAATATCGTAAATAATTTATTTATTTTGTTGTCATGTCGTCCAAGCGCAGCGAGGACGAATGTGCAGAAGAAACAAAACTTTTAAACTTTGATTAGCGCATCGTGTAGAGCTCGTCGAGAGGAATAGATTGCCATATCATTCACCTTCAACAGACATAAAATGATGTCGCAACGCAGTTTATGCGAGAGCTGGGGGCTTAAGGGATTCCGGGGTCCCGCCATGAGGTTCATTTGACAAATTGGAGAGTCACACCAGTATTAACCAGGGCGGCCATTTGTTTAAAACCACAAACCTCTGCAATGATCGGCGAACGCACCACTACCCGGCCACATCACCCCCTTTAGTGAGTCAGTGGCATGTGGGCAGAAGCCCCATGCATACCAAGAGAAGTAGCGCTCAAAACTCTGCACACATGGATTCAAGAATCCATTGCTGTCCTTTTATTCATTGGCCACTTTGTGGGCGAAGCCTGAAACACCCGGTGCTCCGAGTCATTCTCCCATCCAAGTACGAATCAGGCTCCAGCCTCTGTTTAGCTTCCAAGATCTGACAAGTTCTGGCTCATTCACGGTTATTTGGCCAGAGGACTCATCACTCCTGTTGAGTAAGTTGTGAATATACCACATTCGTTTGGCAGGGGCCACAATTGCTACGAGGCAACGGTTCACTTATGGAGGGACTGGTCCCTGCCATAGGAGTGTGGAATTACCCACCAGTGGAGATGGATGTTGCTCCATTGCTCGTTTGAGTGTGGAGAGACGTTTCTATTGACCGTAGTCGTAATAGCTGCAGAGTGTAAGAAGTCTGTCTCTATGCTTACTGAGGTGTGGCACAGCGATCGTTTATATTGGTGACCCTCAGCCGGTGGTGGAAATTCCACATTCCTGTGTGGGGGAGTCTATCTCTCTTCACAGGACTGCCGCGGTTAGCATCCCTTAAAAGCATTTCAATGTTGGCTCGCGATCTTGAAACAGAAACATAGTGTCAAAATGATGGAAAAAAAGAATACCTTTCTGGCAATAAAACAGGAGGTGTTAAGATGTTCAAACACCAAATAGACGCCTATTGCAAGGCATCAAGTCTGCATTAACCACACATGCTTGTGGCAAAACTTGCAAACGAACATGCTCTGATAATATTTGCATTGTCTTTGAAGCTGATTGGCCTACACCAGAGATAGCAGCCTTCTTTTTTATGGCCTTGTCTCACCACCAGTGTTAAACCAGAGAACGCCAAAAGTGCGAAATGTGCGAAGACACAAACTCTTCATCCACAATATCGTAACATTGGCTGGAAATTCTAAAACAATTACATTTGGGGAAAAAGACATTTACATGACTACGGCAGATGCCTGCACTTTTGGCTTTTCGTCATTTTCGATCGGCGATTTACATTTGTGACATTGAATTCGACCGCGATGTTAGAAAACGATAAAGGGGACGCGTGGGACGCGGACGCCCATTGCCATGCGAGGAGTGAAGCACCGTGCGCAAATATTGCCTGTGCAACAAAACTAAAAAAAACGCTGAACTCTTTTTAATTTACCATGGAAGGCCCACTTCGCTGTCCAGCTCTTTCTCAGAAGTGACCTGGCTATCAGAGAAGATAGCTCGACGAAGTGGCTTATCGTGTGGGAATTTATAGCAGCCAAATACTCTAAATGCGTGTTGTTGATTCGAAACATGGAGGGAAAAGACCTGAGGACCCGAAGAAAAATCCACGTGACCACGGGGAGAGAGAACATGCAAAATCGAAATATACAGGCATCAGGGTTTGGATCGAACCCACGACCTACTGTATACCAGGCGAGGCAGTTAACATTCGACACCATCGCATTCCACTTGCGGAGCTGGACGCCGCCGAGTTATGTCGCCTTTAAAAACTACGTACGGTGAGAAAGAGAAATGAAGAGGATTCGGGGAGAGTTGGGAGGAAAATGCTGGAGGGCAGAGAAAATATGGGAGTGGGGGATGCGATGGACAGATTAAAGTGGGGTGATTAATTGGACACGGGAAGATTAAATGGTGAAAAGTGAGCGCTGAAAGAAAGAGGAAAAGAAAATCTGTGGCGATGTTAAGGGCCAAATACGGCGATGCGGTCCAGGAAGGGACAGAAACGATGTGGACAAGGGAAGGACATGGGGTAACTAATGCTCCGGATGAAAGAGAGTGAAAGGGAAAGACATAGGGAGCGTTAAAAACGGGAGAGGGTAGATGAAGGAGGCAGGGAGAGAGAGAGAGAGATAGAAATGAAGAACGAGGGAGAGTCACAGAGTGGAGTGAGAGCCTAAGAGAGAGAGAGAGAGCGAGAGATGGTCGTGGAGAGCGAAGGAGGGAGAGTTTTATTGTTATTATTTTTGGTCTCTACGGAATGGCTCTGAATTTACGACATAATATAATCTCACGGAATTAATTGTGTGTGCCAAAAAGTGTGTGCGTGCGCAGTGTGCGCGCGCGTGTGCGTGCGCACGGGCGCCGGCTCGATTTTTTTCTGTTGGAGCACGCATACACGTTGCATACGCACGCGCCAGTGCATGGGATCACGCACGCGTGTGTACGCTTGCACGAACGGGAACATTTGAATGGCGTGCCGTCTACGAGTACGCACGAGCGTGCGTGCGTGAGTGTTGTACTACAGGTGGGGGAGCGGTGGTGTAGCTGTTAGCGCGCTGCGCTACGAACCCGGCTACCTGAGTTCGATTCCCACTCACGGCCAGTACCAGTGACGAATATCTGGACTGGTGCTGGCTCTCTTCTAGGTTGACTCAGCCTTAAAATAAGTACCTGGTGTAGTGTGTAATGCATCAACATTGGGGAGACAAAGGCGGCCAGGCGTGGTTCTAGACCACCAACCCTCTCGTGTTCCATGCCGTCTTTCATAGGTGCGCGCTAACAGCACTTGCCCTAATAGTCTGTTAATGGCTGTATAGGGGATCTGCGTCTTTGCAGCACTGCACGATGAATGTGAAAAGCTTCTGAGAGCGGAAA
Organism: Lampetra fluviatilis; assembly: GCF_964198595.1. Classification (NCBI taxonomy): domain Eukaryota; kingdom Metazoa; phylum Chordata; class Hyperoartia; order Petromyzontiformes; family Petromyzontidae; genus Lampetra; species Lampetra fluviatilis. The sequence goes on from NC_136280.1 coordinate 13,684,809, forward strand.
TAACACTCAAATGTTATTGTCTCACTTCCACAAGTGGTAGACTTGAGGTCTTTGGCCTAAGCAAAGGATGTGCCAAAACCTAAAGCTTGTGTGACAGAGAGTTTTATCAGTTCACAAATACGCAGTATATTTACCTGTGAATGTGAAATAAATTAACAAACGTGTCATACGAACTTAAGACTGATGATGCACTTGGTTAGTATTTAAATGTGGACACAAGCCACGAAGCCACTGTAAAAAATATCCTAAAAATAAGACTCAAAAATGGCATCAGTGATGGTGGTGGTAATGTTGGTGATGATGTTGGTGGTGGTAATGATGATGGTGGTAGTGGCGATAATGAAGATAGTGGTGGTGATGCTAGTGGTGATGGTGATGGTGGTGGTAGTGGTAATGGTGATGCCAGTGTTGATGATTGTGGTGATGATAGTAGTGATTGAGGTGGTGATGGCGGTGATGGTGCCTGTGATTTCAGGAGTGAGTGACCTCCTGGGTGCCCTGGGCCTCCTCGATCCGAGGACGCGATGCGAGCTGGAGCGAGCGGCCTCCGTCATCATGTCCTCCTCTTCCACCCCCTCCTCCCCCTCGCTGGTGATGACGACAACCACGGCTGTGGCAGCGAACCACCAGCACCACCAGCACCACCAGCACCCCCAGCACCCCCACCACCACCTACAGCCATCGCAGCAGCAGCACCCACATGGCAACGGCAACCCCGCCCACGCTCGCGCGGCCTGCGCCAACGGCCCGCCGCAGGAGCCAGCGCCGGACTTCGGCAAGGCGTACGAGGAGGCGCAGCCAGCCTGCGACACAGCCGAGTTGTCCGACTCCGCCGCGAGGGCCGGGCAGCACGCGCTTCCCCACGCCCGCGCCTCCAAGTACGACTTCTTCATCCGAAAGCTGCGCGCCGGCGAGAGCATTGCCCCCCCGCAGGAGCACGAGCCGGCGCCGGGCACCGCCACGTCGCCATCCGCAGGCCCCGCCGGCGCCGCCACCACCAAGATCTCCGACGGGTTCGGCGTCGCCAAGTCCCACGCGCCGCAGCTCCTGAAGTTACCGCGGGTGAGCCACGACGGCGCCGGCGGTGGCAGCTCGAGCAACGCCGCGGCGGCCACCTGCAATCACGTTACCGCTGGGAGCAACGGCGGCACCAGCGGCGCCCAAACCAACCGGCGAGTCTCCAAGTACGACTTGGAGAACGTCAAGTACCTGCACCTGTTTCGGCCAGGAGAGGAGGGCTCGGGGGGACCCGGCTCACGGGGGGGCTCGACGCCACTCATGGCCGGGGGCGCCATCGCCTTCAAGACGGGCCGCGTGGGACGGCCCTCCAAGTACGACGTGAAGGGGGCCGACAAGATCTCGCAGATCCGCGCGCTCGCCAACGCCAACTCGGCCGCCATATTGCAGAATCACCACCCGCACCAGCACCAGCAGCAGCGGCAGGGACAGGGACAGGCGGCACCTCCCCTGCACAGCCCCGGAGCCAGCGGCAAGACCTGCATTGCTCTGTCGCATGGCAGGATGCTAAGCTTTTTCCCGAGCGACTTTGGGGTGAAGAGCGAGGTTGTGGTGAAGGGAGAGCAGCAGCATCTGCTGCTGACGGGTGGTGGTGGTGGCGGCGGCGTCGTCGGTGGTGGTGGTGGCCACTTTGCGAGCGGGCAGAGGGGAGGACTCGAAGCTGCGGCTGTGGCGGCTGCATTCCTGCGAGCAGAGTCCATCACGAGCGGCACGGTGTCTTCCGTCAAGTGAGTGTGTATTCGCGCTTGTCTGTGTGTACTCGCATCCGTGTCTGTCTGTTTGTGTGTGAGGTGCGGTAGTGTTAGCGGTTAGTGCGCTGTGCTACGAACCCGGAGACCAGAGTTTGATTGCAGCTCATGGTTAACACTAGTGGCGATTATCTGAACTGGTCCTGGGCCTCCACTACGTCGACTCAGCCTCAAATGAGTATCTGATACGGTGTGTAAACATCATCACTCGGGAGACAAAGACGGCCGGGCGTGTTGCTGGCCACCCACCCCCTGGAGTGCCGTGTCGGGCTTCATAAGTGCTCCTCACAGCGCTCGCTCCTACAGTCTGTGAAGGCTATATGGCGGATCTTTGTCTTTGTGTGTACGGGGAAGCAGTCGTGTAGTGATAAGTGTGCTGCACAATGAAACTGACGACCCTGGTTCACAGCTATTTTTGGTGACAGATATCTGAACCGGAACTGGGCCTCCCCTATGTCTACTCAGCCTTAAATGAGTTCCCGGTGCGGTGTGTAAGCCTCATCACCGAGAATGCAAAGGTTGTCCCGGCCACACTGCCCCCTCGTGTGCCGTGCCAGACTTAATAGGTGGCTCGCTGATAGCACTGACACCAATGGTAATGGCTACGGGGGGTGACCTTTCTTTCTGTGTATCGAGAATTGTGGTGGAATCGGTGACCTCGGCAGCATCCGGGTTTCAATTTTTGGTTGTGTGCATCGTCTACGGCTGTTGGTTTCGAATACTGGCCTGGACCACCCCATAGGTCAACTCAGCCGAAAATGTGTACCTGGTGTCCCATTTACTTGGAACGTTGGGGCTAACATTGAGTCAACGTTGGCATATTTGCTTGGGTGGTAAGATTGTGAATGTTATCAGGGGAAATTTGGCTTTAATTGGGAAGCAATTTCTTAATGAAGAAGCAAAAGTTTATCTGCTGACTCCCAATTGCTTTGTTGTTGTTGAGCACAAAATAGCTTCGCTGTTTCGTTGGACGTTGAACTCTACGCATTCTCATCCAAACCGTTACGTGGTTTCCAAGTTGCGAGGTCACCCAATTCATCCGAAAGGGCTATAAACCACCGACAGTCGCACCGGCCAAATCTATAAATGACAGAGAAAGACCCATCAGAAGAGAATACCGGTGCGGGCTCGAAAACCCCGTAAAGTTGGAAAAGAGATGCTAAAACGGTGTTTATTCGCTTGCGCGTGTGCGCAATGGCCGTGTGATTTTTTTTATTTGTTCACACAATTTTTGCATCTTGTTCAACAGTCGTTTGGCTTCCAACGAGAAGGCATTTGTCAACATTTATTTGCCAACAGGAACTGCCACAAAGACTTGATTTACAATTCACAAGAAAAAAATCTTCCATTTACATAGGGCAGGGGTCGGCAACCAAAATAACAAGAAGAGCCATTTCTTTCCAATTCGGTACAAAATTCAGTATTTCAAGAGCCGCAATGCATCTGAGTACATACGTACATATCGTCAAGAAGCAGCCCGTAAAGAGCCGCATGCGGCTCCGGAGCCGTGGGTTGCCGACCCCTGACATAGGGTAATTGGAGAGCGGCCCATTGGCTGAGCTTTGGGTCACATGCTTTACTGCCGAACCGGGCCCGCGATGCACGGGTTCGAGCTCCTGCGCGCGCACAAAAATAAAGCAGAAACGTGGTCCCTTTAAAAAAAAAAAAGCATACATTTTGAATGTCCCTAAGGTAATTCCATTTTATAAATTAATTAAAATTTAAATTGGAGAGAAAAAATTATGTTATTGACTAAAACTGTGTGTGCCGTGTGTGCGATTGATTTAGTCTGACGTGTGATTGAATCGATTGCACTGGCCTGCCTTGACCCGAGACAAAATATGACCTCTCTCACTTTCCCTCCCTCGCTCTATCTCCTGCTATCTCCCCGCGCTCTCTCTCTTATCTCCTTGTGCCCTCTACTGAAATGTATATCTTCTCATCCTCCTCCGCTCCTGCCATCCTCTCGCTCTCTTTGCGCCCCATTGAAACCGTTGTTCATCGACTCTCGTCCGATCGAGCATCTCTCCTTTCAATTATCCCAACATCTCCTCCTCTCTCTCCACCTCTCACCGACGTCCCTACTCCGTCTGTTTTTACTCCTGTCCCTCTGTCGGTCTATCCATTGGTTTCTGTCTATTCCACTTCATCTGTCCCATCATTCTGTCTCGTCCCTTTCTCTTTCCTTCTCTGCTACTTTCACTTTTTGTAAATTTTTCTCTCCGCTTGTCTCTTTTCGCTGTCCCATCTCTCCACCTGTTTGTCGATCGGGCTGTCTTACAAATGTTCCTCCTTGCCGGCTCACAACACGTCTGTCTCTGTCTGTGTGTTTGTGTGTGTGCGTGCGCATTGTCGTTTTGTCAGGAACGGCCTACCAGTGGAGAAAGTTCCAAACGGAGATGAATCAAACATCTACCAGAAATATATTACCAAGTGAGAGCACAAACGCACCCACAGACGCGCACACAACGCAAGAACACACATGGACAAGCACACACGCACACACCAAGTACACGCACACATGCACCCGCACATACATACACGCACGCACGCCCACACCCGCACATGCTTTATGGAGGAGTAATTTTTTCCATTTTAGCCATGAATATTTAATTTGAGCAATTAAACACAAACAGCCTTGTCTGCAAAAACAACCAGGCACACGTACACACACACACAGTTACTTTTCACTGACACACAAAGACAAATATCCCCTATATAGCCTTAACAGGCTGTTGGGGGCAAGTGCTGTTAGCGAGCACCATTGAAGGCCGACAGAGCACATGAAGGGGTGGTTTTCGCCGGCACCACGCTTGGCCACCTTTGTCTCCCCAGTGCTGATGTGTATACACTGCACCAGGTGCTCATTTCAGGCTGCGCCAACAAAGGGGAGGCCTAGGTCAAGTTCAAATATTCGCTATTGTTTTCAGAAATCGAACTTGGGTCGCCGGGTGTGCTAACCGCCACACCATCACTTCCCATACATCGACAGACACACGACAATAGTCGCCATGAAGTGGCGGTGACGTCACAACAGCATTTGTGGCAGGCTAGGTGCACTTTGAGGCCCCGGGAAGTGAGGAAGGTTCGCTGACAGGAGTTCACGGGACAGACCTGGGTGCCATGGGTTGAATGAAGGAGATGACTGGCAAATGCACCACACGGACGCACGCTCACTTTTTCACACGTATTCACACACCACACGCGCATGTACTCGTATCCCCTGCTTGCCTGCACACATACATGTACTTGTGTGTGTTGGTTCATATGGGGAGCGGTGGCGCAGTGGTCAGGGCACTCACCATGACGTGGGTGTGATTTTCGGCCACGGCTAACATCAGTGGCAAGTGATGAGTACCGCTCGTTGGCCTCCGCTTGGTTGACTCTGCCTTACAAGAGTTCCTTGTATCGTGCGAGTATGTGTGCGTTCATATGTGTGTGTATATTTGTGCCTGTGTGGGCATCTGTGTGCACGTGTAGTGAGTGAGAATGTCACTGTGTGGTGCCGGGCCTGCGAGGCCACGGCGGGATGTCTACTGTTGTGTGTCCACCCCAGGACACGGGGTGTAGTACCAGCCCTAGTGGGGGCTTGGGTGAGCGCTGGTTAAGTGCGGTGGCACCATGCACAGCGTGCGGTGCGGGCTCCCGTTGAGATAGCGAGAGAGTGTCAGCCAGCTAGGGTTACGTTGGGGGCATGATACTCTGGCTGACCTGGGGACACGTGACCGGATGATACTGGAGGGGGGCCACCGGTGGAGGGGGCCAATGGGTGGTCACATGGTCCAAGAAGAACTCTCGAGAACCTTCGGGAAAGGGCGAGAGATCAAGGTGGGCGGGGCGAGAGGCGGAGCCAGCCCAGCCAGATATAAGGGGGGCCCTGAGGGGCTCGGGGTTCTTACTGTTGGAGAGGCAGGAGATCCACGTCAAGCTTGAATAAGCCTCCAACCACGCGGTCCGGGACCCAGCTTGTGGTCCGGACCGGGATAGCGGAACCGTGTCTAGTTCCGCCGTAGCGTGGTTAGTTGGGTGGTCACCACCCGAGAGTATGTTGTGTTAATAGCCTGGAGTATGTTGTGCTAAGATTTTAATAAAACGTGTTGCTCCCAAGACAACGTCTGCGACTTGGACTCACTACACATGTGTGTGCATGTGTGTATGTATGTATTTATGGGGATTCCCACTCACGGCCAACACCAGTGACGATTATCTGAACCGGTCCTGGGCTTCCCCTAGGTCGACTCAGCCTCAAATGAGTACCTGGTTCAGTGTGTAAAAATCAGCACTGGGGAGACAAGGGCGGCCGGGCGTGGTGCTGACCACCCACCCCCTCGTGTGCCGTGCTGGCCTTCATAGGTGCTTGCTAGCAGCACTTTCTCCCACAGTTTGTTAAGGCTATGCGGGGGATTTTTTCTTTGTACGTATTTGTGTGCACCTGTGTGCACGTGTGTGTGCATGCACGTGTGTGTGCATGCACGTGTGTGTGCATGCACGTGTGTGTGCATGCACGTGTGTGTGCATGCACGTGTGTGTGCATGCACGTGTGTGTGCATGCACGTGTGTGTGCATGCACGTGTGTGTGCATGCACGTGTGTGTGCATGCACGTGTGTGTGCATGCACGCGTACACTTTGTGGCCTCAAAGTGCACCTATTTTGGCAAATCACCGCCACTTATTTGTGAATGGCTGCTGTTGTTGTATATGCATATATATGCGTGTGTGCCTGTGTACATGCGCCTGTGTGCGTGGGTGTATGTATGCGCGGGGGTGCATGGGTGTATGGATATGTGTGGGTGTATGCGAGTGTGTGTGCATGTGGTGTGTGCTTGTGTGTGCACTGGTGGGTGTGTACGCGTGTGCGTGTGCTTCTGCACACGCGTGTGCTATTGACATGCACATGTTCCCGTCTGACCTTGCCGGTGTCATGTGTCCGTTCGCGCGTTTATTTCACCACAAAAAATGTTGCCATCGTCTCGAATTTCACCGTATCGTTCATTTTAAAAAAAAAATTCTCCCATTTATTTTAATAGTTTTTTTTCTTCTCTCTCTTATATTGTATTCCACCTGACCACCCCATCCTCCTTGTCTGGCCTCCCTCTCCACCATTCCCCACCAAACCCTCTGTCCCATCCCTCCCTGTCATTTCATCTCTTTTTAAATCCTTTATATTAAGTTCACTTGCTTGCTTGCTTGTGCGCTTACGACCGTGCAAATCTTTAAGTCGTTTTTTAACCCACTTCCCGTGATCCAATCGAGCTGACATTTTGCACACAGACTCGTTGTGCGTGACAATTAATTTTCGTGAAAATTTTTTTCCAAAATTTTCCACTTTTTAGGAAAAAATAAATTTCATTTAATTTCAAATACCAATGTGATAAAAATGAAACTTTTAATCAAGAAAAACAGAAATGAATAATAAAATAAAACCGATGCCACGCATATAAAGGATTTATATATCTCTCCACATCTCTCTCTCACCGCTCTCCCTTTGCTCCCTCTCCTCCATGGCGGTTCTCTTGTATGATCCGTCACTTTTACTCACTCCATTCCTGTCCATGTCCCGTCTTTGCCAAAGTAATTGTTGTGGCACTATGTGTTTCTGTGCCTAGCACTCTCTCTCTCTATGCCTCTCTGCGTTTCACTGTGTCTCTCGGTCCCTCGGTGTCTCACTCTGTCTTTAACTCTGTGTCACCCTGTCCATCCCGTGCCCCCCCCCCCCCCCCAGGTTCGGGAGCACTCAGCAGTGCGGCCATGCCCATTGCGCCTACCAGTACAAGGAGCATTATCACTGCATCGACCCCGAGTGCAACTACCAAGTACTGCTCCTCACTCGCACTCGCGCTCACACACTCGTTATCACGCAACACTAGCTATCACACTCACTCACCGACACACACACACTCACATTCACCAACTCTCACTATCACACTCACTCACCGACACTCACACACTCACCAACTCTCACTACCACACTCACTCACCGACACTCACACACTCACCAACTCTCACTATCACACTCACTTAGCAACACTCATTACCACAGTCACTCACCAGCATGCCAACAGTCACATTTACCAACGCTCACTATCACACTCGCTCACACTCACCAACACTCACGATCACACTTACTAGTACAAGGAGCATGACCAGCGCATAGACCAAGAGTTGTACTCTGCAACTGTGCCTGCGTGCGTGCGTGCATGTAAATGTGTGTGCAAATACATTCGTGGTTGTGGATGGATGTGTGGTTGGATGTATGTGTTTCTGTGCGTGCTTGTGCATCTGTGTGTATGAGTGCATGTGCATTTGCTTGTGCACGAGTGTGTGCATGTGGTGCGCTACGAAAATGCAGCGAGTTGGCACAGCAGGGGGCACAGGTGATGCATTTGCCAGTCATCAAAGTCAGTCAATCCATGGCACCTGGGTCTGTCCCGTGACCTCCTGCCAGCGATCCTTGGACACTTCACGTGGCCTGGAAGTGCACTTGGCCTGGCACAGGCGCCCTGGTGAAATCACCACCACTTAGTGGCGAATGGCAGCTTTTATTTATGTTGTTTTTGCACTCAAAACCCGGAGATGTGAGTTCGATTCCCACCCATGGCCAACACCAGTGAAGAGTATCTAAACCTTGTCCTGGGCCTCCCTTAGGCTGACTGAGCCTCAAATGAAGCATCTGGTGCAGTGTGTAAAACATCGCCACTCAGGAGATCAAGGTGGCCAGGTGTGGTGCTGGCCACCCACCCCCTCGTGTCCCGTGCCGGCCTTCGTAGGTGCTCGCTAGCAGCACTTACCCAAAAAGTCTGTAAGGCTAGATAGTGGATCTTTCATTGTTTTTCTGGGTGGGTCGTTGGTCATGTCTGTCCATGTGAACGTACGCACGCGTGTACGTTTGCGCGTGTGCGTTTGGACACGTCTTTGCATGCGCGAGTGCACGGTTGTGTGGTTGGTCATGCGTGCGCGTGTGTATGCGTGTGTGCTGGCTGTGTGCTTGGACATGTCTGCGCGTGCGTGCGCGTGCGCGCTCGTGCGTGTGTGTGTGTGCGTGTGCCAGCGCTTCACGAGCAAGCAGGACGTGATCCGTCACTACAACATGCACAAGAAGCGCGACAACAGCCTGCAGCACGGCTTCATGCGCTTCAGCCCGCTCGACGACTGCTCTGCGCACTACAGCAGCTGCCACCTCAACGGGCGCAGCACCCATTACCACTGCATGCAGGTACACAGACACCAGACAAAGATCCTCCACATCCCCCCCCCTGCCCCCACATGGCCTCTAACAGGCCGTTGGGGCACATACTGTTAGCGAGTAGCACCTATGAAGGCCGGCACGGCGCACCTGTGATGGGTTGGTGTGGCCAGCGCCATACCAACACCGCCTCCATCTCCTCGATGCAGATGTTCATGCATCGCATCGGCTACTGGGGTCCGTTTAGCCTTCTCTCTTTCCGGCCAAACAGAAACTTCTCGTGCATGCAGTGGCTGAGCGTGCGGGCCACATGACCCAGCCAACACAGCCTCGCCTGCCAGAGATGCTCACGCACACGGATGCACTATCATTAGCACTGGACAAATGAGATCCTGGTGTCAAGGATATGGGCCCTATAATTGCTGCTCAGCCACTAAATAGCCAAACTGATGTTCTTGCGTGAACCTGGCATGCACCCAAGTCGCCATGTGGAAACGCCGGCAAATACACAATATTATCTTCATAATTATACACTCATCGGCAGCACAGAAATCTAGTCGCCTCTTACCGTTATTGTTGAACCTATCTGGCCCGGGTCATGCAATAACTCTTGCCCAAGTGCTAGCATCATAACCCACTTGGGCAGTAAAGACCCTGAATAAGATGACTCTATCCCAAGAGGCCACTTTATTCAACATCTGGGACAGGAGGTCATAGGAGGCATCTGACTCATCAGCCTTGCATGCGTCCCTCCTCGGGTGTTCATCTTTGGTGGTGACCCATCTACTCTCTAAGCCTATGTACACACCTGCATACAATTACCTCATCACACACAAAGATCCCCTGTATAGCATTTAAAGGCTGCTGGGGAAAGTTAGCGAGCACCTATGAAGGCTTGCACGGCACACGAGGTGGGTGGTGTATCCAACACCAGGCACGGCCACCTTTGTCTCCTGCGCCGGCTACTCATTTAAGGCTGAGTCGATCTAGGAGGAGGCCCAGCACCAGCTCCGGATATTCCTCTCCGATGTTGGTCTCCGAGCGGAAATCGAACTCGGGTCTCTGGGTTTGTAGCACAGCGATGGCCTAACCACTACACCACCGCTCCTCTCATGTGCATGCTCACACACACACCCGAAGATGCCTCGTTTTGCCAAAAAAATGTTGAGGCAAGTGCTGTTGGCACCTATGAAGACTGGATTGGTGGACCGAGGGGTGGTGTGATTGGCACCACCGCCCGGCACCCTTCACCTCCACAGTGCTAACAACAGTTTGGGATATTCGCCACCATTATTGGCCTTGAGTGGGAAACGAATTCGGCTCGTCGGCTTCGTAGCGCTAACCGCTGCACAACCATTCCCCACCATCTGGGTATGTGCACACACACACACTTTCTTCACTGGATGTGCATTCAAGATGATTTACATCTATGTTACGATGCAAGTGTGTGTGTAAATATGCTTGGGGAGTGGTGGTGCAGTGGTTCGCGCAAAGTGCTACAAACCAGGCGACCCAAGTTAAATTCCCACACACGACCAACGTCAGTGACAAATATCTGAACCTGGTCCAGAGCCTCTCCTGGGTTGACTCAGATTATTGAACTCGGGTCGCCGGGTTCATAGCGCAGTGGTGCGCGAACCACTGCACTACCACGCCACACACAAAAGACAAATATCCCCCGTACGGCGCACGAGGGGATGGGCGGCTATCTAGCACCACGCTCAACTGCCTTCCTCTGCCCAGTGCTGATGTTTTAACACATTACACAGGGTATTCATTTCAGGCTGAGTCGACCTAGCGGAGGTCGAACAACAGTTCAGGGTATTCTCCACTATTATTGTCCGTGAGAGGAAATCGAACTCGGCTCGCTGGGTTCGTAGCACAGCGGTGTGCTAACCACGGCACACACACCACTTAAGTGGCGGTGACGTCACCACGGTGCTTGTGCCAGGCTAAGTGCACTTTAAGGCCACGCGAAGTGGCGAACGCCCGCACACACACACACACAAGCACACACGTGCGCACCTGCTTGAGCGTCATCCTCGTCGTCGCTGTTGCCGTTGCCGTCGATGTAGGTTGGCTGCACCAAGGTGTACACGAGCACGTCGGACGTGATGACGCATGAAAACTTCCATAAGAAGAACGCGCAGCTCATCAGCGACGGCTTCCAGCGCTACCGCGCCACCGAGGATTGCGGCACGCCCACCTGCACCTTCCACGGGCACAAGACGACGCACTTCCATTGCCGGCACGCGACGCGCTCTCACCTACACCTTGAGCGGCAGCAACAGCAGCATCAGTAATTGTAGTCGTAGCAGCAGCAAAAACAGTCGCAGCAGCAGCAACAGCAGTAGTATTTGGAGTAATAGGAGCAGCAGCAGCAGTAGTAATTGAGTTCGTAGCAGCAGCAACAGCAGTTGTAGTAGTATTTGGAGTAATAGGAGCAGCAACAACAGCAGTAGTAGCAGCAGTAACAGCAGTAGTGTTTGTAGGAGTAGCAGCAACATTAGTAGTGTCAGTAACAGCAATAGTAGCAGTAGCAACAGCAGTAGTGTTTGTAGTTGTCGCAGTAGTGTCAGTAACAGCAATAGTAACAGCAGCAGCAACAGCAGCAGCAGCAGTACGATAGCCGCTATCAGCAGCATCAGCTTCACAGCCACAAGGAGCAGCGGCTGAGCAGCTGTGTGACCAGCAGCACCGTGACGAGCAGCAGAATAGTTACGGGCATTTGTTGGGCTCCAGGGCAGAACAGCAGTTACACTTGGGCCTCACAGCAAGAAGGGCCTGGGTTTGATTCCCAACGCCCTTTGTGTGTGGCGTTTGTATGTTCTCCCCTTGTTATCCTCCAGGTTCTCTAATTTCCTCCCATGGCTAACAAACCACACACAATGCTACGTGGATTGTCCAAACATGCCACAATGCTGAATACATTACCCACAAATGCCTCGATTTATTGTCACACGTAGCAACGTCGCCCCCTACTGCAAAAACCTGACAGGACCCTCGTGAAAATAAGCCCTGAGATTCGGTGAGACTTTCCTGGGTAAACAAGCATAATAATAATAAAACAAATATATAATTTAGAGGGTTACTGACTCTGACGACAGCCAGTAGCCTCACGAGCAGCAGCAGCTGTGATTGGGCTGCCGTCCGTACACACGCAGCCTCGTGAGAGTTCGTCTCCTCCCCCCATGATGCCTTGCAGTCCCACCTCCGCATTGCTCACCCCAACGTGTATTCTATTTTATTTCATATTTATATAGCGCCCTGTCCAGGTGACAACTGTGACACCGGCCAACGTCATCACCGTCGCTACATCCACCACGAAGACACGTCATCTCTCTCTTCTCTCTGCCATTACTCTCTCCCGTCTCTTACCCGTCTTCCTACCCATCTCACCTTTTTGTTCGTCCACCTGTTTCCCTTCTTGTTCTACTTCGTACCTTCTATTCTGTCCCATGCCTCTTTTTAAGCCGTACACCCGAACCGAGCCGTGCCAAGCCTGGCGCCCGGCTGGCTTGGCGCATCTCGGTTGGGTTGTACGGCCCCCATCGGCGGCAGTTCAGGAAACATCGGGCCATTTTTCTCACTGGGAGAGCCGAGCCGTGCCGCTTACAGTCATGCTCGACGGATGAATCGAGATGCGTGCAGACAACGCAGTGATGCCGTCGTCAGCCCCCCCTCTGCCTGCCCTGTTTGGCTTTAACTGATTCGGGAGTTGTGTGATGCCGGCGCAGCACAGTTAATGGGGTTAATATTCCCTCTCATTTGCCCCCTACATCCCTCCTTCCCGTCTCCATCTTGCCCGCGGCACAGGCGCAGCGGCTGCTACTTCACCTTCAAGAACAAGTGCGACGTGGAGAAGCACAAGTCGTACCACGTGCGCGACGATGCCTATGCCCGCGACGGCTTCAAAAAGTTCTACAAGTACGAGTCGTGCGGCTTCGCGGGCTGTGCATACGCGCGCGCCACCAACCACTTCCACTGCATCCGCTCGGGCTGCGCCTTCACCTTCACCTCCACGAGCCAGATGACGTCGCACAAGCGCAAGCATGAGCGACGCAGCTCCGTGCGCAGCTGCGACCGCCCCGGAGCCCCGACTGGGACCGGCTGCATCTCCACTCTCAACCTGGTGCCTTCGCCCCTGGATAGGAAACCGCTTCAGGCTGAACTGGCGCTGGCCGGCAGCAGCACATTCACGGCATTCACTCCGCCCGGGTTCTCCGGCACGGCCCAGTTCCGCTTCGAGGCGCCGGCGAATTTCAGCGCCACCCTCTTCCCGGCCGCGACGGCTGCGTCAAACTTCGGCAAGCAGCCCGGCCTCTCCGAGACCTTGCTGCAGGCGACAAATTATTCGACCGGCTCCCCGTTTCTACTTTCCACCGCAGCAGTGGGGGCAGCGACGACAACGACGACCGCGACCACAACCATGACGACGGCGACCGCGGCCGATTTGACGGCGGCCATGAGCGCGGCCGCGGAGCAGTCGACGCCCACGTCCGACACGGAGGCTGCGGCCGGCCCCGCGCAAGTGGCACCTGTCACCCTGCCTGTGTGCGCCATCGACGGGTGCGGAGCGCCAGCCGGCAGCTGCTGCCCACTCGACGGGCACGCGGGCACGTCAGAGGATGGCTGCCGGGCGTCGGCGAGCGCCTGCTTCGGCCCCGTGGTGGCACTTGTCGGAGCGGGGGGCAGCAATTCCGTTTCGTCAGCCTGTTCGTCTTTACCGTCCTCTGTCGCTTCGGTGTCGTCGTCGACGGCGTTCCACCCGTCGTCGATCATGCTTTTGACGCAGCAGCATTTCAGAATGCAGCAGCAGCATTTCAGAATGCAGCAGCAGCAGTCGGACGTGCAGCAGGCTGGCGTGCTGCTGTCTGCGCCGGGTGTGCCCCCAAGGCCCGAGTCGAAGGCTTCGTCCGGTTCCCAGATCCACGGCATCATGCCGGCGATCAGCCTGGGTTTAGGCCTTGGCCTGGGTCTCGGTCCGATCCCGATCGGCGTTCCCTTGCGCCAGATTCCCGTGCAGCTTCTGCAGCTGGCAGCAGCCGCAGCGGCCGCCGGTGTTGGCGGCGCTCACTTCGGCACGCGCTTTGGAGACGCTCGTGGAGACGACGGTGCTGCCTCAAAACCCCTAGGCTCTGCCGGCCACACGGCCGCTACCACTACCACCACCACCTTTGGCAGAGGCAGCAACGCAGAAGCGGCAGACGACAATGACAACGAAGAAGAGGAGGGGGAGGAGGAAGACAATGACGACGACGATGATGACGATGATGATGACGATGATGATGACGATGATGACAAGGATGCAGATGATGATGAGGATGATGATGAGGATGATGAAAATGACGTGGACGTTGACGACAGTCTAGATCAAGCAAAGTGCAAGGATTCGGAGGTGGAGGGCAGCGGTGATCATGCGGCCATCATCGTAAAGGACGAGGAAGATGAGGACGAGGGGGAGATGGTGGCTGGAGGTGATGGAGAGAAGACGGGGAAGAGGAAGCATGGAATGCGAAGAGAGCGGCGGCGGCAGCAGCAGCAAGAGCTCGGCGAGCGGAGGAAGCGCCGCCGGTTGGGAGACCAGGCGGACGTCACCAACTACGATGATGGCGACGATGACAGCGGCGGCTACACCGACAACGGTGAGCTACCCGCGAAGCAACACGTACCTGGGCCACGCAACAGAGAGAAGGAAGCAGAGGACAAAGGAAGAGGAGGAGAAGACGGTGATGATGACGACGAAGACGACGAGGAAGGGGAAGAGGTGGGCGACAGCGGCGACAGCGCCGGAGGGGATGGTGACGAGTTGACGGAGTTGTCGTCGGGCCCGGCGTCGCGTGGGCCGCAGGGCGGCGGCGCGAGGGCCGGCTCCCCGTGCCTCAGGATTTCGCCGGAGATGGCGCGCCTGGCGGCCAGGGCTCTGAGGCCTCCCCCGCCGGCGGCCGCGATGGGGTCTGTGAAGAAGGAGCACGAGGATGGCGTGGGAGACGGTGAGCCTAGAGGCCTCGATCACTTTTCCTTCTCTTACCGCCCCCCCCCCCTCCACCCGGTGATAATGACGATGACGACGATGATGGCATTTTGCTTTGAACCGGTAATTTTGTAGCATGCACTCCTCTCCCGTGCTATTGATTCCTTTGGGACAAAATTAGAAGGTTCTTAAGTTAATCTGCTGTGGAAAATCACGTTCCATTTCAAGAACATAGCCCCCCCCCCCCCCCACTGTTACCAGATTAGTTTTCTTCCATAGTGTGGGGATTGTGCTTGAGTTGTATTGACACTGAAGGTAAGTCGGGGATGTTTTATTCCTATTTGCAAGGAAACATTCCGTACGCTGACAGCGTTTTAATTTAGATCCTATGAGCAAGGGATGATTTGCACTTTACATTCCATGTTTGTTGTGACGTGTAAAAGCACAACCTGTATTTTTACTATACCGGTTCTCTTACAAAGGCAAAGATCCCCCATATAGCCTTAACAGACTTTTGGGGCAAGTGCTTTTAGCGCCACGGTGGCGAGATGTTAACTACCTCGCCTGGTATACAGGAGGTTGTAGGTTCGATCCCTACCCTGATGGCTGTATATTTGGAGTTTGCATGTTCTCCCCGTGGTCGCGTGTATTTTTATCCGGGTCCTCCGGTTTTTCCCTCCATATTTAGAAACGTGCACTTAAATTTTTTTGGCTGCTATAACTTTCGACATGATAAGCCACTTGGTAGAGCTATCATTTGTAGCCAGGTTGCTTCTGCAAAAGAGCTCTCCAGCTCGGTGAGCGTTACCTGGTAATGGCCAGTACAGCACACAATGGGGTGGGTGGCCAGCACCATACCTGGCCGCCTTTGTCTCTGCAGTGGTTCAGATATTTGTCACTGGTTTGGTCATAAGCAGGAATCAGAATTTGGGTCGCTGGGTTCGTAGCGCAGCGAGCTAACCGCGATAGGATGGCTTCCCACCCTAACCCTGGACACACATAATCTTGCGTAAAAAGAGAAATAAACAAATATGAACCCATACTTACATGCACATACAAAAACACCGACTCACACACACATACAAAAACATGAAATGCACACACCCCATGGCACTACTCATGTGCTCCCTCGCTCTCTTCCCACTGCCATCAAATGACCAGGACTCAGCCAATGGGAAGGCTCGGCCAGAGTTCAAATCAAACAAGAACCCTGCGATAATGTAAACCCCGACCCAAGCCCAAAGCATCATGGGTAAGGCCTTGTGTCTGCTTCATAGAAACTACAAACACACATAGAGTACTATAACTTTTCTACGTAAAATGTAATGTTTCATTGTACCTTGACTTTTATGTTTATGATATGTATTTAAGGGTAAGGCTTTATATCTGCTTCATAGAAACTTCAAACACACATAGAGTAATATAACTTTTCTACATAAAATTTAATGTTTCATTGTACCTTGACTTTTATGTTCATGATATGTATTTAAACCTGTCACCTCACAATTGTAATAACTGTGGTGACAGCTTATGAGCAATACATCTCTATTGCAGGCCATTGATGGAAGGACCCTTGGCTGGATCCCTGTCGTCTTTTCTGCTCAGGGTGAGTGCCTGATAAAAATGTACTCGGCAACAGCAGTCGATTCACAGGCCATGTGGAGGAGAGGTCACGGGGTCCAACATGCCACCTGCTTTCCATACTGCCCAATCTCTGCCTCTCTTCTCCCCCAGGCTTGCCAGGTTTAATCACAGACATACGATCCACTACGATTTCCTCAGCCGCTTTTTTGTTGTTGCATGATATCATTTTTTTTTACAAATTTAATTCTTTAAAACTTAACATTTTCTGACAAATTACGATATAACGCAACAATTAAAGGTGTTATTGCCCATTAAACGTGCTCGTCTTTCAGCATCGTAACTCAAATTATGCCGAGGTTGTTGTCTGACCATCTCTGATTAGCACAGTTGGCTACGTATGGTGCGAAAGATGTTCAGCAACATACATACCACGGAGAAAGACCTGTTGATCGTCCCCAAATCCCGGACTGTCCGAACCTGGCTGAGTGGCAATTCTCCGTGGCCTCTCCCGTCAACTGGAACATTGTCTCCCGCTCCACACACGAAGTGCCACGCACTCCCTCCTAGCTGCAGGAGTCTGCTGAAGGACGCCGCTGTCGCTCAGGGCATGGTGGCACAGGGGTCACGGACGAACCCTGACCCCCTGTGCTCCTCCGCCTCTCCGAGTACACGATCGAATAAAGACTTGAAATTTGTGCCCTGGTTTTTAAATTGTTTTCGTATTGTCAGTAGTAGTAATTCATTAATAATTATGTCTTTATTACCGTGTAAGCATTAACAGCGGCGTCCCAAGCAAAAGTTCGATATCGGATCCTAGCACCGAGAAATCCGGGTGCCGCCCTTCCTCCGAACGCAATGGAGCGCGTGATTAAATCAACTCCGCACGATGCCAGGTCCGGTCACCTCCTTGAGTCGTGTCAAATTGAAGGAAGGTCGGGTTGTGACTGCGGTGAGACCCTGGCCAAATCATAGAGTGCACTGTGAACCACTGGCAACTTTGCAAATTCAATGGAGGTAGCAGCAGCAACAGCCGCAGCAATTCATTCAGCCTCGCATGAGGCCATCGCGTGGCTTTCACAAACTTGGATGTAGATCTTGATGTGGCTATTAACAGAGACATGTTCGTACGTATGTTGAACTTCTTTCGCACCGTGCATAGCCAACCGTGCTAATCGCAGCTGCAGGGGAAGGACAACAAACTAAAGACGAAAAGCAGTTATAAAGAAATGAGTTTTCAATCTCGACTTAAAAGTGCATAGCTCCAATGGCTTCCTAATATCGGAAGGAAGAGTGTTCCAGACGGCTGCAGAAGCATATCTGAAAGCGTTGGATGCAGTGAACGTCTTCGATGGCTAGCCAAAGCCGCTGCTAGGATGACCGGGCTTGGAATGATGGTTTATGCTCCTTAACGAGATCAGCAAGGTATTGTGGTTCATTTGTGGCAAGCATCTTCTTGGTTCTTTTGGTAAAGTCACGTAGAATGGAAATAATAAAATAATAAAAATAAAACAATAAAATTATTCTCACGACGTTTCGGCCACAACACAAGTAGCCATCCTCAGGTGGAGAACAGGTCTGTCGAGGAGACAGATGATCTGATCCGGACTCTGTCACCTCGACAGACCTGTTCTCCACCTGAGGACGGCTACTTGCGTTGTGGCCGAAACGTCGTGAATTTTTTTAATGATGTTTTATTTTTATTATTTTATTATTTCCATTCTACGTGACTTTACCGAAAGAACCAAGAAGATGAATCCCTGCAGTCACGAAAGCTTTAAATCGAAATTTGTGGCAAGCACTTTGTGACATACGCAAGAAGAAGATAGCTGTTATAGATTGTAAAGTTACGATGGTTAGAACTTTACGGCAGACCTTTGCCAAGTGAACAGCAGTTGAAGACCGTTTTCGTGATGTTTATTCTTACAAGGAGGACACCAAAAAACAAATCCAATACGTTTAAAAGTTACGGGGAACAGAATTCACAATTGGCGTCATGTCGTACAGTCAAAAATTATGTCATAGCAACGCAACGCTCTCTTTCTCTTGCAGACTGGAATGGGGCTCTCTGATTCGCTGAACCTGCAGACGAGCGGCCAATCAGGCGCAACTTTCATCAACCAATCCCTGAGGGCTGCCATCAAACGTGAAAACCCAACGGCATTATGGGAAAAATACCTACAACGGTAAAGTACTGTTTTTTTCTTTGATTGTTTTATTGTGTATATTTTTAAAGATTTTTTTTACGAACGAGCTTACGTGTGTATGTACATAGCAGTCGTGCAATGATCGTAGCAACCTGGGATCATATTCCCAGCCATGGCGAGTTATTTCTGAACCTACACTGAGGCGCAACTTCAACCTGATGTGAGTACTTGGTGTGGTGTGTAAACATCAGCACTGGGGAGACGAAGGCAGCCAGGCGTGCTTTTCGGCCACACCACCCCCTCAGAAGTGCGCCGTACCGACCTTCATAAGTGCTCGCTAACCGCCCTTGCCCCAACAGTCTGTGTAGGCTACATGGAGAATCTTTGTCTTTGCGTGTTGGTGCAGGTTTACGGACGGCGCGTGCCGGGAGCCGTCGTGCGATTTCTCGCACTCGGACCACGTGCACTGTCGTGTCGACGGCTGCGGTGCTATCTTCCGTACCATGGACGGTGCCAACAAACACGCAAGGTGCACACACACGCACGCACGCACATACACACAAATACAAAGATCCCCCTTATAGCCGTAATAGACTGGGGTAAGTGCTGTTAGCGGGCAGGAATGAAGGCCGCATGGCACACAAGGGGGTGGGTGGCCAGCACCACACCTGGCCGACTTTGTCTCCTCAGTGGTGATGTTTACACACCACAACAGGTACTCATTTGAGGCTGAGTCGACCTAGGGGAGTCCCAGGTCAGGTTCAGATAATCGTAACTGATGTTGGCTTGGAGCAGGAATCGAACTCGGGTCGCTGGGTTCGTATCGCAGCCCGCTAACCGCTACGCTACCGCTCCCACATAGACATACACACATGGAATTTTATTGTGGGGCAGACCTATGTATATATGTTGAACTTCTTTCACACCCTACGTAGCCAACCGTATTCATCAGACCTTGGTATTCTGGGTGTAAGTGTGCGAAGGCTTTGTGACAGGCGGTGCCGGGACCCACACTGTTGCCTCTGCAAATGTCCGAGCTGTTTCCTCGTTTGTTGCTGATGCTTGCGATCACCATCTCCTCCAGTTTCCACGGCCGCGTCGATGGCTGTGGGCCTGTCGCCGTGGTGACTGGCTCCCTGCTTCCCTCCCTGCTCGCCTGGACACAGCAGCAACAGCAGCAACAGCAGCAGCAGCAGGAACAGCAGCTGTCTCTCCATCAACCGCTGCACCAAGCTGCCCTGCAGCCACAGCAACAGCAGCAGCATATGGGTTCTGCACTGCACAGGCAACCACTCCCCACTCAATTACAGCCGGACCTGATAGGTGTGCAGCAACAGCAGCAGCAACAGCCGCAACAACGACCCGTGCTTCAGCAGCAGTTGCTGAAGCCGTTTGCGATGAACAACCACTTGCAACCGCAGCAGGTGGTGACGGGTCAGCAGCTGAATGGGCAGCAGATGAATCTGCAGGAGCAGCAGGCGGTTGTGCAAGTACAGCAGCAGTACCAGCATTTGCTGCGCACGCACATGGATTCGCAGCAGTCAGCGCATCAGCAGCATCAGCAGCAGCATCAGCAGCAGTCTCACACGGCCCGGCTTCAAGAATCGAAGCCACAGATTAAGCCAGGCTTCCTGCAGTTCGATGAGAAGTAAGTATTTGTGTTTATTGAGACCATTACGAGAGGGTAGATTGCACTGCATTTTTATCATGGCTTTGCCAGGGACACCAAACTGGATTGTGGGTTTGCGGCCGTATAAAAAAACACTTGAGCCATTTACCTCGGAGAATTGGGGTTCAAGCCAGGGTCTGGGACTCTCTCTGAGGACCCTCGCAATGGCTGCATCAAAAACACTAATCCAGCGTCACTGTGAGAGGTCACCGGTGGTTGTCCTGTGAAGAGACTGACCCCTGCCATGAGAATGTGGAATTTGACACCAGTGGTTCAGCGATGCGAATAGTGGTCAGCGCTGCCCCCATTGCTCGTTGGGGAATAGAGGCGGCGTGACTTGGCTTTTGTATCGTTTATGGTGGCGCTGACCGTTTGGTGTGGATTTTCCTAAACTCACATTGCATGCGTAAAGTCACGCACGTGAGATTTTATTTACGATTCATCCCAAATTGTGTTCATAGCTTCAGATGATGTTACACTTAGGCTCATGGGACCTAAGGAAACCATATCTGCGGGATATATTTATTTTTAGAAACAATACATATTGTGTTGACCGCTCACGGTCAACACCAGTGACGATTATCTGAACCGGTATTGGACCTCCCTTAGGTAGACTCAGCCTCAAATGGTGCGGTAAACATTGCCATTGGGGAGAGGGGAGACAAAAGCGGCCGGATATGGAGGGTGGTGACCACCCACCCCTCTAGTTTGTCGTACCGAAAAGTCCGTTAAGACTCTACGGGGGATCTTTGTCTTCAGTGTGGGTGGGGTGGTGGGTGAATCTCTGCGTCTGTCTCCACCTTCCGTCTCCCCCTTGCGTCATCCCGCAGCGACCCATGCCTGAGTCCCGAGTGCAAGTACGCACGCGCACGTCACTTCCACTGCCTGTTCGGCGCGTGCAAGTACGTGTGCAAGAGCGCGGCCAAGGCGGAGTCGCACTGCACCGACCACGTGACGCCCACGCACTGCACGGAGAGCGCTCGCCGCCACTTCCACTACCACTCCGCGCAGGAGCCCTGCCCCCTACCGGTGAGCAATGATGACCCCCCCCACACCACCTCGACCCCCCCCACTACTCCCCCCTCTTTCACTGTCGTGACTTTAAAATATAAAGCCGACGGTAAAGACGGTAAACCTACATTGAACCCTCAACGTAACCCCAACCCGAAACCCGAACAACAACAACAACAACAACCCTGCCCCATGCCCACAAGAGACGATCGCTTCTTTCCCTACCGTCGCGCAGATGACTCTGATGCTAAACCTAAACCGACGTCTTACGCTCTCCCCTAACGCTAAAACTACGACATACGTGTAAGTCATCGGAGCATAACCAGAAGAAAACTAAAATAAATGTATCGGTACCGGGGCTTCCACAAGGCCATGCGGGAGGGCGTGTGGCACAGTTTGGCGCAAGCTATCGTAGAGTGTGGTGGTCGTGTCGCTACGGTTCTCTGCGGTGAAGACATTGTCTTTAAAAACAACAGGGATAGCTTATATATAAACGTCATTTTTTGTCTGTCTGTCTCTCTGTCTGTCTGTCTGTGTGTGGACACAACTTGCGAAGGATTTGGCTCGCAAACCGTGGGGTTTATGTTTAAAAAAGTTGTCAGGTACCACGCCATAAGCCCCGTGCTGAGCTACCGCTATTCTGATTTCACGTCCGTCACCTTTAAAGTAGTTTAATTAGCGATTTAGTGCTGTTTTTGGTTATTTATTAGCTAGCGCATGCTCGACCCTACCAACTCACATGCGTTCGGTGCGGGGGACGGCCGCTACCAACTCACACGCGTTCGGTTGGGGGGAGGGCCGCTACCAAGTCACACGCGTTCGGTGGGGGTGAGGGGGGAATTCTCTTTCGTGTAGACACTGCGCAAGGTAACACGCACGGATTTACAGCTCCCTACAAACATTTATTACCATGACTATTTACTCATTACAAATTGCCTTTTGTAGGTTACATTTAATGACAGGGATTAACCAATGTTTTATGACAGTTACCCTAAGTAACACGATTTGTCTCCCCGACTACCACAATCTTTGCTTTCGTGACCATGTCTTTATGTGAGGCCATGACACTTATGCACACGTTTCCGTGTGTGCGTGTGTCCCCGAGTGCGTGTGTCTCCCCGTGTGTGTATCTACGTATGTATATTGAACTTGGCCAACCATGCTAATCAGAGGTGTGTGTGTGTGTCCCTGCGTGTGGCACACACGTGGGCCCCATGCGCAGGAGTGCGAGTTCCGCTCACGCGGCCACTACCACTGCGCACGCGGGGGGTGCGAGTTCGCCACCAACGTGAGCACCAAGCTGCCGTGGCACGTCAAGAAGCACGACAAGGCCGAGCGACGCGCGGCCAATGGCTTCAAGTACTACACCAAGCGCGACGAGTGCGGGCGTGACGGTACGTGCGTACGCGCGTGTGTGTATGTGTGTGCAAATCTCAGTCAGTCAACCCATGGCACCTGGGTCTGTCCCGTGACCTGCTAGCGAGCCTTCAACAGGTCACGAAGCCTCAAAGTACACCTAGCCTGGCACAAGGGTTGTAGTGAAGTTACCACCACTTAATTGGAAATGGCGGTTGTTGTTGTACGTGCGTGATGAGTGTGCGTGTGTGTGGGCAGCGGTGGCGTAGTGGTTAGCGTGCTGCGCTACGAATCCGTCGACCCGAATTCAATTCCCACTCATGTCTAATAACAATGACGAATATTTGAACCGATTCTGTGCCTCCCTGGAGGTCCACTCGGCCTCAAATTAGTAGCTTGTGCTGTGTGTAAACATCAGTACTGGGTAGACGAAGGTGGCCAGGCATGGTTTTGGTAACCCAGCCTCTGGCTGCCTTCCCATTATTCTCACCCTCTGAGAGTGAACAAAAAACTGTCTATGTCCTGAAATCATGTTTATTTGCTGTGTCGTGGGCCCCTCCTGTGTCCGTACTACGCACCCGCTAAGAGTGATAGGTGCTCGCTAGCAGTAATAGGCGCTCGCTAAGAGTGATAGGCGCTCGCTAACAGTGCCTGTCTGTGCCGTGTCGTCAGGGTGCAAGTACGGCCGGGTGAGCAGTCACTTCCACTGCATCAGGGACGGCTGCTCGTTCTCCTTCCTGCTCAAGCACCAGATGACATCGCACGCGCGCAAGCACGCGCGCCGTGCCCTATCCCTCGGAAACCAGGTGCGCATGCACGCAGGCGCACGCACGCACGCGTATGCACGTACACACACGTGCACATAGATGAACACGAACGCGTGTGCGTGTACAACAACGATAACAGCGGCCGTTCGCCGCTAATTGGCGGTGACGCCACCACGACGCTTGTGCCACGCTAGGTGCACACACAACCGCACAAATGCACATTGTCATACAGGTATAGACACGCACGTACACATACACAAACGCACGTATATGTGTGTCTGACATATTTTACAGTTTTCCGTAGTAGGTGTTTAAGTCTATGCTTTTGTGTACGCTTTCACAAATCTATGCACATACACGCATACGCATACATAGGTGCATGCGCACTCACATACGCTTACACGTGTTAACATGCGTACTCCCATGCACACACTCGGATACACACATGCTCGTACATATTGACACACACACGCGCAAGCACGCGAACACACAAACGCGCGCACGCAAACGTGTATACTGCAGTAAACATTGGAAGCGTTGGGCTAACGTCGAGGCCAACGGTTCCATCCCATGCCAACGTTGGCATGAGTCAGAATCAAAGAACTCCCTATCGTGGCAGCATTGGACTGCAGTGGCTGGAAGAGAAGGCCCAGTACGAACACCGCTTCCAATGCCTTGCTCACAGCAACGAGGGAATGGCAATAAAGACTCGCTCACTAGCAGCCCCACATGCTGAAGAATTAAAAAAAGAATAACATACTCACTCACTAATACTAAACACATTCACACACATCCACACATAAGTATGCACGCACACATGCACATACATATGCATACACACACGCGCACACAAAGACAAAGATCCCCAGTATAGTCTTAAAAGTTGTTGGGGCAAGTGTTATCAGCGAGCACCTATGAAGGCCAGCAGGGTCCATGAAGATGTGGGTGGGTGGTTAACGCCACGCCCGGCCATCTTTGTCTCCCCAGTACTAATGTGTTATACACACTGCACCAGGTACTCATTTATGGCTCAGGCGACCTAAGGGAGGCCCAGGACTGGTTCAAATATATTCGTCATTATTCTTGGTCATGAGTGGGAGTTGAACTTGGATCGCGGGGTTCATAGCGGAGCGCACTAATCGCTACATTACTGGGGAGTTCTATGATTCTGACGTCAACGCTCACACAAACGCAACCACGCACTCGTGCACTTCACACACTGCCAAATCGCCCTCTACCCCACTCTGACCACCTTCGGCTGTCGTGCCCACACACGAAGCCGCCGTGAACTCTGCTGCTCTGTCCTGGCTGCTTTTGTTTCTGTCACTTCTCCAAAGAGTGTTACCGGGTGTCACATCTGTGATATTGATGGGGTTACCCGTGTGCAGGTGCCAGGCATTTCGTCACAGCTGTGAGATGTGGCTTAGGCTTGGGGGGAGGCCTTCATCCAGCAGTCGATTGATCATGGCTGATGATGACAATGACGAT
Source organism: Lampetra fluviatilis (assembly GCF_964198595.1). NCBI lineage: Eukaryota > Metazoa > Chordata > Hyperoartia > Petromyzontiformes > Petromyzontidae > Lampetra > Lampetra fluviatilis. Next base: position 13,709,751 of record NC_136280.1, read on the forward strand.
TATGATGATGCGGCAAGTTTAGAGTCATAAATCCAACGTTTAAAAAAAGTAGGCGGGCTTGGGCAGGACGTGTCACGGCTAGAAGGGACGATGGCAAAGGTGGTCGACCAACGCCAGAGTAGCAGGCAAAGGAGGGAATGCGCCTATGATGGTGTCCACCGCGAAAATGTAGTTATGAAATCGGCCAGTGTGCGGGAGCTGGAAGGGATTGTTGTTTGATTATAATTCGTCAATTCCTTTGGAGGAATTTTATTTGGAGGCTTTCACGACCAATATCACGATTCATAGTGAGTAAATTTTGGGTTAGATCACTGTGTGGGTATAATGCCCGTTTTGTAACTATTTATTGATGGAGCCAATTAATTACAGTTATCACGTCGCGGGAAAATACTGTATGCAAATCGTGTTGGTTTATCAGCAAAACCGGAGGAGGAGGAATGTTGAAAGACACAATATTTTTGACAATTTATATTCTGAGTTGTGCTGGAGATTACATCCAGCATCGTCAGGCGTTTAACACGAGCTCAGAACTGGGAATTAACGTTGATAAATAATAAATAAAGCTGTCGTCAATGGTTCTAATTCAAAGGTATTTATTGACCGGTGTCTGGGTGTAGTAGGCTTCCCCACGCTGTCTGTGTCAGCCACGAGGAAGCTGATAAACCAAATCAGTTGGCGGCACATTTGCCCATGGTGTGACAACTTGATGTGATCAGCTCTGTCGGCTGGTGGTTTTAGTTCCAAATCGGCATCACACACTACTTGACGATTTAATGCAAATTAAACCAATCGTAATTCCTGCCGAACTCGGACGGAGGTTACTAAAGCGCTGCTGGATGATAGGCACCTCGGGGTGGGTTTTAAGACACGCGCCAGGGCTGTTCTCAAAAGTTTTCTTGGATCCTCTGCTCGGTTTTTTTGAGCCGCTTGTTAGAACGGGGGTGGGGCGTGGCGGCACATACCGGTAAATCTATGATTCACGTCGGTAAATCCATGATTCACGTCGGTAAATCCATGATTCACGCCGGTAAATCCATGATCCACGCTGGTAAATCCGTGATCTGCGCCAGTAAATCTGTAATCCACGCCGGTAAATCCGTGATCTACGTCGGTAAATCCGTGATACATGCAAGCAAATCCGTGAACCGCACCGGTAAATCCGTAATCCACGCTGGTAAATCCGTGATCTGCGCCAGTAAATCTGTAATCCACGCTGGTAAATTCGTGCTCCGAGGATGAAGAGGTTGGGTGGATCCCCAGTTGAATTCCTAATGTACTTGAGACAGCCAGCTGCGTGACTACAACCCAGTAAGCATGCAAACGTTGGGCCGACATTGGTTGACGTTGGACGAACGTTGTCTCAACGTCAACCAACATTGGCCCCGACGCTGCATGTTTATTTAGGAAAAGGCCTGTACCCAGTAAATATGGAACGTTTGGTCAACTTTGGGTCAACTTTGGTCTAACAGTTCCAACCACATACCAACGTTGGCCCATTGTACGTTTGCTGAATATGAGGCACGACTGCTGAGCAATGTTGTGAGGAATTTTTAGTGCGAATCCCCTCGTACGCAAGGGTTTTCTCTAATAATCCAAGCCATAGCCTCTTGGTAAAAGAGTTCTAAACAATCGTTGAGGTTAATGTGAGTAATTCGTGGACTATTATTACTATTATAGGTTTTATACGGGACTAAGTGAGATTTTCCTCAAGGAACCAAATGTTACCCCCTTACCCCCCCCCCCCAGTCCCCCCCCCCCCTGCCGCGTTAACTTGTGACTCACGGAGCCATGTGATTGGTCACTTTCAGACTCCGCCCACTCCGCCCGTCGCCATGGACGTGCACGCGGAGAGGGCCCGAGGTAATCACGGCTTCACCCGCATCACCACTAGGGTTGCCAACCTTTCCTGGTTTTCCCAGGAACATTGTATCGTTTTGAGGAGGAAGTAGTTGCCCCATCCTGGGAAACTCTGTAAGTCTTCCCCGGGACACTTACAAGTCATGGCGTTTGTCAGTTGCGTAACAATACCGCACCGCTCAAGGTTAATTGCATTAAGGCGCAGTTCTCCCCCCTTCTGGCATTGTGAGGTATTCTTCTTCCCGTAATTATGTCCTGGATTTTTGTACCTCAAGAGGTGGCAACCCTAGTGACAAGCGATTCCCTAACAAAATACGCGCACACAACACCACCGACGCCGCCGCTTCTGCCGCTGCTTCTGCCATTGCGAAACGACTCAATAAAGACCCGGAGTCTCCTGAAGCAAAGCCTTGAGACGGCGGGGCTTTTCTCACACTCCCGGTCGTTGCAGCACAAACTTTGTGGGAAGTCAGCTCGTGGCGGTTGGCCTGTGGACCAGCCCCTGCCATGAGAATGTGCAAATTTCACCACATGCACAAGGCTGTCAATGGAGATAAGTGACTGTGAGGGTGATTTTTGTTTGATTGTTTAAAGACTTTAGAGGATGACCTAAATTAACAAGTACTCATGGCTGTGTTTGGTACTGAAATTGTCCTGTGCACCGTAGATCCACCAAACGTAATGTGCAGTGTCGGCTCACAGGTTAGAGAGCTGAGCTGGCACCGCTGAAATCCGGGGTTGGAATCTCGGTTTTTTCCGCCGCCCGTAATTAAACCGGGTTCTCAAGTGTAGTGACGTTCGTGGTACTTGGCCCAGCGGCATTGTCCTACGCACATTTGTTTTTATATACATCGCATTTAATTTGCTTTTGTATTTCAATTTGCTGAATTCCATGCTCTTTGGTTCTTTCGGTAAAGTCACGTAGGTAAAATATACAAATAAATTAAATCACGACGTTTCTGACGCAACACAAGCATCTGAAACGTCGTGATTTAATTTTTTACCTACGTGACTTTACCCAAAGAACCAAAGAGTGTGGATCCTTGCAGTCACGAAAACTTCAAATCTTGCTGAATTCCAGCTATGAGAATCGAACCTATCCAATTTTACTGTCATGCGATGAGCATTACTCTGAAGAACAGGTGGGAGAGTGCTGCCCTTTAGACTGGACAAGGAGTCACTGCAGATTTTACAAATAGTAGTTCGGCGATATCTCCTGCGAAACCTTCCTGCGATGTGGACTGATGCATCGCTCCGCAAGGGTTCTGAGCGGCGTGATGCTGCCAATGGCAAAATTCGGATGAAATTGGGTGAAAAATAGAACAAAAACGCATCGATACCTCACTGAGCCGCGTATGTTTTGCACAGCAAGAGTGCGGAACATCGGAGATGTGCACGCACCGCGTGTCCTTTGCCGTTATTACGTGCACTGTACAGCGGCGTGGCGAGCCATCCTTGCGACCTCGTAAATTATTCAGTTAAGACAGAAATTCCGTGAAACTTGGTCCCGGTTGGGAGTCAACTGCGAGCGGGACGTCGGGAGGAGGTGGTGGTGGTGCGATGCACACGGCATTGTTGAATGCGGCCGTTTTGTTGTGAATGGGTAGGAAAAATGCTAAATCCTGGAGGTGGAATTTAAACGCCAAAGCGCCATTTTCCAAATAGATTTTCTTACTGCGAACAAAGTAACGTGCGCCCTGCCATCTGAATTGCGCATTCAAGGTCTGTATTTGTCAGACCCTTATAAATTCTACTGTGGTCAAGCTGCATGGAATTTTGGGAAAAAATTGGCCATTGTGCCACTTCCAAGCCCAACCGCCAGATTAGGTGCATGTGCAACCCGGCTTTAGTAATTTTTTGTTGCAAAATAGTTGCTTGCCAGTCCACTAACAAACTGATTAATTAGATCATGGACATAGATGTGTTGCATATAGCACAGTTGTGTGTGCCTAGTTAACGCAGTACAAGTGTGTGTGATACCACTTAAAACCTTAGCACCGGTGTGTTCATGGATTTTCACTTTAACCACTTTTCTTGGCTTCCTGTGTTTATTCACTCTGCGTGTGTGTGTGTCCCTTTTCTTCTCGCGTGCACACACACACACAGGAGCCTCTCTGCCCATCTCCCCTTCGCTCTCCCCGTCTCTCCCCGTGCCTTTCTCCCTTCCAACACCAATGCCTCAGCCACTGGCACAAGCTCCCTCCACCTCCTGTCATTCACTCTCGCTTCCACCACCCATCTCATGCCTGGCCCTACCTACTCCCTGTCTGGCACCGCCTACCTCCTGTCAATCATTGCTGCAGCCTGCACCCACATCAGGTAACACCTGACAATGATAATGTTATGTTAATTAAAAATTGCTCGCACAGAAAACATCTATTGCCCTCGAATTTGATAGAGCTCTTGTCCACAGGGCGGAATTTCAGCTGATTGTTTGGTGATGCTCCCACTGCGTCAGCGGTGCAAAAGCACAAATAAGTCAACAAATTCGTTATGGCTTTAAAAGGAAAATATATAATAGGAAACTTTTGGGCAATGGCCCTTCTTTACATGCTATGTTGCATCTTTTTATATTTGTGTTGTTAATTAAACAGCTGGGACCGTCTAGGTCAAAAATATCTCCACACCCAGCACCCCAGATCCAGCATACCTCTCGCTATACCAGAGACCTGGAAAATACAGTGAAAAAATTTTACTATTTAACTATTTCTATTTTAACAGGTAAGGCCCACTGAGCTATGTAGCTCTTTTTCAGAAGCAACCTGGCCACCACAAATGATAGCCCAACGAAGTGCCTTATCACGTGAAAATTTATCGCAGCCAAATACCCTACACACACGTTTCGAAATGTGGAGGGAAAAACCGGAGGACCCAGAGAAAAATCCACGTGGGCACGGGGAAACATGCAAACTCCTAATATATAGGCGTCATGGTCGGAGTCGAACCCATAGCTGCATACTAGGTGATGTAGTTAATATCTCGCCCCCGTGGCACCCACAGCCCTGCATGTCTATCATTGGTATTGAGTTTCGTGGTGGAAATTCTATTTTGCTATGGCAATGCTCTGATTTTTATAGAAATACTGCAGCCAATTTTGGGTTACTTGTTTTACTGATCTTAGAGGGATGGTAATGACGTTTGTTTGAAGGAGATACTAGTGACAGCATCCAAAACTGAGCCAATACTGCTGAAATCTAGCTGTAAGTCATCTCTGAATAATCCAGCTTTAAAGTGTCATGAATTGATTATCTGGCCACACGTTTTTTCTCTTCACTGTAGGAGTTCTGTTAGGACATCTTTCCACCTCACGTCAACGACTTTTATTTACACGAGCGCAGTGCAAACATGAAAAGAAGAATAACAATTGGTGAAACGTGTAAAAAAACCACACGAACATTAGGTATTTGTTTCGATTTAAAGCTTTCGTGACTGCAGGGATTCATCTTCTTGGTTCTTTCGGTAAAGTCACGTAGAAGGGAAGTAATAAAATAATAAAAATAAAACATAATAAAACAATTCTCACGACGTTTCGGCCACAACGCAAGCAGCCGTCCTCAGACTTCGCCTGACTTCGCCTGAGGACGGCTGCTTGCGTTGTGGCCGAAACGTCGTGAGAATTGTTTTATTATGTTTTATTTTTATTATTTTATTACTTCCCTTCTACGTGACTTTACCGAAAGAACCAAGAAGATTAGGTATTTGCTTTATGAGTAAAAAAATGCTTTTAAACGAAATGAAGTGAATTGAAAATAATTGTTTGCGGCTCCCGTGTGCGACGGCAGGAATAAAGCGTCGCGTGTGGATCATAGAGGACATGTCCCCCTTCGGCAAGCGACGCAAGACAACGACCACCAAGAAGACATTGCCAATGACCGTGGTGAGATCAGCGACGAATATGGACGGCAACACGAACAACAGCAGCTACACCAGCAGCAGCAGCACTAGCATCGGTGGCCACAAGTCTGAGCTGGGAGACGATGGTTACGTTCCCAGCGTGGAGTTTCTGGGCTCCGTGCCCATCAAGGCGGAGCCGGCGCCGACTCTGGGCGATGACTGGGGGAACAGTGCCGACAGCTTTGACGCCGGCGCGGCCGTGACGCCGTCGTCGGCGGTGCCCGGCAGCAGCGGCGGAAGCGGCGAGTGCTCGCCCACGGCCGGAGCGTGCGTCGCTCCGCTGGCGTTCGAGGCGGTGCAGGCCGGATGCATTCCAGCTAAAGCGATCGGCGGCGCTCCTCCGGCGGTGGTGGTGGTGGCGTCGGCCGCGTTGGGGGCGAATAGGAGCCCTGTGGCAGCTGACGGCGCGGCGGTGGACAAGACGGCGGTGGCCAACAGCGTCCTGTCGGGCTTCCTGCGCTTCGACCTGCGCGCCGACTGCGCGGACGTGGGCTGCCACTTTGCACGGCGCGCCACACACTTCCACTGCGCGCGCGACGGCTGCGGCTACCGCTTCTGCGGGCGCACACACATGCACAAGCACGCTATGCACCACGAGCGCGTCGACAGCCTGGTGCTCGACGACTTCCGCCGCTATAAGGCCGGTGCGCTCTGCCCGTATGCACGCTACATCCCTGTGTTGTCCGTGCCCGGCCACGACTCTGCGCAGCAGCAGCATCGCTGTGGGTTGGACAGCAGTGACGCAAGCGAAGGAGGTGGAGAAAGTAGCGGGAGCAAAAATACAGCTGGGCAGCAGTTGGTGAGCATGGATAGCAAGCTCTCGGATGCCTCTGGTGATGGCAAATCTGCGGTCGCAACGGACGCAGCTGGCGGAGAAAATGACGAGGAAGCGGGCGAACGGCCGAGCGGCACGGAGGCCACCGAGTCCGCACCAGGAAGTGAACGAGCAGTTGCACCAGAGAAAGCGGAGACGGCGGCGCCACCCAGTCCATCCTCGTGCGGTGAAGATGGCTCGATGACGACAATAAACTCAATTGCGATGGATGGTGCCGCTGCTACCGCTGCGGAAAATGACGCACAACCAGACCTGAAGAAGCCAGTGACCGCACCGCTGGACAGACCGGCAGTGGACGAAGACGCATCACGCGGCAGCGGTGGAAAACCGGCGAGCGCAAGGAGAGCAGCGGCGGCGGCGATGGCGCCGTTGGCCTCCAGGGGCGACACAGTGATAGTGGGTTGCCCGTTCGCGGGCCGCGCGACGCACTTCCACTGCCTGCGCTGCGCATTCGCCTGCGCCGACTCCACCAAGGTTCCCGCCCACCGCAAACAGCACGCCAAGATGGCCGCCGTGCAAGCGGCAGGCTTCCGCCAGTTCGGTTCGGCCGTCGACTGCGCCCCTGCCGTGGCTGCCATCCTGAGTGCGGGTGCTGCCGCTGCTACGGCAACTGGCGGCAGGGGCGGAGGCGTCGATGGTGAGGTGGCTGGGCCTTTGCCGACAAGCGCAGTGGTCACATTGGGGGAATCGAGCACTACAATAGCGGGAGTGTCTGCTGCGTCGGTCCTGCCTTGTGCGGTGACGTTGGGTTGCACCAACGCCGTGGTGCCTATTGTGCCGGGCGTGGGGGCAACCGCCGCCGAATGGAGTAATGCCGGGGTGGCGGCCATCGTGGATGCCACGGCAGCAGCTTCGGCTACTGCGGCGACCACTGCAAACGCAGGGTTCCGGCAGTTCGGCTCGGCCGTGGACTGCGCGCCAGCCGTCGCCGCGATCCTGACAGCGGTGGCAGCAGCTGCGGCGGCCGCGACAGATCCAGCAGAAAGGATGGCAGCCACCCGGAGTGAGGAAGCGACGGCGAATGGAGGGGTGATGGCCGCCGCAGCCACCACCACTGCCGCTACCAGTCCAGGTCCCATAGATCCTGAGGAGGTGAGCGATGCTCTGGGTGGGAACATCTCGGAAAATCCACCAGCTCTGCCGAAACCGGAAGTCGATGGTGAAGATGCCGCATGTTCGGAGGTGGCGAAGGCGACGGAGGTGGCGGCGGTGAAGGACGACAGGGGGGGGACGGTTGCGCCAACGGGTGATGCTGTCGCGGCCATCGCGATCGTGAGCCCCGACGCAGGGCAGCAGGCCGGGTGCGTGGCGAGCCAGACGGCCGGCGACAACAGTGGCATCGGCGGCGGAAATCCCAGCGCCATAAATAATGGTGAGGATCGTTCGTCTTATTTCCAAACTCCCTCTCCCTTTATAAAATAATATAGTTTGTTGTAAGTGCCGATTTCAGTGCTTCAGCCGCTCACGCAAATGATGACATTTTAACCTTTGCTGCTGCTGTCGTTGAAGGGCCAAGCACGTTGGTTGTCATCGAGTGTCGCTACCGCTTACGCTGTTCGCACTTCCACTGCGCCGTCGCCGGCTGTGGCCACGCCGTCGTGGGCACCGCTCAGATGGAGTCCCACCGTCGGCGCCACCAGCGCAACAACAGCGGCAGCAGCGGCAGCAGCGGCAGCAACAGCAGCAACAGCAACATCGTCCTCTCGTACCCGCACAACAACCAGAGCAACCCTCACCTCCTCGTGAGCACCAACCCAACTCGAATCCAGCAACAATCTCCGATGAAACCTCAACAATCTCCGATAAAACCGCAGCAGCAGCAGTTGTTGCAACAGCTATCATTGCAGCAGCAGCAGCAGGTAACACGATTGCCATCGCAAAATCAACAGCATCAGCAGCATCAGCATCAACGTGCGCTGGAACTGGAGTGGCAGTGGAAGCAGCCGCATTTAACGCAGCAGTTTCAACCGCTGGTGGTACGGCCCCAGCTTTTGACGGTTCAGCAGGCTGGGTTGTTACGTCAGGTACAGCAGCAGGGCCAACAGCTGCGTGGGAGACTACAGCAGCAGCAGCTGAATGTTGTGCAGCAGCAGGAGGATGTGGTGGCATTGAAAAAGCAACAGCAGCAGTTACACCAACCACTGTTGCAGCAGCAGCTGCTAAAGCAACAGTGCGAGATGATTCAGTTGCAGCAGCGACATACGCCGCAGCAGCAGAATCAGCGCATACAACCACAACAGCAGCTGCAGCAGCCCCTACCGCACGAGCAGTTGCAACTGCAGCAGCAGCAGCAACCTCCTGAGCAGCAGCAGCAGCAGCAACAGGAGAGGGAGCAGGACAACGCGGCCGTGCAAGCGACTGTGGAAGATGACTCCTTGAGGGGCGAGCAGGATGGCAACTCTTTCTCCTCGCCGTCCTCCTCGTCGTCGTCGTCGCCGTCGCCATCGGCAGCCTCGCCGCCTTCGTCATCCTCCTCGTCGGTCGCTGTGGAATCCGTCGTCGTGCAGAGTGCGTCGTCGTAGCCCCCCTATCGAATCGTCACCGCCGCCTCAGCAGCAGCCCAAATCTCCAAAAAACAAACCCTTCCCCCACCCTCCCCATCAACAAACCGATCGAAACGGGTTTATAGCCTACCAACACATGCAGGGAAAAGCTTACACACGCATGTTGTGTGTAATGGGTTATATGATACGTGTAAACCCCCCCCTCCCCCCCCCACACACAAAGACTCAACGATGAAATCTGGAAGAAAAAAAAAAGAATACAACTTTTTTTGGGGGGACTTTTACTTGGGGATCGATTACGACGTGAGAATATGCAATAGGTGTTTACTTGCAGGCGTGCCGTGGGCAAAACAATGCGCGCTCACACAGCTCACACATGTCACACATGTCGACGATCAGCGCGACCTTTGCACCTTTGGGTGCGCCGTGGGTCGTGCACGGTGCGCACATTGCTAACAGGCTGGGGGGAGGCGGGGGGGGGGGCAATCGAGGAGGCGGAGTGAGCGTACTTTGCCTCATAAAAAAAAAACTTTTTGTAGGAAGTGTATGCAAATTTATGCTAATTTATGCCAGCCGATGGTGCGGCGCGTGAGGAGGAGGGAGTTGCTCGTGGATGCAAACACTAAAATGTGTAGATTTAATGGCGTGCCGGCCAATCGGAACAATCGCCGACACTGGGCTGCACGATGTATGCAAAACGATGCAGAGCTGGCCAATGGGAGAGCTCAGATTAATGTATGCAAAAGTTACGATAATTTAAGCCGGCCAATGCGATCGCTCGCCCGCTGTTTTGAGCTGGATATAATGTATGCAAATGTATGCTAATTTATGTAATATGCAGACTTTATTGAATGTGGTTTCGCGTGATGCAATGGTGTTAAGACGGTTTTGAATATTTTAAGTTTTCAGTTTTGGTTGGTTTGAGGCTATAATCAGGAAAGAGTGACTTGTGCATTGTAACTGTTTTACGTTTATTTAAAGAGGAGAAGAAGAAGATGGCACGCGACGGTTACGACACCCTGGCCTGGCCCAGGCATTAATGGAGCCTTCACGTTGGTGTTTAACACAGGCAACGGGAGCTGAGCGTGCACCTGATCCACATGCTTGTGGCTCGGTTATTACCTCACTGACGGGAGATTATTTCATTTCATCGACGTCACGCATCAACCGGTGCCTCCGATAATCACAGTCGGATCGCTTATTCTGAGACAAAGCAATTACACCCGAAGCACTCCTGAACGTTTCCAACCACAGGCCAACGTTAGCCCAACGTTGGCACGTGTTGGCCCAACGTGCGCACGTGTTCACTGGAAAATGTCGTGCGATTTTGCAACCAATGTTATTTTGCAACCAAATCTTATGATTATCTAGCCAGGTGAAATGTTTGAAGAGTGCTCAAAGCACAGTCGGGAAAACAAAAAGTTGCAGCTTCATATCCTGGCCAGGCTAAAGTCATCGTCCCTAAGGGGTCGATAAGTACTATTTTACAGGAAACCAACATCGGTTATCCTTACAGATAATCAAGGTCCCCAGCGTGGAAATGTGCCACATTTTCCACCACTGGTTCAGGACAACCAGCAGAGATGAGTGCCACAACAATTCTAAGTTCATCAGGCACACTTGGATGTGACCCGACTCTGAAAACTGGATGCATCCTTGATATTAACTGTATTTTATCTGTACTTGAATTTACCACTCAACAAAGAGAAATGTCTATACATTCTCGCATGATCTCAATGCGGTCCGCTAGCGCCTAGTATAAACCAATGGACTGCATGATGTGTGCCCGACCATGGCTATCAGTTTTTTGGCTTCGGGATTTTCCAAGGACATGCACAAAGAGCACTCGGCCTTTGTACGTTATGCAAACAAAAAACAACAGTTCCTGAAGAACTATAAAGAGAAAATTAGACTGGTTCTGTCATTCGTACTCATCAGAATGGCATAGTCTGTAACGATGGGGTTTCTCGCCATTTACAGATTCGATTCATTGGTAGTCCATGAGCCAAGGAAGATATTTGACATGTTATCACCTTTGATGGTATATCTCTTTCAGTTCAAATTCCTTTGTGTGGCCAATAACAGTGCTTTTTTTAAATAATACCTATTGTAAAAGAGAGTGGATATCAAGTAATTCACTATTGGCCATGTATATAAATCATTATTACAAAAATGTGGACTCCACCTGTTCCATCTGTTTGGGACAGTGTTGCCCCCTCGGACGCGTGAGTTTTCTCCGATCGCTGCGATTTCATCCCACATGTACACACTTTTTTTAATTGGCTGGAAACATCTTCATATGTAGATGACCGCAGAGCTTGGGTTCCTCCTGGCGCCTCCGAGTTGTTCTCTCTCGCTTCGAGAGCGAGCGAATACTGTGCGCCACATGAGTTGACATTGTCATTGTTCAAGTGTATGCTGCCTGAGGTGGTACAGATTTCTGCTGTGGCCCATGGACCTCCAATGGAAGCTGCATTTCTGGTGTGCCAAGCGCACAGCTCACGTGTTCAGGGGTGCATGGACACGCACACACACTTTGAGCTCGCATTGTTCACATGTGCGTGAGGAGGCGAGGTTAAATCAGGCCGTTCCCAAGTCTCCGTGAAGGCTCGTTTAAACGACACCACAGGGCTAAAGTGCACACTTTTTATTTATTTACGACTGATTTGTTCTGTCGGCAAAGGATCGATTCTCGTTGAAAGTGCAAATGCTTCCAAAATTTAACGAGTTAGTTATTTTCAATTAATATAAATAATTTCTAACTTATGCTTCCATACAGGTTTCAAATGTGTTTGTTGTGTAGTATTTATAGATTTACATGTTTTTTGTTGTTATATAAGTTATTTTTGAAATTATATATTATTGATTACAATAGCAATCGATGAGGAGGATGATGCTGATGGTCATATTGTTATAATTATTATTGTCCGAAAGCACAAAAGCAAAAATAGCCTTCACACTGCTTCCCAGGCATGACCCCGTGAGTGCCGCTGTGCATTGTGGGATGGTCATGCAACGTATTGAGTCGCCTTGCAAAGAGCCGTCCTCTCTTTTATGGGCCCTCGTCTGGTTTCAAAACTTCCATGACTGCCCATCAATCGGTACCAATGAGCAGCTTTATACAATGATTCCCCTGCATAGACCCCCATTCTTAGAACAGTTGTGCGTTGTTGGATATGTTGACTGTAATCGGCTATGCTTTGGCACTGTATGCAAAACAAGTGGTAAGATGGTGTTTTCGAATACTTTAGGTGATATCCATACCACTGTGCCCGGAGTGATGATAATTATGGTGGTGGTAATGATGTGTCCGCTCCTTGATCGGATTTGAACTCCCAATCGTACAGTTTGGGAACTCACCTGCTCTACCAACTTAAGCTATATATCTGGCACTGTTGTAACACGAATAATAATACCTGTAATAATTCGCATTGTAATGTGTGGGGCGTTGTAGGAACGAGTGGGTTCTGTCAGTGGTAGTTTCACTGGAAAATGCAGCACAGTTAAAACTGGAAAACTATAAGAGGACTACTGTCGAGAAAAGCTAACCTCACCATGTGCACGCAAGCTTGGGAGAAACTGACCCAGGGATATGTGTGTAACTTTTGACTGGAATGGGTTTATCCTTGCGAGTGGGATTCACTGGAAATTGACAATTACGTGACTTTTATTCAGGGGGGGACATACAGGAAAACAGGGAAATGTGAATACAGGGAAATTACTGGGAAACTGATGCGGTTTGTTTCGCAAGCCCTGACGCAGCTCAGTTCATTCCACCCATGCTTTCAGACAGACCAGCTTTTGCAGAATGTCATAAAACGAATTTGTGACTGGGTTGTGTTATACGATTGTACACAGTAAATTGATGGTTCGAGAGGTTGGCTTACACTTCGTGTTCTTATTTGGAAGAAGCTGATTTAACTGGATAAATGAATGTCTCACTGAACCGTTCGAAATGGCTTGTGTCATCGGTGACCACGATTAATCAGTGGCTTGGGCACAAGATTAGTTTAAGAGAGGGGAGTAATGCTGTCTGTTTTGTCTCTTCGGATTCACAGTGTTTGGATGGCTCAGGGAAACTGAACCAGCACCACGATGGTTAGGACCCCAGGCTCTCATGCAGACCTAAATCACGATCTCACATGTAGCAACATTGAGAGGTAGACGGTTTACGGCACACATTTTAAATGCGCGATCTGACCGAACAAATCAATTATGTTTTATATTCTTGGTTCTTTCGGTACAGTCACGTAGAAGGGAAATAATAAAATAATAAAAATAAAACATAATAAGATAACATTCTCACGACGTCTCGGCCACAACGCAAGTAGCCGTCCTCGTGACTTTACCGAAAGAACCAAGAATATGAATCCATGCAGTCACGAAAGCTTTAAATCGAAATTTACAAATAAATTATGAATTCAATCCACGTTTACCAGTGTTCACACTTTGACCATTAAGTTGGCATGTACTGTATCAGAATTACAACAATTGCATCGTCATTGTTTCGGTTAATAACTCCTGGTGTAGGAAAGGCAAAGAGTATGGCTTTTCATAAAAAAATATATAATACACCTCCCGTGAGTAAAAATTTAAAAATTTAAATCTGTTGGTCAAAGCTGCTTACCAATTTATTGGCATTTCCACACATTGCATCGAACACTCCAAACAGGTCCAGCTGGTTGACAAAACGAGTAGATGATCAATGAATCGTGACGGCAGACAGCATTTCTTCCCTTATGAACACGAGGACCGAAGGATTAAGTAAGAAAGGTCTGGCCTTGGTTTGTGTGCGACCCAAAAAGGGCCTTGAAGATTGTGTTCAATCGTGACACGTTAACCACAGAGCATTCAGTAGCAAAACAAACCATGACAAATTGACCGACGGATATTGAATTGAGACGTACACTACTTATCTATTAACTTAATTTGTTGTTATTATTAACGATTTTGAAAGCACATGTGTTTGAGATTTAAGTTATACGCTTGTTGTTGATGTTAATTTAAGTTAATTGAATGTAATTTAAGTTCATTGGCGTGGAGTGTGCTGTGAGTTTTAATGTACTATCGAACTGTCATATACATTTTGGTGGAATGGGACAATTATTGACCTGTTCTCTTCTCACCTCTCTGTCTCTCTATCTCCCTTTGGCCCTCCGGTCCACCTTCCTCTACGTCTCACCTTGTCTGTCTCTCTCTCTCTCATTCACTGTCCATCATTTGCCCCTCCTTTCTGTCTCTCTCTCCCTCCCTCCGTCTTCCTGTTTCTGTCTCTTCCTCTCATGTACTGGCTTTCTTGTAGTTGTTAGGAATTTCACTAAAAATGGCTTTTCAAATAAACCTTTTTTAAACACTTTAACTTGTATATGCGTGTGCGTATATTTAATGTTTACGGTTTTATTCTTGTCTATATTCAAAAAATTGTGTCGGTGGAGCGAAGTGGAGCAGTGGGATTTTTTTGTGTGCTTGCTCCTAAGATCGTGGACGACCTGGGTTCAATCTCCCCTCGCCATGCGAGTTGGAGGCAACTGGCACATGTAATCATATTCTTAGGTTTTTTTCGGTAAAGTCACGTAGGTAAAACATCAAAATTAATAAAAAATAAAATAAAGATCACGACGTTTCGGAGGCAACACAAGTCTCCGTCATCAGGTGGGACCGTCACAGCCAGATTAGCTGCATCAAGTGAGGCAATGATTCAATATGTAATCCCTTAAAAGAATTGCCTCACTTGATGCAGCTAATCTGGCTGTGACGGTCCCACCTGATGACGGAGACTTGTGTTGCCTCCGAAACGTCGTGATCTTTATTTTATTTTTATTAATTTTGATGTTTTACCTACGTGACTTTACCGAAAAAACCTAAGAATATGAATCCATGCAGTCACGAAAGCTTCAAATCTAGAATTGGCACATGTAAACCTGGTATGGGACTGCGCTGGGTTCGTCTCGTCTTAACGGATTACTTTATGTACGTTTAACTTCTTTCGCACCGTACGTAGTGTGGTGTGTGTACAGGTGTGTGTAGGGAGTGGTAGCGTAGCAGTTAGCATACTGCCCTATGAACATGGCGACCCGAGTTTGATTCCCGCTCACGGCCAACACCAGTGATTATCTGAACCCGTCCTGGGCCTCCCCTAGGTCGACTCAGCCTCAAAATGATTACCTAGTGCGGTGTGTAAACATCGTCATTATGATGGTCGCCTTAACAATCCGCACTGACCAGCCGGGGTGAAGTATGGTCAAACGGCCTCCACAACCAGCACGGCGTGGGGAGGCCCTCATCCAGCAGTGGATTGACACCAGGTCTCTATGCTCCTACGGGCATTGTGCAGAGCTCATCTCCAACCAGTCGAAATCCTGCATTCTCACTCATGCCAGGGACCATCTTTAACAACCACTGACTACTTGGTACAAATTGTATGACCCTGTAGAGATGACAATGATCACTTGCCTACGTCAACCGTTGACCCTACAATACATAGAAGCATGCGCATTGCTTTACAACAGTCTACGTTATGAAAATTTTATAGCATGCAGCACGGCTATTACAATTACAATACCGATCGCCACGATTGCAAAGTAGTGAAATTACATTTATAACAACCCAAAACGTACAATGCATTAAATTTTCGTGTTTGCAATCATTAAGTACTGTTCTGTACGAAAGACGGCAATACACATATAGGGTCCGTCCATAAATGACGTCACGCGATTTTGGACGATTTTTGACCCCCCCCCCCCTCGTCACACGGCGTCACAAAAAGTCAGACCCCCCCTCAAATGTGACGTCACAAAGCTCTGCCCCCCCCCCACCCAAAAAATAAAACATGCTTCAAATCGCTTTACAGTATTGTCATTGTAGTGCGTATTTAATGTGCCGCTGCAGTGCTGCACTCTGATGTTGTAGGAAAGACATTTATTAAAAAGTCTATTTAATTAAGTAGAATGTGTTGTCTATATTTATTGAAAGTTGCGCATTTTCATGTGACGTCACATTTTTCACCCCCCCCCCTCGTCACACATCGTCACAAATGTCTGACCCCTCCCCCCTAGGTGCGTGACGTCATTTATGGACGGCCCCATATACTGCAATGCCATAATGCCCGCATATGCACAACGGTGCTTATCTTAACACCGTATTCAACGTGCACAGATTTAGCACTTTCATTTAAATAATTCATATCAACAATCATAATTAGAAGATTTTGGCAATCAAAATAGGAACAACATTACGGCATTTAATTGTAAATCATGATCAGGGTTGCCTATGTCTCGCCTGCTCGCTCAACTTGAGCATGATTAATTATTCAAATTAAGTAAAAAAACACGAATCGGCCCAGGATCGGCAGGACCTGGAACAAATACAAAATAATGAAATATTGAATTGTCATGCGAGTAGGCGACTGTATACGAGTTCAGTTCGCCAGGCTTCGTAGATCCGAAGATATTAAGCGGCAAATATTCCAAAGAATGTAAGTAGACAACGAGGCAAGTTCAATAAAATAAGTTTTTAATCATAAAAACCGGTCGCTCTTCGGGGAGAGAGATGTAACCATAACTTACGATTGAAATAGACTATTGAAATTAGGTGGTGGGGGGGGGGGATGTGCAAAGCCAAAAAGTGTTTAACACGCAGGCTTTCGCGACTAATATATTCATAATAAAAGTTTTGTGTTAGATCGCCATAATACAGGTTTTTTTCGGTTCAATCGCGTAAATTTACGTGAAGTTAGATCGCATAAATTTACGCGATATAACCCGGAAAAAAACCCTGTATTATGGATGATATTGGTCGCAAAAGCGTACGGGTTAGATCGCGTAAGTATAAATGTGTCGTAACCTTCCACCACCCGACACAGCCAGCAAATGTTGTGCATTTACTCTCCAACACACCCGTGAGCTGAAGAAGTAACGAATTTGCACGTTTTGTTTACGTGACAAACCTTACTGGCTGTGTCGGGTGGTGGAGGGTTACGACACATTTATAATGACGCGATCTAACCCAAAAAACCTTTCTTATCAAAACATTTTTTTTGTCCTGGATATGGACCGTCTTAAACGTGTCCCCACTGGAAGTAAATTCTGGCCTTCATGGTATGAAAAGTGTGAGAAGAACTTCTGGACCAGATGGTAAATGTGTACAATATCAAAGAAACGGGAGCCCTTGTTAAAGCATCAATTGGGAGGAACTGTTCACTAATCATATAGCTTGCATAAAGTACAGTAGAAAAGTTTAAGAGCATAACAAATGTAACGGACCTATCCGTTACATTTGTTAGGCTTTCTACGTGACTTTACCGAAAAAACCTAAGAAGACTGCATATCTGTTATTGCACGAGAACTCAACACTTTCGTCAATAACACTGTGGCCTAAGAAGTAAAAATATTTAATAGAACATATAATCGGCGACGTTTTGGGCAATGTCCCTGCTAAGAAAGAGTTTTTGTCAACTGTGATTATTATGCACCACTGCCAACGCAGCAGCATCGCCGAATTTCATATTGGCTACAGTACCATCATCAGCCACGAGATGTCACGTATTTACCAGAGACTCCTCGGGTATGGATGTTGAACTTCGTTTGTACCGCACCGAGCCAATCATGACAATCGGAGGTACCAAATACTTGATTTGAAGCTTTCGTGACTGCAGGAATCCATACTCTTTGGTTCTTTCGGTAAAGTCACGTAAAGTCACATCAGGTCATCAGGTGACGGACGCTTGTGTTGCGCCCGAAACGTCGTGATTGATTTTATTTTATACCTACGTGACTTTACCGGAAGAACCAAAGAGTATGTACGTACTACTGTAAGTGTGAAGTCTGACACGTATTAATCATAGACTCATCGGTTACGTAATAGTGTGGAACGGACGTCTTCAGAGTCTAGATAGGTTGACTGACTTGTATAATTAACAACAATAACGCTCAACACGTTCATCAACAACAGTGGCCTTAAAAGTAAAAAATATATATTTAATAGGCGACGTTTCGCGCAATGGCCCTTCTTAGCATACGACTGACTTGTAGTTGGAGATCACCCTGTAGGGATCTAAAACCGTCTGGGTATTGCAACAAACTTTACATTTGTAACATCTGTAAATTGATATTCCTCAGCTTAGACAGCCGTTGTAGACGAAAAGGAATTGGCTCTGTCAAGTTACGTACGCTGTGATCAATAATTGATGTTGGGTCCGATCGCGTGTGAGTAAAATATGTGCCGTGCAATCTCATCCACCCGACGCACCCAATTCACGAAACTGCCTCGTTAACAAACGCTGCCAAATGCATTACCGCTACAGCAATTGCCGGAATCGTTGCGCAATTATCGTTGCACAATTCTTTGGCAACCGCCTGATGATGCCGGTTGTAACTGCCAACGAAACGTCCCCTAGCGACTTGTTAAATGTGTAGTGTCTTGAATCACGGACGAATAGACTCCTTTGAGGCACACACTGTTTATTGTCTTTCTACTCTTAGGTTTTTTTCGGTAAAGTCACGTATAGGTAAAAAATGAAATTAAAATTAATAATAGAAATAAAATAATAAATCACGACGTTTTGGAGACAACACAAGTCTCCGTCATCAGGTGGGACCGTCATAGCTAGATTTACCCACCTGATGACGGAGACTTGTGTTGCCTCCGAAACGTCGTGATTTATTATTTTATTTCTATTATTAATTTTAATTTTTACCTACGTGACTTTACCGAAAAAAACCCTAAGAGTATGAATCCTTGCAGTAACGAAAGCTTCAAATCTAGAATTATTGTCTTTCTTTCGACACGGTCCCTAACACACAAGGAGGTATACGGTCCCCTTAACCTGAGGAGGTACAGCCTCCGGGCTTGGCGTGACCTACACACAGCCTACCTGCTAACCTAAGGAGGTACACCCTCCGGACTTGGCGGGGACTATACTCGAGTCTACCCGCATAACCTAGCGTCCTCCGGCTGGGACCTAAGGGAGGCTAACTGACCCACCGCTGGCTCGGTGGGTACCCGACCTCTGGTCACGCAGAGCCTCAGCCCTTAGAAGAGCTGGAAGGCTGGGACCCAGGGTCCTGCCTATCCAGGACCTATTCTCCCCTGACCTCTAGGAACACTGAGCCTCAGCCCCCAGAAGGGCTGGAAGGCTTGGTCCAGGGTCCTATTTTCTTCAGCCTGGGCTTCGGTCTTCGTGTGGGGAGAACTGAGCCAGAGCTCTCAGCGCTCTGACTTTTATACTGGTTCGTGGCTTGGCTTGTCCAATGCCACGCTACTCTCTGATCGGTTCTTCCAAATCTGTCGTTTGGATCCTTTTTCCCCTTATCTGACCCTTGGCCGTTAGTCTGGCGGGAATCTGTAAATACGATCCGATCTCACCTCTCCCTGACCCCGACCGTTTACCGAGGGAGGCAACGCTGTACCGTAGGTCCCCGAATAATGAGTAGCTATCACCTCTACAAATGTGTGTGTATTGCTCTCCCGACACACCCGGTAGGTTTTCTGCTTCTTCTTCTTCTTTAGTTGGTCTAGATGCAGAGCAACAACCACAACTTCACATTCCAGGTGGTCAAGGCAGATAACCGCATCAGGAGTAGTGGAGGGTGTCGCTGTGATGTCTCCTTCGTATTATTTGCGGATCGGGGAATTGCGTCGTGAAATGTCGTACGATTTGTTCTGGATGACCACAGTCGCATATTGGAGTGTTTTTGCATTTGTGCATCAGGTATCCGCATCTGCCACGGTTTGTGCAGTGGATGTGGTTTAGGATGGACCATGAGCTTCGTGGAAGATCAAACCCAGGGATATTCTGCATTGGGTGTTTTAGAAGGTGTTTGTGTGAGAGTTATTTTGAACTCCAGGTCTTCAAGCTTCATCGGGGCTGAACTTAATTTAGGTGGTCTGTTGAATGAGTAATAGTGTCGGGTGGAGGAGGGTTTACGACACACATCTCCTCACTCGGTGGCTCTGATCTAAAAAAAAACAGTTATTAATAAATCGACACGTTTTCTCACTTCTGACACACGTTTATTAATTGGTTGTTGTCGGGTGGAGCAGGGTATACGACACACATTTTAGTCACGCGGTGATCTCACCCAAACTATGAATGATTAATCACATTGCTACTCCATCATTAGACCTCTTTTGGCAGTACCAAAATATAATAATAGGGGTTTTCCCCTTTTTTCTGGCAACAAAACGGAAACATTTTTACGATGATTCATGTCTGCGTTAACCACAATACTTGCAGTCAAAATGCAAACAAAAAACACACTATGATAATATATGCATTGTCCTTGAAACTGATTGGTCCACACCAAGGGACGGCTTTCTTTTGAGCCTCGACCCAATTGGTGCTCGATGTAGATGCCCACCCCGAGCCCTCATTACTTTGATAGTGCATTGTGTTTGAGCTGTACGCCTTTTGGTGTCCTCTGGTTGAGCACCAATTGGGTCGAGGCTCAAAAGAAAGCCGTCCCTTGGTGTGGACCAATCAGTTTCAAGGACAATGCATATATTAGCATAGTGGGTTTTTTTTTGCATTTTGACTGCAAGTATTGTGGTTAATGCAGACATTAATCCTTGTAAAAAGGTTTCAGCTTAGTTGCCAAAAAAAGGGGGGAAACCCCTATTATTACACATTGCTACTCATCGCTCTCATTGACTGAGCGAATGATGGGGGCGGGTACGTTTTCTCGGCCAACGCTGCTGTGTGTTCTCTCACTCGTAAGCGCTTTGTAGATTTTTTTAATTAAAAATTTGAGTAAAAAATTATGTGTCCAGGACAAAGAGCGTTTTATGGGGTCGCGCTAAGCGAGGTTTGCCTGTGCAGGAGCGGGGGGGGGGGGAGCGAGGGGGGTTGGGGTAGTGGGGAGGGGGGTTGGGGGCTGGAGGAGGTTTGGGGGCAGCGGGGGGTTTGGGGGGGGGCAGGGGGGGTTGGGAGGAGCGGGGTGGAGTTTGGGAGGAGCGGGGGCGTGGTTTAGGGGGGATGCGAGGCGGGGTGGGGGAGCGAGGGGGGGGGGAAGCGGTGGTGGGGGAAGCGGTGGGGAAGGGGGTGAAGCGGTGGGGGGGGGGATGAAGCGGTGGGGGGGGGGGGTGAAGCGGTGGGGGGGGGGTGAAGCGGTGGTGGGGGGGGATAAGCGGTGGGGGGGGATAAGCGGTGGGGGGGGAGAAGCGGTGGGGGGGGGGGGGGAGAAGCGGTGGGGGGGGGGGGGAGAAGCGGTGGGGGGGGGGGGTGAAGCGGTGGTGGGGGGGGGGGAGAAGCGGGGGGGGGGTGAAGCGGTGGTGGGGGGGTGAAGCGGTGGTGGGGGGGTGAAGCGGTGGTGGGGGGGTGAAGCGGTGGTGGGGGGGGGTGAAGCGGTGGGGGGGGGGTGAAGCGGTGGGGGGGGGGGAGAAGCGGTGGGGGGAAGAAGCGGTGGGGGGGGAAGCGGTGGGGGGGGGGGGGTGAAGCGGTGGGGGGGGGGGAGAAGCGGTGGGGGGGGAGAAGCGGTGGGGAGGGGGGAGAAGCGGTGGGGAGGGGGGAGAAGCGGTGGGGGGAGGGGAAGCGGTGGTGAGAAGCGGTGGAAGGGGGAGAGAAGCGGTGGGGTGGGGGGGTGAAGCGGTGGGGGGAGAAGCGGTGGTGGGAGAAGCGGTGGTGGGGGGGGGGAAGCGGTGGTGGGGGGGGGGAAGCGGTGGTGGGGGGGGGAAGCGGTGGTGGGGGGGGGAAGCGGTGGTGGGGGGGGGGAAGCGGTGGTGGGGGGGGGGAGAAGCGGTAGGGGGGGGAGAAGCGGTGGGGGGGGGGTGCTTCTTGTCACGTGACCCTGTGGCGTCACTCCGCGCACGCGCACTGTGGCCAGGCCGGGCGGCGTGGTCGCTCCCTTACCGCCTCTGGTCTCCCTCCTCGCGTCTCCCTCCCAGCCTCCCGAGATGCCGAAGAAGAAGTCGGGCAAAGCGAAGGGCGAGGAGGATTGGGTGGAAGAGGAGGCCCCGGCGACAGAGGGTACGGAGGCCGTGGCGGGAGAGGGATTTTCAAAGTGCACCTCGCCTGGCACCAGCATCATGGTCGCGTCTCCGCCACTTTGAGTGGCGGATGGCGTCTGTCTGCGTGTGTGTGTGTCTGAGTGTGTGTAAGTGTGTGTGTCTGAGTGTGTGTGTAAGTGTGTGTGTGTGTGTCTCAGTGTGTGTGTCTGAGTATGTGTGTCTGAGATTGTGTGTAAGTGTGTGTGCTTGTCATGGTGTGGATGTGAGTGGCCTTAAAGTGTACCTCGCCTGGCACCAGCCATTGGTGACACGGCGTGTGGATTTGTCAGGTCCTCTGTGTGTGTGTGGGGAGGTGTCAACAGTGGTGGTGGTGCGAAGGTTGTGTGGTTTCAGTTGTGTGGTTTCAGTTGGTTGTGTGGTTTCAGTTCGTGTGGTTATGGAGCGATGTTAGGTTGTCCATTTAGCAAGGCGTGGAGTGGTTCGTGGGTTCAGTCGGTGTGAAACTGAAAACTGAAACGTTTACGTCGTGTGGTGTTAATTAGTGTGGGCCAGAATGATTTTGTGTCAAATTGCTGTGGTGTAGGGTTCGTGTTGGTGTTGTTACCTGCTAGTTTTGTTTGACCACGATAAGAACTCCTCCAGAAGGCCCAGGGTGATTCATTTTCGAGAGCGAGTCGGGGCAACATAATCACGAGTTTCCCAGTAGGGGTGGAGGGCCATGATTGCTATGCGTCCAATCCCAATTTGAGTAATTTGCGGGTAAATGTCGTGACCCTGGCTCCAACACGCAACGGCCTTGCCTTACGAATGACGCAAGAGGATCTTTAACGTCCACAGCGAGGCAGACGCCGCGTAGTTTCATGGATATTACACCCGCAGTATTAACCAGGGCGGCCGCTGGATTTGAACCGTCAACTTTTTGCAACAAGCAGCGAACGAGCTACCGGCTGGGCCATGGCGTTTTCCGAGCCGTGTGCCGATTAGTGTGGATTGAGGGGGGTGTCAATTAGTGTGGGGTTGTCAATTAGTGTGGGATTCAGTGTGCTGTTGAGTGGTCTGCCAATTAGTGCGGTGTCCGTGAGTGTGGAATTGAGTAATGCTGACTCGTGTGGCGTGTGCCATCGTTGTGGGATAGTTTTGTTGGAGTCCAGTAGTTCTGGAAGTGGTCACAAGTGTTGTGTGTGTTGTGTTTGTGTGGGGAAACTGGTGGCGTTATTTCGCGTTATGTGGCATTTGTGTGTAAATGTGCTGATTGGAGTTTTCAGGTCCATACGACGTTCAGCTATTTCAGAAATACGGGCAATTTGTTTATTTGTTTGTGTTTCTCCCTTGTGATGGGACTTGAGAGGTTGAACGTTGAGATTTTTAAGGGCACGGGGTGACCAGTAAGGTCTGAATTGGTCTGTAATAAGGTAGGTAGGCACTGATAAGGGGTTGACAGGTATGTGTCACGTGTGTGGTGATGGGGCATGTATTAATTGGTTGCTTGATGTGAGAAAGTGTTTGGTGCCGTCATGCCCTGCGTGTGGAGAGGTGTCCAAAAGTGGCTTTGTCATTTATTGTCGTGGTGTTTCAGATTCAGAATCTTTATTTATAGCGGAGGAATCCGATAAGCTATAAAGCTCTTTTTCACATGTGTCCAGTAGGGGCGGGTCATAACATTACAACAACAAAAAATACAAAAAACACGGCAGGAGTGCAAAGTATAGGAAAGGTAAGCACATCTCGTTAAATATAAACAAAAAATGTTTTACCAGGTCAAGCCCACTGAGCTATTACCTTATTTTTCAGACGTGACCTGCTCACAAATCACGTGGAAATATCCACACCACCATGGGGAGAACGTACAGGCGAGGAAAATAATGTGGCGTGATGTTAAGCATGCACATGTGTTATCGTGCAGTCCATCACGCGTGTGCATTGAGCGCACGCAGCTCTTTGGCATAACACTATTTTCAGTCGAGTCAATTATATTTTTGGGTTGTGTCGTATATACTTAGGCATTATTTTTTGCTTGGAGGGGAACGGTGGTGCAGTGGTTATCTTGCTGCTGCGCTACAAACCCTGCTTCCCAAGTCACCCCTAGGTTGACTCACCCCTAATAAGTAGAGGGGTGTAGTGTAAACATCAGCTCACGATTAACAAACCCAGTTAGATTGGATTGTAGCCACACAACTCTCTCGTGTGCCATGATGCCCCTAATAGTTTCTCACTATTAGCACTTGCCTCAATAGTTTAGATGACTAACTGGAGGATCTTTGTTTTTGTGTGGTGTTCCATGCTTGCTTAGGTGCTTTGTCACTTGTAAAGGGTGTGTGGGCTGTCTCAATTCCTATACCTGAAGTTAACGTAATATCTTGTTTGTTGCAACTGTTTTGTCTTTTCACATGCATCACATCTACACGCACACACACTCACACTCACGTACATGTATGGATGCACACGTATCCATATGCATTCATACATTCGTACACACTATCTGTGTGTTCGCAACCACGTGCGCACGCTCACTCATGCAGCTCCCAAGAAAGAGAAGAAGGACAAGAAGGGAAAAAAGTCGGTGAGTTCTTGACACCACTCGTGCCCTGTATTGGTCATATTTAAATGTTCTGATTCATAAACAATATAGTATAATATTAATGCCGCTCTGTTAAATTTAACCGTTCAGGCCTAACCCTACCACCACTTGCCATCTATAAGCTGCCAGTGTTCAACGTCCCTTCACTTACCCCACCATACTCGAAACACATTCCACCTCGCCCCCCCTCCCACCAATGCTGTCGATAACGTTAGTGACGACATCATATCTATAATCTCAGAAGTTGCCTGTTTGTGAAATGTCATGCCCTGTGCATGAAGGCCCAACTCCACCCTGCATCTTGTATAAGCTTCCCAGCACACAGATCTCTCTCAATTTAGGCAAGGGGTCAAGGCGGGTTGAGGCATTTTGGCCTGCATGAGCTTAGCTGGTATTATTAAAGCCATAAATGAAAATGAGTTGTTGCATATTTTAAAATGAAGTCTGAAATTAACATGGCACAGAGGTCAGTGTTAAACCAGCCCTACTGATATCCTGGGTTTGGTCTCGCCAAGTTGATTGGTCTAAGCCCAGGGACCACTGACTGCACAATAATATATGTACACTGTACTTAATTTGGTTAAACATTTTATTGTAAAACTAACAAATAATTGACAACTGAAGTATGTGTGTGACTTGCATTTATGGGAATGGAGCATTCAATGAAAGGCCAAATTTTAAGCATTATTACAGAACTTGAATATTGCGATTGGCAATGATTCAAATGACCGCAATACTGTTTATACGGCCAAAATACTCATGTTGTCAGAGTCGAGGCGCACAGTGAATGGAAATTATATGTGCAGGAATTTCTGGATGTATAATTGGAATTCAACTCGGGTTTCTTTATTTTAGAAGAGTTCTGCTTTGCAATGTTTGACCAGGACCATTAATGATTGGTTGTGTGGGCATAAACTGAGAACCCAGAGAATACCCAGTTGACAACCTCACAGCCTCACGGTTACAACACCTGACGAGGTCGACTGGTCAAACATCCGAGTACGGACCAGGCTCGGCATTGCTTAGCTTCCGAGATCTGATATGACCGGGCACTTTCATGGCAATTTGGTCGTAGGCAAAGAAGCGTCTGATCCAAAGGTTTGTTTATGGACGGCAAAGACGCAGCTCGTCATGTTGGGAAGCCGCACCAAAAGAGATAGTTTGTGAACCCAGACCAGATATTTCACTTGTCAGCATCACCTGAGGTGGCATTACTTTTGTGGTTTCAGTTTCTTAATGTGGCCAAAACAATGAATTATACTATAACCATTTTAAATGAGTGGGGTATCTAATAATTCACTCTCATCGGTCATAAAAAATACTTCGGTATGAGTTTTGCTACTTTAAGCGGTGTCACTTTCTGCCCTTACCCATATACTAAGAGTCTCCTCCCACCATATTCACTTCAATGCGAGTCTCAATCATTAAACGCCAACCTTGAGACGGTTGTCTTCTTGTAGGATTATTTTGGAGACTTGGATAACGATTTTGCTATGCATCTGTCATCCAATGCATATTTACAAATTGCATCCATAATGGAGGTTTTTGGGTTAGATCGCGTAATTATAAATGTGTTGTTAAACCCACCACCACCCGACACAGCCAGTTAGTAAGGTTTGTCATGTAAACAGAACATGCCAATTTGTTACTAGTAGAGCACACATATGTGTGTGCTGTGACAGACCTGACTAATTGGCTGTGTCAGGTGGTGGCGGGTTTAACGACACATATTTACGTGATGTAACCCAAAAGCCTCTTATGGATAATATTGGTCGCGATAGCCTACGTGTTCAACTTATACATTTTAGTTTGTAATGGACGTGTGCAATTCAGGTTAAATTAACCCATTCGTTTTTGGTCACCGGTTTCTCCTCATGTCCTTTGCTGATGTTGCAGTTTTTCGATGAAATTTCTTCTGATAACAAGCAAGCCATAGAAGCCAAGGAGGAAAAAGAAAAACAACAGCAGCAGCTTCAACAGGCACGTGTTTGTGTGTGTGTGTGAGAATCTGTGGACGTGTGTCTCTGTGTGTGCGTGTGTATGTACTGTGTATTAGTGGGGAGCGGAAGTGTAGTGTTTAGCGCACTGCACTTCGAACCCGGCGATTCTGAGTTCGATTCCCGCCCAAGGCCAACACCAGTGATGATTATCTGAATTGGTGCTGTGCTTCCTCTAAGTTGACTCAGCCTCAAATTAGTCCCTGGAGCGATGTGTAAACATCGCAACTGGGGAGACAAAGGCGGCCGGGCATGGTGCTTGCCACCCACCTCGTGTGCTGTGCCGGCATTCATAGGTGCTCGCTAACAGCACTAATCCCGACAGTCAGCTAAAGGCTATAACGGGGATCTTTGTCTTTATGCATGTGTGAATTAGTGTATGTGTATTGATAGGTATGTGCTTGTGTGTATATGTGTATTGGTTAGTGAATGCATCGGTGTTCATGTGCAAAGGTCGGAGTTTACATGTGTGTACTATATATGTGCATGTGTATAAGCATTAGTGTGTGCATTGGTGCGTATGTATAGCTTTGTGTGAATGAGCCTGTGCATACATGAGTGTATGTACGAGTGGGTTGTATATGTGCATTTGCCACCGGCCGAATTAGGCGCTCGTTGGCACAACTTATCCCAGCCGCCCTTACAAGCCGAGCGTTTCATCCTCACCCTGTCAGGCTCAGCAGGCGAAGAAAAAGAAGGAACGGAAAGCCGGCCGCCGCAAGGCCGGCGACGATGATGATGACGACGATGAGGATGCGATGGAGAAGCTGAAGCGCCTGGCCCTGCAGGACAGCGCTAGCGAGGATGATGGTGAGGAAGCATCCCCCGGCCGGCAAACCCTCAACAAGAACAACAACAACAATACTGTCACTGCTGCTCCCAAAGTCACTTTCGATACCGTTACTGTTTCTGCCACTGTTACGACCACTGCAGACACTGCTACTTACACTGTCGCGACCACTACTCTCACTGCTACTACCACTGTCACTGGTGTCACTGCTGCTGCCACTGTGACTACCACTACCATCACTGCTACTGCCATCATTACTGCTACAACGACTGTTACTGCTACTACCACTGTAACTACCATAACTATCACTGCTTCTATCACTGTCACTATCGCAAGTGTCACTGCTTGTGCCAATGTCACTGCTACTACCACTGTCACTGCTACCACTGCTATCACTATTACTACCACTGGTCTCACTGCTACTACCACTGTCACTACCACCACCATTACTACTACTACCACTCACGACCACCACTCACTGCTTCCTGCTGCTACCACTATCAATACCACTACCACTGTCACTGCTATGTCTAACACTGGCACTACCAACACTACTCTTAACACCACTACCATAAACTAGAAACGCAATTGGCAAAACAACCCAAGCGTGTGACCATCCTGGAGAGAGTTCTGCAATCGAGCAAGGTTGTTTTTTTCATGAAAACAATTGAGAAAAATGCTTTTGATATTTTTTTTTTTTACATACAGAGCACGGCTTGTACTTGTAGAATGTATACGCTCGACTATTTCTCGTAAATACATTCTCCCTCTCTTTGTAGAAGCCACCAAGCAGGGTACAAAGAAGGTGACAGGCAAGGCAGGCAAGTCAGACAAGGCAGACAAGGTACGGATTTCACGAGTAACGAGTAAACGCACAGAAGTGGGCGATCATCGCTTGAGGCCAAATCACGCGGTGGGGGTGGTGTGAGGGGGGATCGTGGCTGCAAATTTGGTGACGGGACGGTTTCTCTTCCAGGGTGGAAACAAGACGCGTGACAAAGTCAACCGCGACGAGGACGAGCACGAGGCCAATGGCAGTGACAACAAGAAGGCAGAGAAGAGGAAAAACGGGAAGCAGAAGGGGCCTGTGAAGGTGATGAGAGTGCCCGACACTGGGAGGGGGGGGGCTCCTACAGTGGACCATTAACATTTTACCACGATTATTTGGTGATGCTGCTGTTACATTGGCAGTGGTGCACGAGCGCACGCAACACAAATTTTTGCACATTCGTTAATAACACATTAAAATAAAAAAAATTCTAATTGGGGAAGTTTAGGGGAATGACCCTTCTTCATCTCCATATATATAAAAGGCAAAGTTGTGAATATGTGAGTGTTCAAAATGTTTAGCGTACTTCCAGACATGCAACAAACTTGAAATTTGCCATGTGGGTACTTTCCAGACTGTACACCATGCAAAAATTTCAAAAATACACTTTAGCTTTTTTTTTTGGGGGGGGGGAGCTCAATAATATTTTTTTTGCATGGCAAGTGAGCTGTTATGTCAAATCTGTCATATGACCTGCGCATGTGGAAGCTTAACGCATTGTAGTGTAGTGATTAGCGCGCCGCACTACGAATCCGGCGACCCGAGTTCGATTACCCGCTCACGGCCACCACCGGTGACGATTATTTTTACCGGTCCTGGGCCTCTAGGTCGACTCAGCATCAAACCAGTAACTGCTCTGCTGTGTGAACATCGCCACTGGGGAGACAAAGGCGGCGGGCGTGGTGAATCCAAGTCTCGGGCAAAGCCGGGTAGTACAGCTAGTAGCATATAAAACCTGGATATGTCCTGTGACCTCTTGCCAGCGAGCCTTTGATACTTCATCCATTCTCAAATTGTGCCTAACCTGGTACTAGCGCTGTGGTGATGTCATCGCCACTTCGTGGGGATTGACAGTTGTTTTTGAGTCTGTGTGGGTGTTCCCTCATTCGCATATTTGAGTCTTTGTTGAGCTCCGCGAGTTTGCTTGAATTACACTGGAATCTCCTGTGTCTCTGACTTGCATCACTCTGATTCTCCCACATGCATACAAGTCCACCTTGAATACACGTCACCTTTGAATCTCCCCTATTCGTATTTATAAAACCTCATTCTTGAGTTTGTGTCCACACATGTCTTCCAGTTTCTGCTATGATGCACTTCTACGCATCTCTGTTGCTTATCCTCTTAAGTGAACCGTCTACGAGTCTGTGAGCCTCACTCTCATCACCTCACTCCGGCTGCCTCCGTCTCCCCGCAGGGAGGGAATGTGTTTGCTGCGCTCGCACAGAGCGATGATGAAAACGATGATGACGACGAGGATGCCAACGAGTCTGGGCACGACTCGGCTGGCAGTCATGACAAAAGGCCGGGGAAACCCGGCAAGAAAATCAGCGGCAGCAGCAGCGACAGCAAGGGCAGGCAAAGAGGAACGGTAACAGCAGTAGCAGCATCATCATTTGCCCTGACGGTCCGTCCATGCAATAGGCAGGTCTATCTGTTGTGTATGCTTAATGTGGTCATTCCTTCTGAGTGGGATGCTACCATGGTGTAACGCTAAGCACGTGGCCGGTGAAACAGCGAGCAAGTCTCTTAAATCCCCCTCCCTCTATCCACCCATATGGCAGTAACAGGTACACCATAGGTGGTGAGGTAAAGTATGGGTGCTCCTACCTCTTCCACGACTTCTAGCCAGTGTGAACGAGTAGGTAAAAAAAAACCCTCTAGAGCTCCCCCTAATGGAGGCCCTTCCACCAGCAGTGACGCGACCAAGCAATTGCGGGGCCTCGGCTTTCTAACGTGCGCGGTTAGGAAGGCATGACTGAGTCTCCCAAGACATGTTGATATCTCCCACCGTGAGAAGTTGTCACCTGTGGTTTTGATCAACTCTGGGGGTGAGATTCACATCTTGACCAATGCCTCCTGGGTGCACTTCATTGTGCGTCTTATCCCGGCGTGATCCGCCAAACACATCTCATCACATCGAGCATGTCTCATCTGTCTCCAGGGCAAAGGCAAGCACTCCAGGGACGATGACGATGACGATGAAGAAGAGGAGGAGGATGAGGATGCCCCCAGTAAAAATGAGGATGGGAAGAGCGCTCAAAATGACAAGGATGCGGAGGTGATCCTTGTTTGATTTATTTTACTACCACGCCTCTTGTACTGTTCCTGTCTTTATTCTAGATTTGAAGCTTTCGTGACTGCAAGGATTCATATTCTTAGGTTTTTTCGGTAAAGTCACGTAGGTAAAAAATTTTAATTAATAAAAATAAAATTAAAATCACGACGTTTCGGAGGCAACACAATCTTCCGTTTCGGAGGCAACACAAGCTTCCGTCTTCAGGTGGAACCGTCACAGCCACGACAGCTGTCGTGGCTGTGTTGCCTCCGAAACGTTGTGATTTCTATTTTATTTTACTTTTATTAATTAAAATTTTTTACCTACGTGACTTTACCGAAAAAACCTAAGAATATGTTCCTGCCTTCATAGGTGTTCGCTAACAGCACCTGCCCCAACAGTGTTCAAGGCCATACAAAGGGACGTGTGTGTGTGCGTGCTCAGGATGCCAGTATTCCTGCCGCCGACGATGGAGCCGATCCCTCCTCTAACCTTAGCCGCAAAGAGCGGAAGAAACTCGAGAAGCAGGTATGTACCCTCTCTCCACCTCGCTGCGTGTGTAGCACCTGGCACTGAAGAGTGAGCACCGACTTGAGAAACAGCATCGAGCACTACACCATTGCACGGCTTGCGTGTGTATGTGGCACAGTTGGTGCAGTGAGGATTGAGGGTTGCTGCATCTGCCAGTTATTCTTTGTCAGCCAACCCATAATACCTGGGTCTGTCCCGCTACCTCCTGACAGCGAGCCGTGGCCTAAAGATTGCACCTGGCCTGGCACAAGGCGCCTTTGCTGCCTGCAGTGGTGAATGGTTAGCCACTTTTGGTGTTGTAAGTTGCGAACCATCAACCTACCTTGTGTGGTGACGTGGCTCAGTGGTTGCACGTTCGCCACTTATTGCAGAGGTTTGCAGTTTAAAACCGATGGCTGCCCTGATTAATGCTGCGGTTATAATACGATAATAATATACACACCGTCTGCTTCACAGTGGACATTACAAACCTGCTGACGTTATTTGCAAAAGAGTAGGCCATTGTGTGCCAGCGTGAAATTACTCAATTGGGATAACACATAGCAATCGGTCCTAGGCCACCTCTAGGTCGAGTGAACTTTAAATGAGTGCCTGGTGGGATGTGGTAAACATTGCCACTTGGGAGACAAAAGCAGCTGGGCATGGTGTTGGGCACATCCCCTCGTGTCCCATGTTGGCCTTCAAAGGTGTTCACATAGGAATTGCACAAAAGGCTATATGGGGGACCTTTGTCTTTGTGCATCTTCCGCCTCCCCATATGTGTGTGCATGCCTCCTGTCACATTATGCGTCCGTGCGTGCACACGTGTGTCTATATCTCCGCGCAGCGTGCGTATGAGCGTCAGGTGGAGTCTCTTCGCGCGTGTGCCGAGGCCGAGGGAGACTTTGCAGTGTCGCAGCAGGAGCTGACGTCGCGCAAGGCCGCGCTCGAGAATGCTTCCGACATCAAGGCATGGGCACTCGCTCACTCACTCGCTTGCCCTTTCGTTGATGCGGCACATCATATTTAGGGGTTATTTCAGCCGAGTCTGTCCCGGTTGGTAGTTCAGAACAGATTTCCACACACCCCGCTAACCGCATCCACCATTCTTTCTCGCATTGGCGAGACGCTCACTGCATCGCATGCTTTCGGATGCGCTTTTGCGGCCGTCTGGTATGCCCTTCCTTCCGATATTAGTAAGTAACTGGAGCTTATTTCAGCCGGGTCTGTTTGGGTCGGCAGTTTGGAACAGAAATAAGTTTGGAACAGATTTCCGCACACCCCACTCACCGCATCAAGTATTCTCTCTCACTTTGGCTATGGCCACCATTAGTCACGTGTCTCCTGTCTACCAGCAAACTAGTCATGGGCCATAGGCGTGGAGTGACTTGCCTTTTCCACGATGTTGTGAATTGCCAGTTTCCCCTGTCCCAATTAGGTTAAAGAATTGCTTAGATTTGGTTGTGTTTACACTGTCTGTTTCTACCATCTTGTTCTTTCTTGTCCTGTTCTTTTGATTCGATTACCCTCTAGGTAATATTTGTGTAATATTTATATATAAATCGTATATAGATGATTCTTAAGTTCATGTTTTGATGCATGCATTGTGAGCCCTGAATCAATCGATTTGATTGGCTTAATCGATACAACACTGGATGTGTAATGAAGCGTCGCCATATATGTACCACAGTTTCCAGAAAATCAGACGTTACGTGGGATGTTAATGGTCGCTAATTCTATTCATTCTAAACCCCTCCGGACCTGATTTGTGTGTTCCTATGCATCTCAGAATATCCCTTTGCAATCCTGTGCCTTCCCGTGTGCCCGTGCATCTCCGCGTCCCTCTACGCACCCCTATGCATACCTGTGTTGCACCCCCTTTTGTTTCCTGTGCTGTCCCGTTGATCCCCTCGCGTTTTTCGTGCAATTCCCATTCATTCTAGATTTGAAGAGTATGAATTCCCATTCATCCCCGTGCCTCCCGCCCCACTTACCCCCCACCATGAGTGCAGATAGAGAAGTTTAGCATCTCTGCGCACGGCAAGGAGCTGTTTGTGAACGCTGAGCTCAACATTGTGGCCGGGCGCAGATACGGCCTCGTGGGGCCCAACGGGTACGGGCACCGCCTTGACCGCAGACGCTATGCACCCCGCAAAACACCACACAGCTACCGCACCTGCCGTGCTTACCAAGAGTAACACGCCGACCAATTTGGGATGCCGTCCTCTCCCGTCGCCTTGCTTTGCCGTTCACCGCGTCGTCACACCGACTCGATTGGTTATTTGTGTACATTGACATCGTTGCTACCGTTGTCACATGTTGTGCGTACACGCGGAAGTCTGGTATAGTCCAGGAGGTAGGAATTTGGGTGCTCTGTCCCAGATGTGACAGCGGTGTTTTTGACACCATGGGAACTGGAAAGAATCTACCAGAGCAATCGCTGAATGTTCATAGCGACGTCTAAACAACTCATGAACGGTGGTGATAATCCCGTGTTGTGATCATTTGTGTCGCGGTAGATTAAAAAAATTTGTGTTGAATGTTTGTGTTGTAATTCGTCACTCTTTCCCCAGAAAGGGGAAAACAACACTGCTCAAGCACATCTCTAACCGAGCTCTCAACATCCCACCTAACATCGACGTGCTGCTTTGTGAGCAGGGTGAGTTTGTGCAAGCCCGTGATTCAGGGGCTGTTCGTGGGCACCTATTAAGTCCCGCACAGTGATGTGTGTGGTCGTGTGTACCTTTGTTTATGTGACCGTCTGAGTCTGGGTGAGAGCATGCCTGTGTGTGTGTGAGTACATGCCTGTGTGTTGCTGTGTTTGAGTGCATGCCTATGTGCTGCTGTGTGTGCATGTCCTGTTTGCACGGTTGGCTACGTACAGTGCAAAATAAGTTTAACATACATACATGTCTGTGTGTTGAGTGTGTCCATTTGTGTGCTTGGTGTGTTCGTGTACCCTTGTGTCTATGTACCCATGTGTGTACCATGTGTGTATGTACCCGTGTACATGTGGGGAATGGTAGTGGAGGGGTTAGCATGCTGCGTTACGAACTCGGCTACCCGAGTTCGATTGGCACTCACCGCCAACAGCAGTGATGATTGTCTGAACCGGTCCTGGGCCTCCCGTAGGTCGACTCAGCCTCAAATGAGTACTGGTGTGGTGTGTAACCATCACCACTGGGGAGACAAAGGCAGCCGAGCGTGGTGTTGGCCACCCACCCCCTTCGTGTGCCATGCCAGCCTTCATAGGTTCTCGCGAACAGCACTTTCCTGAACAATCTGTTACAGGCTATACGGGGGATCTTTGTCTTTGTACCGTGTGTATGTACCTTGTGTGTATGTGTACCATGTGTATGTACCTGCGTGTGTGTATGTACCCGTGTATGTATCCGTGTATGTACCGTGTAGTTACTGTGTGTGTATGTACCTTGTGTGTATGTGTACCGTGTGTGTATGTACCGTGTAGTTACCGTGTGTGTATGTACTGTGTGTGTGTGCGTGCGTAGAGGTGGTGGCGGACTCGACCCCGGCAGTGCAGGCCGTGCTGCGCGCCGACGTGCGCCGCGGCGTGCTGCTGCAGGAGGAGTCGAAGCTGCAGGCGCGGCTCGAGAGCGGAGACGACTCGGTCGGCCCTCGCCTCGAGAAGGTGACGCCACGCTACATCACTCCGTGCCAAACCACACGAATGCAAACTTCGCACGTCGTGGCCCACCGCGCCACGCTATGCCACGGCACCTCGCAACACCTCACACTGTGCCACCCCACGCCGCGAACCTCCACGCCGTGCCACGCTACAACGCACCATGTCACTGCACCACGTCACACACCACCACGTCACAGTGCCCCACGTTAAAACACCCCCATGCTCTGCCACACCATGCCACAACACGCCACGTCTATGCCACGCCTAACTACGCCGCACCAGTCACCGTATTATTGCACGCCACACTCCCAGCTGTGCAATGCTATGGCACACCGAACCGCACCACCCATGCCACCTTTCTACATCACATCACACCACACTACACCACGCCTTGCCCATGATACACCACGCACCTAGCCTGCCACACAGCGGCACGGCAGTCTGCACCGTTCACATAGCCATATCAAAGTACGCCCAATATTGCCCCATGCTACACCACAGATTGAGCCCTTTTGTCGTGTATGCGTGACGTGTTGTCCTATTCATTGTGTGTGTCACATAGGCCTCGGCAAGGTAAGGTAAAAGTTAAAAGGTAAAAACAACGAGCCTACCTTTACCCTTTTACCCGGTAATAAGTATAACCCGTAAAAACAAAGTTTTTCACTATAAATCCTTTATATGTGTGGCAGCAAACTTAATATAAAGGATTTAAAAATATATTCGCCTGTGGAGGACGCGGGGATCGATCCCGCGACCTTTGGCATGGGAAGCGAGGGCGCTACCAACTGCGCTACTCCGCCACGGCCTGTGGAGGGGTTACGCTCTGGGCTCTTATACTGTGATGTTCAGCCAAAGCCATGAATGAGTTATATTTGAATATATGTAAAATAATTTTTGTTTGCCTAAAAAGTGTCAAATTTTGGGAATTTTTTTTCACGAACATTAATTGTCTCGCACAACGAGTTTGTGTGGAAAATGTCAGCTCGATTGGATCACGGGAAGTGGGTTAAAAAACGACCGAAAGATTTGCACGGTCGTAAGCAAGCAAGCAAGCACGCAAGCAAGCAAGCGAACTTAATATAAAGGATTTAAAAAGGGTAAATTACCTTACCTTGCCGAGGCCTAGTGTCACATGATATCTCTTATCAACGAGATTCTGCTTGTTTAGCCAGGAAAGTTTCACCGAGTCTCATGACTCTTTTCAAGAGAGTCCTGTGAAGGTCTGGCAGTGGCGGGAAATATTGCTGCTGTGTGTAACCCCAAATGAGTAATTTGCAGATACATTTTCAGCATTGGGTTGTTTTGGCCAATGTCAATTCCGCTGAATGTTTTCCTTTTAACTGTGGGCGGAAAACCGGAGAAACACGCAGAACAGCGGAGGGTGAGAACTTACAAACTCCACATTCCACCCAAGTGGAGTCCGGCGTGCGTGCTCTCGTCTTGCGCTGCGTTCGCCATGTACTGTAACTTGCACGCCGCGGCCTCTGCGCTGTCCCGCGCGCACGTCAGGTGATCGAGGAGCTGCGAGCGATGGGTGCCGACGCGGCAGAGGCGAAGGCGCGCAGGATCCTCGCCGGTCTGGGCTTCACCCCCGAGATGCAGGGACGTCCCACCAAGAAGTTCTCCGGGGGCTGGCGCATGCGAGTGTCGCTGGCACGGTAACGCGGCGCAAGAGGCTCACGGCACGTGGCACGCTGCGCACGGCACATGACGCT
Source organism: Lampetra fluviatilis (assembly GCF_964198595.1). Taxonomy (NCBI): domain Eukaryota; kingdom Metazoa; phylum Chordata; class Hyperoartia; order Petromyzontiformes; family Petromyzontidae; genus Lampetra; species Lampetra fluviatilis. The sequence goes on from NC_136280.1 coordinate 13,746,126, forward strand.
CGGCACGCGGCAAGATTTATTTATGAAGATGCGAGCCAGCGGGCTAGGATTGGGCAATGACGTTGCCTACTTTTCTCACCCAGGCAGCCGGAGAGCACAGGCTTGGGTATTTCTTAAATCCTCACTAAAGAACAAAGAGCTGACATATACTTAACAATGCACAAGTAAGAAAAAAACAAATATACTGTTATTGTTAATAAGAAGAATTATAAAAAAAAAATATTTTAAATCTTGTCAATAATTCTCATTCTGTTTGGGACATTGTTCCAGTATCCTACCAAGCTACTGTTTAAAACACCATTCGAACCAACTGATCTCCGAGAGGAAAATGATGGCAATTTAAGTGCATGCTTGAATGCCATCTATCTGGGTGTATATGATACGTCAACTTTTATTTACAGAATGATTTTGATATGAACATGGTTGAAAATAATTTTGGGCTTAGAAGGTGTCCTGAATTTTTTTTATGAAATTGAAAATAGAACTGGCCAAGTGGCTCGAAGGTAGAGAGACAGGATCGCAATTGGAAAGTTACAAGTTAAAATCCTGGTTGGGGGTTGGCTCAGCCCATCATCCTTCCAGAGTGAATAAAATTAGTACCACTCTGTGGGGAAGTCAACAGTTGTCCTATGGATAGACTCACCCATGCCATATTAATGCGGAATTTCCACCGCTGGCTCGGCCTGTAAATGGGAGATGAGCACCACAATCTGCTTGTTTGAGCAGGAGATCACTTGGAATGTTTCTTTTGTGCTTAAAAAAAAAGAGACCAAAAATATCTGAGCAGAAGACTTCACACGAATTATTCTGCTTGTGGTAGGAAAGTAGGAATCAGCGTGCCTATTTGCACTGCATTTACAAAGCTATATCTTGTACATATCTGTTGGGTAAAATCTGGCCAACCTTTGCCCTTGGACTCCTACATTCATCCACATGCTCTTTTAGAGTGGTAAACCTGCTGTCACAATTAAGGGTTTGCAAGGCATTGCGGATCTTTTCTCACAGCTCCATATGGCTTTGCTATGCAGTGTAATATGACTTGGAATTATACGGCGTGTAAATGCGACCGCAACTCAAGACGCCGTACAGAAGCAGTGGCCATATTTACTTTATACAGAGGGGGCTGTTGATTTTTGGGCAAAGTGATAGAGGAAGCGGGAAGAAGCAGACGCTGTGAAGGTGTGATTTAAAAGTTACTTTGTCGATTGCGTCTTTCCTCAAGCAGCAGTGCGGTTTTGTCGGTCTCTCAGGGCCCTCTTCATGGAGCCGACGCTGCTCATGCTGGACGAGCCTACCAACCACCTGGATCTCAATGCCGTCATCTGGCTCAACAAGTATGTCAGAGAGACAGTGATCCCCTCCACCCCCCCCTCCATGTAGCCTGACACACGCAAGTGCTGTTAGCAAATACCTATTAAGGCCGGCAAGGCACGCGAGAACAATTGCACGCACACAAACAAAGACAGATGCATACAACACACGTGTGCAAACACAGGTGCGCATACAAATGGCCCAGTGGTATAGCCCATTTGCCGCTTGTTGCAGAAGTTTGCGATTTCGAATCCCAGCAGCCGCCCTGGTTATTCCTGCCAGTGTATAATACTTCTATGCACTGCCTGCTTCAAAGTGGACGTTAAAGATCCCATGGCATCGTTCGCAAAACTTGGTCAGTGTGTGCTGGCATCAGGGTCCAAATTTGACAATTAAAAAATTTGGCTACCTATGCAGAGATCGGAGTTCAATTCCCGCTCACGACCAATTATAATGACGAATATATCTGAACCGTTTCTGTTTCTCTCCTATGCATGTATGTTGAACGTCTGTAGCCAACCGTGCCAATCGACTCGGCTTTAAACAAGTACCTGGTGCGGTATGCAAACATCAGCAGTGGGGAGACAATGGTGGTCAGGCCTCGTGTTGCCCTCCCCCTCATTTGCACTTGCCGGCCTTCATAGGAACAGCTCTTGCCCTTCACAGTCTGCTAAAGGCTATAACGGAGGATCTTTGTCTTTGTTCAGCTACCTGCTGACGTGGCGGAAGACACTGCTCATCGTGTCCCACGACCAGAGCTTCCTGGATGACGTGTGCACAGACATCGTCCACCTCGACTACCAGAAGCTTTTCTACTACCGCGGCAACTACTGTGAGTGTGTGGTCACGCTGCTGCCGGATCGGTCTCCGTTTACTCCCGATCATTTGGGAAACGATTCGGGCTTTGACTTAGAAATATTGTACGGGATCTGGGCAGGTGGGCCTAGCCCCGAGTGATCAGTTGGGAGAGTTTCCTATCTTAAAAAATATTACTACCAATAATGTGAATTTACGATCGATGGCAGATTTGATAGCTCCTTGGTTGTGTTAAGGGTTAGAGCCATTACGGATAGTCCTGCTGGTTGGGGGTTGGCTCGCTTGGCGTTTTGGGCCTGTGCTCGGCAAGTGCGATAAAAAAAAAACATAGCTAAAACATAAAAAAATGCATCGCTCCCAGCACTCTTCTTTAGTTCTTCAGAACCATCAAATGAGTGTCCACACTCCTCCAATGAGCCTATAAAGCCTATAATGTTAACCTTTCCCCCTTACCCTGATCGTGTGAATGCAAGCATGTGTGTTTGTGTGTACGTGCCTCTGTTGTGGAGCGGTATTGCAGCAGTTACAAACCAGTGAACCAGCTTCGATTCCCGCTCACGATCAACACCAGTGACGAATATCTGAACTGTTCCTGGGCCTCCCCTAGGTAGATCAGCCTCAAATGAGTACTTGGTTTGGTGTGTTAACATCGCCACTAGGGAGTCAAAGGTAGTTGGGCGTGGTGATGGCCATCCACCCCATCGTACCGTGCCAGCCTTCATAGGTGCTCGCTAACAACACTGGCCCCAAAAGTATGTTAAGGCTATACGGGGGATCTTTGTCTTGACCAACATCAGGAATGAAACATAACGCGGTGGATAATCATTAGTAGTGGAGATAAAAAGGCAGCCGGGTGTAGTGCTGCCAACACCACCCCATCTAGTGCTGTTCTGGCCTTAATAGGTGTTCACTAACTGCCCTTGCCCAAGCAGCCTTTTAAGACTATGTGGAGGATCTTTATCTTTGTCCCTCCCGGTGTGTGTGCGGCATGTGTGGCACGTGCAGTGACGTTCAAGAAGATGTATGTGCAGAAGCAGAAGGAGCTGCAGAAGCTCTACGATAAGCAGGAGCGACGGCTCAAGGAGCTCAAGGCTGGCGGAAAATCCACGAAGCAGGCGGTGCGTGGGGTGCTCTGTTGGGAGAGGTTTGGCACAACGCAGCACGGCAAGGGCCTTCAGTTGTTGGGATCCCTGCCTTTGATACGCCACATATCGGGAATGCAGGCCCTGTCGAGAGTAAAAAAAAATTATTATTGTTTTTTTTATTTGGCAAGAGCCTGGTAAAAGGCACAACCGTAATAAGAGAGGGGTAGGGGTACAACAATTCCACGGACCAAAGTCCGTATTCAGTGCTATAGGGACTGCAAGCGGGAATGTCGGTAAGGAAACAGGGACAGAAGTAAAGGGGAAAAAAGGGTGGGGGGGGGAGTTATGTTGAACTTCTTTTGCACTGTATGGAGCCAACCGTGCTAATTGGTGGAGGGGAAGTGCACATTACAAAATCTTCCAAACAAAATAACCTACACACGCCAAGTCAGCTTATCAAGTTCCGTAGAGCAGTGATTACCTCTTGTCTATCTCCGGGAGGGATGGTCCTGAGTTTTCATTATAAATCGCCCCGGGATGCTTTGTATGAAGAGCGCGATATGCCATGCTCCCTAAATATTTCTCTCTCCCACACCCACCCGCCCACCGTCGTTTCCCACCCTTCTGCCCGTCCGTCCGTCCACCCGCCTGCCCTCTCTCCTGCCATACCACCCATCCACCCACCCACCCACCCTGCCCTCCCGCTCACGCGCCCATGTTGGCCCCACGCAGGAGAAGCAGACGAAGGAGGCGCTGACACGGAAGCAGCAGAAGGGTCGCACCGGCAAGAAGGAGGAGGAGGGCGCCCCGCAGGGCCTGCTGGCGCGACCGCGCGAGTACACGGTCAAGTTCACCTTCCCCAACCCGCCGCCGCTCTCCCCGCCCATCCTCGGCCTGCACGGTGAGGAGAGCGCGGCCGCGGCGCGGTACGGCGTCGCGCTGCTTTGCCGTGGCTCTGTGCAGCTCGCTGTGGCACAGCAAGTCCTCAGGGGTTTCCATGGCCGTGCATAATACCGTGTCCCGCAAATAAGGGAACGGGTATATTTTCATAATAAAGGTTTTCTTGGGTTAGATCGTGTAAATATAAACGTGTCGTTAACCCACCACCACCTGCCACAGCCAATTAGTAAGGTTTGTCACGTAAACAAAACGTGCCAGTTAGTTACTACTAACAGCACACCATGGTGTTGGAGAGTAAAACCACAAACCCACGGCATTTATAATTCGAGCACGACGTTTCACTGGTGATTACAGCCAGCTTCATCGGGCGATTTCCCAGAATTGTGAAGACGTCTTCCTGTTTTGGTCTTAAATATAGTAAAGGTGATGTCATCCCTTTCATCCTATCAGGTGCACATTTCTACACGTGTATACTTGTACACTTATATTTGCGCGATCTAATAAAAAAAAAACTTATTATGGATAATATTTGTCGCGAGAGCCGACAGGTATTTTCTTTGCGGACCCAAAAACATAAAATACATTGTGGAAAAAAACCCAGGAATAGCTCCATCTTCGCGCTATGCAGCAACGGGACGCGCAAGCACAGTCCCAGTATGGTTACGTACTGTACAGCAACTTTCGTGGCATTCGATTGTTCATTCCTAAATTGGCTTGTAATTTTCGGTGGTTTCAGTGGTGATTTTTAAACTATGTGTTTCATACAAAGCAAAAAAAATACGTTATTGATTATATTACGAGCTGTATAAATGGGCAAAATTTGGTCTTAATGGACATAATTAGGGTTTATTCATATAACGAACATGCCAACGTACCCCACCCCACTGAATTAGCCTGGTATTTAGAAGGCAAACTGCATGTCATGCCATACACAGGATAGTGCTGTTCTTTCATAGTTGCTCGCGAAGAGCATTTGCTCAAAAGTCTGTTAAGGCTAAATGGAGGATCTGTCTGGTGTGTGTGTGCCCATGCAGGGGTTGACTTTGGCTATGAGGGCCATCCCCTGCTCTTCAAGAACGTGGACTTTGGGTTGGACTTGGAGTCTCGCAGTGAGTTCTCGTAAAACTCTACAGCCTTTCATGCACAATAATACTACCATACACCTCAGTGGTTAACAGCACAACTCTGTACGCCAGAGTGTGACCACCGCACTACTGTTTTCCACAGTGGATAATAGCACTCCTCCATTTACCAGAGTAGCCATAGCACTCCTGCACACACCACAGTGTGACCACAGCACTCCTCCATACACCACAATCCACAAACACACAGCACACCACGGTGAACCACATCACGCCACGATTACCGATACGTCATAACACGCCACAGTGAGCTACAACCCACCAGAGTGAAGTGCATTGCACCACCATGAAACGCAGCTTACTGAAGTCAATTGTAATAAACAGCAGCGCACCACTGCAGCACACCGTAGTAGGCCATGGTAATTCGCAGTGCACCCTGTTAAAACACAACGGTACCACTGCAGCACCATTCACTGCCGTGTGTTCGCCCGTGCGCAGTCTCCATCGTGGGTCCGAACGGCGTGGGGAAGAGTACACTGCTGGGACTGCTCACCGCGGCACTAGAACCGGTACGCATGCACAAAGACAAAGATCCCCCGTACAGCATGTAACAGACTGTTGGGGCTAGTGCTGTTAGCGGGCACCTGTGAAGGCCGGCACGGCACATGAAGGGGTGAGTGGCCAGCACCATGCCTGACGGCCTTTGTCTCTACACTCATACTCTTTGGTTCTTTCGGTAAAGTCACGTAGATGAAAATAAAATAAAATAATTAACTAAATCACAACGTTTCGGAGGCAACACAAGCTTTCGTCATCAGGTGGGACAACCACAGCAAAACATATTTTACTGTAGTGGGCAGAGAGAGCTGTATGTGACAAGCGATTATATAGGGTAAGATCCAGGGAGGAGGGATGCAGGGGGGGCAAAATTTACACAGCGCTTCAGGTAGTCATTTGAGTTTAAATCGACCTAGGAGATGCCCAGGACTAGTTCAGATCATTGTCGCTGGTGTTGGCTGTGAGTAGAAATCTAACTGGGGTCACTGGGGTCACTGGGGTTTGTAGCATAGCGCTAACCACGACACTACCGCTCCCCACAGAGTGTGTGTATATAATTGCCCATGTGCTTTTTGTGTGTGTGCAGTGTAGTGTTTAGTGCACTGCGCTACGAACCCAGCGACCCAAGTTCGATTCCCGCTCATGGCCAACACCAGTGACGGTTATCAGAATTGGTCCCAGGCCTCCCCTAGGTCGACTCAACCTCAAATTAGGACCTTGTGCATAGTGTAAACATCCCCTCTGGGGGAGACAAAGGCGGTCAAGGGTGGTGCTGACCACCCACCCCTTTGTTTTCCTGTGCCGGCCTTCATAGGTGCTCGCAAACAGCACTTTCCCCTACAGTCTGTTAAGGCTATATAGGGGATCTTTTTCTTTGTATATATATTTAACCGTGTGTGTATACTTAACCATGTGTTTTGTGTGTTTTTATATTCAACCTTGTGTGTGTGAGCGTGTATATTTACCCGTGTGTTTTGTGTGCGTATAGATTTGAACCTTATGGCGGGACCCCGGGGTCCCGAATAATCGTAATTAATTAATAATTTTTTGGCGACTCCGTCCCACCGCGTACATCAACGCCGCGATCCACCTGGCGCGGATCATTCACCAAGCACCTGTCGTTGCCAAAATTTCCGTAGTCATAAACAAAACTTTGATTAGCGCATCGTGTAGAGCTCGTCCAGAGGAATAGATTGCCGTATCGTTTGCCTTCAACAGACATAAAATGACGTCGCAATGCCAGTTTATGCGAGAGCCGGGAGCTTATTGAACCCTGGGGCCCTGCCATAAGGTTCATTTAACCACGTGTTTTATTTGTGGGCGTGCGTGTATATTTAACCACGTGTGCGTATGTGTGTGTGTGCACTGCAGAATAAAGGTGAACGCAGGAAAAATCACCGTCTGGTGAGTGGTCACCCCCCACAACATCTCGCTTGTCCCACCCACCCTACACTCACAACACAGCCCCTGCCCAACACCCTGGTCAATGCTTAATTTTAGTCAATTCTTAGTAAGATAACAAAAGGTGTCGAGATAAAAAAAAATACGATATGACAGATGGAAATGTAGACAGCAGAGACTTAGTGAGAGGAGAGAAGGTATGTAGACAAGCGACAGATGTAGAGATGAATGGTGTAAAAAATATATAAATGTAGTGAGGTGTAAGTGATGGAGACAAGAGACAGATGTACGGCTGAGAGAAGAGTGACACACACACACAGCACAGATGTGGAGTGTAAGACATTTGCGATGGAGATGTAGGGATAGGAGACCACGACATCACATGCATATAGATCTACTGAGTTGGTATGTGGCACACGTTGATTTATTTCCCCTGAAACCAGGGACCTTGAGCTCCTTGGGGCTTTGAGCTTTTGCTTATTCTACGGAGTGTCGTCACCACTGACCCCAGCAATTCCGACACCGATGATGACGAAAGTCGTGGTGACGACGACGACGATGATGAAGACTGAAAACAGCAGTGATTTTAATGTTAACGCTGGTGTGTCTGCACGTGTCCTGTGTGTGCGAGCAGAAGATCGGCTTTTTCAACCAGCAGTACGCGGATCAGCTGGCCATGGAGGAGACTGCCACTGAGTACCTGCAGCGCTGCTTCAACCTGCCCTACCAGGAGGCGCGCAAGCGCCTGGGACGCTTCGGCCTGGAGAGCCATGCGCACACCATCCAGATCAACAAGCTGTCCGGTAGGAGACACACACACCGCCCGCAATGCATACAACACCGCATACACCGCGTATATAATGCACACCGCATACACCATGTTCAATGCACACACCATATACAACGCATTCACTGCAGACTCAAAACTATAATAACAACAACAACAACCGCCATTTGCCACTAAGTGGCGGTGACGTCACCACGACGCTTGTGCTAGGCTATGTGCACGTTGAGGCCCCGTGAAGTCTTGAATGCCCACTGGCAGGAGGTAACGGGGCAGACCCAGGTTCCACGGGTCGACTGACTGAGACGACTGAGATGACTGGCTGATGCACCACATGTGCCCCCTACTGTGCCAACTTGCTGTGCTTTCGCCACCCGGCGCTCCGCTCGTTGTTGTGAGCGTCGCTCCTCCCCCCTCCGTTGTTGTTGGAGGACGACTGCCTCCAACTGCCCAGTAGCGTCATTCACGAGCATCCTCCACAGAGGCCGATCTTGACACCGCTGGTACCAGTCATCGGCAAGTCCACACAGCTCCGCATTCTCCTGTACCGCATCACTCCATCTCTTCTCCAGCCCATGCCGCGCCTATTTAGCCCCCTCGATCCAGCCGAACAAAAGCTGTTTAGGCATGCGGTGACTGGGCATGCGGGCTACATGACCCAGCCAATGCAGCCTTGCCTGCCGGAGGAGCTGCAGGTTACTTTTTTGATGGAATTAAAGAGCGATTTGTGATCGCGGGCCATTGAGGCAGACTCCATCTCCCCAGCAACCTGTAACCACCACCCATCCTTGCAGCGTCTCACGAACCTCCAAACGAAGTCTGCGGTAAGCCTCGTCATTTTCAGACGTGGGATGCTGTAGTTGATGAAAGTGGGCCTGTCGCTTTTTCTCAGCCAGCATGAACACCTCTTCTGTCAGCCAGGGTCTCTGGGGAGGTCTGGACCGCGTACCCAAAGCAGCCATTGCAGCTGCATGAGCCACAGTCCTAAACCTCGTCCATTTCCCCTCGACATCAGGATGAGTCAGGAACGATGTCAACCCCAGCCGCAAGCGATTATGAAATTCTCGCTTGCAACTTTCATCAGCTAGCTGAGACCATGCCACTATGGGTTTGAATCGGGTCCTGAGTGTACATCCTCCACCGGAGTGGAAGAATGGCAGGTGCATCTTACAGATGACGAGTCGATGGTCAGAGGGCAGATCAGCTCCACGGTAGGTCTTGGTGTCAAGGACATGGGCTCGCATCCGCTGGTCCATCACTATGTAGTCCAGCAGATGTTCTTGCTTGGACCCGGCATGCATCCATGATGTTGTGTGGATGCGCCGATGCCGGAACAGCGTGTTGGTAATTACAAGCTCATTGGCTGCACAAAAATCTAGCAGCCTCCTGCCGTTGTTATTGAGTTGATCTGGCCCATGTCTTGCAATCACTCCAGACCAGGTGCCAACATCATGACCAACTCAGGCATTGAAGTCACCCAACAGGATGACTCTATCCCGAGGGATCACTTTAGCTAGCACCTGTGACAGGAGGTCATAGAAGGCATCTGACTCATCGGCCTTGCCTGCATCTTCGGTGGGGGCATAAGTAACCACGACCACCACTCCTTGCCTCTGGTTGATGGGAAGGCGAGCCCAACGTCGTCTGGGGCTTACAGCTTGCCACAACTCACCGTCACGCTCCCACTCCCCCTTCATTCTTTTGTTCAGAAGAAGAGCTACTCCCTGTTGTTTGGCAGTCTCCTGTCCCGAGTAGAGGACTGTCCACCCCTCGTGGTGGCACGAGCCAGTGCCTGTCCACCAGACCCCCTGAATGCCACAGAGATCCAGGCGGTACCAGTCCAGCTCCCGACAGAGGAGTGGTAGCCTCTCCTCCGCAGTGAGCATTCGAACATTCTACGTGGCCACACGTAGTGTTTTTTTGTTGTTTCTGGAGGAGCCCCGAGGGTAAGGGGTTTGGCCAGGAGACGTCATAGATGCCTGTCCCCCCGGGGCCTCCGGCACAAGCTTAATAAATGTTTTAACTCGTAGTTTAGTGGTAATTAATTGAAGGTGGAGGGGTTACCAGCCCCTCGCACCAGTCCACAGCCCCCATTTGGCCGCTGTGGTGGTTACAGACGCCATGAGTGGAGTTTCCAATTTAAGTTGGCCCTCCCCCCTCGGTACTGCCCATCACAGCATTGCCGTCCGGCACCACGAGGAGGTAGGGGGTTCAAACTGTAATAGCGCACACACCACATACACCGCGCACACTGCACATACACCGCGCACACTGCACACACCACATACTACACATACACCACATAGACCGACCATGCCACGTACACCACACATACCATGTACACTTCCCATTCCACATATATAACACACACTCACACTGCACAACCCACCCACACACCACACAATGACCATACCATGCCTCACACACCCCATCACATGGCACGCTCAGTGGCTGTGTGTATATGTTGGGTTGTATGTGTATATATCCGTGCGTTTGTGGCTGTCCCCCTTTCATCCAGGCGGGCAAAAGGCCCGAGTGGTGTTTGCGGAGCTGAGCTGTCGAGAGCCAGATATCCTCATATTGGTAAAAAACAACAACCCAGTGCACACAGCTACAACATGAAGACAGCTTAAACAAGCTCTTAACTCAACTGTAACATACACACAGCATAAACACAATCTAAGCTCAGCCAAAGCATAAACACAGTATTAACAAAATCTTAACTTAGCTACAACATAAACACAGCATAAACACAATTTAATAAGCCACAGCATGAACATAACATAAACACATTGGGAAAATGTATTCATTCGTTATTGACCAGGGTGCGACATTAACTCAGAGAACCCGGTTTAATCATCGCCAGCCGAAACCTGGATTAGAACTCAGGAAATCATTGCTACCGGCTTGGTGCTCTGAACCCTGAGCCACCCGACTATAAAGACACTGAACTCGTTTACAACACAACATGCAGTTCATATCACAGCCACAACAGCTCCAGAATGGCACCGGCATAGCGCTGGACTCACAATCTGCAGGTTGCAAGTTCACATCCAGATAAGGGGTCAATCAATGACATTGTCCCTACGCATGCTGTGTGTGTGCGCAGGATGAACCGACAAACAACCTGGACATAGAGTCCATTGATGCCCTCGGTGAAGCCATCAACCAGTACAAAGGAGGTGAGGGGTGTGGGTGTGATTTAGAGCATGTCAGGAGATTACCTTGTAGCTGCTGCCTTGATCTCCTCATCCTCAGGGTTATTGTAACAGCCAGGGTTTGGCTGTGGAATGGTCCTGGTAATCCCAGATAATCAGGTTCCCTCAAGTCGATATCCCAGTGCTGATGTCACACATGTTCACACATTTGATTTAGTTTAGAGTTATACTTAAAATTTTAATCTGTATTGTATTATGATTGTTATTGGGATCAAACATCGAAATGGGATTTTTTGCACTTTTTGTACGCAGCATGGACGGGTGGTGCTTTTTCTGTAGGATTTTATTGTTTACGTATGTGATGTTTAGATTTGTGTACAATGAATTTTCGGCGTATCTTGAAATTTTATTGTTTGTTGCGGTTGCACCCAAATCAAGAGCCGAATGGCTCACAGGGTAAATCCTAATAAATGAAACTGAAAACTGAAACATCAGCACTGGGAAGGGAAAAATGGCCGTATTACTGACCTCGCTATTCCTTGGCGCAATGCGTCACTTGCTATGGCAATTTATAAGTCCCAAGTGGGTTATCTATGTGTGCATTTGTGAGTAAATGTTTCAACGTTTTTTTAATCAGGTGAGAACCCAAGTCTGTGGGTTTGTGCATGTTGTCATGTTATTCAGTTAACCCATAACTCCTGGGTTTGTACTGTGACTTGCTGTCAGCGAACATGGTCTCAAAGTGCACCCAGCCTGGCACAAGTGCTGTGGTTATGTCACCGCAACCTAGTTGTGAATGGTGGATGCGGTGCTTGTTGCGCAGAGCTGTGACATAGTGATTCACGTACTACGCTCTGATCCAAGTGACCTGCATTTGATTCTTCACCATGGGAAATGAACCTATCTTTGGGCGCCCCTAGATTGAATTGGCCCAACAATAACTTTTACACTCCTGAGACAACCGCGTACACCAAACATGGCAAAGAACAGTTCACAATGCCTTGTGTAGTTCACTGTCCACCAGTGTGGAAGTGCGTTGAAAATCAGCACTGCAGAGAATAAAATAAGACGGCTCAGCGTCAGTTCTTTGTGTGCTGTACTTTAGCCACGTCACTTCTTTGTGCCCTCCATTCTAACAGCACTTGTCACTGTTACCTTTTTTATCCACTGTACAACCAACCTGGGCCGGGGCCATTCCAAGCCAGCTTGGCACACCTCAGTGGTTTTCCATTGTAGAACCCCCAGCTGTGCCGGTTATATCACACACATTAAACGAGAGTGCGTGTCTGTGATGCAGCAACGCTGCTATTATTAGCCCCACCCCTAGCCCCCCCTCCTGGCTCTACTCTGCCCTTAGCTCGAACACACGTGACACGTATTCAGATCACAGTACGGTTTCAGAAATGGAGTATAAAGCTTAATGCTTAATCTTTATCCTCGTGCTTGCGTGCGTGCTCACATCTAGGTGTCGTGATCGTGAGTCACGATGCTCGGCTCATAACGGAGACGAATTGCCAGCTCTGGGTGGTGGAGGAGTCAACTGTGAACCAGGTGGAGGGCGACTTCGAGGACTACAAGCGCGAGGTGCTGGAGTCGCTCGGCGAGAAGATCATCGCCACGGCTTCCGTCACGGCCAAACAGACGGCTGCCAATGCGGCTGCCGGTGCGGCCGCCGGTGTGGCCACCGGCGCGGCCACCGGCACGGCCACCGGCACGGCTGCTGCTGGCACGGGCACCTCCAAGCCGTGATGGCACAGGTCTCCGATGACGCACCACCGTCTGCACAAGTGCAGCTCATGAAGCGAGGCTTTGGCCAGTGCCTTGGTCTGGTGGATTGTAAACCCCGGTCTCCCCTCCTAAGCCCTGGGCAATAAAGACTGTAACAAATGCCTGTAACGCAAGAACACAGTGCAGGCTGTTGATGTAAGCTGTCAACATGAGCTTTTAGCATCGGTCAGGAACACACAACTGTCGCCACATGCTGTTATCACATGCTGTCACCACAACCGTAAGCACAACCTCTAAATACAATCCTTCACCACATGCTGTCGACACACTCAATACAATCCTTCACTAAACGTCATCAACGCAAGCTCAAACATATTTGATCACACTGCTTACACAATCTCTCAATACACACTGAACACAAGCTGTCACTGTCCCCACAAGCTCTCGGCACAGCAACACAAATGTATCGACATGAGCCTTAATTTAGTCTGCCAGCACAAGTGGTAAATTTAAGGTGTAAATGCAACCCAGCAAAACAACTTCATTTTTTCATTCCGCAAGCTGTCAACGTAAGCAATAGACCCAGCGCTATAATGCAGGCCACTCAAACCAATCTCTCAACACAAGTTTTGGACACAACTCGACAGCCTACGTAAGCTGTCACCTCACACGGTGATCAACAGTAGCCGTCTTCTCAAGCCCTCAACAGCTCCTTGTACACTCACCGTCGGCACAATCCTTTTAGCGCAATCTGTCAGTGTTAGCCATTTCCAATGTCCCTCGCACGATCGTGTAATGACTGCATCTAATAAACATGGCAAGAAAGTCTAAACCGTGTCGTTTAGTTCTTTGACAACCCGCGTTCTTGAAGTGAATGATTATAAACACTTTGCACTTGAAAACTACAATCGCTGGAGTCACAATTAATGATTGATTTTTGCGTCATATCTCTAAAGTAAAATGTGTGCTGAGCCTTTTTCCACTCAACAGCCAATTAATAAAATTTCCACTTGGACAAATGGGCTGGTGTACGACTGCTTAAGCAAATCAGTGTGTTGGCGAGCAATCCACACATCAAGTTGGTTTGGTGTTTCACTGATGGTCACAACCAGCATCATCAGGAAGTTTCTGGAAACCCGAAAATGTCCTCTCACGCCATGGGCCTTTAGTAGGTGGTGTGATGTCATCAATGTGCACCCACAAGAGAACGGGAAGTGGTACATAAAGTTCAATGTGTTTGAATAAATGATGGTTACAATTGTTAGATATGATATTTTCATATTTGTAGCAACTGTCCGCTAATGCTGGTTGAAACTGGATCACTCCTAACACCGGCGGTGTGCTGCTGAAGCAGGTATTGGCACGTTTGTTCACGTGACTTAGCTGTGTCGGGTGGAGGAGGGTTTACGACATACTGGGGCGATCTGACCCAAAAAACAATTCGGATTTTATATTGGTCGCGAAAGCCTAAGGGTTACAACGTTACAATGTTTACAAATATGTCCTTTGCTAGGAGGAAACGACGAAGAGGGCAGACAAACGGAGTGATGTATGTTGAATTTCTTTCCCACCGTACGTAGCCAACCGTGCTAATGGGAGGTGAGATCAACTCACCCGCAGCAGGGGATGTGGATTATGACATGAGGCTTTTTCGATTTTGGGGAGGCCGATCATCCAGCAGTGGATAATGGCCGATTAGGGTTATGTTGACGGTTTGAGCGCCTGGTCAAACATCATTGCGGTCCATAAAGGCTGCCGATTTGAGTTATTAATTTGGTCAAAATTTAAAAGGTGTCATTCACCGTGGAATTTAGAGACTGCGGAATTAAGTTGTTGCAGTCATCCGTGTGGAAGCTGTTTTGCAAGCTATTTCATGACTCCTGAAAGTTGAACATGTAATGAAGAAATTGAAGGTTTTTTCAAAGTATAAAAAAATCCCACAGTTTCTGTTAAGGCCTTGGTGATTCTAATTACTCAAAGTGTTAACCTGCTCACTGTGTTGCTTGGTTGTACATCTGTAGTGTCGTATGTCTCTTCTCTCTCTTGAGGCGTGTGGGTGGCGTGTGGCGCACACATTCAGTCGGAGACGAGGTAGTCGCAGGAGGCACTGGCTTTCCTTTATTATGTTCATGCCACCAACTCCGACCCCCTCTCACGACCACGCTGCCGTACGACCCTGCCCGCGTTGCACTGACGGCGTCGACCGAGACGGCCAACTACTGTTCGGCCACGCAATGATCAGGTCAAGGCGGCAGTGACGAAGACGGCGACGACGAGACGAGTCCACTCCCCAGAACCGGCAGCCCCGAGCCCTCACTCTCCGCTGCTTTTATTCCCCTTGGCGCGACTTGGCTCCGCCCTAGCCACGCCTCCCTTCTCGAACCCACCAGAGGGTTCCAAGGGCCTTCCTATGAGGTCTACCGTGACCCTTGCCCCAGTTCCTCTGCCCTGCCGGCACACAGCCGTGTATGTGTGATCAACGGCGTGTGCGCTGTGTCCACCTGCAGTTACAGCTGCTGTACAGCAGGCGGCGCTGTGTCACTGCGCCTCTATTTCGAGACCTCGGTGTTAAGGGGCCGTCCATAAATGACGTCACGCACCTGGGGGGGGGGGGTCAGACATTTGTGGCGATGTGTGACGAGGGGGGGGGGGTGTTTGAGAAATGTGACGTCACATCAAAATGCGCAACTTTAAATAAATATAAACACGTTCTACTTAATTAAATAGACTTTTTAATAAATGTTTTCTCCTACAACATCAGAGTGCAGCGGCACATTAAATACGCACTACAATGACAATAGTTTAAAGCGATTTGAAGCATGTTTTTTTGGGGGGGGGGGGGGGGCAGAGCTTTGTGACGTCATATTTGAGGGGGGGTCTGACTTTTTGTGACGCCGTGTGACGAAGGGGGGGGGGGTCAAAAATCGTCATTTATGGACGGCCCCTAAATGCAGGAGGTCACGGTACAGACCCAGCCAGGTGCCATGGGTTGACAGACTGAGATGACCCCCACCCCCTTACCGTGTCAACTGCACGGTCAACTCGAATAGAGAGCGCCAATTCACCGCGGTCCCTTACACTAACATGTTTTTTTTTGGTGCGACACGGGCGCAGTTCACCGCGGACCTATCAGCGTCCCCCCTCCCCCCCACCCAACATGTCTGCTGTGCTGCGTCTGGTCCGCGTCCTTCCGTCTCCCGTTCAATCCGCGTCCATCTTCGTCGGCCGTGAGTCTCGCAACGACGCTCTCGCTGCCCACCCACCCGCACCACCCACCCTCTCCTCTACGCCGAGCGATAATCGGCGACGGTCGAGAATAATTCATCGCGAGCGGGGCTTCGTTCCGAGACTCCTCAACAACGCCGACTCCGCGGTCGGGCAATCGGTTGGCGCCTCGGCCTCTGTGAGCTCGCAACAAGCAGCAGCAGCAGCTGCCGGGAAGCCCCGTCTCATGAAAGGTGCACCTAGCCTGGTTCCGTAACCGTGCAACTAGTTGGGCACAAACAGGGGGGGGGGGCATTGGTTGCGACTGTCACCGGCGGCTTGGTGTCAAATGGCGGCCCGTTTTGTGTTTCCTGAAGCTGCTCACGGCCAACATCGGTGGCGAATATCTGATCGCAATTCCCTGGGGGCTTCTCTCTTGCCTCGACTCCGGGGCTTTAAACGAGTGACCACGGTGGTTAAGCATCATCACTGTGGGAGACAAAAGCGGCCGTGGGTGGTGCTGTCCACCCATAAACTACACGGAAACAACCTTGAAAAGCCCTCCCCCGTGGCTGGGCATTTAACTCCTGGAAGTAATGTGGCCAGCGAGAATCGAATACGCCAATTAGAAAGCCAAACCTAAATCCCACTTAACTAGCTTTACTTTACCAGGTGAGGCCCACTGAGCTGTGTATCTCAGTTTTCAGAAGCGACCTGGCCACAAATGATGGCTCAGCTTAGTGGCTTATCATGTGTAAATAAATGTACAGCGGACGAAAGACTGAACGCGTGGTGTGATGTTGATGCTAAATGTGGAGGGAGAAACCCGGAGGACCCAGAGAAAAATCCACACGACCACGGAGAGAGACACCACAAACTCCCAAGTATACAGCAGCAGGCTTTATTCGATTTAAAGCTTTCGTGACTGCAGGGATTCATATTCTTGGTTCTTTCGGTAAAGTCACGTAGAAGGGAAACAAAATAATAAAAATATAAAACAGTAAATTATTGTTTAATATACAATAAATTATTGTCACGTAGAAGGGAAACAATACAATAATAAAAAATAAAACAATAAAATTATCACGACGTTTCGATTGCAACACAGCAATCATCATCAGCTGTGAAAACCACAGCAAGACATTTCTGATGATGATTGCTTGTGTTGCAATCGAAGCGTCGTGAGCATTTTATTATTTTATTTTTTAAATTGTATTATTTCCCTTTTACGTGACAATAATTTATTGTATACAAAACAATAATTTATTGTTTTATTTTTATTATTATTTTATTGTTTCCCTTCTACGTGACTTTACCGAAAGAACCAAGAATATACAGCAGCAGGCGTCAAGGTCGGGATCGAAGCCACGACCTCCTGTATACGAGGCGAGGTGGTTGTATTTTGAACTTCTTTCGCACCGGACGTAGCCCAACGTGCTAATCGGTGCGGTGGGAGCACAACAAACTCTTAACACAAAAAGTAGTTGTAAAGAAGTCTGTTTTAAATCTATATTTTAAAAAATGCATAGCTACAGTGGAATAACAGCGGCATGGGGATTATTTTGAAACGTTGACATTTATAATGAAGAGCAACGTAAACATTTGCATGAGGAAGATAGTTTTCAGTCTGCATATTGCCTGCTATTGCATGGGGTATAAAGTATAAACATGAATGTCGACAAAAGCTGGATGTGTATGAAGGAGCTTGATGATGTGCACGTTTGCACTTGCACTGACAAGAGTACGTGGGTTAAATTATATAAACCATATATCGACTATATTCTTGGTTCTTTCGGTAAAGTCACGTAGAAGGGAAACAATCAAGTAATAAAAATATACCCACTTCCCAATGTGGTATCGACTGCAAACTTGGTATACTTATATCATACTGATGACAATACTATATGTTTGATATTTATTATTATTTTATTATTTCCCTTCTACGTGACTTTACCGAAAGAACCAAGAATATGAATCCCTGCAGTCACGAAAGCTTTAAATCAAAACACATGTTGACTGTTGAGGAAAGTAGGTGGGTTTGAGCAGGTTACATCGCTAGAAGGGACAGTGGCTGATAGACTGGGGGCAGAATGGCAGCCAAATGAGAGAGCCCTCTTGAGATGACTGATGGAACAATGTGATCAATTCATATGGACTGGCATCACAGGACTGTGAGGGATTGCGACGGAGGTCTGCATCCAGCAGTTTTATTCCTGTATTCCATTCTTGATTGCATCTCTTTTTACACGCTTTTTTTATTAACTCACTGTTGTTGTCGTTGTTGTATCCTCAAATCTTGCAACTCAATTTTTACCCACTTCCCAATGTGGTATCGACTGCAAACTTGGTGTACTTATGTCATACTGACGACAATACTAGATTCTATCATAAAAATATATATTTTAAAAATTCCTTTTTTATATGTTATGTTTCGGCTTGACTCTAATTGTCCATGGTCAACTGACGTTGGCTGTAAATCACCACGGCCCCTTATGTTATGGCAAGCTTCGGGGCCACTTCCTGGAGTCATGGAGTTCTTCCATTGCTAGTACGGTACATTTAATACAAGTGTGCTTTTAAAAAGGTTTTTTTAAATATTACTTATCCATGAAGACAAGAATGTGATACTTGTCTTTTGTTCTCTAGTGAGTTAATTCCCATTAAAATGGTTATTTGTTCAAACATCTAGGCATTATACTTGTACAAAACTGCCTTTCAAGTGCACTAATGGTTTGTTTTGAATAGGTTTTGCTGATGGGAGTTGGAGCTGCGTCCATTGCCTCAACATACTCTGAGACTGCATCTGCATCCACCTCTCTAAAGACAGTCCCTTCGCACTCCGCACAGTGATTGCTCTCAAAGTACATCCTGTCAGTCGGCCTTTATTAAATGGAACGTAATTGAATGCAGTGCTCTTAAGACTTTGGTTCTCTTGGTCATCGCGTCTCACAATTCGACACCGTACAGGGACCAATGGAAAGAGATCAAGAGTACGTGCGAGAGAGCAAGATGGCTGACGATGCTTTGCTATTGGCTAATGGCGACAGCAGTGAAGGCATCGTGTCTGGGTTACTGGAGTCATTCGGCCTCTCTGAGGAGGATGTGACTGAGCTCTGCCGCTATCCCTCTGACAAGCTAACACCCGAAAACCTGCCCAACCTCCTTGAGGAGGTATGCAAAAGAAGGGACCTAAGGCAAAAGCAGTCACAGCATGCGGAGATGGTGCATCCACAGCAGGTGCTTAAGGTCCTGCGTGATGTGGATATACCTGAATTAGTGCTACCTGGGCAGCAGCAGCAACATCAAGAGCATTATCCCCCTCCCCCCAGTCCTCAGAGCTTGCAACAGCAGCATAATCACCCTCCCCCCATGCCTCAGAGCTTGCAACAGCAGCATAATCACCCACCCCCCATGCCTCAGAGCTTGCAACAGCAGCATCATCACCCTCCCCCCATGCCTCAGAGCTTGCAACAGCAGCATCATCACCCTCCCCCCATGTCTCAGAGCTTGCAACAGCAGCATAATCACCCTCCCCCCATGCCTCAGAGCTTGCAACAGCAGCATAATCACCCTCACCCCATGCCTCAGAGCTTGCAACAGCAGCATAATCACCCTCCCCCCATGCATCAGAGCTTGCAACAGCAGCATCACCCTATCCCCATGCCTCAGAGCTTGCAACAGCAGCATAATCACCCTCCCCCCATGCATCAGAGCTTGCAACAGCAGCATAATCACCCACCCCCCATGCCTCAGAGCTTGCAACAGCAGCATAATCACCCTCCCCCCATGCATCAGAGCTTGCAACAGCAGCATAATCACCCTCCCCCCATGCATCAGAGCTTGCAACAGCAGCATAATCACCCTCCCCCCATGCCTCAGAGCTTGCAGCATCACCTCCCCATGCCTCCAAGCGTGCAACAGCAGCATCATTACCCTCCCCCCATGCCTCAGAGCCTGCAACGGCAGCAATCTTACTTTCCCTCGATGCCTCCGAGCTTGCAAAATCAGCAGCAGCCTAGCATTATGCCTCACCACTCACAACAGCAGCTTCAGCCTACTTCTCACAACTTGCAGCAGCAGCTTCCAATGGGACAGGGCCCAGAGGGACAACCGCCATTCCAGAGCACGAATAAGCCCCCAGACAAGGCTCCGTGTAACTCATTTCAGGAACCCTGGAAACCGGGAGTTACCTCGGCAACATCCACCATGCCTCCTAAAAACTGCTCGTGGCCCAAAGTTGCGTGTGGCGAAGCTCTGCTGAAGACCCCTCCTCCGCTTCTGCTGAAGACCCCTCCTCCGCTTCTGCTGAAGACCCCTCCTGTTGCCTGTGAAACAAAATTCATGACAAGAAGCTTCCCGCTGAGGGCGGAGATACATTGCTACTTGGGAAATTTCGTCAACGGAAAAGAGAAGCACTGCAGCATTTGCGACGTGGGACTAACCAGCGATCAGGTGAGATAGAACATTCCCACCCATGCAGGTGTAATGTAGCACTCAGAGACGCTGCCATAAGTTAATATATAAAATACATTCCACCCGACTGGACGCAGGTTGACTAATTTACAACTGGGTGACTTCTATGTATCTGCTACACGACACTCGCTACATAGCTGACTGTAGGAGCCGTTGGCGTAGTAGCTACGGCGTAAATATATAACTCCCTTCGCTAGTCTTCCAAGACGATGAGGTCGATCCACAGCGATGACGGTGACGACGGTCCGGACTCCCCCACGGCAGCCTCGAGCCTCACTCCGCGCTGCCTTTTATCTCACCTCGGCTCCGCCACACCCCTTTTCCTGAACTCTCTCCTATCGGAGATCTCCTTCGCCTCGCTAACACCTCGTGGGTTCCACACCTCCCCCCGCGGTGACTCCTCACCCAGTTACCTCACTTGACCCTGCCTGCCCTCATCGCTACAATCCTTATTTGCGGCCCTTAGGCCCTGTACTGTCCTTACACAGGTGTGGTTGAGCATTGAGATGGGATCATCATGAGGAAGAGATGCAGCGTGGTGCCTGTAGGGGGCAGGGCACCAAGTAGGCTTTTCATTATCTCCATATATATAAAAGGGAAATTTGTGAATATGTGTCTGTTCAAAATGTTTAGTGTACTTCCCGACATGCAACAAACTTGAAATTTGCCATGTGGGTATACACGTTTTTTTGGGGGGGGAGCTCAATAATGCATATTTTGTTTGCACAGCAAGTGAGCTGTGACGTCAAATCTGTCATATGACCCACGCATGTGGAAGCGTAACATATTGTAGTGTAGTGGTTAGTGCGCTGCGCTACGCACCCGGCTACCCGAGTTCCATTCCCGCACACGGCCACCACCGGTGACGATTATTTTAACCGGTCCTGGGCCTCCCCTAGGTCGACTCAGCCTCAAAGGAGTAACTCGTGTGCTGGGAACATCGCCACTGGGGGGACAAAGGCGGCCGGGCGTGGTGCTGTCACCCACCCCCTCGTTATATATTAAAAGGAAATGTATTAATATGTGTGTCTGTTCAAAATGTTTAGCATACTTCCCGACATGCAACAAACTTGATTTTGGCACGTGGGTAGCTTCCAGACTACACAATGCAAAAAGTATAAATTTTGGTGGGGGGGGGGGGGAGCGCAATAATGGATATATTTTGCACGACAAGTGAGCGGTGACATCGCATGCGGAAGCATTATGCAGTGTGTCTGCTGACGTCACGCAACCCCCTCACCCTTCGCGTTGGCCATGTATTAATCCAAGACAAGAATCCAAGTCCCGGGCGAAGCCGGGTAGTAAAGTTAGCAGGCTATATGTAGAGCAGAGTTTGAATAATGTAAGCTCCAGCATGTAGGTTTTCTACCGGCAATTTGTCAATGCACCCAACAAAATTTTCGAACATCCAAAGCAAGACTACTTGGGCTTTGATAATCAACAGAAGACAGATTCACACCACTGTTGTGGGTGCAGTTGGCCTCTTGAGAGGTTAATCTGTGATTAGTAATGGGCCACATTGTAAATCAGATTCATGAAAGGACTAATATCAGACCACCCTTCATGCCTCGTCTTTGTGAACTATTAAAACGCATTCGATTCGTTATTATGCTCCCCATCTTCCCCTCAACAGGAATTGAAAACTCACAAGGATTCAGAACGACACAGATATAACTCGTTTTTGTTTTCAAATCGGTGAGTGGTCACTCCAAATGTGTTTTTGAACTTTTCTGCATGCATATATCCGAAATACATCTTATTGAAAGTTAATGTATATTTTAGTTATACCATTGTTGAATGTTTTGTGACATTTCATCTCAAGATGGCGGTTGCATTTAGTCGTTGCATAAATGAAATATGGGATGGTCGTTTGTGACCTCAAACTTACTTGAGAATGAGACATTTAGTCTACATGGGCTTTTGCAACTGGTGAAATTAAGTTGATGATGAGTGCATGCACTCTTTGTATTGGCCAAACATTTATGTCAAACACGGTGATCTGCATACCTTAAGTCTTGTAATATTTTGCTTTAGTTTGAAATACATTGTGTTACAAATGCCATCTAAAAGCATCTACTTTTCACGATGCCGAGTTACGGCGTGGGCTGGCTGCTGAAAACCCACGCCGATTACTTTAACACCGCTGTCGTGAGATGCACGTGGAGTTTTGAGAGGTCAGATAAGACAACTGGTTGGGCATTCTGTGTTATGTACAGCCATTTTTCATTCCACTGCTGGATGAAGGCCTTCCCGTGCCATATTGATCATGGGGTATTGTTTTATTGTGCCGGTTAGTGCAGGTTGATGGAGGGGTGGGGGGTGCATAGGACTTATTCATGTATCACTCGCCAGAAATTTTAGGCAGGGCCAGGAGTTGTTCTCATGTCGTCAATTTCATAGCACAGTGTGTCATCTGCTGCATCACGTCCCTCCTGCTTTGTATTACGAAAGGAATGAATGTCAATATTGCCAGTCACATAGGAAACAGTGCCTGAACTTATGATATGCCTCGTGTCTTTGTTTCTTTCAAGGTTTGTTCAGGAGTGCCGCAATGCCCTGTAAGTATATGAAATTACCCTTTGGCCCCTGCCATGGGAAAAAAATGAATTTCCACAACTGTTCAGGGCCATCATCGGAGACGAGCACCACCACCCTTTTGGCCGTTATTCTTCATGCATTTGTAGTGTGTTGTACAGTTTACATGAACAACTTTATATAAACTAAACATGATTTTTTATTTGGTGTTTGGACTACAGCAAAAAAATGGTAGCCCTCATCAGCCTAAAATGTACCCATCATCACCGTGGACTTAAGTGAGCGCAGAACCCATCGAGGTGCGCCATAGTTCAACATAAATTCAACATGTTAGTAAATAACACCGCCCAAACTGGAAGGAAAAAAATATATAATAGGCGATTTTTGGGCAATGGCCCTTCTTAGCACATGACAGTTGAACAGGTTCTGTATACTTAATTCTACTCCACTGGTGAGAAAATTTCAGATAATGATGACAATCTCTTTTCTGCAATCAAAACATCCTGATAGCCTCAAACATGTCACCAGCTTCATTTCCAGCTGCTATTCATGTACTTCACAATAAAACGGCTATTGTTTTTCAGGAGAAAACAGGACCTGCGCAGGAGCACTAGCAGGGAGCATCCCAGTGGCTGGAAAAGGAGCAGTAGCGAGGAGCGACGTGGTGGCTGGAACAGGAGCAGGGAGCAACCCAGTGGCCGAAAAAGGAGCCGGAGCAGGAGCCGGAGCAGGAGCCGGAGCAGGAGCCGGAGCAGGAGCCGGAGCAGTAGCCGGAGCAGTAGCCGGAGCTGTAGCCGGAGCAAGGAGACACAGCAGGGCTTCAACAAAAGTAGAGATATGAAGAGGTCAAGAAGCTCCAACAGGAGCAGAGAGATGACTGTGGGCTCCACAAGAGGTATAAGCCGGGAGAGGAGCTGTGAAAAGGTAATGGATGTGCATGTTATAACGTATGATTAAAATCAACTACAAGCTCTGGTGGTGTAATGGTTAGCACAATGAGCAGCAATCCAGATGTCCGCCGGTTCAATTTGAACTTCTGGCGCAACACTTGAAACGATTGGGCAAGTTTCTTAATATCCCCCTGGCTCCGTTACCCAACAGTATAAATGGGGAACACCACAACTATTCGATCGATAGATTGCATGCGGTACGGTAAAGTGTGAGTACTCCCACCTGACCTAACACGTGTGGTCAGCATTAAAGAGTCGACAATGCTGCCTCGAGCTCCCTCTATTCGAGGCCATACTCATCAGCAAAACCGTGTAAATATTCCTGTTAAAACATGCCACCTCAATGCTGATATCACATTTGAAAGACTACATAATTCAGGAATCATAAGTGATCTTAAGCTTATTCCCCTTCCAACTTTCCTCTAATATGGTCTACCTCCTACACAATGTCTTCCACATGTATGTTGAACTTCTCTCACACTGTACATAGCTAATCGGAAGTGCGGGGGAAGGACAATACACTAAACACAAAAAAAGCAGTTCCCTATCTGCAGCTCAGTTCCTTATCCTAGCTTTCATCACATCTCGACTTCTCCAACTCTCCTATGGCCTTCCCAAATCCATTGCTTCCAAACTTGTAAAGATTGTAAATACTGTCATCAGACTTCTCATCCGTTCCCACAAACTACACGACTTACCCCAGTCCTCGGAGACCCCCGCAGGCTCCCAATTAAATCCCGAAACAACGACGAGATTTATCCCGCTATCTTCAAGATTCTCCATAGGCTTGCTCCCATCTAACTATCTGCTCTAAACTAATGCAACTCCTTTTCACATGATCTGTGCTCCAGAAACGAATGCCTTTTGTTTAAAAAGTCAATCATCCACTGAATGGCGGTCACCTCATATCTGCCTCCTCCCCCGACCATCTATACTGCCGACCCCATGTTCATATACACATTCAGGTGCAAGACCATTCTCATGGTGGGTATTTAAAGTACAGTCAGCTGATGCAGCCCAATCAATTTCTGATGAAGCGCAAAGCAATTTGCGAAAAACGTATGTTGGTGTGAAATTCAGTCATGGCTTGTTGGGACATTCTGTCTACAGGAAAGCTATCCACACGTATTCCTATCTAAAGCCTGACAAAACCATCACTTTACCATACATAGCAGTTGTTACCAAAAAGATTTCCAAAATCTTAAACAAACACAAGATCCAGGTCCGATTCAATACAGTACACAAAATCTGTGATCTGATCCCAGCTGTGAAGGAGGTCATTCTTGACATGCAATACCCTGGAGTCTACAAACTGAGTTGTACCTGCGGTCGCAGTTACATTGGGGAAACGAAACGACATGTCTCGGACTGGGTTCACGAACACAAGGCAGATTTTAAACACGGCACAACCAATACCTCTGCCGTGGCTGATCAGGTGGGCTCGCACGATATAGTTTTTTCCGAGAACAAGGTACTCAGCAAACCTTCAGGCCTACATCAAAGATTTGTCCATGAAGCTATCCAGATATATAAACATAGAGACATCTTCAACCGAGAAGATGGGTATAAGCTGAACAACCACTGGAAGGATGTCATTAACCAGGTTGGTCCGAACTTGCTGTGATCCCCTCACAGCCCAGCAGACGGCACTTGCTCCAGCAGACACTCAGCTGCTTCTGCATCCCCCACAGCGCAGTAGACAACTTGGCCGCCTTTGTTCAGTCTACCGGCGTGACTTCACTGTAGTTCATCAACGTTAACATGCGACTTTCTTTCCCTAAGCTCGTTCTCTCTTATGAGCCTTTCTTAGTCGTTGACGGAAGCTCATTAACTTTGCACTATAATTCCAACATGCTAATAACTTATTTCCCTAAGCCCTTTCTACATATTCTCCTTTCTTATGCGATGACGGAAGCTCATTAACTTTGCACTATAATCCAACTTGCTAAGAATCTATTCCCCTAAGCTCGTTCCTGAGCTCCTTTTACATATATTCTCTTTGACTTGCTAAACCTTCTCAAACGTATACAAGCTCCTTCTCAAACGTATGTCAACCCTTGCTTAAACGGTTGTCTCGCCAGTTCTCACCTCATGACGGGGGCTTGTGTTGCCTCCGAAACGTCGTGATTTATTTTAGTTTATTTCTACCTGCGTGACTTTACCGAAAGAACTGAAGAGTATTGATTCCTGCAGTCACGAAAGCTTCAAATCAAGAAATGGAATTAGATTTGTCATGTGTCTGCTGTGTTAATTTTCAGTGCACCACATTGTAACACTTTGTGGCCAATATCATCCATACCAATATCATCCATAATCGAGGTTTTTTTTAGTTTAGATGGCGTAAATATATGAATGTGTCGTTAAACCTGCCACCTCTCAACACAGCCAACTAGTAAGGGTTGTCATGTAAACAGAACATGCCAATTCGAACAACTATATCTTGTGGAAAAGTGACTTCTATAAACAAAAGGAAGGAGCAGCAATGGGTTCTCCTTTGTCTCCTGTGATAGCGCATTTGTATGTGGCAGATTTTGAAACAAGCAATAGCTTCAAGTACACTAAAACCCTCTGCTTGGTTTAGATATGTGGATGACACATTTGTGGTCTGGCCACACGCCAAAGATACATTTAACGAATTTCTAAATCTCAACTCGCAAAACCCATCCATCCAGTTCACCACGGAAGTGGAAGCTGACAGAACTCTACCATTTCTGGGTATTCTGCTCGGACGGGGTCAAAATGGTAAAATAACACAGCGTTTATCGAAACACTGATGCCTATCTGAATGCAGTCACACCATCACCCCGCACAGAAATCTGCTCTTATTAAGACGCTCATTCATCGGGCTAAGAAAGTGTAAGATGGTGATAGTCTGAGAAGTTAAATTAAACATATTAAAGAAGCGCTGCAAATGAATGGTTACAATGATGCACACATCAACAGGACATTGAATGCTAAAACCAAATCAAATAACACGAGCATTGAAACTGCCCAGTAATTAAAATGATCAAAATACCGTACATCGCGGGAGTAACTAAGTAAGCAGCAACTAAGTCGGTAACTATCCAAAAGGTTAATATTTTTTTTTCCCAATTTCGATAGATTCTCTAATTAATCTTGCCCAGTAGTAGCTAGTTTTGCACAATTTCAACGTTATCAATATCAATTGAGTGTCCTTGTTGGCACGCATGTTCTGCTACTGCGGACAGTTGTATTACGGAGTATTTAATATTTATTTGGTGTTCTTTTAGTCTTGCGCTGATTATTCGTCCTGTTTTCCCAACATAGCATTTGCCACAAGTGCAGTTAATCCGATACACACCTTCCGTTGGTAGCTTCGGTAATACATCTTTTGTACCAGATATTAATTTCTGTATTTTATGTACCGTGCCAAATCTGACTCGGATGTTTTGTTTTTCCAAAAATCTGGCTAGTTTATCAGTTACTCCCGCGATGTACGGTATTTTGATCATTTTAATTACTGGGCAGTTTCAATGCTCGTGTTATTTGATTTGGTTTTAGCATTCAATGTCCTGTTGATGTGTGCATCATTGTAACCATTAATTTGCAGCGCTTCTTTAATATGTTTAATTTAACTTCTCAGACTATCACCATCTTACACTTTCTTAGCCCGATGAATGAGCGTCTTGATAAGAGCAGATTTCTGTGCGGGGTGATGGTGTGACTGCATTCAGATAGGCATCAGTGTTTCGATAAACGCTGTGTTATTTTACCATTTTGACCCCGTCCGAGCAGAATACCCAGAAATGGTAGAGTTCTGTCAGCTTCCACTTCCGTGGTGAACTGGATGGATGGGTTTTGCGAGTTGAGATTTAGAAATTCGTTAAATGTATCTTTGGCGTGTGGCCAGACCACAAATGTGTCATCCACATATCTAAACCAAGCAGAGGGTTTTAGTGTACTTGAAGCTATTGCTTGTTTCAAAATCTGCCAGATGTTTGGAAAAACAAAACATCCGAGTCAGATTTGGCACGGTACATAAAATACAGAAATTAATATCTGGTACAAAAGATGTATTACCGAAGCTACCAACGGAAGGTGTGTATCGGATTAACTGCACTTGTGGCAAATGCTATGTTGGGAAAACAGGACGAATAATCAGCGCAAGACTAAAAGAACACCAAATAAATATTAAATACTCCGTAATACAACTGTCCGCAGTAGCAGAACATGCGTGCCAACAAGGACACTCAATTGATATTGATAACGTTGAAATTGTGCAAAACTAGCTACTACTGGGCAAGATTAATTAGAGAATCTATCGAAATTGGAAAAAAAAAATATTAACCTTTTGGATAGTTACCGACTTAGTTGCTGCATGGAAGAGGATCATCAAATAATACATTTAAATGCAAGCCTATGTAGGCTGCCATACTTCAATAGGGATTACCATTGGTAAGGCTATTTTAATATTGACAATGGACAGGAAGGACAAGTTCAATGGGTTCGCATAATTCGCATGCATAATGTACGTTGTCTCAAGAGCGCAGAAGTGTGGTCACCACATCTACGTCTCTATAAAGACTGAAACATGTGGACTTCTCCACAAATCTGGCTGCCGCCTGATGAAGTTAGTTGTAATTACTGGTGAAACGTCGTACTCAGATTGTAAATGTTGTGGCTTGGCTCTCCAACACACCGATGTGCTGTACTAGTGACAAATTGACATGTTCTGTTTACGTGACAACCCTTACTTGTTGGCTCTGTCGGGTGGTGGCGGGTTTAACGACACATTTATGTGCTCTAACCAAAAAAACCTCTTATGTATGAGTGCACCACATCACCAACCCAGATATAGCATTGAAAATTGTACAAAATTTGTTCCCTTGTGTGTCACTGATCCTGCCCAGATCTTGAGCAGCAGTAAGGGGAGAAGAGAGACTTCAAGTTCCATTAAGGACAAGGTAATGGTCCTCTGCATATTACGGCACATATCGGTGATGCTTTGGTTAGCCGAGAGTGCTGATTAGCTGTGTCTCACGTTAAAGCCTATGTCTCACATTTGTTGTAATTTTCTGATTGTTATAATTTTCTGGCCCACCGCTATTAGACATCTGAAAAACTGCTTAAACGACGGCCATGAATGTTCAATAATTCCCCCCTGCACATACACTTCCGGCCCCCTACATCCTCACAACCACATCTTCACCACTGCCTCCCCCCCCCAGTCATCGTTACCGTATCGGACAAGTAAAGTTCGTGTATGGTTATGGCTGTGAAGTTAGATCTACAATTGTTTATTACTTGGTTGAAATAGTTTGGATATGTCGGACGGGTCTTCTTGTACCCCGCCCCCCCACATTACCCCATCGACGAAACCGGGCCTGGTTAGTGTACTTTAAATAGTAAAGAATGTCGGCGTTGAATTGTTGCGTGTTTCAGAGCTATATGTTCTATGATTGTATCGCCCTGAGTATAGTGTCCTCTGAGTTAGATAAGAAACCCGCCCACCTGACTCACAGGTCTCGCCCTTGAGCAGGGGTGTCAAACACACGACCCACGAGCCGGACCCAGCCCCCCCCAAACCCTTTCCTCCGGCCCACCACGTGCTTAAATTTGTATGAATGATTTTATATATATATTTTAAAGCTTCTACCTAAACACAACCTGAATTTAAACCGTACATTGAGATTGGGGATTTGGTGTGCCTAGCCGCAAAAAAAGAAATCAACTCTCTTTTCCCACGCTTTCAGATTTTAAATCGGTAAATTAATACCGTATTTTGCTATTCATTTTCATAGGCCCAACTGTGTGGCCTGCGGGAGGTGCATTTCAATCCAAACTGGCCTGCTGTCCAATTGACACTCCTGCCCTAGTGCCTACACTTTGGATACCACTGGAAGTTGACCAAAAAGATCCCCTCCTGGACCCGATAGTTGGGCCTTCCCCTCCCACCAGGTTTTTTTCATTTCCAGAGTGGTACAGCCAAATCCCCACTCGCCCACTCCCCACCGCCCCCCCCCCCCAATTCTAGGAAGCACAATGCCAACCAAGAGCCAAGGATACAGTAGCAATATCGCAGGGAAGGGCGAGACAGCTTGTAACAGATGTGCAACTGATATAGAAAGTAACTACACCCTCGTGATTAGGGAACAGACGAGAGCACCTGGGTTCGGCACCCTTCTATGGCAGGGGAAACGATCGGGGATAAAGTATTTCAAGGGGGAGGAAAAGGAATAGGGGAAAATGGCAGGGATGTGGGGAGGAGAGGAAATAATGTAACCAAACAAGACCCAAACTAAAATAACATCAACCTTATTTTTGTTACATTTTATTTTAACGATAACTATGTGGAAGAGAGGTTGGCGTAGTGTCCGGAGTCCACCCCAACTCTCCTATCCCTTCTTTCCGGCCCACAATTTCACAGTTATTCATGCTGAGTTCAGCAAAGACGGGTCCGCATGGCCTTATATTCGCTTTCCTTCCCTTTTAACTTATAGCTAAGATGTTCCATTCCCACTAGGGAGAGGAGAGTTCTATGCCACAGTCCCCAAGCGGTGAGAATAGTTTTCCTCACTGCTATGTAGAAGGTTTGGAGTCGAGCGTGCTGGTACTTTGTTAGTCATTTAGGTCTTAACCCCAATAGGGTTGAGTCAACTGAAAGGTTCACCACCATGTCAGAAATACGGTTGAAGTAGTCCATAATATCCTAGTAAAATCCAGGGATATCAAGGCATGTCCAAAAGGCATGCGAGTCTGTCTGCACTGTGCCTGGTCGGGATCTTAGCGCATTTGGGGGAGGAATTAGTTAATTTAGCTGTCCTGTCACATAGGTCCCGTGGATAAACTTAAACTGGATGGGTTTTGATTAAAGTGACCTGGGGTCTGTAGCTTGGGCCCGCCATATCTGGGTCCACTTCCTAGGAGGAATGTCGTGTCCCGTAAACCTTTCCCAGAAATTTCTAGTTTTGGGTCTTACCCACATTCTCTCTCCATTAATGCATCTGCCAATTAGTATATTTCCTTCTTTTCCCCCCAACCAGTCTAAAATTGGGTGGGGAAAATAAGATCCAGTTTTTTATCTGGGACTTTGGTTATGATGTCCCAGATCTGATGGAATCAAAATAAATATGAGCCTGGGATATGGTGTGCCCACAATTGCTTAAATGTTTTTACCTTCCCTCGGTAAAAAGATCACCCACCTCGATAAATCTTATGCCTACTGCTTTGGACCAAAATGCTGCACAAAGACACCTCACCGAAATAATGTCCCAGCACCACCGAGTCGACCCCTGGAGTGAGCTCAGTCTTATACGATCCACCCACAATTGCACACACACATGGCGGCACGCGCTCGCACACAAACCAACGGTCCCCCGTGTAGCCTTAACAGACTGTTGGTCCGAGTGCACTTAGCAAGCAGTGCCTATGAAGGCCGGCGGAATACGAGCAGTGGGTGGCTGGCCATCACCACGCCTGGCCGCCTTTGACTTCTCACTAGCGATGTTTACACACCACACCAGGTACTCATTTGAGGCTGAGTCAACCAGGGGATGTTCAGGACCTATTTGGTTAATTGTCACTAGTGTTGATCGTAAGCGAGAATCTACGTCGGGTCACTTGGTTGGAATTGCAAAGCGCTAACCGTTGCACTACCGCTCCCCCCACACAGACATGCACATGGGGGCAAGCCTGCACACATTAATTTCCAGAGGGAGGCTGAGACCCATTACATCTCGCGGAGGATCGCTCTTCTGAACAAAATAGTTCCGTGGTTCAGTTCCCAAGTGCGAGTTCACTTTCACAAGTTGATGTAAAAAAATCTCATGGAACCAAGTTCGTAAGTTGGAGTGTTTGTAAGTCGAGGAATGCCTGTATCTAAAATTGTTCATATTTAGCGCTAAAGACCTTTGACCAAACTGAACAAGGCATTGAAGTGTCCTAAGAGTTTCAGTAGAACCATCCCAAACAGTTCTGCTTGACTGCCACATTTGTTAAGTTTCCTTTGGCAAATGAATAATTAAGTGAATGTTCATACAGGCCGTTTTATGGTCCTAAATTATTTGTTTTATTTCCCCACTGCAGTTCTCCAGGACAGAATACTTCAAAGAATCGGAGAGAGATGCAAAGCGAGATGCAGTTAGCAATAGGGACCTTTATACAAAGGGAGGCCCAGGTACCATAAAATACCTGGATAAGAGGAGAGACAGACTCATTGAGGGAGACTCAAAGACAAAAATAGACACAAAGAAAGTCTTGGATACAAGAAGTGTAGATAAGAGGGATTCCGATACAAAAAAATACATGCACACCGAGAGAGGCTCTAATTCAAAAAGCGTAGATGGTTGGAGGGATTCGTATACAAAAAAACATACTGACGCAAATAAAGTCTCGGATACAAGACGTACGGATGATAAGATGCGTTCTGGTACAGAGAAAGATGCTGACACCAGGAAAGCCTCGGATTCCAGAAGTACATATAGAAGGGATTTGGATACAAAGAAAGATACTGACGCAAATAAAGTCTCAGATACAAGACGTACGGATGATAAGATGCATTCTGGTATATACAAAGATGCCGACACCCAGAAAGTCTCAGATACAAAAGGTACAGATGATAGTCAGGGTTCAGATACAAAGAAAGATGCTGACATCAGGACAGTCTCGGATACAAGAAGTGTAGATAAGAGGGATTCCGATACAAAAAAATACATGCACACCGAGAGAGGCTCTAATTCAAAAAGCGTAGATGGTTGGAGGGATTCGTATACAAAAAAACATACTGACGCAAATAAAGTCTCGGATACAAGACGTACGGATGATAAGATGCGTTCTGGTACAGAGAAAGATGCTGACACCAGGAAAGCCTCGGATTCCAGAAGTACATATAGAAGGGATTTGGATACAAAGAAAGATACTGACGCAAATAAAGTCTCAGATACAAGACGTACGGATGATAAGATGCATTCTGGTATATACAAAGATGCCGACACCCAGAAAGTCTCAGATACAAAAGGTACAGATGATAGTCAGGGTTCAGATACAAAGAAAGATGCTGACATCAGGAAAGTCTCGGATACAAGAAGTGTAGATAAGAGGTATTCGGATACAAAAAAATACATGCACACCAGGAAAGGCTCAGATTCAAGAATAGCAGCTAGTAAATGGGATGTGTATGGAAAGAAAGATACTGACACGAAGAAAGTCTCAGATACAAGACGTAGTACGGATGATAAGATGGATTCCGGTACAAATAGATACGGTGAAACCAGGAAAATCTCAAATACAAGAAGTACGGATGCAAAGATGAATTCATTTGTGGAGAAAGCTGCTGACACCCAGAAAGCATCAGATAGAAGAAGTACGGATGATAGGATGCGTTCCCGTACAGAGAAAGATCCTGACACCAAGAGAGCCTCGGATTCCAGACGTACGGATAAGAGGGATTCCGATACAAAAAAATACATGCACACCAAGAAAGGCTCAGATTCAAGAAATGAAGATGATAAGAGAGATTCGTGTACAGAGAAAAATGATGACACAAATAAAGTATCGGATACAAGAAGTGTAGATGATCAGAGGGACTCAAGTACAAAGAAAGACACAGACGTGAAGCAGGATTCAGATACCAAGAGTGATGCAGGGGATTTGAGCGAGCAGACATCCAAGAGTAACCTCCGTGAGAGAGAAGAGACTCCAGCAATATGTGATGCCACAGAAAAGGTGATTTTTCGTGTATTCCTTGAGCACCACCAGCACCACCGATACATTTGCCACCACTAGCATCACCACCGACAACACTACCACTCGGCACCACCATCCTTGTTAACTTCATGTTAGCAGTAATCAAATCAAACATTCTTGGGCTCATTAAACATCCCTCGAACTGTACGTTTAAGAATAGGTTATGTTCGATTATTACATTTATCAAGGTCCTACATGCTCTAATCTTGTGACTAGCTATAAGATAGTTCTAATTCTAAACATTTTTTATATCTATGAAGATTTGTAAAGTTTTTTATGGAAATGTCATGTGCGAACAATGTACGCTGCCACATAAGGGGTAATATGTTAGTGTATACTGCTAGCACCACCAACAATACCATTGCCACCAGCACTATCACGGACACCACCACCATGCTTAAATCACACATGCTGTCAGAAAATGAGGAAAAGCACTCTGCTGCCAATTTTATCTGGAAAATGTATTTCAACACGAATTAGTAAAAGCTTATTTATTCCATTAATTATTATGAACTTGAATTATTATTTCATATGTTTTCAAGAATGTTTTTTTGTTAAGTTAACCGAGTAACAATCGCTATATGACAATATTTTGTATAGCAGATGAAACAATTATTCTTGATTTTATAACGTACGATATATCGCCAGAAACCCTAAGTAAATCACTGATAGTTTCTTTCGTATGTATTAATAGCAGATTAAATATGTAATTTCTTATTTGTTATCCACTCAATTGCTGTTCAGAAGAAGAGTGGATCTCGTCCATTCCTCCTCTAAAGGAGTAAAGACAGCAGCAGCAGCAGGCGCGTGTTTACAATGTGCTTGATGATTTGGGATTTGTGGCCGCCGAGTCTTTGATGCGCAATTTGTGCATCAGGTGACTGCTTGATGGAACCATAACACAGTATGGCAATGAATCTAGATCTCTTTTCCAAAAACATAATTTTTTGGGCAACAGATCAGCGGTGTTGGTGGGATGACTCCTGAGAACACGGAGAAGACCTGGTTTCCCCTGAGCATGGAGAACATGGTAACCCTGGACGAGGTAAAAGAGGATGAAGTGCTACAACAAGACCAAGAAGGTGCTCCTCTGCTCATGGAAAAGAATTGGCATGGAAAGGGAAATTCAGCGAGGAAAAAGGTAGAGAAATGCGTGACTGGAACGAAGGACCAGGAGCAAGACGAGATGACGACACTGGTGCAGATGACAGAAGAAAAGACAGCAGCTGGCAATGTGGAACTGGAAATGCACGAAGGTAAAATTGAGGTTATGGTGGAACCGGAAGGGGGTTCTGTCCGGCCACAAAGCAGCAATGATGCAGACCCAGAAAACACGCGGGCTGGTGACGAGAGAGCCACAACGGTGACTTTATTGACAGAAGACGAGGCAACACCAAGCGGAGTGATGGCGGGAAGGCAGCCGTCCTCTACAAGAGGTGAGGGTCCGAAGCGTTTCCTTTGGGATGATTCCCAAGAAATGGGAACTTCAACCAAGATGTCCAGAGGTGGTAGAGTTCGATTTTTATCCCCATCCTAACATTTTAACTTTTACACTTTATTTTGGTATCACTGTATGTGTGATGTCATCACCATTTGTTGCTTAAGAGTAGCCCTCTTTTTACCCAGTCTCCATAGGCCACATGCATACAACGAATTAGGAGTGGGAAGTGAGTACACGTCATGCTTGCAGTTTGTTACGATACACATCACTTGCTGTAGACTATGTGGCTTTTGTATAGCAGCAGATGAATTATATTATGAATATACTAGCTTCTTTGCCCATCCTAGTTTGGAAGCTGTAATGTTTATGTAAAAATTGAGCAGAGTATAATTGTGTCATGTGTAAATTTAATGGCAGTGAATCTTGCACAAAAGTATGTCATCAAACTTCACTGCATTTCATCGTAGCACTATTAATGGCAGTGAATCTGCCACAAAACGAAGTCATAAAACACTTCACTGCAGTTCACTGTAGCACTATTAATGGCAGTGTTTCTTGCACAAAACTACCGTCAGAAAACACATCATGTCGCTGTAACACTGTATATAATTGACCTTTAATTTGTTCAAATTCACTGCTGTGATACTTTATTCTTCTGCTTTCGGTCACTGGGGTTGAAATAAATTTGAATTCGATACAATATCTGGAAAATCACCGAGAAATGTCTGTTACTATAATGTAGAAGCATAAATTAGACTTATCTTTCGTCTCAAGTGCTTGAAGAAATAAAGACACCAAATCCACTTTGTTGCTGCGTAGAATTATTTGTTAGATTCACTTTCAATATATAAACGTCAAACTTATAGTGAATTTGCGGATAAAAATATTTCCGCTCGACCTTCTTGCGTGAGTGTAAAAATCCACCCGTTCGTGAATATTAATGATCGGGGGGGTGCGGCATGTGGAGTGACGTCACACGCATTACACACAGACATTCTTGGCTCATTACACTAGTAATAGCAGTGGCATGCTTGACAGCGCAGCAACAGATTGTATAATGACAGTAGGAGGAGCATGATTATTGAAGTCTTAGCTTGTATCAGAATCGCCTGATCTATTCAGGTTTCTTCTCACCAGGTGGAGCATGTTGTTGATGGAGAGCTTTTTTCCCGACCCCACTATGTCGACTCTGTAAGTGACCTAAATAGTTTAGAATATCAAGAGAGAGTTGGTATAATTTTGCTATTCCTCCATTGAAGAAGCACAGACTACAGTGGTCTACTTGTATGGTCCGCAATTTGGGTTGCATGGCCACAGTCGTTCTGTGGCTTGTCTTGAAATTTCCATTCATGAAGGAGATATGGGCATCGGCCTGTTGATGTTCTGATGCGGTTGATTACACCGCCATCTTCGAGGAGTATCTACGCTAGGAGACGCGAAGATGTTTACGTCTGTAGTGAGGTGTTTATTCTGGAAGTTTAATTGTTCTACTCTCTTCCCCAAAATGGATATCGTTAACTGGCATAAATCCTCTGGTTGAGATTGTTGTGAGAATGGAAAATAATTGATGTTTGTCGAATTTCACATTTGAAAATAATGAATGATGTGTCATGGCGTTTGTGTTTACATTATAGGGGAGCAATAGTGCAGCGGTTAGCGCTCTGCACTACGAACCTGGCGACCTAGGTTCGATTCCCGCTCAAGGTCAACACCAGTGATTATCTGAACTGGTTCTGGGTCTTACCTCGGTCAACTCAGCCTCAAATGAGCACCTAGTGCAGTGTGTAGTAAACATCTCCACTGGTGGGAAAAAGGTGATAATTTAACCAGGTTTTGTGATCATGAGTGCTGCTGTAAATGTCAACAGTGTACCAGTCTCACTTCAATTTAGCAACCATCAGTGCATTATAGACCTGCTACACTGCTCTTAACAATGCCTGTGCACCGTCTTCAGCAGGGGAAGCCAAGGAGAAGGAGGGGAGGCAGGAGGAAGAAGGAAAGCATAAGGCAGCAAAGGACGAGGCACCGACAGAGATGGAGGGAACAGCGAGTGTGTGTGTCACGGTGGAATCCAACCCGGCCACGCCAGACGAGCAAGCTGGCGAGCAGGGAGACGCAATGGCGGCGCCATCTACAATCAAGGAAGAGGTTCCTTGCGGAGCGACGAGGGATGAGGAGGAGGAAGTGGAGAAACAGCCGGGATGTAGAGGGGGCAAGAGGGGCCGGCGCCGTGCTGGACGCCAACGAAGCGCGACTCTAAGTGTGCCGTTAAGGGGTAAGGGTGTGTCTTGAAGTTTCCTTCTGTCTCAAGCTGCATGGAATGGCATTGCGTCCTGCAGTTTACGTTTATCCTCGCTATCTTAAATCTAACCTCACAGATTAATCACTATTTGGCAATCATATATGGAATGCTTTATGAAGCTGATAACGTGTAATTAGTCTGCTTATTTAAAAAAAAATAACTTAACTGGATATTGTTCGGGTTGGTTTGTGTGACGGAATTTTTATTATCCCTTTTGTGGCTCTCATGGCATAGCATTTGGTCTGCTTACAAAGTTTTCTAAGGATACTAAAAATATGTTTCTCAATATGCAGTATATATTTTTTTTAAATGTCTAACGTGTTTTTTCGATGCTGATGAAATTCTGAGTCCATATTCAGTGAATACGCCCAGACATTCACATGACAAACACCCTCCTCGGCAGCGCAACAATGCCAGATCACACACGAGCCCAGAACATTCGAGGCTATTGCACAGTTGTGGTCGACTGCTGCCTCATCCACTGCACAGTTCAGAGCTGCAACCATCACATTTTTATTAGTTCGGCATATCGGGAGGATGGCCTCTTTGAGCAATGTTTTCCAAATGACACTACTGTATAGGGTGTTGTTTGCAAATGGTTACATGACACTGATGAATTCTATAACCATGACTGAATGCTGTCCCTAGCCCCACACTTGTCCAAGTGAACAGAAAACGTTGTTGAATGGTTAAAAAAGTCAAATGTGCTTGACATTTTCATGAACTAAAGCCTCGAATTGATTTTAGAGTATCCCTTAAAAAAATGTCCATCATTTGGTGAACATAATAAAACTTTTAAGCTGCACGTATGCATGGAGTAGTGCTATCCTGTAGGTTGGTGTAACGCTGGTATTGTGATCCAGCACTTTAAAGGCAATGCTTGATGGATTGTGTAGATTTGTTCAACTTCCAAATCCACTTGGCCGCAAGGGGGCTATCAAGTGGCTTGTAAATCCATCCGTGTGACCCTCTGAGCATCATCCTGTCCTACTGTTTTTTCTCTGGGTGCTCTAGTTTCCTCCCACATACAAAACATAAAAAATAATTGTCCAAACTTACCGATGCCGGACCATTCTCGAGTATTTTTGTGACTCGTTTCCTGAGTAAATGAAATTATTTTAAGCTATGAGATTTTAAAGTTTTGTGGAGACTGATCTGGATATCCGTATATCTCAAATGTCTTTGCTGACATCAGAGCAGGGCAGTCGCAGTCCAGCAGCCAAGAAAGCCCGGGTGGAGATGGTGGCACCAACATCCAGGGTCACCCGGTCCAGAGTACGAAAAGACGCAAGTGAGTGATGTTTGTGAAGGGTCACGCATTCAGTGCACACGCCCACGATGCCGATATGTCCGTGTATTGTCTGAAGACTCGACCAGAGAGTATTTGGCCGCTATACATTTCAATGTGATAAGCCACTTCGTTGAGCTATCATTTGTGGCCAGGTCGCGTCTGAACAAGACCTTTTTCGATCGGTGGGCCTTACCTGGTAAAATAAAAACTAAACCAATTCAAGGGCACTAATCCCCAATGTTCGCTGATCTGTTGATCTATTACATGTGGATCACAACAGATACATTTCAGTCAGTCTCTTGCATACTCAACCAGGAATTGTTTTGTAAATGTGTTGTATACAAGCTCTGTCAGATAAAGGACATAATTTGACTGAAAGTTAGTGGCAAGGTGGCTCAGAGAGCCAATGAGCATGTCTAGAGGCACTGAGCCAGCATTGGGCTCAATCCCAGAGTCACCTGTGATGATCAAATGCATTTTTCAAGTGTGGAGACTTCGAATCTCACAAACTCTGCCATTACTAACGGTGCACATTCTTGTGGTCGTTCAACTCCCAGGTGTTGACATCGGCCCGAAGCAGGGTGAAGAGAAGCTGGCACCCGACAAAACCAAGAGCCAGATCGAGGAAACTCTGACACCGGGCAGCAGCCAGACCTCTGAGCAGGAGCCTCCTGGTGAGAGAACGGGTTTGAGTCCAACAGTTGTGCTGCTCCTGCAATGAGTCTCTTGTTTTATTGAATTCAATTAAAAATAATTGTTTCATTCCATTTCTGAGAATTTACATGCCACCAATAGTTTTATTTGAGCCATATGCATAACATTTCGAGAATTGTATTGAAGTGATTATAGGAGCGGTTCTGTGTAATGTCATCTTCCAGGACCGGTGGTTGTGTGCTCACTGGGAGAGTTCCGTATAGGAATTTGTGTGAAGACACCAATAGCATTATTAAAATATAGTTGGGAGAATTAAAACAAAATTGCTGACATTAGTTTTCCTGCCAAGGATGCTGTTTGCAGTCTAAGTGACTTCTGCACTTCAACCCTTGATAAATACTGTAGCGGTGACCCTTGAAACACATAACTTTTTCCTCATCCAAATGAGAATCCAATACGTAATTCATAAAGCACACTTATCCCATCCCATACAAAACCCGTGTCCCATTACGATGTATTTTGATGATCACAAATTCTTGTGAATAATAACAGTAAAACTTCTAAAAACACAAATGCGACGATAATGCACCCACAGCATTTTATGTGACTGTTCGGCTCACTTTTTGACTGGCCACCGTGCTGTAATGTTCGTCTCAAACTTTAACACTAGAAATGGCCTCACTCATCACCCCGGTGTCTTCCGTTCCAGCCCCAGTCCGTGTCTCTGAACAGGTTGAAGAGAAGGTAGGTGAAGAAGCCAAGAGGCAGGCAGAGGAAGCCCTTAGGCCTGAAGATGCACGGACCTCAGAGGGGAAGGTACCTGGTGAGTGTGAGACATTTACAAATGCACTGGACTGTGCCTATGAAATGTCACAGTGTTAACACCTTCCGAAGTCTTCTCATATCACTTGACAAAAGCCTTAACTCCCAGAACACCCTAACCACACAACAGATCCTCATTTACACCCTCATCTCAATTTTAAATATCCATGCTCCCTTGCTTCCACAATGCTGGACTGCAGGTGTGTTGCCATGCCTGACCAATTTCATTCACTCTATTCTGCTGCTGATGATGTGGGTGTCTCGCTGTACTCTATGGGAGTCTTGCTGTGCCCATCCACTGGGGAGCGGTAGTGTGGTGGTTAGTTGACTGCGCTCCAAACCTGACGACCCAAGTTTAATATTAGCTCATGACCAATAATAGTGGTGAATATTTGAACCGGTCCTGATCCTACCCAAGATTTTGACTCCACCTTAATTGAGTATCAGGTGCAGTGTCTAAACATCAGACTTGGGGAGACAAAGGTGGCCGGGCGTGGTGTTGGCCACCCATCCCCTCATGTGCTGCCCTGGCCTTCATAAGTGCTTGCTAACATCACTTGCCTAGACCAGGGGTCTGCAACCTTTAAGACATAAAGAGCCACTTGGACCCGTTTCCGAAGGAAAAAATAAACTGGGAGCCGCAAAACCATTGCAACTATTAAAACAAATATAACACCGCATATATTGTTTCTTACCTTATTGCTATATACAGGATCGTGCAGTCAGCTGTCAATCTGAATAAAAAAAGGACTTTTTCACTTAACAATGTAAAATATATTTTTGCAAATGAATAGCTAAATTACCTGGTTAATGGGATTTTTGCTCCTGAACCTCAGTGCACAGTGTCTGCACATCAGGGCTGTAAGACGTCACCTTCATTTTCACACAGGCTTGCAAGCTGTCATCTGTGAGGCGTGATCGATGTTTGTTTTTAATATAGTTCATGTTGGAGAAGACCTGCTCACATACATATGTGGAGCCGAAGATCGACAGGACTCCAAATGCATACTTTTTCATGTTTATATAAGTGTTGGGGATGGCATTCCATGTTTCGAATACAAGTTTGTCCTGTTTGGGAAGGTTTTCAATATCACTCCATTTATGATTCTGAGCCAGAATGGCCTTCTGACGGGCAACATCCTCAAGAGTAGCGGTCAAGCATTTGAACTTGGACACCCATATATCTTTGTCGGCTATATCGGCCAGTTCCATCTCAAGATCAGGTTGACTTACACCTGCAAATGCAGTCATTCAATAGGGATGGATCGATCGCCAGGGGAGTGACAGGGAAGGATAATGTCGTTTTTTCCTCTCTGAACTCACAGAATCGTTTCCCAAACGAACTTTGCATTGTGGTGATTGCAGACTTGAAATATTCCAAATTTATCGTATCATGACTTTGTTTGAACTCTCTCAAAGAGGGAAAGTGAGACAGTGTACCTCTCTGTAAATCTTTGACAAACACTGTCAACTTGCGCTCGAATGCCAAAACCTCCTCCAGCATGTGCAGGGCTGTGCCTCCTTTCCCCTGAAGGGTTGTATTTAGCGTGTTTAGATGTGCTGTCATGTCTACCATAAAATGTAATTTTTCCAGCCACTCTGGCTGTTCCAGCTCAGCAAAGGTGAGCTCTTTGCTGCCCAGGAAGGTTTTTACTTCTTCCAAACATGTGACAAAGCAACGGCAACGTTATTGCCTGTCACCGGGCGGGCAGTGTGGAGCTGAGCGGCGACCTGTCAGCAGCGGCAACGCCAGAGCAGGTGTCACAGTGCGCCTCCTCCCCTCGCTAGCATCCGCCCCGGAGCCGCGGTCAAGGTTCAAAAGAGCCGCATGCGGCTCCGGAGCCGCAGGTTGCCGACCCCTGGCCTAGACAGTGTATTTAAAGGCTATTAGGAAGATATTAGTCTGTATCCTCTGCTGTAGCAGAAGTGAGGGGCCATACCACAAACTAACAACTATCTTCCAACTCCTAGGATCTGAGCAGGGTGAAGAGGAGCCGACAGCCAAGAAAGACATGAAACAGCCAGAAGAAGACACGAAGCAGCCACAGGAAGACACTAAGCCACCAGACCAAGACACAAAGCAGGCAGCGGAAGATACGAAGCAGTCGGAGGAAGATGCGAAACAGCCAGGGGAAGAGACGAAGCAGTCTGGGGTAGACACAAAGCAGCCAGAGGAAGACACAAAGCAGGCAGAGGAAGACACAAAGCAACCAGAGGAAGACGCGAAGCAGCCAGGGGAAGAGACGAAGCAGTCTGGGGTAGACACAAAACAGTCTGAGGTAGACACGAGGCAGCCTGGGGTAGACACGAAGCAATCTGGGGTAGAGACAAAGCAGTCTAGGGTAGAGACAAAGCAGTTTGGGGTAGACACAAAGCAGTCTGGGGTAGACACGAAGCAGTCTGGCGTAGACACGAAGCAGCCTGGGATAGACACGAAGCAGTCAGGGCAAGACACAAAGCAGCCTGGGGAAGAGACGAAGCAGTCTGGGGTAGACATGAAGCAGTCTGGGGTAGACACAAAGCAGCCAGAGGTAGACACGAAGCAGCCTGGGGTGGACACGAAGCAGTCAGGGCAAGACACAAAGCAGTCTGGGGTAGACACGAAGCAGTCTGGGGTAGACACGAAGCAGCCTGGGGTGGACACGAAGCATTCAGGGCAAGACACAAAGCAGTCTGGGGTAGACACGAAGCAGCCAGAGGTAGAGACGAATCAGTCTGGGGTAGAGACGAATCAGTCTGGGGTAGACAGGAAACAGTCTGGGGTAGACACGAAGCAGCCTGGGGTAGACACAAAACAGTCTGAGGTAGACACGAAGCAGTCTGGGGTAGAAACAAAACAGTCTGGGGTAGACACGAAACAGTCTGGGGTAGACACAAAGCAGCCTGGGGTAGACACAAAACAGTCTGAGGTAGACACGAAGCAGTCTGGGGTAGACACGAAGCAGTCTGGGGTAGACACGAAGCAGCCTGGGGTAGACACAAAGCAGCCTGGGGTAGACACGAAGCAGTCTGGGGTAGACACGAAGCAGCCAGAGGTAGACACGAAGCAGTCTGGGGTAGACACGAAGCAGTCTGGGGTAGACACAAAGCAGTCTGGGGTAGACACGAAGCAGTCTGGGGTAGACAAAAAGCAGTCTGGGGTAGATACGAAGCAGTCTGGGGTAGACACGAAGCAGTCTGGGGTAGACAAAAAGCAGCCTGGGGTAGACACGAAGCAGTCTGGGGTAGATACGAAGCAGTCTGGGGCAGACACAAAGCAGTCTGGGGTAGACACAAAGCAGCCTGGGGTAGACACAAAGCAGTCTGGGGTAGACACGAAGCAGTCTGGGGTAGACACGAAGCAGTCTGGGGTAGATACGAAGCAGTCTGGGGAAGAGACAAAACAGTCTGGGGTAGACACGAAGCAGCCAAGGGAACATCACATGCCAAAAGATGCCAAGGCCTCAGAAGGAGAGCTTTCTAGTAAGCATTATTTTAAAACTTACCCCCTCAATCCAGAAAATTGCTGTAATGCCAATTCTGTATTGCATTCATGGCTGTGTGTATTCCATTGTGACGAGTTGGGAAGGCGTTAATCTAATAGTGTATAGATCATGGGTAATGATAGTTTTATTGTGCCGATGGCTTTATCTTGTATAGTGTAGACAGCTGAATTGTGTTGTACTGATGTCTGTGCCCATTTGTATGCTCTCCTCCTAGTACCAGATGCTGCTAAATGTTGTGGCTTGGCTCTCCAACACACCGGTGTGCTGTACTTGTGACGAATTGGAACGTTCTGTTTGTGACAACCCTTACTAGTTGGCTGTGTTGGGTGGTGGTGGGTTTAACGACGCATTTATATATTTACATGATCTAACCCAAAAAACCTCTATTATTAAATGAATCTTACTCTCGTGCACCACAATTGGTTCTTCTGCATATAAAATATTATTCAAGCATTATTTAAACCAAGTGAGAGCCCATCGAGACGTAACATCTCCCCACCACAGGAAACTTGAGAAAAAATTTGAGGAATATAAGGATTGGGCGGTAACGCAGTGATTAATG
This sequence comes from Lampetra fluviatilis, assembly GCF_964198595.1. Taxonomy (NCBI): domain Eukaryota; kingdom Metazoa; phylum Chordata; class Hyperoartia; order Petromyzontiformes; family Petromyzontidae; genus Lampetra; species Lampetra fluviatilis. The sequence continues at coordinate 13,790,373 of NC_136280.1, forward strand.
CACCACTCTTTAAACGCAGTGATACGCAGGTCTATTCCCAGCCAAGATTAACATCACTGGCGAGTAATGGATGGACTAGCCTTGGGTCTCTTTCGTCATCCTGACACTGGTGAATTGGGGTCAAACAACCCTCTGTGACTGACATGGCATGGGAGGCCTTCATTCAGGAGTAGATTGACAAGGAATGTAAACAATCTAAGTCTAATCTCGAGTGTGTTTGCTTGTTAGTGGTGCTGGCTTTTAGTCTGGGCAGCCACTTGTGATAAAACCAGGTTCTCAAGGATAGAAAAGCCAATTATTTCAACCCAGTGAGAATGACTGCACACAAAAAGCCACCATGTTAAATTTGGTGTTGCTATGTTCCTGTTGACTTGATGAATATTTACTTGTGGAGTCACTGTTAATGAGTGACTTTTGACAGGATTGGAAGATCCTCATGCTGGATCTGAGCAGTGTAAAAAGGAGGAACCCATCGCCGAGGAAGCCAAGAGCCAGGCAGAGGAAAACCAGACTCTGGGGGATGGCCAAACCTCTAAGAGAGAGAATCCAGGTGGGTCAGTGAGTCGGATTAACTTAAGGTACCCAGAGGTTGCAGACCTCGGGAAAGCTCTAAAGCTGAGTGGCAATGATGAGGATCTCAGAATAGTGCTTGGAGGAATTGATGGCGAGGTGTAGCATCAACAGCATTGCTCCTCTTTTGTCACCTTGAGAGAGAAATGAGAACGAGCAAAGCCGTGAAGTAAAATATATATTTTTTACCATGGTAATTAAAGGTGCATGATTAATCATAATTTTTTCCCTTTTTTCTGGTCGCTCTTCTTCCCTTCCCAGAGGAGGAGCCGGCAGCTAAGAAGTCCAGGATCCAGGTAGAGGATGCGTCGATGCCGAAAGATGTTCCGAGTTCAGAGAAGCAGCCTCCCGGTAAGCGCGATACACTGAGTACCATATTCCCTCGTTATTCGCGAGGGATACGTTCCGGAGATGTTCGTGAATAGTACACTTTGGGAATAGTTATATTGGCCTACAGACATCCCTCTTTCTAATGAATTACTTAAAATAATTACGAAAATAAGCTATTAAATACATTAAAATTATCTCATCACATTCTCATCACTTTATCCGTCATTAATTTATCTGATCACTTTCTCTCGAGATGCAGTCGTGTAGAGTTCCAGATGCGATTCGCGGATTGCCAAAATTTGCGGATAGAAAGTTCGTGAATAACGAGGGAATACTGTTACGCATTAGAATTTGTGAACATGTTCCTGTGATGTAGTCCTCGTTACGTGAATGGCTAATGCCCAGCCTGTCTGCAACAGGCCACGTACGAATGTGAGTGCTTGTATTCAGAGGGTCCGTTACAGAGATGCAGTGTAGACATTGGCCAGATATTTGAGCAACATTTTTTGCTGTCTATTGCAACGCAGTGGAGGAAATTCACGTGTTTTTTTTAAATTTCCATTCCTGCTTTTCTCCTCGCTGTCCTTCCTTAGACACTGAGCATCGTGAAGGGGGAAATCCGCCAGTCAATGAAGCCAGAAGCCAGGCAAATGAAATGGGGTCGTCTGAACACAAAGACACCCCGCAGCAGGACCCTCCTGGTAAGACTTCAGCTCTCGGACATTGCCTGTGATCCCAAAGTTGCCTTCAGAGGGCTGCTATTATAGGCTTGCACCTGAATATATAAATTAAGTTATAAATAACAAAATATACAATACAATTCGAAACATTTGTGTATTTAACGTAAACATTTATGGGAAAACCTCGCCGAAAGCAGGGGTTACGTTCCTGTAAAATGCCGTGTTGGGCAAAACCGCGTTCGACTATGTATGTATTTATGTTGAACTTCTTTTACACATTACATAGCCAACTATGCTAATCAGACAAATAATTGACCTCAGGAAAAATGGATTGCATTCCTGGGTCTGAATTGATCACCCCCTCCCTCATTATATAACTAATTCTACATGATTTCTGCCCTTCTTACTGTACTAAAGGATGCTTTATTTTTTAATTTCACCTCGAGACATTACTCTCTCCGCACAGAGGCACTCACGCCCAACACTCGCATCTAACAGCCTGACGCTCGCCCCTAACACTGTCACTTGAACGCGAATGATTTGCCATCTAGCCGTCCGTATGACTATCGTCCTCAATTAGTGTATGGCTAGATGCTTGCGACACTGTGTCAACATTTGCTTTATGAATGAGCGTGTTGTGTACAGTATGTGTTACATTATCACACAAAAAATATTCACAAAGAACACACATGGTATATAAATAATACTCAGTTGATTCATTCACACCGTAGTACTGTACTAATCCTATCTAACAACTGCACTGTTTGCACTCGAGTCATTACTTGTCTCTGCTTTTTCTCACAACAATCACCACCACTCAACTTACGCTTGGGGCCATGATTAAAGAGTCAGACCGCACGAGTTTTGGAGATGGAATTTGGCGATGCTATCATTTGTATGTGATACCAAGTTGGGGGAAAATCATGTACAATTAGTTAAACAATAAGGGAGGGGGGGGTGATAATTTCGGACTCCACAAGGTCTGTTATTTGTCAAACGTAGTTTTGCCCAACATGGTCTCTTCCAGGAACGTAATCGCCGCGTTTGACAAGGTTTTCCTGTATTGCTGGAGACTCGCAGATGATGAGGATGAGGGAGTTGCCTCTTGCCACGCCGCAGACCAACGGGCGGCCCGAGCAAGTCATTGGTGGCGGTCGTGGTGTTTTTAACAATAGCCATCTGCTGTGCTCAGGCTGGGAGTACATCACCCGAAGCTTCTACTGCAAGCTCTGCCGCATCCTCTCCACCAATAGTGAAGTTGCCAAGATTAAGCACTGCAGAAGCGCCCAGCACCACCTGAACTACCAGGCACGTCAGCCCAGCGCGGGAAGGGGGGGGTGGTCAGTTTAGTAGCATCAGACTCCAGTGAAATAATTAATCAGTTGTATATTCGTGATCATAATGTTGACTGCTTCCGCCTGTGCATTTATTACACCGTACGATGTATCATGGGCACTGTACTGCGATCGGTGAATGAAAACTAGCAGTGCTACCAATCCATCTGGCCAGTGCCGGTGGCAGGGCTTGCCAAATTTCCTCCAACGTTACACAAGGCATCTTGTGTCACAACTGCAGCCATCCAAATAAATAATAACATTTTTATAAAGAATCATTCATGCTAATAGCGGCCCATGATGCTGTAGATTAATTATATATATAGGCACCAAAACCCACATACAATCAATACCAAGCAAATAAAAACTGTACTACCAAAAACTAAAAATGAATAATCAAATAAAGAAATGGCACCAAACTAAAAGACACAACAGCATAATTTTTTTTACAACAGAGAGATGAGTGGATGAGGCCTACAACATCTGAGACCACAATCCCAACTTCCCAACCAAGCCAGAAAACCTTCACAGGAAGGCCGGTGGAGTGCCAAGAAGTTTAGACTAATTTATACCAGTCGGTCAAATGTCCATTATGTAACTAACTCATTGTTCAGCGTATGCCTGGATGACTAAAAATGCCTTTCGTCAGATTTTTATAATATGATGGAAATGATTTGTCGGATAATGCATTGGGAGGAGGGTATTCCAGACTGCAGGGGCTGCGAATGAGAAAGCTCGTCCACCATTGGTTTTAGAGAGCAGATCTAGAGAAGATAAACGGAGAACCCGGGGAGGGGAGTAAACTGAAATCAGAGGAGAAAGATCGGCAGGGGCTAACCCGTGAAGAATTTTGTAAAACCGTGAGTGCAATCTTTGTGGTGATTCTGGACTACATAGGTAGCCAGTGGACGGATCGTAAAATGGGGGTAATATCAGAATATTCTTACTGGAGGAATCTGATGAGTTATAAAGCTCTTTTTCACAGATGTCCAGTCGGGGCAGGTCACAACATTACAATATGATGCTTACGGGTATGAGTGGGTACTCTTGCAGCTGCGTTTTGAACGTACTGTAAACGTTGGATGAGAGACAACAGACTAAATAACAGAATTGTAGTAGTCTAGCCTGGATTTTACAATTTCATTAATTATTGTTTCTACAGCCATATTGGAGAGTCACGGATACGATAAATTTTGCGAAGATGGTCTTGCACATAAAGGACATGTGAGGAGAGGACAGCTTAGAGTCAAGAATGAAACCCAAGATTTTGTGTCTGTTGACTAACATAGAGATCAGAGTCAAGCAGATGGACAGTAGATAGCTGATGTGAGGTCATTGATTATTTTCTAAGAGAACTTTAATTGTATTGTTATTGATGCCGAGTTCTAGTCAGGACTCAAAACAGATAGCCCATACACTTACAAAGGACTGGCTTACTGTCAGACACACAGATGAACATAGAACTCAAGACTTAAAATAGGAACCATTGGATTTGAGTTACATATACAGACAGAACCCATGGACCTTTGTGTCTGCTTTTAAGTAAGGCCTCCATACTGGGTGGCTCTTTTATCAGGTAATTTCAGCTGGTCGATGAGTGTGTTAATTTCTTTAAATGTATTATCTCAGTAAATATGCAGCACTGGAAGTTGAATGTGGCATAAAAGGTGTGTGTGATGGCTGTTTGTGTGTCAAGAGTTGTGTTTAGCTAGATCGTTACCGATGGTGTTTCAGTCTAATAAACTATTGCTGATGTATAATATTGCCAGCACACCCTGATGATGATGATTTTCCTCTCCAGAAATACATGGAGGAGAAGGCGCAGAGTGAACCGTGCAAGGCGAGTGGCGATGGAAAGTGACAGCGGTGTTACGATTGTGGCTTGCATCCGGAATAATATCCTGTGACTGTGAAACTCCTCCATAGAAGCGATTTGTCATGGGCATGTGGCAAAATATAGAGTTAACCTGCTGATGACAGCTTACACGCAATTGGGTGGTGCACTGGTGTGGAAACAGGCTGAGAGCATGATACAACCGTCATTGTGTTTATTAATATCAGTGATATACAGCAGTCCTGCACAGGTGTAACTTATTGACCTGTAATCTAACCAAAACCTGCAACAAATATTCAGTGATGATTTACATCTGGTTACATTCTCGCGGTGTTTCAGCAACAACATCCATTAAAGACGAGCTATTGACATAGTACTTTGCCAATAGTATGCAGTGGCTGTTACTTAGAATGAGTCCAGATGTTTATATGAAAGTGAAAATGTGCATTTCAAGTTTGAAATGTGTCACCCAATGTTTAAAGTTCTGTTAAGAAAGCTAAAGAGCCGTGTACAAAGAGGACCTACAATGAACGTGACCCGCAATCAATAGTACAGACTTTGTTCAGACCCGAAATAAACCAGCTTGTGGATCACCCATGGGCACTCACGGGTATCTGGCCTGATGCAGAATTCTAGTCGTGTACAGTTATGGATATTTCAGTGTAAGATTGTAAGATGTACTCTATACCACACAAGGCATTGTCAACATTGTGTAATGCCAGCAGTGAACGCCTGTCTGCACTGTTCACCTGTAGCAGTGTTCCTACTCTTTTGTTTATGAAAAAAATGTGATGTGACCGCAAGTAGTCATTGCAGATTGTGTTTTACTTTTTTTTGCTTAAAAGCTCGAAGTTATACGCATCTGTTGGAACTGGGATGTTTGTCAATGGTTCAAGAAACTACCAATGAAACCCTCGCTGCAGCACGGCGATATTTACGGCATAACTTGGTAATGTCTTGGCCAAAATTTACCTTTCAGCAAAAAAGTCGGAATTACGCAGTTTCTCATATTTGCGAGAATCCCAGCCTGCTGGTCGAGATGGCAAGTGTATAATAGTACTGGTGACCCCTGACTTAGGACGGCTTGACTTGCAACCCCACACTTTTACGACCTTTCTTATAGTAAGACCCCCCCCCCCCACATGAGATGAAAACTCGAATCTTCGACCTCTTCTGTGTCTGAGAAGAGGAACTGTCACGCAGAAAAGTACTTGAGAATTTTCAAATATAAGTATATTTTAATATTATTTTTACTTAATGTTTGTAAAAGTTATGTTAAGTTGCAATAAATGTTAGGGTTATTTTCATTTATTTTTGTGGTCAATTTTGGTATTTTTATGGTATGTAATGGGTTTCCAGATACGGAACCCCAATTGATAACATTGCAACTGGGATATAAGGGTTCGACTTAGACGGCTCGAATTGTGTCCAGCAACACATTAGGTCGTAGGTGTGCCGGGGTTACCTGTATAGTACGTTTCTTCCATGTCGATTTTTGCAATTTGAGTGTTCCTTCTCCACATGTGCCGGTTTTCTCCTGGCACTTATCCCACATACAAAACACTAAAAGGAATTGATTATCCTAATGTGAGAAAAAACGTGATTTTTGTTGAGGCTTTCCAGGACAAATAATGACCATTATGGCTTAATTCTTGATTATTCATGACTAGAGTAAAACTCTGCAGTGCATTATGACTCACGGTCTTGTAACATTTTGAGAAGTAATTACCATGCAGGTTATGAATTGCTGATACTGCTTTTATGAGAAAAACATTTGACTGCGGTCATTTGTAAATTTGTTTTATCAAGTCGTGAAAATAGATTTATCCCATCACAAATTTGTGGTAGAACATTTGTATATAAGCATGGAATAAACGTTTCCATTACCAGAAACATTAACTGCTGAATATTTTGTCAAATGGCTTCTTGCAATCTCTCCCCTACTCATTTTACAGACGAGCATCCCACTTTACCAGAACATTCCCCAAGTCTTGTTCATATAATTATAACCCATCATTTATACAGGGTGAGCCATAAGTAACTACCCGATTATTTTGCCTACAAATAAAAACACAAACTCTAAATGATCGAAAATTATTTAATTCGTGGAGACTCGATATAATCATGTATGAAGAATAATAACTTATGACCGCCTGCGTTGCGTTGGAAAATCCGTGCTCTTTCAACGGCATTTTCCATCACTTATTGACACTCTCCGTTGCTCAATAGAAGTCTTGAGATCTACTGGTTCGAGGTCTGCCAACACACTTTGCATCCACCGTTCCTGATTCCAGAAATAGGGAAATCGCCCGATGCAAAGTTGGAACCATTCGGGTCTTAAAATATCTGCTATAGTCTGTTGAAATAATTGAACAATTCTGAAATAAATTTCAACTATTCTTGTGCGCTGCCGAGATGCATACTGGTTCATAATAAACTTCCAGGCTTTCTACTTTATTTCTGTAAAAAAAAAATGTAACAAAATACTCCTATTTCAAATCAGATCATGGCACTTGTGGTTTAAAATAACTCGTTTTGTTTGCATTGTCCATTAATATGCTATTGCAGGATTAAATTGGGGGCGTCTTATCAGTTTACAATTAAGTATATGAACCGACTTCGTCTAGATACTTATACCTCCTAACCTATATTTTGGTTAAGTCTTTGTGATTAGCCTTTCCCTCTAGGTATGTTGTATCATGCCAACCTGGGGGTTGGTTTTCCAATAGAATTAAGTTAATATCTCCATGTCCATTCGCCTGACTACTTTTGGAAAGTGTTCATTATGTTCATGCCCCTGCTGGCTATGAATTCGTGTTCCTCACACTAATGCTACACTTGCCAATCAGCCACTCGCATATATTGAAAAACAATAAAAGAGAAGGCAGTGTTAAGCACCATTCCTTAATGGACAGAAGCACAAAAACCCAATCCTTTCAATGCACAATTTTATTTGCACTCTCAAGTACAAAATACATAATTTTCACCAGAATTAATCACATTTCACGTGCTGAATAAAAGTATGTGGCGTCCTTTCTGATGTTTCATTTTTTTATGTAAGTCACCCACTTTTATTAAGCCATTCAAATGTGAGTCATTTGGAAGTCAATAATTGATTTTGTACTTTAGAGTGCAAACTAAAGTGTGTGCATTAATAAGCTTGTTTACCTAAGTTTTTTTCATGACAATGATTTCTTGCCTGTCAACCCTTGTACATAAAATTGTAATGACGACTTGACACACTTTCTTGAGATGGTTTCTTTGGTTGGAGACATTCACTTGAACAGGTGGAGACCCCAACTGCAACAGCCCCGAGTCTCCCGCGCATCTCATATACGGTCCGAGGCCACGCCCCCATTCCCGAACCTTTTCACTGGTTCTAGACGCTCTACCAGCAGACTCTCCTGTCCTCTTTCGTCACCTGGCCACGCTCCTATTCTCGATCATTACCGTAGCCACGAGTCAATTCGTACTGCAGGCGTACTCCCCTATCATTACCTCCTGTGGCCACTAGTCCATTCGCACTGAAGGCTGATCCCTGTCATTACCTCCTGTGGCCACTAGTCCACTCACCATTAAGCCATCTCAGCTCGGAACCGCGAGGGCGTCGTGATCAAGGGCGGTAGGCAGGGCACTCAGTGCTTCCTCCATCCATCAGATCCATCAGATGGAGGAAGCACAAACTCCTTTACAGGAGTCATCCACCGTGGATGGTCCGTTGCTCTCTCCCACGCACTTGGAGCTGTAGTTTACTTGGCCGCCATTTAGGATCCCCACCATGCTCTCTGCTGCTCCCCATCTTGCCGCAGCCACGAAAAGCTGTACGGTGAGCTGCGAGACTGCTGCCAACAGGCAGTCCAGACGTCCCGCTACCTCGTCCCATCCATCTGTAGTTTGTTACTGTCGGTCGGCCTCCTTCCTCGTTGCCGCCGCAGCTTCGTCCTCACCTGCTGTGTTGTTCACCGGATCCCCGCCGCCCAGGGCTTGCTGAAGGGGGTCTCCGCTCCCTCTTTTCCTCATCAGAAGTCGTTTCCGGTGGGTTCCCTCAACGGTTATATCGTGACATGATGACAAGATCCCACTTCTGACACCAGTTATAATGACGACTTGACACTTTCTTGAGGTGGTTTCTTTTATTGAAGACACGTTCACTTGAACAGGCAAGAGACCCCACTCCAACAGCCGAGTCTCCTGCTCATCTCCATTCTATATGGACCGAGGCCACGCCCCCATTCCTGAACCTTCTAGCTGGTTCTAGACGCTAGCTCTACCAGCAGACTCCACCGTCCTCTTCCGTCACCTGGCCACGCACCAATTCTCGATCATTCCATAGCCACCAGTGCATTCGTACTGCAAGCTGACTCCCCTGTCATTACCTCCCGATAACGATCATGCCGATTTCAAAGTCGTGAAATAACATTTTATTGTCGTATTTGCGATCATTACTGTACTGTATGAAAGACTGTTAAGGCATCTTCTGTTAAGGCATGTATACTGCAATGCTATAATGTGCGCATATGGACAGCAGTGCATATCACGAGACCGTATTCAACGTGTAGATTTAGCATTTTAATTTAAAGCACTAATATCAACAATCATAATGAAAACATTTGAGCAATTAAAACAGGAATAGCATTACGGCATTTAATTCGAAAACAACCGTTCTCACCTGCTCGATCAACTTTAGTATACCGTATTTTCCCGCATATAACCCGCATACGCATATAACCCGCAGACGCATATACCCCGCAAAAATAGCGTTTTGTGTAAAACAAATTTCAGATAGCCCGCACCTCCATATACCCCGCATGCATTCATATCTTTAACGTCGTTACCGCAGCTTAATTCCATCATTAATACAACGTTTACATTTGTAATACATTCCACTATCAATTGTTAACATTATAATCATAACGTGCACAAAGAAAACAAACTAACCGGAAACGAGTGAACTTAAAACAGTAAATAAGTAACAAAAGTAAATATCCAATAAATAAGTAACATAACTGGTAGATAAGTACCGTAAGTAAGCGTACTGTTAGGCTTACCAGCTACTGGACCGGTAGTTACCCCTGTACAGTTTTAGCACTGGTAGATTGCGCGCTGCGCAGACAATAGCGGCACTACGGTAACGCCATTGCCTCCTGGCAACAAAGCCATTGGAAGTTTAAAAAAAAAGCTCATGGTCACGACTGTATAGTGCTCAACTAATAGCAGCGGCCTAAGGGACTCAACAATTATGATTCTGCGTCTGGTAGACGCTTGTTAAGGCCCTTCCCATTGTGCAATCCATAGCCTCAGCTGAAAATGTCGCACTCCCCTACAGCCACTGAAAGTATTGCGCCCACTTCAAACATTGTCGTTTCATTTAACAAACAATTCGAATCATTTACGTGATAACATGTGCAATTTTAGTGAGTGGTTTATTCAGCAGTGCTTTAGTCAAAGGTAATTGTTGCATAGTGGATAGTCCTACCATGAAAACATTAAGCGAGTTATGACATGTCACACGTGTAAAATATTTTTAGGATAGCCCGCACCTCCATATACCCCGCAGGGTCTTGTTTTGTTTGTAAAAAGTGGTATACCCCGCGGGTTATATGCGGGAAAATACGGTAACCCTGTTGCCCTCCGCAAGTCGGAACGGGCATGACAAACGAAAATGCTATTTATTAAGATTATAACTACGTAATTATTTTAGCGATCGCAATCATAATCATTTTTATTATGAAATCTTGAATTCCCACGTGAGTAGACGAGTGTGTAGAAAATTTCAGCTCGTTAAAGCTTCGTAGATTCGAAGATATTAAGCGTCATATTCCAAAGAAGATAAGCAGACAACACGGTAGCTTCAATAAGAGTGTAACAATAACAGGCAGTTCCCCAACTTATGAACACCTGACTTACGAACGAACCTCCATAAGATGTTTTTTAACCTTTCGACTTGCAAACCGCATAACTTTTGTTTACTGCAGCGATCCGCCGTGAGATTTAATGTGCGTGTGAGTGTGCGTGCCTGCCCTCATGTATGAACCGGTCCTAGGCCTCCCCTAGGTTGACCCGGCCTCAAATTGGCTCCCCACTGGGGAGACAAAAGCAGCCAGGGCGTGGTGCTGGCCATCCACCCCCTCGTGTGCCATTCTGGCCTTCATAGGTGCTAACAGTCTTTTACAGGTTATATGAAGGATCTTAGTCGTCGCCTTCGTGTATGGCCTGACGCAGGCACTATCGTGAGGTCACCACCACTGAGTGGCGAATGGAGGCTGTTGTTTGCATGTCCCATTGTGGTAGTGTAGTGTGCTGCGCCACGAATCTGGCCAACCGGGTTCAAATCATACTCCGTCAACAGCAGTGATGATTATCTGAACCGGTCCTGGGGGCCTCCCCTAGGTCGACCCGGCCACAAATGAGTACCTGATGCACTGTGTAACATTGCCACTGGGGAGACAAAGGCGGCCGGGCGTGGTAGTGGAAAGCCACCCCACCCCTCCCCCCGTGTGCCGTGCCCGGTCTTTAAAAGCGTTGCTCGCTAACAGCACTTGCCTAAAGTCTGTTAAAGCGAGATAAGGGATTGTTGACTTTGCACGCGCATGCCCTCGTGTGTGTCTGTGTTCAATTGAACATTATGGCGGGACTCCGGGGTCCCATAAGCCCCCGGCTCTCACATCAACTGCTTTGCGACGTCATTTTATGTCTGTTGAAGGCGAACGATACGGCAATCTATTCCTCTCGACGAGCTCTATACGATGCGCTAATCAACGTTTCAAAGTCTTGTTTCTTCTGCGCATTCATCCTCGCTGCTGCGCTTGGACGACATGACAACAGAATGATCCGCACCAGGTGGGTCGCGGCGTTTATGTACGTGGTGGGACGGAGTCGCCAAAAATAAATTCATTACGATTTTGACTTCCGTTTATTCGTGACCCCGGTGTCCCGCCATAAGGTTCAATTGTGGGGACTCCTTGCCCCCTTCTGACAAGCAAGCTAGCATCAGGACACAAGGTACGTGAAAATAAAATGTTTTTCTTCAATTTATTCACTAATAGTGGGAAGTACCCGGCGTTGCCCGGTGGAAAAAATATATTTCAAAACTTCTCTTAAAAACATAACATATACATACACAAGTACTAAGCTATTGTGAAAGACCGGCGTCCCATTTGTCCATCAACAAAATTACAAAAGGCTTGAAGGAGTCCTGAATCAAAAAGTTATAGAAAGTGGCGGGTAAATAGTTTATCTAAAAGATTTCCGAAAATTGTCGACCCCCCCCCCCGTAGGCATATATACCTACACAACCTACATACAATAGAGTGAAAAGTGTCTAGTGACTCTATAGTAGTATCTGGCTCTCCAGTAGTATCGACTCAAAAGCAGTATCTGCTGACTATAGCAGTATCTGACTCTTTTGTCATTACTACTGGACTCTGCAGCAGTATAAACTGACTTTAGTGGAATCTACTGACTGTACTATTATCTATTGACTATTGTAGTATCTACCAACTCTACGGTAGTATCTACCGACTATAGTAGTATCTACCGGCTCTTTCGCAGTAACTACCGACTCTGCAGTAGTATCTAATGACTACATATCAGAGGTGGGACAAAGTCATTGTTATGCAAGTCCAAGTCGAGTCGCAAGTCATCAAATTCATGACTCGAGTCTGACTCGAGTCCAAGTCACATGACTCGAGTCCACATCTCATAGGTGGGACAAAGTCATTGTTATGCAAGTCCAAGTCGAGTCGCAAGTCATCAAATTCATGACTCGAGTCTGACTCGAGTCCAAGTCACATGACTCGAGTCCACACCTCTGCTACATATTATCTAATGACTATAGTAGTAACTACTAATTCCATAGTATCTGCTGACTTTATAGTAGTATGTGCAGACTTTATAGCAGTATCTGTTGACTCTATAGTATCTACCGACTCTGCAGCAGTATATACTGACTATAGTGGTATCTACTGAATGTAGTATTATCTACTGACTCTAGTAATATCTACCGACCCTACAGTACTATCTATAGTAACTGACTCTATAGTAGTATATACTGACTGTAGAAGTATTTACTGACTGTAGTAGTATCTACTACCTCTACAGTAGTATCTACTCACTCTATAGTTGTTTCTACTGACCATAGTCGTATCTACTGACTGTATAGTAGCATCTGACTGTAGCAGTATTTACCGACCGTAGTGCTATTGACTGCAGTAGTATCTATAGACTCAATAGTAGTAGATGCCGACTCTTTAGTAGTAACTACTGACTCTATAGTAGTGTAATAAGTGGCTCCGACATAAGAACTCAAGTCGTTTATTAATAAATCTTCAGTACAGCTTGGTTGTCTCTTATCTCTCTCACTACGGAATGATTTCCGCCCAGGCGGCTTCGCTGCCCTGCGCCACGTGGCGCTCACCAACTCTCTAACACGCTGCTGGCTGACGGCGTGCTAGGGAGCGGTTGAGCAGCTGGAGGTCGAGCCGCCACGTCGCCGATGGAGATGGCGGAGCAGCAGCGATGGGGAGCTCCTCTTGATTCTTCACACCAACCCCGCACCTTGCTCCGGCCCCCGCTTGTATACGCTCCCCGGCGACTAAACCCCGCCTCTGACCACGCCCCTCATGAAACCTTTGGGAACATTCCAGAGGCTTCCCGGGTGGCTCTGCCCTTTCACCTTTGCTCTAAATGTAAACCCTTACCCCAGATAAACCATAACTGCAAAGCAAACGCCTCACATAATACAGGAGATGGCACTCTCATTAAATCACCCCCCCCCCCCCCCATGATGAAAAAAATCTAGCCGTCCCGGCTAAGGAAGAGCAAGGCATAATGTCGAGTGCCATCAATCATGAAGTGCAACAATTAAAGAGAGAGGAACGGAACATTAACAGAACAATGCAATAGAACTAGCTGCACGCAATAAGGGACCCAAACTGCTTCAGGAAAAACGAGACGTTTTAGAGCGTGTGTGCATAGCCGGTCCATCCACCAGGGGCGGAAGAAGAACAGGAACTCCGGCCGGTGGAAGCAGATCGTCGTCCTGTCGCGGCCGGGAGATGTTCTGGCGACGCCGACCATCTTTAGGGCACCGATTTCAGCGAGGGATAGCCGCTGCAACATCGCCCATCAACGGCGCCTCCTCGGGAATGACGACCACTTTCGATGGAGACCAGCCGATGGGCTGACCATTCTTAGCTGGGTCCCCCGTCCTTGCCGCCATCTGTGCCCAACGCTTCAAATTTTCATGTGCGTTGAGGCAACGCGCGACCCACAAGGACGTCTTCATTTCGTGGCCGCACGTAGGAAGGACAACATCCATTTCCCTAGCCAACGCCAACATGCATTACATCACCAGCGGGTCTAACAGATCCTGTGTTACATTGGAGTATGCATCCACTGCCAAGGCCATCAAGGCACTTCTGTAGGTGAGGGGCGACTCTCAGCTTCCCCACCTACGGTGCTGAAATTTCCTCATTCTGTCGTCTGGCGGCTCGTAGACCTCCGCCAGCTCTTGAAAGGCTTGTGTAAGGGTCTTCTTCTTGTCGGCGGGAATGGAGCGAAACACGGCCAACACATCGTCGTCCAGCATGGTGGGCAAGGCAATGAGCGCCTCTTCTACCGACCATCGGACGGATTTGTAGGCGGCCTCGAAGCTCCAGCGAAAAGCACTCCAGTCGCCGCCCGCTGCCACAAACTTGCGCACGTGGGGCAGGCGTCGACTCCGGTCGGTGCTCTCCTTCGCAGCGGGAGTCGCGATGGACGGCAAAGCCTCGCGCGGCAGCGACGAATCAGCGGCCGACGTACCGCTCTCCTTAGCGGTGGACAAAATGGCGGCCATGACACGCGAACTTGACGGGAACTGCGAAATGGCGGCCGTCTCTACCCCACCCAAAATGGCGGCCGTATTCACCAAGGGGGGACCCTCCGAGGTTCCTCCGGCAGGCAAGGCTGCGTTGGCTGGTTCATGTCGCCCACATGCCCAGCCGCCGCATGGCTAAACAGCTTTTGTTTGGCCAGATAGAGGGGGCTAAACAGGCATGGCACGGGCTAGAGAAGAGATAGTGATGTTTTACAAGAGGATGTGGAGCGAAGTGGACTTGCCAATGACTGGTACCAGCGGTGTCAAGGATGCTACTGGGCAGGTGGAGGCAGTCACCTTCCAGCAACAACGGAGGGCAGTGCGACGCTCACAACAATGAGCAGAGTGCCAGGTGGCTAAAGCACAGCAAGTTGGCACAATAGGGGGCACAGGTGGTGGATCAGCCAGTCATCTCAGTCAGTCGACCCATGGCACCTGCGTCTGCCCTGTGAACTCCTGCCAGCGGGCATTCGACACTTCACGTGGCCTAAACGTGCACATAGCCTGGCACAAGCGCCGTGATGTCACCGCCACTTAGTGGCGAATGGCAGTGTCATAAAGCACAAGGGCGAATAACTTTTTTCAAAGTATTCAGATTTGGGTAATCGTGATTTCGAGGGGAACACACGTTAACTGCAGATATGATGTAAGATCGTTACAGGCAAGCACAGCAATTGTGGATGAATGGGCATTCTCCAAATTCGATGCAGTCTTTGTAGATGATTTTTTGGACAGGCTCTCGATGACCGCTCAGGAGTAGCAAGAGTCCACATTGGAGTAGCGAAGGCTTCCATGGAGTGGTGCAGGTCACCGTGGAGCAGTGGATATCACCATTGGAGTAGCAGAGGCCACCTTGGCATAGAGGAACAAAATGTATAAGCTAACAATGTCTCCATCCATCTGCCTCCACCTAATTTGTTTTAAATCACCCACTGGCCCCCCAGTCTCCTGGAAGTGCATTTCAGCAGCAGATTCAGTACAAGCAAAACTCTCGTCCGGTTTCGACACTCGGCGTCTCATCGGCAGTCAGGCTCACTTGAATCAATGCTGGTGAAGAAATAGGCAAGGACCCTCTGTCTTCAGGAATTGGGTCCTAGTTCAAAATAAGCATGAGCGTAGTTGGGAGAATAGAAGCAAAATGGCGGTCAGTAGTGGAGGTCAGCGCAGAGTAGTGGTCACCGTGTAGTAGGGCAGACTGTCATAGGGTTGCTGGGTTAAAGCTGGTGAAAGTCAAGGACTCCACTAACATTCTCACGGGACTGTTTGTATCGGGGTGGAGGGGGGGGTGAAATACCAAGCCCTGGTTTGAAATGGTAAGTCGTATTAAAATCACAGGCTATTCGGAGAAAATATAGACAAAGAATCCCAATTACAGACCCATAAAACAAAGCCTAATAATTATTATACGCGTGTATATGCAAAACACCAACGCTACATTGGTGGCAAGGGTTAGGTGGACACTCTCCCATACCAAAACACAGCTATCATATCTGTATGGTGTACGATTCAATCTCACCGAGTCGCTCACTCAAGACCCTATGGTCTGTATCCTTATGACTTAGAAGTAACAGCTCAACTCTGATCTCATGGTCTCAAAGCTGTTCTGAAAAAAAAGCATAGCTCAACTTGGAAACATCAAGGGGGTCCCCGATATGTTGTTTCGCACTCACATCACTCGCTTTTTTGAGGAACACATTACATTTCCCCGCATATATGAACCTTATGGCAGGACCCCGGGATCCCGAATAAACGGAAGTCAAAATCGTAATTTATTTTTGGCGACTTCATCCCACCGCGCACATAAACGCCGTGACCCACCTGGCGCGGATCATTCTGTTGTCATGTCGTGTCCAAGCGCAGCGAGGACGAAGCGCAGAAGAGCTGAACAAGGAAATGCACTCCATGCTCGGGTATGGGCAGGATCATAAGTCTTATCCAAAGCTGCTCAAACTGCCTACACGACTTAAGTCCTTTATTTGTCATAACGGTATGCATAATACAGTGAAACTGTTTTCTTATCTTCATGATTTGTGACCTACCAATGTCTGCAGCCAGGATCAATCGATGACAATCCTATTACCTGCAGATATTTAACAGATGAGATGCGTTGCAACATTAATTCATCCTGTTTGATAATACTTCTCTTGTCCGTATGCATCTATGCAGATAGGTTTTTTTTGCGGTTTAGACAGTCGGCACATACCGCTCGTATCAATGCGGACAAGAGCGGCGACCCACTACTCTGTAGAGCAACATTGGTATAAACGCGTGTTACAATATGAACAGTGCATTAAAAATGCGTACTTATTTCATGTATACAAAGTGTGTTCACAAATCCACACTGAGAAACACGATTATTGACAGAGGGGTGTAAATAATTTTATCGATAGTGTATTTAAATAAAGGTACTGCAGGCAAGTAGTTTTCAGTTTTAAAGGCATAGTCTAACATGACAACACTTGCCACCATTCTTCAAACCCATTGGTGAAATAGAGCAAAGTTTTTGTTAACATTATAATTTAATGTTTTCGCGAGAGCCGGGGGCTTATGGGACTCCGGGGTCCCGCCATAAGGTTCATTCGTGTGCTGCGCTACGAGCCCGGTGACCTTACTTCGGTTCTCACTGACGGCCAACACCAGTAACGATGATCGTTTTCGACTCGGCTCTGCTGAATTCAGCTCGAAGGAGCGGGGGGTGGAGGGACTGCTGTACAATTCGGATTTTGCGTGTGCGCTGTCATCTTCTCAGTCCCATCATATTCTCTCACGTGCATCGCGAGTGCTCCATGTAATCGGCGCAGACTTTATCGGAAGATATCATCGCAACCCTTGAACAACAACTCATCCATTCCTCAAGGTAAGATAAAAATTGCAGGTTAAGGTAAAATCATTTTAAAATGCCGTTTAAGATTGTGTTTTACACAAATATAGTTTTCTGTTTGAGTCTGCTTAAAAATGTCACAAATACGTTTTCTATTAAAAAAAGGAAAACTTTCAAAGTGTAAAGGGCTGCGTCGAAATGCTCATAAAATGGTTTTCAATTAAGTGTTTTTGAAATCAAAATTGGTTGTGTAGATTATGTGTTGTGCAGTATAGTGCAGATAGTGTACATGTACGGTACGTATTTTGGTTACTGTTTTGTTGTTTCCTTATAAGTCATAACTTTCCGGTGCCTAACCCGACGTATATCGAGGGCCCCCTGTATCTCTGTACTCTTGACAGGTAAGTCACAGCTCACAACATCGTGCTGTGTGCATGCAACGAGCGTGTCTGCCACTTGAATATCTGTACACCAGCGAGATGGCCTTTTCTCTTGAGGTCTCCGAGCTCCCTCGAGTCGTCCAGACTCACAGGGAACTTGTGGCTCCAGGTGGCTCCAGGTGGCTCCAGGTGGCTCCTAGATGGACCACGCCTTTAGCAGTAACGCCCAAACATGGCCACATCCCCCGTGCAGTCGCGACCACACTTAGCTCCGATCGCTCCGTAGCTTCCAAGCTTGGGTGGCTCGCTATACAAACCACCAAATCATCAAAATTAAGACTCTTCCAATGATATTACAGTACTCCCCCCACCCCCAGTGACGACCAGGCCTACCCCAACCCCTCCTTAATGCCTGTTATCCTATCACCATAACATCACCACTTTTAATAACCCCACTTTATCTCAAACACCATCATCTTGTGTATGATTTTATAATTGTTGTAAAGTGCCTTGGAATAACGTGCTATCTAAATCTATAAAAGATAAAATATTATGTATGCACACACACAAGTTACGTCAATCTTAAACAATACTTTTAAGTTAAGATACTATATATACACACACACACATCATATATAAATAGCACAATCCTTCATTGGAACCTCATTTGCCAGTAAAAAATATGATAATTGGTTTTTAACCCTTTTATCTGGCAACAAAACTGACACCTTTTTTACAAGGAGTCCTGTTTGTATAGACCACAATACCTGCAGTCATAATGCAAACAAAAAACATAACTCTGATCATGTATGCACTGTCCTTGAAGTTGATTGGTCCACACCCGAGACAGCTTTCCTTAGAGCCTAGTCTCACATGGTTTTGGACCAGATGCCGCCAAAAGGCACACAACTCAAAGACAATGCACCATCATAGTATGAGAGCTCGGGGTAAGCATTTACACCATTGGAACCTCATTTGCCAGTAAAATATAATTGTTTTTTTACCCTTTTATCTGGCAACAAAACTGACACCTTTTTGACACTGACACCTAAAAAAGCTCCGCCTATAGCCACGCCCCCCTCAGAACTTTCCCGATGGTTCCCGCATGTACCCACGAGCTCCGCCAATTCACTTTGGCCCAGATGGAACCGTTAGCTCTAATTGGCTATGACTGATTCAGCAGTGCCTATGCAGCCCTCCGTCGCCCGTCAGTGCGCTCTCTCATTACATATATATAAATAATAAGGCGTCCATACACAATGTAAATTGCTTTAAAGTAGCGAATTAATTGATACCGATTTTGATACAGGAATGCATTGTCACCGGATCTGAGTATGTGTGCAAAATGTGGAATTGATTGGACAACGGGAAGAGGACGAAATTTTCATTACAAAATTTGACCACGAGAAAGACAAATCAAGTTACGTTAAACCGTTGAAAAAAGTACATTTAGACCTTATAGATTAATAAGAGCTAGAAATTCCCAGTCAAGCAACACAAGAGTATAATACTGTAGTCTTTTTTTACAACTTACTTCTGAAACTCCTTTGCCCTCATTGCTACACTTTATACTAACATTCGACAATTTTCTAAAGACTGTATGTGTACACGATATAACTTATATCAAATCTCAATCCATTCAAACGTGTATCTTGCCCCAGCCAGAATCCACAACAGCACTTACACAGTGCTTAATGCACTTAAGAGCTTGTCTTTGCATAGTCAGTATCCTGGGTGTTGTGCAACCTTCGCCCACGAATTCAATAATTAAGATCAGGTGCTGTCCCATGCTTTCCCAATTTAAGCAATAACAATGGCAGGGCATCCCCCTACAAATGTAGTCAAATACCATTCAGAATCATCGCGTCTCCACCGTCGCCCACTTAATTCAAAAACTGGAAACCAATGCACAAGTGATTCCACTCAGAACGCTGTCAACTGTGACAAGACTATCTAATTTGTGAAACCAATCAATCTCATGACAAAGGCCATCATTGGGAGGACTGCAGGCCACTGTGGAGGAATGCAGGCCATCCTGACGTTGTGCAGGCCACCGTGGAAGTGCAGGCAATCGTTGAGTAGTGTAGACCATCCCAGCGTAACATAGGCCACCGTTGAGTCGTGCAGGCTATCCTGGCGTAGCACAGGCCATCCTGGCCTAGTGCAGGACACCATGAAATGTAGACAATCCTGGCGTAGTGTAGGCCATCATGGAGTAAAGCTACTACCACTGTGTAATGAAATACACCCTTGTGTAGAGGCATATTCAGTCTAGTAATGGCCATCTTTGTATCTTTGTGTAATGGAAGCCACCTTGGAGAAATTGATGCCGCCTGGGTGGAGGTTGACCAGCAGTAGCAGTTTAGACCTCCTAAAAGGAGTGGAGACCTCCTAAAAGTAGCAGAGAACAGCACTAGGGAGTGGAGTGTAAATTGAAGTACACAGTATATAACATTGCTACATCTGATTGTCACACATCTGCCCTGATCAATGAAACGCCTACACCCAGTTACAGTAAAATGGCATTCGCCATGTCCACATCGGCTATATAAAGAAAGCGGCAGGCCAAGGAAATGACAGCGCAAATCATGATTGTCGCATTATTGGTTAACATGGTGTTTTAAGATCAAAGAAAGCCATTACATGTGTAATGTAGCTCTCAGAGACACCATCTAGTATTTCTGTATATTTATTATGAATAAAGTCCACTGACAACTCAACGAGTAACCACGAGTGACTATATACACTTGGGTAGTTAGACGACTCTATTCTGAGACAACATAGCTTCTAGTCTGAAGACAACTTGAAGACGATGGAGACAACCCGTTCCAAGGCGACGACGATGGCGATTCCCCACACCAACAGCCCCCAGGTCCGGTACGCGCCGACTCTTATGCCTCGCCCGATCCGGCCACGACCCTATTCTTGAATTCTCCTCACCGGCTCTGTCAATTTCTGTCCTTATTACACTTTCCTGCCATAGGATTTCGTGCTCCCCCTCACGTGACCCTGTCAACGCTTGTCCCATCAATCATCATTAGCACGTCCATTAGTAACCATGGTCCCGGGGATCGCTCCGGACTGTCTTTACATCACCCCACCCTATCTAAAAAAATAGCCGTCCTCGGCTAACACAATTTTAAACAACTTCTTTTAGGCCGAATCAACCCTTTAACACAATGCATCGCATAACAAACGTTCTAGGATTGAAGGGGAACAACTTACTCCTTATAAGAACAATGCGGACAACCACAACCAACCCAACAACAATACCAAAATCCGAACACACACGCAACGCAACCCCCGCGGTCAAAACTTTATTTTGAACACGCGATCGCCCAACAACACACAAGGCAACCAACAATTTCACGGCGATCCGTAAACTTAATGTCCATTTATTGACGTCGGTCCTTCTCCCCGGGCAGATTTATGGCCGTCAATGGCCAAGAGGGCTTTCACTCAAGCCCCCGCGGGGGGGGGGGGGGGTTTGAGGTCTTCGGGCGGAACAACACACATCCCTCGGTGTCCGATTAATCCGGCCCACTGGCCCGGCCCGTCCGACATCCCAGACCCCGACCGCACAACACTGGGGATGAATGATTCAAGTCTAGATGAACATATGGCTCCAACTTATGGGCAACTCAGTGGCAACATCTCACTCGCCCTTGCCCACACCGCGGCCGTCAAATTTCAACAACCTCCACTGGCTATTTCCCTGGCCAGTGCAATTTCGGGGACGAAAGCAATGGGCACTTCGCAACCGACTCAGCCATGCTCTATCCTGTACTACACCTCCTCTGACTCACATAGTTTCGACATACCAGCCAGCCTGACCCACAGGTTTTATTGGTAATGAAGGTTTGTCACTTCCTGAGGCCGGACCCGATCCAACATCCATAGGGATGAGCTTCCACGGCCAACATTCACTCAACAGGAATCACATTCAACAGGAGTCGCACTCAACCTCCTGTGTCCCGAACAACTTCGGTTTAACTGCAACAACTCACCTTTCCACGCTTCACAGCATGTGTCCGAACACACTCCTGTCTCAACGGTTGGTCCCAATCCATCGCTCCTTGCTAACCTCGCTTAAGCAATACCTTCTTTACATAAACCCCCGCAATTTCCAGATCCCTGAATAGGATATGCAGGAACGCTTCCAAACTTCCACTTAACAGCGTTAGCAGAACGGTGTGAGTCCGCGGCCCTTCTACTCTAGATGGGCCAAGGAGGACCTCCGCTTCCTGCCCGCCAGGTCAAACCGTTCCAACAATGCAACGGGACCACTATCACCGAATAAAGTGAGCCCCCAGCCCACTGTTCCGGACGTGCCACAGAGGGTCTCGACCTCCGGGCTGTCAGGTCAAACCGTCTGCCGCAACATGACGGGACCACTACTCCTGAGCAATATGAGCCCAGCCCAGTGCTCTAGACGTGCCACGGAGGGTCTCGACCTGCGGGCCATCAGGTCAAGCCGTCTGCCGCAACACGACGGGACCACTACTCTCGTGTCAGGCAGCTCTCTAGAGATTCCTTAAATTTTACCTGAGCCAACTAATGCTCGCTGATGGGGGATCCATGTAACATTCGTGGCCCCATGGCATCCGAACACACCCTGGTCATTCAACAATTTCGGGGCATCCTGGTCAGGATCCGTGCCCCAGATAGGCCACAGCCAGCATCCCAATCCAATACTGGCACCACTCTCAACCTCCACTCACTTTGATGCAGGCTACAACACCCCACATTCCTCCGTTCACCGCTACACACGCAATCACCACAGCGAACCACAACGATCCCTTAATTTAAAGGGCATCGTGACAAAACGACTCCAGAATCACAAGTCCAAGGCACTCATCCCTTAACACAAAATTTAACACCATACACACTATCTACTATTCCTGATGAACCAGCCACCCCTACCAATACTCGGCCTGCCTGCTTCAGTTACTGCGTGCCCGAGTTCGGCCTCTACGAATCCCCGATGACCCCGATGTGCGAGGTGATTTTTAGCGGTCGGGTGTCTGGTGCATCGTGACTCGCCTGGGCCGGGCCGTAGCTGTTGACGAGGCAATGAACGCAAGGGGCTCCATAATGTCCCCACGATGCTTGGCAGGCGAGCCTGGGCGCCCGCGGCGAAGGCGCCGAATTGGACCAGGATCACCACTCCCGGAGCCGTCCCGGCGTTCCCCCTCGCCGCCGGTCCCCTCCATGATCCGCTGCCATAACTTCCCCCGTAGACTCCGTTTCTTCTTGCGATGGCTCCACAACAATCTTGGATGGTTGGCCGGCCCATTCGTCTCCAAGCCGAGATTTTCCGATCTATGCAGCCACCCCAGTCCATCTTTGCAAGGTTTTGCACGCTTGCAGGCATCCCTCGGGCCCAACGGTGGGTCGTATACTGCAGACATCTTCTTGTAGGCATCCTGAAGCGTAGCACTATTCTCCTCAGGGATGGCCAAGAACACTGCGAGGCCGTCATCGTCAAGAGCTCTCAACGCCTTCTCCTTCGTCCGTCCAGCCGACAGACCGGTATGCTGCTCCAAACCGGCAGGTGAAGGCACTGCAATCCCCCCGCCCCCCCCCACGCCGCCAATTCTCTGATCTAGGACAACCTTTGTGGTTGCTTGGCGGCTCCTCGCCCCGCCGCCCGAGAAGACATTGCCTCCGCTGCCTCCTGCGCAGGCTCCAAAATGGCGACCATCGGTTGCGTCGCCTCCTGCGAAATGGCGGCCCCCGACCGCATGGTCTCCAGCGCGGGAATCCCCACCGCACGACTTTGCAGCTTGTCCTCAGCTGCGCCGGCTCTCAAAGTCGCCGCTCTCCTCGTCGCCACCAATTCAGTGATGGTCGAACGGAACCGATCTGCCTCCGCCACCAGGTCTTGCCACTCTTCCTTCGCAGGTGCCGCTTTCTCTGCACCCTCGGTCTTCGTCACCGGGCTCCCGGGGCTGCTGGGGGAACTCCTTAGTCGTCTCCCTTCTGCATCTCTGAAGATGCTACAGGTGGGTTATTACTATTTCCTTTCTTCGGCATTTTACAATAGCCACTTCTGACACCACTGTAATGTAGCTCTCAGAGACACCGTCTTGTCTTTCAGTATATTTATTATGAATAAAATCCACTGACAACTCAACAAGTAACCACGAGTGACTATATACACTTGGGTAGTTAAACGACTCTATTCTGAGACAACATAGCTTCTAGTCTCAAGACAACTCGAAGATGATGGAGACGACCCGTTCCAAAGCGACGACGACGATGGCGATTCCCCACACCAACAGCCCCCAGGTCCGGTTCGTGCCGGCTCTTATGCCTCGCCCGATCTGTCCACGCCCCTATTCTCGAATTCTCCTCACCGCACCTGGCTCTGTCAATGTCCACCCTTATTACACATTCCCGCCATTGGATCCCGTGCTCCCCTCACTTGATCCTGTCAAAGCTTGTCCCATCAATCATCATTAGCATGTCCATTAGTAACCATAGTCCCTCTATCACTCCGTACTGTCTTTACACATGTGTAGTGGCGTGTATCGTGTCTCTGTGGTGTAGCGTCTCTCTCTAGCACCGGGATGAGTACGGAACGTAAGGGCCCCTAGGGGGCATAGTTTGGGTGACAGCGAGAGAGAGATCGGGTGAGGACATGGTAGTCTGGGTGAACCCGAGAAGGCACATGACCGGATGAGGTAGTAACGAGGGCCAAAGAGGAGGTGAGAGGGACACGTAATGTGGGCCCAGAGTCTCCGAGAAGGATCTGGAAGGGGGGCGTGGCCAAGGGTGGAGCCTGGTCACTCCGCAGCCAATAAAGGCCGACTCCCGACAGCAATCTTGGCTGTTCGTCACTGGGAATGGAATCCGCCGGCTACGTCTTCGGTCTTCACGCACGGCATCGTGGACCAGGCAGGGCATTAGCTGACCTGGTTGGAGTATATAGTTATCCGTGGTGGTCACCACCCTAAGTTGTTATCCCATAGAGTGTTTATGTAGTAGTGGTCGTTACCACCCTATGTCGTTATCCCCTCAAGTGGCTATATAGTTACCCCATTGTATTAATAATAAACGTGTTGCTTCCAAGTTCGAGTGTGCACCTCTGTGGAACCCACTACACATGTAAGTTATGGCCCATTTAGTGCCCCTTGTTTTATTTGGAGGATTCTAGTTTCATCTTCGAAACCACATAGTAAAGTACAGTACTTTATTCTTAATTACGGTAATACCCTGTTTCAAGTCTGGGACACATTCCTGAAAGGTGCGACGACAAATATCTAAACGACGTAAATCAAAGCAATTTTTCTACGAGAGCAAAACAAAGACAACAGAAGATATGGTGAAGCTGTGTTCATGCGCGCATCTTCATCCTAGACGTACCCACATTCTATTAAATTACTAAAAACACTGTACTCAACACTAGCGTACAGAAACAAATTTGAACACGAATTATAGTGTACAATAAGATAGAGTTCACTATAAAAATCAGAAAAAAAACTGTATAATATATTCTACTTGACAGTACGGTACATTTCTTTACGTGCGATACAAAGTTGTTTGTGTACAGGGTAGGTGGAGGTGAAGGCCAAAGCGATAGATACGAAAAATGACGGATGATTCTTTCAGCGACGTAACTTTGGATCTAGGTGATGCAAATCAGGTAGTGTGATCTAGAGTGTCCATAGAGAGGCCCCCAGGTGGGGGGGCTAGGGGGTGATCACGTGTCCAGGTCGAGCTCTCGAGAGGGATCGAGAGGGAGCTAGAAGGCTCCAGAAGGCGGGCAGGGCCAAGGGCGGAACAGCCCCGACCGTAGAGGGATATAAGGCGGGTCCCTGAGAGGGACCAGGGTCGCTGAATTTTACAAGCTGAAGCTCCAAGTCCACCAGCTGAAGCCCAACATCTCAAGCTGGAAGCTCTACGTCTTTGAGGCAAACACGTGGTCACGCCGAGTAGGGACCCGACCCTTCGTAGCAGTAACTCCTCTGCATAGAGTAGTTAGCTGGGTGGTCACCACCCTAGGCTGTATCTGGTGAAGGGGTAGTTACCCCTTGTGTTACATGTTACAAATAAATGTGTTGCCTCTAAAAGGAACAGCATCTGCGACTCAGTTGGACTTACTACACATATGTAATGTAGCAGTCGGAGATGTCTTGATGTTTTATATATATTTAAGTGTCACAAAAGGACGTAGGCTAACTAAATATAGCTACTACACGACGTTCCCTATATAGCTGGTTGTTTTTTTTGGGAGATGTCGATGTAGCCGCCAGCAACGATGTTAACGTAATAAATTAGACGATAATCGACGATTGCAGCAACTCCAACAAAGATGAGGACAGCGATGATCGCAGCGACGACGATCCCTACCCCGACTCCCCACAGCAGCCCCGAGCCCCGTTCCCTCAGTCCCCCTCTATACTCCTTTAGGCTCAGCTCCCACCCCTCTCTCGGCTTACTCTCTCAGAACCCTGCCCCCTCCTGTCACCGTATTCCTTCATCAGCGGCCACTAAGCCAAGCACTGTCCTTAAATCACCCCCCCTCCCCCCCTTCTAACAAAAATAGCCATCAAAGCTAACACTCATTTTTTAAATTTAACCTTAGGGCAGAACCATCTGTATTAAAAACAACCCGAAGACCGACGAACACAACGCGTATTAGGACGAATGAGCGGTATAACCTGACTCACCCGAGAGAAAAGAAAAACACATTTCTGATACAACACAAGTGGCGTGAACCAACCCAATCAACGCAGCAACCGATGAACATTAACACAACGCAAATTCCGGCGATCCGCGAACGGAATGTCAAGCACTTCGACTGGGTCCTTGATGCCGGTCCATCATTCCGGGCGGATTGCTGAGCCTCCCCCGGCAACAGGGGCTTGCAAACCGGGGGCTTGCACACAAGCCTGGAAGGGGTGGGCTCCTCTTTGGTCATCCCAGAAGAAACCAACCGGTCCCCTGTCGGCGGTCCATCACCCGTGGAAGAATCCTGGGGCTCCCCCGACATCAGAGGCTCGGAAGCTGCGCACGGCACAATGCACTTTTCCAGGCCTACGATTACTTTGGCCAGCAGCCCCGACTCGCCGGACACACCAGACACCGGCCGCGCAGATGTTGGCGATGAGCTATCTAACTGGGAATGCACATAAGGTTTTAGGCACAATGGGTGGACAAACCAACGGTGACGTCCCGCCTGCACTCGCACACACTGTGGGCGCTTAATTTCTATAATTTCCACAGGGCCTTGCCATGGCCGGTGCAATTTAAGGGATGTATGCAGCGATACTTGCGGGCAGTGCCATGTCCCCTATTGTCCACGGGAGCACATGCGCCCGGTGGGCCGCGTTCTTTTCATTAGCGGCCTGCGCCCTGGCAGTTTTCTCTGGCTGCTTCGTGTGCTTCCGATACCCAATCCAGCATGACTTGCAGGGGCATGGGCATGGTCGACTTCTTTTTCCCGGAGGCCATGCCAAATTTAACCTCAATGGGGGGTTCGTTTTCCCACCCATACATTATAACGGGGAAAATCCCATGGAGGCATGAGGGGCCATCCTATATGCTGCAAGGACCCCAGGAACGTACAAGTCCCAATCTGTTTGTGTCTCATTGACTGCCTGGCAAAGCATCAATGTCAAGGTCCTGTGGAGGCGTTTTATCATGCCATCTGTCTGAGGATGGTAAGGCGACGTCCAAATCTTTTTCGTGCCCAGCATGTTGCACACCTCGCGCAGCAGCTTAGAGGAAAAATTCCTGCCCTGGTCTGTAAGGAACTGCTCGAAAGCCCCTTTATCCATCACATAGCTGTGCAAAAATGCATCGGCTATAGACGCAGCTGTCTGCTGCGTCTATAGCCGATGCATTGACCACCGGGAAAAATATTCCACCCAGACAAGGAGGAATTTATTCCCTTTTTGCGTACAGGGGAAAGGTCCCAGAATGTCAAACGCGACCAGCTCATAGACACGGGACACTGTGATGGACTGCAATGGGGGTTGACACTTTTTGGCAGGTGGTTTCCGGCGTGCAGTCGGTGCAACCCATAACAAGGTGGTACACATCCGACATTCCCAGCCAAAAAAAGTCTCTTTGCAGGGTTAGCAATGTTTTTCGAAAGCCGAGGTATAACAATTTCTCTTCGTATAGCACCTGCATTAGCTTACCCCGCAGGGCAGTGGGAACTACAATGCCAAAACGCTGCAACCCTTCGTCTCACCGTATAGGCAGTCCTTCCCGAAGGACAATCAGCGAGACTATCACGGGGCCAGGTTTTCCGTGCTCCTGCTCGGCACGCCGCCACAATTTCAATAATGAAACATCCTCCAACTGCAGCTGTCCCCACTCTGCATGCGTGAGGTGTAATGCTTTATCCCTTTTCGCGACCTCCCTGACAGGTGCAGCGTCACTTAACATCGCCATGACATCTAACGGCTTTGCCACCGGCAGTTTACACCGCCCCGTACCCAATGAACATGTACGCTGTTCGCTCCACAGCAATCGGGATTACAGCATTACTGTGCCATAACCCCTTTCGATAGACCAGCCGGCATGAAAGCTGGCTGGAGGGCTGGTCTACATGTAGGGAGTACTGGAGGGCCGCGTGATCCATGCGGACCACGAAACCCCTCCCGTAAAGGTAGTGTCTGTACTGTTGCAAAAATGTACAATGGCCAACAGTTCCCTCCGTGTTATGCAGTAACGCTGCTCCGCGGTCGACAGGACGCGATTCCCATATGCCACCACTCTCTCCACTCTGTTCTTAACTTGACAGGACAGCCCCGATGTCCGTGTCACTCGCATCCGTGTCCAAAATGAACGTCAAGGAAAAACTTGAATACTCAAGGGAAGGCGCGCTGGCAAGAAGTTCACGTAACGCAACGCGGCCTCCTCCTCCCATCTAAACTTCTGGCCCTTCGCAGTCAAAGCATGGAGGGGTTTTTCAACCATTGCGAATTGTGGGATGAACTGCCGGTAGTAGGACGCAAACCCGACAAAACTGTGCACTTCCCCCACCGACTTGAAATATGGCCAGTTGCGCACGTACACCGTTTTGTCGGGGTCCGTCGCTATTCTGGAATCACTCCCGATGTGACCCAAATATCGCACCAATGTTTGCAACAAATGGCACTTGGCGGGTTTTAATTTGAGATTAGCCAACCGTACCCTAGATAACACAGAACGCAACTGTTGCAAGTGCTCCTCAAAAGTGTGGCCAAACACAATGACATTGTCAAGATATATGAGGCACGAGTCACACTGCAGGCCTGCCAGAACCAATTCCATTAACCTCTGAAATGTGGCAGGGGCCGAATACAACCCCATCGGAAGGCAATTAAAGTGGTACAATCCCTCGGGTGTTCGGAATGCTGTTTTCAGCTTGGATGACTCATCCAGGGGAAGTTGCCAAAACCCGACAACAGGTCTAAAGTTTAGAAAAACCGAGCGCCCGACAACGCATCCAGGGAATCGTCCATTCGTGGGAGCGGCTATGCGTCTGTGACTGAAACTTTAACAAATTTCTGAAAATCAACGCTAAACCGCAGGGTTCCATCGGCCTTCTTTACCAGCACCACAGGAGCTCCCGAAAGGCTAGTGGAGGGAGAAATAATGTCTGCCGCTAACATTTCCTCCACTGCCTGCTGTATATTTTCTTTTTCCAGCGGGCTCAACCTATATGGGTTTTGTCGAATAGGGGCTGCATTTCCCGTGTCAATATGGTGTTGCAGCAAGGAGGTACGGCTGATGTCAAATTTGCCTTTACTGAACACGTAATAAAACTCCCGCAGTAGCGATTGCAACTGAAGCCGCTGCGCACCTGGGACAATTTTTGGTTCTCATCACACAATTTGTCCATCCATTTCTCGTCGTCCTCAACTGCCTGCTCTACCACGCCTATAACTGCTTCCGCGGAGGTGTCGACAGCCTCGCTACCCACCGCTGCTGCATGGGCCAGCACCGTTAATGCCTGAACTACAGCTGGTCCTACACCCACATTAAGGATCTGTAGAAACGGTTGCTGATTCCCCCGCAAAATTGTTTGTGCATCAACCAGCATCAGCAGGATCTCTAGAGATTCCCTTACCAGGGCCTGAACTGTGACATTCTCCACCGCACGCTGATGCAGGGAATCTAAAAAAAAAACTCGCCGCTCCGACGGCATCTCAACACACCCCCGGTGGGGAAAAAATTTCAGGGGCATCTCAAAAAGTCAGTGCCCAAGAGGTAAGGCACCGCCAGCATCTTTGAGTTCACTACTGGTCCTGACATCTCAATTTCCACAATTTTGATGCAGCCCTCTATCTGCCCCACAATTCCCATACTCCCTCCATTAGCCGCCACGCACGCATTTACCACCGGGCATCACACGATTTATCAATGGCAGCAATTCCAAATTACTTTGGATATAGTAGCAGCCGAGGCACCGGTGTCCACCAAGACACGTACTTCCACCCCCTGGATGGACCCGGCTACCGCCGACGACCCTGCTGCGGCTGCTACCACTCGGCACGCCAGCTTTCTCCACTTTGAGCCTGAATTCGGCCACCCATTTGCCGGCTGCACTTGCCAGTCGCCTGCCATACAAGGGGACAAGGGGTAGAGATGATCTCTGAAATGCGTGACGGCCTAGATGCGTAATGTGATTTTTGCGGCCGGGTGTCTTGATGCATCACGACTGTCGGGGCTGGGCTGTAGTTGGCGAAGGGACAGAGGATGTCGGCGATGCCGACGATGTCCGGGCGTCATTCTGGCACCCCCGCGTGAAGTGTCCAAGCTGCCACAGCGGAAGCAGGTGACTGTGGATCTCCGCAGCGGAGGGGTCGCTTCCTCCTGGGATCGCCACTCCCGGGATCGTCGCGATGTCTCCTCTCGCCGCCGGTCCCATCCGCGTACCGCTGCCACCACCTCTCCCACTGGCTCCGGACCTTCCTCCGCTGGCCCCGCGGCGGCCCATGTTGATCGGGCGGCCGTGCCGTCACCTGGCCCAGGTTCCCCGGTCCACGCGGCCACCCGAGACCACTGCCGCATGACTGTGTGTCCTCCTCAGCCACCGGCAGCACAACACCCATCTTCAATGCCAACCCCATCTTTTCCAGGCTGACACCTCGCTGCCGGAGTTGCCACCGACTCTGCTGCTTCCCACACAGCCTGCGAAATGGCGGCCGACGGTCGTGTCGCCTCCCGCAAAATGGTGGCCGACAACCGCGCGGCTCCCAGCGCGGAACCCCGGCTGCAGGTGGCCATTCTTCTTTCTCCGGCGGGACCTGCAGCACCCTCTCGGCAGCATCTCCTCTCGCTGCCGTGGCTCCCATCATCACCATGAGCTGTGCGATGGAGTGGAGTAGGTCCACCTGAGCCGCCAACTCCCGCCACCCCTCCGTGGCGTGTTGCTGGGGAGGAGCGGCTCCCTCCTACGTCTACGGCGCTGTCCATCCTGCACCCACGGGGTCGGTCACCGGGACCCCGGTTCCCGGGGCTGCCTGGGGGGTCTGCTGGTTGTCGTCCTTATCCAAAGATGCTACAGGTGGGTTTATACATTTTAAATTCTTAGACAATTCTATTTTAGCCTCTCCGGACACCAGATGTAATGTAGCACTCGGAGATGATGTCTTGATGTTTTATATTTATTTAAGTGTCACAGAAGGACGTAGGCTGACTATATGTAGCTACTACACAACGCTCCCTATACAGCTGGTTGACTATATAAGGAGACGTCGATGATCGTTGACTTAAACAAATTAGACGACAGCGATGATCGCAGCGACGACGATCCGGACTTCACTCCCCACGGCGGCCCCGAGCCCCGTTCCTCCGCTCCCCTCTATACTCCTCTGAGCTCAGCTCCCGCCCCTCTCTCGACAAGTCTCTCTCGCAGCTCTCCTTGCTTGGCTTACTGTCTCGGAGCCCTGCCCCCTCCTGTCACTGTAACCATCACTAGTGGCCACTAAGCCACGCACTGTCCTTACACATATAAAAAACTTTATTTATTCATCAGCCACTTTCATAAACTAAAGGAAGGCATTTCCAAGCCATCATCATACCCCATGATTCTGCAATGACGCAATTAATCTCAACTTGATTTATTTGCTCAATCTCCACGGTGGTTAACCTCGTGGATGTTTGCTCCTTTGGCTAATATTCTGTCAGCAGATGATTAAACCACCTAAATCAATTCACCTCCATCAACTGCTTTTTAATTCATCCAACACAAGTAGGTCTAAAACATGTTTTCTAACTCCCAGCCAATACTTTACAAGCACTTAAAATGTGTAGTCTTTTCCTGCCAATTCGGTGATCATACTTTCTCAAGTGGCGTTCCCACGTTATGGACAACATTACATAAATTCCACACCAGCCTTCAAAGCAACAACAGCATAGGAAGACAATCAAAATAAACCATAATGCAAAGCTGGAGTATTACAGAATTAACAATGATACTGTGAGGCTCGACGTCCACCCCATCGCCCTCACGGGGAGGGTGGGACGCCACCCTCTCCTCTTCCCTCTCATCCACCTCGTCAGACCATGCCTGTCTGGCACACGCCGCCTGGGTAGCTGGCGCCCCCATTAACATCGTTTCGATAAGACATGTTGGCTGACTGGGGCTGCTCGCGATTTGCGCGCATCGCGCCACACCCCGACGTACGTCAACACACACTACTCGATGATGTCCACTCACACGACTCGATGATGTCCACTCGCACTCCCACACCGAGCTAATCACAGCACTACACTCCGTCTCATGGCTCTTATGTCCTCACATCAAAGGCTTGGACCTGTGATCTCTGCACAGCCAATCGTGCGCTTACTTGCATCTGTAAATCACTCATGCCTTCCATTGGGCTCCTTGTCCTGCCGTTTCACTCCACCCCTACCCAGCGCTATCTCTTCGAATATATAACTCATCATGGGGGACCGGCAATTCTTTGTGACAACATACTGTGACACGGTTGCCTTCGGTGACCTCCCCCCTTTCCTCCTGAAGACGATCGCTTGTGTTGTGATCGAAACGTCGTGGTTTTTTGTTTATTTTATTTTTATTACCGAAAGAACCAAGAATAAGTATACATTATAGACTGCCAGTACACTCATCAAACTTAATAACCAGGCTACAGTCTACATTACAGACTGCCAGTACACTCACTCCGATTAAGAACCAGGCTACAGTCTACATGAATAGTTTTTTGTTATTATTTTCATAATTTTTTCACTTTTTTTTTTTTTTCTATCTACATGACTTTACCAGAAAGAACTAAAGAATATGAATTCCTGCAGTCACGAAAGTTTCAAGTCAAAATGTAACATACTAAGGAGTCCGACTCCACCTGCGCCCACTGTTAATTATCACCTTGAGCTCAAGCAAATTGGTCCCAGATGGTCAGGAAGCCTTTGATCATTGTCTGCAATGCCATGGTTTAAAACCCGCTTAGCCAATTGACCTCATCAGGACCTATTGTGTGGGTGCGTCCAACCGATAATGGGGGGGGGAAGCAAGGGTTGAGGGGGGCGCAATGGCCGTCTAGAGGATGATGCCATATGTATTGTGGGGTGTGTATTTCATCATGGGGAAAAGAGGGGGAGAGGTGGAGGTTTGGGGTGATGTCGCCAAGCTGGGTACCAGCTGATTGGCGGCGTCTCCCGTGGCGCCACAATACATTTTATAATCAACAATTTTTTTTTTATTAAACCAAGATTAACAGTTAGAAAACAACTCAATTATCACTCACATGCAACACAAAAGTCACATGGAATGGTGCACTTATAATGAACAAGCTTTCGCAGGCGCTTGTAATCCAAGGGCAATATTTACACTTTGATTGGGCCACGGGTATTCTTTTAACTCCTGACATCTGCAGTTGTGTGACGAGAGCTAGAGGAAGCGTGTCCCAACCAGAAATACCCCACCCACGCTTGGGGTGAATGGTGCACCTTGAACGTAACAATGAATAATTTAAATTGTTATTTTTGTATGCTTTCAGGAAAATACAATTCAGCACTACTAAGGAGGAACATGTTTTTTTATATATAAAAAAAAACTAACCAGCAAGAGGCTTTCTTAGGTCAGGTATTGTCGATGAGAAAAAAAAACATCACAGCCGTCACTTCGTAATCTGGAATTCAGTTTTATATTTCAAACCTTACTGAAATTATTTGGAAGCAACTAAATCGGCTACATTGTGAGATTATTTTTGCTATTAAACAAAATAAACATTTAATATATTAATTGCCCATTGCAACACCGATTCCCCATTATAAAGGCGTAACATGAAGCGTCTTGTTCCATTTTCATAACATCGTTGATAGATAATGCTGAAAATATATCACAAAACTACTCTTGGCATCTCAAAAGATCTTATCACCTAAAAAAACTGAAGACTGCTGCATCCTTCATACTTACACATGCTATGTAAGTGGTCCACCACTTGACAATCATCGGATACAAATTTATACCAAATTCAGCTCTCATGAGCTGGCTTAGGATAATTAAATAGAACCCATTGAAATCAAACTTCTGCGTCGTTATAACTTCTGCGTCGCACCTCCGATTAGCATGGTTGGATTTTTACAGTGCGAAAGAAGTTGAACATACATACATACATAAGTGGCTACGCGGAGTTCGCTACAACTGATTTGGTCACAGATGTCTGTCAAGATTGAAACTCAGGATCTCCTTAGAAGTGGACACACAACGCCTCTTTTCCAGTACCACACAACCACTCCATAGCCATGGTTAACGATTTGCATCTCAGTAGTCTGGTCTTGTCCAGGCCCAGGAAGAAACTTAACTTTTCCTGTGACTCTCCCCGCCACTTCTTGTGTTGGCTCCTTTTGGACTCCTTCACTGAGGTTCTTTTTTCTAAAGGCAGAGACAAAAAAGAGGCAACACATCACTGTTTCTGAAACAATCTGGAGGATGTTGGCAACTGCACGTTCTTATAATCATCGGAATTGTGCCGAGGCAAACTTTCAATCCAGTGGCGTGGAAGTCGGATGGATGCATCATGCAGGAATACGTATGCTGGATAAAATCTTCTATCAAGAGCCACAATGTGAATTACCCAAAAAAATTCCTTTTTTAGCGTAACATTTTAGCACAACTTTGAGGACAAATGTTGTGAGCAAGAATCTATTGCGACCGACTCAGCACATTAGGGTGTGATTATGGCCAACAGCTACCTTTGTCTCCCTGGGGCCCATGTTGACCTCATGAAAATCAAGGTTCTGGCTACAGCTACACGGATTGTTACTCATTTTTTAAGCTACGAGGGATACTGCAAAAACAATGCCTCTTTTTTTCCTCAAGAACTGTTTATTGAACTGATTAAAAATGTTGGATTCTAATTTTTGGAAAAATTAAGAAACATTTGTCAGATGGAAAACTCCCTCACATTAAACACAAAACTAGAGCACATACAAGCTGGAGAATATCAGAAGCCACTACACAATTGGGGAGGACCATGCTGCCCCATCCACCATACAGCCCAGATCCAGTACCATCAGGTTTCCAGCTATTTGACCCACGAAGATAACCTGTGGTCAACATTCTGAAAATGGCACTGTATAGGATGCTGTTTGCAAATGATCACGAGACTTTGATCAACCCCATTACTGTGTTGGAATGCTGATCCTTATTACATATTGCTGCGAGTGCAGATAACTATAATGGAAACAAAGTTGAAATGTAGACATGTTCTAGACATTCTTATGAATAAATCTCCAACATTTAGTATCAGTTAAATAAAAGGTTAAAAGAGAGAAAAATTGGAGGCATTACTTTTGGAGTATCTCACATAATCCATGCAAGCTGTTTTAAGTACATTGCTGGGCCCAGTTACACCAAGCGTGGAGAAGTGCTAATACCCAGTGTCATTACAAGAGAGGCATCTGCATAACGAGACAACTCTCCCATTACTACTGTAGCCAAGAGACATGCCTGCAGGTTTTGTTGGTGCTCGTGTTTGTGGCAGTGCTTCCTGACGAACTCTTCCTTTGCGAAGAAACTCCAGCACAGTTTGCAATAGAAGCCCGGCAGCATGAATTCCACTCCTACAAAAAAAAGTGGCAGGGGGCGAAAGTTAGTGAGGGGGTTCATTAAACCCAGAGTCGGTTAACCTATGTAGTAGCATAGCGCTGGCTGCTGGCAAAAAAGGGGATCTGCGGTGTACGGCAGTACTGACGTCAGCAGGCCATGATATACACGAGGGGGATCTAGGGGAAAGGTCACAGAAGGGGCCAATCGAGAAGCCTCGGGAACTCGCTAGTAGGTTCCAGAAAGGGGGCGTGGCTGGGGCGGAGCGAGGCCACGCTGAGTGTATGAGGGGCCCCTGTAGGAGACCTCGTGGCTGTTGCTGGAAGTGGGATCCCCGTCGTGCTGCTCAAGTCCATCGTCACCATT
The DNA here is from genome assembly GCF_964198595.1 of Lampetra fluviatilis. NCBI lineage: Eukaryota > Metazoa > Chordata > Hyperoartia > Petromyzontiformes > Petromyzontidae > Lampetra > Lampetra fluviatilis. The sequence goes on from NC_136280.1 coordinate 13,826,563, forward strand.
CTTCTCGCCGTCGTCACCATTCTTCTCGTCGTCGGCTCCATCTTCACCATCCCGGGGCGCCACTAGTCAGAGAGCCTACCAACTGTTCTAAGTAGTGCCACCGACAATAGACGGTGTTAATAATAGTGTTTATCCTGATGGTGCTTGCTAAATAAAGAAGTGCCTCCAGGTCTTACTGTCTCCGAGTTCGTCACTGCACCTGTTTAAGGATGGTGTGAGCACTCACAGGAACCGAGCACCTTCATTCATAAACACAATATGCACTGGGAGATATTCCACCCAGCTGCTCCTTATCTGCAGTGCAGCTACGCTGGGCTGTAGGGCCTTAAGCGAGTGGGTCTTGTGAGGCCCCACTTGTTCAGCAAAGACACTAAATGTTATGAAATTTTGGTCACCATAGGTGAATATTTTTTAGGAAAGATACTCACCAATGGGGTCTATATTCAGGGGAGGGGGTGTGTCTTTTGCCCGAATTTTGGCTTTCTTGGAAACTGGCTTCTCATTTTTACCTTGTTCAGCATCTGGAACAAGATGGGGTAGGTTGTTACATTGAAGCACGTCTTTTGTGATGACTGCACGAGGCAATCCTTTTAATACAAGCCAACAACACCACATTCACTCCAGTGCAGCAATAGTTTAGTTCACATCGGCGAGTACCCCGGTTCAAATCTAACGTATGAAGATGGGCTTTTAGTGCACTAATGTGCGAGGTTCTGAGACCACCAATGTTGCCAAACATTAATTCACGGATTGCTGCCGTGTTGGGCGACGGCTTAATCCATTGGTGCCTGCCCAGAGTTGAACCCAGGCTCTCAACAATGCTTGCCCACTGTGCTGATATAGTCATTAGCTTCCTCAGTCACCCTGGCAACCGTATGGACGTGTTCACTGGTTCGCCTACCCGATACAAGGGTTGGACGTGCTTCCCTCCAAGCCTCACCTCCACGTTTCTCACCATGGGCCGCACCACGTTTCATCATCAGCTTGTTCTCCTTGGGTGCTCGTGCATCATTGCTCGTTTCTGTGGAATATCATAATTGTCCAAGATCAATTCACTCCTGGATGAAGGTGTTTCCAAGCCGTTGCCATCTCTTAAGGATTCTGTAAGGTAATACTCCACCCTAGAACCTGAACTAATTTAATCGCTCCATCTCATCGGTGGACGCCCCCTCAGATTCGTTCTGCTTCTTCGACGCCAATTATTCTGAACCTCTGGCCCATCATCCCTTCTGGCTACATGTACCTCCCAAACCCACTTTTGCTTAACAGTTTGGATTATATCCGTAACCTACGTATATTTTTTTCTCAATAAATGTGCTCCTCTTTCTGCCTCTCAATGCAATTCCAAGCGTGCATCCTGTCCATGTTTTTGTACACTTTTCAGTGTTTCTTCTACTGTTGATGTTAACGGACACGTTTCATGTCATGGCAAGTAGATACACCCTGATTAAATAAATCTTCTTCAGGCTCATTGCTGTTTCTTTTCATCGTCAAGTTAAGATTTCCCAAAGTACTACAAAATCTGCTATGGCACCACTCTTAATTTCCATTATTTCGATTCCAGTCCACCTACAACAACGGTCCTAGTTTAACACACTCTGCTGTATCCAGTTTTTGTCCCGACAGAAACCTTAAAATTTCTAAGTAAACTTGCCGTACATGACAATAAAAATGGGAAATACACACATTGTTAAAACATGTTTCTAAAGCTCATCCTGGGACTGCATACAAGGAGTCCCCCTCTAGAAATCTTGAAGTGAAGTAACAAAGCAATAGTACAAGTCTTCTTTGCTACATCATTAAATGATTAAGTGTCTGCAGGTTCGACAAAAACCAAATTGACTTCTGTGATCAAACACAGCAACTCTGCAGATGAGCTTTAGGAAGTTTATCTCGTCTTTGGAGTTTCCAATTAATCCTGATAATCTTCTATATGGCAGCTTAGCCCAGGCAGCTCGTAAACACCCAGAGCTCAAGAACACAGGATTTGAAAGTCCAGTATGCGGTTTTATAATTTATTTTAATATAATAAATCAGAGGATCACTCCCCTGTGCAAAGGGTGAATGCACTGTGCAACCTGGAGGGAATTGGCCAATTATCACAATGCAAGACCCTCTTGAAGAGCTGCCTTGAGACTAAATGAGTATTTCACGGATCAATACATGACATAATTCCATTAAGCCTACGATTTTGTCACGGAAATTTGTCTTGAATTTCACAGCTGAAATGCAGGAAACCCCCCCCCAAAAATTCACAGAAAGAACAATGAATAAGGTGGAGTGGTGCACCCTTTCCCCCGCACCACCCACGTGTGCATATCTCTGTATCTGAGGCTGTATCTCTGCATCTGTGTATATGCATGTCTCTGTATGTATCTCCATAACTTTGTGTCTCCGTTTCTCTGCGTGTACATTTCCAAGTCTCTGTCTGTGCATCTGACTCCCTCTGTGTACCTCCACAAGCCGATTTGCTCATGGTTGCCAGCACTGTTCGATTTCCCCATAGTGCAACCTTGGAAGTGCCTAAGCTAAAGTGTGTTTCAACAGCCATTTCCAAGATTTCCCAGACTTCAATATTCAAACTAATGATTTTCGTGACATCCATGACAAAATCGTTGCCTTAATTATAAACACAGTGAGAGCTTGCAGTTGTAAAAACATCTTCACATTTTTCCTCAATCACTTTACATAAAACACAGAATAACTATTTTTCTCCAAGGAACTATTAGGGAGTGTGAGTACAGGAGGAAGCCTTTCCATAATAAAAAAACTTATGGATGCAAAACGTACTGGGTCTGAACATCAATCATGAGAAATCTTAACGCAGGTCACACCTCCGAGTGCCTTGGCTGTGGGCCCTTTCTGCAAGCTATGAACGGCGCTCTCTCGTGTCAGACACCCGTGCGACTGCCGTCTTTCCACTTCCTCCGCTGTCTTCGTCTCTCCACCCGGCACATCGTCGTCTCTCTTCTTGTTCGTCGAGGCTGACGTAGTCGTCACCGTTGTATCTCCCCGGACGCCGGCGTGCCCGTCTCCCGGAGCTTTGCTCGTTGCGTGTCGGGGCTGGACGATCACCTTCCCCGGACGCCTGTTCCGAGACTCTGCTCCTGCCACCTTCAACGATGATGTTTCGGGTGAATACACCCTTCCTCGTATATATTTCTATTCTCCTTATGTCTCTATTTTATATATATGTATATGTATGTAATTATCCTTTACTTAACCGGGAGATGAAATGTAAGCCCATTGAGACGTATGCAACATCGCCTCATTTTAAAGGGCAACGATCGTGGTTAAAAAAATAATAATTGCATGTAACAAATCTACACCATGTTTTACATTCATTTAATAAACATTTGTGAGTAAGACTAAGTCAATGAGGTGCATCACAATCCAAAAAGTTAAATATACAACATATAATTTCTGGAAAGTGGCTAGATTAAACAAGTAGAGGCAAAGAAGAGCAGGGATATTGTATAGTCTGTCTATATCTCAAATAAGCACCTCCGATTAGCATGGATGGCTACATACGGTGCCAAAGAAGTTCAACATACAAGCATTGTACATATTTCAGTCACAGGCTGAAGTAATAAGACACTTACTTCCCCAATGCACAGAAGCATCACCATCAATCACAACCGACTTGAAAACAATTCTTGATTGGGGTGACAATAATAACCTGGTCACGTTAAACTGAACAACCCAGTCAACGATCATATCACGTATGACTGGCAAGTCCATAGTTCCTCCCATTATATTTAACACTGATATACTTGTATCCATTGTGTAAACCTTCTGGGTACAACAACCTCAGCCAACATGTCATAGAATGGCTGTATAACCAATCTGACTAAGAAGGCATCAAATAAGCTAGGTTTTCTTTTCCCTGCCAATGCCTTCTTCAACTCCGAATAACTACGACTGCTGTACAAAGCACTAATTGGGCTGCTGGAATCCTGCCACTGTCATACCTGGTATGAAGCATCCAGTTCTTACTTGGAATTAAGCCGCAAAAATAAGAAAAATTAAGCCTCGATACAAAATTTAGGGCAATCCTATTTTTTTGAAAATAAATATGGCATCACGGTGTAGTCGCATCACTAAAATTACACCACAGGAAGTGACATCACTAAAATCACATTATGTCCATGCTCTTACTGCCAAAAGTCTTGTCAGGTGGCATCGGGTGACATTACTTTTGTAAAGACGAAGACGCGTTACAATGATACACAATGTACAAGATCCAAAAGGGATGTGAAATTGTCTTTGAAAATCACATTTCAAAAAAACTTCAATTCATCCCTAAAACCGCACATTATGGGCAACTGTGCCATTTTATTCACCAAAAACAGAACATTTTATTTGTGCTTCCACCCTTGTGTTTCAAATGAAACCCCACCTGGACTCCCCCAAGATGGGCAGGCCACACGTCAAATTGGAGAACGGCACAACACCACTGGAGGTGGTTGTTCAAATATAAGCAAACTATCACTTTCAATAATAAACATGATTGCCCAATTACATCCATATTTTAATGTCAGTCATATCAATCAAATGAGTGTTGAGGTGGTGCTAATCTCCTGTTTGCAGCCCCAAAGCGAGTTGTATAAAGTATACATTCTCAAGGCAGAGGTGAGTCTCTACATAAAACAACTACTCTGTGTATTCATTTTATTTACCCCGAGAGGAATGATGGTCTGGATCAACCAGATCTCATACACAAAAGCAGAGCCTCAAGCTAACAACATCCAAGAACGGCTCTGCAAAATTTTCCACAGAACTGATTACAATGTTTTTTTTCTCTAGCCAACTTCATACAGTGCTCATTTGTTTGTGGTCGTCAACCTTTTGCAATGTCATAAAGACAATAATTAAAATTATGTTAAATGTACAAATGTATTCTTCAACAGGTGGGCAAGGCTAACTACAATCCTAAAGCATGATTACTTTTTCTAAGATATTGATGCCCATGCTTAGGGCGATCAATTAGCTAATTGAGAATAATTTTTTTATCTGGAAATGAACCCAAAACCTCAGCCGTGCCAGCCCAGATGTTTAGCAGAGGAATTAATCCCCGAGTGTCATGGCCATCTCAAAACACAAATAGAATTTGTGATCTTCATGTCGGGTAACAAAGGTTGTTCAAGATTAACCTGCACACGTTTGTTATTATTAAATGTAAAATACAGACGTCTGAATGTCGGTGCAAAGGTGATGGGCTATATATGTCAATTCCTGTGTAAAATTACATTACAGATGATCCAAGCAGTCTGGGTATTTTGAATAAGGCGGAAAAGTGTATTGTGTTGTGGAAAATCAGCATTGTGCAATTTCTAATGAAATAGGAGATTGGGGTTACAAGAGGTTTGCAAATGCACAAGATACAAGTGATGGATGATGAATATGCTCACATGCTGCGATTTATGCAATGATTAGCCATGTTAACGTTGGTTCTGGAACAATCTCTGCAGCAATGTGCATGATGCATAGTATTGTTGAGATGGGTGGTCGATGTCGCTGAACTTGTTCTGCGTGACACAAGGTTCAGAGTACACATGGGAGAGAAGACAAGTGCTTGGAGGAGGCAAATCAACGGCCTGCTGCAGGGCTCCATGCTCGCTCCAACCTTGTTTAGAGTCTATGCAGACGACATCTGCTGCAAAGCTCGGGGCCCAGACGTTTCTTGAACTGGACAAAATGCTAAATGATGTCAATAGGCGACTGCGAAATGTAACCTCTTCAGCCGGGTGTTACCAAGACGTTGTTGAGCGTGTTCCACCTTCACACCGCCAGTGCTGCCCACGATATTAACATGTGCCTCAATGGGCAGAGGCCAAGACACAACCTGCACTCAGTCTACCATGGTGTAACTACGGACCCGACACAAAGCTGCCACGATCATCTCTAGAAGACAGCCACGGGGAAAGTGAAGACTCGTATTAACTTCCCTGGCAATTTTACTGGCTCGTAATGGAGGCCAGTGCTCCAACTCCACGGACGTCGGCATTCGCAGTCTTGTACTCGACGGCAAAACACCGTGCACGCCCGTCTGGGATCGGATGTCGTGTACCGAGCTCGTTGACGCGCAGTCACGTTCGACAATGTGCTTCATCTCAAGAACTCTTCCGACAGACGTCCCTCCCTGTTTAGTTTCCAGTTATGAGTAACACTACCCCTCCACACGTCTGTCAGGATTCTGCAGCTGGCAAGATGCGCGCTAACCCAAGTCTGCTGCTGCTGCACGTCGATCTCTTTAGCCCGCCCGCCTGCCCGCCCGCCCTCTACTTTTCTGCAATCACGGCACCCGCTGTGGATCAACGTGCCATGCTAGGATGCGTCACATTCTGAAAATGATGAAGCCTGGCTTGGCGCAAACACATGCGCTAAACAAATAACTCAATCAAAAGTCTGTTGCACCTTAAAATCAATAAGAATGCCATATGTATGTCGAACTTCTTTCATACCGTACATAGCCAACCGTGCTAATCGGAGGAAGGACAACAAACTAAATGCAAAAACCTGTTCTAAAAAAATTAGTTTTCATTTTAGATTTAATAATGCATAGGTGGGTTCCAAACGACATAAAAGCAAATGTCCAGAAGTCAATGTGGATATGGCTGAAATTATGACGCTATTATAACGCCAATGGGACAACCGCATACGTGTAGCAATAGAGTACCTTGAAATGTGGTTGCATTTAGATCCGGTGTAAATATAAACCACATTGTACAAATAGGATATGCTATGGGAACCTCATTTGCCAGTAAAAATATGATAATTGATTTTTTACCCTTCTATCTGGCAACAAAAAAAAAAGGTGTCAGTTTTGTTGCCAGATAGAAGGGTAAAAAATCAATTATCAAATAGGATATGGTTTAACAGTGCCACTTTCAAATGTTCGAGAACAAAAATGCAGGTTAAGGTTGAAGGACCCTCATCATATACTGTAGATGTCTGTGATATAAAGAATGTGTAAGGCAACATTGCTCACAGGAGACTGGTTTTTTTATTCTGGAAAGAACCCAAAGACAAGTCACTTCCAACCAATGGTTTCATCAGTGCTTGTCTACTGACAGATGAAGGCAGAATCACACACACCCCTACAGGGACCCGAAGGCTGGTTTCCTGTTTCAAAAAGACTTATGCTATGTGACCACATTCATGTGAGTATTATTTTTCTTTCATCACAGCTTCAAGTGACAAGGTGAAATTTACATTTAGAACTCCGTAGCAAGCAGTACATCAACCCGTGTCACAGAAGGCATATTTATCTGCGCTAGGGGCACATTTTATATGCCCAATTAAAAACATTAATCGCATGTTAAATTTTACTTTTACAACCCCTCAAATCTGGGATACATCAAAAGTCAATTCAAAACTAAATTGAAGTTTTTGTTAAGTTATCGGTGAGAGGGCTGAGGCCTAACAACCCACTACACTTAAGAATATGGTTTAATTACGGGTGGCTGAAACCTGGATTTGAACCCAGGACACAAGTGGTACTGGCTCAGTGTTCTAACCAATTTTATACAATCCACTTCACTTTTACTCGCTATTCCACGTGCACATACTAACTCGATACCAAATGAAAATTTGAAGGCAGAGAAGTACTCACGGTTTTGACGACAAGCCGAGGCTTGACATCTGACGGCTTTGAAGGAGCGCCGACGGGCGCAGTCTTAGATGCTGAATCTGACGTCTTCACATCAGCTGTTTGAACAGACTCCGTAGACGCAGTGGCAGGTACTTCTGGTTGTAAAATGTTCCCACCCTCAGTTTGTACAGGCGCTGTGTCTTTGGCAGACAGTGCATGTGGCTGTGATGTCTTGATTTTGGCTGCTTGAGCAGACTGCTCAGTGTCGTCAGCAGATTTTATAGTTGCTGCCACAACTTTCGGAGGACGATCTACTTTTCTGCGTAGTCTTGAAATGTCCATAAAAGAACACAACAGAAGATATCACAATATAAGAATACAAATAGAGAAAGGGGTCAGCAATTTTATATATGCTATGGTGTTATTAAAAAAGGAGTTGGCAGTGTGCTGGGGTCATAGTCTAAATTTGGCAAGTTAGAATATTCGCAAATTGCTTAATTGGGTAAAACCAGACAGCAACATTACCCCCTACTGGCAGACTATACCTATCTGTGAAATGCAAAGCCATCATGATAGCCTTGTCGCTATAAGAATGGTGCAGTATCCAAATTAACACAATTATTATCAAACCTTCATACGACATGATGTCAAATTAGGTGTTAAGTGTTGTGAAGGGTTCTTTACAATGATTGCCACATACCTCATACACTGTAGCTCTTTAGCAAACCTATAATGATAGGAACAGAAGGGTATGAAGTTAGCAAGCAGTGTTTTGATACCAAGCATACAACGTCAGCAGGTACGCAAATATAGAGCAGGCCTAGGCTAGATATTTCCTTGATCGGTATCACACAAGTTGACAGAACTACAGTGATACCAATTTATTAATTCAGGCCATAACGCTGTCAACTAATACAACTCTTCCACACGGTTGGTTATCCACCAATACACTTTTTCTGATCCATTAAGAGACATCGGTGACAATGAAGTTTAATTTATTCAAGTGGTACAAAGGTATGGTCTGGCCCATGAACTGGGTGAACTTAAAATGCTTGATTTTGGTTGCAAAATGTAAATATGATTGTTGTTCACATACACATGTTGTATTAAATAGCCTGATGATGAGTGGCAAGTAGCAATGCAGAAAAAATTATAATTCAAAGCAATATTCAATCAACTTGGTTATTTATAAGCACAGCTGCAAAGACAGAATGCCAGAGAGATGAATTTATACATCGCCAGCATGTACAGGGAACCACCAGTCGATATGCACTGCTGTAGTTAAAGCAGGCACCACTACAGTCGGTATGCACTGATGTAGTGAAAGAAGTTACCACCAAAGTTGGTATGCACTGCTGTAGTCATAGCAGGTACCACCAGTCAGTATGCACTGCTGTAGTAATAGCAGGATACCACCAGTCAGTAGGCACTGCTCTAGTGATAGCAGGATGCACCACAGTCGGTATGCACTGCTGTAGTTAAAGCAGGCACCATCACAGTCGGTATGCACTTATGTAGTGATAGCAGTTGCCACCACAGTCAGTATGCACTGCTGTAGTAATAGCAGGTACCACCAGTCGGTATGGCACAGCTGTAGTTAAAGCAGGTACCACCACAATCGGTATGCACTGCTGTAGTTAAAGCAGGTACCACCACAATCGGTATGCACAGCTGTAGTTAAAGCAGGTACCACCACAATCGGTATGCACTGCTGTAGTGATTGTAGATACTGCTATAGAATTAGTAGTTACTACTATAGAGTCGGTAGATACTACTGTCGGGTCAGTAGATACTACTACGGCCATTAGTTACTACTGCAGTCAGTAGATAGTACTGTAGGGCCAGTAGATACTACTGTGGTCAGTAGTTACTACAGTCAGTAAATACTACTGGCTCAGTAGATACTACTGTACAGTCAGTAGATACAACTACAAAGTCAATAGATATTACATACTCTGTTGTATGTATTGTGTGTAGGTTTATATACCTACGAGGGGGTAAAAATATTTTTTTAACTATATTTATCCCCTACTTTATATTACTTTTTGGACTTATGCAAGCCTCTTATAATTTTGTTGGTGGACAAATGGACAAACAATAGCTTAGTATCTGTGTATGTATATGTAATGCTTTTAAGAGAAGTTTTGAAATATATTTTTCGCCCGGGCAATGTCGGGTACTTCCCACGAGTAATCTATATGTATATATTGTTCGATTTAAAGCTTTCGTGACTGCAGGGATTCATCTTCTTGGTTCTTTCGGTAAAGTCACGTAGAAGGGAAATAATCAAATAATAAAAATAAAACATAATAAAATACAATTCTCACGACGTTTCGGCCACAACGCAAGCAGCCGTCCTCAGGTGTATATATGTATGTACGTTTCAAAAACCTCTCGAGTACTTCCCGACAAGGTAGAAAGCTGAAATTTGGTAGTTAGCTTTTAGGACAGAAACACAAAGAAAACTGAAAATCCGAGATTTTTTATTTTAAGGCCTCCAAATCTTGATTTTAAGTGCCCCATAAAAATGTGTGCCTCATTCAGAAACCGTTCAAAATATAAAGATTGTCGTTTTTTCGTTTGATAGAGCGCTAAACAGCAAATAAAATGTAAGTGAAAACCATTTCTATCTTTGGTTTTTGAGATATTTCGGATGAAAGCGGTTTTGAACGAAAAAAATCCGTATTTTATGTTCAAATCTTAATAATTAGAAAACGGTAAAAGATAAGATGAGCTTAACCTCAGAGTATTAAATTAATTAATTTTTGTTTTTAATAATAAAAAATGGAATCTTTAAATTAGGTGGTTTCTGATTGGTACGTCTTTAAATATAAGTTTAATCAAGTCATCAACAATGATCGAAGATAAAAATTGTAAAAAAATAATCAGGTTAATTATTATATTTATTCAAAACTTTTTCCTGGCGACGACAGGCTTTATGAACTAGTATCAAATATTATATAAGTCCAGAAGTACATTTTCGTTAATCTGTCTCTCTGTGCATCTACATCTTTGTGCCTGCATATTCCAAGTTTCTTGGTATCTGTTGCTTCTCTTTATCAGTGCCTCTGTCTCTGTTTGTGTCTCTCTGTATATCTGTAGAGATATAGGTGGTGCGTGCCGTTAAACGGATGCAACTGAGGACAAACAGGTGTGCGCGTTGCAACATGAGGTTTGCACTGACAAACCGACAGTAATTAAGGGGAGAATCGGATGCAAACGAGGCCGAGCAGGTGGGAACGTTGAGGCCGGAGGTTGGCGTTGGGGTGACGGGAGATGGGGAGTGATGATAAGGGATTAATGAGGGCAACAGGCGCCATGCCGGCGGCGGCCTAAGGGGGAGCACGTGAGGACTCGGAATGAGGAGGGATATAGAAGCAGGAGTGTGCGTGCGCGGGGGAGTTGCCGGGAACCAAGAGTGAAGACATCTCGCCGCTGCCACTCAAGCCCTTAACGAGACCTCAACCCTCACACCGTCGCCGGGCGGGTGTTACCTGAACCCCCCACCCGGGACAGACGAGTGAGTGGGCATGAGGCAGCGGTGGAGATGGAGAGTCGCTGAGTGCGGAGTTGCTGTGTGCAGAGTCGCTGAGTGCAGAGTTGCTGTGTGCAGTCACTGAGTGTGGAGTTGCTGTGCAGTCACTGAGTGCAGAGTTTCTGAGTGCAGGATAGGTGAGGTGCAGAATAGATTAGAGTGGGGAGAAGTCAAGTGTATGTCACCATAAAAAAAAAAACCCACACAAATTCCTACTTGAAACCGGATTCCCACCACCACCCATCTCAAAAGAATTCTCTCATCAAAACGCTATACCACAGAGCCCATGGCATTTCTGACCAACACCACCTGACTGATGAATTAAGACATGTACATCGGGCCCTCAGGATGAACGGATACTCTGACCGCACTATCCGCCAAGCTGTCTCTCCCACCACACAGAAACAACCACATGAAACTCTGACCAAAACTATCACGTTACCATACATAGCAGTCGTGACCAAAAAGATCTCCAAAATTCTAAACAAACATAAGATCCAAGTCCTATTCAGTACAGTGCATAAAATCCGTGATCTGATTCCATCTGTGAAGGATGTCGTTCCTGACTTACAGTATCCTGGAGTCTACAAATTGAGTTGCATTTGTGGTGATTGCTACATTGGAGAAACAAAACGTCATGTTGCTGATCGTGTCCGCGAGCACAAGTCAGATCTGAAACACGGCAGAACTGATTCTTCGGCCGTTGCCGATCATTGCTACAACTCGGCGGGCTCTCATGAAATTGTCTTTTCCGAGACCAAGGTTCTCTGCAAACCTCCGAGCTACCATCAAAGGTTTGTACACGAAGCCATACAAATATACAAACACAGACATAATTTCAACCGTGATGATGGGTACAAACTCAGTAATCACTGGAAAGATGTTATTAACCACGCAAAAAAGACTTAATTACACTTTTTGGACCATCTTATCTGACAGGCACTATTTTAATTTACTTCACCGAGTGTTAACATCCACAGTGTTTAACAGTAATCTCTTCATTGTTCTTTGATCACCGCTCGCCACGTTTCCATTCATTGTGTTGAGCACTACGTGATGTCTTTGATCACCGCTCGCCCTCCGTCCCGGCGCGTCTCCATTCATTGTGTTGAGCACTGCGTGCAGTCTTTGATCGCCGCTCGCCCTCCGTCCCGACACGTCTCCATTCATTGTGTTGAGCACTGCGTGCAGTCTTTGATCACCGCTCCTCCTCCCTCCCGATACGTTTCCATTCATTGGCTACCACAGCCTGATAAGCTCCCCCCCCTCTCCACCTCCCTTCAACTTGCTTATAAGGGATTACATCTTGAATCATTGCTTCACTTGATGCAGCTAATTCGGCTGTGACGGTCCCACCTGATGACGGAGACTTGTGTTGCCTCCGAAACGTCGTGAATTTTATTTTGTTTTGTTTTATTTTACTTTCATTAATTTTAATGTTTTTTACCTACGTGACTTTACCGAAAAAACCTGAGAATATAGATATAGGAGTGCCTACAACTGGCGCGAGACCGGAGAAATAAAGTGTAAGCAGGTGACTTGTTACTCCGTGTCGGTGTGAGTACTTTTTATAAACACTACATGTCATGTGTCTGTCTCTCGATGTCTCCATACATTTCTCTTCGTATCCATCTCCATCTTTAGGTTATTGTCACACTTGGACCCTCTCTCTGTCTTTCTCTATGTCTGTCTCCACGTCTCTCTGTATGACACTGTCTTTCCATCGCACAGCGCGTGCACAAATCGTATGGTGAAATATCTTAGTCGTTATGTCACAGCAGCCTGAAACCATGCTCAACCGTACCTTTTGCCAAATGCATTCCGGTGGCCCGAATGTTCCTGTATATTCCTGTGGACCAACATTTCCTGTCAACGAGGGGGGTGGGAGGGGGGAGAGAACACACATGCGACTTAAGTGATTCACAAATGAAAGGACAAACATTTGGCAATGTTAACAGTAATTAGGAAACATGCTTTCTTTTATTTCACAGCCAAATTGGATTGCACTGAAGTTTGTATGGTCACAAATGAATCAACTAATCAGACCGCGTGTCGTTCCCTCTTTTCCATACAAATGTCAAGGGTATGACAGCACCAAAATCAAGGAGATGGCGGCAGTGGATCAGTTGTGACTAGCCAAGGTATTTTGGAAATCCTGATTATTACACAGCCAAAACCATGAAAGAGGTATCATAACTTGAGAAATGCTCAAAACAAAATTACCCTGGTAAATGCAGAAGACAGTACTGAATAATGAAGTAAAAGAAAAAAAAGTGACAATGTACTCTACGGAGGTCAAATTCACCTCGTGTCGGTCAAATAAGCTCCTGTAGCCCACTCGCCTTTCTTGTGAGCTCACCAAACCTTCCTGGTTACAACTCATGGAACGGTTCCAATTGAGAGGTTGGAGAGCTCAAGAACGGGCTACAATGGGCTATAGTTGCAAGTTACACCGACACAACACAACCATGTCAACCTCACCCCCTCCTGCAATATGCACTCACTTAAGATGCCAAAGCAAATGATGAATGAGCGATCGAGTGCTTATGGTGCGCTTTTGTCATCTTAAGGCTGAGGGAGAAGGCGGCCCCGCATGCAGCGCGAGGATTTAGGTTGTGTAAAAAACTTTTATTTTTTAACTGGAGAAATGGATATGTGAAGGCGTTCTATTGTCTGCTTCACCACAGCGACGCTGATTATTGTGAGATACGTATCATATATTTGCATGTCGAAATAGGTTCTAATATGTTAGAGACAGGGTCCTTGCCTGCGAGACTGGCAGTTCATCAGCATTTAATCAAGCCTGGTGCTGCTGATGAGTGTGTGTCAAAACCAGTCCAGTCTGCTTTTCTTGAAATCAATGCTGCTGAAATAATGCACTCTCAGAATGGGTTGTGCAATTTGTTTTTATGTTGAGAGATGGATATGTGGAGACATGAATGCTTCTTTATTTTGGATATTGACACGTTTTCATCACATTTAGACCGATGTCTGTTACAACATAGTTGGGTGTGCTAAGGGTTTATGCTGCATATAAAAATCTAATTCACATTCATTAATTTACTTAAGAGCTTAACACTTGTAGGTGGAAAAATCCACTTACCTGAGCAGATTTACAGACGATCATACAAAAATGGCATGTAAACACGCCGTTCCTTCTTGGGAAAAACCCATTGTAGTTGGAAATCTCTGCCTGTGTTGGTTGGTCACGCTGCAGAAAACTGGGATTCTCGATGGCAGCCGGGACTGCTTTGCTGATATTAGTATTCGTGGAACTGACAGGGGTAGCTACAGAAACACTAGACGCTTGTTTGGCCACAGTAGCAGTGGTAACAATACCGGTAGATTTCGTATCAACTGGTTTGGTGTTATCAGTAACTGGTTTGGTGTTATCAGTAACTGATTTATCTTGAACCACAGGTTTAACACTGCTAGGGGGTTCAACATTTATAGCAGGCTTGGCATCTTTTCCATCTTTACAAAGATCTGGTTTAACCCCATCTGCAGATTGATGTTTTGGAACTGCCTTTGTCGATTTCATGTTGTCGGTATCATATCTGAAATAACTAAAAAAGAAAGCATGATTAATAATTTGTTGGGGTGATAGTTACCCCTGAACTGTCATATGAACACAAACACAGCCACATTACATGAACAAAGATGATCGCGGCAGCATATCAGATGCTACATCTTAAATATTCTAGATGCTCTGCGTGTGTGTACCCTTGCAGAGCACATCTCGAAGGGAAGATCTGATTAGGTGGCATGGGTCCTGCCGAGAGGGCCTCTGAACAATACAAAATACAATGCCTTAAATTGACCAGGTGATGATGTGGATGACACCCCCTTGATAATTATGTGAATGAATGGACTCTTGGCAAAAGGAACCACAGAAAATCTCTTGTGAGAATGCCATAACAGTGGCCAGTTGAGCTCCGATGGTGGCTGCCGCTAAGTCTTTATGGAATTGCTCACCAGGAATTCAAGGACGTCCAGTGCAATGTCACACTTCCTGAGGTGGATAAGAAACTCCCAACACAATGGCATGAACAGCCCCCATGGGCTTGCAAGCTGATATCAGAAACACCAACGAACCAGCGGATGTGTCGTCAGATTAAGTGGTTATATTTTCCAAGCTGCTGGATTGAAAAATTCCCCTTGAGTGCAAAATAGACCAGTGTTGCAGAATATCCTGCCTTAACAGGAGCCTGCACAGAGTGTCCACTGATGACACCTCCACCAGCTCTAAAACAAATAACACTGACTCCATAAAATAAAAAACCTATATTATGAATCCATAAAATAGGGCTAACAGAATATTTTTTGCCCTGTCCCTGCTGATTTTGTGCATGACTGTGGTAACCAGAAGGATGGGCGAAAATATGCACATCAAGGCCCTTTAACCAATGGGATAGAAGAGCGCTTGGCACAACTGTTTTCCGTGCCAAAATTCATGAGCAGAAGACGGGAACCCCTCATGTTAAGAGGACACACAGAAGCGGACCGCAAGGCCGCACTTTCTTCAACATCACAAACGAACATTACGTGCAGCAAGTTAACTCCATAACTTATAAATGAAGCAGTAGCTATTAACAAATCCATATGTAATGCTATGGCATCCCCACAACTGAGAAATTGTCCACATATTTGCGACTGGTACAATCTGACCTCAGTTATGAAGTGCAATGCACAGTGTTCATAATAACTCCACATAGAAATGTAAGTAACTATTTAATCATACATTTTGCATTTATGTGAGCTTTAACTGGGCCTGACTACAAATCATCATAGTGTACTGTAAATTAGCTGTTGCTGGAAAAGTAACAAATGATTTAAACAATGACAAGACAGCTATAGGTAAGTACATAAAATAAATATTACACTTACTTCATGTTGTTCAATTCAACGCGAAACCTACAAAGAAAGACAAATAACCATGGTCTTATCTTAATTTGAAGCTTTCGTTACTGTAGGAATCCATACTCCTTGGATCTTTCGGTAAAGTCACGGAGGTATAAAAAATAATAGATCACGATCGCCACACAAGCAATTGTCCTCAGGTGGGAGAGAGGACGATTGCTTGTGGCGATTGAAACGTCGTGATCTATTATTTTTTCTACCAATGTGACTTTAGCGAAAGAACCAAAGAGTAACCATGGTCTTATATTTGCGTGAGACTAGCAAGAAATATTATATGTAAGGCATATGATGATATATACTGTGCACAATGAACATTGGTAAATAATAATTTCAACTTGTAACATGCACAGCAATCGTTCACTCTCAAAGACTGAATCAGAGGCACGAGGAGGAACCAGACGAGCAGGAAGGCAGGCAGTGAGTTGGCACCAAAAATTGCCCAAGCTCTGCTGCCCGTTATTTATTAAGATGTTTTCAGCTAATTAATGAGTGCTTCCACGTGGGAGGAAATTGGAGCACCCAGAGAAAATTCACGCGTGCGAGGAGGTAACACTATTCCATACGAACGGCAACAGGTCGAGTCCACATTTTTTGCTGTATAGTAGAACCTCTCACTATGCTACTGTAATCGCTTAATGACAGTCCTCCATCGAGCCCAATGTGTTCGCTTACTCACCATTTCCCTGTTAACTACGGGCTGTTGTAGGTACAGTAAATTTAAATTAACGCATTGATTAACCATGTTTATTTTAATATTATGTGTTAATGTTGTTAGTATCTTTATGTATTAATATCCAGTTGAAATATTATAAAATAAGTTTTTTATGGTGAAAAAGGGTAACTTTCGATGCTATCAGAATAAACTAAGCCTTTAACATGTATTTCCTATACTCGCCTAATGACCAAATCACTTGACGACCGGTTTCGTGGAACAAATTACAGTCGTATTCTTAGGTTTTTTCAGTAAAGTCACGTAGGTAAAACATTCAAATTAATGAAAGTAAAATAATTTTATTATATATTATTTTACTTTCATTAATTTTAATGTTTTACCTACGTGACTTTACCGAAAAAACCTAAGAATATGAATCCTTGCAGTCACGAAAGCTTCAAATCTAGAATTAAATTACAGTCGTTAAGAGGGGTTCTACTGTACTCCTTTCCCTTGGCAAAACCAGGGTATAGCACCTTAATGGCCACAGGAAGTTTGTAACATTTGTGAGATTCACCAACCCTTGCTGCCTGCACGGTGCAGTACGGTTTACTTGTAAGACAAACACTTTAACTGCAAATGATGTTATTTTAAACTAGCCTTTTTCCCGTCCAAGGATGGGTGTATTGCAGTAAATCTGAAACTTGCAAGCGAAATGCAGACTGCGATGTGATATTCATTGCATCCAATTTTGACGTAAAACTCTCGTGACTGCAGGAATTCATATTCTTGGTTCTTTTGGGAAAGTCACGTAAATAGAAAACAAAAAAATGTACTTAAAGCAACTTGTTGCATTTGGAGGCTTTCCTCCTCTTTTCTCTCTGCCTAATGAAGACCGCTTGTGTTGCGATCGAAAGGTCGTGGTTTTTTGCTTTTATTTTAAAAAGCAAGTTATTTTTTAATTTTATTTTCTATCTACGTGACTTTACCGAAAGAACCAAGATAATTAACTGCATCCATTAATGTGCAATTTGTAAGGCCGCGGTGACAAACTTATTTCATTTGAAGGTGATAATCCCTTGTTCATCATGACGTCCTTTTTACTTTTTTGTCTCAATAGCGTGATGGAGATCGCGTGACGTGAGGGTTCTGCCTTTGTAGTGAGGGTTATAAGTTGCCGCTAAGCAGGGGGGAGGAGGCGCCTCGCCCCTCCATTTGGAGTGACGGCACCCGCTAATTATTATTAATGGAGCGGGGGTGTCCATTTGGAGGATGTAACCTGTTCATGATTATTAATGTGGGGGCTGATCGATGTGGAGTGACGTCATGCGCATTACACACTGACATTCTTGGGTAAATATAATAGTAAATGTCAGAGGAGTGGGGGGGGGGGAATGCCACACCCAAATTATTAAGTACAATACGCAGCTTTCATGCCAACAAAGTTATACACAATTGCACAGAAATTTCATACAAATCAATGGCTGAGAAAGTCAATCCTACACATCACCCTTGCCAAGAGATTTCCATTAGGCATACATAAATTACAGCAAAATTGTTATTCCAGTTACGAACATTAAATTAACACGTGGCATTCGCCTCACTCAGGACCACGCACAGCTGCAATGACCAGCAAAACATATAAAAAATTAAGGAAATATTTAGTACTGATATTCACAATGAATGATGACAACATTCCAAAGCACTCACTGGATACTGAAAATTTGAATGTTCATCTTATGTAAGGGATTCCTCAGGTGGTCGTCCAGTTCCTGGGCAAAGAAAATCATGAACACGCAAACGTAAATCAAAATCACCAATTTAATAAGCATTTAGAAAAACAAATAGGTCTGCATGTGGAAAACAAAGCCTATTAACTGGCAGAGGACTGAAACTCACGAGAAACAAAATTACTATTGTCAACTCCATACAATGGAAATAAGCGCCAACTTCATGATAAAATATCTGCCTATAAATGCTTACGTCCTAGAATCATGCACGTCAGCTTTTAGAGAAAGTCTTTCCAATGTGTAGCATTGTGCCACAAAACTTAGCAAGGACATGTACGAACGCAGTTGAAACAGTATCATCCACGCGACTACCACGTGACTACAATCTATTAGAATATATTAGCAGAAACTCCTGTCATCCATGGTACAGATACCCCTCCTGTTATCCACGGCCATTCCATTGATAGGAGTCTCGCAGTAATTTCTGGCCAGTTTCCACAGCTAGATAGTGCCGCTGCAGGCACCTGTTATTCGTGCCCATTCCGTGGATAAGTCACGTCGGCGAGCTGAATCATTCCTAATATCCACATTTATCCGTGGAATAACATCTCCGAGTTCTCCCGCTGAAGAGTGATGGGATTTACGATGGTGTTCATAAAACAAACCACTTTTATTTTACCAGGCAAGGCCCACTGAGCAATATAGCTGTTTCAGAAGCGACCTGGCTACAAATGACAAAGTGGCTTATTGTGTGTAAATGTATAGCAGCCAAATACTCTCAACTCATGTTTCTAAATGTGGAGGGAAAAACCGGAGGACCCGGAGAAAAATCCACGGGATCACGGGGAGACACGTAAACTCCAAATATACAAGTGTCAGGGTCGGGATTGAACCCACGACCTTCTGTATATCAGGCAAGGCAGTTAATATCTCGCCACCCCTTGAAGATGATGGTGGTATCTCGCCAAGTACAATCGTGATCTGTGCAAGGCCTTGGTCCGAGCATTGGCGGAGGTCATTCGCGCTACACACGGCGATAACGAGAACTCGTCAAAGTCGCCTACAGTGGAGATGGAGAGCCGAGATCTGTTAATGTGAATAAGATTATTGTGACATCGCAGGTCCCCAAGGACAGCGACAGCCCGGTGGCTATACAATGGATGATGTTGATGATCCTGCTGTTGGCGATGATGTTGAAGGCAATGATGATAAATATATGGCACGTACAATTCGACCTCTTTTATTCCACGCCCATTCCACGAATAAAAGTAGTTATATTTTGGGATAAATATGGATAATAGAACGCACAGCTATCATCGTGTACTACAGTATATTTATTATGTGTAGCACTGTTGTCCATACATTATATTTTGTCCTCACTATATTTTAATAGTAGGCCCCTATCTACATACTAGATAAACTCGCACATTTGTGAGCGTACTAAAGACATAGTAAAAACACGAGGTGGGTTAAAGTGGATATTTAAGGCGAGGGCAATGTTAAAAGTAGTTCCACTCAAATCTGAACTGAGAGTCTAAACGAAAGCTTTGTATCGACATGAATTAGTTGAACACCTATTATTATCTTCATGGAGATACTGTAAAGGAACAGTCTGGTGCATGTTCAAAGCAAAAGCACCTATGCATCACATCACAATGTTATTTTACGCCCCCAAAATATCGCTAGACATTGGCAGATTGTTCATTCGTAATTTCAGTAAATATTTCCAATTGTAGCCAAGTTATTTAGAACATCGAAAAATGCCACTATGACAAAAAAACATAACTATGTTTACAGATATCATGAAGGCTGAGGATAATACATTTTTACATAAAAACAACTTCACTGCACTTTACATTTAAAACAAAGTCTACACATGATGTATTTAAGGGATCCCCATGAAGCCGTTCTTTACATACGACAATCTGGCTTCAATTATAATATACAAATACAGAATTAGCATAATTGATATATTAGCAGACAAGATTCACTCTCGTAAAATGTCTCTCCACATATAGAAAATATAAAAGGCTTGTTTAACACAACTCAACAGGCCTCAGGGCCTTGTGGGAGTGGACAATTTCAGCAGCATTGTCAGATCAGCAGTCAGGCTTGCTTGAATCAATGCTGCTGACCTGCCAAATGTAATAGACGAGGAACTCTCCCTTTAAAAAGATATAGGTAATAGTTTGATGTTAAGGTATATACAGTATTGCATAACGCAATAGGTGTGAAGACACAGATATATGAAGGAGACACTGCTCATCTATATTATGGTTTTAAATATCATCTTCAGAGTATCATGAGATATACACTCACCGTTTGGTTGTCAAAACTGCAACTGCATAAGAAGCATTTCAAAGTTTTATTGTGTCGATAATCCCCAATATAATTTTGCATCTCTTCAAGCAAGGGATAACCTCTTTGTCTGAATGACATATCATCCGATGTTTTGTTGTCTACTTCATTGCCACGGGGATCAGCGCTGAGCTCTGTTTTCTTTGCTTCACAAACACTTGGAGTTTCTAATTTGGCTTGTACAGTCTCGGAGGTGGAAGAGGATTTATGCTGATAAGGGTTTAACCCATGTGACACATTTGTCAGAATTCTGATATTGTTGGAGGATTTATTGGGTCCTTTCATCATCCATTGTCGATAGACCTTTGTGCCTGGTGTTTGTGTAATGGAATACATTCGCGGTGGATATCCTGTCGGCAGCGGAGGCATCGTTGGGTTTGTCTGTGGAGGTCCTGCAGTTCCTGGGAAAGTTGAATAAACATTGTTGATTGTTTGGGGAGGAGGAAACATCGGTGGCCAACTTGGTGAAGGGCTTGGATTTCCATGAAAATAAGGAGGTACGTTGTTGAATCCCAAAGTCGCAGGCATTGGTAGATTTACTTGTGGAGGTTTACCATATACTGGGAATGGAGATGGTGCTATATTTCGAATGCTTGGATCCACAATCACAGGTGGGATTGGTGGTGAAGGTCCAGCATATCCTAGGAATGGTGGGTAGACATTACCACCACCCAGATGACCATGAATCGGTGGGTTTGGTTGAGAAAGTCCGACATATCCTGATATTATGTTTGTTTGTGGTGGTGCTATATTCCCAAAAAACTGTGGTGGTGGAAAACTTTGAAATACTGGCTGTGGTGGTGGAAAACTTTCAAATACTGGCTGTGGTGGTATACTTTCAAATACTGGAGGTGCACATATTGGTACATGTTGCTGGAAGCCATGAGAGCCCTGCATTGATTGATGGGTAATGTTAACTGAAGGCATCTGTTCTTGCGGCAGCGGATTCAATTCGATTGCAAGGTTCTGTATTTGCTTCTGCTCTAAATTTTCAACTGAGGGGCCTTCAATTTGTTGTCCTTTGTTTTGAATGTTTTTAGAATGTTGTAGTTTCTGTTGATCAAGTAGAAATAATCGAAGAACATCAATGCGCTGGTTTAAATCGACCCCTTGCCCTCGCTGTGTTTTTTTTAATTTCTCAGTACTTTCTGATTGTGGTTGTATTATTTTAGTCCCGGAACATGAACTAGAATCCTCTGTTTGATGCCGAGACGGTTGGGATTCTACAATGTCCTTCTGAGCCTCCCGATGCCTAGATTGTATCACACGTATTTTCTCTGCATGATGCTGCAAAGGTGCAGCTACATCTTGGGTATAATTACTCCTTTTGGGTTTCTCCACCGGTGACTTTCTTTCATAAGTCTGTCCAAACTGGTCCAATTTCGCCTTTGTGGCATCGGAAAATGTGAACCGTTTCTCTTTCACTCTCTCTTTAGATGAAAAGCCATGATCATAATCCACAACTCGAGCATCCTCAAAAGAGTTATCCACCTTGTGTGCGAGGCTACTGGCGCCCATGTCACTGTGGGCGACAAATGCGGATGGCTTTGAAGACGGCTGACCAGTTCCTGACGTATTTATATGTTCAAACGTCGAGCGTATGACAGGCAGCGGCGAAGGTGACCGTGAACGATATGGCTCCCGTGCTTTTTGCACCTGTAAAGCTGTGAAGCGGGAAACAGCTGCCAGTGAAGAAGACCGGCGAGGGCTCCGATTGTTCTCACATGGAGGTTTCTCATAATTGACAGACGGTGATAAATGTGAACGATGACCCCATTCTTTTTGCACACGTTGGGGTTCTGAACGAGAGACGGGTTGCGATGAAGCTGACGGATCCAATCTTCCTTTCAGCGTATGTCCAGATCTTGAGTGCAAGATAGACTGTGGCGAAGGTGAAGGATACTTTCTTATTTGTTGCCCTTGCACTGATGTTGGGAGAGAGGCAGGTGGCGTTGAATGAGTCGACTGATCCGTACTTGATATCTGTGTCTGCACTAACTTTTTCTTCATGTAGGTTTGAAGGATGCCTGGAAGGTTTTCTACAGTGAGCTCTTCTGCTGAGTACTGGCTAAGACTGTGCAAGTCTTCCTGTGAAAGTCCAAATGTTTGTAGCACTTCAAACACACATTGATCATCTGTACTTTCGCTAGGCATTGGTAAATCCCAGTCTTTAACAGGGTAACCTTTATCAGTCATCTTGTCACATTAATTAAACTACAAATCGAATGTTTCAATTGAATGTCCAATTTATTGAGGTTGAAAAATATAACCAAATGGATAATGAAAAATTATATTATTCTCTATTACTCATTTCAGGTATAAATATTCATTAAATGCCAAAACATTTTCTGTGGATTTACTTGTGGCGGTATGAAGAATCGACGTGAAAGGATTCAGTGTATATGTAACATGAGTTAAACTTATCCTTGCTAAATGACTGCAGAACAATTGTCAGATTAGGATCTTCTTAGAAAATGTTTTCAGAAGATGGTGAGAAAGCATCTCCGACCCACTGCGATGACGTCACGACTCCAAGATCAGGTCAACTCCTTAACACCTGCCACTGGAAGAAAACATAACATACATGACCCACAGAACAGCAGTATCAACTTGTACACGTGCACTGAATGCCAGTCATGAAACACCAGATCAGCCATTTCAAGTAATGTAGGTACGAGCATTATAAATATATGGCTCAAATATCTGTGACACTGTAAATTTGTGTTTTTTTCTGCAAAGGAAACTAATAACCTTTAAACAGAAAAGCAATGCTGAAATTGTGAAAGAATTTTAGATTTGGAAATTATGAACTACTAGCCTTTTGCCCATCCAAGGACGGGTGTATTGCAGTAAATCTGAAACTTGCAAACAAAAAGCTGACCGCAACGTGATATTCATTGCATCAATGCGTGTGCAATTTGTAAGGCCGCAGTGACACAGACTTATTTCATTTAAAGGTGATAATCCCTTGTTCATCATGACGTCCTTTTTACTTCTATGTCTCAATAGCGTTACGGAGATCGCGTGACGTGAGGGTTCTTCTGCCTTTGTAGTGAGGGTTGTAAGTTGACGCTGAGGAGGGGGGCAGAGGTGCCTCGCCCCCCCCATGTGGAGTGACATCACCCACTAATTATTATTAATGGAGGGGGAAGTGTCCATTTGGAGGACGTCACCCGCTCATGATTATTAATGAGGGGTAAGGTCCCTGTGGAGGACGTAATCTGTTGATGATTATTAATGAGGGGGGCTGGTCGACGTGAGGTGACGTCACGCGCGGGACACACAGACATTCTTGGCTCAAAATAGTAGTAAATGGTACCATAACATATCTAAACGCATAGATTTGTGAGTGACTATTATGATGCATCTATCTTATATATAAAAGGGACATTTGTGAATGTGTGTCTGTTCGAAATATTTAGCATACTTCCCGATATGCAACAAACTTGAAATTTGGAATTTGGGTAGCTTCCAGACTGTACACAATGAAAAAAGTCTAAAAATATACTTTTGTATTTTGGGGAGGGAAATGACCATTAAGTGTGTGGCATCAACCCGCATACATGAATAGCGAGAATCGATATCTAGTGAACGTTTATGGTATTGATTAAAACGGGAATAGGCCAATTCTAAAGAAATCTACAATCTTCGATTCCTTTGCGCAATTTAGAAAATCGAATCTTGGCGCGTGAGCGTTAGTTTATTTTTCACCGCGCGTTGGGTTTTATTTTATTTAAAATTAATGAGGTAATGAACAAATGCATCTTTAAATTTGTATATGTTATGTTTTTAAGTTTTTAAAATATATTTTTCCCTCGGGCAACGCTGGGTACTTCCCGCTAGTCTATCTATCTATATAAAAGGGAAATTTGTGAATGTGTGTCTGTTTTAAATGTTTAGCATACTTCCCGACATGCAACAAACTTTAAATTTGCCATGTGGGTACTTTCCAGACTGTACACCATGCAAAAATTATAAAAATAGACTTGCATTTCTATTGTATTTTTTGGGGGGGGTCGCAATAATGCATATATTTTGCACGGCAAGTGAGCTGTGACGTCACATCTGTCATGTGACCCGTATGCGGAAGCGTAATGGAGTGTGCCTGCTGATGTCACGCACCCCCCCCAACCCTCCGCGGGTAAAGTGAAATACAAATGTGTTGCAGGTCTAAGGCGTTCTTCGCGCAGCATTGGTTTTTATTTTAGCCGTTTCCTGCCGTACGCACCCTGAAAGTTGTGTGTCTGCAGCAAGCGCGTGTATGTGTACCTATGGACGCGCGCGCGTGTGTGTGTGGGGGGAGCGGTAGTGTAGTGGTTAGCGCGCTGCGCTACGAACCCGGCGACCCGACTTTGATTCCTGCTCAAGGCCACCACCGGTGACGATTCTTTAAACCGATCCTGGGCCTCCCCTAGGTCGACTCAGCCTCAAACGAATAACTGGTGTGGTGTGAACATCGCCACTGGGAGACAAAGGCGGCCGGGCGTGGTGAATCAAAGTCCTGGGCGAAGCCGGGTAGTAATGCTAGTCCATTATATTTGGACAATGTAATAATCTAATTGTACTTCCAATTAGCATGGTTGGCTATGTATGGTGCGAAAGAAGTTCAACATACAAAAATAAATTATTGCTAAAACTTACTTGAAATATGATTGGCTGTTCCCTCTAATGTCGTGGCGCATAATTATGGAAGTTTTATCAACTGACTCAGTTTATCTCAATTCCAAGATTCATATTTTCAGGCCCTGGTATTTATCCCTCATGATAATGAGCAAATTTCCAAACAAAAGTTGTCGTGTCTGTTGATAAATTTTGTTATTAGAATTGCTCTTCAATTTCCCAGTGAGGTGACACAATAATAATTGACATTAAAACACCTGGACACGTGACAGCATTGTGTGGTTGGCTATGCCGGGTCGGTGGAGTGTAAAAAAATCTACGCAGCACAGTGCTCTCCACCTCCTCTCCTCTCCGTTCTTCTCTCTCCCTTTCTCACAACTCCTTAGTTTCTTTCCCAACTTATCCTCTCTTCTCTCCTGTGCTGCAAAAAAACCTCCCTAATTAGCCCTACCAGTTAATCTCGCGAAAAATCTTTCAGCAGACTACTTGTCTTGCTTTTCTTCCCTCTAGATGGAATAGAATGCATCCCAGATCTTTTACCGCTTCTTCCTTTCTCTCTTTAATTGAATGCTTCTAAATTTGCTAGGCATTCTGGTCTGGGAATCCTTCAAATGAATATTCCAAATTTCTAAAAAAAGCTAGACAATCTCAAAATTTAATTTGACAAACTCTGCCCAGACATTGTTGCTGAAACTTGTCTCTCACGTAAAAAACACACACATTGACACACTTGGTATAGATAACTTCAACTCCTTACGACTTTAAAAGGCGGTGGCATCCTGACCTAGGTCTGAAGTGACATCGCATGTTTCTTACTCCAATACTCCAATCCACCATGGACCAGAACCATTTTGAAGCCTTCTTACTGGAAATAAACCTCCTCGACAAATGACATTTCATCCTCATGAGCTGATATCGACTGTGGAAAAAAACATAGCTCTGAGTCACTAGAACTCCTCTTGAGCTCCATCTCAGCCCTTCCTGAGGGGGACTGATTAATACTGCCGACTTCAAACTGGAACTGACCGAGACAATTCCCCGATGGAAGCCTGAACGCTCAATGACGAATTCAATCTTTCCCAACTCATCTGCTCACTGACGCGGCCCAACATGAAAAATCCAGATCGCAATTCAATTCTCGATGTCATTATGTCAAATGTTCCCGAAAAGTTTTTTTTTAAGTGGCTGTCCTGGGAAATCAACTTAGCAATCATTCTATCATATTTGGTACCAGACAAGTAAAGCGACATACATTCTCATATACAATCATCTTCAAACGTTCCTTGAAGTGTTTCAATAATCAGGCTTTTGCCCACGATATTGCCAATTCCAATGTATCTATTGTCTGTGAAATCCCCACCTGAGACACCACATAGATTTGCTTTAGAAAGACCATTCTCACCATATGTGACAAACACACTGCATTGAAAAAGTTCAAAATTAAGGGAAACCAGGCTCTGGAAATCTCCCAACTTATCCGCATCAAAAACACAGCTCCCTAATAAACTAATTTGCACTCAAACTGGACCAATTACAGAGTATTAAGGAACTGCTGTACCAAGCTAATTCGGCAGACTGAACACCGGTATTTCCAGGACACTCTTAGATTTACAAGATGATTCCAAACTTTCCGGGAAAGTCACGAAGACCCTTGAAGGTAAAATGTCTGACTGGGGTACAGCCAAGGCTCTTGCAAAGTGGCAGTTGTCTAATTGATCAAACTCCAATTCTGAAATGGGTTTAACGCACACTTTGTATCTGCAGGCCATTTATTTGGTAGAATCCCCGGTCCGATTGTACCCGTTTTGACCCTCAAATTGACCTTTTACCCCACCCCCCCCCACTAAAAATAAATTTAAATTCCTACCAATGTCAGGCCTTGAAGTCTTAACCATGCTCTCCTCCAATAAAAAAAAAGTTATTCTGGTGATGGTGCCGATGGCCTTACCATCTTTGCCCTACACCGTGCGGCAAACCTCATTGGAAAACCCCTTCGTACACCCGCTGCTACGGATTACCCAAATAACTACTGCCTCATCTCAATCCTCTCTCCTCCCATTAGACACTATTGTCTCAAACCGAGTCACTAACGCTAAACTATAACCCCCAAGTGAAAATGCTGAAAAACTCAATGCTCGAATGAGCATTGAGGTGGTGCTCATCTCCGATTCACAGCCCTGAACTCGTAGTAGAAATTCCCCAAAAAGCTCACCCTAACCCCGAAAGTCTTAAACTTAACCTCTAACCATGAGCCCTATCCATATCCCCTAAACAAGTTGCATGACTTCATATGTCATCAAGTTAAATTTAAAGAAGGAAGAATTGGGAAGGACGGCAAATAGGGTAAGCACTATTCAAGACACTGTGCCTTTGTGGACACATATCTGGTCTATGATTGGATACAAATCTACAGGGACAGTCATAAACCGTTATAAATAACCAAACATTATAGTAACGTGATTTCTATTTAAGTGCTATATGAGTTATCATTATGAACATGTTATTATTACGATTGTACATTTTGTTTGATTTCTAAACAGCATGTATATATTACTAGCGGGAAGTACCCGGCGTTGCCCAGGAGAAAAATATATTTATAAACTACTAAAAACTTAAAAACATAATATATACAAATGAAAAAAAACTTTGATCATTACCTCATTAATAAAAATGAAATCCAACGCGCGGTGGAAAAAAAACTTACGCTCGCGGGCCAAGATTCCTATCTATAAATCGTGCAAAGGATTCGAAGGATGTAGATTTATTTAGAATCGGCCTATTCCCGTTTAATCAATACCACAAACGCTCACCAGATATCGATTCTCGCCAGTCCTGTATGCGGGTATGACGTCACACACTTCATGGTCATTCCCCCCCCCCCCAAATACAAAAGTCTATTTTTATACGTTTTACATTGTGTACAGTATGGGAGCTAGCCACATAGCAAATTAAAAGTTTGTAACCTAGTATATTATATACATTATTTCCCCCCCCCAGCCGCGCATGTGCGGGATACACGGCCTACGAGGGTTTGGGGGGGGGGGGGTGACGTCAGCAGGCACACTGCGTGACGCTGCCGCATGCGGGTGACATGACAGAGATGTGACGTCACCACTCACTTGCGTGCAAAATGTATCCATTATTCCCCCCTGCCCCTCAAATACAAGTAAATTTTTATACTTTTTGCATTGTGTACAGTCTGGAAGCTACCCACATGCCAAATTTCACGTTTGTTGCATATCGGGAAGTATGCTAAACATTTCGAACAGACACACATAATCACAGATTTCCCTTTTACTGGTAGGAACGAAGTGGACCAGACCACCAATAGATTAATGTGTCCGTCCGTCCGTCCGTCAAGATGGCCGCCCGCTCCCCCTGCGATCTGTGAACTAAACAAGATGGCCGTCGCTTCCGGCGCCTCACGGCGAAACTTTAAACTTCACTTCAAATTTACTTTACTGAAACGCAGCACGTTTTTTTAACACAGAGACAAGATACATTTATTAACACAGAGACGAGATACATTTAATCGCCTTATTTGTGCACGAAAAGCACGGCGCGAGGCCTAGTGCGGCAGGCTTCGCGAGGCCTAGTGCGGCAGGCTTTGCGAGGCCTACTGCAGAAAAGGCATCGCGAGGCCTACTGCAGAGAAGGCTTCGTGAGGCCTACTGCAGGGAAGGCTTCGCGAGACCTACTGCAGAGGCTTCGCGAGGCCTAGTGCAGAAGGCTTCGCTAAGTCTACTGCAGAAAAGGCTTCGCGAGGCCTAGTGCGGCAGGCTTCACGAGGCCTAGTGCGGGAGGCTTCGCGAGGCCCAGTGCAGAAGGTCGTGGTCAATTAATCTCAGATGTGATCGTTTGGAAATGAAAGACTACGAGTCTTTAA
The DNA here is from genome assembly GCF_964198595.1 of Lampetra fluviatilis. NCBI lineage: Eukaryota > Metazoa > Chordata > Hyperoartia > Petromyzontiformes > Petromyzontidae > Lampetra > Lampetra fluviatilis. The sequence continues at coordinate 13,855,858 of NC_136280.1, forward strand.
ATCTCACAGCGTTTATTGTCAAAACAAACACTTTTAATTAACGTTACACTAGAATACAGTAATTTTTTCTTTAACTCCTCTATACCCGGTCGATATCCCTGTACCGGTACTAAGTATTATTCCTACCATCCCACCCCGCAGGGTCCTGTTATATATATAGAAAATGAATATAATACGTGAGTTAATGTTACGTGAACTCGGCCACTTTCTTAGTCCAGCTACTGTCGAGACCCTTATCCACGCATTCATCATATCCTGACTGCTGCAGCGCTCTGCTCTACGCCCTCTCAAAATCCCCCATCTTTAAACTCCAGATGATACTCAATTACGTTTTTAGTTTACCAGGTAAGGCCCACTGAGCTATACCCTACAACTCTTTTTCAGAAGTGACCTGGCCACAATAACATCCCTACGAAATGGATTATCACGTGCAAACCGTATAGCAGCACAAATACTCAAAACGCGTGATGTTGATTCTAAATGTGGTGGTGGAAAAAAACCAGGAGGACCCGGAGAAAAATCCATTCAGTGACCACGAGGAGAGTAAGCATACAAACTCCACATATACATGCGTCAAGGTCATGATCAAACCCACGAACTCCTGTATACCAGGCAAAGTAGTTAACATCTCGCCACCATCGGGGGAATCTTTAACGTCCACTGTGAAGCAGTCAGCGAGTATTATTACAATGGTTAATACACCAACATTATTAACCAGGGAGGCCGATGGAATCGAACCGTGAACCTCTACAACAAGCGGCGAACGTGCAAACCTGGGCCATGGTAGACCACGAGGAGAGTTCGCATACGAACTCCACATATACCGCAGGCGTCAGAGTTTGAACCCACGTACTACCCACGTACTACCCTCTAACACGATTTACCCATTTTTGTACCGTGAAAATGTAGTTTTCAGGTCCATAAGGCGCACAGCCGTTTCAATACGAGCAACAATAAAACAAATTTGTGTCTATCCATTTGCGTTTCTCCCTTACGATGGGACTTTGCACGACGAACGTTGAGATTTATAAGGGGGCACGGCGTGACCAATAAGGTCTGAATTGGTCTGCAATACGAGGGTGTAGAGAGGGGGTTCTCTCGAAAGCTCTCTCTCTATTCTCCCTCTCTCGTGATGGAGAGATTTCTAACCCTAGATTTGAAGCTTTCGTGACTGCAAGGATTCATATTCTTAGGTTTTTTTCGGTAAAGTCACGTGGGTAAAAAATTAAAATTACTTTTACTTGATGCAGCAGTCGTGCTGTGACGGTTCCACCTGAAGACGGAAGCTTGTGTTGCCTCCGAAACGTCGTGATTTTTATTTTATTTTTATTATTTTGAAATTTTTACCTACGTGACTTTACCGAAAAAAATCTAAGAATATAGACTTCTAACCTCCCCGGGCACTCGACAGAACGGCGGCGATCAACGCTGTTCGACAGCGAACCTCCTCCGCTCCGACGTCGAACCCCAAGAATCGCGAGGCCCGTGGCGCGTTCTCCCCTCGTCAGCCCCCTTCCTCCTCTGCCTCTGCCCTTGCCCCTTGTCGCGTGCGCTCGCAACGACGGTAACATTTGCCGCTGCTTCGGTGGTCCCGTGTGTGTGTGTGTGCGCGCTTTAACAAAACGAATGAAAATTCGCGACGAGTTTGGTTTCTTACCCGCACGCAGCCTAGTCCAGCGCGACTGGGCCCACGCTTCACATGGGTCAGAGGTCACATTGAGTTCCGGATACAGTATTCGTAAAACATGTTTTTTTTACTATTTTAGTTTTACTAACGGAGAGAGCGTACCTTACTTTTATTTCCACACTAAAACGCTAATAGAGGATAAGTAATTTTTATTTTTGCCGTAAACTAAAAATAAATGTTATTGCGCGGTCAGGTTAAACGTGCGGTGGGGGCGATCGCCGGGGCATTGCACGCGTGACGTCACCGCAGTGGGACCACGTGACTGCCGGGCGCACGCCCACGTGCGAACGGTACGTATCTTTGAAAAAAAATGCGTACCGTACCAGTACGGTAACATTTCGTACCGGAAGAAGAAAAAAACAGCCTCTAAAGGGGTCGTCCATAAACGACGTCACGTGATTTCGGCCGATTTTTGAACCCCCCCTTGTCACACGGCGTCACAAAAAGTCAGACCCCCCCCCTCAAATATGACGTCACAAAGCTCTGCCCCCCCCCCAAACCATATTTACATTTTGAAAATAAAACATGCTTCAAATAACTTAAACTATTGTCATTGTAGTGCGTATTTAATGTGGCGCTGCACTCTGATGTTGTAGGAGAAAACATGTATTAAAAAGGAGGCGTTGGAAAGCTGAAATTTAGCATAAAATTCACTTGAAAATATTCAACGTCTAACTAAAACTGCAGATGTTCAGAATATTTTATTGAAATTCTCTTATAATTATAAAATATTAAAAGTAATTATAACTAAAAAAAATACTTGAAACTTTGTAGTAGAACGAAGCAAAATGGAGAGTACAATTATAACAATCACATATTAATTCCACAGAATGAAAAGCCCAAGTAGAATCATAAAAAGAAAAATGTTTAATAACAATCATTAACATTTTTTACAAAATTTATGCTTCTCAATTCTCCCATGGAGAAGCATTCTCCCATGGAGAAGCAAATACTCCTTCATGCAATAAATAAAGGTGACCTTAGTAAATCTAAGTAATCAAATAATTAATAATGAAAATTAAACAAAATTAGTGTTGTTATAGCAATTCTATTTAATGAAGCAGAACGTGTTGTTTATATTTATTTAAAGTTGCGCATTTTGATGTGACGTCACATTTCTCAAACCCCCCCCCCTCCCCCCCTCGTCACAAATGTCTGACCCCCCTCCCCCCCTAGGTGCGTGACGTCATTTATGGATGGCCCCAAAGTTCTTTACGTTTAAAAATTATATCTTCTGTAAATGTTTTATTTTTTTGCTCGAATTTACAAACAAAAATGTAAGTCCAAAATCTCATAATTCCTAATATTAATTAAAAACGCTGAACATTTTCACCCGTTATGAATGGGAAATGGCATATTGGGAAACTGGAATTTCGGCGGCCTGTGGGCGCTTGATTCTAGCTTATGCTGAGGGTTTCTCAGTGCTTAGCGCGTCGCCCCCACTGATGTCCCCCCCCCCCCACCCCGTGTGCAGATACTACTGACTCTTGTATGTAGGGGTTGTTGGCATATATGCCTACCAGCAAACTGGAAAATAATCATTGAGAAATTAAGCCCTGCCTATAGCCTTTTGAAAAGTTCATAAACACCCTATCGTACATATCTTGTACGCACAAAAGAAAGATTTGCAATGTGTTGTAACGTTTCCATGCTAAACATACAATTTCACCTTGGTGCGCATTTGCTTGACAAATGAAAATACACAAGTGTGGTGTGGGATAGTGTGATTAACATACATTTGGAAACCAATGAATCTACATACATCACTTTAAAACACGGCATCCTGATTATTAAAACTTATGGCATTCCATTCCCAAAATTTACAAAGGCGATAAAAGAAACAAAACTAATGTTTGTGCTGCTTCAGCCATTGCCATTATCTCAATGAAAACATGATTTTAACATTTCAACCATTGCCCAATGAGCCTTATATACAACCTCCCTGTGAAATCTGCCAATCCTTTGCCAATCCACTCCTGGATGAGAGCATTGTGGGAATTAATTTGACCATATTGCACCACACTGGTTTATGGGGGGTTCGTACAATGCCCTCTGCTGCCCAGCAGATTACATGGCAGCTTATGACAGACCTTGCATGTATGGTGAGTCACCCATCCCAGAGTCATCCAGGCTCAACCCTGCCGAACTTGTGAAATTTCACGAGATTGGGCACATTCCGGTTGTGTTGGTCACAGGCGTGGCTTTGATGAGGCCCTATTAATTGGTTATTATGTGAAGTCAAAAGCAGTTTGAGGTTGCCTTAAGTAAATGCTCCTGAAAAACGATTTGAATAATAAAACACGTTCCCTTTTGCAATTAAAGAAATCCTTAGCCACTTATTATTGTGACTTCAGGTAATTGTGTTATCCGGGTTCTTGTTAACCTGAATATGCTGGATGTAATCTCAAGTGAAACGTAGCACCCATTTCAATTTTGTACGATTACTCTCCAACACACTGGTGGTTCTGAAGCAGGAATACATTTGGCACGTTTTATGAATCTGACACTTTTATTAATTGCCTTTATCGGGTGGAGGAGGGTTTACAACACAATTTTACGCGGTGCACCCCCCCCCCCCCATCTCAATTATGAATAAACGGTGTCATCCACAAATGTGAATGTTGCATTAAATGATTACATGTGGCTCATATTCACACAAAGGCAGTCACACCCTGCATATTGTTATTTCAACATTTCCATGGCAACCAAAGTGAACAGTTTTCACAAACAAATAAAAAAACAAAGACAACGATTGATACAGAAGCAGAGCTCTAGAGAGATCAGGATAGGCAACAATGTAAACCGAACCAATTTTAAAAAATGAATGGGATTCCTTTGGAATAAATACGACCATTAAAGAGTTAATTGTGTTACACAGTAAAACTCATTTAGATTACTGTATATATTGCAACAGAAAAATACAATACTACCGTTTCCCACATTGTAATGACAGTGTTATTGTATTTATAGCAGGAGGCGAAGGTTTTTGTTCGCACGGCCATTTCTTCAAACTCTCTACTAATCCAGAACGAATGGTGAAGGGAAAGTCTTGCCCTTGACGCGTTCTTGCAGAGCCTGCCAGGGTAAGGGAGAGTGGTACACATTGAACTCGACCGTTACACGCGGTTTCCTCTCCCCTGCACGGCCACTCTGGATGTCTTCTGTGTCACATTTAAATATTCTCAGTGGATGTCCTCGGTGTCATGCCTAAGAAATACTGACAATATTTTGGAAAAAAATCACGTTTTTTTTTACATATAGGCCTTCGCGACCAATATTATCCATGAGAAGTTTTTGTTTTTGAGTTAGATTGGCTGTGTCAGGTGGTGACGGGTTTAACGACACATTTATATTTGAATGACCTAACTAAAAAAAACCCTCTATTATAATCATGGTTTTGTTTGAGTCAACAAGGCAACGCAAATGCTGTTCATGCTGATGACGAAACCTTTAAAGAGACGGTTAAAAAAACAGTCGGTCTCAATACTGAGTCAATAGACAGTCGTTGCGTAGATGTGAATTACATCATGGCTCATGTCAAACATTTGACAGGGCACCCCCAGTGGCAACTGACCCTGTGGCACGAGGTGACAAAGCAACTGACCTGCTAACAGGAAGCTTGTCAGTGGAGGGCGACGATTGCTTTGCACAATTCTAGAAATTGACAAACGTGGCCCCTGATACCGGCACACAATGGCCTAGCCTTGCCAATGACGTCAGGGGATCTTTAATGGCCACACGCAGTATTAATCGGGGCAGCCGCTGGCTTCGGACTGTGAACCTCTGAAACAAGCAGCTAACTCATCGCCGCTGGGCCATGAACGGGGGGGGGGGGGGGGGCGCGAACTTAGCAGATCTGCAACGTCACCGATAACCACTGATAACCAATTGTTCGTAGGACACCCCCCAGCTTCCAGGAGTGCGGCTGTGGCCCCTGAATAATATCTTTCTTGCCCAATTACTTGGTAAAGTCAGGTTTTACACAATGAGTGGATCGTTACATACGATCCCAAAGTGCACCAGCCAAACTATACAATGACCTAATTCTCATTAGCAGTGGCAGAAGTCACAATCGGCTCAGGACTTTGTGATACCATTCGGAAAATTACGGCTTATTTTTACAATATTATGAACAGCAATATCAATCCACTTCTCGGTGAAGGACCCCTCAAGGATGTGGGATGAAATTTGAGTTGCCAAGTAAAGCCCACATACACTATTGCAACCTATTAGATGTCCTGCCATTTACGAACTATGTTGCATTTAAAAAAAAAATAATGGATGTCTCGGGGTGTCTTGCATACATGATGTCAGTGAATTACTGTACGTACGTTCCACCACCAATGGGATTATAGGTGTGTGGCACGATGCCAGTATAATAATGATGATGTCCCTTTTATCCAATACTGCGCATATTTTGCTGACCTGCCAAAAATTGGCCGGCTACAAGAATTACACTCTTCTCATGTTTAGTGAGAATAATAAATACAGACTGCCAGTAAGCTTGACCTCTGGTAAAAAACAAATCCCACGCTTCTTGACAGTAGCAATGAGACAAGCCTTGTCATAAATGTTTATACGGACACTTGGAAATACTAAGCGTTAACACAGTCACTTCCCGCACTCTGTGCAAATGAACAAAACACTTATTACAACAATTGCTAGCAAAGTCCCTTCTTTCAGCTGCCAGTGGTACCTACCTCACCAGCGTAGGACACAAGTGGCGATATCTCACACACCACTCCGCCAGAGCCACTGTGAACAAAAACAAACATTTTCAAGTGAATATCAATCTTTGAAGCATTCCACTTCACGCCACTTCTGCAAGAAAAAAGTGTGTCCTTGCTCAAACGGGTGTTGGGAGGTTCTTATCTCCATTGGTGGAAATTCCACATTCCGATTACATATATCAGTATCTTTAACCCTTTTCCATTTCGAGACATCTGCCAGTTGCATGGTGGGTGTCCTGTTCACTGCTGAATCTCAGAACGCGCAAGCAGTTAGCGTTAATTTTCTTTAGAGAGGCATAACGCCGTTGTTTTTAAAGACATGGCACTCACCGCAGAGAACTGTAGTGACACGACCGCACTCTATGATAGCTGGCGCCAAACTGTGCCATACGCGCCTTGTGAGAGCCTCGGTACTGATAAAGTTACGTAATAATTTTCTTCTGGTTTAATTTTGATGATGTACGTGTATGTACGTGTACGAAAGGGTTAATAGGAAATCTGCTTTTGACTCATGCATTTTACAGATGTGGAAATAATGATAGGTAGAGTTAATGCCAGCAGGGATTTTAACTTGCAGCTGTCTGACTATGCTCAGTAAGATTTAGCAGCTGTTGAATAGGTTCTACCATGGCCCAGGTTTGCACGTTCGCTGCTTGTTGTAGAGGTTCACGGTTCGATTCCATCGGCCTCCCTGGTTAATACTGCGGGTGTATTAACCATTGTAATAATACTCGCTGACTGCTTCACAGTGGACGTTAAATATTCCCCGACGGTGGCGAGATATTACCTACTTTGCCTGGTATACAGGAGTTCGTGGGTTTGATCATGACCTTGACGCATGTATATTTTGAGTTTGCATGTTCTCTCTCCCCGTGGTCACGTGGATTTTTCTCCGGGTCCTCCGGTTTTTCCCTCCACATTTAGAATGAACATCATGCGTTTAGAGTATTTAGCGATATAAATGTCCACATGATCAGCTACTTTGGTGAGCTATCATTTGTGGCCAGGTCGCTTCTGAAAAAGAGTTTTATAGTTCAGTGGGCCTTACCTGGTAAAATTAAAATAGCAGTAGTAAAAATAATATAAATACGCACAGTATTCGCTTCCTGTCGTAGAGAGACGACGACTCAGAGGTGCAAAGAACCACAGACAAGCGGGAAGGCAGCTACGCAATGAGCCGGCGCCAAAAACTGCCAAAGCTCTGCAGTCCTCTATTTATTAAGGTGTTATCGGTCAATTAATGAAGGCTTACATCTGGGAGAAAACTACAGCACCGGAGAAAACCCACGTGTGTGTAGGGGAAACACTTTGTCCCATACAGATGGAACAGGTGAAGTCCACATTTTTGCTGTACTGCCTTCTCCCGGCGAGCAAGGTTATGGCACCTGGATGCTCATGAGAAGGGAGTTTCACAACATGACCGTGATCCACCGGCCCTCCCCTCCACAGTGCTGGATTACAGGACACGTCCACAGCCACCACCGTCAGGCTAACAATAATAATAATGATGATGATGTCACGAACCTGCTCACGTGGCCCCCCGCCTTCTCCACCCAGTGTGCGTGCAGGCTGTACACGGCCTTCCGCGCCGTACTCGGACAATCCACCTGACCCGGCTTGTCCGCATTCTTCAGCGGCGAGAAGGCGTCCTCACGCAGCACCTCGAACACGGCGAAGTTCCTGTAACAGGGCGTGTACGCACGCTTAAACGCGTCAAGGGCGTGGGCCATCGGACCCAGTCCCACAGGCAGCCAGGACCAGTCAAGGGCCTTGCTCAATCAGAGGCAGGTCACGAGATATCGGAGCCGATTCATGCGTTGCCAGATACATTTCCTGTTGTTCTGAATTTCTGTTGGTGAATGTGTGGTGAGATCTCCGTTACTAGAAATGGAGTAAATCGCCAACGTGTTGTGTTTGGGGCATTTTGTCATTATGTGAATTTGGTACATAGTCAGGACAATATAATTAACCTTTCTAAATGGCGTGTAATGATTTGGCAGTTCATCACCTGAAGTATCTTCTTACTCTAAACATATATACGTATTTGAATCATGCAATTGAAAATCAGTCATTTATCTTTCGTGAAAATTAGATACAACGTGAAATCACATTGAGGCTGATGGAACGAAATAAACACAATGCAAATGATAAAAAGAAGAGTTGATAAGTGAATTGTGACCCCCAAATCACAAGAATATCCAATTGCATAGGGAGCAAAATGTTACTTGGCATACTTGCTAAACAACAAGGCGATATCTGTGATAGGAAAAATCCCAAAGGATAGTGACGATACCACAAAATGGCTTCTGATGAATTCCCAATGCTCGACCATTACCCAGATGGCGATTACTGCTGCACTGTGGAGAGTAGCGAGATGTTAAATACCTCGCCTGGTATGCAGGAGATTGTGGGTTTGATCCTGACCCTGACGCCTTTACATTTGCAGTTTGCATGCTCTCCCCGTGGTCGTGTGGATTTTTCTCCACGTGCGTTCAGAGTATCTGGCTGATATGCATTTCCATACAATAAACAACTTCGTTGAGCTATCATCTGTCGCCATTGAGTTTGGTGTAGGAATTTCAACTGCACCAGGGGCCATAACAACGGGCCAGGTGCCGGGCTACAAAGAGGGGGGCAGGGTAAACGAGTGACACCTGGCGAGGTGGCACCGCCTGGCGAGAGTGCCCCTCACTTTGAGAATGGGAATACGTCAAAGATGAACTTCTCCATCTTGATGCCGTTGGGCTTGTCGGGTGCCACGGGTCGACCCTCGTCGTCCACGTAGCCCACCTTCTTGTGCGCTACGTGGTACAGCATCTGCGGCTCGTACTGCCTGGTTGAAACAAAACATAAAACACGCAAAGGATCCATCGTATAGCCGACGTAGGCCGTCGAGGCAAGTTTAACGCACAGAGGCTTTTGCGATCAACATGATTCGTAATAGATTTTTGGGTGAGAGCGCACATTGATGACATTACACCACCTATATAAAGCCCAAGACTAGAGGACATTTTCAGGCTTCTGGGAATTGCCTGAAGACGCTGGATGGAACCACCAGCAAAACATCGAACCATATTAATGAATGTGTGTGAATTGCTCTCCAACAACACACTCGTGGTGCTGAAGCAGTAATAAATTGGCACATTTGTTTATGTGACAACTTTATTAATTGGCCGTGTTGGGTGGAGGAGGGTTGATGACACACATTTTACTCACGCAATCTGACCGACAAATCAATTATAAATCATGCTGAGGCAAGTTTTGTTCGCGATAACCTATTTAGGCCAGCACGGCACACAAGGGAGTGATGGTGTACAATTCACCACGCCTGACTACCTTTGTCTCCCCAGTGCTGACGCTTATGCATCATATACCAGGTGCTTATTTTAAGGTCCGAGTTGCCCTCAGGGAGACCCAGGACCAATTTAGATTATCTCTACCGATGTAGAGAGAATCTAAATTCTCTGGTTCTTTCGGTAAAGTCACGTAGATAGAAAAAATATTGAATTATTACAGATAGAAAAAATAAGAAATTCTTATAAATTCTTATTTTTTCTATCTACGTGACTTTACCGAAATAACCAGAAAGTATGGATTCCTGCAGTCACAAAAGCTTCAAATCAAGATAGAATCTAAATTGTCGTACGCAGTGGTGAAGGATCCCTGACTAAAGAGGCTCAAGGGACAAACAGACTCAGTGGCTCGAATGACGGAGTGGTGAAGCCTCCCTGAGCAGGGGATCATGGGACCGACTGACCTAGGCACCGGCTGATTGGAGCGGCACTGAAAGACTCTGGGCAGGTGAATGGGAGCGGCTGTGCTTGACGTGCAGACGCGCACACTTACCGCACCACCTTCTGCAGGAAATCGACGCTGAAGTAGTGGTTGCAGATGCTGGCGGCGCTGAACTCCAGGCGGCCGTGGGTGTCCCGCCGTGACGCCAACTCGGACGAGATCTCGCTGTACTCGAGCACGCGATAGTGGTCGCCCACCCGGCACACCACGCCCACGGACTCTGTGGGGTCCACCTTCTCCACCACCTGCACCACACACGGCCACGCCGTGTCATAGCACAGCATGCTATAACACATGAGTGGTGCTATCCACTCAACACCTCGTGTGTGTTGAGTGGCTAGCACCACAGCTCCTGCCCCCAACGGTCTTTTAAGGCTACATGGTGATGAGTATTCTCATCTTTGTCTTGCGTCTGCTGTGCATGTTCGCTGTGCACGTTGAACCAAAGGGGTGCAACATTTCGTGAGCATCTCTTACTCACGTCAATATTGCCCATCACGCCGACGACGTGGCGCGTGACGCTCATCGCGAGCACACGAGGATTCATCTCACCTCGGCGCCGCAGTCGGTGTTCTTGTGGATACAGAAGCCGAGAAATGCGGGATCCCCGACACGCACCAGCACGTTGTCCACGCAGTAGGTGTGCACGTGGCGCACACCGCGTGCCTGCATGTCGGCCAGCGCGCCCGACGAGCTGAGTGCGCGGTACACGCCGCCGTTACCATCTGCCACGCGCACAGCACGCACACACACATGCACACGCGCACGCAGTGTTCTTCATTGCAAAGCCCACGGGCCACATACCTGTCAACCCCTTATCAGTGCCAACCTCATTACAGATCAATTTAGGCCTTATTGGTCATTACGTGCCCTTATAAATCTCAACGTTCATCCTACAAGGGAGAAACAGAAATAGACAAAAAAATATTTGCCTGTATTGAAACGGCTGTATGCCATATGGACCTGAAAACTCAATTTTCCTGTATAAGAATGCGGGTAACCCGTACGGGTTAACAGCTATGCACTGGCAGCCCCTGATTGGCATTTAGTGTGGCCCCTGATGCGCGGTCCCCCACCAACAAGACGCAAAATGTGAAAACGCTCCTTGCAGGTGGTGTGACAAACCCCACGCTGATGTCTTATCAGCGGAGGTGCCCCCCCACCCTCTGAAAATGTGTGAAGAGCCCTGCACTAGCACGTTCAAATAAATACGCAAGATCCCCACGATAGATTCCCTAGCTGACTGTTGGCTTGGAGGATAGATCATGAGAGATTGTAACCGACGATAATGATGATACAAAGACGACAAAGACCCCCCCCCCCTATAGCCTTAACAGGCTATTGGAGTAAGTGCTGTTAGCAAGTAGCACCTATGAATGCTGTCACAGTGCAGCTATGAGGGAGTTGGGTGGCCAACACCACGCCCGGCCCACTTTGTCTCTCCAGTGATGATGTTTTCACACCTCACTGAGTCGACCTAACGGTGGCACATCACTGGTTCAAATATTCGCCACTGTTATTGATCTCCCCAACACAGGACCTCGTGCCACGCCTCATCAAAGCAATCTGAACCCCCCATACGACCCCCCCTGTGACCGCCCCGTGCGACCCCCCCCCCCGTACAAGCGACCCTTGCGACCTCACCCTGCGACCCCCCCCCCCCCCGTGCGAGCCTCTCACTGGGAGCCATGGCTATGAGCCCCTTGTCCTGCAGGATGATTTTGCCGGAGACGGTGAGCGCCGGCAGCTGCCCTTGCTGGAAGAAGCGCACCGAGTCCGGATCCAGCCCGAACCAGGCATGCTCCCGGAAGAAAGCCTCGGTGGGGACATGTGTGTGGGCACTCGTCACGATGTACCTGGTGCGACACGCGAGCCAACGATACGCAATGCAAATGGGCCTCCACCACCCACCCCCGACCGTCAATAACGCTGCGATTCACAACAGATTAACAACGCTTGGGGCGGGACCTCCTCTCACTAAAAGGAGGAACGATGATGGGATGACAGGCAGGAGAGTGAAAGAAAGGCAGCTTAGAAGATGGCCACTGTGAAAGGTGGAACAATAACATCAATTAGCTCAAGCGCAGCACTGAGATAGGTTTGTGAGGCTGGAAGGGATGATGGCCTTATTGACAGACGCGAGTGGTTTTTGACATGCGTGCTTCTGCATCGCAGCCAGCACACCCACACCGAACGTGATTTTGTCCGCGTACATTAATTTGGCGCATGGCAAATAACCGGCCCAGTGGGTACGTTCATCACCTCTCTTTTGCGAAGCTACTTAAAACTCTCCGACGTGCGTTCGCGTTGTACCTTGCGTTGTTCGGGACGATGTCCAAAGTTTCGCTGCTCAGAAAACCTCTTCAGGAAGAAAGCTACACTGCATGGCCATGAAGCCCTATGCATTGGTACCAACTAAAGCCCTCCGCCGGGACCACTCACACGCACTGTGGAACACCCACCAGGGCACGGGCTTAGCGGTGCCGGCCAGCCTCTGCAGGGCACGAATGCGCTCTGCCTGGAGCTGAAAGAGGGACTTCCCCGAGGGCAGTCCCACCGACACCATGCCCTTGGGGCACGACATGCCGAGACGCGTGCCCTGCCCACCGGCCAGCAGCAGCACCGCCATCCGCCCCTCGGCGATCTGCTCCAGGCCTAGGGCAGCGCACAACAACCCACAGCATCCGCAACTACGCCAAACAAAACGGCAGCAACGACAGTTGTCAATCGCCACCGGGTAGCGGTGGTGTCACACCGTGGCGGGAGCCCTCGTGAACACAACGCGCGTGTATGAAGCAAACCGCGTCCCGCCGTCCGCTTCACGGTGGACATTAAGGTTCCCGCGACGTCATTCGAAAGAGATTAGGCGACGTGTGCCAGTGTCACGGTCCACATTTTAGCAACGACATCCCCGCAAATGACTGACTCGAGGAAAACCACATCGCCCCCTATAGACAGGCTGCACCTGTCTGTGAAACGTAGCACACTTGTTATGATAGTTATGTATGATTACCAAATGTATTATTGTTAATATGTCTGTGCTAAGAGACATTTTGGGCGGGTGGGGGGGGGGGGGCACGGGGGGAGCGGGGGTTGGGGCGGGGTGTAAGGTGAAGGGATGGGGTGGGGGCGGGGTGCAGGGTGGTGGGACGGGGCTATACGAGCCGAACCAGCACGGCTCGGCGCTCACCTTGCTTTTCCCACTGGCTGAGCAGGCTGGCGGGGGAGCGCAACATGCTGCCAAATGCGTCCTCCGGCACCGGCTTCACGTCCTCTGGAGCCTCGGACTCCCCCTGTGCAGGGGGCAGGGGTCACCCAGGAACCGCGTGGGGCACGGTACACACACACCGTAACAGTGGGCTCCATGGTGGCGAGATGTTAACTACCTCGCCTGGTACGTAGGAGGTCATGGGTTCGATCTTTACCCTGACGCCTGCTGTGTATATGTAGTTTGCATGTTCTCTCTCTCCCCGTAGTCGCGTGGATTTTCTTCGGGTCCTCCGATTTCCACATTTAGAATCAACATGCGTTTTGAGTATTTGGCTGCTATAAATAATAACGCCACTTCATTGAGCTATCATTTGTGCCCAGGTCACTTCTGAAAAACAACTATATAGCTCAGTGGGCCCTAGCTGGTAAAATAAAAAAAATAGTTTAATAGTTTTAAAACAGGGGTCAAAAAGTCACCATCGCTGCCCGCCTGCAATTGCATACGTGCAGGCAGAACTGTTGTCAATCCACTGCTGGATGACCGCCTTCCCACACAGTGCGAGGCATGGGGCATTGAACCGAAGGATGTACTTCACCGCTCGTGTAATTGTGTGCGTTGGTGAAGGCGGGGAGCACAGACGTGAGAGCATAGAAGTCCAGTACAACAGTGAATGTTGCTGTACTTCCCTCTGCTGCCCGCTTTGTAACCACGTGTGATGGTCGCCCATCCAAGCACTATCATTCGGCTCACCCATGCTTAGCTTCTGAGGTTTTGATGAGATTGGGCGCATTCTCAAAGATTTGGTCGAAGGCCAATTTTGTGTTTATTTCCCCTCTCATTTGTTCTGGAAATCGCCACTGAAATGTGTTGCGTTGGGGACACTTGAGTAATTTGTGCGTTGAAGCGTACATAGGCCCAAGGGACTGGGTCTACTCACAGCCACAGAGGCTCGCATCTCCAAACTGAGACGCATTGCAACATATTTTTTATTTTCACGTTTGCAGCAAGAAGTATGACGTTGACCTCTTGCCTCTGCCATGTCCATCTTAGTTGCAAAGTGACAATGACCGCAATGTAATGGAGATAGCGATAATGATGACAGAGATGATGATGATGATGTGAATGTTGTTGACAATTATAACGTCGACGATGCTTACTATGACTGTGACGATGCACTTACAGGACGACTAAATGCTTCGGCAAAGAAGAGAGCCTTATAACAACTTCTCATCTCAACCATTCCGATGGCCTGCTGCCATCTAGCTAAGTACGCAGCACTCGCTAGGCATTAGTCTGCTGCGATGATGATGAAGGCATTTATAATCTTGATAATAACGATAAGGAACAATGATAACAACGAATGATGATGACGACGACGATGATGATGATGATGATACAGTAATGCCAGCTATGCACGATGACAATTTCGGTGATGATATGACGGGTCTCACCTGCCCACGTTGCATCGCCCGGTAGGATCGCCCCACCTCCTCGGGGTCAATGTCCTTCAGCTGGGAGAGCAGAGTGTCGCGCTGACCCTGGGACAGCTGCTCCCAGAAGCGGAACACGTGGCCCTGGCCGGCTGCCTCGTAGCGCGCACGCTGCTCGTCCACGTTCGCCGACATGGCTGTCTCTCTCTGTGGCACGGACACAGAAATCGCCACACCGAGCATTCAGCCCTGGACACCGTGGGGCGCATGAGCGATGTGCACAAGCGATGTGCACGTGTGTTCATCGCTGGGGCTTGAAAGCCCGGCAAAAGGCACGCGGCGATGTGGTCACAGCGGAGGCAGCGTTATGCACGGTCGGCCGTTTTCATCTCCTCAATGGTGATCTTCATGACCATCTCCTCCTTTCGTATGGTGTTTGAAAATAAATAAAGAGACTACAATTGTGTTATTAATGTTGTGAGCCATTCCGCAGCATCCAGAGTGGTTGATGAGTGGTGTCTGCTTGTTCCATCAGAGTACGCTTGGTTGTATTGGGCAGTCACCGGTGACATATCTGATGGTTTGCATCTCAATGTATTCGCAATAATGATGATGACAGTGACAAAGATGACAATAACGGATGATGATAGAGTTCATGACCATGCCACCACACCAGATATTACCCCTCTATTTAAGGAACGAAACAGGAGAACTTCTCCATAAATCTGGCTGTCGCCTGATGATGCTATTTGTGATTACTAGCAAAACGTCGTACTCATATTGTAAATGTTGTGGTTTGGCTCTCCGACACACAGGTGTGCTGTACAACTGATTGGCATGTTCTGTTTACATGACAAACCTTATTAATTAGCTGTGTCTGGTGGTGGTGGGTTTAACGACACATTCATATATTTACGCGATCTAACCCAACAAAAACCCGTGTTATGAAGTTCAGGATGCCATACTCTTTGGTTCTTTCGGTAAAGGCACGTAAGTATAAAATAAAATAGATCACGTTTCGGGCACAACACAAGCGTCCGTCACCTACGTGACTTTACCGAAAGAACCAAAGAGTATGGATTCCTGCAGTCACAAAAGCTTCATATTCAAGAAAGTTCTGGATGGTTTAATAGTTTATTGGATCCAGGGCTTAGATCTAAAAATTAGTCTGAAATGTAAATCTTTTGACTTGTCTTGATTTCATCCCTTGGGGACACTACTGATGGGTTGGTACAGGCTGGCAGCCCATTAATGGCTGCTTCCAACTGTATGTCTGCCTATCTAGTCTGCTTGTGCAGAAAGAGTAGCAATTGACGATCTTCTAGCCTAACCACGTATGGGAGTGCGATTCCCCATTTCAGATCATCTTCTATAGACCAGTGGTCCGCACAACCTTTCTGGACCATTGGATCACCGTCAACCCTAAACTAAATTTTGCGGTACAATATTTGGTGTTTTGTGACCGTAACTCGTTTCTACAACAGTTCCACGGACAACTTCCTACAGCCTTGTGGCCCGATGGGTTGGAAATCGATGTTCTAGACTCTCTGCTTCTTGTTTGAAGTCATCGAGCCATATGTTTCTTCAGATGTCCTCTAGTCCTTGGACTCCACCGTTGTTGACATACAGAGCGATGTTCTGAAATCTCTCTTTGTCCACCCTGCGCGCGGGACGTAACATAATGAGTCGTCCCCTTCGGATGACGTCTACGATGTCCCTTTCTATTCTGAGCTCATGTTGAATCCTCCCTTGACATTATTCAATAATCTGACTGTAATCCTTCATCTTGCCTTAGCATTAAATCTAACGTTAGCCTACAAGCTCAACCCTAAACTTTAACCTGACCTCGACCTCCAGGTGCCATGCAATGAGGTCACAGCAGATTTAACCAGGATGCGAAGACATGTTGTGACAAAAATAACCCACCCTGGCACAATGTGGTCAGAATACAGTACCGTACCGCCACTTCACACGTCGTCTTCATCGCTGGGGCACCTCAAACGCGTAGGCACAACATGCCATGGCTTGCCAACGTGTTACAAAGCTGGATCCTTGGTTTTTTTTATTACCCAACTTCCTGAAATTTGCGTTTCTTTTGAAAATTGTAATGGGCTCAGTTTTAATGTGGTTCGAATTAACGGAGGAGTAGTGCCACAGGGTGGGAGGCAGAGAGAGAGAGAAGGGAAGTGTTTAATGGCGAGGATGGGTGATAGAGAATGGCAGTGTTTAATTATGAGGATGATAATGATAAGAATGGGTGATTTAGAGAGAATGTATTATTGATGATATACATAATAATTAGTATGATGCTTGTTTAACATGTAGGCTTGCTTACCCAGGAATGGCCCACGGAGTCTCATGACTCGATTCTAGGGAGGTGCTGCCAAATATTCACAGAAGGGTGGCCGACTATTGTTCGTGCATAATCCCAATTGAGTACATTTTGCAGGTAATTTTGTTGAAATTTGCCTTATTCGATGATGATGATGTACGGTAGCTCAAGTTTAATTGTGTTTATCTTGTTTAACAAGGCGAGAATTCACGAAAGGAGTGAGGGGAGTGGCAGTGTTTAGTGATGACGATGAAGGGAGCTTGTTGGCCGATGACGCCGTGAGACAGGTCGCCAGGGAGTGGGAGTGCCCTGCAGGCAGAGAGGGGGGGGGGTCCTGCTGTGTCTGTGATGAAGGCAGAAAGAGAGAGGGGGGGGGGGCGTGCTGTGTCTGTGATGAAGGCAGAGAGAGGGGGGGGTCCTGCTGTGTCTGTGATGAAGGCAAAAAGAGAGAGGGGGGGGGGGGGGTCCTGCTGTGTCTGTGATGAAGGCAGAGGGGGGGGGGGGCTCTGCTGTGTCTGTGATGAAGGCAGAGGGGGGGGGGCTCTGCTGTGTCTGTGATGAAGGCAGTGAGAGGGGGGGGCGTGCTGTGTCTGTGATGAAGGCAAAGAGAGGGGGGGGCTCTGCTGTGTCTGTGATGAAGGCAGAGAGAGGGGGGGCCCTGCTGTGTCTGTGATGAAGGCAGAGAGAGAGAGGGGGGGGGGCTCTGCTGTGTCTGTGATGAAGGCAGGGGGGGGGGTCCCTGCTGTGTCTGTGATGAAGGCAGAGAGAGGGGGGGGGGGCCCTGCTGTGTCTGTGATGAAGGCAGAGAGAGGGGGGGCCCTGCTGTGTCTGTGATGAAGGCAGAGAGAGAGAGGGGGGGGGCTGCTGTGTCTGTGATGAAGGCAGAGAGAGGGGGGGGGCCTGCTGTGTCTGTGATGAAGGCAGTGAGAGGAGGGGGGGGCCCTTGCTGTGTCTGTGATGAAGGCAGAGAGAGGGGGGGGGCTGCTGTGTCTGTGATGAAGGCAGAGAGAGAGAGAGGGGGGGGCTGCTGTGTCTGTGATGAAGGCAGAGAGGGGGGGGCCTGCTGTGTCTGTGATGAAGGCAGTGAGAGGAGGGGGGGCCCTTGCTGTGTCTGTGATGAAGGCAGAGAGGGGGGGGGGCCTGCTGTGTCTGTGATGAAGGCAGAGAGGGGGGGGGGCTGCTGTGTCTGTGATGAAGGCAGAGACGGGGGGGGGGGGCTGCTGTGTCTGTGATGAGGGCAGTGAGAGGGGGGGGCCCTGCTGTGTCTGTGATGAAGGCAGAGGGGGGGGGGATGTGGCGACTGGGAACTTCACTGACGTGGCAGAAACGCGATTCTTAGGGTTCACACTGAACATAGCTAATTGTAAATATGTGGGGGTGGGGGGGGATACCTCATGGGGTAACATTGTATAGGGTGGTCCAGATGTATTGTGATCCGCCAACCCCCCCCCCCCCCCATTTAATTGTCTAAAACATATAGTTTTAAACCAACGTTTATTTAAAACAGAATTGAATATGGAAAGGAATATTTTTTTTGTCAGGGGTCAATTAACTGGGGGTCACAAGACATCGGGACAATAGTATACAGTACTTGTATAACAATTAGATACATAAATGGGTCTCGGACAACACAATAGCATCTGTGCAAGCACCGTGCATAACGGGGTCTTATAGGCTCCTGCGGGGAATTACATCGCAGAGAGCAGTGGTGGCTAAATCCATTGTCGTCCTATGTTGTAAGCGTCTATGCTCCCCGGGTGCCCTCACCAACCCGCACTGACCAGCGCGGTGAAGTATGGTCAAAACTACCGAAACGGCGCGTTGAGTAGGGTGTCATCCAGCAGTAGTTTTGAGATCGAGCTGCGTGTAAGTGTAAACAAGTTCACGGCGCTCACACAAGCTTCAGTATATTCCTGGTTCTTTCGGTAAAGTCACGTAGAATGGAAATAATATAACAATTAACTTCTCAAGAAAACATTTCTTGCTGTGGTTTTCCCACCTGATGATGATTGCTTGTGTTGCAAACGAAACGTCCTAAGAATTTTATTGTTTAATTTTTATTATTTGATTGTTTCCCTTCTACGTGACTTTACCGAAAGAACCAAGAATATGATCCCTGCAGTCACGACAGCTTCATCTTTAAATCGAAATTTAAGCGTCAGTATCTTATACCCGCAAGAGCAGTCCCCCGAGCAGCGGGTCCAGCTCTGGGAAAAACCGGCTCCCGCCATGGGAATGTGGAATTTCCACCACTGCAGGCGAAGCTCCGCCAGTGGAGATGAGAGCTCACCCCAAGGCTCGTTTAAGCACACATCCACCACTGTCACACCCGACCACCACCACCATCACCAAATAGAGTAATAAACATTATAATTCAGACTTGTATTGCGCCCTTACTCAAGGGATCAAATCTGCGAGTTGTACACGAGATTCGCAAGAGAACACATTGACCATAGAAACCTTATGTTATAAACACTCAACAAGCACCATCACACATCACCATCACTCATACATCGGCCATCACACAGCAACCAACATCACTATCACACGTGATTACTACCACCATCGAACATCAACCAACTTCACACATCACTACTACCACGACTAGCACGCATGAACCACCACCAACCACTTCACACATCAACCATCATCACACATCAACCACCACCACAACACATCACTACCGCCACCAACACCACCACACATCAACCACCACCAACCACCACTATCACACATCAACCACCATCATTATTACATATATCAATCAACATCACTATCACACATGAACCACCACCACACATCACCACCACCATCACCCACCTCCTGACTCAATGAACAACGCAGCGACGCTCTTCAAGTGTCGCTTCGACACCCGGGGATGGATCGCCGGTCTTTTCGCTCGCCGTGGTTTCGTGGAGCGTGCAATGACTCAGGGGGAACGAATGACTCGGTAGTGAACACCCCATACACAAACACACCCACCCACCCACATATGCATACACACAGACACACACACGCTGCGGGAAAAACTTAGTAACTTACACTCAGCGCGTCTCGCCCAAAGGTGACACGTGTGGGCCGACACCGCCCACTGCCAAAGTGCTGGCCCCAAAGGTTGAATCAATTGCCAAGTGCGTGACGCTGGGCTTGGGCTGAGCCAGTGTTGGCAACTCCTTAAAAGCGTTGTGCAAATTCGCATAGTCAATAGACGTCGTTAAATGAACATTCTACAAAGCATGTACAGGCCTACACAAGTACGGGAATATTAATACCAACATGCACTGTCGTTAATTCGACACAGGTCCTGCACGACGATAATCACGTTGTCTAGATCAGTGGTTCTTAACCTTTACTGCAGCCTTGCACCCCTTTTGTTCTCAATCGTAATTTGTTTTAAATAATGTTAATAAACACATGGGTTTGATGAAACAAAGTAGATACATCTGTGAAGGTATTTTGTGTTATTTGTGCTCATGCACAACTGCCAACGCAGCAGTAATTTGGATTCAAGTCAAATTTACAGAATGGACATAATTAATAAACACATGGGTTTGATGAAACAAAGTAGTTGTACTTACGTGCCCGTGCTTAATATGTGTTTCGATGATTTACATTCTAAAAACAATCTGGCCACGTCTCGCACCCCCAGAAAGGGCATCTCGCACCCCCTGGAGGTGCGTGCATCCCAGGTTAAGAACCACTGCTCTATATGTAAAACACATCGATACCACTGTGCATGTGACCTTAAAAGATAAAATATATATAATTGGTGACGTTCCGTGCGCTGGCCCTTCTTCATAGCAGATAAATGAAGGTAATTTCCTTCGTATTTTTACTTTGTAAGGCCAGTGTTGTTGATACATCTGTGAAGGTATTTTGTGTTATTTGTGCTTATGCACAACTGCCAACGCAGCAGTAATTTGGATTCAAGTCAAATTTACAGAATGGACATCAAGAAGGGAAAAACTAAATCAACATTGCACCACACATAGAGGGATCATGGCATTTTAAATCCACGAGCGTGTAGTATCTACAAGTGAGCTCTGCAATGTCAAGGAGCCCTTCACATCCGGGATCGTGACCGAGCGTATATTTTCGTGGCCAGAAAATCTGTTAAATGATCGAATGACTCCTTTGCACGCAGGATACATATTTGTCGGCCATTCTACTGAATATCCTATGACCCAATCAATCACCCGTAATGCACCCTATCAGATCTGGGAATCTAAGCAGGTTTTAGCCTGGATCATGCTTGGATGGCACGCCAAGTTGTCAGAGGCGGTTGCGGAGACGTGCAGTAGAGGGCTGTGTAGCACAATCCGTGGTTGCGCTGTACTTCTACGCTCCCACATTTATGCTCTACCACCTTCACAAATCTGCACTGACCAGTGTGTTGAAGTATGCTCCAATCACCCCCACGACGACTTCTAAATCCGCATGGCGGCAGTCCATCACTGGACTGACGACAGGGGGCTGTGAATATTATTGCTGTGATTTGCCAACCGTTACATATTCTCACGCCACGCATTAGCAGGATTAGCCACGTACGGTACGAAACAAGTTGAACATACATACATACTAAAACACATATCGTTCACACGTACGCGGGGAATTTGTTGGGACGTCAGTTTTGAATGTGGGGAATTAAACTGACGTTTTATGGGAATTTACGCCATTCATCAGAATCGTGCTTGCGTACAATTTCACGGTGTTTCTATTCTGTGCGGTCGCCATGATGAACCACACATATGAGGAAGTAAACTCCCAAAGCAAGACCGAACTTGAACGCAGCAAAGTTACGCGGAGCATATATCTAGATCGCCTGTATTTGAAAACAAACATCATTAATGCCACGTGGTAATAGAATTGTTTTAATGCATCACGCATAGTGAAGGATCGTTGCGCCAAACGTGTGACCTCTTGCGACAGCATTCGCATCAACTGCTCTTGCTGCCATACACCGGCGTTTCGAGTGATTTGTTTGATCCACGTGTAGTGACACTCGACACAGCAGCCTTCAACAGCAGGAGTCTTTATTTCTTCAGGCAGAGGCACGGTCTTCAAAGATTCCCTTTTATCCAAGCGTCCCGAGCTCTCGCACTTCCCCCCTTATATATTTCCCTCAAGCCCCTTTCTCGAAGGTTCCTTGACCCACTTTCCCTCCAGCCAATCACCTTCCACTTTTCCGAATCGATCCCAACCGACCTCCCTGTCAATCATCCTCTGTTTCGCCGCTCTTTCCATGTTGTGCTTCTCTCAATCCCTTACATTTCCCTGCCTCTAACCAGTCCCCTTTCAGGTCCGTTCAGTACCCATCAGAGGGCTTTGTTTATACTTTCTCGACTGTCCGTGTCACGCCGTGTCGACCACGTCAGGTGAGCATCGTCGGCAGTGATACAATCTCATCACAGGTATCATGGGGGATGACCACGTGGACGGAGGGATTCATTTGAGGGTCGCAAGTCCGCTTTGAAGGTCAACCGCCAACTGAAGTGCGCGCAATTTGCTCTGCAGGAGTTTGCGACTTCCTCGAACTAAGCTCTCGATCACTAGGAGACCGGTCGCAGATGCAATGGTTATATCTCTGACAAAGTCGAACCATCGTATGCCGAGAATGCGTCGTTGGCATCCCGTGTGGAAGGATTGTAGCCAATCCAAATAAGGGGCCGTCCATAAATGACGTCACGCACCTAGTGGGGGGGGGGGGGTCAGACATTTGTGACGATGTGTGACGAGGGGGGGGGGTTTAGAAATGTGACGTCACATCAAAATGCGCAACTTTTAATGAATATAGACAACACGTTCTACTTAATTAAATATAATTTTTAAATAAATGTTTTCTCCTACAACATCAGATTACAGCGCCACATTAAATACGCACTACAATGACAATAGTTTAAAGCGATTTGAAGCATGTTTTTATTTGGGGGGGGGGGGCAGACCTTTGTGACGTCATATTTGTGACGCCGTGTGACGAGGGGGGGGGGGGGGCAAAAATCGTCCAAAATCGCGTGACGTCATTTATGGACGGCCCCTTAGCTTGAAGCAATGTCCAGGACTTGGCACCATACAACAACAAAACACAGCACTGGTAAAGAATAATTAACAATAATCATTATTATTGTTGTGTATTTGGCCAAGCCCTTCAATAGCATTTGTGTGGATTTAAAACGACTACATCCCAGTTTCAACGCTATCTGAGCGCCTACTGTGTCAGCTATATGAGTTCTCATGCAGCTCGTACTGAGGCTCATTAATTTCCATCCGTATGATGAATGATCGTGAACTCCCCTCGAACGTGTTGGTTTACTCTGTTCACTTCAGTTTCCTCCCATACATATATACTCATTAATGCAGGTGGCCAAAATCCAAATACAGGACACGAGAGCTTGGACAGTTTATGTATGTATGTTGAACTTATTTAATACCGTACGTAGCCAACCGCGCTAATCGGAAGTGCTGGTTGACTTCCTGCTTGTGTGTGGTTTCCAACGCCTCTGACTCATTATCTAATCTCTCTGAGAGTGAACGTAAACTGGGCACGTTACGAATTCTATATTATTACATTTGATATTTGAGTGACTATATTTATTCCGAAAGAGATCCTTATGCTGACGGTAGATAGATACATTAAATTACATGGGAATGAATGTTTTTCAATCCATGTTGTACATAACAGATTCACATTACCATTCCAGCCATGGGAGCCTACTACATTCACCACAATGTAAAACTAACAAAAATAATGATCGATTATTGACTCAAATCTTGACGCTGAATCGTGAGGCCGTGAATAAATTAACCCCAACTGATCACGACTTTATTAATCTTTTTTTTATTTTGCTTGGTAATAGGGTTTACATTTGCTTGGTGGTAGTGGCTGTATGTGGGATTTGGTCTTTATATATAACTAGCTTTACTACCCAGCTTCGCCCGGGACTTGGATTCACCGTGCCCGGCCGCCTTTATCCCCCCAGTGGCGATGTTCACACAGCACACCAGTTACTCGTTTGAGGCTGAGTCGACCTAGGGGAGGCCCAGGACCGGTTCAAATAATCGACACCGGTGGTGGCCGTGAGCGGGAATCGAACTCGGGTCGCCGGGTTCGTAGCGCAGCGTGCTAACCACTACACTACTATGCGTTACGCTTCCACGTGCGCGGGTCACATGACAGATGTTACCTCACAGCTCACCTGCCGAGCAAAAAAAAGTCTATTTGTATAATTGTTGCATGGTGTACAGTCTGGAAAGTATCCACATGGCACATTTAAAGTTTGTTGCATGTCGGGAAGTACGCTAAACATTTTGAACAGACACACGTAATCACAACTTTGCATTTTCTATATATGGAGATTAATGTACAGCGTTATGGGATGCTATTAGCGTGAATGACGCTTTATAAAATTTAAGTTTTATTACTCCTGGATGAAGCACCCCCCCCCCTCATGCCACGTCCGAAATGGAGGTAAATTTAACCATACTTCACCACACTGGTCAATGCGGATTGGTGAATGGGGCAGGCACTCGATAATGTTTGAGATGATCACTTGCAACGGTGCTACTGTAATGAGATTATGTGACGACGGGAATGGTTGATGGAGGCAATACGTATTGATTACAGATAACTTCAATACAGCAGAGTAACGACTCTAACACTCGAAGAGGTATCGGCCTCTTCACCCGGTCTATTCAGGGGAAGTGGTCCCCAGTTAACGCTCCACGTTAAGTCCCTACTTCCCTCTGTCCTAGACCTTCCTCAAATGGAGGCTAGCTAGCCTGGCCCAGCTTCGGCACAGGTCCCGAACCTCAGCCACACGAGCCCGGCCCTCACAAGGACATCGGGCCTCGTTGCTCTGGGGGTCGCACCTCTGGCTTGCTCTGCCTGGCCCTCAGAAGGGCAGCGAGTCAGAGGAGTTCCAGGGTCCCGCTAGCTGGCCTTCAGTCTTCACTGGTTCTTCGTCTTGGGCTGAGTCGAACTGAGCTCTGCTCTCCGGGACCCACTTATATACGATTTCCCCCTGAGGGGCGGGGTTCTGTGGGATCACACGAGCCCCCCAGCCCCCTCCCCTCAGGAGGCCCTGGGCGTCCCTTACACAACCGCCCAGATCAGGTTTGTACCGCTCTCCCCTAGGGCGGTGCTTTGTGAACCCCTACACGCCCCGCAGCCTCCCTCCCCCCAGGAGGTCTGGCCCGGGATGACACACTCGCTTCCACCGGGAAGTATTACAAGTCAGCCGGTTTGGCGTGTGCGTACCCCGGTACCAACACCACACTACAAGTAATGCACAAGAGAATGCCAGGGTTGTATCCTTGTCTTCAGTCAACATGTAAAGTTATGTGTAAATATTAGCAGAGCACACACCACATAACCATATAAGGCGATGCAGAGTGACATCTACAATTTCACATTCAGGTGGTCAAGCCAGACAACTGCGTCAAGAGCAGCGGAGTGTATCATCGCTGTGATGTCTCTTTCGTATTTGTGGATCGGCCATTGCGTCGTTATATATTGTACGGTCTGTTCTGGATGACCACAGTCAGATGCTGGAGAGATTTCAAATTTCCATTTGTGCATCAGCTAGACGCATCTGCTATGGTTTGTGCAGTGGATGCGATTTAGTGTGGACTATGAGCTTCATAGATGATCAAACCCAGGGATCTTCTGCGTTGGGTCTTTCACAAAGTGGTGCTTGTTTGTGAGTTCGATTGAACTCCATTCAGCTCTCCAGGCTTCATCGGAGTTGAATTCGCATTGTTGAAGGTTAAGCGCATGGGTCCAAAAGGGGCTTGGCGTGGCCACAAGTGATGACGAGGGACGTTATTAAGGTCCTGGGGAATGGGAAGGCGACTATTTTCTTCGATTCGCAGGAGTTCCTGGAGAGTTGCAGCGTTGTGGGCAGATGGGTGGGTGGGTAGAGAGATGTGTGACAGCACGGGCAACCAGAGTGTTGGGTCGATTTGAGGTGTTACAGATCAAATACTGTACACGATATACATGACTGGAGCGGGAACACGGAGCATCCTGTATTGCGTTATGAAGACGACTATTGTGACACTTCATTTCTGCCCACGGCTAAATCAGTGGCGCCAAGGATATCTGAAGCAGTCCTGAGCGCCCCTTCGCCACCAAACCAACGTGGTGCGGTATGGCCAGGCACCCACCATGACTGACACAATGTGGGGGAGGAGGAATTTAGCCAGCAGTGGATTGACAAAGGTGGCGTAGATTAAAACTGAAAAGTCACTTCAGAGTAGCACATCATCGTGTTTCCCTGCTCAAACAAGCTTTGGGTTGGCACTCAACTCTAAAATTGCACCCAAAGCAGCGGTGGAAACTCGATATTACCATGGCATGGCCAGTTTGTCCATAGATTGACCACTATTGATGTCCTACTCAGTGGTACATATTTTACTCACCCCAGAGGGATGATGGGATACCTAATCATCGTGTGTGTGGGCAGTGATGTCGCACCATTGTCTGCAAATACTTTAGCACTTTAAAATTAACAGTCTCAGAGTGGAACTATCTATTATAGTTTTTAAGTGTTCAATGATTTTAACTTTCCAAATTACTGTCTACGTATTTAACATACTCCATAATGAGTTTCAAGGCTGTTATAGATAGTGGTTAAGTAGCTTTGGCCTGGTGTTCCAGTTACCTGTGTAATGTTGCACTCAGAGACACCGTCTTGTTCTTTATGTATATTTTTTATGAATAAAGTCAGTTGACAACTTAACGAGTAAGGGGCCGTCCATAAATGACGTCACGCACCTGGGGGGGGGGGGGGTCAGACATTTGTGACGATGTGTGACGAGGGGGGGGGTTTGAGAAATGTGACGTCACATCAAAATGCGCAACTTTAAATAAATATAGTCAACACGTTCTACTTAATTAAATAGACTTGTTTTAATACATGTTTTCTCCTACATCAGAGTGCAGCGCCACATTAAATAAGCACTACAATGACAATAGTTTAAAGCGATTTGAAGCATGTTAAAATTTTTTTGGGGTTGGGGGGGCAGAGCTTTGTGACGTCATATTTGAGGGGGGGTCTGACTTTTTGTTACGCCGTGTGACGAGGGGGCGGGGGGGTAAAAAATCGTCCAAAATCGCGTGACGTCATTTATGGACGGGACCCAACCGCGAGTAATTTAGCAAGCGTGCACAGCAAGCGTGCTGTGGAGGTTCCACCTGAAGACGGAAGCTTGTGTTGCCTCCGAAACGTCGTGATTTTTCTTTTCTTTTACTTTTATTAATTTAATTTTTTTACCTACGTGACTTTACCGAAAAACCCTAAGAATATCTCTCTGCCCTTATTACCATTTACGGCCGTTGGGGTCCCGTGCTTCCCCTCACGTGATCCTGTCAATGCTTGGCCCATCAATCATTTTCTTGGTTCTTTCGGTAAATTTATTTTATTATGTTTTCTTTTTATTATTTCCCTTTTACGTGAGTTTACCGAAAGAACCAAGAAGATGAATCCCTGCAGTCATGAAAGCTTTAAACCATCAATAATTATTAACAACTATTTAGGTCCCACATTACCCTAACATGACCCTGTACCCGAACATGATAATTAGTAACCATGGTCCCGGGGAGCCTTGCTGTCCCTCTATAGACCCGTACTGTCCTTACATCTGCATAGGCATGCCATCTCTGTGATCTCACTTGTCTCATGTGTCCCCTGCCATATGAATGTGGAATTTCCACGACGAGCTTAAAACCAATAATGTAGATTATAAATAGCCAAACAGCTATTTGTTTAGAATAATGTTGACTTTTGACGAATATTATTTCTACATTACAGCGCCACTGGGTGGAACGTTGGCACAGTGGTTAGCGCACTACGGGATGAAGTCAGCAAACCTGAGTTCGAGTCGCGGCCATGGCTAAAATAATTTCCGGCGAGTGTGAAACTTGAACCGGTGTAGGGTTACCCCCCTTCACAAACCGAAATTGGCCATCTCAGTGAAATATGGCCAAACAACAGCTGCCCCAGGACAATGCAGGGAGAACATCGTGCAGCTTTAGACTGACAAAAGGGCTGCAACATTGTTTATTGTACTCACAATCATGAATGCGCCTACACACATTCCATAAACCCTGTAAAGCCAGTAATAGGCGTAACACCATGAATAATAATGCAAACTCCTAGGTGGCAACTTTGATCATTACCCGCGTATCGATAGTTACATTTTAACGTGCCATTTTATTGATGGACTGTGTGTTATCTTGGTGTGGTATGGGACTGTTTTGTTGTTGTTGCTGCCTTGTCCAAGCTTGCATTTCGTGCAGAAAAATCGGACTTATGTAAGTGACGTGTATTCTTATTTAATGACTTGCTTACCTTTTTTCTCTATTTTGCACTCCTTTCGTTTTGTTGTCGTTGTAATTTGCTGACCCGTCCCCGTGTAAAAAAGAGCTTCACAGCTCCACCGGATTCCTCCAGCCTGAAACTAAGATTCTCAACTGTAATACAGTATCTTGGATTTTTGTTGAAACAATTTCGGTGGTTCCTCGCGACGCATTTTACCCGACCCGTGTCGGCTGGCGAACCGTGAGCCACACGTGACGTCACGCACCTCCGGGGGGAGGAGTGCAGCCACGCCCATTGGTCTTCGGGCCAATGGGCGTGGCTGCAAGTTTGGGCAGAGCAAATCTTGGCCCCATGACCGTTGCTGTGGGGTTGGATGAACGTGTGCCTAATGTTTATTGCTGTTGAAAATAAAGACGTGTAAAGGCGCGATGTGGCAGGTTACTGAATCGTGCAGTTGTCATCATAGCATTGAACCGTCGGTTAAATGCCCGAAAGAAGGGGCTTTATAGAGCTCCGTCTTAGTGGAGGTTCTTCCGTCATCAGTGGTGTGAGCAGGCAATTGTGAGGCAGACCAGATTACCTTTTTGTAACTTTAATTATAGAAATGTTAATGTCCTTTAAATAAATGACGATTACATTATTGCCGGTCTCAAGCAGTGGCGGCCAATACTGAGATCTATAAAAGATGTATAACATGTTTTATAGATCTCAGGACAAATTGGAACAAATACTGACATCAAAGTCTAATTAAAAATGAAATACAAGCCACGGTGTGACTGTGGTTATGCAACTCAAACTATGGACTATAAGTAAACCACTGGACAGGGTGGTCCCTATGTCTTGTGACACCACCTCCCCCCCCCCCCCCCCCCCCCCCCCATTTAATTATCTTGTTTTTTTTATACTAATGGGTGTGAAAATATAAAGGAATAAGCAACGGGGAAGAAATATGGGTCAATTAATTTGGGGTCACAAGACATCTGGACCACGATGTGGTCTATGCTCCATTAATGGAGGAATAGCAAAACAACACAAACTCTCTCCTAGGGCCCTCTCTGACCTCGACATTGGCACAAACTCTCTCCTGGGCCCCAGCTGACCTCGACATTGGCATCTAGCTCCTGAACGTATCGTCACACGCCAGAATAGAAAACAATAGTGGCGTGGAGAGTGCTGGGTCTCGATTGGCTTCGAGCAGATGGGCAGTCCTTTAGCCCCCGCTCAGGAAGCTTGACGACCTATTTCAACATCGCTGTCAACCCATACGGTTTACTCCGTATTCTTGTAGAGGGAAATTGAGTTTTTAGTTCCATACGGCGTACAACTGTTTCAAGTCGGGCAAACAATATTTTTGTCTATTTGTCTGTGTTTCTCCCTTGTGATGAGACTTTGTAGGATGAACGTTGAGATTTATTAAGGGCACGGGGTGACCAATAAGGTCTGAATTGGTCTGAAATAAGATAGGCACTGGTAAGGGGTTGACGGGTATGTTTCAACGGGGGGGGGGGGGGGGGGCTATGCATGACGTGACTGTGGGCCCCCCCTCCTCCCGACTCACTTTTCCTGAAAAAGCCATGGATGTTTTTAACCCCGTATCCAATATGTAGGCTATAACTATATCGATATATTTGTATTGCACCGTGTATTGGGTTTAGAAGACAGTATCACAGTGACAGTATTAATAAAAAAAAATATTTAAAGCTACAATAACTCACAATTATGACTTGCGTCTTGCTTTCATGCCGGCCCCATCGGTCGGGGACTTCCTCAAAGGGGGTTGATCGCGCAACTTTATGCTGCTCATACTCTTTGGTTCTTTCGGTATATTTTATACCTACGTGACTTTCCCGAAAGAATCAAAGAGTATGGATCCCTGCATTCACGAAAACTTCAAATCTAGATTTGATGCTGCTCTTTTGAAATTATAGCCAGATGTGTTAATCGGGTTTAGTCCATGGTATTTCTTTTTTCTGAATATATTTTTTTTATTTTTACTTGTTTATTTGTTAATTAGGGCCCCCTTGTGGCCGACTGGCCCCCGATGCGCCGCATAACTCTGCTGCATACCCCTCCCTCCCACAGTTGCGCCCCTGCCCCTTCCTCTGGACACGTGTAGTTCAGAGTCACGCGGTGCGCTGAGATCTGAGGATGTGTGCGCACGCATTTCGAACATATGAATTCTAATCTAAAGTCATCCGCAATTACAGAGTAACACAATATCACGTCTCGCTTTTGGAGCATAATTCTAGAGTTGTCAAATCTAAAATGACCATCATTTGGGAAAAATAGTTAAACGATATATTTTTTACAATATCTAGAACTATGGAAAATTTACAATACGAGGCGCTGTCCTTTGTTGGGGAGTAGGGAAGGGGGCGGCACAGTGGCGATATGTTAACTATCTCGCCTGGTATACAGGAGGTCCCCGACTTTAACGCTTGTATATTTGGAGTTTGCATGTTCCCCCTGTGGGCGCGTGGATTTCTCTCCGGGTCCTCCGGGTTTTTCCTCCACATTTAGAAACATGCGTTAAAAGTATTTGGCTGCTGCTATAAATTTCCACGCGATAAGCCACTTCGTTGATCTATAATTTGTGGCCAGATCGCTTCTGAAAAATAGCTATACAGCTCAGCGGGCCTAGCCTGGTAAAATAAAGTTTCGATTAAGTGTGCTGCGTCTGCTGGCCGAGTCGTGATCCTGTGGTCACATTACAGGCCCTCTTTGTCCGTTCGTGCGTGAACAAACGGGCACCGTCGTGGATCGTCATCATCTCCTGGAGACTTCCCTGTATGCAGTGGCAAGGTGCATGAGAGATTGCAGCGTGGGTGTGCTGCAATGTCACAGGAATCGACAGCTGAAATAGGTATATGACGCGGAGTGCCGCTCAAACTCTTTTGACAATTTCATTTATTGAACACCAACCCGTGTGTTCTCGTTGATCATCACAGCCAGGAGAACGAGAC
The DNA here is from genome assembly GCF_964198595.1 of Lampetra fluviatilis. NCBI lineage: Eukaryota > Metazoa > Chordata > Hyperoartia > Petromyzontiformes > Petromyzontidae > Lampetra > Lampetra fluviatilis. Next base: position 13,887,324 of record NC_136280.1, read on the forward strand.
AATGGACATGGGTTACACGTATACCAATTTCCTTTCTGGCCGATGGCAAATAATTTAAAAGTAAAACTTGATTGTGTTCTATTTTTTCATACGGCAATATGTCCAGGAGCTAAATGCCAGTTGTCGAGGTCCGCTTGCCACGCCAATAGGGCTTCAAGGAGAGAGTTTGTGTAGTTTTGATACTCCTTTGAAGGAGCTCAGACTACAATGGTTTTGCTGTGGTCCATAGTTTGGATTGTATGGCCACAATCGCACCACTGTGGCTTGTGTCTTTAATGTTTATGTAAATGTGTAAAAAAAAAATACCAACAGTTTAGCAAAATACACTTCAGTATATGTAGCCCTGAAACGCCTGCCCTACTGTTTTATGTCCCGAGGGCCGAGCAAGACGATAACGCCAACCCTCACCCAACTGGTTTACCCGTGGAAATTTTAATGAAAATGTGCTGCTGTCATTTAAAAGCAGAGAATACATCTGGTGCAAGCAGATATACCGTAGTTAAGACATGAACACTGGATAAACGACTGTACTGAGTATTGAGATCCACTGTTTTCCCATCGCGGATTTGACCATGCGTGCCAAATTTATTGAGGTACAGGAGACCCTTAAATGTCGCTGGGGGTACGTTCTTGGAAAGTGCCGCGAATGCCAAAACCGCGATATCCAATACTTAAGCCTTACCTGAATTATAGGATTAGGTACACGGTAACCAAAAATAGACACATCACCATTGAAATAAGTACCTACTGTATGCCAACTAAATAAAAAAGAAATGTATTTACTGATGATGATAATCCAAAACGGGTATGGAGAGCGGTAGTGTAGTGGTTAGCGCACTGCGCTACGAATCCCGGCGACCTGAGTTCGATACCTGCTCATAGCCAACATTAGTGACGATTCTATGAACTTGTCCTGGGCCTTCCGCAGGTAGACTCAGATTAAAATGTAGTACCTGGTGCGGTGTGTAAACATCGCCACTCGGGAGACAAAGGCGGCCGGGCGTGGTGCTATCCACCCACCTCCTCGTGTGCCATGCCGGCCTTCATAAGTGCTTGCCCCAACAGTTTGTTAAGGCCATACTGGGGACCGTTTGTCGTCGTTGGTGGTATGATTAATTTATTTCGCACCGTACGTAGCCAATGTGTGCAATTGTGGTACTCATTGTGCCCCTTCTGACAAGAAAGCCAAAATCAAGACTAAAGGTAAGTGAAATAAATCAGATTTATTGAATGTTTTATTTACGTTACTTCATTTTGTTTTATTCACTATACAGTATGTATTACAGTGTTGCATGCACATGTACAATATTTCTTATTATTTATGCATTTCTAGAGGTGCTAGACACTCTATTCGGTAATCTGCGGGGCCACTATGTATTAGAGGGACAATGTAGAGTTACCGCTCTGGGACCAACGGCCGGGGTCAGGGATAGGTGAGAGCGGATCGTAAACACAGATTCCTGCCAGACCAACGGCCAGGGGTCAGATGAGGTAAAAGAGGATCTAAAACGCAGATTGTAAAGAACCAATCAGAGGGTCCCACGAGGGAGCGTGGGATTGGATAAGGACCGTTACAAACAACACTACACATTTAACAATGCTTCCCTTTTTGTTGAACCGGAACACATTTAATGTGCATTTAAATACATTATATTATTCAGTCTTGATTTGAAGCTTTCGTGACTGCAGGAATTCATATTCTTTGGGTCTTTCGGTAAAGTCACGTAGATAGAAAAAATTACAAAACAAAATACGACGTTTCGGTCGCAACACAAGCGTCCGTCACCTGAACGGCCACAGCTTCGTTTGCCAAGATTTACCCGATCTTACATTTACATGCAAATTTCATCTCTAGCCCCGCCCACTGACCCTTGGGCTACACCCATCTAAAATCTTTATAACTCCCTGCCTTAGCAGCGCTCCCGACATATAATCTTTCCTGCCTCAGCAGCTCTCCCGCTATATTTTTCACCTGGTGACGATTGCTTGTGTTGCGATCGAAACGTCGTGACATTGTTATTATTTTTATTAATTTGATTATTTTTCTATCTATGTGGCTTTACCGAAAGACACAAAGAATATGAATTCGTACAGTCATGAAAGTTTTAAGTCAATATCATCACTGATTCGACATCATTGATAGAACCAACCAAGCGGTTTTCTTTAAAACCATCTGCTGCTAGACCACCCAGATTGTATGGCTTACCAAAAATCCATAAAGAAGGGACACCCCTTCGTCCTATCGTCTCCACCATTGACTCACCCACCTACAAACTGGACCCATTTCTGTCTGAGACCTTACAACCATTCACTAGTAAGCCCACCTCAGCTGTACTCAACTCAGCTCACTTGGTATCATTAATTAAGGACATCTCACTATCTCCAAGTGATTTGCTCGTTAGTTTCGATGTTGTCTCTTTGTTTACCAAAGTTCCTGTGCTTGACACCATTGCAATCATTGAAGATTTGGTCCAATAAGGACTGAATGTTTATGTACCGGCCCTGGTGAGACACTGCCTCACCAACACTTACTTCACCTGGAATGGGAAATTCTACAAACAAGTTGAAGGTACCCCAATGTGTTCTCCCTTATCTCCAGTTGTAGCCAATGTTTTCATGGGGAAATTTGAGACAGATGCCATCCAGGCATCCACTCTACGTCTGTCCTTGTGGAAGAGGTACGTAGATGACACGTTCGTCATCTGGCCACATGGTCGAGCAGCTCTGAACCAATTCCTCAACCACATCAATTCCATACACCCAGCCATCAAATTCACCATGGAGGTGGAAATGGACAGCAAGTTATTGGATGTTTTAATCGAAAGAGACCAGATGGCTCAATGGGACACTGTCTACAGGAAAGCCACCCATACTGATGCCTACCTAAAACTTGACTCCCACCACCATCCATCCCAGAAGAATTCCCTCATCAAAACTCTACACCATAGAGCTCGATGTATCTCCAACCATCATCACATAGCCAGTGAACTGGAACACGTACACCCAGTTCTCAAGATGAATGGATATTCAGACTACACAATCCGTAAAGCTATCACCCCAACCATTGGGAAAGAACCATCTGAGGACCCAATCAAAACCATCACATTGCCATACATAGCAGGGGTCACTAAAAATATTTCCAAAATCATGAGCATACATAAGATTTAACACAGTACATAAAATTTGTGATCTGATCCCATCTGTGAAGGATGTGATCCCTGACATGCAATACCCCGCCGTCTACAAACTAAGCTGTGTCTGCGACAGTAGTTAGATTGGGGAAACATAAGGCAGATCTGAAACAGGGTAGGACCAATACCTCAGCTGTGGCTGATCATTGTTTCAATGCGGTGGGCTCACACGAAATTGATTTCTCCAAGACGAAGGTACTTTGCAAGCCCACTGGCTATCAACAAAGATTCGTTCATGAAGCCATCCATATATATATAGACACAGACACAATTTCAACCGAGAAGATGGGTACAAACTGAGCAATCATTGGAAGGACCGTATCAACCAGTTTAAGTTATAATTGGCTATGATGTTCCTATCCTACCACCTTCCGATGTTAGTTGTACTTTACGCCCATTTCAAACTTGCGCTTTCACAGGGTTCACACTAGCACAGCCACTTCGCTCGCCGACCTCTTGGTTGCGGATCTGCGATATTCCATTAATATGCTAATCTCTCATTAGCATGCTAATCTCTCATTAACATGCTAATTTTCACCTGTCAGCCTTTTGATTGGTGAAAGACCAACCACCGTCAGGCTGGCTGCCCACCACTTACATTATCATTGGCTGCTGACATTTGGGCTACACCCATTTCAAACCCTTATAAACAGTTTGCCTTGGAAGCTAACCCTCCTTTTCCTGAAGACGACCGCTTGTGTTGCGATCGAAACGTCGTCGTTTTTTGTTATTTTTTGTTATTTTCTTTGAACCTATCTACGTGACTTTACCGAAAGACCCAAGAATATGAATTCCTGCAGTCACGAAAGCTTTAAGTCAAGATTCTACTGGTCTATCTTCTACCGCTATTGTCATGGTTGTTTCTCGCAGGAAATGCATACACGCTTTTAACTCCATGACTGCTGGTGATACCTGAAGACCATGGGCCATGCTTGGGGTGAAGCAGCGAAGGCTGCTAAAGACCGTCCGGCATGGCGTGGGCTTGTTGTGGCCTTATGCTCCACAGGGAGCAAAGAGGAGTAAGCTAAGCTTGTGATCCCCGAGTTTTGTTGAGATGACAAAATACTCACTGAAGATAAGATGAACGTTTACCAAGGTTTCTTTAGTTTGAGTAAAAAAAAAAGTTTCCTTACATCTAAGTTGGCATTCGTATATGGAGATTAAATATGGTACACGATACTACTATTCAGGTACTGTGCTGTCAATCTACTTATACTGCAACACAAACACTGCATATTTAGCAATGTCACATTCTATACAGTATCCAACATTTAAATGGCATTGTGATATCCCCTGTTCATGCTGAATGAAGTGAAATTGTCTCCCTAATTACACGAGTGATGAAAATTCCACTTGTTTATGGTAGGGCCCAGTCTACCCAGTACCGCCTGGATATATACATTCTATAAAGTTCCCAAATAAACTCCATTTCACCACTCCTAATGTCTGGCATTGAGAATATAATACGATATTAACATATATATCTATTATGATGTGGCAGTACTGTAGTTTGTACTTGGATAACAGTAACTTTAAATTATTTTGGTCTGTATTTAATTTGACACCATGTATACATCCAGTGATGTAAATTCGTATCCGAATCTCAGTAAGGATGGATCTGACAAAGCCAAAGATAATGTATTATTTGCACGAAGTTCAAACATTCCAAAAATCAAGGCCACTCTTTTCCTGGAGTCATACTCACACTTGTGTACTATAACAGTGGAAAGGTTTTGTGGTAATCGGTAACTGTCAGAGTTAACCACTAAGGTGGCACTTTGCTCGAAGTTTGTCTTGCACGCGAGTGTGATGCGAGCGTACACTCTGTATATTCCATCAAGGGGAACGGTGACTTTACGCATGTCATCTTCACACCTCATGCCTCCCATGAGGAAGGATTCTCCATGTATTGTAAAATTGCAGTCCCAATTGGTTGTATATGTGCCTAGTAAACACAAAATCCAGCGTTAGTACGCATGCACACATTTACATGTCAATCCACTGCTGGTTGAGGGCCTCCTCATGCCGTGTGGGTCATGGGTTTAATTAGGCTCTCACCAAATCACCCATTAATGTGCTCAAACTTGGACGAAATCCCACAGGCTAAGCAGAGAAGCTTGGCCAGTGCTTGGATGGGCGACCACAGTGAATGCCAGGTACAGTCCTGGGCAGCTGCATGGCTGGTGGGCGTCAGATGGTGGTGCAGCAAAATAGGCATTGCAATGCTATATGTCCCCACGTCAATTCTGTCTCCATTGACCAATATGCACTGTGATCAGCATGGTAAGGTATAGCCCAGGGGTCGGCAACCAAAATAACAAGAAGAGCCATTTCTTTCCAATTCGGTACAAAATTCAGTATTTCAAGAGCCGCAATGCATCTGAGTACATACTGTACATACGTACATATTGTCAAGAAGCAGCCCGTAAAGAGCCGCATGCGGCTCTGGAGCCGTAGGTTGCCGACCCCTGGTATAGCCAAACAAAATAACTTACCATAAAGAGAACAAATAAAAATGTATAATGGCCAGTCAGACATTTTTTTCTCTTGCATTGTCTCATACCCCAGAATTAGTCCAGGCATTGAATAGTACACATCGCATGAACGCTTCACGGCTGCTTCCTGAAACAATTTGCACTTAAAACTGACGAGTGACGTCACGCAGCATGACACTCACCTGGACCGGTGTGTTCCCATAGAGCTAGAAGGTGAGCACTTGGAAGTGGAGATCGAATTGACATGACGTCTATTTTGTTGATTACCTCATCTGTGAATAAACAAAACCATCATTTGTGATGAGCAAATGTCGAGCGAGAACACATTGAGCTGCTTAAAGCGATAATCATTTCACTTAAGTCAGCAGCAACGTATTAATAAATCTAAGTGTGGGTGTGAGTCTTCGTGTGCCTCATTAGATAAGTTCAAGCCGTGCTTACCGAATTTTAGGTGTTCCTGCTTCTGCTACAAAGCGGAAAAAAGAACGCCAGATATGAATCTTATCAACCTAAATATTGTCATTAATTATTCTTACCTTTTCATTAATGATCACTATCAGCCAACAATTGGCTATTATGGACACCGCACCTTTCACATTACAGAGCAGAACAATAATTTCACCACACAATTAACACAAGACACAACTTTCAGTTCTAAAATTCCGCAGTAGCTCAATGTCTAGCAGCGTAATTTCCTGTCAACAAAACGTTAATCGCGCAGTGTGTCTATGTAAAAGTGAATTGTAAACGTTATCGTTACACACTTGCGGTGTGGTATATGCATTGCGAACGTGTGCATGGTTTAAAGTTCATAAATTTATCGGGTTTTTTCTTTAAGCACGACGAAAAATACGTCACGGGATTGAGTTGAAATCACGTCAGATAAATCCCCAGGGCTTTCTTGTTCGCCGTTTATAATGATCAAACCTCATTCTTTATTTTAATCAGGGAAGCCCCAGATGCACGTTTTCATGGAGGATGTTACCGTTACATTGTTGTTGATTAATTGTATGTGCCTTGCAGAGGTCGCAACCGGGTACCCGATACCCGTACCCTACCCGATACCCGGCTACCCGTACCCGGCCGGGTACGGGTACCCGTTTGCGACCCTGGTGCCTTGCTATTGCGTGTGATTTGACTGAGTCGAGATTGGTATGCGACAGTTTGAATAAATTAAAATAGTACTGAGACTATTGTTATCTGTTGCTGGCTTCTTAGGGAAGAAGTATTTTCCAAGATTTTGTTTTTACATTTCGAAAGAAGAGTGTTTACTTTTAGTTTCAGTAACATAAAAACAAATAACATTTTTTCCAATTAATTTGAATTGATCGACTAGAGTTTGACCACTTAATCACCATCAATAACATGGTCCATGTACAATAGGGCAGATACACTATCATCAGTTTCATATTAAGCTAGTGCGCGGCCTGTAGTATGTTATAACGGGGCCCTAAATAAAAAAAAAATATTAAAACATAATTTTTTTATTTGCATAGTAAAGTAACTGTATTTTGTTTATTTGCTGTAAAGCCAGATAATACGACAAATCGCTAACCTTAAACACCCAGTCGTTCATAAAAGTTGAAGGCAGTATAGTACTATAGTAATAGAGCAAGTGCAGAATCACTGAACGGGAATTGATAGCTTGAAAGAATTTTGCGCGGCGTCCTTTAAAGTTGCGGGGCTTGAATCATTGCTACTTTTGCCACTAGGATAATCCGGCACTGATTATAATATGCACTATAATTACACAAGCTTACTTCTCGTAATCTCAGTTCAACTGTCCACATTAATTTGGAATGGTTGCACCGATTTCATAAGAAATGTTTAATATTTTAGGGAAAAGAACGTTGTAAACCCATCTCCACGAAGCTCACCGAGTTAAGGAAAGGATGTCTTTAGCCCTAACCACGTACACGTACTTATCAGTCAGATTTTGGAAAAGGCAAATCAATACGGCATTCACATGCTTAACCGATATGAATTTTCATAGATTAAATATCATATCTGCAGAGAGATACACTACGAATAACCCGCCACCGACATATGCCGGGCCCCACCCTTGTGCCCCCCCCCCGTCACCCCCCCCCCCATTACCTCTTTGTTCTTCACATGGACCTTGCATGTGATGGCGACCGTGACGACCAGCAGAAGCAGAGCGATAAGAATCAGCACGGTGAAGCACAACAGCAGCCCGTGGTACCACCGCCACTGGCACCGACATCTCTTGCAGATTTCTGAGCTCTGGGTCAGGGGCCGGGTGCCCTTGCTGGGCTCCTCTTGAGCTGTCGTCACCACGTGGACACCACGAAGCGTGGCCTCAGTGTCATCACGCTCAGTCTCAATGCGGCTGTGCTCCCTGCTGCAAGGGCTGCCTTGTGGAGCGTGAGGCATCGTGTGATTGCAAAGTGAGCTCCTTCTTGACCCCCAGTGGCTTCAAATTTATTGGGAAAAAATTGACCGTGGGTATGTCTATATATCTGTCAATAGATGTAGAAGGGCTAGGGATGATTGCAAACAAGACAGCTGGCTTTTCTATTCCTGGATCGTCTGCTTCGACTCTGGGACGGTGTTTGCCGGATCGTCTGCTTCGGCTCCTCAAGACGACGCTTCTGCAGCTACATCTTGGGACCTCCTTTGCCAGTAGCAAAATATGAGAATATGTTTCTCCCTATTTTCTGGCAACAAAAAAGTTGTGTTAAGATGTTGTAACACCAAACTGAAACCTTTTACATCATGTCTGCATTAACCACAATCCGTTTCAAAGACAATGCATATATTATCAGAGTATTTTTTTTTTGCATTCTGACCACAAGTATTGTGGCTAATGCAGACATGATTCCTTGTAAAAGGTTTCAGTTTGGTGTTTTAACATCTTAACACCTGTTTTGTTGCCAGAAAAAAGGGGAAAACCTAGTCTCATAGTTTGCGTCTCAGCTCTCTGTGCAAAGAACGGTGGCAGTGCACACGCCTCATAGTCGCTGCTTTTTGACGCAGAAAACGCCTCGGCAAGATTTCATTTGTGCGACCGCGGACTTTTTGTGGTGGTTACATTTCCGCCGATGTTTATTTCACACGGAAATAAGTATAACCCGTAAAAACAAAGTTTTTCACTATAAATCCGTTATATGTGTGGCGGCTAGAGTCTTCTCGTCCTCTGGCTTGAGATGGCTGCCACCTATGGGTCAGATGATTGCATTGCACCGTTAAGCAATTGGAAATTAAATATAATATTTTTGTCCTAAAAAGTGTAAAATTTTGGAAAAATTTTTCCACAAACATTAATTGTCACGCACAACGAGTCTGTGTTGAAAATGTCAGCTCGATTGGATCACGGGAAGTGGGGTAAAAAAACGACCGAAAGATTTGCACGGTCCTAAGCAAGCAAGCGAACTTAATATAAAGGATTTAAAAAACCCCTCCACGTAGTGCACCGGTATAGCCTGGCTTTGAGTTCCCCTGCATGCCATTTGTATGTTGTTTTTAAAACTAGGTTATGACGCTTTTCCAATGATAATGTCCCAGTTAACTATTTCATAGAAGCCTTCCCAACTGCTGTCAGTCCATTGTCTACGAACCCCATCGGAGTAAAATCTCTGATTTAAAAATAAGAGACGTCTGGGCATTCCATTAATAAGACAAATGAAATGAAACTAACAAAAATTCCATCATATAGACTGAGTAACTTCTCAAAAGTCTAAAGGGAATTGTTTTAAATTAACAGCCACCAGACACCAGAGTACATCGGTGAACGAAGTAGATGCGTTTTGTTATGTCACTTCGTTACCGGAGGTAGATTCAGTTTCATTTATTTAGGTATAGCCCTGTGAGCCATGCGGCTCTTGACTCGGGTGCAACCGTAACAAACAAAAACATGAACAAAGAACATATTAAAGTGACTACGCGCAACAGAAAAATCCAGGAAAAAACAGCAAAGTCTACCAGTTAAAGCACCGTATATCAACGCTGTGTGCAAAAATCCCAGTGGGATGCAAGTCAAACAATAACAACCATAAGACAATTTAGATTAAAGTTATTAGGCTGCGATGCGTTGGGATGGGTTCCATGACTTTAGAGAAGGAGGGTACAAAACAGTCCCTCCAGAAAAACGCGGAGTTTTTTGGTGATTGTTGCAGGCAAAAATCGTTGATTATGCGGCACGTTTTCTTAAAAAATGCGATGGAATATGCGGGATATTTATGCAATTTTATGCGATTAAATTGCGGGAACTTGCAAAAATTGCGGGAACTTGCAAAAATTGCGGGAACTTGCAAAAACTGCGGTTTGATGAAAAAGAGAAAAAAAAGTGATTCCCCCAACACCCTATTCACTAGGCTACTACTTTAATGTAAAGAGTCATTTCTTATTACTTCCTATGATAAGCAAGCATACTACATCACAGAAAGTGCTGGGAATATTTAAGTTCTCATCTTGTTTTATTTTAGACCTTAACAAACAGATGGCTCAAACTTACAAAACATTGAGTCGAACAAGTTCTGTAGCTTTACAAAATGAATATGCTACAACTTATGTAAAAATGAATAAATAAAATATTAAAAAATAAAATGTGTGCTTCCTGTTTTACAGAGGTAGCTATGCAAAATAATTTGCCCCCACTGTCATGTAACACACTGGGGAACTGCTTTGCGCGGTCTTTTGCGCTTATGTTTGTTGGCAAATGAGAAAGATTTGCGGGCTTCATCATGGTTTCATTGGCATCGCGGGGTTTGCAGCTTTTCAATGATGTCGCGTAATGAGTGACGTCACTTCATAACGTTCCCATGGCAACAGGGGAAATGGCTGCGCTTGTGTGAAGTAAACGCAACATTTTTCAACTTTCTGCTAAGATATATGTGACTTTTTGCAACGAAAATGCGGGGATTATGATTATGAAATCATGCAAGCCCGCATATTTTGCGCGCGGAAATCTGCAATTTATGCGGCGAAAGTGCGGCGTATTTGAAAAAACGCGCCCCCCCGCATAAATATGCGGACTTTGGCTGATTTTGCGTGAAATCTTGCGATCGCATAATCGCGTTTTTCTGGAGGGACTGACAAAAGGAAAACATTGGCTGCTGCTGGTTTAAAATGATCTTTAAGGTGGACTGCGCCAACCCTAACGAACGAGCCACTTCACGTTTCATCTCTCCCAGCCTCTAGCTTCATTATGATCTGCATGTTAATTTCAAAAGAGATGGATTCACGCCGAACTTCTTGCCCAAGTAAGGCCACCGGCGGTAGCAAACCGGCGTTTCCCGAGCCGCATGGGGCTCTTTAATCCAGCACACGTGGCTCTATCGAAGGGGGGGGGGGGGTGATGTAGAACACCCTATGACAGTAGCAAAGAATAAATTAATGTCTCCCGTGATTTGACCAAACCTGTCAATGCCGAAAAGTGTTGGCTCTGCTGTTCTGCGAATGCACATATGGGTCAAAAGTCTAACGTCACCTATCTGTCGAAAACTGGCCTCTGTCGAGATATGTATTGCTACCGGTAATGATAGAGTGTAACAATAACGGGATCGCCATCGGCGACCTTGACGCAAGTATGTCAGATGCTCTTGAAAATGTATCAGTGCTCTCTGTTCAAAGCTAGTTTCGCTGGTTCTTCCAACCCTTTCTCGTCGTCAAGCCAAACAATTCATGTTACTTGCCATCCGAAGCTATGGGGATGATGGCCTTGTATTTTCATCAACAAGTGATAATAAAGGCGGTCCTTTACTTACGAACGTACGACTTACGAACTCCCACACTTACGAACCAGCTTCCATGAGATATAAAAAAATAACATTGACTTAAAATGCGAACTCGCAATTTGCACACTGAACCGCGGAGTTATTTCGTTCAGAGGACCGATCCTCCGCGAGGTGTAATGAGTCGGCCTCGAGCTGGGATTGAGTGTTTGCGTGTGTGTGTGTTCCCGCATGGACATTGTGTGCGTGTGAAAGTGTGTGTGGGGGGGAGCGGTAGTGTAGCGGTTAGCACGCTGCGCGACGAAGGCGGCTACCCAACTTTGATTCTTGCTCACGGCCAACACCGGAACCTGGTGTGGTGTGTAAACATCACCATTGGGGAGACAAAGGCGGCCGTGCGTGGGTGCTGGCCACTCCCCCCGTCGTGTGCTGTGCCCGCCTTTATAGGAGCTGTTTGCCCCCACAGCCTGTTAAGGCTACACGGGGGATCTTTGTCGTGTGTGTCTGTCTGTTTGTGCGCGTGCTCCGTCAATGTAGCATCAGGACTCAAGGTGACTGAATATAAAAACATTGTTTTTCTTTTCTATTTATGTTACTTTACCGGTTCAGATAATCGCCACCGGTGTTCGGCCGTAAAGCGTGAATCGGAACTCGGGTAACCGGGTTCGTAGCGGAGCGCGGCGACCACTACGCTACCGCTCCCCACGATTGATGGATCACTAGGTTATTTAATTTTAGTGTGTCCTTCTCCTGATTTTCAGGCTTGCTTGCCGTGTCATCGCACTTGCAGCACCACGTTTTGTTGTCCACTCATTGATATGCTAGTTTTTTTCTCTAACCCCCCTCCCTCTCTCTGCGTCCGCCCTCCTCTGTCTATTTAAGGCCACCCCACAGAGACGATCACCTCTCTCTGTTACCTGTGTTGCTCTCTCTATGTATCTTGGTGATATCTGTCTGCTAATATGTCTGTCTATAGTTTTCTGGTTAGATTTTATGTCGCTATTTCATTATACCTGATGATGATTGCTTGTGTTGCAATCGAAACGTCGTATTCTATTATTTAATTTAATTTATTATTTTATCTTTAGACGTGACTTAACCGAAAGAACCAAATAATAAAATAAGAACGTAGGTGTTGAGATCGTCACCCCCTGGATCACCACGGTATTGCAGTACAACAAGTTGCTTGATCTGTTCGGAGAATTGAGTCCGACCCACCTCCGGTTTCCTCCCGCATGTATAAACGCTCATCCATGGAGTTGAACACAACTCTTAATGTAGGACCACAGAGCTTGGGAAATTATTGGTGCCGGTTTTTGCGAAAACTGTGCGCATTTAAAAGTCTATAACGTTTTGAGATGCGACTGGCATTCATGACGCTATATACAAATTAATATTTAAAATCACAAGAAAGTCTGTTTTCCCAAATTATACAAATAGTTCCATAATCAATGTGTGATCTCTGACACGTTTTTGCTGGGGAGATTACTCATGTTTAGTTGCCGTATCACGCAAATAAATAATACATTTATTTAAAACATAAAATACACGGACAACATCAGTTGCATTATTATCTTTACCCGGACCTGCGTCTTCCGCTCCATTCATCAACCACCACGGATACCTGAAGCGCCTTGACAAAGACAAAGACCCTCCGTACAGCCTTAACATACTGTAGGGGCAAGTGCTGTTAGCGAGCACCTATGAAGGCCGGCACGGCACATGAGGGGGTGGGTGGCCAGCACCACACCCGGCTGCCTGGGTACCTGGTGCCGTGCCGGCCTTCATAGGTGCTCGCTAACAGCACTTGCTCCCACAGTCTGTAAAGGCTACACGGGCGATCTTTGTCTTTTGAACTATACCTGCAGGTTTCCCTCGTGCTAGATGCGTTATGCAGTGTGTCGTAGTCGATGCGTTCCAAAAAAGGAGCGCGCACAAAGCAAAACCGAACGAGACAGCTGCCCTGACAATGTTGTCCCACGTCCGAATATGAGCTAATTTACCCCGCATGTAGCGCCTTTTGTATAGAAATAGGTTGTCCGCATAAGTGATACCCGTACTCTTTGGTTCTTTCGGTAAAGTCACGTAGGTATAAAATAAAATAAATTAAATCACGAAGTTTCGGGCGCAACACAAGCGTCCGTCATCAGGTGGGACAACCACAGCAAGAAACAATTGCTGAAGTGGGCAAAAGAGCTGCTGCAACAAGAGGCCATATAGGCAAGATAAGGGGGGGGGGGGAGCATCACTTCAGCAATTGTTTCTTGCTGTGGTTGTTCCACCTGACTGATGACGGACGCTTGTGTTGCGCCCGAAACGTCGTGATTTCATTTATTTTATTTTCTACCTACGTGACTTTACCGACAGAACCAAAGAGTATGGATCCCTGCAGTCACGAAAAATTCAAATCTAGATTGATACCTGTGTAGTGGTGATACGCGCTGGGTGTATATGTCGTGTGCCAGCGCGTATGTACGGGTGTGTGTGTGGTGACGCGCGCTGACGGGGAGGAGCAGGCGTCAGTGCGCGGGTGGGGGTAGTGCTGCTGATTGGCTGTGTGCCGGTGACGCGCCCAGAGGGAGTGATCGGGTAGCAGCGCGGTGTGATTGGTCGGGGAGTGGAAACACGCGCTGAGCGGAACCGGATCGTAGGGATAGCGCGTGGGGATTGGGTAACTGAGGAGCGGTGCCGACGTTGAGGTCCGCATCCGCTCCGTCTCCCGGGAAGAAGGGGTATATAAGGTGATGCACAGAGGAGCAGGGGCAGAAGTGGAACCATCTAAGAATGAAGACGAAGGTGCAGAGATAGAGCCCGGAGAGGAGAGTAATGGAGAGTAATGGAGAGTAGAGGAGAGTAAGGTATAAGTGTGTAGCCAGCGAGAGAGAACGGTCTACACGAGCTGAGTAATGTATAGTGTGTAGCCAGAGAGAGAGAACGGTCTACACGAGCTGAGTAATGTATAGTGTGTAGCCAGCGAGAGAGAACGGTCTACACGAGCTGAGTGATGTATAGTGTGTAGCCAGCGAGAGAGAACGGTCTACACGAGCTGAGTGATGTATAGTGTGTAGCCAGCGAGAGAGAACGGTCTACACGAGCCGAGTATGCATACGGTGTAGCCAGAGAGAGAGGAAGGTCTACACGAGCCGAGTATGCATACGGTGTAGCCAGAGAGAGAGATGCAAAGTCTACACGAGGCGAGTGGAGAGTGTAGCAGAGGCGCAGAGTCTACACGAGGCGAGAGAGGAGTGTAGCCGAGGCGCGGAGTCTACACGAGGCACAGAGAGCCAGCAGCACAGAATCCAGAGTCAAGAGAAGCGCATTGTGAAGAAGAGAGGCCACGCGTTGTATTGTTACAAGTCAAGATTTAATAAAAGAAGTGTGTTCCCGTCAAGGAGTTTCCTGCCGTCATTTTCCAATACTTCATCTGGCGTCAGAAGTGAAACGGGCTTCCAAGTATGGAGACGAGGAAGACCCGTAGGACCCACGGGATTGACCGCGAGGAAGACCTGGACGACTCGGGGCCGCTGGTGGCGGGGGGTGAGGAAGAGGACTTGCCCACGCTGCAGGGTCCGTCGACGGCGCCGGCCGAGCGACCGGGGACAGACGCCGGGCTTCGGGAGGCGCACTCCCGACTGGCGGAGCTGCTGCTCGCCGCCGCGTCCATCTTGGCGGAGATCAGCTCGTCGGGAGGAGCGGGGACGGTGGGGGACATTTTACAAGGTCGCCCCGCAGATTCCCGCCAAAACGAATGGGGGATTCCCGCCATTGCGCCTGGGCCTACTTTTGGCGGGAACGGCGAGCGCCACGTGGTGGTGGGTTCCCAAGCGCGCGCATCGACGTCATCAGCGCGCGAGGGGGTCCACCATCTTACGTCTGCTGCTGGAGCCGCCATCTTAGACACCGACGGACAGGCGGAGAGGAACCACGAGGCGGATGACTTCATTTTTCAGCAGCGCCTGCCCACGTTGTCAGCCTTCAAGGCGGAAGGCGGAGACTGGGGCCAATTTCAGCGAAGGTTTTTGGCGCATCAAGAGATGTCAGCGTGGTCCGATGCTACGGCGCTGCGGGCATTGCCCGCCATGCTGGACGACGATGCGCTCGCGGCCTTCAGGGCTGCACGGAAGTCGGACCGCTCCACGCTGAAGGATGCGCTGGGTTTGTTGGCCAGGGTCTACGGGCCTCCCTCTACGTGCCGCCATCAGTTCTACGCAAGACGGAAAGTGGCCACGGAGACCGCGCTGGCCTATCGCACGGCGTTGCTGGCTCTTGCTGATGCTGCGTTCCCTCGGATGGACGAGGAGGGCCAAGACGCGATGGTTTTGGAGCAGCTGCTCAAGTTGGCGCAGGACCTGGGGGTCCCTATCAACACAGCTGACGAGATTGATATTTCTTCTTTGAGAGTCGCCACGAGTATTCAAGCGCACGAGGCCCTACAACGGAAGCAAGGCGTTGGTTGCAACGCTGCTGTCGTCGCAGCCCCGGGTTTGGTGGTCGCCGAACCCCAAGTCGTCAGCCCACGAGAGGAGGCGTTCGCCACGGGACGACCAGGGGACTGGAGGCCGGGGGCCCGGTCGCCTCTGCGATCGGGCCGAAAGTCGGAGCAACCAAGATCTACTCCGACCCTCGTCACGTGCTATAACTGCGGCCTCCGGGGCCACGTGGCGTCCGGGTGCCGCGCTCCGCGGCAGCGCGCCATGGGAGCTCGGCTGGACGACGACCGAGAGCCCAAGTCATCTCTACAATCCCCGGCAAGTCGCGGCACCTCACACGCTCGGCCTGTTTATTCGGCACACATGGGACGCCGCGTTGCGGCGGAGGAGGGCCGGTTAAGGTTCGGGGATTCGGTTCGGCGAGGGGGGTTCGGCCGGGACCAGGGAGACATTGAATGGGCGGAATTGGGGCATAGAATTGTGGCTGCTTCGGCGGGTTCGTCCGTTGTTACGGGATCTATTGATGGGGTTGAGATTAGGGTGTTAGTGGACACGGGGGCATCGGCAACTATTATATCGGACCTCATTTATAATATTCTTCCGGTCCAATGTCGTCCGCTGCTTCCAGTGGATGTGCCATTTTACGCCGCTAATGGGGGATCGTTGGGCATTATCGGTCAGGTTAGGGCGTCCATTTGCATTGGAGATATCAAATTGTCGGGACCCGTTTTCGTTTCGTCTTCTTTGGCAGTTCCGTGTCTTTTGGGCACTGACTTTTTGGCTAAAATGCCCATTAAAATTCTTATCGATCAACGATGCATTGAACTGCCATCGGGTCGCCGGATTTCATTTTTGACGGGCCCTACTGACATTCGGACGGCGTGCGCTACGATACAAGCGGTGGCGACGCAGACAGTGCAAGTGCCCCCGGGTTCACAGATGTTGATTCCCCTCCGGTTGCGGAAACCATGGGTGAGGGAGGCTTCGGGACAGAGTATGCTTTTGGGTCCTTCTAACAAGGCTGTCGGGGGTCTTGATTTATCGGTGGCTCACACTTTGGTGCGGGCTGACAGGGATCCGTTTGTGATGGTTTTGAACGCGGGGTCGCGACCAGCTGTCATTCCGCAGGGCACCGTGCTGGCTCACGCGGCGCAGGTCCCTGGGGATGATGGGTTGGTTGCGCAGGTGGGCTCGAGCCCCGCGCGGAACGTTGAGCCAAGGGAAGACCTTGAGTGGGTCCATTCGTTATGTGCCGCCTCGGACGATTTGTCGGCGGCGCAGTTGGGTGCGCTGCGCGAGTTGCTCATTGAATTCTCTGATGTATTCAGTAAACATAAGTATGACATTGGGTGCACGGATTTGTTGCACCATCACATTGAAACGGGCGATGCGGCGCCGGTCAGGCTAAATCCCTTCCGACTGAGTCCCGTGGAGAAGGAACATGTTCAGTCGGCTGTTAACGATATGCTAGAAGCCGATATTATTTCGCCCTCCTCTAGCCCGTGGGGAGCGCCTATTGTGCTGGTTAAGAAGCAGGACGGGTCCCTGCGATTCTGCGTTGATTTCCGTCGCCTGAATAAGATCTCTGTGGCTGACGCGTATCCGCTCCCCAGGATGGATGAGTCCCTCGATGCATTGTCTGGTGCGCGATATTTTTCGACTCTTGATTTGTTATCGGGGTTTTGGCAGTTGCCGCTCGACGAAGAGTCGAAACCTAAGACAGCATTTCGGACTCCAGGGGGGCTGTTCCAGTTTAACCGGTTACCCATGGGACTTCACTCCTCTCCAGCGACGTTTCAGCGACTTATGGAGCTGGTTTTGTCGGGCTTGCAGTGGGATACATGCTTGATTTATATGGACGATGTCATTGTTTTCAGTAAAACGTTTGAGGAACACCTCCGGCGATTGAGAGGGGTGTTCGTGCGAATGCGATCGGCTAAGTTGAAATTTAAACCGGCCAAATGTCACCTCCTTCGTAGGTCCGTTAGATACTTGGGTCACATTGTCGATTCTTCGGGGATCTCCACCGATCCCGCGAAGACGGATTGTGTCGGTTCGTGGCCGACACCTACGTCCGTTTCCGACGTGCGTAGTTTCATCGGGTTTGCTTCTTATTATCGGCGGTTCGTTGAGCACTTCGCCACTATTGCAAAACCCTTGCACGCTCTAACGGCGAAGGGAGTGAAGTTCAAATGGGGACCGGAGGAGGAGGCCGCGTTTCGCTCCCTCCGGGACGCCTTGGTGGGTGCCCCACCCTTGTGTTATCCCGATTTTGCCAGTCCCTTTTTGCTGGACACGGATGCTAGCAACACGGGCATTGGGGGGGTGCTATCCCAAGTCGTTGGGGGTGTCGAAAGAGTTGTCGCCTACGGTAGTAGGGTGTTGTCTCCGGCGGAGCAGCGCTACTGTGTCACCCGTCGCGAGCTGCTTGCCATTGTTTTTTTTGTGCAGCAGTTTAGGCCATATCTTTATGGTCGTCACTTTACAGTCCGAACGGACCACGCGGCGCTACAGTATTCATTGAGGGTCGCCCAGCCCTCGGGCCAGTTGTCGCGTTGGTTGGAAGTCCTCCAGGACTATCAGTTTACGACTACGTACCGTAAGGGGTTGCGACACACGAATGCCGATTGCTTGTCGCGGTTGTTGCCTTGTGATGAATGCGCGTGTTTGTCGGGATCGGCGCGCTGTAAACCGACGCTTGCGGGGGAGATGGGGGCACTGGCTGCGACAGCGGGCGCACCGATCGGGGATGATTCCACTGCCTCTCAGGGTCGGGACTCGCTGCTCTCGCTGTCGCTCAGCGAATGGGGCCGCCTCCAGATGGCGGACAGCTCGCTGCTAGCATTGTGCCGCAAGGTTGGGGGTCCCGAGGGGGACCAGGAGCGTACCGGCTCCTATGTACTTGAGCGGGGCGTGTTATTGAAATGGGACAGTTTGTCCCGGCGGAACGCACTCGTGGTGCCTTCCGCTGTGAGGGGGAGGGTTGTCTTGGCGGCACACGAACGCCTCTTGCACTTGGGAGTTAACAAGACGCTTGCCCTGCTTCAGCGTGACTATTACTGGCCGGGAATGGGAAGTGATGTGGTGCATATTCTGAAGGGGTGCGTTGAGTGCGCCAGGCGTAAACCACCGGCCGTGGCAGCTAATCCACCGCTGCAATCTATTCAGGTCTCGCGTACCAACGAGCTCGTTGCACTCGATATTTTGGGGCCCTTCCCAGTCACGCCGAGAGGGAATAAATATTTGTTAGTGGGGGTCGAATACTTTACCCGATGGCCTATGGCGTGGCCTCTCGCTAACCAGTCGGCAGCGGCTGTGACGGATGCCTTCGTCCAGGGCTATGTCCTGGACAAGGGGGCTCCCGAACGCCTGCTGACCGACCAAGGTAAAAAATTTTCGAGTAAATTGTTGCAAGAGGTGTGCGATCTGTTGGGTACCAAGAAGGTGCGTACCTCCCCGTACCACCCGCAGACTGACGGGATGGTGGAGAGACTCCACAAAACCTTGACTTCCATGCTGTGCCAGCAGGTGTGCGAGGCACATGTAGATTGGGACCTGCAGGTCCCGGGAGTCCTTGCCGCGTATAGAATGGCCCCCCATGCAGCTACGGGGTTTTCCCCATTCTATTTGATGTACGGTCGGGAAGCTGACCCGCCAATAGAAACACAACTTGGCCTGTCCGCTCCACGAACTAATTCTAATTTGGCAGAACATATTAAGTTTAATATTCACAAGCTGACAGAGGCGAGGGAGGCCGCGCGGCTTAATTCGCGGGCTCGCCAAATTGCTAATGAACGGTTGCGGGCACGGAAGGTGTCCATGCACGAATGGAAACCAGGTGACAGGGCCTGGCTGCATTGCCCTCAGGCACCCTTGGCTACGTCGCCTAAATTGTTGAGACCGTGGAGGGGACCCGTGGAGGTCGTGCGCGTTGCACGGCCCCAGTGCGTTCAGATAAAGTGGGGAAAGCGCCGGTGGTACGTTCACCCCTCCCGACTGAAACCGTTCTCGCCTCCATATGGCCTCCCCTTGTGTCGTGATGGCCGGGCGTGTGACGTGACCGGCGACCCAGAGGGGGAAATGTCTCTGCCTGATCCACACGTATTTTCGCCTGATCTGCTCCCAGGTGTCTCGGAACTGACAGCTGCCGATCACCGGCGGCCGGATCTCCGCGGCGGGGCCGGCCCTTTCAGGCCCGTTCCGCGCCGTCTGGAGCAGCCGGAACCGCCGGACGGTCGTCAGTGTCCCGCCCCATACGATGGACCAGCCAGACGGACTCGCGCCAGGTCGTGCTACTTTGCATGACCTGCCTCGTGAGGAGTCGGGGCAGTTGGAGCGCCTCGTCACTGTGTGTAGTCGCAGGGACGTGGGGCGCGTTCGTTTCGAATTTGCTCGTATCGTGTTATTGTTGACTTTTCGGGTTCATTGTCAATCTGTACATAGTTATTCTTGTTGTTGTTGTTGTTGTGTTATGTTACGGGGCACACTCGGGGGGCTACGGGGTTTTTTTTTGTTGGTTGTCGTTTTATCGTCGCGGTTGGTTGTTGTTAGCAGCCGGGCCGGCTGCGAGCTATGTGGGAGGGGGTGATGTAGTGGTGATACGCGCTGGGTGTATATGTCGTGTGCCAGCGCGTATGTACGGGTGTGTGTGTGGTGACGCGCGCTGACGGGGAGGAGCAGGCGTCAGTGCGCGGGTGGGGGTAGTGCTGCTGATTGGCTGTGTGCCGGTGACGCGCCCAGAGGGAGTGATCGGGTAGCAGCGCGGTGTGATTGGTCGGGGAGTGGAAACACGCGCTGAGCGGAACCGGATCGTAGGGATAGCGCGTGGGGATTGGGTAACTGAGGAGCGGTGCCGACGTTGAGGTCCGCATCCGCTCCGTCTCCCGGGAAGAAGGGGTATATAAGGTGATGCACAGAGGAGCAGGGGCAGAAGTGGAACCATCTAAGAATGAAGACGAAGGTGCAGAGATAGAGCCCGGAGAGGAGAGTAATGGAGAGTAATGGAGAGTAGAGGAGAGTAAGGTATAAGTGTGTAGCCAGCGAGAGAGAACGGTCTACACGAGCTGAGTAATGTATAGTGTGTAGCCAGAGAGAGAGAACGGTCTACACGAGCTGAGTAATGTATAGTGTGTAGCCAGCGAGAGAGAACGGTCTACACGAGCTGAGTGATGTATAGTGTGTAGCCAGCGAGAGAGAACGGTCTACACGAGCTGAGTGATGTATAGTGTGTAGCCAGCGAGAGAGAACGGTCTACACGAGCCGAGTATGCATACGGTGTAGCCAGAGAGAGAGGAAGGTCTACACGAGCCGAGTATGCATACGGTGTAGCCAGAGAGAGAGATGCAAAGTCTACACGAGGCGAGTGGAGAGTGTAGCAGAGGCGCAGAGTCTACACGAGGCGAGAGAGGAGTGTAGCCGAGGCGCGGAGTCTACACGAGGCACAGAGAGCCAGCAGCACAGAATCCAGAGTCAAGAGAAGCGCATTGTGAAGAAGAGAGGCCACGCGTTGTATTGTTACAAGTCAAGATTTAATAAAAGAAGTGTGTTCCCGTCAAGGAGTTTCCTGCCGTCATTTTCCAATACTTCACCTGCACTGTTTAGGAACCGCATTAACACTGCGTATAAGAGGTGACCAAACACACGCGCCCTGGCGTTATATTTGCGTACGGGCAACATCGTGAAGTGTGAACTTCGCAGGGAGTGGCTCACAATGACCGTGATGGTAACGGTGTATTTTCTCACCTTATCCAGCAAGCATGAAAAATAATGCCTCAGCTTGAGTCCCAGGTGGAAAAAAAACAGCTTAATACTTGAGGCTTGCGCTTTGATGCTCACTGAATAACATACCGTGTCAACTCTTGTTTAGGGAAATTGAGTTTTCAGGTCTACACGGCGTACATCCGTTTCAATAGGGCACATATTTTGGTCTATTTGTTTGTGTTTCTCCCTTGTGATGGGACTTTGTAGCATGAACATTGAGATTTATAAGAGCACGGAGTGACCAATAAGGTCTGAATTGGTCAGTAATAAGGTAGGTACTGATAAGGGGTCGAGAGGTATGGAATAATAATGTTTAGTTAATGTGAAAGTCCCAGGAGCTACGTTGTCAGTAGGGGGCAATGCACCAACATCCAATGTTGCTGCATTGCAACTTTTTATTTCCACGCTCGCTGTACCTTCGCCAACCCGCACTGGCCAGCGTGGTGAAGTATGGTGATGCAAATCCGCACGGCGTAATCCAGCAGCGGATTGACAACAGGGACCTTCCGTGTACGTCTCACTCGGGTGACGTGTGGACCATTTCTCGAGGCGTCAACGCCAACACACTGCATCTGTGCTCTGTTGGATGTGCTGTTGGAAGTTCGCCGTTAATTCGGTTGAGGTTTGTCGGGGCCTTATGCACGCAATTGCAGCTTCCCTGTTAAGATGTTCAAACACCAAATAAATACATTTTGTGAGGAATCAAGTCTGCACTAACCACAAATACTTGTGGTGAACATGCAAACAAAACATATAATTATATATGCATTGTCTTTGAAACTGATTGGCCTACACCTGAGACAGTCTTCATTATGGCCCCATGATATAGCTGCTCACCCCGAGCTATAAATGCTCTTACACGTGAATTGGTTTTGTATTGTCCGCCTTTTGGCGTTCTCTTGTCTGACACTGGTGAGACTAGGCCATAAAGAAGGCTGTCTCTTCTTTTTTCCTTTCGAATCCTTGTGGGGGGAAATAGGCTATGTCGAAATCCGCGAAGAGGAAGGCTCTCATTAGCATATCCTCAAGCGATGAGGGTTCCTAGGCTGCCCCGGCAGCCGGGACCCCAGTGGGGGGGGGGTCCTAAAGAGGCGGTTCCGGCGGGGCAGCGGGCAAAGGACGACGATCCCGCGCCCCCCCTGGCTGAAGAAAGGCTGCGGGCACTCAGCGCACGCATCGTGGAGCTGAGTTCTGCGGTGACGGTGCTGGTGGAGCAGCTGGGTATGGAAGAGCCGGAGGAGGAGGCTGCGACTCGGGGGTAACGAGCGGGCGACTCCGCCGTCACTGCCGAGCAAAGGCAGGAATCGGGTCCCGTCGAATTTAATCTGCCGTCGACAGTTCGTCCGGGTGCGCCTTCCCTCGTGCAGCGGCTGCTGGTTATTAAGGAATTTTCGGCTGTGGGGGGTGATTGGGCGACCTTCCAGCGGTGGTTCACCGCCACTTGCGAGCTCGCGGGGTGGTCTGACACAGAGGCGCTGCGTGTTCTTCCCACCGCGCTGGACGACAATGCCTTGGTGTCGTTTTTTGCCATTTCCCAGGTGGACAGGGTGATGCTGCGGCAAGCATACGCCCAGTTGACGGCGATTTTTGACCCGCCGTCCAACGCGCGGCGGAAATTCGGAATGCAGAGTCGGGGGGAGACCGAGACGCCCCTCGCTTTCCACAGCGCACTAATGTCGCTGGCCCAGGCGGCATACCCAAAGATAGAGTAGGCGGGACTGGATTCTCTGGTGCTGGAGAAATTGATGGCGCTGGCTCAGGAAATGAGCATTTTTTTGCCGGCCACGGAGGAAAATGACCTGTCCTCAATTCAAGTAGCCTGATGCATCCAGGCCCACTGTAACCTGCGACGGCATGCCGGGGTGGCGGCCTGGGCTGGATTCCCAACCAGGAGTGTCGAGAGTTTTTTCAGGTCATAGTGTCGGGGAGTTGGAGCCCGTGTTGGAGAGTCGGCGTGGGACAACTACGGGACCAGTGGGGGGGGGGGGACCTTCCTCCGCCATGGCGGCACCCCGTTACCTGCTTCAGATGTGGCCTGCCGGATGATGTAACCACTCAGGTCGTGGCCGAACGGGGAGCGGTGTCAGATGACTCGTGGATGGATCCGTTGTGTGTGGGTAATCCGGATTTGTCGTTGGAGCAGAGGGGCGAGTTGCGGGCATTGCTTCGGGAATTCTCTGATGTATTTAGTAAGGGTAATTTCGATGTGGGCCGCATGTCCCTGATGCATCACCATATTGATATGAGTGGAACCACTCTCATTCGTCAGAACTCATTTTGGTTTAGTTTGAAGGAAAAGGACTACGTTCGTCAGGCGGTCGACGAGATGTTGGCTGCCGATATAATCTCCCCATCAACCAGTCCGTGGGGTGCTCCCATTGTCCTGGTTAAAAAGGACGGGAGATTGCGTTTTTGTGTAGATTGTAGGAAATTAAATAAAGTCTCCGTGGCGGACACGTATCCGCTCCCACGGTTGGATGATTCTTTGGATGCCCTGTTTTTCTCCACCCTGGATCTATTGTCGAGGTTTTGGCAGTTGCCCCTGGATGAAATTTCAAAACCTAAAACCGCGTTCCAGACACCGCAAGGGCTGTTTCAATTTAACGTGCTTCCAATGGGGCTTCACTCAGCTCTGGTCACGTTCCAGCGACTTATGGAGTTGGTACTTTTGGGGCTCCAATGGGAGTCATGTCTGATCTATTTGGATGACATGATTGCCTTCGGTCGCACGTTCCGGGAACATCTGCAGCAGTTGCGTGCGGTATTTGTTAAAATGCGGATGGATAATTTGAAATTCAAGCCACAGAAATGTGATCTCTTGCAAAAGTCGGTTCGCTACCTGGGTCACGTTGTTAGCAAGTCTGGGATAGCCACGGACCCTGCAAAGACTGCGTGCGTGGGTGAGTGGCCGACCACCACGTCGGTGGGTGAAGTCCACAATTTTGTGGGGTTCGTGTCGTATTACCGCCGCTTCGTGCCCGGGTTGGCAATGATCGCAAAGCTGCTCCACGCTATCATGGCAAAGGGCCAGAAGTTTCGGTAGGGGAAGGAGGAGGAGGCCGCATTTGTTATGCTGCGTAACGGCCTCGTGAACACACCCCCCCTTTGGTACTCCGATACGGACGCCAGCGATACCGGGATCGGCGCTGTATGTTGCATGGATATTGTTCTATTCGTCGTCCCGCTACGCAACGTATGAAGGTCAGTCGGGACAGCTGTGTTTTTTCACGGGGCGGGGGGGGGTGATGTAGTGACATTGAATGAGTTACTGTAGACAATGGGATCGGGGGTAGCAGCCTGTTCTACCAGTTGGACCTGTGGGCGAGGCACGGAGCCTGGCCATGCTGGGGAGGATAAAAGGCAAGCTCCGACTCACAGTCGGGGCTGCTGCCATCTGGAGTGGAACTCGTGCTGCCGTCGTCGTGGTCTTCGCCTCTTCAAGCTGTGGGTCTGGAAGCAGTATGTAGTTATCCCTTATGGCTGTGAAGGCCGGAATAAACAAGAGAGAGTGCCTCCTACTAGTGTCTCTGAATGAGTACACTACACATGTATCGTGTAAAAAATTTACCCACCCAGCTTTGAGGATAACTTTTGTTAAGTGACCTCCGCCTGGGATTTGAACTCATGACCTGCCCTGACAGTCTTTTCTGCCCATTGTATGCAGGTTGTACCATCAGCGTCACGTCATTGAGATGCAGCATCATCTTGTACCCCCTCAAAATTCCTCCTGTGTCCCTTCTTCTGGAGTCCATGTCCTTACAGTTATTTGCACCTGCACCTATTTTTTGTTCTGGCGCCTCTTGCTGTCATGTTACAATTGCACTGTTTTGTTTTTATTTGCTTGTGTTTCATTTACGACTACCAAATACCTCCATTGTAAGTTGCGCATTATTCACGTTTTTGTTTTTGTGGTTGCTGTACTCACCCATGCACCACGGATGCTCCTTGTAAAATAGCTAGCCGTATAATAAATAAACTGAAACTCAAAATTCGGTTGACAAGCCTGGCTCTACTGTGTTCAACCCTTGCCTCGTTCAGAGAACGTTTATGAAAAGACAAGTCCATTTCTATTCCTTGGCCGCAGCGGTGTCCCCGCGTGTGGATATGCGGGAGGCGTGGTGCCACGCATGCAAATCTAGTGCTGCCCATGCAAATGCCTTATCGCGAATCCTGCAAGCCGCAAGGAAGTGATATTTGAGCGTTAAACAGCTGTTTCTGAGTGGCTATTACATAACGAGCTCACACCAGGACATCGGAGCACAAAATAAACATGAGCATAATTGCGGATAATATAAATAGCAACACTTCAAAAGCAGACACATACTTCTCCTTGACTGTATCTGTCCCTCCACGTACATTTTTTTACACATCCCATCAGCCACAGAACCTTCTAGAAATGCATCATATCACCAGCATTGGTTCAACCCGAGTAACACTCTGAGCCGCTCTTGACATTTAGAATGTCTCGTCTACAGAGTCATGAGGCTTATTTGAACCAACGCTGGTTATAACTGCCAGGTGTTCGTAGGCAAGCATCCTCTCTCTGTTAGATGATGATCCATGCAGGTTCGATGTAAAACTATACCAAATCACGCGAATCGGAGCTGCGAGTCAAAGGAACGTGAGGAGGTTAGCTTCTTGACTGGTAAATGTGCGGCGTTTTATTTAGCCGGGGCTCAGGACGCCGTGTTCTCTGGGGCGCCTTGGCGGCTAGGAGATGTTATTTCCCTCGCCGGGTATACAGGAGGTCGTGTGTTCGATCCCGACTCTGACAATTGTATATTTGGAGTTCGCATGTTCTATCCCTGGTCACGTTGAATTTTCTGCGTGCCCTACGGTTATTCCCTCCACATGTAGAATCAACATCACGCGTTTAGAGTATTTGGCTGCTATAAATTTCCTCGTGATAAGCCACTTCGTTGAGCTATCATTTATGGCCAGGTCGCTTATGAAATGTGCTATATATCGCTCAGTGGGCCTTAACTGCTAAAATAAAATTAGTAATTGTGTGATAGTAATATATCGCTGACCTAACTCTACCAAAGTTTTTTCATGTAATCCCTTGGATATCCCCGTACGTACTCCCACGTGCATGATGCTGTCTGATATGAGTGAAGCTGTCCTGGATTAACTCAGCTTGTCTCGAGGATTAAATGTTCCGAGTGGACTTTGGGGCATAACAAATGGAAGTTCGCGTTAAATAAAAAGTGCCTTAATAATGGAGACACAAGGTGAGGTAGACATGCAGTCAAAATAATGGAAATTGCCCCAAATGTTTATCTTTCTGTATGTATGTTGTGCTGTACAGCACAATTCCTTCAAGTCGATATATTTTTTAAAATAAAAATATGCAGATCAGTCAGTGATGTGAAAGCGGCAAAGTATTTTCCGCTCTTTATAACAAAACATATATGTGATGTTGTTAACTACAATTAAGAATTAGAATGTATTTACTTATTTGCAAACACTGCAGTGGCGTGCGTGCATATGTAAAGTTACAACTGTTACAACCTATACATACTTATTATTAGAAAAGTAGGATTTGTTTCTAGTAATTTTATTATCTGGGACTTGTGTCATAACACCAGCACAGAGTGGCTTTCTAAGGAAAACTATGAGAAGGCAAATTAGAGAAAAAAAAATTCTCACGACTTATCATTTTGCTCTTGACATCGGATTTCGCACCTCCAGTGAGCATGGTTGGCTACATACGGTGCGAAAGAAGTTCAACATTAATACATTCCACAACAGGTGGTGACGGTTTCGCTTAACCCTGTAATTATTTTGTCACGTTTAGTTATCATGGGTGCTGTTCTTCCCATGTAAATGAAGACATCTTTCAAGTTCTTCAACGTGCAGTTCACGCAACCGAATCCCTGCCACGAGTATTCCGGTCCCTGCAACGTTACACCGAATACGGATTAAGCACGCACACACACACACACGTGCACCTGTTGTAAATTATACAAATTATACAAGCGCGCATTAATTACCAATCGTACGATTAATTCGTTAAGGGGGGGGGGGATAACAACGTTTAACCGGCCAAATGTAACCCGTGCTAAAGTTGTACAACTCAAAATTTCCACTCGAGCAAGGGCAACGCCGTCGTTGCAGCAGCAATGTTTGATGTTTATCTAGTTTACACATTTTTTAAATATCTTTATCCAGTTTACATTTTTGCTGACGGTCGCTGCTCGGTTTAGCGTGTGATTAATGCACGGCATAATAGCCGTGTCCACATTTTTATTAAAAATTTTAGGACAGCTGTTATTACCAATTGCATTCGTGGGTAGAAAAAAAATCCTTTATAAGCAATTACTGCCACGTGGGTGGGTAAGTATATGCACGCATTACGTGTGCGTTATTGTATAATAAATATTCCATGTGCATAAATATTAACTATTGTACAGGGTGGGCCAAAGGTCAGTGCTGTATTCATAAAGGTTACTTATATTTACGTTAACAAATCACAGGGTTAATGAATTTGTTTCAACAAATGTTCAAACACATCCATTAACATTCATGCATGAAATCTGTTTGCAAATTAATTTAATAAATATATTTTTAAAGGTCACAGGTGTAATCTCAATTCAGTAAATTTTATTTTTATTTGTAAATGTCATCTGAAAAGGAAGAAGAAAAATATATTAATTATGATAATAGATTAACAAAACATTAAAGATAACCAATAAAAATTGTTTAATGCCAGTGTTGTATAATATATGTATGTGTGCATATACTGGCATGTATTGCAGTATTCATATTATTTAAAACCAAATTACAATTAACTTGCTGGATAATTCAACTAGAATCTATCACTTCGTTCTATCACATTCCCATTCACAATCCACATACAATGCGGGCATCGTAGTTAAGCGTCTCAAAGCGACTATCTCAACACGTGCCCTCGATTCAATGTTAACTGAGAATATTAGAGGTTTTGTAAATTGATTTTGTAGGTTACGGATATCACCAGTTCCTTTATAGTTTTACCATTTTTAGTCATGAGTCCCCCCCACCACCACCGATGTCCTCCATCCGGTGACAAATTGGCCCATGACTGCATGCGAGGAAACGCGTGTCGCTTCGCATAGTTCCACCAGGTGAGCTGTTTCAGTCCAAAAGCACCACCGCTTCAACCGCCGCCCCCTTCCTAACCGGCTGCTGCTGATGCTGCTGCTCAGTTGCTGAGAAATGTGACGCAGTTATCACAATTGCACTCTCACGTAAGCAAAAAAAAAACTCACGAAATTGAAAAGTAAAAATGGAAACCCCGATTTCTTGACTCAGCGGTGCGTTAGTTACGTGACATTACGGCACTTAACCGTGGACTTTCCATTACCTTGAGTGCCTTTAGAGATGTGGCGAGCGAGTGGAGTGAATTAGGGAAATGCAAGTTTGCGTTATTGTGCGCGTAACGTAGGTCTTAATATCTCACGATCTCGTGGAGCCAGTGAATCACGAGCAACCCGGGTGTGCCCTCTGCATGGGCAGCTGATCAAAAAAGGTTACGAGGCTGTGGAAATGTTTCGAGCATGACACTGGCAGGTTAACGAATCCTGCGGCCGACTTACAGAAATACTGAAAAGCTCTCCCGATAAACTTGCACACGAGTGACATTGTAATGACATTCACGTACGGAACCAAAAGGTGGTGGAGCGGTGGCACGGTGGTTAGCGCACTACACTACGAACGTTTGATTCCCAGCCGTGACAGACGTCGGTGGCGAGTGATACTTTGGCATGATCCTGGGTGCATCCCTTCAACGAACTCGCACTGACCAGCATGGTGAAGTATGGTAAAACAATCCCCATGGACTACACGGAATGGGAAGGCCTTTGGCCGGCACGGCATGGGGGAGGACCTTCATCCAGCAGTGGATTGACAAAGGGCTGTGAATTGTAATCAAATTGGTCGGTCAAAGTTCCATATTCATATGGACAGGCGAGTCCATCCATCGGACAAGCATGGACAAGCGTGGGTTTCATTTGCGTGTTCAGTGTGTCGATGGCATTGTCCGTGCTGCTTTGCTGTATGTTTGGCTCTTCACCAAAGACTTAAAGCAAGTGCTCGAGATTCGTACTTACGTGCATGGATTCATAAAAAAAACCTCAGTTAAATGACTGTTTGTGGTTGATTTGCCCGGGGGGTTTCACGTTTGAGTGGTCATTTGTCAGAAAAGCAAGCAATGAAGCCCATCATGTGTACGGCCAAAATGTGAGCAGTTTAGAGGCTGTCGTGAGATCGAGCCGAGAGGAATATAATGAGGAGACTTTTATTATCACGTTCTGCTTGTTCTTCTGTGGTCACGTGTAACTTTACTTTCATCCACATCTAAAAAAATTAGGATGCTGATAAAACGGCGAGCACAAGCTGTGAAGTGAAATTAAATATATATATATTACCGTACATTCATTTAATTACAAACTGTAGCATTACTTCCGAAAACTAATTTCTATTTTAGAAAATGGGCAGAAGCCACAAGTTTCCGTCAATGCCACAAATTGTACGACGTTTAGAGAGCCCGATCGCTGGGCACAAACCATGACGTATGAGTATTTCGAGTTTTTTTTTGTTCAACATGAAATGCTTGAACGGGACGACATTGTTTTTGGAACCACGTAGTCACTACCACATCCATGGCGTGACGAAGTCCCTGGTCGAGTGGCGGTCGCGAGGTGGACACAGGAGGACGGAAATGCGGCCCGAGTTTTCCTCCCCTAAGCGTGACGGACACATCCAGCAGTGGAGCGGCAGGGCGAGCCACGTCACACTCGGGGGGGTGGAGGGGGTTGGGGCGGGGGGGGGGTCACACGTTCTGCTCTGCTGCCCCCACAGTCTGGAACTCCTATCCCCCTGACATCTGTGTTGTCGACTCCTCGCCCCATGTTCAAGTCCAAGCTTGGAACCTTAATTTTTTCCCCTCTGACTATGACTGTCTATTACGTACATATTCCCACTCTTTCCAGATGTGATGGCACTTGAACGCTATCGAAATCCAGTTTGTAGTGTACTGTGTAGAGACCCCATACGTATGTATTTGTGTTTCACTTCTTTGGCACCGTACGTAACCATCCGTGCTAATCGGAGGTGCGGGGGAAGGATAACAAACTAAACAAATATATGGAGATAATTATACACTTACATAGAGACCCGGAGACTCACACAGAGACCCATTGACTCATAGATACCTTTTTTGTTCTGCCTACAACTGTCTCCCCTCTCTCTACAATATCAATATGCCCACTTTTTTTCATATACAACCTCTTCAGATACATGCGTGTGGATGCTACATAATTGCACACGGTATGGCATCGTAAATTTAGTTTGCGCTCAATTCGAGTCTGAAAGGATGTTATCGGAAGACTTTCAATATTATATTCTGATTGTTCCTCTGTGCTCGCGTGTGCTTTTTCTTTCATTAACAGCTCAAAATTGTAGGATGCTGATAATTGTCTCATTGGGCTGTTAAACGGTGAACACACAGTAAAATCAAATTAAATACCAAATACAAAGCATATGGATTCAATTGCATCCCGCTACATTACTGATTACAAACTTAGATTTTGTTTAAAACAAAAATGGGCAGAAGCCACAAGTTTCCGTCAGCGCCACAAATTGTACAACTTTTAGAGAGCCCGATCGCTCGGCACACGGCACAAACCATGACGTGTGAATATTCCGTTTAACGTAACACGAGATGCTTGAAAAGGACCATTTATTTCGGGTGGGGGGCCACGCAGTAGCTACCACGTCCGTGGCGTGACGCAGCCCCGGCGGAGTAGCGGCCGCGAGGTTGACACGGGAATGTGGAAATTGCGGCCCGATTTTCCCTCACCCCGAGGAGTGACGGACACGTACAGCAGTGGAGCAGCTGGGCGGGCTACGCGGCGCTCGCGAATTAAATCGCTGACTCGGCTCCTCTTGTGGGAGGAAAAGTGGCACAACGGAACCTGAGTTTAAACTTGCCAGATTATCAGCATCCTTGGTCAGTTTAATCGGCCCTGGTCAGCACAATCGGCCCTGCTTAGCGCAACGGATAAGGAACCTTGGATGAGAGCAGGCTGGAGTAATTTCTAGAAGTGAGCTCTCTCTCTCTCGAATTTGCGTATTCTACGGATTATTAGACGCTCAGGAGAGTAAGCCGCAACCCCAAAACTTGTGCCCGATGTCAAACCTACCAGATTATAAGATGCACCCATAACTCTTGCTTTTTTAAATACAGTGGAGACAAATGTGGGTCTGATAACCCAGAGAATACCGTAATGGTCAAGGTTGAAGTTCAAGTTTTCTATAAATGAGACAGATTTGGCTCGGGCTGAACTTGCTCATCATCGGCCTTAACGCCATCTGCTTTGTAAAACCCAGGCAAGAGATGTGGGGAAGATGGGGTCAGGAAGGTCAGCTAAAGCCTCAACCTTTAGGCAGAGTCATACTGTGTGTATATATATGTAGCGGTTTAACGCACGCCAAGGGGGGTAATTGTAAACACGTGCGGGCTGGGAACAGTGGGATCGTATCGGGACATGCTGGTGTTGCTGGGGGACAACGGGAGAGACGAGACGGCCCGTTAGGCAATTATGGATGCAGGGCAGTGATTGGCCGGTTGTTGTTGTTGTTGTCAGGGACAGGGTGGCGCCTTTAAGTCTGGGAATGAGGATAGGTGGCGCCGGGGGCTGGGGGCGCGGGGCGTTGGGGGGACGCCAGTTAATTAATTTGAAATTAATTGGGACGGGGATAAATACGGGAGGGTGAAAGTGAGACTGGGAGTTGTGCTGGGAGCTGGACAGAGACGGTTGGAGCAGCAGAAGAAGTATAGAGTAGCAGTGGAAGAAGTGTAGAGTAGCATATATATACCGTATATACTGAACCTTGATACGTTAACTATAAGATTGAGAGGACAAGAAAAGATCCCTGGAATGACTTTGCCTCGGCTACCACTGACGGAAGGTGCCTTCACTCGAGGGAGCTTGAGAGGTCACTTCTAGAGGGGGCGGCGGGGGGGGGGGGAATTTTGCCTCCTCGTTCATGCTGGCCAGACGCTTGGAAGAGGTAGTACCCACACGTGATCCTACCACACGTGATCCTACCACACGTGATCCTACCACACTTTATCCTACCATACGTGACCTGTCGATGGTGTACCCATTTATACTGCTGCTGCTGGATGGACAGAGGCGAAAGGGGGGTTGGGGGGGTTAAGAAACTCAACCCCACAATAGAGGGTTTTTTTTGGGTTAGATCGCGTCAATATATAAATGTGTCGTTAAAACCCGCGACCACCCGACAGCCAACTAGTAAGGGTTGTCAAGTAAACAGAACGTGGCCAATTCGTCACTAGCACAGCACACCGGTGTGTTGGAGAGCCAAGCCACAACATTGACGACACATTTATATATTTACGCGATCTAACCCCCCAAAAAACTCTATTATGGATGATATTGGTCGCGAAAGCCTACGCGTTGAACAAACTCAACCCCATTGTTTCAACTGCCGCACC
Source organism: Lampetra fluviatilis (assembly GCF_964198595.1). NCBI lineage: Eukaryota > Metazoa > Chordata > Hyperoartia > Petromyzontiformes > Petromyzontidae > Lampetra > Lampetra fluviatilis. The sequence goes on from NC_136280.1 coordinate 13,920,396, forward strand.
AGGAGATCGAGTCGACCCGGTGACCTTTGGAGTGCAAATTCTCCAGTGCGCTGACCATCACACCACGGCAGGGTCCATTCGTTGACAAAACACTTTTGTGTGTGTGTGCGAAGTCTGTTGGGAGACATTGTTTTCTTTGAGTAAATGACATTGGTTAAAATAATTCAAATAAGAGCAATCGCACAACCACGACTCGGTGTGATGTTATGATGAATTGACCGTCTGTGCATGAAACATTCTCAATCATTCCCACTCTAACCCTTTCACTGGCATTGCGCCGTGTCCCTCCGAGATGAGTTTTGTATCAAACAAACAAATACAAACCTCAAAACCTCCGCTAATATCAGCGTAGCCTTCAAAGAAACAAAATATATCCTGCGACGTTTCGGGCAATGGCCCTTTTTTCATCGCAAGTACGTGGAGAGGCCCGTGAGATCGAGTTAATGCGGGATGGGGACTGCACTTTACACCGTAACTCTCTCTGTCTACCGCCTCTCTACGTATGTGCTGTGAATACGGGTCATTGCCCGAAACGTCGCTGATTATGTTTATCTTTTTAAAGGCCACACGCTGTCGCTGACGACCGTGTTGAGTTGTGTTAATCGCGCTTGTGCACCACTGCAGCAGGGGCAGCATCACCACCACCGATGACGTGATATCTTTAATCTGTGTAACGATTTCCCATCAGCAATCCGTCAGGATAATGACATCGTTAAAAATCTATATTTAATTTTTAAAGTGGCTCAAATTTTACTCGTGGAGAAAAACCCGCCATGGTGAAGTTTACCGTGCGGTCGAGTGAATTGCAAGATATTTATATTTAATTACATAGAAATGAAATGCATATTTCTATCAATAAAATGTATATAAATATATAATCACTTCGGGTAATTTGCATGACCGCCCTGTGTGACAAATTTCTTAACTGCACCTACGTAATAGAACGTAATCGAAAGCCAGTTAAGAGTGACCTTTATCGCCAGCCAAGAACCCAGTGCGAGCAGGAAAACTGTGCTTCTAGCGAGACATTGAAGGCACGATGATGATGATGATGACGACGATGATGGCAAATGAATACCGATCGTGTCGGTGCTCGAATTTGCGTCAGCGTGTCACACGAGTGCATCCTGTCTCAGTGGGGCATATAGTAATTCCAGCTGTGTCTTGGGGGTTGGTACCGGGTGTGCGATTCGGCATTATGGTCCGACGTTTCGCTTCACGTGCTGTTGGTGGGAGCGTCTACTCGAGTGCGAGATGCCCTTTTTAGGGGTGCGAGACGTGGCCAGATTCTATCGAAGGTAAATCATCGAAACACAAATTAAACACGGGCACGTAAGCACAACTACTTTGTTTAATCAAACCGATGTATCAAGGCCGTATCCATGGAGTCAACATTGAGGGGGACCAAATCTTCCAGGGGTTCTGCCCCCCCCCCCCAAAAAAATCTAAATTTAAAAACGAATTTCCTGCCTATAATATAAAAAAATTCACGAACACATAGGATGGACTTTTTATTTATTTTTTACAATAATGTCTAATAGCGTATTGTATTCCATTGCTTTTTTTTTCTTTTTTACCCTTTCTTGTTTCATTGTATGTAATGGCATTGATTAGGAATTAATAAAGTACAACCATAACGACAATCATATAAACAGAAATTTATTTTATAGCAATATATTGGGGGGGGGGCATTTTGAGCATATTTGAATATTGGGGGGGATGTGTATATATTATAACATATATGTATTTACATAGAGAACCAAACGGGTGCAAGGCTGCAGTAAAGGTTAAGAACCACCGGTCTACTCTCAAGAGCTGCTGTTCGCGCGGTAGCGATGGAGAAAGATAGAGACAGCGCGCCCCTCTGTCTATAAGGGGGGGAGGGGCAGTTATCTGGCATACTCTCGTAGAGCGGAACGTCGGACACGCGCTACAATTTGGACACACATCGGAGAGCCCATGTCTGACAATCACAATCGACAAAAGAAACCCTTCGCCGACGTTGCGTGGTAGCTGCCCCCCTACCCCCTCCTCACGAAAGGAGTCCGACCTTCAACCAAAAGGCGATCAGGGCGGGCGTGACCGCAAACCAATTCCCAGTAACGTTCGATTCAGAGTCGGAGGCGGCAGCGGCAGCGGCGGCTGCAGTGGCGTCAGGCGACGCTGGGCCATACGCACGACGAAGCGTGGCACGTTCGCCGTTGTAATTTCTCGTAATTCGCGAGACCCCGCGTGGCCTCGAATCCCATGGCCGGTATGGTGACCTGAGGAGACTCTGGGGGTGGCAACGGTAACAGCAGCAACAGAGCAGCAGCAGCCGTAAGGTTTAATTCACGTACCCCCCCCCACACCACCGTGCAAGTTCGCGTAGGAAATGCATGCACGTATGGGATGTGGATGGGATTTGCGCTTGGGACGGACCCATTATAGATTTGAGTCCCAAAAATGGTTCAATAAATGACCCGACCTCGCTTGAAAGATGAGACTCCAAAATGGCATTCAGCTGGAAGTCTGGGATGTACATCGCATGATTCCAGACAGTTCAGACATCAGGATAACTGAACACCAGAGTGGCCTTTCGTCCCTCAATTTGGTAGTCAAATCCAAACTTGTGAGCCCTGGTACGTGGTATGTACACGTGGGTGTGTGTGTAGTGGTTAGCGCGCTGCGTTATGGACCCGGCCACCCGGGTTCGATTCCCGCTCACGGCCAGCATCAGTGGCGATTATCTGAACCGGTCGTGGGCTTCCCCTAGATTGACTCAGCCTCAAATGAGTACCTGGTGCGGTGTGTAAAAACATCGCCACTGGGGAGACAAAGTCGGTCGGGCGTCGCGCTGGCCACCCACCCGCTCGTGTACCGTCCGACCCTTCATAGGTGCTCGCTAACAGCACTTGCCCCAACAGTCTGTTAAGGCTACACAGGGGATCTTTGTCTTTGTGTGTACACGTGTGTACACGCGTGTGCATGTGTGCGTATGTATGTATGTGTGAATGAACCCGGCGACCCGAGTTTGATTCCCGCTCAAGACCAATAATAGTGGCGAATATTTGGACCTGTCTTGGGCCCTCCTCTCGGCCGACTCAGCCTTATATGAGTACGTTGTGCGGTGTATTAAAAACATCAGCACCGAGCAGCGGTAAAGGCGACAGGCTTGTGGTTAATGGCCACACCATCGCCTTGAGTGCCGTGCCGGCCTTCATAGATGCTGCTCGCTAACAGCACTTGCCTCAACAGTCTGTTAAAGGCTACACGGGGAACTTTGTCTTTGTACGTCCGTGTGAGTGAGCGTCGTTGCATGGCGAACACGTGCGCTGCGCTACGCATCCACGATCGACTCCTGGCTGTGACACCCATTGGTGGCAAATATATATCTGAATGTGGCTTGGGGTTTCTTTAGGTCGACTCGGCCTCAAGCACGCGTGCCTGTTATCACCGGTATCGAGAGAGATAAATGCGGCCGGGTGTGCGTGCGTAGTGCTAGCCACAATTCCCTGGCCGTAGTAATAGGCGCTCGCTAGCAGTGCGAACCCATACCAGTCCATAAGGCAGTTGTGTATGTGTATCTCGGGTATGTGAGCGCGTTTATGTATTTAGCTTGTACATCGCATGCCATGTAAATTCAAACATGTGAATATGCACGTACCGTATGTAAATGTTAATGTAACGAGTGCTTTTTAGTTCGCTGGAACAGTGAATGCGGAATACTGTTCCGGGAATTATTTGGCACGCCACATCAATGAATTTCGCCTAAATGTTGCATTATATATATATTACGTACATATATAGCAATTGATATCTTTGGTTCTTTCGGTAAAGTCACGTAGGTATAAAATAAAATACGTGACTTTACCGAAAGAACCAAAGAGTATGGATTCCTGCAGTCACGAAAGCTTCAAATCAAGATATAACAATTGATATGATTATATGAATATAGATTAGAATAATACATGATTTTTTGGAAAGGGATACTTTCTATTCTAGTGGTAGTGCCTTATGCCGATAATTATTTCTCCAAGCCAGCCCAGCCTCGCATCGTTCCGAAAAATATTGAGTGAGATATTCATCTCTGTGTATATTGATCGTGTACCTGCGTATGCACCTATGTATAGATGCTTGTATATTATAAATATCGCTACTGGGAAGACAAAGGCGACCGGGCGTGGTGCTAGTCACTCACCCCCTCATGTGCCGTGCTGGCCCTCACAGGTGCTCGCTAACAACACTTGCTCCTATAGTCGGATAAAGGCTATACGGCAAATGTTTTTTTGTATGAGCGTGTGTGCGTGAGTGAATACATGTATGTATGTACTTGTGAGTGTTTGGAGAGTATGTGTCAGTGTGTGAGGCAAGGCCGTAGCCATGGAGTCAACATTGTGGGGGGGACCAAATCTTCCAGGGGGTCTGGGGTCCCCCCCCCCAGAAAAAAAAAATCTAAATTTGAAAATTCATTTCCTGCCTAAAATATTAAAAAATGCACTAACACATGGTGTAGACTTTTTTTGTACAATAATGTCTAATAGTGTATTGTATTACATTGCTCTGTTTTTTTCTTTTTTACCTTTTCTTGTTTCATTGTATGTAATGGCAGAGATTAGCGATTAATACAGTACAACCATAACCTGGGGTACGGCAACACAACTGCAGTACACCGTACTACTAGAACCAGTACTAATAATAATGGCAATTTGTTAAGTTTCGTTGTGATTATGATTACATTTGCCAATGCTTATTTCGGACGGCGGTGTTTGGTCTGCATGTCGTAGCATAGCAATTATGATAATTTTTTAATATTATATTATAATTACGGCCTCGGTGTGAGGGTGTGTTAGTGTAAGTGTTTGAGTGTTTGTGTATACTACTGTGAGTGTGTGTGTGTATCTATGAATGTGTGAGAGTGTCTGCATGTGTCTGGGACGTCGTGAGTCGTCGGCTATTGTGACATCGCCTCCTCATCAACGGGAGGCGAGGAGTTGTGAGGAGTTGTGATGATGGTGACTTACGCACCCACAGAAGATGAACGTCAGTGGCGGGATGCAGGCAAGGCTGATAGGTCAGATCCCGTTTTAAGACCTCCTGTCCCAGGTGTTGGTTAAAGTGGCCCCTCGGAATAGAGTAATCTTGTTCAGTGAATTTGATGCCCGAGTGGGGCACTTGGGTTGGAGTGATGGGAAGGCATGGGTCAGATCAGCTCAGTAACAACGCATGGGCGCATCCACACATCATGGATGCACGCCGGGTTCAAGCAAGAACATCTGCTGGACTACAAAGTGATGGAACAGCAAATGTGGGCCCTTGTCCTTGACACCAGTACCTTCCGTGGAATTGATCTTTACATTGAACATCGGCGTATCACCTGTAAGACGCGCCTGTCATACTTTCACTCTGGGAGTCCACTCAAACCCGGCCTAGCTGATGAAGGCTGCAAGCGACAAATTTCATCATCGCTTCCAACTGGGGTCAGCATCGTCACCCTCCTCCTGATGTCGATGGGAAATCGGTGAGTTTTAGGACTGCAACTCATGACAGCTGCCATGGCTGCATTGTGTACGTGGTCCAGACTTCCCCAGAAACCCTGGCTAACGGAGGAGGTGTTCTGGCCATTTGAAAGCAAGCGGCAGGCCCCACTCCCACCGTCTACAACATCCTGCGCTCGAGAATGGGGAAGGTGTATCACAGCGTTCGCTCGGAGGTTCTGAAAGCTGCAAGGATGAATGCTGGTCACGGGTTGCTGAGGAAGTAGAAACTGCCTCAGTAGCACGCGATAACAAATCACTCTTTTAACTCCATCAAAAAAGTTACTTGCAGGACCACACCCATCGTCATCCTGTCGAGAAAGAACGGTTAATACAATGTCCCATCCACCGAGAACAGGTTCACAGGTTTGCTGAACATGTCTGTGAGGTATTGGGAGAGAGAAAACTCCTCAGGGTGGAGTTGACCCTGCTGGTATCTTCGGTGCCTCACATATTGGGGTAAGTCGCTGCTCCTTGCGAGTGGTTGACTGATGTGCCAACTGTTGAGGAAGCACCAAGCGTGATCCTGAGCTTGAGACCAGGTACAGAGCTGTGTAGAGATGACCTCCCATATACGAACTGCTGAGGGAGGGTGGTGTTTGTGTGCAGACTGCCCTATATGCCATCATTACAACGGTCTTGTCCACAGGATGGTTTCCGCGGGATTGGAAGGATTCCTTGGTGGACCCCCTCTTTAAGATGGGGGACTGCATAGATTGTAACAACTGCCATCTCCCTTATCATGGTTCCGGGAAAGATCCTGGCAAGGATTAGTCAACATCACCTTGACAAACATGAAGAGGAGAGGCTTGCGGAGCCCCAATGTGGTTTCAGGGTGGGGCGGTCCTGCACGGACGCTATTTTATTTGTCCGTCTGCTACAGCAGAGGTGTAGGGAATTTCAACAGGACCAACATCTGTGTTTTATTGACTTGGTCAAGACCCATGAAACCACCAATAGGCCAAGGCTCTGATTTATTATTTGCGCTTTCGGAATCCCAGACCCTCTGCTCAAAATCATTAAGAACCTTCACGATGGTGGGCAGAGCATTTTGTGTTCACCGTGGGGTGCGACAGGGATGTCCTCTGGCCCCGACACTATTTCATATCTTGTTTGACCACATAGTTCGAGAAGCTTCCCATGATGCATGTAGCGGTGGTTATTTCCATGCGCTATAAATACGATGGGAAGCTGATCGATGCACGGGTGTGGTCAAGGGATGGTCAACCATGTTATGTATACAGTTTACACGCTGCGTCAAGAACCCGGCGACCCGAGTTCGATTTTAGCTCACGGCCAGAACCAGTGACGATTATCTGACCCTGTCCAGGGCCTCCTGGAGGTCGACTCAGCGTCAAATGAGTACCCAGTGCGATGCGTTAATATCGCAACTCGTGAGACAAAGGCGGTCGGGCGTGATGCAGGCCACCCACCCCCTCGTGTGCCGTGCCGGCCTTCATAGGTGCTACTCGCTAACAGAACCTGCCCCAACAGTCTGTAAAGGCTATACGGGGGGTCTTTGTCTTTGTGTATGATTGTGTGCGAGTGTGTGTACGATTGTTAGAGTGATTGTGTGTTAAGTAGTGTGCGAGTGTGTGATCGTGTGTGTGTGTGAGTGCATGCGTGTTGAGTGAGTGTGCGAGCGATTCCGCTGGTTTGCACGTTGCACGCACGTTGTGGGTTTGCGGCTCGCTCCGCCGACTCAGCAACTTTGCACGGCCAGGAGCGAGCAACAGATGGAAGGAGGGAGATAGGGAGCGCAGGGCACACGCCACAGCGTCAAAGACAAAGCTCACCCCTATAGCCTTAACATAATGTAGGAGCAAGTGCTGTTAGCGAGCACCGATGGGTGGCCAGGATCACGCCCGGCCGCCTTTGTTTCCCTAGTGGCGACGTTAACACACCGCACCAGGTACTCATTTGAGACTGAGTCTAGCGAGGGGCAAGCCTAGGACCGGTTCAGTTAATCGTCGCTGGTGAGCGGGAATCGAACACGGGTCGCCAGCGCGCTAACCGCTGCACCACCGCTCCTCACAAGCGAAACAGCATGAACACACGCACATATAATTAACACACACACACACGTAATTAACAAATGCTAATACTCATGAACAAGATCTCCCGTGTAGCCTTCAACATGTTTTTGGGGCAAGTCCTGTTCGCGAGTACCTGTTAAGGCCGCTACAGTGTTATTGACGAATGCGTTGAGATTGTTGTCCAGACGTTTAATAAATATCTAAATAATTTCCCTCGCCAATACAATTGAATGCAAATTATTATGATTATAGTTGCATTGACTTGAATGGTAATTTCTCTAAAATTCTATCTCAATAAATAAAGGCTCCATCGGACTATTTGTGGTATGAATAAATCTTAATCCAACTACATAACCTTCTTTCTACAGTAATTAATTAAAAAAATAATGGAAATCCAATAACAAAAAAATCGAGCTCATATAGATTGCAATTCATTAGATTGGAATTGATGTCTACGCTATTGATTGATGACCTGTATATTTACCAAAATCGCGATCCAGCGTTATATAAATGCATCTCAAGAATGTTTCTAAAGTTAAGATAAAACCATTGCCACGCATGAATTACGTGATGCTTTCCAATGTGTTCGTCTTCGGAAGTACACTATTGATAAGCGATACAGAAGACGTCGGGTAGCTGCCAGGAATTAAACGCATTTTCACGTTTAACGTGGTAGACGCGTTCCTGGAAAGTGCCACCTTAAGCCAAAAATGCGTTAAGTAACACATTTCCCCCATAAATAAACATATAATGTAACGATACATAACACAGGGTACTCTATCATTCCGCGTACTGTACGGCTCAGCTGAGCAGCTCAAGAAAGTAGTTCGTGGTCGATCGCTCATAAACCGCGTTATAACGGTGCACGTTCCACATTATAACAGGCGGGCTCCATTTTGGGCGAAAAGCGTTCCGTTATGGAAGAACCGCGTTATAGAGAAAACACGTTGCGTGAAGACCACGTGTTCAGCGAGGACTGACCGTCCTCTAGTTTATTTTGTCTCCAAGGGAGAGCGTTTAATTAGTAGTTTCGCCGGTTTGCTTTCCATCGAGTAAAACTCCCTACGAGCAAGGTAGGTTCTCATATTGGGTCATTTTACAGGAGTTACCGTGTACCCCGGGCTCTTAAGGGAAAAACGCAATGACAAAACGAATGCATAAATGCCTTCAAAAGAAAGTGCTATTAAGAAGAGTCATTGCCCGAAATGTATCCTATTATAGCAGCATCACCAAATCACTTCATTACATTTTAATTGACATCCCAAAAAAATATTCCAGCATTGATAATTAAAATGATCTAATTATAATCACGGGTACCACTACTATGGGTACGAGTGATATCTGAACCGGTCGAGGCACGCCCGTCTCCACCTGTCACCTTTGCGTTCATAATTTTAACATTCAAAACGATGATAATTTTCGACATTGTACAATATACAGGATGCTTCAAAAAAGTGAACACTCACATGGGACTACCGTTTTTAATGGAAAAATAACAGATAATACACTGTAACATGATAACAAATAATAATTGTTTTTTTTACCCTTTTTATCTGGCAACAAAACTGACACCTTTTTTTTACAATGAGTCATGTTTGCATTGACCACAATACCTGCGGTCGGAATGCAAACAAAAAACACAACTCTGATGATGTATGCACTGTCCTTAAATTTGATTGGTCCACACCCGAGACAGCTTTTCTTAGAGCCTAGTCTCACATGGTGTTGGACCAGATGACGCCAAAAGGTGTCAGTTTTGTTGCCAGATTAAAAGGGTAAAATCCCAATTATCATATTTTGCTACTGGCAAAGGAGGTTCCAATGATGATGACAAATGTATGTTAATAGCTTCAAAAAGTGAAAGAGTCTTCACTTGTTTGCCATCATTGTCAACGCGTGCCTGGAATCTTCTCCAGGTGGTCACCAGAGCCCGGAGGCGCATTTCTCGTGGTATTGTTGCAAATTTTCAGAAGTGTGAACATTTTTTTGAAGCACGCTGTATATACATTTAAAATTCCACAAAATTATACGTAGAATATGCCCTTTGAAATACTTCTTGAGAAACATTTTGACGGAAACATCGGCTATTATATATATATTATATATATTTTTAAGGCAACGTGTATTACCAAATGTGTGTTGAGTTGTTTTGTTAATCGTCTTAGTGCACCACTGCCAATATAGCAGCAGCAGCATCACCACATCATTCGTTTAATGAGTGCATTGAGATTGGCGGGTAGATTTCTAGAGGCATTTAACTAACACGCGGTCTTCTCTATAATTCCTCGCCATTGTTTCAGCGAGGTGTCTATACCTGAGTCGTGCTTGAGGTCGATGGAATGTTAAATCAGTCAGTCATCATCTGGGATCCCTCGATGTGGTGTATGATGGTCCTCCATGGACAGCGATGATGGTCATGGTTTATGGGTGTGCGCATGGCTGATGAGGCCAATACTGGAACCACATATCGTGCTGTTACAGTAACAGCACGTGTTTTCATTATTGATCGTCAATTATAAATGCTGTATACAGTTTAATCAACATTTCATAATAATTGACATTTGTAAGATAAAAATTAACATTTTTACGGCGCATTTCATCCGTCGATCCCACATATAGATTCGTATTCTTGGTTCTTTCGGTAAAGTCACGTAGAAGGGAAAAACATATACAAAACAATAAAATTCTCACGACGTTTCGACTGCAACACAAGCAATCATCATCAGGTGTGAAATCCACAGCAATAAAATTTGAAAATTTGATATATTTATTATTTTATTATTTCCCTTCTACGTGACTTTACCGAAAGAACCAAGAATATGAATCCCTGCAGTCACGAAAGTTTTAAATCAAAAGATAGATTATTATTATTTAACATTTAGCTCTATTGCAAATGCTAAGATACCATCAGCATTGTATACATTGTAGATACGGTACGGTGACTGACACGGGCCAAGAAGACACCTTGACCAAGAAACATTGAACAAGAGGTTTCTGAAGAGTGCCCGGCGAATGAAGACCTACTCGGAAAACGGAACGTCGACAGCTTCAGCGAGAGGTGAAACAGGCAACTCTCCGAGGAAAGTTCCGAGTGGCGGCCTCGAGTTGCATCATTCGGGCAACAGCGGTGGAAAGTTCCTCGCTAACACTTGAAAGTCAGCGGATGCAATATAATAATAATAATTTTCAACCCACTGCTGGATGAAGGCTTCCCCACGCCATGCGGGTCGTGGAGATTGTTTGCCCATACTTTACCACGCTGGTTAGTGCGGGTTGGCGATGGTGCCCAAGATGGGGGCCCAAAATCGGTTAAGATGTCACTGGCCACTAATTGCCCGTGGCCGAGAATCGAACTCAGGTTGGAAAGTTCATCATGCGGTGCGGTAAACACTGTGCCACCGCTTCCCTCCAGCGGATGTACTCAGCCACATACGTCATTGCTCATTCTTCTTGTAGTTGGGATGAGAAAAAGACAGAGAGGAAGGGCTTATGGTGGACTGATCCATTGTATCTGTAGAGAGTGATTACAAAATTATTATTTTTTTGTAACCCCTCAAATGTAATTTGGACCATTCCCAATTTGCCGCGCTGGTTAGTGCGGGTTGGTCAGAGCAGGCGCACACCCTGCCATTACCAGGGTCAAATTCAAGGCCACCAAAAGGTTATTGGAGACCCGGGTCAAAATTCCACCATGAGAGTCCTCCATGATTCTTTATGACCCCCCCCCCCCCAATATTGCTGGGGGAAATCGGTCCATCAGCAGCCCCCCCGTCCCCACCCTCTGGGGCCCTGGTTAGACGCTAGGTCAGCATCTTGGTGCAGAGACCCATCCCTCGTTCACCTCCGAGCTGAGACTCGAAGGTGGGGTTCAGGAGGCCAGTGCGCTCTCAGATCGCGTCCGTGCGGCGTGCGTGAACACTGGGGCAGACATGTGGTCTGGGGTTCCTTTAATTCCGATTGACCGTGCAAACTGTTGGGAAAACTTCTCCATAATACGAGGCTTTTGAAATAACTTTTATTTAAGTAAGAAAAGTATGTATTTCGAAGATGTATATAGCTAAGAAGAATCATAGCGAAATGAATTTTAAGTACCAGATATTAAGATACTTTATTACCAAATCACATAAATTGCCCGATGAATTGTTGCGAGACCATTAGAGGCCTTCATCCAGCAGTAGCTAAATCATGGCCGATGAGATCAGAAGTACAATTTCAAGGAAATTACAAATGTACACAATTAATTTATTAACGTTTGTTCCCTCCAGTCAATAATCGTGACCACAAATCGAATATATTTTGTCACGATCGCTATATTTTAGAAATCCTTACCCGAGGACTTATTTTATCTACCCCTTGTGTGATGACCATCTTAAGTCCGAAGAAACTTCCAATTGTATCGTGACAGAGAGACGAGCATGTATCGTAATACAGAAAAATAAATAATGGCCACTGTGAATAAATATATAGAATTAAAATAAAACTTTTGGAGCCTGGGTGTTCAGGAAGGTAGGAATGTGCAGGAAGCTTGATAGTCACTACAGGGAACGCATTCTTCTTTCACACAGTTAACCAGACTAACCCCAAATGCCAACCATGCAATCATATGACCGATTGTGTTCGCGCGATAATCATTGTGCTTATAATGCAGGGTTCGATCGGCGTATGTGCACGTTACTGCATAATCTTTCTTGATTTGAAGCTTTCGTGACTGCAGGAAACCATACTCTCTGGTTCTTTCGGTAAAGTCACGGAGATAGAAAAAAAAATAATAAAGAAAACACGACGTTTCGGTCGCAATAAAAGCGGCCGTCTTCAGGTGAGAGAAAATGATCAGCTGTTGTGGCTTTATATAGGCACGGGGGGGGAAGGAGGAGTTTGGCTGTGACCAAAACGTCGTGTTTTCTTTTATTATTTTTTCTATCTACGTGACTTTACCGAAAGACCCAGCGAGTATGCATAATCTCTATTATTGTTTTTTTGGTTCTGCGATTCGCCCAACCGAAGGCCGACGTGCCTCGATGAGGACAACGGCACTCACGACGCGGGAGGTAGTCTCGTGACATGAGCAGAGGCAGAGGAGCCTCAAAACAGCTGGGCAGCGGTGGCTATGCACGTGGGCTGCCTGTAAGCTACCACTGCGGAGCCAGCGAGAGTTGGTGGATCGCACACCCATGTTGTGAAACTCCCTTCCCGTGGGAGTCGAGGAGGTGCCATACGTTGGCTCGCCATGAGAGGGCAGAACAGCAAGTTAACTCATCGTTATCTGTTTCTATCTGTGCGCGCGGATAGAGCGTTGCTCCCTCGCGTGCGTGATTTTTCTCCGGATGTTTCGGTTTTCCTCCCAGACGTATACAAACTCATTACTTGGCTGAAAACATCTAAAAAATAAAAACCCAATGCAGGACCCTCCTGAAAGAAAGCCCTACGACTCAGTGTGGCTCTCCTGGATACACAATTTAAATAAGTAAAGACACCACAGACAGTGGGAGGCGACTGCTTCTCATCACTCCACCACGCACTATCCACAAAACCATAACGTGATCTTTATTACTACAGAATGTACGCACGTGTATTGAACTTCTTTTACACAGTACGTCACCAACCATGCTCATCGGTGGTATGGGGGAAGGACAACAAACTTGACACAAAAAGCAGTTCTAAAGAACTACATCAGTGGTTATCATATGGCTTCACTGGGCCCCTGCCAGAGGAATGTGGAATTTATACTACTGGTCAGAGAAGTGCACTGCTATTCCAAGCTCGTTGGAGAAAGAAGACACACTTTTGATTCATGTTTGGCATTTAGTTTAATCGTGTATATATATGATAGTATATATAATAGATACGTGTATATATAATAGTATGTATCTATATTCCATATGTATCCTTTAATCGGAAATATTTTTGCAACCCATATTCCTTTGTGGATTCTTTTTTATGAGATGAAACCCACGCATCTCCATGTGGAACAAACAAATGTAGTGATGATATTAATAACAACAACAACATCATCATTTACTAATAGTGAATAGGGTTCCATGTATCCATGGAAAACCTCACCGAGTTTCGATAAATGTTTCACGAGGTTACTGCAATCAATCAGGATGCTTTGCCAAATCCATGAATGGGAATTTTGCATTGACGGAGTCAACTGTATAGTCCTGAGATAGTCCACATTTATAACATGATATATATATCTATATTTTGTTAAAGAATCTGTACACATAGATGAGAAACCGACTTTTGAATACCACCATCGTCTGGCAACCGCAGAAGCCAGCACGTTATATATATATATCTATGTAGAACTTTTTTCGCACCATGTGTCGCCAACCGTGCTTATTGGAGGTGCGGGGGAAGGACAACAAAAACTAAATACAAAACAACATTTCTAAAGAAATTAGTTTACAATCTGAATTTAAAAAATGCATATCCTCAGTGGCTTTTTAATACCGGACGGAAGAGTGTTCCAGACGGCCGCAGAAGCGCACCTAAAAGCGCGCGATGCAGTGACCGTCTTTGTTCAATGGCCAGCCAAAAGCCGCTGTGAGGATGACGAGTTCCCGTGATGGTTTTGCTCCTTGACGAAATCACTAAGATTGTGAGAATCAAGCACAAGGCTGGAGAGGCAGTTAACCTATAGGCTTCAGATCCTAGGATAGGATCATGGGGATTTTTTCCCCGGGCCTCCAAAAATATTTCGGTGGCCCTAAACATTACCTCCAAAGCAACGCAGCGAGGACTGAAAAACGTTCACAGTAAACATTCGGCCTCGCAGGAGCCTAGATTTGAAGCCTATCAACGCAGCGAAAGTCTGGATTGCTCCAAATTGCAGATGACATCGATATATGCGGACCAAAGTTGTTTGTGTGTGGGGATTTGGTGACTGCAACACGCGCATAATCTGTGGTGATGTTAACGCCACTTAGCGGTGAAGGCTGATGCTGATCTGTAGTGTTGTGTCTCTGTCTTTGTGTGTTTGTATGTGGAATGCGTGTCCTTGTCTTTCAGGTCTGTGAGTCCCCCATAATAGCGATACATATCTGAACCGGTCCTGATTCTCTCCGAGGTCGACTTAGCCTTAAATGAATCCCTGGTGCAGCGTGTAAACATCATCACTCTGGAGCCAAAGTCGCCGGGTCGTGGTGCTGGCCACCCATCCCTTCCTGTGCCGTTCCGGCCTTAACAGGCACTCGCTAACAGCACTTGCCTCAACAGTCTGTTCAGGCTATACGGGGGAGATTTGTCTTTGGTCTGTGAGTACTCACCACACCTACCATGTCTGTCGCCCCAAGGTAAGGGGTAAAGGTGAGCGTTTGGTGGATCGAATAAAGCTTTTTTTGGAGGACTTCAACCACGACATTTAACTGCCACTTTCTCGGTAAAGTCACGTAGTTAGAAATAAAATAAAACAAATCTCGACGTTTCGATCGCGACGTGACTTTACCGAAAGAACCAAAGAGTATGGATTCCCGCAGTCACGAAATCTTCAAATCAAGATTGCCACTTTATCGTTATTTTTGTACGTTGCAGGAATTTCAATATTTGGCACGGAGTTTCATCACCTGCTTCAGCAGGAGTATAGACGGACGCGTGATTAACATCCACTCGATTTCCACGACTGCGAGGAATGGAAACGTCCGGCGGTGTGTACCAATAGCCCACGCAGCCCCGACACCTCCGTAGCTGATACAGATTTAAATCTAGGATTTCTGCGATACTAGGGCCATGCTACGATATACGTTCATCGTACGATGTAATATTCACGCGCATAGTATGTCCATTCTGCGTTGGGAAAATATCGTCGCATATCGTGAAAATCGTTGCTAGTTGAATCCCCCCCCCCTAAATATTGGACATCCTTATCTTTATAAGCATGAAATAACAAGACTCAATAATTCTCCGCTAAAATTAGTGGTTTGCTGAATGTATTTCGGAATAAATAATGGCCCGGCTCCGATATTACGCCGTAACTATTCAGAGTTAATTTGCTGCATGATCAATGTTCTCTCGTCTAACTGCCTGCATGTAGATTGTGACTATAATAGAATACATACAAGCAATACAATAAAACGGCAAGTATCCCGCAATTAACACACACTCATCGCAATAACCGATAATTGTGATAACAATCCCATCTTGATAAGTGATATCAAGTGAACGAAAATGTAAACCATTAACTCACGCAGCCAGACACATGGCTTCCTGGGAGGCAGGATACACAATTCCCACTGCTTTGTGTCGACTCGAGCAGTGGGAGCCTTTGCAGGGGTCACGCATTGACCTTCCCCATTCACTCCACAGCCCGGGGCCACAGCGGGCTCGCTATGTGTGTGTGTACGTGGGGAGCGGTGGTGTAGCGGTTAGCGCTACGCTGCGCTACGAACCGGGCGACTCGAGTTCGATTCCCGCTCACGGGCCAATACCCAGTGACGATTATCTGAACCGATCCTGGGCCTCACCTAGGTCTACTCAGTCTAAAATGAGTACCCGGTACGATGCGTTAATTTCACCACTGGGGAAAGAAAGGCGGCCGTGCGTGGTGTTGGCCACCCACCCCCTCGTGTGCCGTGCCGGCCTTCATAGGTGTTACTCGCTAACAGCACTTGCCCCAACAGTCTGTTAAGGCTATACGGGGGATCTTTGCATTTGTAGCGTGAACGCTGCGTCAAATACCGCGGGGGGGGGGGGTAGAAATGGCAGCGGTCAACTAACCCCATACGCCTACACCCCCGTGCGCTTTCGCCTCCTCCTCCTCGAGAGAGAGAAAGAAACGCGTTGGGTGTGAATGGGGCGTCAGTCAGGCAGTGGAAATTACGGCGGCAGATGAAGGGCAGTGGGAGTAGCCGCGGTTTGGGTCCTACACCCACTCGAGTTTGATTCCCACCAACCCAGGGTTGACGGTCACCGCATCGCGCGCTTTCAGCCGCGCTTCCGCGGACGTCTGCACCGCTCTTCCTTCCGATGTTAGGAAGCCACCGGGCGCTTTGCACCTTTGAAATCTAGATTGAAAAGCAATTTCTTTAGTACTGCTTTTCGTGCTTAGTTCGTTGTCCTTCACCCGCACCTCCGATTGGCTACGTACGGTGCGAAAAAAGTTCAACGCAACATGCTGCACCACATTCACGAATGCCGGAGGATAT
This sequence comes from Lampetra fluviatilis, assembly GCF_964198595.1. Classification (NCBI taxonomy): domain Eukaryota; kingdom Metazoa; phylum Chordata; class Hyperoartia; order Petromyzontiformes; family Petromyzontidae; genus Lampetra; species Lampetra fluviatilis. Next base: position 13,937,091 of record NC_136280.1, read on the forward strand.
ATCACAATCGCACACATTTGCACTACGTAAATATAACAATGTTATATTATTGCATTTCGTATGTACAGTATATATATTTGTATGTGTGAATGAAAAAGGTGTTGTTATTTTGTGAAACTTTTTTAGTATTCTAGGACTTTTTCTTCTTCTCCTATGCCCATGATGGTTCTTTCTCTGGGTCCTCTGGTCTTTCCCTCAACATTTCGAATCAACATCACGCGTTTTGAGTATTTGGCTGCTATACATTTACACGTGATAAGCCATTTCGTTGAGCTATCATTTGTGGCCAGGTCGCTTCTGAAAAATAACTTTACAGCTCAGTGGGCCTTACTTGGTGAAATATAAAATAAAGTTTCTAGTTTAGTGTAGGTCCTAATAGTCCATGTTTCGTTCTCCTCCATGGTCCCAACCGTGTTTTGTTTTGTTCATCTGTGGTGTACTTGTACACTTTTTTAATGATGTTCATTTCATTTGGATTTAAAGATGTTTGTGTGGTGGGTCAACATGTTCAACGATTTGAGATGCAATTTGCATGAATGACGCCACATATATAAAACAAATTATTATCTTCGTTGTGAAATCTGAATTCCAGACAGTCATACATTTCAATTAATCACGTGTACAATATATATGCATATATGTTACCAAATTCTTGATAAGTGCAAGTTATCGGTTTATAAAAGAGAAAGTTGCGTCCGGTAGTCATAAAACACGATTAACAGGCCTGGGATTTCTTGCAATATCATTGCGTAACCATTTGTTATCTGCAATAAATAAACAAAAGTTATACTCAAGGGCTGTATGCGGTGCCTTGAATTCGCATGTGGCCTAGTGCCCTGAATATATCTCAAATACAACCGCGATATGACAAAATAAAAGCACACGGCTCGACCGCACGAGCTTACCTATCGACACTAGCCATATCCTTTATGAAACCGAGCGATCCAGTATCACTTATGGCACGGACTATAAAGAAAACGCAATTTCCAAACGCCGATTAATGGAGCTGGGCCAAAAATCCCAATGCAAAGAGCCTTCTGTAAAATAACCTTGAGAATTAGTGAGGATTTTCTGGGTAAACAAATTGTATGTTTTTGTATATTGCGATTATTGTCCGTGTATAGATTGCCGTGGAGTTGTGAGCAGCAGAGGGCAGTAGAGAAAAATGCATTCTTGTACCGTACCTCTATGTTCACGGTATTCAACTCGCGCTGACCAGAGTGCTAAAGAATGGACAAAGAACCTCCACCACCAGCACGGCATGGGGAGGCCCTCGTCCAACAATGGACTGATAAAAGGGTTTTTACACGTACATGTAGAAACAACGACTATTATGTTGGACAACTGATATTATCATGACTTTCACTGGGCTAAATTACCCACGTGTAAAGGGGCTGCTGGTTATTTTAATGCTGATATCTATAACTTCTTTCGCACCGTACGTAACCAACCGTGCGAATTGGAGGTGCGCGGGAGGAAGGACAACAGACTGAATACAAAAGCAGTTTTCGAGAAATTAGTTTTCAATCTAGGTGATGATTCAAAAGTGCCATGGCTCCAGTGGTTTCCTAACATCGAAAGGAAAGAGCAAAATTATCACCGAGTCTTCAACGTTTGTTTTTTTACAGCTGACAGCCCGCGTTGGTGAAGTCGAATGTTCCGAGTGGCTGTATTGAATCTGTTCAAACCACAGCCTGATACTGTGTGTATGTGCTGTGAAAAAAGGTCAAGCCAAAAAAAATCGCCCATTATTTGTTCATATTGTTTTGCGAGGCCGCAAGTGTCATTGACAAATGTGTTAAGTTTTTGTTTTGTGTTAATTGTGCTTGTGCATCACTGCCAATGCAGCAGCAGCAGCAGCATCATCAGCATGAACAAACAAACGAGTCCAGTATAACCTAATTACTGTAGCAACGTTGATGCGGTCCTTTGTACAGAAGAGCGTACGGGGGAAGCTTAGCCATTGGTGGAAATTGTACATTGCTATGGCGGGTGTATTTATTACCCGTGGGATGATAGCCGACTGTTAACGATTCATAAAGTGGTACACGATTTATGACCCCGGAAGACCGCTGCTGCTGATGATGATGATGGACGATAAAAGTCGATCGCCGACTGGGATTTTTGAACTCGCGACCTTCCGACTTTGTGTCGCCGAGCGCTGTCGCCACGCATCCTACTTGTGGACGTGTTCGTAAAAGCCACGGGCGGAGGAGAGGCTGCAGCTGACCCCACTTCGCCCGCACGTGCTTCCCAAAAATCAAATCGCGAAGTGAAGGAAGTGCAAGAAGACAGCGGCTCCGCCACAGCACGTGGAACGAAACTTCTGACATCGCGGCGAGAGCAACACAGAAGCGCCACAACGCCCCCGCCACCCCACCTCCTAAAAAAACCCACAGAATCAGAGAGCTGCGCTTTGGCAGCACAACCGCGAAAAACCTACGCAGTTGGTATCACCGTGAGAATCATAGTTTAAACGGGCCGCCTACGCTCATGAGCGTAGGCGGCCCGTGGAAATTCCCCGTTCGTATGGCGGGGTCAGGTTTATACATGTCGGGCGCATGTTATCAATTCACTGCTGGTGAAGATGGACGGGGAAATATTCACGTAGAGGTATGGGCATAGAAGTACAACGAGAAATCTGAAAAGTGCGCAAAGAAGCGTGGATAGGGGGGGGTGGGGCACGCTTGGAATTGCGCTGAGAGGCAGAGAGACGAACGCGTGGGTTGGAGACCACGCGCAGGTTTGAGACATCGCATTGAGTGTTAACAAAAGTGGATTTCGCTAGGAAACCGTCGCTTGAAGGGACGATGGTGAAGAGCAGTGACGGAGCAGCAGCCCAGCAACAATGAAAACGCGTGAGAGAGATGGAGCAATTAAACCAACTTATGTGCAGGAGGGTGCTGGGTGGTTGGGTGGATGGATTTTTACAGCGTACAACCGTGGGAGATTGCAACGGATTGTGGGAGGCTTTCACTCAGCAGTGGATAGATCATGACCGACGATAACGATTATATGCAGACAACAACAAAGATATCCCCGTGTTGCTCTAACAGACAGGATATTGGGACCAGTGCTGTTGGCGAATACCTACCTATGACATCTGTCACGGCAGATCGAGGGGCGGGGGGGGGGGTGGCCAGAACCACGCCCGGCCGCTTTTGTCTCCCAAGTGCTGATATTTATACACCGCACCAGGCCCCAATTTGAGGCTGAATCGACGTTGAGGAGGGCGCAGGGCAGGGTTCGTAGCGCAATGCGATAACCACTACACGCCCGCTCCTCGTTCGATGATGATTATAATCAAGCAATAAAGACAAATATTCCCCTATAGCCTTAACAGGTTTCAAAGAGCAAGTGCCGTTAGCGAGCACCTATGAAGGCCGGCACGGCACACGATATGCACCCATGCACTCACTCTCTCACACACACATACATTAGACGTTAATACGTCGTTGCTGTCTTGTGTATTGGAGTTTCCGCTCTCAAGGTGCCGAGGTGAGTGGTGGTTAGGGGTGGCGGTGGTGGTTCAACCTCCACCTGTGCCACCCCTGCTCGCTTTTCCCCACGCGCTATGCAAAAGCCATTTTCCCAGCTTCATGTGGCTTTTCTCCGGATTCCTTTCCTCGGAACTGGTTACGCAGCTGCACTCCGAGGGGCACCTGCGCCAACACGCGTCCAGCCCGTGCCTGACAAAGCACATGGGGCGCAAAGGGTGGGGGAGGTGGTGGCGGAGTGGTGTTGGGGGGAGGGAGGGTACGTTTTGTTGTTAATCTAACGCGAACTTACGAGGCAAAAGACGGAAACTTTGACGTCATCGGTGGAAAAAAGGCTGCGGTTGCAACGCGTTCAAAACGCGTGTTGCGGGCGTTAATAAATAGGCGGCTCCAGGAGGGCAACGGGAGAGCCATTGGCGAGCTTGCAGCGAGATAGGGCGCGTAGGCGACTTGATTGGGGAGGGGGGTTACCACTGAGTCAAATGTTCTTCTGCGACTGCCCGTCAGCTCGCACGCAGTCGATTGCGTGAAACGTGGGAGAGGTCTATTTTTTATCGTTTGAGGTTCATTCATTCTTTCTTCAATTTTGTCGGCGGTGTAGACGGACGAGGAAGGCAACGTGCTGCGAGCTGCGAGGACGGCGGCTCCGGCGGATGATTTCGAAAAAATTACACCCGCAAAGTATTGTTGCTGATAGACCAAGAGGGCATCACAACTATTCACGGCAGTTACATACAAATAGCCAACGGTGTGTGAGGGCATTGGCAGCCGACCGACGCTTAGAGATATAGGCCTGCGCATACATCGACGCGTATCAGGAGGACACGTTCACAGCTACCGCAAAAGGACTCCGAGACGACTGTCAGCGCAGAGAAAGGCGGTTCAAGAGATCTTCATCAACATGAGGCCGCAAGTCCCACACTTCAACTCGCACGGACAGAACGGCCACGTGGGGACCCACGGACACTGCCACACGGGGACTCACGGCCACGGCCACACGGGCACCCACGGCCACACGGCGACCCACGGGCACGGCCACACGGGCACCCACGGCCACACCGGGACCCACGGGCACGGCCACACGGGCACCCACGGGCACGGCCACGTGGGGACCCACGGCCACACGACCACGGGCCACGGCAACAGCGGCACGGGCTACGGCGGGAAATGTGGCAGCGGCGGCATGCAGGTGGTGAAGACCAGAGGCGAGCCCGTCTACGTGAACTCGCTGCCCTTGCCGCCGGAGAAGGACGAGACGCGATGGAGCTGGGTCACGAGGTGGTGGAGAGGCTGCACTCTCTTCCAGTGTCTCACCTTGTTGCTCCTGGTCACGCTGGTGGTTCTGGCGTTCATTACCCTCGTCCCACTCGCCTTCAAGTTGTACAAGGGAAAGGTGAGCGGGCCCGGTGATGGACGACAGTTGAGATGAAAGGTGTCGAGAAGGCTGCGTGTCGATGCGAGTGGATGAGGAGGCTTGGGTGTTGAGATGAAGGATGGCGAAGGCGGTGGCAGTTTTGAGATGACCGATTGGTGAGATCAAAGATTTTGCAAGTGCCGCTTACACTACTGCGTAGCGATGTTAAGTGAGTGTGCATCTTAATCAAATGTGTCCTCCGTGAGCGATTTGCTTTACACTATGGTTGACGCGTATTTTTGCGGAAGTTGATGAGCTTTTTGTTAGATATCAGAATCAGAATATGTATTTATATACTGGAGGCATCCGATGAGCTGTAAAGCTCTTTTTCACAGGTGTCCAGTATATATATAAACACCAAATGGACAAGTACACAAGTAGGAGAGTGGTATTGTAATGACACGTTTTATTTCTGTGCTTTGACAGTTTAGTTGCTATTTATGTTGTAGTTGAACCCCCGTGTGGGATGGTTGACTCTGCATGATCAGCTCTCAGGAAGCCGATTAAATGTCCATTAGCAGTGTTTGGGAAGCCATCAGTGGTCGATAACGTGGAACTTGGACCAGTAGATGAAGGTTGCCAATGAAGATGCTCACCAACCAACACTCGTCTGATCAGGGAGGCACCTTGACTTTAAAAAGTATTTCATAATAGTGTTGTTTTGTGTTAGATCGCGTAAATATCAATGTATCGTTAAAGCCGCCACCGCCCGACATAGAGAATTAGTAAGCGTTGTTACGTAAACAAAACATGCCAATTCGTTTACTCTCCAACACACGAGCGCTGTGCTGTACTGGTAACGAAGTGGAACGTTTTGTTCACGTGGCAAATCTTACTAATTGGCTGTGTCGGGTGGTGGCGGGTTTAAAGGACACATTTATATTTACGCGATCTGACCCAAAAACCCTCTATTATGGATAATATTGGTGGCGAAAAGTATTTAATTCATGTAGGAAAGTCTCAACGAGTCTCTTGATAATTTTTTCACGAGGGTCCGGCATTGGGATGTTTGGGCATTTTATGTGGGCGGAAACCAGAATATGAAGAGTAAAAAAACCCCACACGTATGAGGGCATTACAAGTCCACAATGATGGGTTTATGAACTAACTTTCTGCACTGCCACCTGCTGACCACCTTGCAGGCTTGCACGTGGGGATGTTTTAACAGCGAAAGTTTTTTTTAACGCTTTATTGCTAATGTTGATGCTCGATGGCGAATTTTGCGGTGAACTATAAACACACACACAGGGAAATAACAACATTTTAAAACATATCCAAAGTGAAGTCAAAGTGGCTTTCTGTTTAAACCAAGGGGGGTCGACAACCAAAATAACAATGAGACAATTTTTTGCGAATTCGGTAAAAAAAAAAGAATCAATATTTTGATTTAAAGCTTTCGTGACTGCAGGGATTCATATTCTTGGTTATTTCGGTAAAGTCACGTAGAAGGGAAATAATAACATAATAAAAATATAAAACAAAAAAAATTCTCACGACGTTTCGACTGCTGTGAATTTCACACCTGATGATGATTGCTTGTGTTGCAGTCGAAACGTCGTGAGAATTTTTATTTTTTATATTATTATTATTTTATTATTTCCCTTCTACGTGACTTTACCGAAAGAACCAAGAATAAGAATCAACATTTCAAGAGGCGCAATGCACTGTGGTGAATACAAGATGGTGGTCCTTACTAAATAACTGTCACGAAGCAGTCCGTAAAAAAAACTGCGTGCGGCTCTTGAGCCGCAGGTTGCCGACGCTGGCTTAAACGAACACCGCGTGGCACCGCTCATCTCTCGGTGTTCCAGGAGCGGCGGTATAAATTCCACATTCCCATGGACAGCACTGTTTTATTTTCCATAAAATAATGCTCAATATTTCAAGCTGAGTCGACCGCTTACTGGCATTATAACTCGTAACCTTCCGATTCTGATTGCCAAATGTGCTATGAAGTTCGTTTAAAATAGTTCCATGATTGTATGGTGAGCTGGCTTTACCTTGCTGTTACTTTGATTTTATAAGTGACACTTAGAGTGGTGCAAATTGTTGTTGAGTGAAGTAGCGTAGATGGGGCATTGGTAGGGAACTGAACAGATAAATCACACCCTAAGTGGGGTCTAATCCTGTGACGGTGCAGGTGCGAGGTTTACTCTGCAGCTCGCCAGGGGATGGTGGGAGCAATCAGAAGCGTATGGCCAGTTTCAAATCCAGTAATTAATATTGCTTTGCAATGTAACTCTGCTGGTAGGTTATCGGTCTCTTTGTTGCAAGGTCATCATTACCCATGTGGCATAAAAGCATAATCCCGCTTGTCTGTATCAGCCAATGTAAAATGTGTCTTTGGGACATTCACAGCCACTTCGAGTGGAGTGAACAACGCAATTGTGTGAGGTACATGGGCTCTCAGCACCGTAGCAATCCATACTAACATCCCGTATTACGATCATCTTTGGAATCACCCAATCGCCTGTGGGTCTCATGTGTAGATTTCCGCGCTGCGCTACGAACCCAACGACCCGAGTTCGATTCCCGCTCACGGCCAACCAACACCAGTGACGATTATCTGAGCAGGTCCTGGGCCTCCCCCTAGTCGACTCAGCCTCAAATGAGTACCTGGTGCGGTGTGTAAGCATCGCCGCTGGGAAGAGACAAAGGCGGCCGGGCGTGGTGCTGGCCACCCTCCCCCTCGTGTGCCGCCGTGCCGGAATTCATAGGTGCTACTCGCTAACAGCACTTGCCCCAATAGTCTGTAAAGGCTACACGGGGGATGTTTGCCGTTTTGTGTACATATATGAAATTTATGGCGATATCCTGAGGTCAATTAATTGGGGGGGGGTGGGGCGGCGGGGGTCACGAGACATCTGGACCACCTCGAAGTGTCCTGTGCACGCTCCTCGGCCATTGCGCCGTGACACGGCCGCTGCCCCCCACTTAGGGGGGCCCCCTGAGCAACACAAAAGGCGCAGTCCAAGCTGGGGGTTGACAGCTCTTCACTGAAGCTTCTGAGGAGATTTATTTATTTATTTTAGTTTTCTTCAAAATTACGTCATGTCATTAATCGTTATGGTACAGGCACTTCAGGTTTACATGACGTATGACGTCATTACGTTAGGCTGTCTGAGGTTAAATGAGTAACGCAATTGGATGACACCGTTATATTTTTTACAATGAATTCACCTCTGTATGGCTCGTGTGCATTCATTATGTTAATGAATGTTCTTAAAATATCCTCGATTAAAATCTCCCCCATTTACTTTCAACAGTCACTGGGAGATCGGAATGTGAACTACCTCGCCTGGTATGCAGGAGGTCGTGGGTTCGATCCCTGCTGTATATTTGGAATTTGAAATGTTCTCTCTACCCGTAGTTGCATGGATATTTTCTTGGGGTCCTCTGGTTTTACCCTCCACATTTATAAACACGCGTTTAGAGTATTTGGCTGCTATAAATTTCTACGTGATAAGCCACTTCGTTGAGCAATCTTTTGTGACCAGGTCGCTTCCGAAAAATAACTCTAGAGCTCAATGGGCTTTGCCTGGTAAAATAAAAAATAGTTTAGTTCAAGTACATATAGTTTTAGTGATTTGATTACCGTTTCTATACTTTGCACTCCTATCGGCTTTTTTGTATTGTTTATTGTAACTGTCTGACCCTCACCTACTGGACATATGTGAAACATGAGCTTCACAGCTCATCAGATTTCTCCAGGAAAAATAAATAATGGGAAATAATTACCTCTGGTAGAGACTTCCCGGCCAATCCGGGATGGTTGGCAACCTTAGGCCATGCACAATATGGATGGAAAAGACTTGCACTGTATTGTGCTGACGATCTCGAATGAGCGTGAAACCACTGCACGGTTGTGATTTCCCCTTTACTGGTTTTAGTACGAGGATGACAAACGAAGGAACTTGCTGTACGTCGGATCAACTTTGGCCGGTGGTGACAACCGTTGAACCCACGTTGACCAAACGTCTCCGTGCGTACTGGGGTATAATGCGTTGTGTTGCATAGGCTGATTAATTCACACGAGGTCTGTGATTAATGTTTTTTTCTCTTGTCGTTTCGCAGTTGATCGGGGACTTGAACATTGAAGATGGGGCCACGCAAAAGCCTGAGGCGGTAAGAATCATCTCCACTTATGTCGTAGAAAACACCGCAGGTCACTTTGGAGACGTTATCAAGTGCCCCTTTCTCGAATAACCCACAAGACAGACTCATCCGTCTTATATTGGCAACGTCTCATCGAGCCACACAATTCGTGTCTGTGCTATATGCTGCATTGCCAAGCAACAGGTATCCCCAATCTTTCCATATGATGAGAAGAATAGTAACATTTTAATGGCCAAATGAGATAAGTCGTTCATGGGAATCAGAAAACTTATGTTATTGCTGGCCTCGACACACCATTGTCCACGATAGCCTTGTTGTATCGGAGTTTAGTCTCTGTCACAAAATTATTGTAATGCTGTCGTGGTGCAATGGTTAGCATGTTGTGCAATGGTTAGCACTCAATCCAGAGGTCACCGATTCGACTTCCTGGAGCAGCAGTTGACACAATAGGGCATTTTTTGAAATCCTCCCCACTCTACCTTTCTCTCTACTCAGTAGTATAAATGGGCACGCCACGGTTAGTTAATCGGCCGGCCTTGGGCGATGGAGTTGAACGCAAAAAGCAGTTTCTCAAGACGTCTGGGCAGCATAAAAGATTGCGCAAAATGACCCCTCCAGAAGGAGCTCTCCTAGTGGAGGCCCTTCCGCCAGCAGTGGCGTGAGCAGGCAATCGCAGGGATGCACCTTTGTCGTTAATGTCACAGCGACTGAATAACGACAGAAAATGAGTTGAATGTATTGTTTCAAATTGGTGACCACATCGGAGTCACTGAACCAATGGTGAACTTTAATGTACAACTAGGAACAGCTGGCAGCCCACAGAGAGAATTGTAGAGGCGGTAAAGAGGTCGCTTGTCCACAACTGAGGCCGGCCGTGCAGTGGGTAAATGGGCACCCTTGTGGTGGTGATGGGAGTGAAACAAAGGAAGGCAAAAGACAAACATGACTTGGGCGCCGAGGCAGTAGGTCTGATGCCGATAGGAAGCACGCAGAAATGTGTTACGGGGCACAGCCCACGCCCTTTCACAAAGATGTCGGGATCTGGTGGCCACTTTGATCGTCTTCGAGGTGTGTCGAGTGTGACAGGCATAGAATTGGCTCACGCGAAGACAGCAGCTTAAATGTCTTGGGGCCAATCATGTTGAGCCGTTGAGATAATGTGACCAGGCACACACCCTAAAACCCCACTCATGCGGCTACACACAACGTTTGTGTATATTAAAGTGTATATTATAGTGTATATGGCCGATTGTACATGGACATTTTAATTCACGGTGATTAAGTGATCATACTCTAGTAGATCAAGTCAAATTAAGTGAATATTAATTTTTTATGATTTTTTAAATGTTGCTGAAACTAAAAGTAAACACTACTCTTCTTTCGAAATGTAAAAACTAAATATGGGAAAATACCTCTTCCCTAAGAAGCTAGCAACTGATAACAATTGTCTCAGTAATATTTTAATTTGTTCAAACTGCCGTATACAAATCTCGACAGTCAAATCACACGCAATAGCAAGGCACATACAATTAATCAACAACAATGTAACGGTAACATCCTCCATGAAAACGCGCATCTGGGGCTTCCCTGGTTAAAATAAATAAAGAATGAGGTTTGATCACTATATGCGGCGAACAAGAAAGCCACCTGGGGATTTATCTGACGTGATTTCAATCCCGTGACGTATTTTTCGTCGTGCTTAGAGACAAACCCCGCTAAATTTAGGAACTCTAAACCACGTACACGTTCGTAATGCATATAGCACACCGCAATTGTGTAACGATAACGTTTACAAATCACGTTTACATAGACACACTGCGCGATGAAGGTTTTGTTGACGGGAAATGACGCTTCTAGACATTGAGCTATTGCGGTGTGGTGAAATAATTTGTCTGGTCTTAAATGTGAAACGTGTGGCTGGTGATCATTAATGAAATGGTAAAATGTATTATATTTATATGTGTATGATATTTAGGTTGATAATATTCATTAATATCTGGCGTTTGTTTTTCTTTTTGTTTTGCAGCAGAAGCATGAACTACTTGTACGGAAATTCGGTAAGCACGGCTTGAATTTGTAAAAAGAAAAAAGATAACTACGCAAAATGAGGCACAAAGACACAGATCCCTGTACAACCTTAACAGACTGTAGGGGTAAAGTGTTGTTAGCAAGCACCTGTAAAAGCCGGCACAGCACGCGAGGGGGTGGGCGGCCAACATTACGCCCGGCCGCCTTTGTCTCCCTAGTGGCAATGTTTAGACACTACACCAAGTACTCATTTGAGGCTGAGTCGATCTAGGGGAGGCCCAGGACCGGTTCAGATACTCGTCACTGGTGCTGGACGTGAGCGGAAATCGAACTTGGTTCGTTGGTTTTATAGCGCAGCGTGCTAACCGCTACACTATCGCTCCCAACAAATGAGGCACACCCAGACTCACACCTCCATCTCGATATATGAATACGTTTCCACTGGCTTCAGTGAATTTATTATCGCTTTCAGCAGCTCAATGTGTTCCCTCTCGACATTTGCTTGTCACTAATTATGCTTTTGTTTGTTTTTTTCAGATGCGATGATGAACAAAATAGAGGCGATTTCAATTCGATCACCATTTCCAAGCGCTCACCTGACAGTTGCAGGGCTGCCTTCCACTCAAGGTGAGTGGAATGCTGCGTGACGTCACCCGTCAGCTTTAAACGCAACTTGTTTCAGGAAACAGCCGTGAAGCGTCCATGCGATGTGTACTATTCAATAGAAGGCATGGACTCATTCAGGGTTATGAAACAATGCAAAAAAAAAAGGTGTGACTGGCAATTATGGATTTAGATTTGTTCTCTTTATTGATAATTATTTTATTTTGGCCATACCTTGCCATGCTGATGACAGTGCATATTGGTCATTGCAGACAGCATTGACGTGGGGCATATAGCATTGCAATGCCTATTTTGCTGCACCACCATCTGACTCCCACCAGCCATGCAGCTGCCCAGGACTGTACCTGGCATTCATGGTGGTGGCCCATCGAAGCACTGGCCAAGCTTCTCTGCTTAGCCTGTGGGATTTCGTCCAACTTTGAGCACATTAATGGGTGATTTGGTGAGAGGCTAATTAATAAACCCATGACCCACACGGCATGAGGAGGCCCTCAACCAGCAATGGATTGACTTATAAATGTGTGCATGCATACTAACGATGGATGTTGTGTCTACTAGGCACAAATACAACCAAGTGGAACTGCAATTTTACAATACACGGAGAATCCTTCCTCCTGGGAGGCATGAAGTGTGAAGATGACATGCGTAAAGTCACCGTTCCCTTGAATGGAATATACAACGTGCACGCTCGCCTCACACTCAGGTGCAACGAAACCATGGAGCAAAATGCCAGCTTAGTGGTTCGGTGTAACGGTTACCCGTTACCACGAGACCTCTCCACTATTATAGTACCCAAATGTGGTGTTCGCCAGCCCACCACAGTGGCCTTGATTTTTGGGCTTTTTGAACTCCAAGCAAATTGTAAATTATCTGTAGCTTTGTCACACCCAGAATCGCTGAGAATCGGAGATATATTTACGTCTTTGGATGTGTACATGGTGTCGAATGAAATTAGGTCATCCAAAAACTAAACAAACTTTTACAACTTAAAAAACATTCTCAAGCGTTACCGAGTGCACTATCATCCGTGTTGCTATTGTCGAGCACAAAGAGACTCAACTGAATTTTGTTACGCAAAGGTAGCATCGGACAACGGTTGGGGATTACAGGCAAGGACAATGTGCAACCCAGCCCTGGTGAAGCAATGGACCGGTGACAAAGGGATAAACCGCAGCTTCTCCATGCCTCACAACAACACCAAATATCACAGTGCACCACTGCCAGCAATGCTGGCGGGGCTACTCAAAACCTGGTCAAACAAAGACGTGTGATGTCAGTGCATTGAATCCTCACTCTTTTCAAGATCGGGAAGATGATGAGCTCGGGGACGTCAGGTGGCTGGCTCTCAACATTCGCGACCAACAACATGCTCTACGACAATGACATTGGACACAACATATTACAGACTGATCTGCAACTGGGTTTTTCGAAACGTTTCGCAATGCCAGACGAGCAGAGCTCTGCATAGCTCTGCTCGTTGTGTGCGACTTAGGGAAATGAGCTGTGGGCCACGTTATCCGGCAGCATTAAACTGACATCCCAGAAGGTTATTTTCAGATATTCACCAAATATATTCAGCCGAATAAGAAGGGCACGGACGGTCCTTGAATGCGACCGCTGCGGCTGTTGGTTTTCACCCTTGGACTTGTCCGATGGGCCGTGCTGTTCATATATTTTCCAAACCCTGTTTAATTCCAACTCTCGCGAGCGGTTATCGCAAGGCTGTAGATTGTGTAAATAGTTTTACTTTAACCACTCTTCATATTACCTCCAGTTCATTGTACTGTCGCCTTTGTGGTTGTTACATATATGTAACACAAGTACCAACCAGCCTCTAGTCTTGTGTCACGTCTAACAATCTGTAACCATGCTTGGGGCGTGGTTGATAGCGTTACCGCTCTCAGGGGCTTTTGACCCAGAAAATTGAGTTCGATTTTGGGACTTCAAATGCGAGCGATATCTGAGCTGGTGCTGGGCTTCCCCTCCAAAGACAAAGATTCCCCGTACAGCCTTAACAGACTGTTGTAGGCAAGTGTCGTTAGTGAACGTCCATGAAGGCCGGAACAGTACACTTAGGGGTGGGTGACCAGCACCACGCCTTACCGTCTTTGTCTCCCCAGTGGCGATGTTTACACACCGCACCAGGTACCCATTGGATGCTGAGTCGACCTATGGGAGGCCCAGGATCCGTTGAATATAAACCTCACCGGTGTTGGCTGTAAGCGCGAATTGAACTCGTAGCGCAGCGCGCTAACCGCCTCACCACCGCTCCCCATCCACCCCATAAGCAAAAAGCATTGGCTAGCATGGTCAACAAAGGGCTGTACATTCTACATTTCAATTATTAACATTGCTCATTTTACATATTTTTTCTCTACTTAGCATTCGGTAATTTTAACAGCTTAATTTTGCTCAGGCTCAATAATAGAAAATATAACAGATGACAAAAATAATGTAACCGTTCCTCATGTATCAATCTCATCCACCCATAGAAATAACGTGTTACTTGTCCAGCCAGTCATTCTCCAATTGTTGTTTAAATGTACATTTGTTGTTAAGCAATGGTTATGATCGTGGTACTTGGCAAGCTTTGATCTATCCTCTCTGTACGAGTGGCTACCGTAGATGTTGCCAACCATTGCTGTACTGTGGTGTCCACAGGCATTGGGTTACATTGGTTAAATTCTTACAAAAGCTCATGAATCATCACGTAAATTTACTTTGTTCTACGTTGCACACAGATGCCATTTTTTATGTTTAATATATTTTGTATGTTGAAAGCCATATTTATTTTGTTAAATAAACTCTTTGAATTCGTATTGAAGTCTTCGGAGTCGTTGGATTGCACATTCACATCACCTCTAACAACAACAACATCGCCAGCAGCAGCCATGATCAATCCAATGCTGGCTGGGCGTCTTCTTCTCACTCAGTCCCACAACGGTGACGATCAAATCCACGGGTGGCGCAGTCGTCACACTGTCTCTGCCGCGTGGGCTATCCTCTCAGATGTTTTTCTCTCTCAGCCACCACTCTCATGAGTCCGACATCAAGAACCACTTCATCGTCGCTGAACACAACAATTATCGTTCGTCTTCCTGGATGCGAGCTGCCACTGCGGTCTTCGTGGGCCCACTGCTCAACAGGTTTCTGTACCTAGGCCAGGGTCCGTGCACAGTGAATCTCTGTCTGCTACACCTGGGGCACATCTGTGGATGTGCCCAGCGCAAGTGTGATCGACGGACAAACGCGAAGCTGTCACGGCAGTTGACGGACAGCCACGAGACTGTCTGTTGGGGCAGTGAGGAGCAACAGAGAAAATGAAGTCATGGGGGTGGTGCTGGGGCCTGGGGGGATACTATTGAGCGGGGAGCTCAGAGAGCAACGCTGCAGGACGGCCCGGGGCCAATGCGGCTACCGGGTACATGGGACGGTGAGCAATCAGACAGGCCACAGGGAAATCCAAGGGCAGCACTAATGAGTCCCAGGGCAGTCCAAGGGCAGCACTTAGGAAGCCACTAGAGCTATGCACTTTTTAATGTAAATTGAAAAAGTATTTATTTTTGAACTGCTTTTTGTGTCTAGTTTGCTGTCCTTCTCCCGCACCTCCGATTAGCACTGTTGGCTCCGTACGGTGTGAAAGAAGTTCAACATACACACAATTAAAATGTTTAAATTCCAGTGTTATAATGAATGAACATAACCTGATGTTTCCTGACTGTTTGAGCCACCCAGTCTATAAAATTTGTATTTTATTTTATGTAATTATTGTCAATTTCATTTCGAAACACGCCAACCCGACAATGAACGCTGCCTCCTGAGTTCGATTCCCATTCACCGTGAACATCATTGACGAGTGACCCGCACCGACCAGCGTGGTGAAGTATGGCTATACCAATCGCCGCAACCGACAGACAGTGGCTCATATGCCCTTCATCTAGTGGTGGAATAACAAAGTCCCGGACATTATAATTATGATTGTACGGTACCGTATTATGTGATGGATCGTATTAAGGGCTACTGCAAAGACGTACATTCTAACCCGTAGCTAAAGTAAGAGCTTGGGCAGGACACGTGACGGCGAGAGGAGATGACATCAGGCGCTTGGCCAAAAAGATAACGACGGACGGAACGCGTCCCAGAGTTCGTCGAGGTCTGTTGGGCGACGGAGCGATGATGAAGTCAGCTCGCGTGCAGCTGGTGTCGGCCGGGTGGAATATTAACATCGCATAACAGTGAGAGACCTTCATCCAGCAGTGGATTGATCATGCCTGATGATCGATGATGACGATGATAGTGTTTCATCACCACCGTGTCTTTCCCCCATGCAGCGCTTAATCATCGGCGCGCGCGTGCATCACACGTTCCTTGATCACTCATCGGTGGAATAATGATTTAAATCAGCTCCGGAGGGAGGGAGGGGAGGGGCAGACCCCCGTCCCCTCTGTTGAAGATTCAGCCGCCCACTCCACCCTTCGAAATTATCTCTGACTCGACACTGCCGTCGCATACCTTCTTCCACTCAGCTCAGTCCAAGATGTTTACCCAAGGACGTTGCACCAGATACTCCTCCCAAGTTGCATCCATATTGTTCAATTCGCTTTTGCAACTTAATTCGCTGTCATCCTCTTCCCAGTCAAATAATTATATTCAGTCTTGGCTTAAAGCTTTCGTGACTGCAGGAATTCATATTCTTTGGGTCTTTCGGTAAATTCACGTGGATAGGTTAAAAATAAGAAAAATAAAATAAACAAAAATCTACGACGTTCAAATCGCAACAAGCGGTCGTCATCAGGTGGAGAGAAAAGGGAGGTAAGCCTCGAATGTAACTGTTTATAAAGGTTTAAAAGTGAGCGTAGCCCAAGTGTTAGAACGGAGTGGGCAGGACACAAGAGTCTAGGTCAGCAGTGGATAGAGCATCCTATAGAGATGGAATCTAGGCTATGACAGCAAAAGCTATAGAGATGGAGCCTAGGCTAGCAGTGGATAGCGCATGCAATAGGCATTGTGTACTAGAGGTAGTCTAGGCCAGCAGTGGATAGAGCAGGGCTCCTCACCTCAGCTCCCTCCCCCAGCGGTTGCAGGCGGAAACAATTGTGTTCCCTGCTGCTATCCGTAATATAATTTGACTCGTCTTTTCTATACATGACATGTTTTCATATACTTCTTATAAACCACATTTCTGTTACGTATTCTAGATTGCTTTGTAGGGTCTGTATAATTGTCCAGCTTTCACAATCTAAAAACTAAATAAAAAACTACATTATTTTTTATTTTACCGGGTAAGGCCGATTGAGCTATGTCGTTCTTTTTCAGAAGCGACTTGGCATCAAATTGTAATGGCAGTGGAGTCAACCTCCAGTGCGAATGGACTGGTGGCCACAGGAGGTAATGGCAGTACAGTCAACCTGCGGTGTGAGTGGACTAGTGGCCACGGGAGCTAATGACAGGGGATATAACAATAGGTTTTACCTTTTCTGGCAATAAAACAGGTGTCAGGATCATGGGATCTCCTTTGTCAGTACCAAAATATGATCATAGGTTTTTCCTCTTTTTTCTGGCAACAAAACAGGTGTTAAAATGTTAAAACACCAAACTGAAACTTTTATAAGGAATCATGTCTGCATTAACCACAATGCTCGTGGTCAGAATGCAAAAATAAGTATAACCCGTAAAAACAAAGTTTTTCACTATAAATCCTTTATATGCGTGGCAGCGAACTTAATATAAAGGATTTAATTAAAAAAAGATTCGCCTGTGGAGGACGCAGGGATCGATCCCGCGACCTTTGGCATGGGAAGCGAGGGTGCTACCAACTGCGCTACTCCGCCACGGCCTGTGGAGGGGTTACGCTCTGGGCTCTTATACTGTGACGTTCAGCCAAAGCGATGAATGAGTTCTATTTGAATAAATGTAAAATAATATTTTTTTGCCTAAAAAGTGTAAAATTTTGGGAATTTTTTTCACGAAAATTAATTGTCTAGCACAACGAGTGTGTGTGGAAAATGTCAGCTCGATTGGATCACGGGAAGTGGGTTAAAAAACGACCGAAAGATTTGCACGGTCGTAAGCAAGCAAGCACGCAAGCACGCAAGCAAGCAAGCAAGCATGCAAACTTAATATAAAGGATTTACTAACCATACGCTGATAACATATGTATCGTCCTTGAACCTGATTGATCCACACCAGAGACAGCTTTCTTGAATGACAGTGGAGTCAGCCTACAGTGCTAATGGACTAGTGGCTACGGGAGGTAATAAGAGGGGAGTCAGCCTACAGTGCGAATGGACTAGTGGCCACGGGAGGTAATCACAGAGGAGTCAGCTTGCAATACGAGTGGACTGGTGGCTACGGGAATGATTGAGAATAGGAGCATAGCCATGTGACGGAAGAGGACGGTAGAGTCTGCTGGTAGAGCGAGCATCTAGAACCAGCGAGAAGGTTCAGGAATGGGGGCATGGCCACGGTCCATATAGAAGGGAGATGCACGGGAGACTCGGGGCTGTTGCAGTGGAGGTCTCCGTCTGTCCGAGTGAATGTGTGATTCTAAATGTGGAGGGATAAACCGGACGACTCGGAGAAAAATCCACGCGACCACGGAGAGAGAGATACATGCAAATGATAGCTCAACGAAGAGGCTTATCACGTGTAAATGTATAGCAGCCAGACACTCTAAACGCACGTTTCTAAACGTGGAGGGAAAACCAGAGGACTCGGAGAAAGTCAATGCGACTATGGATAGAAGGAGAACATTGAAAACTCCAAACATACGGGCGTCAGTCAGGATCTAACCCACGACCCCCTGTATACCAGGCGGGGTAGTTAACATCTCACCACCGTGGCGCCCCGATTATTAATTTGCCATTATTAAAAAAAACATTTCGAAGTAGATCAAATAGGGTGGGGTGGGGGCAGGGGGGGCATAGGAGCGACACGATCGACGAAGGAAGATCGTGGTCGTCATACCAATCCTGTCTGACAATTCTATATTGGTCAAAACGTTACTCTGACAATGCTTTTGTAATAAAGGTCGTGGAGACAACGTCTGGAATTCAGTATTCTTTATTAAGTTTCTTTCACAGCTCTCACTATACTCATTCCTCTGCTCTATGGCTCCTTCACGCTGTTGGCAGACAGCGTGAGAGGGAGATAGAGAGACTGCTGCGGCCCGCCACGTGGCAGGCTCCGGACCTCCGCACCAGCGTGGCTCCCACCTTCGTTCCTCCAAGCTCTGACCACGTGCTGTCCGTCTCTGCCCCTTTTAATCCCTGGCCCACGTGATGCCTCGCAGCCAATCCTCAGCCACATCCCTGGAACCTTCCAGAGCCCACTCTACGGCCCCAGGGCCACGCCCCTAACTCGACTCCCCATTGGTTGCGGGCTGAAGCCAGCAGAGCCAATCATCCTCTTCCAGGTGTAACCTTCGCATTGCATCAGGGCCGCGCCCCTGGCTCGACTCCCCATTGGTTGTGGGCTGAGGCCAGCAGAGTCAATCATCCTCTTCCAGGTGTAACCTTCGCATTGCATCAGGGCCACGCCCCTAGCTCGCCTCCCCATTGGTTGCGGGCTGAAGCCAGCAGAGCCAATCATCCTCTTCCAGGTGTAACCTTCGCATTACATCAGGGCCACGCCCCTAACTCGACTCTCCATTGGTTGCGGGCTGAGGCCAGCAGAGCCAATCATCATCTTCCAGGTGTAACCTTCGCATTGCATCAGGGCCGCGCCCCTGGCTCGACTCCCCATTGGTTGTGGGCTGAGGCCGGCAGAGTCAATCATATCATCCAGGTGTAACCAATTAATCATCCAGGTGTAACCATTCTAGATTTGAAGCTTTCGTGACTGTAAGGATTCATATTCTTGGGATTTTTTCGGTAAAGTCACGTAGGTAAAAAATAAAAATTAAATAAAAATCACGACGTTTCGGAGGCAACACAAGCCTTCGTCTTCAGGTGGCACTGTCACAGCACGCTCGCTGTATCAAGCAAATGATTTACTTGATACAGCGAGCGTGCTGTGACAGGTGTAACCAATTAATCATCCAGGTGTAACCCATTTATCATACAGGTGTAACCTCACATTACACTTTCAACCCACTCTGATTCTATGCTCCGTACCCTCCGACCCCTATCATGTTAAACACAAGCTCACGTTCACTTCACAGGAGGGGGGAGCTGATAGAATTCACGTGCGCGCCTAAAAAATAGAAGAAAACTTACGACTAATTGTACTGTAATGAATGAATAAATAAATGAACAACCGTTCCGCGTCATTGGCCGGAAAACTCCTTCGGGTGGGCATTGAGAGCCGTGAGCCAAGTTTTCCTGTGCACGTGGCATGGCATGGGGCTCACACGTTGTTGTACCCGCGTGGCTGGCAACCAGCCAGCACCCCCCCCCATCTCCCCGTCCACCCAGCGATTATTCCTGGACGCGTTACCTCCAGCGGTCACGGGAAATCGGTCGTTCGGGAGGGGGGGTGGGGCAGCTCTCGCTCCTTGTTTGATATCGCGTGGACGGCCGTGAGTCGGTTCGTGATCGGTGGCTGACGTTCGCGTAGCGCGACTCGCTGTGTGCGTTACGTTACTGTGATATAGCTTTGTTTTATATGTGTGTTTGTAACGACTACATTTATAGATTGCGTATAGATAGCCGATCGTCTTTTGAGCGTTAAGAGAGTAAGGAATATGGGAAGAATTTCGTACGATGCGAACGAAATTCAACATACTGCACTGCTGAGAGGAACACACATGCGGGTAGCCTGCGGCGTGGTTTGACTTGATCATCCAAGCGGGCCGAGGAGGACAGGAAGACACTTGGAGAATATCGAAGCTTCGTGTGTAAAACAAAAAGGAACGCGAGAAGACTCTCTAAGGAGGTTCGGAAATGAGCCTTGGAAAATAACCGAAACGGAACGACCGAAGAAGATCGGAAGACCGTGGCTAATAAATACTGCCAGTAAATAGGTAACGCGAGAGCAAGACAGGGAAGACCATCGAGTGCAGAGCTCGCACACACAGAGAGAGAGATGAATAGAGAGACGCGGGCAGCAGCAGGGAGAGCCACAACCAGTGTGGGCAGCAACAGCATGGCTGCCCGGGGTGGCGTGCAGGTGGTGAGGACTCACGGCGAGCCAGTTTACGTGAACTCGATGCCCGTGGGACATTCGCACGCGGGCAGAGGCAGGCCCGTCAGCGAGTGGGATACCCAGGCGCCCAGCGGCGGCAAGGGGAGAGGCCGGTGCTGCCCGGCTGTGCACGCCACGCTGTGCCTCATCGCCCTGCTGCTAGCCGGGCTGCTTGCCCTGGCGCTGCTTGCCTACCTGCCCACGGAGCTCTACTGGCAGGACGGACAGGTGAGATGCGCGCCTGCGTGCGCGCACGTGTCTGTGAGACGCACGTGTCTATGTGTGTGTCTGTTCTGTGTGGGTGTCTGTTAACCTGTGGGTGTCTGTTAATCTGTGGATGCGCGCGTGTCTCTCAGCATGGGAACCAGCGTGGCAGTGGCCACACCAGGGCCCGGTCTCTCATGCCACGTCCCGACCTTAATGGGTGCTCGCTAACTCTGAGCACCTGACGCAACAGTTTGTGTCGGATATTCGGGTTCGGTTACTTTGTCTTTGCGCGTGGTGAGCAGTGGCGCAATGGTTAATCGCACTGCGCTCCGAACTGCATTTACAGTGAATTCGGAGTTTTAAATCAAACCGGTATTTTAATAGTTGAGTCAGGTTGCAATATTACTGTTATAATTACATTGTGCAACTTCAATAACCACGTGATGTATTGTCGTATCGCGTTAATGATGACATGGCAACAACATTTCGAGGAACAGTGTACGATTCTAATTCAATCTATAAAAGAAAATAACACATCTGCTCTTCCAATCGTGAGCATTCGTACAAATGCCAATACAATCGTAAAATAACAGAGTAACAATATTGCACCGTTGTGTTATTATCGTGCTTAACCCTATAACATTGCACGGATGGACAATTAGATCACTGTACGTAATTAATACGACAGTGATTATAGCAATACAACAATACATTTGGGTGGAGCGGTGGCGCAGCAGTTAGCGCACTTCAATATTCGCAAACCCAACGACTTAAGTTCCATCCCAGCCACTGATAATATCATTGTTCGTCGTTGTACTCTACGAGAAGCTTCACCAACCCACGGTTACAATCATGGTGAAGTGTGGTCAACTCGCATGATCCGCAAAGCTATTTTATTAAAATAACAACGGCATAAAATATAAGATGTTTAACTCTCGATGGCCTGGGCGCTGTCACGTGCAGCTGGCGATCTGTGCCATCCACGCGGAGCACTCAAAGACGTGCTGGCATTGGCCAAGCTAATCATGGGCCTCACAGTGCAGTAGTGGGTAACTCATCTACACAGCTGCTTCCCGGAGGAAACATTGTTATGTTGATGAGTCCGAACAAGGTCGAAACCGGTCTTCACAGCTCTCTCTGTCAGTCGACCTCTCTGCTGCCCATCAGTCGGTCACGTTTGCTCACAATCTTATTTGATGGTGACCTCAACACAAGAAGGCCACAGCGCAGTTCTGTGGGAACTGCTGATGATTTTTGCACAAGTTCACAAAGGCTAAGTGTTTGTAGTACGCATTGTCGTGTTGCTGTTTGTTGTCACGTTAACATATGTGCTCACGTCCACTTTGCATCCCCGTTAGTCTACGAGCGTACACGTGTGTGTGTGTGTGTACGTTTTACCACATGGCAAAGCACTTCCTGAACTTTCCCTGTTCAGATTGTTAATTAACCTTGTGTGTAAGGCTTATGCACGTACACGCGACCAGCTGCCCACACCCATTACACCGCGTTGGGGCTTTTTTCCTTCCCTTTGCACGTTAGAACATTCTGTTGCATAATCACGCCGGTCAGCTCGCTAACCGCTGTGCTATTTCGCACGGAGCTCGAGTTGACTCACAACCCCGCCTCGCACCGTGTACCTGTGATGACCGTAGCCGTCAGGAGTGCACAGCAGTCTCTCTGTGTGCAGTCGGCTGGTTTGGGAGCCCGTGACATTGTTCGCGCCACGGTGGCGAGATGTTAACTACCTTGCCTGGTATACAGGAGGTCGCGGTGTTCGATCACCGACCCTGATGCCTGCTGTATATTTGGAGTATCTGGTGTCTCTCTCCTCATGGTCGCGTGGATTTTTTTCCGGGGCCTCCGGTTTTTCCCTCCGCATCTAAAATCAACGTCACGCGTTTAGAGTATTTGGCTGCTATAAATTGCCACGTGATAAGCCAACTTCGTTGAGCTATCATTTGTGTCTGGGTCGTTTCTGAAAAAGAGTTATAACAACTTGGTAGGCCTTGCCTAGTAAAATAAACATTGTTTCGTAGCTTTAATAGTTTGATACGCGACACAGAATTTCCCTGTATCACAATGAAAATGTTTTGTCAGATGTATCCCCTTCTTCTACCAATGTAAGATGCCTGTTGCATGTACCTTGCTGAGTTCACCCCAAGCTCTTGGTGCCACTTGTGGCACGCAACGAGGGGTGGAAATTCCACAGTCCACTGGCGAGGGGCCAGTCTTTCCAAAGGGCAATACTGATGAGGGCATGTAGAAATTGTAAAAAAATGTATCCCTCGATTTACGAAAGGGATGCGTTCTTCAAAAAGCACACGCGTAAAACGAAATTCTACTACTAAGCAAAAAAAAATGTACACCTACATTACATTTCACAGTATAAAAAAATTAAACTACTGAATAATAATAATTTAAAAACAAAATAATTAACATTTTCAGGGAACTCGCTAAAATATCTTCTGCATTGTATATGACTGGCAAGGCGATGCCATGACGTTGTCGCGGAAGGATGACGCAGATCTCCCCGGTGGCTTCCCGTTTGATGATCTCGTGGCACGTGCCGTAGTGAAATTTGGTTCACGCGGAGATTCGATTTCGTTCAACCAAAAGTGTCCACACTATGTCAATTGCGTGAAGGCGACATGTCCTAAATCGAACGTTCATAAATCCAGGGATACCTGTACTTTACAGAACTAGAACGACCTCTGTCTCTCAGCCTGATAAAGCAAAGACGATTTAGGTTTTAATTATTATAATTATTATTATTGAGGCAATGCGCAGGCCCGTGACATCGGGGTTGTGACTTACATATATACCGTCAGCGTCAACTAAACCGGTTGGTTGTACAAGGCAGGGGATAGACAGATGAGGGAACGGGCCCCCGCTGCCCCAAACCAGGTGGGGGTCCCACCGGAATGGGTGAAGGTAGAGAGAGAGAGAGCGATATAACAGGAAACACGCGCCTTGACATAGAGAAAAGAATAAGTATAACCCGTAAAAACAAAGTTTTTCACTATAAATCCTTTATATGCGTGGCAGCGAACTTAATATAAAGGATTTAAAAATATATTCGCCTGTGGAGGACACGGGGATCGATCCCGCGACCTTTGGCATGGGAAGCGAGGGCGTTACCAACTGCGCTACTCCGCCACGGCCTGTGGAGGGGTTACGCTCTGGGCTCTTACACTGTGACGTTCAGCCAAAGCCATGAATGAGTTCTATTTGAATATATGTAAAATCATTTTTTTTTTGCCTAAAAAGTGTAAAATTTTGGGAATTTTTTTTCACGAACATTAATTGTCTCGCAAAACGAGTCTGTGTGGAAAATGTCAGCTAGATTGGATCACGGGAAGTGGGTTAAAAAACGACCGAAAGATTTGCACGGTCGTAAGCACGCAAGCAAGCACGCAAGCAAGCAAGCGAACTTAATATAAAGGATTTAATCACGGGAAGTGGGTTAAAAAACGACCGAAAGATTTGCACGGTCGTAAGCAAGCAAGCAAGCGAACTTAATATAAAGGATTTGAAAAGACACAAGTGGTGACCTGAACGAGCGCGTTTTCCTTCCACCTCTCCGAAATCCGGCTCACGTCGAACACGATTCTGTTTTTCGTTTGCGTGAAAGTTGAGCACGTTTGCTGAAATGACTCCTCCGTCTGGTTCATATGACGGAGGAGGAACCGAGAGACAGAGTTCAGCTCCCAGCTGTGAGAGCTCACCGCAAAATGTATGTTCATGCCGCAGAGAAACTCACATCGTTGAGCAATGTGAAACCAAGATCGAGGTATCATCTTCAGAAGGAAGTTTATGAGTAACAAAAACAATACGTCACGTCAATTCCCAATACTTGTTTCATTTTAAACCAACCATAATATGTATATTTTTTGGTTAGATCGCGTAAATATAAATGTGTCGTTAAACCCGTCACTACTCGACAGATTCAATTACAACTATCCCTCTATTTATGGAACGAAACAGGAGTATTTCTCTACAAATCTGGCTGTCACCTGATGATGCTAGTTGTAATTGTTGGCGAAACGTCGTACTCAGATTGTCAATGTTGTGGATTTGCTTTCCAACACACCCGTGTGCTGTACTCGTAACGAATTGGCATGTTCTGTTTACGTGACAAACCTTACTAATTGGCTGTGTCGGGTGGTGGCGGGTCTAACGACACATTTATATATTTACGCGATCTAACCCCCAAAAAAACCTGTGTTATGAATATTGGTCGCGAAAGCCTTACTAAGTGTTAAACATTTCAAGTCAAGTTTCGGGAAATATTCACGCACGCACTTGGTTTGTGTCGTGCATTCCGTTTGTTGTCGGGCGTCTTTCACTCGGGGTACAGCAGTCGGACAAGGGAGCCGTCGGAGAGAAAGGCTTTTGCATATTTAGCAAATGCCCCTTTTTGAACCCAACCTCTGAAACCAGCCAGACGTCGCTCGCAAGCAGAAGGTTGAGAGTTCAAATCCTCGTTGGGGTGGGAGTTGCCTGAGCCCATCGTTTTTCGGAGGATTAAGTAATCAGCACGGGGTTTCCTCACTTTATGCGCGTTCACTTTGTGCGATTTGACGCTGTATATGCGCTGAACTAATTTCTACGCCAAATTCGCCGTTTTATGCGGGTCGAATTAACTTTACATGCGCATATGCGGTCGAACGTGGGACAACATACTGTGTGTAAAGTCACGTAGAAGGGAAATAATAAAATAATATAAATAAAACATAATAAAATTATCACGACGTTTTGGCCACAACGCAAGCAGCCGTCCTCAGGTGGAGAACAGGTCTGCCGGATGCTGTCTTTCCGAGAAGCAAGAATATGAATCCCTGCAGTCACGAAAGCTTTAAATCGAAAAAAACTGTGTACTGTATATACTGTGTGTCATATTCTCATTATATGGCTTTCCCTCATTCCCCATTCATTCAATCCATTCATCATCATTGACTGCCATCAATTTCGCTTTCACCGAATTCACGCATCACAAATCCGCCCATGGCCTCCACAATTAAATGCGTTCATTCTGTGTAAAGCGCCCTGGATAAAGGCGCTGTACAAATTCCACAAAGTTACGATATGGCAACGCCCTCCAACTAAGGTTGAAAGCACCAATACTTTAGCTCTCTCCGTCCGTCCGTCTGTCTGTGAAAGGTGCTCACAAAAACCCGCGTCACGACGAGCCACAATGCCCATGAAACGTTGGCATCCACGTGGCGTTGCTCGTCGCGACTTCGCCACGTGATCAAAGGGTTATAGCTCGAGGCTCAGGAGGCACAAGCCAGAGCAACAAAGGACGATTCGCAAACATTCGACGTGTCGCTTTCCTCTACCAGCCATACCGGGCGACTTTCACACTCCCAGTGAAGTAAGGGGCCGTCCATAAATGACGTCACGCACCCAGGGGGGGGGGGGGGGTCAGACATTTGTAACGATGTGTGACGAGAGGGGGGTTTGACAAATGTGACGTCACATTAAAATGCGCAACTTTAAATAAATATAGACAATACGTTCTACTTAATTGAATAGACTTTTAAATAAATGTTTGCTCCTACATCAGAGTGCAGCGCCACATTAAATACGCACTACAATGACGATAGTTTAAAGCGATTTGAAGCATGTTTTATTTTTTTTGGGGGGGGGCAGAGCTTTGTGACGTAATATTTGAGGTTGGGGGTCTGACTTTTTGTGACTCCATGTGACAAAGGAGGGGGAGGGGGTCAAAAATCGCCCAGAATCGCGTGACGTCATTTATGGACGACAATACACCACGAGATACGGCAGAGAGCGGAGACACGGTGACAACCCAAAGCGTTGCAGGTGGCTCGTGAGGTTTTATATGAGAAGCGGGGGGGGGGGGGGGGGGTTGGGGGGTCTAATAATGACTGCGATTGAAGTGAATGCTGTTTAGAAATGTCCTGCTTGGACTGTGGCGTATCGACGCACAGTCGCTCACGGATGCCATGGAGTTTTTGTTCCCCCCGCCAGATATATCACGGTGTCTTCTCTCCCTTCCCTTTCTCTCTCTCACACGCACGCAGCTGAAGTTCCACTCGAAAATAAAGGTGGTGGACACGCCGACATTCGAGATGGTAAGTGATGTTACATTGCGTCATCTCTTTTTGAAAGCGCCTCAAAAACAAATCTGTCGTGGCACGAACACGAACGGACGTTACGCGGCGCACAACGCAAAGCCACCCAGAGTTGCCCTCCATCTCGTGAGATTTCCGAAGCGGTAAACGAATTTGGCTAGCACTCGGATGTAGGGCTGTCTGGGAAATACCAGGTGCTATAGGCTTATACTGTGAGGCGGCCAGGAAGATGGCGGTACGGCAATCGATACTTATGAAGTACCGGTGAAGACGCTGGACACCCAAGTTGAGGCACACGTATATTTATTTCAGCTTATCGGTACAGGACAACACTAGAGGGGGTAGCGGCCCCCTCACCCGGATAACTGGGGATACCCCCTAGCTAATCTCACCTATCCCCAAGTCCTCCTCTAACGAGCTAGGGGAGGCTAACTGGCCCGACACTGGTGAGTCGGGCTACGGTCTCCGGAGTCCCAGGGTCTAACCCTGGTTCACGGAACCACGCCTCTGGCTCGCTCCTCTGCAGCCCTGACAAGGGCGGCGTCGAGGGGAGTCCAGGGCTCTAGCTAGAGGATCTTCACTCTTCCTCCTTCGTTCCCAGACTGAGCCCCGAGCTCTCTTTGTCCTCCCCCTTTATACCCCCCATCAGGATCACAACCCCCCAGGCTGCCTGATGCGGACGTCGCTGCGGGCACCCCCCCCGTGTACTCCCGTAACTCCGCCCACTGTGTTTGTTACCCATTGGATCGTATGCACTTACAGCCCTCCCGTAACAGCCCTACATCACCCCCCCCATTACAGCTCGCAGCCGTCCCGGCTGCAACAATTCCAAATAAAGGAACAATTACCCCTCGACCCCGTGTGTGCCTCATTTTTTCAACAAAATGCAAATAGCAGAACAACAACAAGAACAACAACCATACCCCCGAAGGGAATGTCCGACGCACCCCCCCCCCGCATAAATACGAAATCCGTAAGCACGTATGTACAACTAGCCAGGAACTCCCCCATCACACACAGCACACCCACGACACACAACGCACCCACAACACACACACCGCGCCCACACAACACAACACACTCAGTGTGCAAGGAGCACACCACCGACGCAGCATACAGTAACCATGACACGTGAAGGAAAATAAATAAGAAAAGTTTTTTTTTTTTTTCTTTTTCTTCCTGCTGTATATTATAAGAGTCTGCGCATTTTAGCGCGCGTCCTTGCCGCAGGCCCGTCACACGGGGCAACCCCGGACGGCGGACCATCCGGTGGCGGCTGTCCCATGCGAGGTGAGGTCGCGATTGAAGTCGCGCGACTGTCGGCATCACCTGTGGGGGTTCCAGGGCGTGAGCCCGTCATTCCCGGTGCACCTGTGGGTGGGACAGCCGGCAACACATCAGGCGAGAGCAGCGACGGACCCTCCGAGTCGGTCGACCCCCCACATGCTTGGCCTCGCGTGCGTGGCGTGGGCCCCCGCACCGCAACAAACGGCTTCAGCCTAGAGGGGTGTACAAACCACCGGCGCCTCCCCCATTGGATTCGAACGCACTGAGGCCTCAAAACCTCAATAACCTCGACGGGGCCCCGCCACGGGCGTACGAGTTTAGAGGAGGTCGCGAGTGGTACCTGGGGACAGTGCAGCCATGCCCTGTCCCCCGGCTTCCACTGCAGCACGTGCGCGCGAGCCAGTCTGAGGCGCTCGTTCGCCTTCTGACGCCTGTCAGAATTTAGCCTCGCCGCATCCCGCGCCTCAGTCAGTTTGTCAAGGTTAAATTTAACGTGATCGTCCAATTTAGATTTGCCCAGCGGCACGGGGATCTGCAACTGTGCCCGAACAGGTGGGTCGGGTTCGCGGCCATACATAAGAAAGAAAGGTGAAAACCCCGTCGCAGCATGGGGAGCCAATCTGTATGCCGCTAGAACCCCTTGAATTTGTAAGTCCCAATCAGCCTGTGAGTCCGAAACTTGCTGCGACAACATAGACGTGATGGTGCGATGCAGACGCTCGACCATCCCGTCCGTTTGCGGGTGATAGGGGGAGGTTCGAATTTTTTTCGTTCCCAGGAGATCACAGACTTGTTTTAGGAGTTTCCCCGAAAAATTTCTACCCTGGTCGGTCAACAACCGCTCCGGGGCACCTTTGTCCATGACATAACCTTGGACAAAGGCGTCGACGATGGCTGCTGCCGACTGATTCGCCAGGGGCCAGGCCATAGGCCAGCGCGTAAAATATTCGACCCCAGTAAGCAAATATTTATTTCCCCTGGAGGTGGCGGGGAATGGCCCCAGAATATCCAGTGCGACCAGTTCATTTATTCTGGAGACCTGGATGGATTGTAAGGGCGGGTTCGACTCCCGTGCCGGTGGTTTGCGCTGCGCACACTGAGGGCATGCCGCCAACAGATCAGCGACATCCCTTGTCATACCCGGCCAAAAAAAATTCAGCTGAAGCAAGGCGAGTGTTTTCTGGGTACCTAGGTGGAGGAGGCGCTCATGAGCAGCCCACACCACCTTACCTCGTAGGCCAGAAGGGACCACCAGCCGGTGACGCTGGGATTTCCCGTCCCAATGCATAAGCAAGCCCGCATGGGTTTCCCATGCGTCGGCATGACCCGTCACACGCCCCCTCTCCCCGGCGCGACGACGCAACGCGAGGAGGGAGGCATCCTCCAACTGGAGGCGCCCCCATTCATCAACGGGCAATCCAAGCAGGGAATCTCTCCCCTGTTCGGCGATATCAATGGGGACTACCGTTTCATCGTCGGCGGCCGCCGCCAGGACCGGAACCATCACGTCCCCCACTGGCTTGCAACGCCCCGACCCCAGGAGACATGCGCATTCGGAGGCGGTTGGCATCCGTGACAGAGCGTCAGCGTTGGTGTGGCGAACGCCCTTACGATAAGTGGTTTCAAAACTGAAATCCTGGAGGACCTCCAGCCATCGGGACAATTGTCCCGATGGCTGTTGAACCTTCAGGGCGTACTGCAGTGCCGCATGATCTGTGCGGACGGTGAAATGCCGACCGTACAGATATGGGCGATACTGTTGGATGAAATAGACAATTGCCAACAGTTCCCTACGGGTGACACAATATCTTTGCTCCGTTGGAGACAACACCCGACTGCCGTACGCGACCACCCGTTCCACGCCGTCAACCACCTGGGAAAGCACGCCTCCAATACCCGTGTTGCTCGCGTCGGTGTCGAGCAAAAACGGCCTCGAAAAATCTGGGTAAATCAAGGGAGGAGCCTTCACCAGCGCGTCCCGAAGGGAGCAGAAAGCAGCTTCCTCATCCTGACCCCAGTGGAACCGAACCCCTTTAGATGTTAACGTGTGTAGGGGTTTGGCAATTGTTGCAAAATTAGCGACGAAGCGTCGGTAATATGATGCGAAGCCAATAAAACTCCTGACCTCTCCCACCGAGGTGGGAGTCGGCCAGGAGCTGACACACTGCGTTTTGGCGGGATCGGTAGCAATACCCGAGCGCCCTACGATGTGCCCCAAATAACGCACCGACTCGCGTAACAAATGGCATTTCTGGGGCTTAAATTTCAAATTAGCAGCCCGCATCTTTAGGAAAACCGCCCGCAACCTCTGGAGATGTTCATCAAAAGTTTTACCAAAGACAATAACGTCATCCAAATAAATCAGGCACGATTCCCATTGCAATCCAGCCAAAACCAATTCCATCAATCGCTGGAAAGTTGCCGGCGCTGAGTGTAAGCCCATCGGCAACCGGTTGAATTGGAACAGGCCGTGCGGTGTACGGAAAGCAGTTTTAGGCTTAGAATCATCGTCCAGAGGAAGCTGCCAGAATCCCGAAAGTAAATCTAGTGTGGAGAAGAATCGCGCTCCCGCCAAAGCGTCCAGCAATTCGTCCATCCGTGGGAGCGGGTATGCGTCGGCAACCGAAATTTTATTAAGGCGCCGAAAATCCACGCAAAACCGCAACGAGCCGTCCTGCTTTTTAACCAGGACGATCGGCGCTCCCCACGGGCTGGTGGAGGGAGAAATGATGTCGGCGGCTAACATGTCATCAACAGCCGATTTGACATGGTCCTTTTCGGCGGGACTTAACCGAAACGGATTTTGGCGAATTGGCGCGCTGTCACCCGTGTCAATATGGTGACGCAGCAGGTGAGTGCAACCCAAATCATATTTATCACGACTGAAAACGTCGGAAAATTCCCTCAATAGCGTTCTAAGCTGTTGGCGCTCTGAATTTGTCAGGTCCGTCGATCCCGCACAAAGCGCGTCGATCCACCCTTCGTCGCTGTCCGAATGTGGGAGCATCCGGGAAGCAGTGCCAACGTGGTTCGCGACAGGTTCCTCGCAGGGCACTGGCGTCGCGTGAGCGAGCACCGTCCCTTGAGGAACCACCACCGTCTGCG
This sequence comes from Lampetra fluviatilis, assembly GCF_964198595.1. Classification (NCBI taxonomy): domain Eukaryota; kingdom Metazoa; phylum Chordata; class Hyperoartia; order Petromyzontiformes; family Petromyzontidae; genus Lampetra; species Lampetra fluviatilis. The sequence goes on from NC_136280.1 coordinate 13,968,590, forward strand.
ATCCCACATTTAGGACCGCGATGAAAGGGTCCCCGTCCCCTCTTACGACGGTCTGGGCCGGAATCAAATGAGGCCCATTAACCCCGGCCCTAGACGGTCCCAGCAAAACACCCTGATCCCCTATGCCCTTAGCGAAGGGCTTACGAAGTTTCAGAGGCACTAGCATTTGAGCTCCCGGCGGCACACGAACAGTTTCAACGACGAACGCCGGTACCGTCGCGAACGCCGACCGAGCCGCCGCAGGGGATGGCAGGAACGCCATGCGCCGCCCCGATGGAAGCTCAATGCATCCTTGGTCGATCAAAATACGAATGGGCATTTTACCTAAGAAATCCGTCCCCAGCAGGCACGGAACCGCCAGCGAGGAGGAAACGAAAATCGGCCCCGACAATTTGATGTCCCCAATAGAAATTTGCGCTCGAATCTGTCCCATGATGCCGAGAGAGCCCCCGTTAGCGGCATAGAATGGGACGTTAACCGGCAGTAAAGGCCGGCTTTGTACGGGCAGAATATTGTAAATTAATTCCGAAATGATTGTCGCCGATGCCCCCGTATCGACCAAGATGCGTACTTCTACCCCGTCAATGTGTCCGACTACGGCCGACGACCCTGACGACGCGGCTACCACGCGATGGGCCAACACGGACCACTGTTTGGGCTCGATTTGAGTCCCCGCAGTGATCCGCGCTGGCCCCTCGCAACGCGACATCGGCCCCCCGTTTGTTGTGGTGCGAGAGCGTGCAACGGGTAGGTGCTTTGGCCAAACATGTGTGGTGCCGCGACTCGCCGGGTCATGTTGCTGGAGCTTGGGAGGAGGAGGCCCGGCGTCCCGTCGAGCCGTCGTCCCGCGCTGTCGAGGAGAGCGGCACCCCGAGGCGACGTGGCCCCGGACGCCGCAGTTGAAACACCGCGGGAGCCCCGGTGGAGACGACGGGCGGTTGAAACGGCTTGACCCGTCCCGGGCCGACCGTACTTCTTGCGCCTGTTGCCGTCGATGGTCGACGGCGAAGAGCTCCTCCGTCGGAAGGGTGGCTGCAGCCACCGCACGCCCTGCCGATGCCCTGCTGGCTTTCCGCCGCAGGGACAGAAGGTTGGCGTGAAGGAGGCGCGCCGCCTGAAGAGAGGTCATCTCGGCGTCCTCCTGTGCGACGACAGCGATGTCCAGGTCGTCCGCCAGGAGGAGTATTTTCTCCGTGACCATCGCGTCCACGCCATCGTCGTCCATACGGGGAAAAGCCGTCTTAGCCAGCGCTAGGAGGCTCGTCCTGTATGCCAGGGGCGACTCCTTCTCACCCCGCTTGCGCTCGTAGAACCGCTCTCTGCATTCCGCTGAAGGTCCATAGACCCCGGCCAGCAGCTGTAGTGCCTTCGGCAGAGTAGACCGCTTCTCTTTCGGCGCCGATGTGAGGGCGGCGAGCGCGTCTGCGTCGAGGAGCGCCGGCAGCGCGCAGAGGGCTTCATCGTCGGACCACCTTGCCATTTCTTGGTGGGCGATGAAGCGTCGCTGGAAGCCGCCCCAGTCGCCCTCTGCACCAACAAATTCTTTCAGCGGAGGCAGCCGTTGTTGTAGCGCAGCGTTCGCCTTGGACGTCTGTAGGCTGCTATCCCCGGGACTCGGCTGTGCGTCGGCGCGAATGGCAGATGGAATCGCCTGTCGCGGATGTGATGACGCTCCCTCCGCTGGAGATGACGCAGCTGTCCCAGCGAGAGCGGTGTCGGACCCAAGGTTGAGCCCGGCCACGCCCTCCGCAGCTGCCGTGACGATGGCGGGAAATTCAAAGTTTGAGTTTTCAGAAATGGCGGGAAGGCGCTCAGGTTGACGACTCCCCTCGCCCCGTGGTGGACCACCAGCCCCCAGCCGCGTGATGTTTTCCAGCGTGGCGGCAGCGGCGTACAGTAGCTCCGCCAGTCTCTCGTGAGCCAGCCGTAGCGCGTCTGGCTGCGGCCCCTCTTCATGCCGATGCCCCGGTAGGAACGCGTCGGCCCCCGGCTGCGCCATGTCTTGGTGAGCCGCCTCGGGCTCAACGACTTCAGCAGTGTCCTCCTCCGGTACTCTGGCTCGAGCTGTCTGACGTGTTTCCATGTCCGTAGTACTTCTGACACCAGATGAAGTACCGGTGAAGACGCTGGACACCCAAGTTGAGGCACACGTATATTTATTTCAGCTTATCGGTACAGGACAACACTAGAGGGGGTAGCGGCCCCCTCACCCGGATAACTGGGGATACCCCCTAGCTAATCTCACCTATCCCCAAGTCCTCCTCTAACGAGCTAGGGGAGGCTAACTGGCCCGACACTGGTGAGTCGGGCTACGGTCTCCGGAGTCCCAGGGTCTAACCCTGGTTCACGGAACCACGCCTCTGGCTCGCTCCTCTGCAGCCCTGACAAGGGCGGCGTCGAGGGGAGTCCAGGGCTCTAGCTAGAGGATCTTCACTCTTCCTCCTTCGTTCCCAGACTGAGCCCCGAGCTCTCTTTGTCCTCCCCCTTTATACCCCCCATCAGGATCACAACCCCCCAGGCTGCCTGATGCGGACGTCGCTGCGGGCACCCCCCCCGTGTACTCCCGTAACTCCGCCCACTGTGTTTGTTACCCGATGGATCGTATGCACTTACAGCCCTCCCGTAACAGCCCTACACTTAAATTGATCCGCGTGGAGCTTTGAGTGTTATCCCCTCGTATGCATGTACAAGGCTAATGGGAATAAAACCGTTATTATTTTATACAGACGCTTCGTATTGATCGGTACTGATCAGTGTCTCATCGGAAACGGTGGCTAGGAGATGTTAACTCCCTCGCCAGGTATACAGGAGGTCGTGGGTTCGATCTTGACCCTGATGCCTGCTTCATATTTGGAGTTTTCGTGTTCTTCCCATGGTCACGTGGATTTTCTCCGGGCCCTCCGGGGTTTCCCTCCACGTTCAGAAACGCGCGTTCAGAGTATTTGGCTGCTATCAATTTCGACGCAATAAGCCACTTTGTTGAGCTATCATTTGTGGCCAGGTCGCTTCTGAAAAAGAGCTATACAGCTTGGTGGGCCTTACCTGGTAAACATTTTTTACTTGCGTCGGTCGAGTGCATAATTCGTCTGGCTTGATGCAGAATCATCACTTCATTCGGATGATTGAGTTTTATCTCGCGCGGTCCGAACAAGTCCCGCTGAATCACATCCTCTTACAAACGCACGGAAGGCGACACATTATCATCATCAGTGACGCATCGACGACACGCTATCAATTATGCCCAGAGCTGTTGTCGGTTAAACCCATTGGTTGTTCGCGGCAGCTCTCGTGCAGTAAGCACACGCGAATGCCATATTTTCACACCATTGTGAACTGTGACATTAGAGCCAAGGACACTCGGTGTAGCGAAGCCCACGTTCTAAAAGAATACTACTTCGTGTAATAATGTTTAGTTTTATACGGCGGGTCATTGTCGTCCATACAACTTGCATCTCTCACAATCGCTGAGCAACCACAGTTGAACAGGAAGGCTGTCGCAGCCAGACGGTGAGACGGCGGCACCAAACTCTGCAGCCCTCTTTATATGTTAAGACGCTTTCGGTCAATTAATAATCAGTGTTTATACATCGTGTGATGACAGTAGAGTCAATCTACGATGTGAGTGGACTAGTGGCTACGGGAGGTAATAAGAGGGGAGTCAGCCTGCAGTACGAATGGACTAGTGGCCACGGGAGGTAATGACAGAGGAGTCAGCTTGCAGTATGAGTGGACTGGTGGCTACGGGAGGTAATAAGAAGGGAGACAATCTGCAGTGCGAATAGACTAGTGGCCACGGGAGGTAATGACAGAGGCGTCAGCTTGCAGTACGAGTGGACTAGTGACTACGGGAATGATCGAGAGCAGGAGCGTGGGTAGGTGACGGAAGAGGACAGTAGAGTCTGCTGGTAGAGCGAGCGGTCTAGAACCAGCGAGAAGGTTCGCGATTGGGGGCGTGGCCTCGGACCACATAGAAGGGAGATGCCCGTGAGACTCGGGGCTGTTGCAGTGGCGGGTCTCCGTCTGTCCGAGTGTGAGCACGTGGCTCCTTAAATATAGAAACCATCTCAAGACAAGTGCGTCGAAGTCGTCATTACACATGTGGAAGGAAACAGGAGGAACCGGAGAAAACCCACGTGTGCGTGCGAGGGGGCAACATTCAATCCCATCTAGAAGGGACCGATTGAGATTTGTCCCTACTTTCCTGGCAAGCCAGGATATGGCACCACATAGACGCCCACCGCAAAATAATTTGAAAGCATTTGTGTGATCCGCCAACCCCCGCTGCTGCCTCCACAGTGCTTGATTACAGGCCAGGTGCATAGCCACCACCGTCACACCTACTCGGCCATACTGGCACGTGATCATTGTGGGTGCAGTGCGTGAGTATTGCGAGTGTTATTTGTAAGTGTTGTATGCCAGTGTGAGTGTCATGTGCGCCATGTGCGAGTGAGTGTCAGTGTCATCTGTGCGTTGTAGGTGTACGTGTGGTGTGTGAGCAGTGTGAATGCGAGCGTCATGTGCGAGTATGAGTGTCATGTGAGTGTAATTGTATGGTAGCGTCATGTGCGAGTGCCGGGGATGCATGTGTCATGTATGAGTAGTACCTACACGAACACTTGTGCGGGGCTGAGTGCGCGGAAAAAAACTGTGTTCGGGCCGTGTAAACGTAACCTTTCCTTGCAACATTTTTCCACCCCGGTGCCACAGGTTCCCCGGATACTTTGGCTTTGCAGAGTGTAGGGAGAAACACGTGGGCTGGGGTATTAGTAACGATACCCGGGATCGTGCAGAAACCGAACGTTCTCACAGGGCCTGCCAGATGAACGCTTGTGAGCGTTTGGCGTGCCACGGTGCAGCGATGCCACGATATGTGCCGTACGACAGAAGGATGGCGAAAATTCGTATATTGTCCGTTATGCAAAACACCGTTATCATCGTCTTTCATTTACCCAGGCGAAATATTTCTGTGATAACAAAGTCAACTAATCTGGTGCGCTGGCAGTGATGCACAAGAACTCGTAACAAAAATGAAACTTAAGTAACACTTTCGTAATTAATGCGGCCATAAAATGGAGAAAATATATATGCAGGGTCATTGCCCGAAACGTCACCGATTATATATTTTAATTTTCATGGTAGTGTTATTGTTGAATCTGTTAAGTCTTTTTGTTCCTCAATAATATAAGTTGTAAATAAATAACTGTTACGCGTGAAATTAACTTCAACACGTAAACTTTTTCGAGCAATATTGAGATTCATTTAGTAGCTGTGTCGGGTGGAGGAGGGTTTACGACACACATTTTACTGACGCGATCTGACCTGCCCATGAATTCACTTTGTCAAATGTTTTCCGTAGTAAATAATAGCATGGCAATTGCATGACGTAATACTGTTTGCAGTTACTTGAACTAAGAGCAGTTAAAATAAAAAATAGTATACATAATTATTTAGTGATTAATTACATTTTGACATCTCTATCTAAATCAGCTCGAGCCTTCCGTAAACCACGTGACTTGGGTGTGTGGCCACCCCCACTCTGAGCCTCTCCCCGCCGCCCGCTGTGATAACAGACGCTGCTCTTCCGTGCAGCAGCAGCAGCAGCGGAAGCGGCGGCGAGGCCCCTCCGTAGCCTCTCACGTCCCCTCGTCTCTCCTGAACCTTTGCTCCCCTTTCCCCATTCCTTCTCCACTCTCTTTTCTTCCCCTTTACCCACCCCCCTCCCCCATACATTATTATATCCTTGACTCTACTCCCCTTGCCGTGGTGTGCCATGGGTAAAAATGTTGCTTGTTTTTTTACATAATTAAACAAATATTTTACGTTATGTACAACGGGCATCTAAATATTTTGGGGAGGGCAGCTGTCTCCTTTGCCTCCCGCCGGGTTTGCTTCTGGTTGTGGAAATCACTTTGGGTATCAGCCTCGGAGTGAGAATGCATTCTGGACGAGGGAACGGCATGGAATTACTCCTCAGATTAGATTCAATAGCAAAATACGTGGGGGATAAAAGGCAATGCTCGATTGCAAACTCACGAAATAAAAAATGCATGCCACGCAACCGTGCACGAAAAGTAAACGCATAAAACCAAAAAATGTTTAAAATTATAGGAAATATAAATCCAAGGAAGATTACATCACGAACTGTAGCTATCTCGTTTTGAGCGAACAGGGTTCAGCGATAAGCGCGACATGTTTGGGTTTCGGATTTTTTTTTCAATGCTAAGTGTTGCCAAACCTTGAGTGGCAATCTGTGTAAAAAAACGCAGGGAGTCTTTTGGGAGTGCGGTGTGATAAGGGCGCATTCTGAAAATGCAAAACCTTGTGCCATTTGGATATGGAAATGACTCAGAACTAGAAGTAAAACAAAGTAAGGTCATTAAAGGCAATCAAGCATTTACAGAAGTTGATGTGAAAATAAAAAAAAATTGGCCATTTTAAAGAATCAGTCAGTTCATGCGCCCACAATATTCATTCCATCTGAGGATCATCACTTAAGATTGTACCATATATCAGAGGTCGCAACCGGGTACCCGATACCCGTACCCTACCCGATACCCTCGCCGATTGTATCTTCTCCGACAAAATCATTCTGACTCTGTCTATCTGCACCGGTGGTGGCGTAGCTCCTGTCGAGTCTGCAGGCCAGGCAACTGCACCCGGGCCCCACGTGCCAGGGTAGCTCCTGCTCTGGGCTACAAAGAGACGGGGGTCGGGGGGGGGAGGCAGGGATTTAGACAGGGACCCGATTGATCACAGCTACGGCCACTGACTTCTCTCCCTGTGAGTGGTGCGCTGGCTGCCGGGGGCACTGCAGCAACAAGCTCAACATTCTCAGGTGGCTTAAAAAACAAATCCGTTGGGATTCATAACAATTAAAAAGAAACTAGAACCGTGCCCGCTAATTTAAAACACCCACTGCAAATACGCGCGTGTATCAATCGCAGACACGCCATCAATCGATTGACGCGATTCAAAAACGACTTGCTGAAAGGCGACTGAAAATCAATCGATTGCTTGTAACTACTCAAAGTGCGTTTTGTCACGGGGGCCAAGCCATGTGACTCAGCAGTGCGCAGGTCACAACCGAAAACAGGAAGTGGGACATTTACGCGCTCGCTGCAGATATCGATCCCTCGATACGAATCACAAGAAGGGCCGCAGCTCGCGACACGGACAGGTCCTTGAGGAGGTGGTGGGGGCAGGAAGGGAGCATTGTGGGGTGCTGGTCCACAAAGTCGCCACGGTGGCTAGGAGATGTTTACTCCCTCGCCTGGAATGGAGGAGAGCGTGGGTTTGACCCCGACCCTGACGCCTGCTGTATATTGGGAGTTTGCGTGTTCTCGCAACATCACGCGTTTAGAGTATTTGTCTGCTATACATTTCCACTTGATAAGCCATTCCGTTGAGCTATCAATTGTGGCCAGGTCGCTTCTGACAAAGAGCGATATAGTTCAGTGGGCTTTACCTGGTAAAATAAAAATAGTTGTAAGAGTTGTTTTTGACAATTCTAATTTCGCTTGTTTCTCTTCATAACGGCAAAACTTTTTATATTTCTTGGGCTCTGGGATGTGTTTTTGTAGCTTTCCGTATTATTGGAATCTGTGCCCAATTATCTACGAATCACAAACGTTCGTCATTTCCAGGATTGGAAGCCAAGCTATTGAAGACATCGCCATGGCTGACATTCCCCACTAGAACGCTCACTCGTCCAAGTGCATGTCAGTTACATTATTTGCACTCGTCATTCATGAGTTGACATTTGACTTTATGTAAAATTAAGCTAAATTTTATACTGGTAGGAACCACCTGGTTCCACCAGCCCACAGGGGATTATTGTGTCCGTCCGCCCGTCGTGCATCCAAAAATGGGAGGGGTGGGGCTGGCTGGAGAGGGGAGGGTGGGGAGGGGCTGGGTGGGGAGGGTGGGGAGGGGCTGGGTGGGGAGGGGAGGGTGGGGAGGGGCTGGGTGGGGCTGGGTGGGGCTGGGTGGGAGGGGTGGGGCTGGGTGGGGAGGGGCTGGTCACCCTGTGGTGCCCTTATAAAACTCAACGTTTAACCTACTCACGCCGGCTTGTACCCACCCTCACAGTCGGGCATATTTGCGGAATATACCATGTCGCCGTTGACCCTGGCCATTGACTGAGCAACCCAACGTTCCTACCAGCTCCCTCCGCAGGAATGTGTTTTAGGTGCCTCGCCTTTATCAGTGAGCAACAAGTGTAAAGTGTTGAAAGTACTCACCGATTAGGTCGGCTGGGAACAAAAACATTCCGACAGAAATGCTCTCGCGGTAAACCCAGTGGTCGAGCTATCGAGTGTGTAGGCACTGCAACCGCACTGGGATCCATGGGGCGGAAGGGGCCCACACACGCCAGGCGACGAGTCACGGTGAAATTCGTCAGGATGGGGCCCCATTTAATGTCTTGCACCTGGGCCCACGCTACGCCACTCACTGCCTCACACCTAGGAGTTATCTAGGGTTAGTGCTGCCAAGCGGCGTCTGAGGTCAAATGCAGCGCTACGGCTGTGAGCACGGAACTCTACCGGTCGGAGAGCCGATCGGATCTCTGCACACGCAATCTCCTACAGGAATGTGCTCTACAATACAGATGTGGATTTATCTGCCGTGCCTCGACGCACTTAACAACAGTGTTATTGATTATTGGGAGAGGGAAAACAATGATTTCCAAGAGGCTGAGGAGACCCGAAAGCTCGTAAAGCCCTGCAATGCCGAGCGAGGGCTGCCCTCCCCTTGACCCGCGAATGCTCACTCCATGCCTCTTGCCCCCACAAGTTTAGACATTGTTGCTTCCGAAACGTCGTGATTTAATTTATTTGTTTTCATTTTAATTTATGTTATATTTTTTACCTACGTGACTTTACCGAAAAAACCAAAAAGTTTAGACATTTACTTTGAAAAACATAACCCCCACCCCGATTTTTAAAAAAAGAAATGTGGAATTTATACCACTGACCCAGGATTGTCCTATTGTCGAGGAAGCTCTCTATATTTCCCCGGGACATTAAGAAAAACAAATATTCCTGGGCTTTTTTGTCACTTGTGGGATAAGTCACCACTCAAGACAATGCATTTACATGCAGTTTCTCCCCTCTTTCAGAATTGTGAGATTATTCTTCCCATGATATGTTCTGGCTTTTTTTGTACGCGAGGAGCCAAATCCAAGGCCTCCTGTTACGGACAAATGCCACCGCTCCGTGCTTATCTTGAGGCACGGGGACGATTTGCTAGCAGTCGGTGATACAGGCTGGGGCATGAAACTATGAATGTTCTGAAAGTTAAGTGGGCGCCTCTGTGGGGATTGGTGGGCTCAGGGTGTGCTGCTTGTGTCACGGATTGTGCGGTTCAATCATTGTGCGTGCATACACGCGTGTGTGTGTGTCTTTGGTGCTGGCCACCCACCCCCTGAAGTGCCGAGCCGGCCTTCGTATGCGCTCGCTAACAGTACTTACCCCAATCGTCTGCTAAAGGCTATACAGGGGATCTTTATCGTCGTGTGCTGTAACAGTTTTCAGTGTAGTGCCTAGCGCACTGCGCTACGAACCCATCGACCCTGACTTCGATCCCTGCTCATGGACAAGACCAGTGACAAATCATCTGAGCCGGTTCTGGTCCTTGCCCCGGCCTTGCACGCCTCTAATCCAGTACTGTGAGAGTTGGTGGATCTCACAGGTGTTGTGAAACTCCCTTTTACGTGGGCGTAAAGGAGGCGCCATACCCGCCTCACCAGAAGAAGCAGTACAGCAAGTGGACTAATCGCGGTCTGTTTACATCTGTACGGGGATGGAGCATTACCCCCCTCACGTGTGTGGGTTTTCTCCGGGTGCTCCGGTTTCCTCCCCACCTGTGTGATAAACATTCATCATTAATCGATTGAAAACCCCTATTTACATGAAACCCAATGCATGACCCTCCTGAACGTAAGCCGTACGACTCAGTGTGGCTTTCCTGCGCAATTAAAATAATCATTCTCATTATAAGTGAGTCTCTGGGTGCAATGTGTTAAAATTGTCACTGGGCGTGGTGCTGACCCCCCCCCCCTCGCGTGCCATGCCAGCCTTGATCGGTGCTCGCTAACAAAATCTTGGCCCGACAGTCTGTTGAAGGCTATATGGGGGTCCTTTGTCTTTGTGTTTCGCTATAACGGCCGTTATCGCGCGCGCAAACCCTGGGTTTGGGTTTGCGGGTGGGCAGAACGGTCGTGACAGATCCACGTAAAAACTGAAGTTCATCAAATCTCTTAAAGGTCTGTCGTGTGGTGGTTGTGTCGATAAGCGGGGCTAATGACGACGCACGTGGCCCCCGCGTCACTCCTCTTGTTAAAGACCCAACGCAAAAAAATCCCTGGGTTTGATTTTCCACGCAGCTCATGATCTACCATAAATTTCATCCACTGCACAAACCATGGCAGTAGATGTGGATACCTGATGGAAAATTTTAAACTTTCCACTGTGCGACTGTGGTCATCCAGAACAGACCATACAACGTATAACGATGCGATGCCCGATCAAAATATACGAAGGAGACATCACAACGATACTCCTGGCGCGGTTATCTGGCTTGACTACCTGAATGTGAAGTTGTATTTGTTGCTCTGCATCTACATCAGCAGCCGTACGACAAGAAGAAGAAAACTCCTCGCTGTGTCGTTCATGCGTAAATAACAATTTGCTCTCATTTTTTGTTGACAGCACAAAGGTGAAATCCCCACTAAACCCCCAGGTGAGATTACCTGTACACGCATTACAGTGCTGCATGGGTCTCCGTGGCATGTACGCGCTATGCAATTGACGGTATTTTTATGACTGTTATTATTCTTATTCTTATATAATTTCTCACGGTACGATTCTATGCGCCAATACATCAAACTTCAATGGCGTGACCATTGTCTCGATATCAGTTTCCCATGACCCTAGAATTGTTTTCCGTAACGTAATCTGTGTGCGGCCACCCCCACTGAATCCCTCTCCTCTCGTCTATTATCTCTAAATCAGCTCGAGCCTTCCGTAAACCACGTGACTTGCGTTATTGCATGGCTGCCCCCACTCTGAACCCCGCCCACTGTGAGAACAGGCGCTGCTCCTCTGAGCAGCAGCAGCAGCATCAAGGCCCCTCAGTAGCCTCTCACGAACCTCATCTCTCCTGACCCCTCTGCTTCCGTTTGTCCGTTCATCTTCCCTCATTTCCCGATTCCTTCTGTGCTCTCTCTCTTCCCTCTCCAATTCCATTTTCTTTCCCCGTACGATTACATACTGCACCCTACTCCCCTTCCCGTGGTGCCGCCACGGGTACAACAGTTTCTGGTTATGATCTTAAACGCTGATAAGGGGCCGTCCATAAATGACGTCACGCACCTAGGGGGGGAGGGGGTCAGACATTTGTGACGATGTGTGACGAGGGGGGGGGGTGTTGAGAAATGTGACGTCACATCAAAATTCGCAACTTTAAATACATATTCTTAGGTTTTTTCGGTAAAGTCACGTGACTTTACCGAAAAACCCTAAGAATATGAATCCTTGCAGTCACGAAAGCTTCAAATTTTGATTTAAATAAATATAGACAATACGTTATACTTAATAAAATCGACTTTTTAATCAATGTTTTCTCCTACAACATCAGAGTGCAGCGCCACATTAAATATGCACTACAATGACAATTGTTTAAAGCGATTTGAAGCATGTTTTATTTTATTTGTGTGACGACGGGGGGGGGGGGTCAAAAATCGTCCAAAATCGCGTGACGTCATTTATGGACGGGCCCCCTAACGCACGCGCTGTCAGTTACACGGACGTGATTAAACAGTCTGCCTCAGCAGCAGACCATGCTTTCTCACCTGATGATGGACGCTTGTGTTGCGCCCGAAACGTCGTGATTTATTTTATTTTATACCAACGTGACTTTACCGAAAGAACCAAAGAGTATGGATTCCTGCAGTCACGAAAGCTTCAAATCAAGATTGAATAATAATTGATTTGATTTTGGCTAAATCATGGTGTATTGGTATCGTGGAAAACTAAGATTTGAGCCCTTGTTCCAAAGCTGTTGATGCTGGATGTAATCTCCAGGGAAACCGTCGTATATAAAATTTACGTGACAACTTCATTTGATTGGCTCTGAGAGGTGGTGGAGGGCGATAGTTGAACCCATTGACATTATACACCCAGCGACGATCTCGCGCAGGGCAAACTAATTACGAATCATGATTTTGGTCGTGAACGCCTACGCATAAAATTAATCGGTTGAATTAATAACGAAAATTATTATGTAATTAAATCGCCACGCCATCAATAACTCTGGAAAACATTTAGCAATTCGAGAATTTAATAGACAAAGCCTCTTTATATACTGATTAACTTATTGCGTGTGTTATATTAGAAACATTTGAAGCATTTCGGAACGTAAACGAGCAACGATAATCACGAAGCAGTGATATTTAGCAAAACGGTCAATTGTATATCACCCGATGTCGGTATGTTGAACTTCTTTCGCACCGTACGTAGTCATCTGTGCTAATCGGAGGTGCGATGCATCATACGTATCGCCATATCGCAGTAATGAACCTGAACCTAACACAAGAGGCACGCTTCTTTACTCTTCCATCATATTTCACCCAAATGCCATGTCAAATAAACAAGGCTCTCGTTTCAACCGGCCCTGCTCAAATTAGCGACATAAATGCTGTACAAGTCTCGCCTATTAATCCCCGTCTATTTGCAGCTTGGTGGCTGACGACGAAGCCTCCCAAGAAAGCACTGCTCCCCGTCGCGCACGTAATCCTTAAACTACCCGACTCCAAGAATGCAGGTGAGCGCCAGCGAAAGATTACACGTGGAACTTGGCAGCGGCACACGCTCGAGGTTACACGTGACACACAGCGGCACGCGCTAGAGGTTACACGTGACACTCAGCGGCACGCGCTAGAGGTTACACGTGACACTCAGCGGCACGCGCTCGAGGTTACACGTGACACACAGCGGCACGCGCTAGAGGTTACACGTGACACACAGCGGCACGCGCTAGAGGTTACACGTGACACTCAGCGGCACGCGCTCGAGGTTACACGTGACACTCAGCGGCACGCGCTAGAGGTTACACGTGACACACAGCGGCACGCGCTCGAGGTTACACGTGACACACAGCGGCACGCGCTAGAGATTACACGTGACACTCAGCGGCACGCGCTCGAGGTTACACGTGACACTCAGCGGCACGCGCTCGAGGTTACACGTGACACACAGCGGCACGCGCTAGAGGTTACACGTGACACTCAGCGGCACGCGCTAGAGGTTACACGTGACACTCAGCGGCACGCGCTAGAGGTTACACGTGACACACAGCGGCACGCGCTAGAGGTTACACGTGACACTCGGCGGCACGCGCTAGAGGTTACACGTGACACTCAGCAGCACGCGCTAGAGGTTACACGTGACACACAGCGGCACGCGCTAGAGGTTACACGTGACACTCGGCGGCACGCGCTAGAGGTTACACGTGACACACAGCGGCACGTGCTCGAGGTTACACGTGACACTCAGCGGCACGCGCTAGAGGTTACACGTGACACACAGCGGCACGCGCTAGAGGTTACACGTGACACAGCGGCACGCGCTAGAGGTTACACGTGACACACAGCGGCACGCGCTAGAGGTTACACGTGACACACAACGGCACGTGCTAGAGGTTACACGTGACACACAGTGGCACGCGCTAGAGGTTACACGTGACACTCGGCGGCACGCGCTAGAGGTTACACGAGACACGCGGCGGCACGCGCTAGAGGTTACACGTGACATTCGGCGGCACGCGCTAGAGGTTACACGTGACACACAGCAGCACGCGCTAGAGGTTACACGTGACACACAGCGGCACGCGCTAGAGGTGACATTCAGCGGCACGCGCTAGAGGTTACACGTGACACACAGCGACACGCGCTAGAGGTTACACGTGACACTCAGCGGCACGCGCTAGAGGTTACACGTGACACACAGCGACACGCGCTAGAGGTTACACGTGACACTCAGCGGCACGCGCTAGAGGTTACACGTGACACTCAGCAGCACGCGCTAGAGGTTACACGTGACACACAGCGGCACACGCTAGAGGTTACACGTGACACTCAGCGGCACGCGCTAGAGGTTACACGTGACACACAGCGGCACGCGCTAGAGGTTACACGTGACACTCGGCGGCACGCGCTAGAGGTTACACGTGACACTCAGCGGCACGCGCTAGAGGTTACACGTGACACACAGCGGCACGCGCTAGAGGTTACATGTGACACACAGCGGCACGTGCTAGAGGTTACACGTGACACACAGCGGCACGTGCTAGAGGTTACACGTGACACACAGCGGCACGTGCTAGAGGTTACACGTGACACACAGCGGCACGTGCTAGAGGTTACACGTGACACATAGCGGCACGCGCTAGAGGTTACACGTGACACACAGCGGCACGTGCTAGAGGTTACACGTGACACACAGCGGCACGCGCTAGAGGTTACACGTGACACTCAGCGGCACGCGCTAGAGGTTACACGTGACACAGCAGCACGCGCTAGAGGTTACACGTGACACACAGCGGCACGCGCTAGAGGTTACACGTGACACACAGCGGCACGCGCTAGAGGTTACACGTGACACACAGCGGCACGCGCTAGAGGTTACACGTGACACTCAGCGGCACGCGCTCGAGGTTACACGTGACACTCAGCGGCACGCGCTAGAGGTTACACGTGACACACAGCGGCACGCGCTAGAGGTTACACGTGACACTCAGCGGCACGCGCTAGAGGTTACACGTGACACTCAGCGGCACGCGCTAGAGGTTACACGTGACACTCAGCGGCACGCGCTAGAGGTTACACGTGACACTCAGCGGCACGCGCTAGAGGTTACACGTGACACTCAGCGGCACGCGCTAGAGGTTACACGTGACACTCAGCGGCACGCGCTCGAGGTTACACGTGACACTCAGCGGCACGCGCTAGAGGTTACACGTGACACTCAGCGGCACGCGCTCGAGGTTACACGTGACACACAGCGGCACGCGCTAGAGGTTACACGTGACACTCAGCGGCACGTGCTAGAGATTACACGTGACACTCAGCGGCACGTGCTAGAGGTTACACGTGACACTCAGTAGCACGCTATCGGCGGAACAAAATATTTGAAATGCATCGCCGAACAAGATCCGCGCGTCTTTAGGAATTGTTCCATTTTAATCCGAGTCCTATCTACGTCGCCAAATCACTAGGAACGCGGCCCGATCTCGTCAGATCTCCGTAGCTCAGCTGGGTTTACGCCTGGACAGTGTTTTGATGGGTGATCATCATGCACGCGGTGGGCAGTGCAAGATAATTCATCGTTGTGCTCCGCGTCGTCGCCAACCCGAGTGCAATGTATTCAAATAACCCCCGACGGTCCGCACGGCTGAGTGGGGAGAGACGCTCATCCAGCAGTGAGATTGATGTAAAGTGCTGCAGGTGTACGTGAGCTGGGTTTTCCCCTCTTAGATTGGGGCGATCGTCAGTGCAGTGTGACCTATACCGCCAGGCTGCCAGCATCGTCCCTTGGCATCCAATTATTCAAACGCTTCTACATTCATCGCAGCGTTATTATCATTTGTTGTCACTCGTGAAAACAAATGAGGATCCGCGAGTCTTGTTTTTTGTATTGAGCAAGCGAGATGTTTTGACTAAACGGTAAGCGAATGGTGATCAATGTGATTGTGAAATTCCCTGACTGCTCAATGGGATGAAGGAAGTTGGTGCTGGGTATGGGGGTGGAACTGTCAAATCTACAGCTCTGACCACAATGCCACTCGGGAGGCCACACACAGCATTAAGCGATTCCGCTCCGCACATCTCCGCTCCGTCAACTGAGGCTTTCCCTCAGAGCCCCCTCCCCCCCAGTCAACCTTCGATTCAGCGGGAGGTCACTCATACGACGCTGCTGCCACCATCATCTTGAACTCTCTCTTTCTCCAGACATCAGTGCTGTCTATTCCCTTGCCCCTGTACAGGTCCAGACTCATGAACCCTACCTCACCTTTTCTCTCTCTCTCTGACTCTTTATTTTCCACCGACTTTTTTTTTTTCCTCCATGAAATAATCACGCTCGCCGCTTCTGAGATGCGGTCGCATTTCGACGCGACGCACATCCACGCCGTGTTGCGCAGCAGGCAGGCGGCACTGACCCATGACCCCCCGCTTGCCCTCTCCGCGTGCGATAGCAGACCATGCCGAGACCGCCCTCATATGGGCCTGCGACACCTTCGAATCCCTGCTTCGTGGCGGCCTCTCGTGCGCGTCCAACAACACGGCCCTTCGCGTGCCCATGCGGGGCATGTACATAGTGCATGCCCAAGTCACGATGTCGTGTAACGAGACCGGCGGGAAGATCGGCGTGTTACCCAGCGCGATGCTCGTCGCGAGGTCCAACTCCAGAAGAGAGTTGGCGCTGGCGCACCTTTTGGGCTGCGTGGGAAACTACGGCTTCGCGACCATACAGCTAAGGCGGATTTGCGAGCTCGTCGCCGGGGACGAGGTGTCCGTGATGGTGACGGACGCGCGACGCCTGCAGAGTTCCTTCAAACTCACCTACATGGACCTCTACCTGGTGTCCGCGCACCAAGACTGAGGCGCGCTCACGCGAGGCCGCGGG
Organism: Lampetra fluviatilis; assembly: GCF_964198595.1. Taxonomy (NCBI): domain Eukaryota; kingdom Metazoa; phylum Chordata; class Hyperoartia; order Petromyzontiformes; family Petromyzontidae; genus Lampetra; species Lampetra fluviatilis. The sequence goes on from NC_136280.1 coordinate 13,985,272, forward strand.
GTACACGGCGCCCAGTGGAACCGCATGGACGAACCACGTGGATGGGGGGGGGGCACGTGGATGGGGAAGAGGGAACCACGTGGAGGTGGGAACTGTGTGAAGGAGGTGGCCACGTGGAGGGAGGCAGCCACGTGGAGGAAGGGCCAGGGTGTGTGACGTGAGTCTGGAGGTCGTAGTGGCTCAGCTGGAATCGATTTCACTTAACGGGACTGTGTTTTGACGATGGCTGCTGGTAGTATTCTTTTGATTACCTGTTTATGAGACACTGACTGAGGTAGAGCCCCTTTGTATTTAACCGACCGATGCACTTTTAACGGACGCGACTTTAACATATGTGCACCCAGTGACGTCGTGAATAATCGCCCATCGGCGCGTGTGCTGTGAGTGACGCCTTGGAACGAATATATTTGGTTAAAATAAATCATTTAAACTAGATTCGAAGCTTTCGTGACTGCAGGAATTACTCCGACCGCTATGGGCAGGAATTCCACACAAATCCCCCTCTGCCCCCCCCCCTCTCTCTCTATTTAAGGCCTCGACACAGAGACGTTGTCTTTCTGTGTGCCTATGTGTGTGCCTCTCTCTGTTTGTCTCCGTGCGAGTCTCTCTCTGCTTGTGTGTCTCCGTGTCTATGTTTTAGTAATCTTTGTAAGAACGTAATCAACCAGGTGGGGTGTTGACTGTTGTGTTCGCCGACTCTCTGTGTTGTATTTCATAATATTTCCAAGTTTACTATGTTTTTTTCTCATTCATTTGTACCTGATGATGGTTGGTTGTGTTGCAATCGAAACGTCGTATTCTATTATTATTTTATGTTATTTATTTCGACGTGACTTTTCCGAAATAACCAAAGAGAAATAATTTAATTCGATACCTCACAAAAATATCAGCACGCTTCCACTCAATAAGCTTTTAAAGCCATCAAATATAGTTATATATATAAATATAACTTAACGTGCCTGAGAGCCCGATACTCAAAGACCAAAAATAAAATGAATATATTAATATTTCGTAAATGGTCTCTGATTAAACGTTTACATTCGCACATCATATATATTTACTTAAGATGGCTATGAAGTGCCAATCTAAATCATACCCTTCACGAACATGTCGAGTCGTGTGTCTCAACTCCAGTCCTCGCGACCCACCATTCTCCGCCTTTTCATGATTGCCAATCTTGAGCCGCATACATATTACGCCGGTACACGCGCGCGCGCGCGCGCGCACACACAACTGCATGCACTCACACTCACGCGCCTGACGATTTGTGACCACGGAAATCCGGAGCGGGATACCTTGCGAGAACTGGGGTTGAGAATCACCGCTCCTCTCATTCACATTATAGCCCCTGGGGAGTAACATTGGGATGTGAATGCATGAGCATTGTAGTTACGCGTGCAGACTGTTGGGCAACCTGCTGTTATCGAACACATTTTTACTTTCAGGCTGCTCGACGAACCGGGAGACCCGAGTACGATTCCAAATAACAGTGGCGAATATTTGGACCGGTCCTAGCCTCAAATGAGTACCTGATGCGATGTGTAACCACCACCCACCCCCTCGTGTGCCGTGCCGGCCTTCAGCACTTGCCCCTACAATCTGTTACAGGCTATACGGGGGGTCTTTGTCTTTGTCGTTGATGTTAAAACACCACCGCGCCCAGGTGCTCCTTGCAAGATTGAGCTGACATCGGGGATGATGCTCGTGGACACGTTCAGTTGTTATCCATCACGCGAACAAAAGTTAAAGACGCAAGTAGTTTCTCCCGCTCAAGTTGAGCGTGGAGGCGGTGCTCGCCTCGGCTTTACAACCCCGAACTATTGGGGCAAATTCCACATTCCTATGGCGGGGGCGAGTCTGGTCACATGGCAATAACTAAATGTTATCTTCTCGACAAAATGGTTGTTATTTTATCGACCCCCCCTGCCCCCCTGAGCTATAATGGGCTGAGTCAACCCTTCTCTCCCTTCCTCCCCAACCAGGATTTAAACTCGTAACCTTCCTCGTTTGCGAGCCGCTCGATCTACTCGCGGTGCCACCATTGCCATGGCTCGAACCCAGGTGTGCTTAGTATGTTGTGCTGCCAACCTACGACGCCGCACACCGCGGAATGTGCGGTGGTCCGCACACTCCACTTAATGACCCAAGCCTCATTCCCGGTCTCGCATTTCTACAGAGGCAATTGGCACGCGAATGTGACTTGGCCCTCGCCTAGGTACACTCAGCCCTAAAGTGACTACATTGCACGACTGTGTGGTTGCGTTCAAACATCAGCGTGTTGAGCGGCCCACCGAGCCATCCCGACGTGTTGACGCCGCAATGTGTTGCTGGGGATGAACCGAATTCAGCAGCTTTTGAAGAAACTGCCCCCACCCCCCGCCAGCCAGCCCGCCAGCCAGCTCGTGGAGGTCAAACGTCGGACATCGCGTGCCGGAACAGCCGAGTCCTGTGTCACAAAGCACACACTCTGAACCGAGCCCTGTGTCACAAAGCACACGAGGAACCGCTTTGCTGACTTCATCCTCGAGTGCGTACAACGTTTCGGTAACGACGGATGTGTTAAATATTTATTAAGTTATAAAGTAGCTTTTTTTTTCTTCTTCGACATGTCGTTCGCTCTTTTAAGGTCTTAATGTGACGATGGGGGTGGCGTGGGGGTGCGTGCGTGGCTATTTATAGAGGGGGGGGGGGTGTGGGCATTTGCGTGTGGCGCTGTTGTCGGTTCGTGTGGAGGTTGCGAGCTGACGGCAGTCTGCGAACACTGCCGCGGGGTACCCGGCGGACACTTTGATAGCCCCGCGAACATCTCCGTTGCCTGGATGAACGAAAACGTCGTTTTATTTTGGCGACGCTGCTGTTGTCCGTGTAATTGGCGGCGGTGCACAAACAACAACAACAACACATTCGTCAACAACAACAATACTGCTTCCAATAGGGGGGAGGAATAAATATATAGTCGGACGATGTTTCGAGTTAGTGGCCCATCCATGTGCTATGGAGAAGGGCCATCGCCCGAAACGGTAATCTATTATATATTTATTTTCCTTTGGGAGGAGGGGCGGTGGTGCTGTTGTTGTTTATGATGCATGTGTTGAATTGTGTTGTCTAAAAGGAAGCGCTGAGTCAAGCTGGTAGGCGTGCCGCGGTGGCGAGATGTTAACACCCTCGCTTGGTATGCAGGAGGTCGTGGGTTCGATCCCGATCCTGATACCTGCTGTATATTTGGAGTTTGCGTGTCTCTCTCTCTCTCCCCAGCGCCACGTGGATCTTTCTCTCGGTCCTCCGGTTTTCCCTCCGCATTTAAAATCGACATCACGCGTTTAGAGTATTTAGCTGCTATAAATTCCCACGTGATAAGCCAACTTCGTTGAGCTATCATTTGTGGCCAGGTCGCTTTTGAAAAAGAGCTACATAGCTCAGTGGGCCTTAAGTGGTAAAATATAAAATAGTTAAGTTTTTAGTTTAGAAGGATTGAAATTATTATATTTTTGTTACTGAAAACCAAATATCACGTTTTCTTGTGCATTCATTCGAGAGTTCAGTTTCATCACTGGCGATTGAACCCGAATTCAAACCCAGGTATCATAGGTACCCGGCTCTTTTGGCCATTGACCGCTGAATAAACGTGGCTCCATTGAAGTTTATTGGAAAAATGTTATTTTCAGGAAAGGCTTCAGGCACTGCTTGGAAATGTTTTCCTAGCTCCTGGTATATTTATAATTTGACCTGATTGTCAATAAGTCTATTTTTATTTAAGAAACGTATTCAACAGAGCAGAGTCCTTTTCGAGTCGCCAAGTGCGTGTGCCTGTTTACATTTGAATGTAAATGACTGTGGACATTGTATTTGTATAAAAAGTAAAAAGTGTGGTGAAAATGTTCACTGTTCGCATTTGTGGTTTAATGATGACAACTTGTTAGGTGACGTTGCCGCTGCATTGGCAAGAGCACAATAAAAAAAATTAAATCAACACGTTCATCAATAATAACACTGTGTGGCCTTAAAATAAAACAATATATAATCGGTAACGTTTCGGGCAACAGTCCTTCTTTATAGCACATGAAGAAGAGCATATAATTATAAGAAGCGCAGTATAATGCAATATCATTAGCGTAATTGAAAGCGCTCACGGAATTCTGGATTGACTCCACACTGCATGTGCCTGGGAGCTGTAACTCAAGTGAAACTTGCAAAGTCATGAAAACGCATTGCCCCTATGAAATCACAGTCACAACGGTCTCTTATCTCTCGTACTGAACAAGTACCACGATGAAATGTCAGAGGAGAGTCTCATCCGGCTAAATAAATCATTGTCGGAATGCTGTGCGATGCTGTGTCAAAAGTGGGCTCAATACCAGCAAATGCCCAACACTGCGCATAACGATCGTCACCCGTCGTCAGTGTTACAGCATTCACAAATCCATGCTTTTCGTTTAATGCGTGCAATGTAATTAATCGGACCAGGTGTTTATTTGGTACTCCCATTGTGCCCTGCATGCCACGTGACATCAGCACATGACGAGTGTAATACGCACCGCCTTCGTTGATTTAAACTTGGTGGCTTTGTGAAGCCTCGGGGTGTCGCGTAGCACGAGGTCGAGAACAGTTCGATTCCCTCTAGCGTCAGCCAATTTGCTTCTGTGGAGGTGTGAGCCGACTACAAGCACAGGTTCATCGTTGATAATTGGTTTTTTACCCTTCTATCTGGTAACAAAACTGACACCTTTTTACAAGGAGTCATGTTTGCATAGACCGCAATACCTGCAGTCATAATACAAACAAAAGAACATAACTCTGATAATCTGCACTGTCCTTGAAGTTGATTGGTCCACACCCGAGACAGCTTTCCTTAGAGCCTAGTCTCACATGGGTTGGACCAGATGACGCCAAAAGGCGCACAATTCAAAGACAATGTACCATCAGAGTATGAGAGCTCGAGGTAAGCATCTACACTATGGGAACCTCATTTGCCAGTAAAAACCAATTATCATATTTTTACTGGCAAATGAGGTTCCCATAGGGTTCATCGTTCTTCGCCCGGTTGTGCGCAAATGTATTTGGCATGCATATAAACCAGTCCCTAATCACGATGGGAGGCATAGAGTTCAAAGATCATGGGTCAGCGTTTCGGAATGTTCAGCGTTAGCGTAGTGGCTGCGCCTGTGAGGTTAGGATAATGAGCAGGCGCATGAGTGCAGTGGCATAGATAGGGTGGTTGTCATGGGCCCCATGGCGTTCCCGGGGCATGTTCACTGCCTTGCAAAATACGATGGCACCGCCAAAGGTGTGAGATGTATGTTGGGTTAAAGTTAGGCCCGGTAAAGGGCATAGTAGGTACTGGGGATGTTTCTAATTAACGGATTCATCAAAATAAAAATTATTTCGTACGATCCGGAAAATGTGTTTATTTGTGCTTTTCGAACCAAGAAGTATTTCACCTTGCGTCGGGTGACACCACGAATACATCTTAAAGTAGTACACTGTAAATTATGTGAAAATCGGAAACATACATAATAGAGTTTTTTGGGTTAGATCGCGTGAATATATAAATGTGTCGTTAAACCCGCCACCACCCGACACAGCCAACTAGTAAGGGTTGTCACGTAAACAGAGCATGCCAATTCGTCACTAGTGTAGTGACAGAGAAAGGTCACTACTGTGTCGGTCCGTACGAAGGCTGGGGGCCCCAAGGGGGTGCCTGGGGGGTCGCGTGGTGGAGGGATCCGGACCCTCCCAGAGGTGGGGGAAGTGAGGCGTGTCCTGGGAAGGGAGGCGTGGCCTGAAGAGAGCCAGCCACGCCGGGGCGGAGCCAGCCGCGCCAAACCAAATATAAGCGTGGTGTGAACGCAGAGCGAGGCTGCTGTTGTACTGTACTCCAAGGTGAAGACATCTTCGGTCGTCAAGTCCCGAGTCGTCGTCCTGGGCCAGGCAGGCCGATGCCTGCCTGGTCCAGTCTGTGTCGTGTTCCAGAGTGTTAGTGAGTTGAGGAAGGTGGTCACCACCTCATGTAGAGTGTTATATTATTTACCGTTTAATAAATAGTGTTGCCTCCAAGTTGCGTGTGTGTGCACCTAATTTGAACCTACTACATTTGGCGTCAGAAGTTGTGGAAATATAAATATTGCTAGGTGTTATCCTAGGGAAGTAAAATGGGCACACGAAAAACAAAGACAAAACTCATCTGGACGCCTTCGTACGACGGGGATGGTGTGACGACCATCCTTCGGACAGCCCCGGGGATGGCAGCCCCGGTGACAGAGGGAGAGAGATGGCGCTGCACGCGGAGCGGCGGGACTGTCATCGCACCGCTGCTTCGCCGCCATCGGGAACGGAGCGATGGAGCCGCGGGGAGAGGACACCGTCGTCTCTGCGGGGGCTGGCGGGGGGAGGCCCAGGCATGCGGGCCACGCGGTGGGGCCGCCAACTCGGTGGCTGATCGTGGCGCGGTTCCCGCCAAAACGCCGCTCCCGCCAACTCGAGGGCTGGTCGGGGCGCGGTTCCCGCCAAAACGCCGCTCCCGCCAACTCGAGGGCTGGTCGGGGCGCGGTTCCCGCCAACTCGAGGGCTGGTCGGGGCGCGGTTCCCGCCAAAACGCCGCTCCCGCCAACTCGAGGGCTGGTCGGGGCGCGGTTCCCGCCAACTCGAGGGCTGGTCGGGGCGCGGTTCCCGCCAAAACGCCGCTCCTGCTGCCGAAATGCCGCTCCCGCCGACATCAACGCCTGCAGAGGGGGAGTTCCAGCCTTCTGCTCGAGCGCGAGAGGTGAATGGGTTCGCAAGAGCAGGCCGTGTTCACCATGAAAGATTCTTCGGGCCGTTCCAGTGCTCCACCTTGCCGCCCTCCGCTATTCACAGTTTGCCAGGCGAGTCGTGACATGACAAGCACCCGGCCCCAAGAAAAATAATAATAATCTTCACCCATCTTACGTGCGCCGGGTTGCGATCGCGTGTTTTTTTTTTAACTCGCTGGTTTGCGGAGCGTGTTCGTCCGGTTGTGTGCGTGATAAAGTGACGCGGCGACCATGCGGGTTTCTGCTTGTAACAAGTGTTGTTGTTAAATACGGCGTCGAGATCGGTATCTTCTGGGTGTAGTTAATGATTAATTCGTGTTGGTGTCCCGAGCTCCGTTGATATCCTGTATGTTGCCGTGTTAATGACTCGTGTTGTTACATTGTTTTGTTGCGAAATCGCCGTTGTTATTGTGTATACTGTATGGAGTTTCGCTCGTGATTGCCACGTGTAACTGTAAGAAACTTTGATTGTCATTGTTGCCAAGGTACAGACCGTATGGAGCTTTGCTTGGAATTGTTAACAGTGTATGGAATGTTGGGTACTTGCTTGTGATTATTTACTATGTACGGATTGTCTGGAGTATTGATTGTGTGTGTTGCCATGTGGGGACTGGATGGAGCATTGCGCCAAATGATTCACTGTACGAATTTCATATACTGCATATACTGTATTAATCAATTTGGCGATTCTTGGGGTTTGTGTATAGTTTTTTTGCTCTCAAAATTCGAATGCCCTGAGTCCCATGGTTAATGTTGAAAGAGATTTTGAAATGACAGGTTCGATTTGTTTCAAACTCACTGGTTGGTTCCTGTCCGTTGTTGCACAGATGATGTCTTTTGTGCGAGAATGCTCCTTGTGTTCTACATGGATCGGGGGTGCGTTTCCCTTAATTGCCGTCAAATTGCGTTGCTCTCTCCACTCGGTTGGTACAGCTGCATGCTGCAATGCGAGTCTCGGAGATGATGTGTACGGATACGGGATGTGAGGTGTATTGTTGTGACCATTGAATATTCGGGATCGTCACAAATTGTGCGTACCTGTTCGGCATTGGATCAGTTCTGTGGGGGATCATAATTCAAATTGTATGTGTTGTGATGGTGTTAAATTGCGATGGTGACATGCGGCCAGGGATTTGGAATTGTGCTGCTGGCTGTCACCTATCTTGGGGCGCAGGTCCTGACCAGGATGGCCCAGTGAGTGTTGCGTGTCTAACATGAACGTTGTGGTCCCGTCATGCAATGGCTGACGGCTTGACCTGACAGCCCGGAGATTGAAACACTCCGTGGCATGTCTAGCCTAGTGGGCTGTGCGCTCACAGGGCTCGGAGAGTGTGGTCCCGTCATGCAATGGCTGACGGCTTGACCTGACAGCCCGGAGATTGAAACACTCCGTGGTATGTCTAGCCTAGTGGGCTGTGCGCTCACATGGCTCTGAGAGTGTGGTCCCGTCATGCAATGGCTGACGGCTTGACCTGACAGCCCGGAGATCGAGACACTCTGTGGCTTGTCTAGCCTTGTGGGCTGTGCGCTCACATGGCTCAGAGAGTGTGGTCCCGTCATGCTATGGCTGACAGCTTGACCTGACGGCTCGGAGGTTGAGACCCTCCGAGGCGCGTTGAAACAGTGGGCTGGAGATTCGTAAGGTTCAGGGGGAGTTGTCCTGTTACGTTGAGACTGTATCCCTCGGTTGTTAGGGTGCATGTTGTGCAGTGAGTGAACGATGGGTCGTCTCGGCTTGGTCGGTACAGCTATATGCTGCGATGCGAGTCTTGGAGAGAGACTGGGTTAAAATCCCACCGATATGGCCGACGCGTGCTGCTGGTTGTGACGCCGCGTCGGAAAGGCGGTGGGGTGGTAACATGGAAATTCCCCCCCCGATATGGCCGACGCGTGCTACTGTTTGTGACGCCGCGTCGGAAAGGCGGTGGGGTGGTAACATGGAAATTCCCCCCCCGATATGGCCGACGCGTGCTACTAGTTGTGACGCCACGTCGGAAAGGCGGTGGGGTGGTAACATGGAAATTCCCCCCCCGATATGGCCGACGCGTGCTACTGGTTGTGACGCCGCGTCGGAAAGGCGGTGGGGTGGTAACATGGAAATTCCCCCCCCGATATGGCCGACGCGTGCTACTAGTTGTGACGCCACGTCGGAAAGGCGGGGGGGTGCTAACGGGTGACTGTCATTGCATGCGTGATTCTAACGGGGGGGGGGGGGGGGGGGGGCTGTGCTGGAGCGTAAGTGGGTTAGCCAGTTTTCATGTATAATTGTTGTTAATTCCCCGTTTTCTATGCGGTTCCCTTTTACCCTCGTCGATTCTGTATATATTACGTGATTGTATTTCTTATCGGTCGCCGGTCATTTATTGATGTTGTTGGTTCGGAGGCACACCTTTTCGATGTTTCACAGTTGTGTTACAGCCGGGGACGGCTGTGTGTTTATACAGGGGGGAGTGATGTAGTGACAGAGAAAGGTCACTACTGTGTCGGCCCGTACGAAGGCTGGGGGCCCCAAGGGGGTGCCTGGGGGGTCGCGTGGTGGAGGGATCCGGACCCTCCCAGAGGTGGGGGAAGTGAGGCGTGTCCTGGGAAGGGAGGCGTGGCCTGAAGAGAGCCAGCCACGCCGGGGCGGAGCCAGCCGCGCCAAACCAAATATAAGCGTGGTGTGAACGCAGAGCGAGGCTGCTGTTGTACTGTACTCCAAGGTGAAGACATCTTCGGTCGTCAAGTCCCGAGTCGTCGTCCTGGGCCAGGCAGGCCGATGCCTGCCTGGTCCAGTCTGTGTCGTGTTCCAGAGTGTTAGTGAGTTGAGGAAGGTGGTCACCACCTCATGTAGAGTGTTATATTATTTACCGTTTAATAAATAGTGTTGCCTCCAAGTTGCGTGTGTGTGCACCTAATTTGAACCTACTACACTAGTACAGCACACCGGTGTGTTGGAGAGCCAAGCCACAACATTTACAAACTGAGTACGACGTTTCGCAAGTAATTACAACTAGCTTCATCATACGTAAAAAAAACATATTGAATTCTAAATTGGAAACGTTTAAATCTAAACTCACCCCGAGTAGTTACTGAACATTTTAGATCCCCGTAAGGGTAATAGGTAAATGTGTGGCACTTGCGACACGTGTTAGACACTTTGGGTTTTTAGACTGTAAGGCAAGCCTTGTATTTATAGAGCGCTTTCATCCAAATCGCTTTACAAGGGGTTATGAGTGATACAATTAGGGTCTCATTCTAGATTTGAAGTTTTCGTGACTGCAAGGATTCATACTCTTTGGTTTTTTCGGTAAAGTCACGTAGGTAAATAAATGCTTTTTTAAAATAAATCAAATAAAATATTTTATTTTATTTATTTAAAAAATACCTACGTGACTTTACCGACAAAACCATAGAGTACAATTAGGGTCGCTAAAGGTAATATGGTGAATAGGAATGGGGTATGGAGGGGGAAGGTTAGTGTCTACGGGAATAGCGGGGGTGCCTATGGATGGAGGGAAGGTTGCGCCAGGGAGAAGAGGTGGGTCTGGAGGGAGGAGCGGAAACTAGACGACACGGAGACTACTCTTTGGTTCTTTCGGTAAAGTCACGTAGATGAAAAATAAATAACGAATAGATCACGACGTTTCGATCGCAACACAAGCGATCGTCTTCAGGTGAAACAATACAGCAGGCGGACTGCTGAGGCAGGAAGAAATGTAGCGAGAGAGCTACTGCAACCAAAGGTTATATACGTTTTATGTGGGTACAACCCAAGGGTAAGTGGGCGGGGTTAGAGATGGAATTTGCAAGTAAATGTAAGATCGCAGAGCTAGCCATACCTCGGCTAATCCGAGATAATGAATTCCTGCAATCACCAAAGCTTCAAATCAAGATCAGACGGGGAGAGTTATTGCTTAATGTGGAGGGGAAGTTTGATTCAGTGCAAGGGGCTAGTAGACTTGAGGCTATCCTCATCAGTGCCGTTACTATTGAGTGTGCGGGCAGTGCTGGCTGATTGGCTCGCTGGCTGGCTGTTAGAAAGTCGCGTCCGGACGGAGGGATGGACGGTCACGTAAAAAGGCTGCGAGTAATACTGTGATGATGAAAAATACAAATAGGTTTTACCCTTTCTGCAAATAAAACAGGAGGTGTTAAGATGTTCAAACACCAAATAGATACATTTCGCAAGGCATGAAGTTGCATTAACCACACGTACTTATGACAAAACATGCAAACAAACGTCCTCTGATAATAATATTTGCATTGTCTTTGAAACGGATTGGCCTACACCAGAGACAGCCTTCTTTATGGCCTTGTCTCATCAGTGTTAGAACAGAGAACGCCAAATGGCGAACAGTACAAAGACAATGCAAGTATCAGAAAACTTATCGCTCAGATTCTTTTTGCCAGTATCCAAAATAAAATAAAAAAATAAGAATAGCTTTTACCATTTCTGCTTAGTAATAACACTGGTCAACAAAAAAAAAATCTGGCCTGGACTTTTGCAGCTGTTTTAGACTAATCTCAGGGTGCTGATTCCAAATCTGATTTCAGATTTGCTCTATCACATCTCATTTTTATGCTATCGGCATTCCCCATTTTCATTGATTTTACCCGAAATTAACTCTGAAATTAACTCTGTCACTTGTTGCGAGTCAGTGACTGCTTTAGTGTTAAAATATGGTGCTTTATTTTTAGGATAGTGTGTTTATAATATCATTTTATGTAGATATCCACATTTATTTAATATTTTTCTTCTGCAGTTTTTATTGAAAATGCAATATTTGATATCTCAAAAACCTGATGTGATAGACAAAAACTGCCAGATTTGGAATCAGCACCCCAAAATTACCTTACAACCGTTGGAATACCTTATGCCAGAAAAAGTGTGTTGACCAGTGTAAAAGGTTCACTCTTGCAGGAGACAACGACACAGAGGCACGAGGAGGAACCACAGACGAGCGGGAATGCAGCAGCCACGCGATGATTCGGCGCCAACAATCGCCCGAGCTCCGCGGTCCTCGATACTTTAAGTTGTTATCGACCCAATTGTCACAACACTACAAGATCAAGATGGCATCATGACCAAAGGCGTTAATGCCACCCACCACAGCGTCGCCGATCAATGTTACCCTCCGCCAGGTCCCAAAGCTGCTGCGCAGTAGACACGAGCACCTTTAAAGCTATGCCCCTACAACATTCCACTACCATCTTGCTATTGGGTCGCTTCTCCCTTCCACGGTCTCTCCCACTAAAATATTGCCGCCTATCTGGCCAATCGGCCCTGTTCCATGGGGCGTCACGCGATTTTGGACGATTTTTGACCCCCCCCCCCTCGTCACACGGCATCACAAAAAGTCAGACCCCCCCCTCAAATATGACGTCACAAAGCTCCGCCCCCCCCCCAAAAAAAATGAAACACGCTTCAAATCGCTTTAAACTATTGTCATTGTAGTGCGTATTTAATGTGGCGCTGCACGCTGATTTTGTAGGAGAAAACATTTATTTAAAAGTCTATTTAATTAAGTAGAACGTGTTGTCTATATTTATTTAAAGTTGCGCATTTTGATGTGACGTCACATTTCTCAACCCCCCCCCCCCTCGTCACACATCGTCACAAATGTCTGACCCCCCCCCCCCCCCGAGGTGCGTGACGTCATTTATGGACGGCCCCCATCCCTGCACGCACGTCCCCACCCAGTGCAAAAGTTGATGTTTTGACTATTCACGAATAATAATTATGATTATGACGTGTAGTACAGTACTTGTGAAGTATTGGAATGACGGCAGGAAACCACTTGACGGGTAGCACACTTTTTATTAAACCTTGACTTGTCACGATACAACGTGTGGTCACTATTCCTCTGACTACACACACTTCACTTGACACGTGTGGTCACTATTCCTCTGACTACACACACTTCACTTGACACGTGTAGTTACTATGCCTCTGACTACACACACTTCACTTGACACGTGTAGTTACTATGCCTCTGACTACACACACTTCACTTGACACGTGTAGTTACTATGGCTCACACTGCATGCTCACACTGCACTCCGCCCCGTAACGTCCGTGGAGCCTACAGGCCCACCCCAGCTTGGGCGTGGGCCACAACCTCTGAGTCCCAAGGGCCGGCCCTCTCACGGACGCTCGGCCCCGGGTCCCAGGGTTCCGCCTCTGGGTCACACAGAGCCCCGGCCCCTACAGGACAGCGGGCTAGGTACCGCAGGGCCCTATCTCTTCCTCCTCCGTCTTCAGTCTTCGCTGGTCACTCGCTCCCCGTGCGCCTGTGCGCACCACCTTATATAGCCCCCGCTCACGGGAGACGGAGCGTATGCGGACCTCGACGTGAGCATCCCCCTTAGTTGACCAATCCCCGCGCGCTTGCCCCAGGATCCCATCGCTGTCAGCGCGCGTCACTGATACCCAACCAATCACTGCCTCATAACCCCCGACCCCGCGCTGACCCCTGATCCTTCACCGTCAGCGCGCGTCACCAACACACACAGCCAATCACTACGCGCTGGCACACGATCCCTACCCCAGCGCGTATCACCACTACATCACCCCCTCCCACATAGCTCGCAGCCGGCCCGGCTGCTAAACAACACAACACAACGTCAACACAACAAAAACCCCACCCCCCAGTGTGCCCCGTAACGCAACAACAACAACACAACGACACAACACCCGACAACAACCTATGTACAAACCGACAACCAACACAATAAAGGTCAACAACAACACACAACACCTAGACAACAAGCTATGTACAGCCCGACGAACAACACACTAAAAGCAAGTCCCAGAAAATGAACGTGTCCAGTGTCTCTGTGACTATTGATCCCTCCCCCCTCCGCTCGCTCCTCCACCGGGGTGATAGAGCGGTCGAGCGGATGAGGAACGCAGTGACGAGGCGCTCCGGCCGCATCGGCTCCTCATTCGGTTGGTCATGAAAAATAGCGCGACAGTAGCGCGAGTCCGCCTGGCCGGTCCATCGTATGGGACGGGACGCTGACGACCGTCCGGTGGCTCCGGCAGCCCTGGACGGCGCGGATCGGGCCTGGAAGGACCGGCCGCGCCGCGAGGATCCGGCCGCCGGTGGTCGGCAGCTGTCAGTTTCGAGACACCTGGGAGCGGATCAGGCGGAGACATGTGAGGATCAGGCGGAGACATTTCCCCCCTTGGGTCGTCGGTCACGTCACATGCTCGGCCCTCACGACACAAAGGGAGGCCATATGGAGGCGAGAACGGTTTCAGTCGGGAGGGGTGGACGTACCAACGGCGCTTTCCCCATTTTATTTGAACACACTGGGGGCGTGCAACCCGCACGACCTCCACGGGTCCCCGCCATGGCTTCAACAATTTAGGCGATGTAGCCAAAGGTGCCTGAGGGCAGTGCAGCCAGGCCCTATCGCCTGGTTTCCAGTTGTGCACGGACACCTTCCGTGCACGCAACCGCTCGTTGGCAATTTGGCGAGCCCGCGAATTAAGCCGTGCGGCCTCCCCTGCCTCGGTCAGCTTATGAATGTTAAATTTAATATGTTCTGCCAATTTCGAATTTGTTCGTGGTGCGGACAGTCCCAGCTGCGTTTCCATGGGCGGGTCGGCTTCCCGACCATACATCAGATAGAATGGGGAAAATCCCGTTGCTGCATGGGGGGCCATTCTATACGCGGCGAGGACCCCCGGGACCTGCAGGTCCCAATCAACATGTGCCTCACACACCTGCTGGCACAGCATAGAAGTCAAAGTCCTGTGGAGTCGCTCCACCATCCCGTCTGTCTGTGGGTGGTACGGGGAGGTACGCACCTTCTTAGTACCCAATAGGTCGCACACCTCTTGCAGCAATTTACTTGAAAAATGTTTCCCTTGGTCGGTCAGCAAGCATTCGGGAGCCCCCTTGTCCAGGACGTAGCCCTGGACAAAGCGTCCGTCACAGCCGCCACCGACTGGTTGGCGAGTGGCCACGCCATAGGCCACCGGGTAAAGTATTCGACACAAACCAACAGGTACTTATTACCCCTAGGCGTGACTGGAAAAGGCCCCAAAATATCGAGCGCAACGAGCTCGTTAGTGCGCGAGACCTGAATAGATTGCAGCGGTGGATTTGATGCCATGGCCGGCGGTTTCCGTCTGGCGCAATCAACACACCCCTTTAGAATATTCACCACATCACTCCCCATCCCCGGCCAATAATAGTCACGCTGAAGCAGAGCAAGCGTTTTGTTTACTCCCAAATGCAAGAGGCGTTCAAGTGCGGCCAGGACAACTTTCCCCCGCACAGCGGAAGGCACCACGAGTGCGTGCCGCCGGGACAAATTGTCCCATCTCATTAACAGGCCCTGCTTAAGTACCCAGGAGCCAGTTCGCTCCCGGCCCTCCTCGGGACCCCCCACCCTGCGGCGCAACGCTAGCAGGGAGCTGTCAGCCATTTGGAGATGGCCCCACTCAATCAGCGACAGTGAGAGCAGCGAGTCCTCTCCCTCAGGGGTAGCGGGAACATCCCCGATTGGTGCATCCGCGGTCACAGCCAACGCCCCCATACTTTCCGCAGCTGGCGGTTTACAGCGCGCCGATCCCATTAAGCACTCACATTTGTGACAAGGCGACAATCGCGACAGGGCATCGGCGTTAGTGTGGCGCAACCCCTTACGGTATGTGGTCGTGAACTGATAGTCCTGGAGGACTTCCAACCACCGTGACAATTGGCCCGAGGGTTGGGCGACCCTCAATGAATACTGAAGCGCCGCGTGGTCCGTCCGGACCGTAAAGTGACGCCATAGAGATACGGTCTAAATTGCTGTACAAAAAAAACAATAGCAAGCAACTCGCGATGGGTGACGCAGTAGCGCTGCTCCGCCGGCGACAAGACCCTGCTACCATAGGCGACCACCCTTTCGACTCCCCCAACGACCTGTGAGAGCACCCCCCCAATGCCCGTGTTGCTAGCATCCGTGTCTAGCAAGAAGGGACTTGTAAAGTCAGGATAACGCAAGGGCGGGGCACCCACCAAGGCGTCCCGGAGGGAGCAGAATGCGGCCTCCTCCTCTGGTTCCCATCGGAACTTGACTCCTTTTGCCGTTAGAGCGTGCAAGGGTTTTGCAATGGTGGCGAAATGCTCAACGAATCGGCGGTAGTAAGAAGCAAAACCGATGAAACTGCGCACGTCCGAAACCGACGTGGGCGTTGGCCATGAACTGACACAGTCCGTCTTCGCGAGATCGGTAGAGATCCCCGAAGAATCGACAATGTGGCCCAAGTATCTCACGGACTTACGAAGAAGGTGGCATTTGGCCGGTTTAAACTTTAATTTAGCCGATCGCATTCGCAAGAACACCCCTCTCAATCGCTGGAGGTGTTCCTCAAACGTTTTACTGAAAACAATGACATCGTCAAGCTAAATCAAGCAAGTATCCCATTGCAAGCCCGACAAAACCAATTCCACAAGACGCTGAAACGTCGCGGGAGCGGAGTGAAGTCCCATGGGTAACCGGTTAAACTGGAATAGGCCCCCTGGAGTCCGAAATGCTGTCTTAGGTTTAGACTCGTCGTCGAGTGGCAGCTGCCAGAATCCCGATAATAAATCAAGAGTAGAAAAATATCGCGCACCAGACAATGCATCGAGGGACTCGTCCATTCTGGGGAGCGGATACGCGTCAGCCACGGAGATTTTATTCAGGCGACGGAAATCTACGCAAAATCGCAAGGACCCGTCTTGCTTTTTAACCAGCACAATAGGTGCTCCCCAAGGACTGGAAGAAGGCGAAATAATGTCGGCCGCCAGCATATCGTTGACGGCCGACTGAACGTGTTCCTTCTCAGCAGGACTCAGCCGGAAGGGATTTAGCCTGACCGGTGCCGCATCGCCTGTTTCAATATGGTGGCGCAACAGGTCCGTGCACCCAATGTCATATTTATGCTTACTGAACACATCAGAAAATTCTATCAGCAACGCACGCAGCGCACCCAACTGTACCGTTGACAAATCGTTCGAGTCCGCGCACAGCGAATTGACCCATTCAAGGTCCTCCCTCACTGGATTGTTCTGCGTCGGGCTTGGATCAACATGCGCAACCAGCCGCTCTTCCGCAGGGACCCGTGCCGCGTGAGCTAGCACAGTGCCCTGCTGAATAACGGCCGGCCGCGACCCAGCATTTAAAACCATCACGAACGGGTCCTTGTCAGCCCGAACCAAAGTGTGAGCCACCGACAAATCGAGACCTCCGACAGCCCTATTTGAAGGACCCAAAAGCATGCTCTGTTCCGAGGTCTCCCCCACCCATGGTTTCCTCAACCGGAGGGGAATTAACATCTGTGAACCCGGGGGCACGTGCACGGTCTGTGTCGCCAGCGCTTGTATCGTAGCGCACGCCGTCCGAATTTCGGTAGGGTTCGTCAAAAATGAAATACGGCGACCCGATGGTAGTTCAATGCAACGCTGATCGATGAGAATTTTAATGGACATTTTAGCCAAAAAATCTGTGCCCAACAGACAAGGAACCGCCAAGGAAGAAGAAACGAAAACGGGTCCCGACAATTTGATATCTCCAATGCAAATGGACGCCCTAATCTGACCGACAATGCCCAACGAGCCCCCATTAGCCGCGTAAAATGGCACGTCCACCGGGAGCAGAGGTCGACATTGGACGGGGAGAATGTTGTAAATGAGGTCCGATATAATAGTCGCCGATGCCCCCGTGTCCACTAACACCCTGACCTCGACCCCGTCAATGAATCCCGTAACGACCGATGATCCCGCCGACGCAGCCACTATCCTGTGCCCCAACTCCGACCATTTAATGTCCCCTCGGTCCCGCACGAACCCCCCTCGCCGAACTGAATCCCCGATCCCTAACCGGCTCTCCTCCGCCGCAACGCGACGGCCCATGTGTGTCGTGCATGTAGGCCGAGCATGTGAAGCGCCGCGACTTGCCGGGGTTAGTAGGGATGACTTGGGGCCTTGGTCGTCGTCCAGCCGAGGTCCCATGGCGCGCTGACGTGGAGCGCGGCAACCGGACGCCACGTGGCCCCGGAGGCCGCAGTTGTAACACGTGATGAGGGTCGTCGGAGATCTCGGTTGCTCCAGCTTGTGGGCCGATCGCAGAGGCGAACGACCCCCCGACCTCCAGTCCCCCGGTCGTCCCGCGGTGAACGCCTCCTGTCGTGGGCTGACGACTTGAGGCTCGGTGACCACCGGGCCCAGAGCTGAGGCCACGGCAGCATTGCAGACGACCCCCTGTTTACGCTGGAGGACCTCGTGCGCCTGTATACTTGTTGCGACCCGCAAAGAAGAAATATCGACCTCGTCGGCCGTGTTGATGGGGACCCCCAGGTCCTGCGCCAACTTGAGCAGTTGCTCCAAGACCATCGCGTCCTGGCCCTCCTCGTCCATACGAGGGAACGCGGCGTCGGTGAGAGCCAACAACGCCGTGCGGTAGGCGAGCGCGGTCTCCGTGTCCGCCTTCCGCCGGGCGTAAAAGTGATGGCGACACGCCGAGGGAGGTCCGTAGACCTTGGCCATGAGACCCAGCGCAGCCTTAAGCGTGGAGCGGTCTGACCTCTGTGCGGACGTGAAGGCCGCGAGCGCGTTGTCGTCCAACATGGCAGGCAGTGCCCGCAGCGCCGTAGCGTCGGACCAGGCGGACATTTCCTGATGCGCCAGAACCCTGCGCTGGAATGCGCCCCAGTCCCCGCCTTCCGCCTTGAAGGCTGACAATGTGGGAAGGCGCTGTTGAAAGATGAAGTCGTCCTCTGCCTCGTGGTTCCTCTCCGCCGCACCGTCGGTGTGCGAGATGGCGGCCCCAATGGCGGGTGGCTGATGGCGGTCCGCAGCGCGCGTTGATGACGTAAGCGGGCGCGCTTGGAGAACCGCCGCCACGTGGTGCTCGCCGTTCCCGCCAAAAGATGTCCGCGCAGTTGAAATGGCGGGAATCGCCCAGTCATTTTGGCGGGAATCTGCGGGGCGACCCTGTTGAATGTCCGCCGACGTCCCCGCTCCTCCCGACGTGCTGATTTCCGCCAGGATGGACGCGGCGGCGAGCAGCAGCTCTGCCAGACGGGAGTGCGCCTCGCGGAGTACGGCATCGGTCCCCAGTCGCTCGTCCGGCGCCCTCGGCGGATCCTGCGGCGTCGGCATTTCTTCGTCCTCTCCCCCCGATGCCAGCTGGCCCGAGTCGTCAAGGTTATCCTCGCGGTCAATCCCGTGAGTCCGACGGGTCTTCCTTGTATCCATGCCTGGAAGACTGTTTCACTTCTGACGCCAGTTGAAGTATTGGAATGACGGCAGGAAACCACTTGACGGGTAGCACACTTTTTATTAAACCTTGACTTGTCACGATACAACGTGTGGTCACTATTCCTCTGACTACACACACTTCACTTGACACGTGTAGTTACTATGCCTCTGACTACACACACTTCACTTGACACGTGTAGTTACTATGCCTCTGACTACACACACTTCACTTGACACGTGTAGTTACTATGGCTCACACTGCATGCTCACACTGCACTCCGCCCCGTAACGTCCGTGGAGCCTACAGGCCCACCCCAGCTTGGGCGTGGGCCACAACCTCTGAGTCCCAAGGGCCGGCCCTCTCACGGACGCTCGGCCCCGGGTCCCAGGGTTCCGCCTCTGGGTCACACAGAGCCCCGGCCCCTACAGGACAGCGGGACTAGGTACCGCAGGGCCCTATCTCTTCCTCCTCCGTCTTCAGTCTTCGCTGGTCACTCGCTCCCCGTGCGCCTGTGCGCACCACCTTATATAGCCCCTGCTCACGGGAGACGGAGCGTATGCGGACCTCGACGTGAGCATCCCCCTTAGTTGACCAATCCCCGCGCGCTTGCCCCAGGATCCCATCGCTGTCAGCGCGCGTCACTGATACCCAACCAATCACTGCCTCATAACCCCCGACCCCGCGCTGATCCCTGATCCTTCACCGTCAGCGCGCGTCACCAACACACACAGCCAATCACTACGTGCTGGCACACGATCCCTACCCCAGCGCGTATCACCACTACACTTGTAGTGCACGATTTCACAAACATGGAGACGATGATTTGTAATATGGTACTTTTCACTACTTGTTTGAGCCTGGGTCGGGCGATGCTTTCTGGTTCAGTGCTTTAAATTACTGTGGTCTGGGACTGTTATCGTTGCCTTGCCCAAGCTTGCATTTATTGTTGAAAAATCGGCAGAATTCTACTCATACACTTTATGGATTTTACGCACTTATTGTGAGCGATTTGCTTTCCTATACATACTCTGCACCCCAATCGGTTTTGTTTGCATTGTTGGTTGTTGTAGTCACTGCCGGCCCTTACTGGGCATCCGTGAAAAAAGAACTTCATAGCTCACCTGGTTTCTCGAGGGTAAATACATAAATAACGGCTCGGATTCTCGAAAGATTTACTGACACGTGGGTCGGAGGTCACGGGTTCTTTCGGTCGGATCGCCGTTACCCACTCCTTCCTCTGCCACCCAAACGGGTTTCCTTGGAAAGCGCGCGAGCGTCTAAACTTAGCTGCGTCCAGCAACAGCGCAGCGTGCCAAGTCAGTGGCTCCGACTACCCAAACACCCACGGGCAGCCGCCCCCCATTAACATTGCTCAGCCCCTCGAAGCTGAGCGGCCTTAGCCCGCCTTTGCAAGGCAGCAGTCGTCGGCAGCGATGCCTTTCCCCAGTACGAGCATCAGCAAGCTCCTGGTCACCCTACCCCTTTCGTATAGCGAGGGACGGTGATTAGCAATGGTTGTGCGTTGGCATCTCGAGGTCGTCATTGTTGTTGTTGAGTCATTTGCTGGCTGCAGGGGTTATTTTGTTTAACTTCTTCCGCGCCGTACGTAGCTAACCGTGATAATCGGAGGTGCGGAGGAAGGACAACAAACTAAACACGAACAGCAGCTCTAAAGAAATTCTTTTAAATCTAGACGATTTAAAAGTGCACAGCTCCAGTGGCTTTCCGAAATCGGAAGTGCGTTCCAGACGGCCGCCGAAGCGCGTCTGATGTGGCAAGAACCACGGTAGTCTTTCATTTTTTGTCGGTGTATGAAGATCGGGCGCTCAGAGGTTCGTGGAAGACGCAGGCCAGAATGTCAGGTGGTACAACCTTAATTAATTAATTGGGGGAAAACATGCCTCTTGTGTGGTGCAATGCTTTCTCTATGTGAGACTTACACTTACCAACGCAGTGAATTATGGTTAAACAATCCCCATGTCCAAAAGGCATGGGGGAGGCCTTAATCCAACGGTGGATTGACTGTGGCTGACGGTGACGGTGGGCTGTTTTGGGTTGCCACCTATCCTGGTTTGAGCCAAGACAAGTCTGGAACTTGGCACCTGTGTTTGGGTGGCAGGAATTGATTTGTACCGAGACCTGGTGCTGTACCGGCATAGTGTTGAACTTAATAAACGTATACTGCACAGTAGTTTTGATTAGAGCTCTCTCTCTCTTAGTGTTGATTGGTACACATTTTAATTATTTTATTTTGCCAGGCAAGGCCCATTGAGCTATATAGCTCTTTTTTAGAAGTGACCTGGTCACAAAGGATAGCTCAACGAAGTGGCTTATCACGTGGACATTGATAGCGGCCAAACACTTTAAACACGTGGTGTTGATTCCAAGGCCGTAGCCATAGAGTCAACATTGGGTGGGACCAAATCTTCCAGGGGGTCTGGGGGTCCCCCCCCAGAAAAAAAAAATCTGAATTTGAAAACTAATTTCCTGCCTAAAATATTAAAACATTCACTATCACATAGGATGGACATTTTATTCATTTTTTACAATAATGTCTAATAGTGTATTATATTACATTGCTCTGTTTTTTCTTTTTTACCTTTTCTTGTTTCATAGTATGTAATGGCAGAAATTAGGGATGAATAAAGTACAACTATAACCACAATCATATAAACAGAAATCTATTTTATAGCAATATATTGAGGGGGACATTTTGAGCATATTATAATTAAGGCCTTGGTTGATTCTAAATGTGAAAGAAAAAAACGGAAGCACCCGGAGACAAAATCCACGCGATCACGGGGAGAGAGACACCGCAAACTCCACATAAACAGACACTGTCAGGGTTGGGATCGAACCCACGACATCCTGCATACCAGGCGAGGTAGTTTAACATCGCCACCGTTGTCCGGGGTTGGTCGACTGTGGAAAAGGTGTGAACCACTAACAATGGTTCTGGCATGAAACCCGCAGGCCTCCTCCGTGCTGTACCCAATGGCAGCGATGCAAACTCCCCCTCCCCTTCTCCCCCTCCCCTTCTCCCCCTCCACGCTACTGAAATGCGCAGCAACAAAATAATCATTCGGAAGTGCAAAGCAGGGTTTGGTTTCGCGTCTCTCCTTCTGGACGTTATCTCGGCCTCGCATGTCGGAGGTCCAGGCCCCAATCTGCGCTGCTGCGGAGCAATGGCACCCCCCACGACTCGCAGGCGATGCTAATCGGCGAAATACAGCAGCGACACAAAAAAACCCGATTAAAAACACAACACACAAATACATTTAGAACAGGTGCAACAAAATGTAAAACCACGTGCGTGTTTTCCCAGAATGTTGCGATGTGCATTTTTTTTTTAGAAACGTGGAAATATCGCGCCGTTTAAAACCCAAATTAACGAGAGGTGACATCGCAGCGATGGCAGAAAATGTGGTGCTACCTGACTTGCAGTCCACAAGTCACCGCCAGGTCGATCTCCCGGCAATTAAAGCAATGGGAAAGATGTTTCAACCGCCCACCATTATCCATGGGGCTGTCCATAAATTACGCCACGCACCTAGGGGGGGGGGGGGGGGTCAGACATTTGTGACGATGTGTGACGATCGGGGGGGGGTTGAGAAATGTGACGTCACATACAAATGCGCAACTTTAAATGAATATAGACAACACGTTCTGCTTAATTAAATAGACTTTTTAATAAATGTTTTCTCCTACAACATCGGAGTGCAGCGCCACATTAAATACCCACTACAATGACACTAGTTTAAAGCGATTTGAAGTATGTTTTATTTTGGGGGGGGGGGCAGAGCTTTGTGACGTCATATTTGAGGGGGGTCTGACTTTTTGTGACGCCGTGTGATGAAGGGGGGGGGGTCAAAAATCGCGTGACGTCATTTATGGACGGCCCCTTAGATGATCGTCAAGTCGCGTCTGGTGGGGTAAAGTGTGGGTACTCCCACCTCTTCCAAAGCGTCTAACCAGCATGGAAGAGTGGGCTGAATGCCCTCGAGATTTACTCCAGATAACTTCCTCGACTCGTAGGTGATAGTTGAAAGAGCTCCTCCCTCTGGGCATAGGGTGTACTACAGAGGGGCTGTCCAGCGTTCCCTGGGGTGGACGTCATTCTGCCATCATTGATTGGCGTGAACAGGTAGTTACAGGTCCTGCACCTTTCATACCATATTATAACAAGTATTCCTGGCTGTCTGACAAGACGTGACGTCCGGGAGGGAGGGATGGACGGTCACGTCCTGATAATATTTGTTTTAATGTCTCACTCATGACCGGGAGAACTATGTCCACACCCGTATTGTTTAAAAATTTGTTGACGATGCAAGAAGAGGACGAGAACAAGCTGTATCCCACTCCTGCACTTGTAAACTCCATACGAGTGGAGTGGCTCGTTTCGCCCACGTTCCAATGGGAAAGCGAGCGCTTGGTTCGCGTTTGCCTTGAACCCCGACCACTGAGAGAAGCAAACTGTGAGCACCTGCACCCTGGGGGCTGGACACGCGGTGGTCAACAGCAGTGACGATTATCTGAACCGGTCATGGGCCTCCCTTAGGTCGACTCAGCCTCAAATGAGTACCTGGTGCACTGTGTAAACATCACCACTGGGGAGGCAAAGGCGGTCGGGCGTGGTGCTGGCCACCCACCCCTTCGTGTGCCGTGTCGGCCTTCATAGGTGTTCGCTAATAGCACTTGCCCGAACAGTCTGTTAAGGCTACACGGGGGATCTTTGTCTTTGCACAGGTAATGGACTCGAGCGAGTGATGTTTTAGGTGGCGCCACCTTTGTATCCCACAACGCTGTATGACTTGTATTTACATTTACGATGTTAAGATGGTTCGGTGGTCCAGACTAACGAGGGAATGCTAGCCACGGGAGTGACTGCGCCTGAGAGAACATCCATTCGGGACGTCACGTTCTGCCTGCCAGCCAATCAGCAAAGGCGCCCTCCTCCTCTAACCAAGCTTAAATATACGCTGCCAAGCATGGTGGTGCTCATTCGGACGCTGTCTTTCCGACAGCCCTGTTCTTCACCTGAGGACGGCTGCTTACGTTGTGGCCGAAACGTCGTGAGAATTGTATTTTATTATGTTTAATTTTTATTATTTTATTATTTCCCTTCTACGTGACTTTACCGAAAGAACCAAGAAGATGAATCCCTGAAGTCACGAAAGCTTTAAATCGAAATTTAACCAGCAAAAACCTTTTAAAATTATATGCAAAGTGCAGCCATGTAATTACCGACTCACGCCACTGAGACCACTCTTGATGGATTGTCACATTCCAGGCCCGTGATGAATTGTGACGTCTTGGGGAGGCCTTCATCCAGCAGTGGATTTATTGATCATGGCTGATGATGATGATGCTCATTCAGTGATGCTGACTAGGCTATCCGGCTGCAAGGAAAAACTGTATTTGGCATGATTGCTGGAACCAGATGTCATGTAGTAGCAACGTTCCCATGATGTATAACGATTCAACGACTCCATCACTCGCTGGAGAGATTACGCAACATCTCTGCTGTTATTCATTTTCGTCTGAAATGAACTGACGGTTTTTTTCCCACGGAAGAGCGTGCGAAGATTAAATATCGTTACGTTCCGATCCTTTACGCAGGGTTCGTTCTTTTTGGTGGAGTCTAAATCCAGCGATGTTTCCCTCGGCGGTTGTGCTAGATAATGTCAGTAATATCTCTGACTATTGGGAAAATATTCAATGTCCATCCACCCCCCCCCCCCTTTATTGGTGGGCAGACAGCACGGCTAGCCTGAGTCACTGGCAGAAGTTAAGCACAGACGAAGGGGTTCAGTGTTTCCAAAGGACAGGCGAGGTTGACTTTATGCTGAGTGGGTCCACTTCACCAGGGGCCTGAAAAAGTGAACCTAACAATATATCTTAACCACACCTCCCATCCAATTAGAACACACAGACACATACATACATTTCCTTAAATCTATATATAGCCAATTCTTCCGATGTATGTATGTATGTACCACTTCGACTAAGCCTTATACAAATCCACATTTCTTTCTTCAAGTTACGCGTACAAATTTGGTATCGACCGAAAGCCAGACATTCTGTCGACGTACAACAAAAATAAACTTTTGTTTCCCATACTCGTTCCTTGCCGAGTTATGGGTGCGATACTAACGACCCCCCCCCCCCCCACGTTTACGCCGACTACAAAATTCAACCATCAGGAATCCTAACGTGCTTATGTGTATTACAAAATCAAATGTATCTCTGCCGGTCGCGAGGACCAATTGTCAGCCTAGCAACAAGCATCCTTAGCAACGGTATCCCTAGCAACGGTATCCCTAGCAACGGTATCCCTAGCAACGTCTGGGCCTGCAGGAAGTCAGAGGAGAGCATCCGGAGTGGCTGGAGGATTGAATGAGTCAAGAATGAAAAGTGTGAGAAACGAGAAATGTAACCAACATTTTGTTTTTATTTTTCACAATTCTGCGGATGTATGTTGAACTTCTTTCGCGCCGTACGTAGCCAACCGTGCTAATCTGAGGTGCGGGGAAAGGACAACAAATTAAACACAAAAAAAGCAGTTCCAAAGAAATGAAAAATTTGCACCATAAAGTGCTCATGTGCATTGCTAAATTCGAAGTTTCACTGATGTTCGTAAGAACACAGTGTGTGAATGTAAAAATGAGTGATTTAATGAGAGTAGAATGGGAGTGCGAGGATTGAGTGAGTGAGCGAATGAATGAGAGGAATTAATGAGGGAGGAATGAGTAACTGAATGTGGCATGAGTGAATGACGAAATAATGAATACATGACAGAATGAGTAAATGAGGGATACATGAGTGAATGAAAGAATTGAGAGGATTGAGTGCGCGAATACATAAATTGAATTATTTATTGAATGAGGCAATGAGAATGAGGAACGAGTGAGTGGACTGACTGAATGAGAGATTAATGAGTAAATGAGGGAGCAATGAGTGAGTGAATGAGGGAAAAAAAATGAGCCATTGTGATGGTCTAGTTTCATGGTGTTGTTTAGTTTAGCGGTGTGGTCTCGTTGCGAGGTGTATAGTGTTAAGTGGTGGAGTGAAATGGGTGAGCAGTTTACATCAGTGGCGGAGTGTGGACTGCAATGGTGTAGTGTGGTGGTCTCTTCTTCTTCTTTCGTATGGCTGATGTAGAGGCAGAGCAACAACTACAACTTTCACATTGAGGTGGTCAAGCCAGACAACCGCGTCAGGAGCAGCGGAGTGTTATCATCGCTGTGATGTCTCCTTTGTATTTGTAGGATTCTATTATATTTAGGATTTATATAGCGACCTTTCCATGGCGCTTGGACCGGACATTGCGTCGTTATACGTCGTTCTGAATGATCACAGTCGCAACACAACTGGATAGTTTTTTTTCTCTATTTGTGCATCAGGTATCCGCATTTGCCACTGGAGCTATGCACTTCTCTATCATTTAGATTGAAAACGCATTTCTTTAGAACTGTCTTTTTGTGTTTAGTTTGATGTCCTTCCCCCGCACCTCCGATTAGCA
Organism: Lampetra fluviatilis; assembly: GCF_964198595.1. Classification (NCBI taxonomy): domain Eukaryota; kingdom Metazoa; phylum Chordata; class Hyperoartia; order Petromyzontiformes; family Petromyzontidae; genus Lampetra; species Lampetra fluviatilis. The sequence continues at coordinate 14,011,807 of NC_136280.1, forward strand.
AGGTGAATAACGTACGGTGGTAAAGAAGTTCAACATACATACAGAGTGGGCATATATATATATGTGGAACCTTTCTTGCCAGTATTTAACATCTTGACACCTGTTTTATTGCCAGAAAGGGTAAACCCTATTGTTATATTGTTAAATGAGCATATATATTTTATACAAATAGGCAGTCAGCCATAGAGACCCATACACTAACACAGAATCCCACAAACTCGCATAATATGCAATGTGGACTTGCAGAGCGTCGAAGTGCGATCGCATATCAATACGCTGTCCAGAAACAGTGGGTATGTTGACTTTATAGACAGTTATAGGCAGAGGAAAAGTGAAGTTCTTGAGCCTGAACTGTAGCCACTGGATGAAGTCGACAGCACAAACCGCGGGAGGAAGGGCATTCGAGACCAGGGGTCGGCAAAGTGCGGCACCGGAGCTGCATGCGGCTCTGTAAGGGCCGCTTCGTGACAGTTATTTATTAAGGACCCATCGTCTCGTACTAATATGCATCGCGTCTCTTCAAATATTGAGGGGTTTTTTTTGGACCGAATTCGAAAAACATTGCCTCTGCTTGTTATTTTGGTTGCAGACTCCTATTCTAGATTACGGAGGGTGGATAACGAGCGACCTCCCGCGCGACAATCATTCAAGTTCCAATCTCGTATTTCAGACAAACAAGTGCCACATTTATTCCACGACGATTTGACCTCTGAACTCAAGAGCTGTGCCAATGTCTGCAAGTGGTCGAGTGCGGATTGTCTGCGAGGGGCTCGGGTGTGATTCATCAAATCCACCCGGGCCACGGTGGTTCAGGACATGACTCAAGTCGTGTTTTTTGGTTGTGAGCTCTGTTGGTGACACACGCACGATGACCACCCCACACCCCCTTATCCGCTCGTGGTTTTTTTCCTCCCTGCGCGAGTTTCCCAACCTCCCCCCCCCTTGCTGTGGGCTGTTTATTCCGGAGTTGGGCTCCACCGCAAGGCAAAGATCCGAGAGATCTCAAGCGGATAAAGCCCTGAGCCAATGGAACTCCGGCTGTGGGGGTATCATGCCCTCCTGCATCCATAGTTGGGGGAGGGAGCTGATTTTTTGCGGTATTTAAATTTAGCCCATAACACTTTGCCCTCTTCCCCCCCAACCCCCAACCGTTCCGTCTTCTACAATGTGGGCGAAACGTCACGATTAAGGGTCGCGAAATATACATAGAGTAAATCTTGTACATGTTGTTTATGTCGATTATTGTGAAAATTCGGTCACAGTTCCTATGATCACTGTTACATTGCTTTCATGGCTTTATTTTGGTGATTTCGAAAAGTTTTTTGGTTTGGCCATGTCTGTTTGTTGTAGTACGGAGTTAGACTGATGGCCTTAATCTAAGTTGTCTTGTGGTTGTTGTTGTTTGACTTGCATCCCACTGGGATTTTTGCACAGCGTTGGTGTACGGTGCTTTTTCTGTAATATTTTGCTGTCTTTTCTTGGATTTTCTATTTGCACATAGTTACATAGTCACTTTAAGATGTTTTGTTGTTCTTGTTCATGTTTTAGTTTTTTGTTTGTTGCGATTGCACCCGATTCAAGAGCCGAATGGCTCACGGGGCTGTACCAAATAAATGAAACTGAAAACTGAATGTTTTAACACTGGAGTGAAATTATAACGCCCCTAGTGGGGACATAGGTAACGAATGAATGTAACAATTTATTTTGAAAATAATTGACGCCAACACACGCATGATTCGATGCGTGTATCGTGAGTGTATACATCGGTTTTAATCGACGCATCGTTCCAAGCCTGATATAACCAGGCACACATTGTCACTGGGAGCCTATGGCAGTCAGCCCTCTCACGTTATAGATGCAATGCCGATAGGTCACCACAGCCAATGACGTTGATAAGAATAATAATTAAAATGTATTAAGTGCCCTTGAAGTGAGAAAGACGTTTGAAAATAGCTATGTTTTTAGTCGACAGTTGAAGATTTGTAGTGTTTTGAATGTCCTGACCTTGAAGGGCAAGGAATTCCAGAGTTTAGGTGCCGCAATTGCAAAGACACGATCACCTCAAGTGTGAAGCCTAGACCTTGGGACAGTGAGCAATGCACAATCTGAGCATCTTAATGATCTTGATACGAATATACGTGGCTGAAGGAGGTCATGAATGTAGGGAGGAGCAAGTCCATTTGAGGCCTTGAATACCAGCAAGATAATCTTAAAATCAATACGAGTTCGGACAGGAAGCCAGTGAAGGGACAAAAGCACAGGTGTGATCCTTAAAGAGTGTACCAGTTAGCACCATGGCGACCGCATTTTTAACATACTGCAACCATTTCTTCCTTCCATTGCTTGATGCCATTGCTTCCTTCCTGCTGTATGATCCCAAAGCTGCCGCCAAGTCAACACCTGACTTCAAAATTATCTTCGAGTGTCCCATCATCTGGCTTTAGGGTCTTCCCCATTGCGATACAGTTGAGGGTCACTCCTGAAGTTTCAACACCACCATCACCACAATACTGTATGGCTTTAGGTCTTCCTCTTAGTCACCGACCTCTATCTACCAGTGCCTGTCGCGGTTATTCGCTCCTATATGCTGCAAATAAACACTGCATAGTTAGCTAAATTGACAAATGACATCCGTGCAAAGTGCATTACAAATTCACCTTCTCATTATGCTGCTTTAATCAGAAGAGTTATACTGGAGGAATCCGACGGGCTATAAAGCTCTTTTTCACAGATGTCCATTAGGGGCAGGTCAGGACGTTACAACAACAAGCAATATAAAATCACGATAGGAGTGCAAATTATAGGAAAGATAAACAAATCATTTTAAAACTATACACAAATAAAACTTAACTATTTTTTTCATCTTACCAGGTAAGGCCCACTGAGCTATTAGCTTATTTTTCAGAAGCGACCTGGCCACAAAGAATAGCTTATCACGTGGAAATTTTATATAAGAAAAATAATCTAAATAATCTAGAGGCATGTTTCTAAACGGTAAAGGTTTCCCCAATGTTCGAATGAGTGGTCTTCTCATCTGTCTTTAGTTGTCGGGAGATAGAGTAGTGGTAAAACAAATTCCACATTGCCGTGGCCAGGATTATTCTCCATAGGGCAAGGGGTTGTTGACTTCTCACCAATCGGTGCAGCCTCTCAGGGTGCTTGCTGGTTCATCCCCCCAACCTCAGAGTGACGATGCACCAAGTTGACACTGCCCTGGTGTATTCACAGGACGTGAGTTCCATCTCAAACGGGAACGTGGGATTATGCCCCAAGGTCAATGATAATCACTCTGCATGCATATCCCAGTACTCCATTGCTCACTTTTCAACTTTTGTTCCATTATTCGTGTTGTTGTTAATAACCATATTTATGAAACCATACCATGAGCTACGTACTGATTAGAAATGTACTTCTGTAGCCACATTGGTATGTTGCTTGTATTATCAAGTTCAGATTTGCAAAAGTGCTCTCATCTGCTTCTTTATTCAATAATTTTCATTCCAGTCCACCCTTCTGCTGTGTTTTCCATGTGTGTCCCTCCAAATTATATCACCTTACATTTTTTGTTATTCAGCAAACTTTTTTGTGCATTATACCTTTCATTTGCTCATGTTTATCCTGAGCTCAACTGACACGGACACAACACGAGCCACACAAACACCTCGTAAAGGGACACTTGAACTCGAATCAAATGTGGCATTCTCACTAATATTATAGCGCAAGGCTATCGTGTAAGCCATTGCCTTTCACGGACAGAGTCTGCTGTAGTTTCGCAGTAGGGGGCGATGTTCCCTGTATTCTCTTTTTAACAAATTTCAACAGCGACACCAGCGCGGTGGGTGCTCAACATCCAGCAGTGGACTGATCATGGCCGATGGTGATGTTGAGTGTGGTGGATGCGCGCGCGTCTCTTTCTCAAGTGATACGCCACGACGGACGGACCTGGTGCCGTCACGACAATGTTGAATTTCCGCAATCGCGTCGTTTCTCGCTCTCCCCCCCTCGGATCACCGCGTGTTTTTTTCCGCAGTCCTCATCGACTCAACGAAGTTTGGGTTTAATCTTAGTTCATTGGCTCAGCCAGTTAATTGCCTCAATTCATGGCTCGGTGTGCCTCGGCTAAGACGGAGGAATCGTGTTGTTGTTTCGGCCAGTGTGAGGCTGCGTGTGTGTTGGTGTGCGTTTGTTTTATATTGCTAATAAATGGTATGGGAGCAGTAGTGCTAGCGGATAACGCGCTGCGCATCAAACCCGGCGACCCGAGATCGATTCCCGCTCACGATCAACACCAGTGACTATTATCGAAACCGGTCCTGGGCCTCTCCTATAGATCGACTCAGACTCCAGCGAGTACCTGTGTGACCATCGCCACTGGGGAGACAAAGGCGGCCGGGCGTGGTGCTGGCCACCAACCCCCTCGTGTGCCGTTTCGGCCTTCATAGGTGCTCGCTAACAGCACTTATCCCAAAAGACAGTAACGGCTATACGGAGGATCTCTGTCTTTGTTTTGATTGATAATTGTTAGGATGGCCGTCTGTTCGTCTATTTAATGATTTTATTTGGAATTATGTCTGTCTATTGTATTCATTTCAATGTATGTGTATTTTTAATGTGTTTCTATGTGCTTGCCTATTCATTATTTAATTTAACTGCCTGTTTTATGTTGATGTGTGTGTGTTAATGTCTTTGTTGATGTTATTTCATTCTCTGTGTGGCGTGATGTCATCTTCCTCGCCTGGTATGCGGGAGGTTGTGGGTTCGATCCCGACCCTGACGCCTGCTGCTGTATATTTGGAGTTTGCGTCAGAGGTCGCAATCGGGTACCCGATACCCGTACCCTACCCGATACCCGGCTACCCGTACCCGGTCGGGTACGGGTACCCGTTTGCGACCCTGGTGCGGCCGGGTACGGGTAGGCCGTGAGTCACTTGTGAGTCAACGTTTGTCACTCATTTCCCAACGTCTTGTCTCTTCTCACAATTCAAGTTCCTAGAATCAACCCACCCGTGCCTGCAACATGGCTTCATCCCAGAGGTCGCAATCGGGTACCCGTACCCTACACGATACCCGGCCGGGTACGGGTAGCCGGGTATCGGGTAGGGTTACGGGTACCCGTTTGCGACCCTGGTGCGGCCGGGTACGGGTATGGAATCAAAACCCGTTTGCGACCTCTGGTTTGCGTGTCTCTCTCCGCGTGGTTGTGTTTTTTTTTTCTCAGGGTCCTCCAGTTTTCCCCTCCACATTTATAAACGTGCGTTTGGAGTATCTGGCTGATATACATCTCCACACGATAAGCCGCTTCATTGAGCTATCATTTGTGGCCAGGTCCTTTAAAAAAAAAACTATCTAAATAGCTCAGTGGGCCTCACCTGGTAATATAAAAACTATTGTTTTAAATCGTTTCTAAAATCCACGGCACATCTGAAATTTAGGCGAGACACACCGCTTGCCAAAGCACTGCCAGACCAGTGCACAAGGGCTTTACCCTATCTTCGAATAATATCATGGCAATCTTTGATGTCCACTGTGGACCAGACGGCGTGCATTTGATTTACGCACGCGCAGTATTAACGAGGGTGGCCGCGGGGGCTTGAATCGTACACGTTTTAGCACGCGTTGAACAAAGTAACCGGAGAAATTTGACTTTTAACTTGCTGCGTATTTTTCACGCACTGTAAACGACCACGCAAGGTTTTTTTTTTAACGGAAGCGGCCTGTGGTTTGGTTTTTTGCACATGCTCATGGAAAAAAAGGTTTGAGGTGTCCATCTTACTTTTTGGTCCATTATTTTGCAGCAATTTAAAGTTCTTTTTTTTTATTTACACGCCTCAAGTCCTGGGTTTGTCATGTAATAAGTCACGCTGACAGGGATTATTTTAGTAGAATGTGTTCCAACATATTACATGGACAATCATCAGCCATGATGAACGCAGATGCCGTCCATCACGGCCCTGCGTTATGCTTTGTAACTGACCTATAACACCCACAATGCTCCACAACCACGCACACAGTAATGAGTTTCGAGACAAAAATGCGTTTTCTGTAAACTATTATCTATTTTCATTTTACCAGACAAGACCGACTGAGGTATGTAGCTCTTTTTCAAAAAATGTCCTGGCCACAAATGATAGCTCAACGAAGTGGCTTATCACGTGGAAATATATTGCAGCCAAATACTCTTAAATGGATGTTTATAAATGTGGAGGGATAACCCGGAAGATCCAGATACAAATCCACACGACCACGGGGAGAGAGAGAACATGCAAATTCCAAATATACAGGTGTCAGGGTCGGGATCGAACTCACAAACTCCTGCATATCAGGCGAGTTAGTTAACATCTCGCCACCGTGGCGCGTTGAGCAGGGCTCTATCGTTTATATTGAGTGCGCTTGCCAATAACAGCAATGTGTCGATCAGGCTTAACTGCGGAGATCTATGGCGAACAAAACTGGTCCAGTTAGCCTGCTAAAACAAAGAAAAACTGCTGAATAATATTGAAATTCGACAGTCAACAACACTGCCCTTAAAAGTAAAATAAATATAGCCTTTCTTCATAACACATACACGGGTTTATGATGTTTTTTGTGTGACATAAACAATGGCTATTGTCTGCAACGTTGCTGCTTGTTTTGTTTTAAGGCAGTGTTGTTGACGAATGTTTTGCGTTTGCTGTTCATTGTACTTGTGCACCATTTCCAAGGCAGCGTCCTCCAATAAAGTTGATGAATATTGTCCCAAAGAGCCAACGAAATTAACTACGTTATTTATTTACATGTGGAGACACAAAACGGAGTTCCGTTTCTATTTACTTTTACAAGCAATGCGTCACGGCTGAACATGCGTTTCTCGGGTTACATATGTATGTTGAATTTATTTCGCACTGTACATAGCCAACCGTGCTAATCGGATGTGTGGGGATGAACAAACTAAATACAAATAACTATTCTAAATGAAATTTCGATTTAGATTTCAAATTGCATAGTTCCAGCGGCTTCCTAATATCGGATGAGGGTTCCAGACGGCCGCAGAAGCGTATCTTGTTGACATCGATGATTACATTCAGGACCCTAGTTTGCAGAACTAACTTGCCATGTTCCCCCAAGACTCCTGAGTCTGTCATTGTTCTAAAAAAACTATGAATTATAAATTTTATATAAAAGGAAAGATTTGTCCTCGACTAGACTGAACGTATAAACACACTGTCGTTAACAATAATAGGATTGAAAACAGATATAAAGATGCAATTAATGTTTGTGCCCAAGTTTTATGAGTTATTTTCCCTCGATCTGTACGGCATCATCGGGAGTGTGGAATGCTCATAGGTCTATTTGACGACGCACATCCACAATACCACGTGTTTATTTTAAACGTGTGCGTAGCTCCATAGCATGCACAAGGCGAGTACAGAATTAAATAAAACATTTAGCAACCAAGACTCCCCCTGCTGACAATCATACAATGCAGATTTCTACATGGCATATAAATACAAGCACATCTCAAGGTGCTGTACAAAACTTTAGGGGGGGCATCCTGATCACATTTTATTGGGACATACGGAAATTGGCAGAGGCAAAGAGGGTACAAGGGAAAGTGACCTCCCAACGAGCAAAGGTTGACGGTGGGCCTTTCACTAAATGCATTGGTTGTTGGAGCAGTGTGTGGATAACGCGAACACAGTGAAGACGAAAAAAAATCTCACCTGTTGCCACGTTGTGCCGTTGGACCGGAGGTGATGGGCAAGGCTTGTAAACACATTGGCATCATCAGTGGCGCGCACGTGTAGGCGTGGCTTGCAGGGGGTTTCCTGCCTTTGGGAGGCCAGATGTGGGGAGTCGGCCTGCACTTCCATGTTTCCCTCGCTTTATGCGACAGTAGTAGATGCGTTCCCAAAAAATGGCGCACAAAGCGAAACCGCACGCAACAGCTGCCTGCCGAGCAGCAAATGCAGCACGCACAAATATTGTTCCACATTAAAACCCAACAAGATTGTTTTAATTTAATTTTACCAGGTAAAGCCCACCGAGCTATGTAGCTCTTTTTCAGAAGCGACCTGGCCACAAATGATAGCCCAACGAAGTGGTTTATCATGTGGGAATTTATATCAGCCTGATAGTCGAAACGCGTGTTTCTAAATGTGGAGGGGAAAACCGGAGGACCTGGAGAAAAATCCACGCTACCACAGGGAGAACGTGTGCGACTGCATAGCCGCATATGAGTGAGTTCAAACCTTACATCGCGAATTTTGGGTAGAAATAGGGTAGCCCCATCACGGCGAAATTGCACAAACTGAAACCCACATAAAGCCAGGAAAACCTTTGATCGTCCACAAAAAAGGAGACGTTTATAACATTTAATTGATATTATCGATTCAATTATAATCTAATCATCCTAGCTCACGTCACAAGGACTGGAGTTTGGGAAACCCTGGGGTGGAGTTTTTGTTGTATCACCCGTATTTGTATACTCGCAGAGGGTGCATAAGTCCCGCACGGGTACCTTCAAAAGTGAATAATACTTCAGGTTCCTCCAATAACAGAGGGAAGGGCACAACCCAGGCTGATTGATGCAAATGTAGCTGTTGCGTTTGTAATTATTGAGTCCCACAAATTAAGAGCCACTGTGTATAAGCGACTTGATAATACAATCCCAATAGAATCCACTTAAGCAAAATAGAAGTTATATTTCTTGGACATGCAATGAGAAAACAAGAGACTGAATATAATATTTTGACTGGGAAATGTATAGGTACAAGAAGCTGGGGAAGACTGCAAATCAAGTTACATCAGCAAGTTTAACAATTGGATGCAACTGGGCGTAAATGGAGGCCATGTTCGCAGACATCTTTGACAAAGGAAATGGCATGACAATTCACGGGCGATTTCAATTCACTGCCGGATGAAGGCCTCCCCACCACATGTCGGTTGTGGGGATTGCTTGCCCATTCTTCACCTCGCTGGTCAACGCTGATTGAAGGGGCTCCGAGGTACCCATACCTGTTTAGAAAATATCAATCGCCACCAATGTTAGTCATGGTTGAGATTCAAACTCGGGGTCGTAACATTCGCATGCTCAAATGAGCAGCGAGTGGCACTAATCGTCTGCAGTCCTGAATTGGTTGTAGAAATCCCACATTCCTTTGAGTGGGAATTTCATTCATATCGCCTGAATGTAACTCACAATGCGCTCCAATTTCTGGTGTGTCAAAAGACGATGACATAATACTGGTAGGAACCTCCTGGTTACACCAGCCCACAGGGGATTATTGTGTCCGTCCGTCGTGCAGGGAGGAGATAGGTGGGGCTGGGTGGGGAGGGGCTGAGTGGGGAGGGTGGGGCCTGGTGGGGAGGGGCTGGGTGGGGAGTGGGAAGGGTGGGGCTAGGTGGGGAGGGGCTGGTCACCCCGTGGTGCCCTTATAAAACTCAACGTTTAACCTACTCACGCCGGCTTGTGCCTGCCCTCACAGTCGGCAATATTTGCGGAATAGACCACGCCACCGTTGACCCTGGCCATTGACCGAGCAACCCAACGTTCCTACCAGCTCCCTCCGCAGGAATGTTATATATAGCCTGCTCTTTTGGAATACCAGTGTTTAATATCCGCTTCGTATTATAATTCATCTGCGACGTGGTTTGGGTTACTCTGGGAGCTAATATCAAATCATACGTAGCCAACCGTGCTAATCGAAGGTACAGGGGAAGGGCAAACTAAACACAAACAACAATTCAAAGAGGACACCGCACTGCGACCACTAAGATTCTGGGCTTGAATCCGAGAAATTGAATCTCAGCCTAGCCACCTAATGACTGGGGTACCGCAGTGGCAAAATGTTAACGAGCTCGCCTGGTATATAGGTCATGGGTTCGATTCCAACCCTGACGCTTGTATATTTGGAGATTGCATGTCTTTGTGTGATCGTGCGGATTTTCCACCGGCATTTCCCTCCAGTTTCGTGAAAGACAATTTTTTCACGGACGGAAGGGGGGGGGTCATCATTGGGCCTTTCCCCCTTTTCAAAGCTCTCCAGCATCGTTTGTTTTTTACTCATTTTGGCTAGGGGTTAGCTTGTGGGCTTACCAAAACTGTGACAAGTGCGCAGTGCGAGAAAGAGGCGTGGACGAAGTGGTAAATAAATTCATGGGTGGGCCACGCGGACTCGCCGCTCATTCCTGCTGTGCGGACCGGTTCCTAACAGGCCACGGACCGGTACCGGTCTGCTGCCCGGGGGTTGAGGACCCCTGATTTAGAGGATTCAGCAGCTATCCATTTCCACAATCCACTTCATTGGACTATCATTGGTGGCCAGTTCATTTGTGAAAAAGTTAAAGAGCTCAGTCGGCCTTACCTGGAAAAATAAAAATTTTAGTCGACTGGAAAAAAAATATTAGAATGAATTTGAACTGTAGCTTACTTCGGCTCTGGGAATTGAAGGTTTTACTTGATATATGGGGAACACCCTGTTCAAGAAATGCAAAACGTGTTCCAAGCGCCAAGAGGCATTTTGAAGAGACTTCTAAAGTTATTCTGTGACAAAATCTTTTGTAGCCATTCTCGAATATAAGCCTGGTGCACTACTTGATGTTTACTATCCTGTCAAGACAATGCTCCACTATTCGATATTTTAAAAGGGAACTTCATTTTACTTTTTTTTTATCCTATAAAGGATTTATTTTATCCACAAAACACACTCTTTTCAATGTGAACACAAATGTCACGCAATAAAGATCCCCATATAGCCTTAACAGACCGTTGTAGCAAGTGCTATTAGCGAGCACCAATGAAGGCCGGCACGGCACACAAGGGGTTAGGTGACCAGCACTACGCCCACCTACGATTGTCTCCCCAGCGGCAATGTTTATACATTGCACCACTACTCATTGGGGCCGAGTCAACCTCGGGGAGGCTTAGGATCGGTTCAAATAATCGTCACTGGTGTTGGCCGTGAGTGGGAATCAAACTCAGGCCACCGGGTTGGTAGTGCAACGCGATAACCGCCGCACGACCGCTCCCCACACACGTTCACGCACACAAACATCACAAAAACAACAGGTTTTCATTAAGCTTATTTTAATAACTCAAACTAAGTTAGCAAAGCGTAAATATCAACGACAGTACACAAATTAAAAAACACAATCTAAAACCTAAAAATCATGTAAAATTTCAAGAGTTAAACTGAAAATGTAGTTTTGATGACAAAAACCCAAATTTGTAATTCAAGTGTTCTTTTCGAGTACGTGTAGGTTATTCTCCATACTCCCATTCCTCCAACAAAAATACTCAAAAATATATTAGCTAAACATCTCAAACAGCACCATTCTGAAAGTCTTGAGACTAAACGAGCCTTTCATAGGTAAACATTATCGAATGCTTGCAATGTTTTGTTTAACGTATATGGTTTTTGAGCAATGTTGTATTCGTCCTGCATTTGCGACAATTTCTGAATGTGGGTGAAACATTTCCTGGGTTTTTTGAACACTTTGGTATCTTATAAGGCTGACTTTATTTCACTTCAATACTTTCTCAACGCAACTAACGAGGCAGTTTCAACCTCCAGTATCTGATCTTATTAACTCTTGTTACGTTACTACATCAGCTGTATCGTTTAAAACAGCTGACATCACGTGTACCAAACTTGATAAAGCAGATTTGTAAGCAACCCAGCATTTAGGTTTGGTCTATCGATGCTCAACGTATCGTTACTGAAATCTTTCGATCCCCTCTATTGTCCATATCTTGCCTTGGCTTCTGCAGAATATGCGCTGTTACACTACAGGCAATCCAGAAAATGGCAGCCAAACTTCACACTGAGCAAGTCACCTCCAATCCAGAAATCCACCCACTGGCTCCCTGTCCATCTAAGTATTGCCTGCAAAATAATATTTCCAATATCCTTTATGGATTCATCTCCACCGCTTCTCATTACACGATCCTCCTCATCCCCCATTTATCCAGTAACCATCTCCTAATGCCATCAGTCCAACTTCACTCAAGGGGTGGGAGGCAGGGTTACTCCTCCTCTGCATCCCTGCCTGTAATTGTCCTCATCAGCGTTGCCAGCTCCCCCCCCCACCCCAACTTAAGACCTCCTTTAAATGAACACCTAACTTTGCACTCTGATTACGATTCACTATTACAACTGACTTCTGTGTAATTTTTAATACTGTAGAAACTCATCATCCCTCTCAATCTTTTTCTTTGGTGCCCTGCCTTAACGGCAGTGCCTTAGATGCAATAATTTCCATCCTATTCTCTGCCCTCTTCATTTCCACAAGACCCTTCCTTCGGCTTTTACAACATCCCAATCCTCAGCCTTTCTCATTATTTTCCCATCCACTCTTCCTTGTACAATATCCTTTATCAAAGCATCCCCTTGTAGAATGTCCTATCCAGTTCTTCTTCTGATGACTGCCATTATCATTATTTTGTTGATGCCATTAAAGATGTCTTCGTTGGTCTTCTCTTTCCAGCTCTCGCTCTCTCTACATCACTGATGAGCAACCCAGATGAGACAGTGGGACACACGAGTGGCCCTCCTTCACATCAGTGGGCCACAAGCTTCAAAACTTGCTTGCCCACTCATCATGCCGTCACACATCACCCGAGACACACTTGGACCAGGCCACCACGAGGGGCTCCACAGGTTGTAGGTTGCCCACCACTGGCTCTAGATCCTTCTCCACCTTATTCCATCCTTTCTCAGTCTTCAGATTTCCGCTCCAGACAAAGAAGCGCTCCGCACCTTCATCTCAACTATCTTCCTTTTTTAGTTTCACGGATTGTTCTTGCCAACTCTTTCTTTCTTGCCGATTACCTGATTCACAATATCAATCCTTGACCTTAATCGCACACATCCATTTTCCATGAGATATGCTCCCAAGCAACTGAATGTCTTCACCTGTTCTACCAGTTGTCCAGTAATCAGAATATTAATTCTTCCTCAACCTAAACCTTGTAGTAACCCCTCATCTTATTCAATAATAGTTTAAAAATTTCCACAAACGTTTCTACCCATTTTCACAACCTGTGTTGCACTGCTCTAAAGCGTTTTGATTAGATGTGGCGTTAAAAAGCGGTGCGAGTTTGATATTATATAATTCAAAATAAAAACTGCTATAACAACTGGGTTTCCAAACAAAATGCACGTTGATGCTTGCTGTATTTTACCGTCACCGTTAACCATCACCTCACATGGATCAATGGAGCGCCTCGTATGATAATAAGAGTGGGGGGCCATTTTGGAAACTGTCACCAAGCCAAATGAGTGCAGTATAGAGAAAGGAAGCACCTTGCTTCCTAAACACATCACGGATTTTTCTCCAGTTAGTGAGGCAGGCGCACATCTGACTGATCACTTGACAATATGAAATGAACCCATCAAGAAAAAAAAAATACCAGTTTGAAACGATAAACCAAAAAGGTTAACGGTTACAAGCCTGCAGACTGTGGCGGGTGGGCACATGCTGCTTCAGTTAGGTCGAGGGTGGCACACGGTAGGCACACTGAATAATCAACAAGGAAAATGCAACTGGGGCGTTTCAACACAAAGTGCTGGTCAACGCCCCGATGCTCGACACTGATCTAAGCTGGCATGCATAAAGCATTTCCCTTTTTGTTCACCGTGTGTTTTACACATTCATGCGCATTCAACACAAATTTAATCGATCCTTTAACGTGAGAAATGTAAACATACGTACGTACACACTCTCCAATAGAGCTCAAATGATATGTGATAACCCGTCACCTGCATGAGCACCCACAAACTGGGCAACAAGGTTATGCCATCAGTACAGGCAGTAGGCTTCTAACAAATTACCCGTGTTGACTTGTGTGTTCTCCTCTAGTACGCACCAGTTTTCTCTAGGCACTCCAATTTTCAGCCACGTGCCAAAACACTCCCAAAACATAAATGGCTTATCACGTTCGGCACCCTCTTGAAAATAAATCTTGCCTTAAGACTCAACGATGTTTGCTTGCAAGTTATCCAGACAACGTTCTAGTCCACTATCCTATCACAACGCCAAAGCTGTTTTTCCCCACCGCTGGCTGTTCACTTGCTTGGCGTGCACGAACACAAAGTGTACCACGGACAGTTTTAGGTCCGGATTTATGCCACACTTTTCCCATTTGGCAGCAGTTAGTTAGATGCCACTACTAATTCTGCATTCAGATGTTCGTTTTCAATTCCTGCCATTGGCTCAGTGTGGCCTGTGATGTGGATGCTTGCGAACGAAGACAATGTAAAAGACATGAGCCCTCAATACAATTGTGCATTATATAAAATGGACCATAAAAAAATTAAACGTGCCAGTGATCATCACGTGTATTTTTGTTGTAAACTTGCAACAAGGTAATGCTTTTACTGGCAGCAGTTCTGACGACACACACGTGAAGATATATGGACGGATTTGAGTTGGACCACAGAGCAACTTTTATACTTCAGTGTTAGTGACTGTCATTCGAAGATAATAAACACCTACGTCACAACAGCAATAAAAACAAAAAACATCAACTCAACCACTAATGGGGCACCATCAGGAAATCCGCCACGTTTACTTCTAAGCAGATTTAGTCTTTGCTGCCGGTCTGCCTCGCTTAGGGGCCGACTTGCCTGGCTTGGCTTGGCTCTGACCGCCCTGCGAGGCCTTAGTGGCCACTGCCTTCCCTCTTGATTTTCTGGCGCTTGCCTTGACGCTCAGCTCCTCCTCGATGCGGCCTCGTATGGCCACCTCCAGACGCTGAGACGCGCACAAGCACAACACAAGCGCACACGTGATTCATTTAACACCAGCAATGCTACGTGTTGTTCACCAGCCATGTCACTGGAGCTAAGTACAAAACTTAAGTGGTAAAAATGTAAGCTGTTGCCCGAGTAGGCATTTCTCACATGAAAGAAACTGGTCCAGTTACATCATGGGACCTCCTTTGCAGGTACCAAAATATGAGAATAGGTTTTCCCCTTTTTTCTAGCAACGAAACAGGTGTTAAGATGTCACAACACCAAACTGAAACCTTTTACAAGGAATCATGTCTGCATTAACCACAATACTTGTGGTCAGAATGCAAACAAAAAACATACTCTGATAATATATGCATTGTCTTTGAAACTGATTGATGTGGACCACTGATTGGTGTGGACCAATCAGTTTCAAAGACAATGCATATATTATCAGAGTATGTTTCTTGTTTGCATTCTGACCACAAGTATTGTGGTTAATGCAGACATAATTCCTTGTAAAAGGTTTCAATTTGGTTTTGTAACATCTTCACACTTGTTTTGTTGCCATAAAAAAGGGAAATCCTATTCTGAAACTGGTCCAGTGTAAACAAAGTGTAAACAAAAACATTTTGAAAACGTTTATCAATAACACTGCCTTAATAGGAAATATATAAACATGCATTCGCCAATGTTTTGGGTAATGGCTCTTTTTCATGTGCTATGATGAAGGGCCAATGCCTGAAACGTTGTCAAATATATATTTTCTTTTTAAGGCAGTATTAATGAAGAGCATGTTGAGTTTTTTGTCATTTGTGCTTGTGCATCACTGCCAACCCACTGTCACCAAAATAAGCTGTTCGGTGTATTTTGTCCAAACCATATGGTATGAAAAATAAGAGGTAGGAAAAGTGGTCTTGGGTATGACATGCCACTCGAAAGGATCATGGTTAATAATGTTGATGGGAGACAAGAGGACGACCACTGAGGAGATGGAGGGATGAAATGAGCTTGTGTGCAGGCGCTAAGGGGGATAGTTGCATGACAGAACCACGAGATGACGATGGCTTGGGGAGGATTAATCATGTAGATTAATCATGGCTCATCCTGATGACGATGATTCACATGTGATGAGCCAAAAACGACTGACCTCCCAAAATTCAAATTAGGTCAAAGAAGTTGTTATTCGTCTGCGATTTTGTTTTAGCTGTAGTGGTCCCTCTGGCGGAACTGCTTCATGTAAACGAGGCATGCGACGGACAGGTTTTGCTTTGCATAGCAATCTCGTGACCCCTTTGTGCAATAGAAAAAAACACAACAGAGCAACATTATTCACGTAAACCAGCCGAGATCCCATTGAGGTGATACGTACTGGGAATCTGTGACGCTAAGTAGGGTACAAATATTTTTTTGCTTGATTAAATAACAAAAACTGTTAAATATTCCAAATGTGTAAATTAACCATCTTACGATAAATCACCGTTCCTAAGAGATCAAGGAAAAACGTTATCAGCAGCGACCTATCTGTGAAACGCCCTTAGGCAACGGGCCATTACCCTAGCATTAGCTAAACACTTGATACATTTGTTCAAGTACAAGCCAATGTTTGTTCTAAGGCATGAAAGTGCTCTCGATCTGTGTTTGTCCACACAAGTGTTGTATTCATTAGGCATAATGCCCACTTGCCTTTTAAATTATAAATGAGCTCTGGCTGTACAAAGGTGAGACTGTAATCATAAAAATACAAGCACAAACATAGACAAGACACATTTGAACAGTCAGTCTGCCTTTTGAATGTGACTTGGCGTGGAAATTGTTATTCTCAAGTGTTTTTTTGTGGATTGTTACTGATTAAACACTTAAATATGGCTGATAAAAGGCAAAACACATTGGCAAGTGATATCTCTGCTGTTTCTACCGTCTATGCAAAAATAGGGTCCGATTTAGGACAATACGATCCAATTTACGATGGGGTTTCTAGGAATACATTGTTGTAAAAGTCTGGACTGCCAGTATATAGTTTACTGCCAGCAAGAAGATAACGCTGACTGAATCCCAGTGCATTTGATTCCTCAATTTATATAAATATGCTATTCTTTAAATGCTTAATATCTGTATCCAGCGACCAGTGGGAATGAATTGGTAAATCTAAACGATAAGTTTCACCGAGCATTAACGGTTTGGCACTGGAGGAGAAACAACTAAAGTGAAGTGACCATTTCTGAATGCGGTGCATGCTTATGAATGTGGGGTTCACACAATTAGCACAAACTGTAATTAAAATGTTAAAGAGCAACAGAGTTCCCTCCCTACAGACCCATTAAGCTGCTTACCTTCTTCAGCTTTTGGGACTCCACAACTTTAGCTTTCTTCGGGGCAATGACACGACCTATGCACGCATTCGCACACACACACAGAAGCACATCAAGAGGTTACAATGAAGCATAATTATACTCCAGACAAAAATGTGTCAACAGTCCGGTGGAGAAAATGAATGCATGTGCAAGTCGACTGAATTTTTACATCTGTTTTTCCAGGGAACAATGTGGAACTCTAGTTATACAGGGACAGTTGATAATTTAGACCTACTTTACAACTTGAGGCAGGTTTGCTAATTATTAAGCCTTGATATAAAAAGGTAAAGGTGCAGCCCAGCAATTACTTGCATAGGCCAATGTTGGCAGAAGGGCCTCCACTACAGGAAGCACAAGAGAGCCCCTCTGAAGGATATCTGGCCTACTCTTCCACACCAGTCAGACAGTGTAAAAGGTGAGAGTACCCACATTGCATCCCACCACACGTGACCTGCCGATCAGGTGGACAGAGGCCCGGAGGTTAAATAACTTGCCCCATTATTACAACTGCCCTGCCAGGAGTCTGATAGGAAGTCTGGATTAGATTGCAAGGACAGTGTACTAATCATCACACCACAGGCATCTCAGCTTTCATATGAACCTTGTGGCAGGATCCTGAATAAACTTAAGTCAAAATCGTAATTAATGTATTTATTTATGGCGACTCCGTCCCACCGCACACAAACGCCGCGACCCACCATAAATTAATACTCTCGTTCTTCACCAAGCACCGTCGCCAAAATTGCCAGTCATAAACAAAACTTTGAAACTTTAACTAGTGTATCGTGTAGAGCTCGTCGAGAGGAATAGATTGCCGTACCGTCCGCCTTCAACAGACATAAGATGACCTCGCAGCGCAGTTTATGCGATGGGGGCTTATGGGACCACGGAGTACCACAATGAGGTTCATATGACCAATAATAAATTTTCTTCTTACGCAACAATTTGAAACAAACTGATTAGCTAAAGCTAAGCAGCTGAATTAGTTGTGGTCTTTGTTCTCTGAAACCAAATCTGTCCTATTGGTTACTTACAGTCTATGTACTAGGAGCAAAATGTGTTCAGAACATGAATGCAGTCAATGAATGGCACCTCTTGACTGTCGTAATGAACAAAAGGAATTGGCGTGTGTCGTTACTCAACACGGTGTTGGGTGTTGTTCTCCACTGTGTGCATGAAGCACCGACATGACAGTTAAAAAGACAATTACCAACCACTTGCATAATCTGGATGGCCCCCTCGAGAAACAAAGTACCCATGGTGAGCGCACATTGAGAAGACGCAAATACACAAGGCTGCCCTGTCTCTCAACAGCTGACTTTCATTCGGGTTGTAAATGTCGTGTATTTACATTACTGGTAAGCATATACAATAAAACCCGGTAAAAATCGGTTACCTGTTTGCATCCACATTATTTATTTTACCTTTCAACTGAGAAAATTAGGGGCGTTTCCGTGGTGTCATGGTTAGCACAATCAACTATTCTACCGACAGGTCACGTGTTGGGATAAAGTGTGGGTAAGCCCACCTCTTCCAAGACGTACACGGTCAGCAAGGAAGAGTAGACCAAATATCACACTACAGGCTCCCTTCGAATGGCGTGAGTAAGCAATTGCAGAGCTGCATATTTACCTTTAAACTGAGAAACGAGGGCACATTTACCACGCGGTGACATAAGCCGCCGTGCCCTTTGTAGGCTGGCGCGTGCCAATCTTTACACTACTAACATTTCCCCTGAAATCGATGTCACCAGTTCCTGACGTTGTGAACCGGTAATTGATGAGTACAAACGGTTACCGGTTTACGGGTGCCGATAAACCTGAATGGTTCACGTTACGCCACCACACCTAGGGGAGGCACACAGGTGTGCCGAAATTTAATTTCATGACGAGTACCAACGAGAGGAAGTCCAATATTTTCTGGGGTTCAGTCGTTGTTCAAAGGGCGATCATAGCAAACATTACCATGCCAAGACTGTGCAAGAACTGTTAAGAGATCACCTTATGACGTCAGACTATAGCAAACAAATGACAGCAAAGGCCATCGAATTTACGACCACACCGAAGTCAACAATCTCCCCGTAGGACAAAAGAATGTTGGGGATGTTGTCGTTCACGACCTCGTATTTCAATGGAGGCCGTGGGTTCGATCCCGACCCTGATGTCTGCGGTATATTCGGAGATTGCGGTGTCTCTACTCGTGGTCTCGTGGATTTTCCTCCATGTCTTCCCGCTTTTCCCTCCACATTTAGAAACGCGCGTTTAAACTATTTGGTTGCTATAAAATACCACATCACGAGCCATTTAGTGGGCTTTTTCCTGGTAAAAATTTTTTTTTAAGTTTCGTTTGATTTCTATACTATTAAGTGACGTTTACCTTTCCTATATTTTGCACCCATATCGTGTATTTCTATTGTTTATTATTGTAAGGTTCTGACCCGCCCCTCTTGGACATGTCCAGAAATATTCTTATTCTGAGCAATGGTTTGGCCAGCACCAGGATCGGCCACCTTTGTCTCCCCTGTGCTGATCTTCGCACACAAACACAATGCACCACCAAATAGCGAATCATTTCAGACCGAGTCGGGGAGACCCAGGGCAGGTTGAGACAATGAGACCTTTCGCCGTCGTGGCCGCGAATAGAATTCGGGTGGACGCAAGGTTTGTGGCGCAGTGCGCTAACCACTGCACCACCGCTCTCCCGTACAATGTCTCACGATTTCATCTTAACACACACGGGGGGGGGGGGGGGGCAGCCTTATTGAGGCTCAATGAGCCCCAATGGCCATTGTAAGGGCCACTGTGTGATTGGCTTTGTAAGCCCCATGATGACTGCGAGAGGGGGGGGCGAGGCTTTTATATTTTCTCTCTCAAAACAACGACACAGCTTTAACATAATCTTAGTGCAATTGCTGTTAGCGAACACCTATTCCATATCTATATACTGCACACACGATTAACGCAAGCGGACCTCTTAACTGCGGCTCATTGAGAAGACTGCGCACGTGTTAAGGGGGCAGAGGAACGACGTGGATAGCGTACAATTGTCGAGACATCTTACCGACAAATTAAAGTTACCGGGCTGGGTCAAAGCACCCAGCACCAGCCCCAGAACGAACCCACGTGGAGGGCACAAACGCACGTGGGTGGCCCCGCCACCGCGGAGACGGAGCGAATTTAAATTCACGTGCGAAACGAGCGTGATACCGACAGGCCTCCATCTAGCAGTGGATGGACAATGGCTCGCTGCTGACGCTGATGATGACGATTATGTGGAGGAGCCTAAGGATCGCACGACGCCATCCCAACAACAACAACGACGACGACTGCGGTTCGACCGCCAAATCATCCGTCGCCCACCTCCCTTCTTGGGACTTTTGGCCTTTGCGGGCTGCGCCGACTTCTGCTTCTTGCCCGTGGCTGCACGCGCCTTCGCCTTCAGCTTCAGGTTGCCCTGCGCCATCGCGACCCTCACAGTCGGCGGAGCGGGAAGAGGACGAGGACGACGACGACACGGAGCCTGGATCGATTCCCGCGACTGCGAATCGGGTGGTTAATGAACGATGTCGATTCGATTCCGCGATTCGCACCCCCGCACCCCCCAGTAACGTTAAGCAGCCCGTGGGCTGTGGAATCGAGTGGTTTGTCGATTCCTCGAGAAGCGATCCACGCGTTTGTTGCCATTACAGAGGGGTTTTTTCCCTCTGACCTCGAGAAATACGGCGGATTTATATTTTTTTAAGGGGATTTTTGTTTTGTTTCTTGATGTGGGTTTACAAGGGGGGGGGGGGGGGGGGGGGGGGCAGACCTGTAGCACTCTGCATTTAGCTCAAAAATAGTTAATATTCTCAGGAGGTGGCTGGAAAGAGACATGCGACGGTGGTTTGGTGATGCCGTCATCCAGCAGTGGATTGCTCATGGTGGATACTGAACATATATACTGGATTTACATTTGCCGGAAGTTGTGATGATGCGTGCAAGCGATTACTACTGCCTTGCTTCACTGAGCCACAAAGAGTCCCAACACTTTCAGTTGGTGTGTGTCATATTGAAAACTTTACAAATGGAAATGAAAAACACCATTTCCGCCGGACAATCAGTCGGTCTGGCTCGCTGTGGCCCTCTCGATGCCGCAATTGTTCGCCGATTTAGATGTGGAAATGTCCCCCCAAATAGAGTGTCGAGATTCCTCATTGGTGGGCAGCCACGGTGCCGCCATTTTGTTTTAAAATGGCCGCTGGAAGGGGCCCTCCCACAAAATGAGAGAGGGGCAGGTTGAGGGTCACCTTGTCCATTCTACAAGGGCTGGTGGGAGATCACAAAACAGCTACAAGTTTTTGGCACAAATATAATTGAGTTACCCTTACAACTGGAGAAAGCTGCAATTTGCTCTTTTGGGGCCCTTCAGTTTGGTCTTCCAAAATGGGGAGGGAGGGTAAGTTAACTATAAGGGCTACTTAGGGCAGTGAGCATTTGCGTACAAATACAGCAAAGTCGATACTCGAAACCAGAACATTTAAAAATTTGAATATTTTTGTATTCAAACAAAACTTTTTTTTATTTTACCAGGTAAAGCCCACTGAGCTGTATTTCTCTTTTTTTGAGAAAAACGACCCGGCCACGAATGATAGCCCAACGAAGTGGCTTTTCATGTGGAAATGTACAGCACATAAATACTTAGTGCAAACGCATGATTCTAAATGTGGAGGGAAAACCCAGAGAAAATCCATGTGACCACGGGGAGAGAGACATGGAAACTCCGTATATACAGGCGTCAGAGTCGTTGATCGAATCCACGACCTTTATACCAAGTGATGGAGATAACATCTCGCCACCACGGCTCCCTGTTAGGGCTCCCCAGAATAGGAGGGGATGAGTTAGCTGACACTTCTAGAAAATTTAGAGCTGAAATTTACAACAAAAAAAGTCGAGCCAATACAACGAGAATACACTAAAACTTTCAATTTTCGAATTTTATTGGGCCCCCAAAATACACATTGTAATGTTGGGTTAAAATAATGATCGCTGGATATGATTCCGGCGGGATTTAACAGTACATCACTCAAAAAGATGTGTAATGGGTATTACAGAAAGAATAACATGTATATATTTAAAATGAAAAACTTTTTTAAAAGCTGATGAATAAAAAATAAAATGTTCATGCAATAGATCTTCCAAATGGCAATCCAACTGCCAGTTCAGCTGACAGTTGTATCCATCTTCCTATGCATTGCCAAAATATTTTCTGTGATCAGGGTAACTCGGTTAACACTTTTCAGTGTCATAGAATTCATAATCAGCGTTTTTGGGTTAGATCGCGTTATTTATAAATTTGTCGAAACCCTCCACCACCCGACACGGCCAATCAGCAAAAAAAGTGTCACGTTGACAAAAAGACAAATAGTTCACTACTTTAGCCCACCGGTGTGTTGAATTGTGAAACCACAACATTTACAATTTTTGAGTACGACGTTTCGCTGGTAATTGCATCCAGCATCATCGGGCAATTCGCCAGAATGGTGAGGCTCTGCTCTTGCTCCCGGTCTTGCTGGATGCAATTACCAGCAAAACGTCGTACTAAACCCTCCACCACCGTGTCGGGTGGTGAAGGATTACGACACATTTATAAATAACGCAATCTAAACCCAAAAACGTTTATTATGAATAATATTGGTTGCGAAAGCCAACGTGTTTAACTGTCATATAGAACTTGAACCAGTTAAGATGTTTAAGTGCTTTACTGTTCTAGAATAATGCAACGGCCCTTGGATTGCTAAGAAGTAATATAGTGTATTATAAAATTGCTTGATTTTCAGGGGGTGCTGCAGAGTACTACTCTAGTGCATTGGTGGCCCATACACCAAGCACTCTGATCCATTCTGGGGTATCCCAACAGGCTCCGCGAACATCAAATGCTAGTGGGATATATTGGTAGATGCTATTATGTTCTTTAATGTTTGAATTCCTAGTCTCGGATTTTTTTTTGCCATCAGCTGTAAAGAAAATAGTTTTATCCTCATATTAATGTTTTGATTTCTCCTGAGATCTGCATGAAGTGTTTACGATCCACCCATGGAATGCGATGTATGTGTAGCGACATATATTGGGTCACTACTGCGTCTAGCGAGAGTCACTGACAGGAGAGTGGAATTGTGTGTGTGAGAGCTTCTCTCAAATACAAGTGTATGTTATGGCATGGAAGGGGACTCTCGGGGGCAAGGTCCCGGGTGGCTGTCAGGGAGAGACAGTCGAGGACGTGACAGTATAGAGCAGGGGTCGGCAACCTACGGCTCCGGAGCCGCATGCGGCTCTTTACGGGCTGCTTCTTGACAATATGTACGTATGTACAGTATGTACTCAGATGCATTGCGGCTCTTGAAATACTGCATTTTGTACCGAATTGGAAAGAAATGGCTCTTCTTGTTATTTTGGTTGCCGACCCCTGGTATAGAGGAACCCGGGAGGGCACGTGACGAGGAGAAGATATGGAGGGGGGGTGACAGGTGACGAGAAGGACAGGTCGTGTGAGGCCCAGAACCTTCTGGGAAGATCCTCAAGGGGGCGGGGCCGAGGGCGGAGGGAGCCCCACTCAGGGGATAAAAAGGGGGGTCAGGAGAGCAATCGCGGCTGTCTTATGGAATCAACCCGCCGGGCTACGTCGCTTCGATCTACGGTCATCACGTTCGGCATCATGGGTCAGGCAGTATATTCTGACCTGACCCGGTTATGTAGTTAACTCATTGTTACGTTAGGTAGTAGCCCTGTTGGGGCCATTTAATGATAAACGTGTTTCCTCCAAATTCAAGTGTATTCCTCCGTGGAACCCACTACATATGTATTATTATCCACAGCTGCCTACACTCTAATGATGATTTTGCCAACAATGTTGATCATAATTATGTTGGTGATTATGGGTTATGCATTGCCATGCATGTGTAGTGAGCGACTTCCGAGACACGACTTGTAGAGGGCTCCTTATTTATTTCCCACACTTTACAGGCAATATCACTGAGCAACATATACACTGGGCTACGTAGAGCTGACCCACTCATACAGCCACATCGCTGGCGTCTAACTATATAGCTGGCTGACTGATACAGCGATGACGACGATGGGGACCGTACAGCGGATCGGGCATACGGCCGGACGATGATGAAGAGACGACGGTGAAGACAGCGACGGCAGCCAGGACTCGAACCCTCACGACAGCACCGAACCTCTGGTTACCTCCCTCTTATATACTCCTCAGCGTGGCCAAGCCCCGCCTCTGGCCACGCCCCCTTCTAGAACTCTCATGCAGGTTCCAGGAGCTTCCTGATTGATCACCGCCTCTGACCCTTGGCCCAGTTACACCCCCTTTATGGTTGGCTGTTACATAGTGCACCCATACCCGTAGTTACTCTTCATGGTCAACACCCTGTCACTACACATGTATGACAGTTTTCTGCGTTCTGATATAAGTAGAGGTAATTAAGGCCTCGCTTAAATATATATTGTGAATGTTGCCAACAATCTATACAATTTTGAGGGCCTACAATTGTTTTCTAGACCAGAACAACCACTGTGGACGTGCACACTGTAAAAATGACAACTCAAAATTGTTCACCTTACTAAGATTTTTGCATTCACTGACAATAAAATTGCTAGTTGGAACTTGAACTATCTGTTGTAAGCCACTTGAACTCACTTTCAGACGTTTCTGAGTAAAAGTTCATCTTACTTTATAAATTGAGTTGATTTTATTTTTAAGTTGTAGTTGACACCCAGTTAAAGTGAGGTCAACTTATCTGCGCATGCTCATTTGAAATTTGTCATGGCAACCGGCTGCCACGGGGTTTCCAAGGATTTTGCCAGGAGCTCTCTTCGACAGTTTGAAAGTTTGCGTCCGCCATTTTGTCACGATGCCAGCGGTAAATTTCTCTGACTTCTTGGCCGAAGATAAACAACATTCATTCTAACAGGTAAGCTAATCATATGAATATGTATATGCATTTGGTATTTGTATTACATTTCATTGCGCGAAACAAAATCGATAAATCATAACCAGGCGAGGCGTTAATGGCAATACAAAATCCCACACTTGCTAACGTTAATTGGTTAGAAGCTAACGTAGCTTATTTTGAACAGCTAAGCTCAATATAATTCTTGTCCACATATTAATTGAAAGATTTGTGTTGCCGTTATGTTTGTTATTCTCGATGAATGATATGGCATTGTTTTATGCACGTCTGCTTTGCTCATTGACCTGAAACCGAAGCACCGGCGGTAACAGTTCACATTGCTGCTCGTGATCAAGGTAGAACTAACGTGCTAAAACTTTGATACAAAACTTCGGTTTGATACGGTTAACTAGATTTATATAGCTTCTAGCATGCGACCTTTGTGTAGGGCTGGGTAAGTTGCCGAGTTCGATACTTTTTAGGTAACGTTACCGACCGAATTGCCTCGATACTATCGAGTAACTTTATCTAAAAATGACATGTGGTTCGGTTCCAGTTCCAGAATTCGATAACGTTACCTAAGGAGTTAACTCGTCAACGTCAGTGCTCAAACAAATACATATGAAATGCACAACGACACACATAAAGTCGCTCACGCACACTCATATTATGAGACGCGCGCGCGCACCCACAACTTTTCACACGCATACTTATATGAGACGACGCAAGCACACACACACAAACTCTCCGCGCACATATTCATATGAGACGCGAGCACACACACATAATACCTTAAAGATGTGGAAAAGTCGATCAAAAGTGTGGGTACATTTCTCCAGGCTCGATGCCAACAGCGCGCGATTCAGTATTCGCATTAAAATAATTGCTGCAAAGACCGGTACCACGACAAATATGATGAAGACCTTGACAGTGCACGGAGTAAACATAAGAGCAGAAAGTTGCTCCGTCTTCGACTGGTAAATGAAGAGATACCTTGTTGATCACTCCAGTGTTTATATTTCAATAAATAACCTACTGAATGTAACGTTACACACTGTCGTTCAAAAATGTGTTGGTTTGTCAGAATTTGTTTTCTGTAAGGATGCATTAAAGTTATCAAAGGGTGACATTACAACGTGTAATGTTACAAAATATTTCGTTTTTAAATAAATCTTTTTTGAATTTTTTATTCATCAAATAATCATGAAAAAAATTATCATAGTTTCCAAAATATTAAGCAGCAAACTGTTTTCATATTTCTGAAGGGTCATTTGACACTGAAGTAATGATTTTGAAAATTCAGCTTTGATATCACAGGAGTAAATTACATTTTGAAATATATTAAAATAATATTTTAAATTGTAATACTATTTCACAATATTAAGTTTTACTGTATTTTTTTATTTTTTAAAAATCAGTTTTGGTGAGCATGAGCTCTTTATAAAAAAAATGTGTTCCTTTGTGCACTGGCTAAGGAGCATGAGTCAAACTAAAAAAATAAAACCAAAGTTTTTCTGAGGTAATGTGTTATGTATAGGGATGGGAATTGATAAGGATTTAACGATTGCTTATCGATCCGATTCCTTATCGATTCTCATTGGGTGAGGGAATAAGTACAAATGTGTTTGTTTGTATTAACTCGCTTTAATATCTGATCAGAAGACAGAGCACATACTGTATACACAAATTATGTGTAGCAACCTCAGAACAAATCTAAAAGTATAGGTGAGCTACTTCTCAAAGTGAGTGTGTGTGTGAGTGAGCATGTGTGCGTTTGTGTGTGAGTGAGTGAGCGCGAGAGAGTGTGTGTGCGCTAGTGAGTGAGCGAGAGTGTGTGCGTGAGCACTAGTGAGTGAGTGTGTATGTGTGCGCGTGTGTGAGTGAGTGAGCGCGAGAGAGTGTGTGTGCGCGCGCAAGTGTGTGTGTGTGCGCATGAGAGTGAGTGAGTGTATGAATGTGTGTGAGATAGCACGCGATGGCTTGTCGGAAAGCAACATGGCGTCCCGTTAAAGGCCTCATTATACTTCTGCGTCGAACTTCTGCCTCTGCCATGTTTGCCACGTTCTTAATCAAAACAATGCAGCGCGTGTGTGACATCATGACACATTAGCAACGAGCGGAACCGATACGCGGAATTGTTAAGCAGGCATGCTAACGGTTCCAAGGAATTGATTCACTGGGCACCGGTTCTGAAGAAGAATTGGTTCTCGGTTCCCATCCCTAGTTATGTAATCTTTTTAAAATGGATTTCATAAAATTGGTATCGAAAAAAGTATCGCTAGGAACCGGTATCGAAACTGAGGTATCGAAATTGGCACCGGATCGAAAGATTTTGAACAATACCCAGCCCTACCTTTGTGTGTTTTAGCCCTGAAGCTCAACAGCATTAATGTGAACGGTTGCGAAGTATGTCACTGTGTTAATTTTCTCCTCTTATTTTTGTGCTAGGTTTTCTATGAAGTGTCGCTTCTGCAGCTTTGCCAGTGCCAGTCAAGAACGTCTGCTTAGGCACCATCGGCTCAGGCACGGTAGAGGAGCTTACTGGCCGTGTGTTTACGGTGACTGTGTATGTACTTTTAAAACACCTGGCGCCTTAAAGTCACATTTGACCAGATCACATTTTAGGACAGCCAAAATACATGATAAATTCACCTTTTTTTGTAATCTATGTGAATTCCGGGAAATCTGCACGCAACAGTCTTTCTTCAAACACCTTGGACGCCATTTAAAAAAACATGAGACTGTGTGTTGCCCCTTCTTGAGATGTAGTTTTAAAACAAACAATCTAAAGACTTTTAGTTCACACAAAAGTAGGAAACACAAGCATGGTGATATCAGAACCTGTTTAAGAGCAGACTTAGAAAATGAACCTGTGTCCATTGAGACAGATTCCTCTGACCAACCATTAGGTATCTGTAGTGAGGAAGATACACTTCCAGGTAGTTCTGGAAATTCAGATGTCCAAGAAAAGGAGGAGTATGTAGATGCTGAGACTCTTGAACACAGGGCTGCTGGATTTTTTCTACGTATGCAAACTGAATTACATGTTAGTAGACACGCTGTACAGAAAATAGTTGAGGGGTTTAATGATATTTTACATCTTTCAAAATCCCACTCGCAACCAGGTATCAAAGCAGTGCTTGCAGAACACGGCATTGAATTAGATGATAGCGTTCTCCATAAGATTAATGATGCTGTCTTGGAAACAAATCCATTAATTGTAAGCACTCAAGGAAAGGGTGCATTGGCCACTGATCACAGGAGAAATCTTTTTTTTAAAGATAAGTTCCCTGTAATTCAGCCTACTGAGTATACATATAAAATAACCCATAAACAAACATTTGTTTATGTTTCAATCCTCCAGGTTCTTGGGACTTTGTTGAGACAGCCAGATTTTGTGGAGAAGTTGGTGTTTAGTCAAGGGGACAACCCAGGTAAATTTTGCTCTTTTCGAGACGGACAGTACTACAAAGACAATGGTCTTCTGGGTGTGCAAGATGCAAGTATCTCTATAGGACTTTACATAGATGACCTGGAACTATGTAATCCTTTGGGGTCCTCAAAAAAAATCCATAAAATTACTGCTGTCTATTGGATTTTGTTGAATTTACCAAGCAAGTTTCGCTCTACTCTCCCCCTAATTCAACTGGCTTGTCTTGGAAAAACTGTCGATGTCAGACAATTTGGGTATGATGCCTTTCTTTATCCTTTGATTAAGGATCTTGGATATCTTGAAAAGATAGGAGTGTATATTGAGACTCTAGATACATTTGTAAAGGGAACAGTGTTCTGTGTCTGTGCTGATAACCTTGGTGCACATAGCTTAGCAGGTTTTCAGGAAGCTTTAAATGTCGAAAAATTCTGCAGATTTTGTTGCATCAGTCGAGACCAAATTGGAAATTGTGAGCCAAGGAACTTTCCACTGAGAACTGCTACGCAACACGATTCTTTTGTGGAACAACTCAAGTTGAGTGATAAGCCTAAGCCATGTGTGAATGGTGTTAAATCATCCTGTGCTTTAAGTAAGTTGTCTTTCTTCCACCCAGTTACTGGATTTCCCCCTGATCTTTTGCATGATCTATTTGAAGGTGTTGTCGCAGCGGAATTAAGTTTGTGTTTAAAAGAATTGATTAGAAAAGGTTTCATTACATTCGATGGACTGAATAACCGCATAAAACAGTTTCCATACAAATTCTCTGATTTGGTCAACAAGCCACATGCAATTACAAAGACAAGCCTTGTATCTGGAAAGGTAAACGGTAACGGACATGAAAACTGGGCACTTTTACGTTTGCTACCTCTCTTGATCGGGAACTATATACCTGAACAAGAGCAGTCATGGGAAATTTTAATGGACCTTAAAGAGATTGTGGAGATTACGGTGTCTACTACGTTATCAGAGGGAACATTATGTTACTTGGGGAATAAATTGTCTGACCATCGCCAGTTACTCACTGACACCTTTCCTGAATTTAAGTTGAAACCAAAGCATCACTTCATTGATCACTATGTGCATCTCACACGGTGCTTTGGGCCATTAGTGGATCTGTGGACGTTTAGATTTGAGTCTAAGCATAGTTTTTTCAAACAGGCAATCAATGATGCTCACTGTTTTAAGAATGTACTACTCACCCTTTCCACTAAGCATCAACACCTCATGGCATATCTTCTTTACACACAGCAATTGTTCAAGCCAAAATTGCATGTTGGTAGTGTAGATAGAGTGAAAATATCATCTTTAGATGAAAAGCTCAGGACAGGACTAGAAAAGAAGTACCCAAATGAAGATGATGTGTCTCTTGCTAAAGAAGTACATTTGTATGGGACCCAGTATGTGAGGGACATGATAGTGTCTGCGGGTGAATGCAGTGGACTGCCAGAATTCTTTAGAATACTACACATATTGGTGGACAAGTGGTGTAAAGTGTATTTTGTCACCGCAAGATTATCATCTTGGTACATGGAACATTATCGGTCTTACCAACTTATTGATAACTGTCACTCAGATGTAGAGATCCTGGATCCAGAGACTTTGAACGATTACCACCCATTGGCTGCATACCAAGTTGGTAGAACTTTGATGGTGACCCCAAGGGCTTGGCTACTGCAGTAAATTGAAATGGTAAGCACCTTTCTGTTTGTATGTTTTCATAATTTTGTCATGTGTTAATGACTTGATTTTAAGTCTTCAAGGTACAGTCATGGCCAAAAGTATTGGTACCCCTCCGGATGTGTTGGTTTTCGAGCAAAACTCACAAACTTTTGAAGGTGTTTTTAATGTAATAACCAAACCAGGATATTTTCAATAGCTCAACAGAACTGAAACAACAAAAATTGGTTTCCTCAAATTCAACACAAAATATCACCAAAATACTGCGGGAAGTGAATACTGCATGGTCAAAAGTATTGGCACTCAAAATAACCGTCTTTTGCTGTGATACAAGCACACTTTTCATTGTTAAAATCCACAGCTAAGGTTATGGATAGTCAGACATCAGCTGTGGTAGCATTCCTGAGAAGTATAAGCCCATTTCTAAAGGATAATAAAGTCGATTCTACTTGAAGAAAACCTTATACTGTCCATATAAACCAACAGATGTATAGTAAGTAAACTGGAGATTTTTGTCCGTTAGAAATGGGCTGATATTTCTCAGGAGTGCTACCACAGCTGACGTCTGACTACCCATAACCTTAGCACTGGATTTTAACACTGAAAAGTGTGCTTTTATCACGGCAAAAGACACTTGTTGTGAAGGGTGCCAATACTTTCGACCATGCAGTATTCACTTTCCACAGTATTTTGGTGATATATTCTGTTACATTTGGGGAAACCAATTGTTGTTTCAGTTGTGTTGAGCTATTGAAAATATCCTGGTTTGGTTATTTTATCAAAAAACCTTCAAAAGTTTGCGAATTTTGCTTAAAAACCAACAATTCTTGAGGTGTGCCAATACTTTTGGCCATGACTGTATATGGCTTCAGTTTAAAGTGTTATGCAAATATCTGTTCTTCTTTTGTCCTCACAGGCTTTGTTGCTTCTGGTCCACATAAATCCCAAACTCGTCCGTAAGATTCGGCTGACCAAAGCTCCTGAAACTTTAGAGGAACTGTACAATGAACTGCGTCAAAAACTTGAACTTGTGGGTGAATTCTGTATACAGTATGAAGACTCAGACTTTGGCCAGGCAGTTTGCAACCTGATTGACATAGCAGAGTTACCTTCAGAAAAGGCTGTCTTGCATATTCTGTGGAGCAATGAGGACATGCCATCACCACCACCTCCAACACCAACTCGGTCATCCTCCATCTCTTCCCTTGACACAGCCATCATTGGATCTCCAGGCTCAATCCACAGCTTATCTTCAGTTGTGCGGACATATAGGAGGAATGTTTCACAGTGGCCCACTCCGTTCCCAGTACCAGAATTCTCATATGATGTGGAACTGATACTCCGCAAGGGGAATGACACGTTTGAATTATTAGGGAAGGGTTTACATGTAACCAGAGATGTGAAAAAAGAGATTCTGGACAAGTTGGCACAAGAAATATTTTCTGTGAAAGCCTACCCTGAAAAACATGAGTTTGATTCTGTTGCTGCTGAACTTGTCAACAAACATCCCTGCCTCAAAGAGCCTGGTGGTGGTACTGGATATGCGGGATGGACAACCAGCATAAAGTACAAGATGGGGAACTACAGATCAAAACTACGTCAAGCTGGATGTAATGAGGTTGGTGTCAACAGGAGATCAAGAAGGGAGGAGGCGGATGATCATGGTGTCAACAGGCAAAGAAGAGATGATGATGATGGGGATGGTGGTCCGGAGGGAAGGTTTTCCTTGAAAAAACCAAAACGAGGTGAGGTCAACCATGTACCAGATCATCCTGAAAGCTACACCCAGGATGACTTGGAAGACCTGAGGTCTTCCCTGGTTGAAGCCATGAAGAAGAAAAACAAGGACATGGAGTTCATCAAACAGAAGATGGACATCACATTCTCCCTTAGGAGAATGGAGATTGTAGAGATGGAGCCCATGGTCTCAGAGGTTCTGGAGAGGTGGCCCGGTCTATTTCTTGAAGAACAGGTAAGGAATCTTTTTTTTTCTTGAACTTGGTGCATTTGTGTTATGTTTTTTCCATGATAGTGTATGTAGGTTAATTTGTATTATGGCTTTGAGTTTGCAGTCTTAATTATAACAATGAAATCACACTATCAGCTTGTTGTATTTGTATTGCATTTGTTTAATTCAGATTTGTCAAGAGTTCACTCGTGTGACCACCAAGGACCTGATGGGAACATTTAAAGCTGCCCTTGAGATGTTGACCCCTCGTCTGCTGAAATTGTATCGTGCCAGGAAGTGCGCCTTTAGTCGAGAGATGGAAACCCTTTTGGAAATGCTTGACAAACAGGTTGTTATATTGACTACAAGGCCCTTTCTTGGTAACACTTTACAATTTGGTTCGTTAGTTAACATTAGTTAACTACATTAGTTAACATTAACTAATAATGAACTGCACTTATACAGCATTTATTCATCTTTGTTAATGTTAATTTCGACATTTACTAATACTTTATTAAAATCTTATTAACATGAGTTAATGCACTGTGAACTAACATGAACAAACAATGAACAGCTTTATTCATATTAACTAACATTAACAAAGATTATTAAATACTATAACAAATGTATAGTTCATGTTAGTTAATACATTAAATAATGTTTAATAAATGAACCTTATTGTAAAGTGTTACCCTTTTCTTCAGTTTGTCCACTAATATTTAAACCATTAATCAAGAAGGAACTACCAAGCTAGCACTCTGCACTTTTGATGGAATATAACTTAATAATTTTTTTGCATCAGCTACATTGGTGAGCGAGTTCCATCTTGATTGTCTATTTAATACAGTAATATTTAAAGGATACGTTCACGGTTTTGCACTTTGAGCCTCCTCTGTGGGTTGATGAAATA
This sequence comes from Lampetra fluviatilis, assembly GCF_964198595.1. Classification (NCBI taxonomy): domain Eukaryota; kingdom Metazoa; phylum Chordata; class Hyperoartia; order Petromyzontiformes; family Petromyzontidae; genus Lampetra; species Lampetra fluviatilis. The sequence continues at coordinate 14,044,779 of NC_136280.1, forward strand.
GTGTTTGACACCCGAATTTTGACTATTGGTCCAGTCTTGAGCTTTTGGCTGATTTAGAATCGGCCCTGCCATGCTTCAGAATGGCTAGCTACATGCATTCACAAACCTGTCTTTAAATCAACCCTAAACGTTCGTTTTCAAAGATGTGCAACTCACCGATTGGTTAGTGGTGTTCGTTGAGTGTTCGTCAAACACTCTATTTCAGCCAAGATAAAAGTGCAAGGGCTCAAAGTGCAAAATAGTGAACTTATCCTTAAAAGACAAAAATAAACACTAACAAACTAACAGAGCCTGCAATTATTTTATCTGCCTACATGCACAATTGTAGAGATGGGAATACAAATGGAACCAAGTGCACATACAGGAGTACATTTCACAGAGCTAAACAAAAGTATTTGTTTGTTTTTATATTCTTCCAAAACAGACATCTGACATCACAAGTCATCGCAGACAGGCAGCTGTGGAAGGTCTTCCCATATTTCTGCGGGAGAATACTGAGAAGCTTTTCTCTAGATGCCTGGTGAGTGCAGCTTGGAAGACCTTCAGCTTTTAGTAGTGTTGTATAGCAAAGAGGCCATACACAAATAGACATCACTCTTTATTGACTAGTTTTCTACAGGACATTATTTCAGTGGTGTTTTTGTTTTGTCAGGCAACTGATGCAGATGACAAACAGGTGAAAGGCATCAAGATGGGGGTCCTCACAGTGCTTGATGATGATGACGACACAGTCATTAATATTGCCCTTGTGTTGGAGGAAACCATTGTCCTGAAAGACATCCCAGACACCCCGACTGCGCTTGCGTATCTTTTTGGCTTGCTTTATGCCCTTAACATGGAGTTCCCAAAAGACATCAAGTATACCTGTGAAACTATCCAGCACATTTTCATGGAAATGTCCACCAATTGCTCACAGCGTGTCCGGAGCTTCAAGACCAAGCTGTTAAACCAGTGATTCATTTTCCATGGGGAAGATTTATTTTATCATGTTTGTTCATTTATGTTTGGATATTTTGTAAGTCTTCACATGGACCACCTTATAGTTTTTATGTTGTTCTTTTATTTTGACTAAAAAAAAATCTGTTATTTGTAGCTGTCATATAACTGTCACGAGAATATAGATTGTTTCTCAGTAGAAGCAAGCTGTGTTTCACAATTACTGTTATAGCCTGCGTGTTTGCATTTTTGGCTAATTTCAAAGTTCAGATAATTCAGAACGTTTAGACAATTTGGCTTTTTCAGCTGGGGATTTACACATTTCTGAATTAATACTTAGGCACTATACAACTGTTTATCGGTCATCTTTGACAATATTGCATTATTTGTAAGGTCTCAACAAGAGTCGGAAAGTAAAAAAAAAGATGTATTTGCTTTGGGTATAACTCGTTTACATTGCCCAATGCCCATACTGATGTCATTATGGAATTGTAAAGCTGTGCCAAAGTCGTTCAAATAAACATGCATAAATTAACAGTTTTACTGTCAGTGGATGATTTAGTGTGTGTGTGTGTGTGTGGGGGGGGGGTAATTTAAACTCAAAATAGTAAGCTTTTACAGACTTAAAAGTTCCAGTAACTTGAACTAAAAAAACCTAGTTGTACGAACTTGAAAAACTTAGCTGACGCAACTTAATAATTGTTGTTCTTCAAAACTTAAAAAATTAAGTTGATATCTTCAACTCAAAAATTCTGTGCAGTCGGTTACCTTGAAAATTTGAGTTGAACTAACTTAGCTGACGCAACTTAATAATTGTTGTTCTTCAAAACTTAAAAAATTAAGTTGATATCTTCAACTCAAAAATTCTGTGCAGTCGGTTGCCTTGAAAATTTGAGTTGAACTAACTTTTTCTTTTTTACAGTGCTGGGAGGTACGATTGGTCAGAACCTACTGGACAAGGTCGATTATAATATCGAGGGGTACAGCTTGCCTGAAAAAAAAAACATCGTAACTTGTATAGGGACGTGGCCTCAGATGCATTTGGCAAGTGTGAAAAAGGCTATAGAGAGTGTAGATAAACAAGCATTATTTATGGACATGAGCCACTGGGTGATTTTTAGAGCAATGGTTATAATAGTAATAATTAAAATTTATAATGCGCATTCCATCCTAGGATCCCAATGTGCAATGGTTGAAAAGCAGGAAACAAAAAACAGAACCAGGGCAACCGACCAAACTAAAGAGGGAAGGCCAGTTTAAAGATATGGGTTTTCAAAGCAGACTTAAATATATCCGCCGACTCTGATTGCCTGATTTCAAGTGGCAAGGCGTTCCATAGCTTGGGTGCCATGCTAACAAAAGCCCGATCATGAAAAGAGCGCAACCTAGACCTGGGAGTGCTGAGCAGTTGGAGATCACAAGATCTTAAGGACCTTGATGGAATACAGTGGCGGCTCCTGCAAAATCTCTCAGGGGGGGCAAATGTCTGGATGATTGATAAGGATAAGGTCCACCCATGCAATGGATAAATTAACAGCTTAAGCATGTAAAGGCAACTTCACTTCTTTAATATTAATGAAAAATAAAGTGACTCTTACAATACATCTTGTTTGTTTCTATACTCACTATTAAAACAAACCACTCAGGTTTATTTTATTAAAGATTCCACTAGGTGGCGACAAATTATATTGTTGGATGAAACGTGCTTACGTATGATGACGTAAGCACGTATGATGACGTAAGCACGTTAGGGCGAGCCCTCCCGGAACCCATAGAGAATGCATTGCAGCGCCCCCGTTCGAAAAAAAACATCTTTGAATGTAAGTCTATGGGACCACTCGGGGCGATTCTCAGCTGGAGGGAAATCGCCCAAAAAGAGGCAGTACTCCACAGAACGTAGCATGACGCTGATTGGACTATATCCAGCGGCACAGTGACGGCTAGCGTGACTCTGTGGTTGAATGACATTGGTGGTGCGTCGCCCAATCGCCCTAATGAAGAAACCGCCCCTGATGGAATATATACATTTATTCGTTCCTCCAAGCAATGTGAGGTGAACCCTTTAAAGCCTTTTCGGTTAATAACAGTATCTTAAAATCCACTCGGAATTTAACCGGTAACTAATGAAGAAAAGAGGACTGGTGGAATGTGCTCACGTAATGGTGTACGTGTAAGTGTAGTACCGTCGAATACAGGTCGACACCCGGGGTTGAGGCACACTGAGGTTTATTACAACAAACGTTGTGACATACACACTTGAGGGGGTATTGGCCCCCTCACCCGTCTATCTGAGGACACACCTCCTAGCCAACCCTAGCCTGCCTCAGAGTCCTCCTCTCGTGGACTAGGGGAGGCTATCTTGGCCCGACACTGGTCAGTCGGGCCCGGTACTCAGAGTCCAGACCAACACTGGCTCTGGCTCTGGCACCACGCCACTGGCTCGAGCCTGCGCGGTCCTGACAAGGACGGCGTAGCAGGGGGAGACCAGGGCTCTATCTCGGACGTCTTCCGTCTTCTCTTCTTAGCTAACCCAACTCTCTCTAGTCCCCCGATACATTCCCCTTTTATACATCCCCCTCCCTGAGGGGTGGGGCCCCGGGGGATCGTAACGTCCGAAGCGCGGACGTCGTAGAGGGCACCTGCCCGTGCACTGACGTAGCCCCGCCCACTGTGCTAGTTTCCCGTAGGATCCCATACATATCAGCTCGACACATATTTCCTCCGTAAGACCCCTACATAAGTATTCGAGCAGCTGCATTCTGAACAAGCTGGAGTCTTGTTCAACTCGGGATAACACAAAAGCATGCTGAAATCGTCAACGGCAATGGTTGCCACAATATATCCCGTTGTAAAAATCTCGTTGCTCAATATATGAACAGGTCTGATCACAGTTCCCCCTTGTGGGCAACTGGGGTAGCAACTACCAATCAGCTCAGAGTGAGCTTACCTGAGTACAAGCTGTCACGCTCTCTTTATTTGAAAAAAGTGTGGGATCTGGACGTGATTGTGTGGGATGATTGTGTGGTGGTGAGATGGTGTAATAGACTAATAATTAAATAGTGTGGTGAGATGGTTATATTCTATTCTTGCGTATAGAAATATGTTCAGGACAGTGGTGTAACTACATTATGTAATTATCAGCGCAGGGGGTGTGGCAATCGGTCAGTTGGGACCCCAGTCCAGGATTTGATTCGTCTCACACGGTCGTACCGAGGCTTTATATCGCGGATCTTTTTGCCTAATCACATCTCATCCCTGTCAACCCCTTATCAGTACCAACCATATAATAATAATAATGCAATTTATAACGCGCGCAAATTTGCAGACCTAACGGCCGCAACTCAGAGGCGGAGCCAAGCTCAGAGTCACTCGAAAGCGTCTCTTGAAGGAGACGATTGAGGTGATGCTGCGAATGTGCAGAGGCATTGCATTCCAGACTGTTGGGGCAGCCACCGAGAAGCGGCGCATAGACGTGACCGTCCTGAATCTTGGAATCAAGAGGAGGTCGTAAGTCACACTGCGAAGGCATCTGCCGTGTGCTGTGCTACAAGTCGTCAATAATGAAGAGAGGTACGGGTGACAGACCAATTCAGACCTTATTGGTCACCCCCTGCCCTTACAAATCTCAACGTTCATCCTCCAAAGTTCCATCACAAGGGAGAAACATAAACAACAAATTTTGTAGGCCCGTATTGAAACGGATGTACGCCGTATGGACCTGAAAACTCAATTTCCTTGTACAAGAATACAGGTCAACCGTATGTTCTTCATTACGTTCAAGGTCTGTTGGGGTGTTCCGTCTTTGCAAAATGCAGCCAATATTAAATGAAAGCTCTTTTATAAAAAAAAAAATACTGCGTTTTAAATAAGTTTTTGTTCTTTTACACTGTTGTTGAAAACATATCTCATGGTGGTTGTAAAGGGAGCCCCAATTCGTAGCTTTGGTCACCAGAGGGGCCAAGGCACCCCCTGCCCCCACGCTCGTTACGTGACTGGTTCAGGAGCGAAATGGCAATGTCGAGGTCTGCTCATAACGAAAGGGTTTCAAGAGAGAGTTCATGTTGTTTTGCTATTCTTCCACTTAAGCACAGTGGTTTGCTATATGGTCCGTCCATAGTTTGGTTTGCATAACGACAGTCGCACTGTAGTTATTCTTTATTTTTCCAATTACGAAGGAGATGTGCGCATTGGTCTGTTGATGTTCTGATAAAGTTGATGGTTCCACCAGCGTCTTCGTGGGGGAATGCCAACGCCAGGAGGTGTGCGATGTCTGGGTCTCGAATGAAGTGTTTATTATGGACATCTCCATTGTTCCACTGTTCACCAGCGTTCTTCCGGATCTGGGTGACATTCTAGGATGCTAACAGCGCAATCCCAGGAGGGTGAGGACTTCAGTCGGTAGCAGAGAACCTCGTTGAGGTCTTGGTTGATGGGTAGGTGGTTGTGGTTGGCAATCAACGTGTAAACTCTGCAGTTTGCATGGATATTTGAGATAGTGAGATGGTGTAAGAGACTAAATAGTGGGATAGTGGTAAAATGGTGTCGTGAGATGGTGTGAGAGTATGGGGAATAGGTGTGATAGTTGGTATAATAGAGTAGCATTGTGTTGTGGTGAGATAGTAGGGTGAGATGGTGTGGCATAATGGTGTGGTAACATATTCTTAGGTTTTTTTTCGGTAAAGTCACGTAGGTAAAACATCAAAATTAATGAAAATAAAATAAAATAAAAACAAAAATCACGACGTTTCGGAGGCAACACAAGTCTCCGTCAGGTGCAGCTAATTCGGCTGTGACGGTCCCACCTGATGACGGAGACTTGTGTTGCCTCCGAAACGTCGTGATTTTTGTTTTTATTTTATTTTATTTTCATTAATTTTGATGTTTTACCTACGTGACTTTACCGAAAAAACCTAAGAATATGATGCCTTGCAGTCACGAAAGCTTCAAATCTAGAAATGGTGTGGTAACGTCGTGTAATGTGATGGTGTGATGAAAGTCAGGAGGGATGGTGTGACCAGTCGAAGTGATGGTGTGTCGTGATGAGCCATGACGGGCCTCTGAGTCATTCTGCAGATTTTACAGTCCAGTATTTAGACACATCATTGCTAAACAAACGTAATGCTGGATAGAGAGAACTTCGTCACCAGATGTTATTTCTTGTCAACTTTCAATAATCGCTCATGATTAATGCAGAATCAGAATCAGATTATTTCTACTGGAGGAATCCGATTAGCTCTCCAGTTATTTTTCACACGTTCAGTGGGGGCAGTTCATAACTTTACAAAAACAAACAAGACAAAAAACACGAGAATACATTTCTGGTGATAGTTGCCGGCAACTAAAATCACCCCTGCAGATCATGGCCGTTTTTAGCACCGGGTGCCTAATACGGATCCCTCGGAGAACTTAATGTTTTATAGAACCACCTATGATCGCGTGTGATATAAGGTTCACTTTAGTGATAGTATAATGTTGAAACAGTATATATTCGTTTTGGGATCTGTTTTAAATACAACCGTGAATCAAAGCTGTCACCATTACGTTTTGTCGCTGTAATGCTGTGTTGTTGTTTATTACGTTTTTCAGCCAGCTGGCCAGGATTGGGTAAAACTTAGCAGAGCACAGAACTAAGTGTTTATAACCTAAAATTAAAACAAACAATGACATATATAAGAATGATAGTTAAGAAACAAACAACATATACTATTAAAAGGGATTCAAATAAAATCAGGAATCTATGAGCACGGCAAAACAACTCATTTAAATCTACGAATCCAACAATGGAAACAACCATAATACACGTGGGATTTATACCATATGAAACAGGCTTAAGACTCACAAGGTAAAGTAGCATACAAAATATATAATCACACAGTTTTTGTAATTTATATTATAAATTAGCTTTACACTCCAATATCCAATATCATCAGTAGTAGCGATGCTACACAAACCTTTATGCCCTGGCTCATGAGTGCGTGCTTTTGAATATATAGTTAGGAGTCTGCTTCTTGCCAAAGTGCACTTTAGGTGGGTGCGAAAGAAAATAAAACGGTTAGTCTTCATTTGAATTTTGAACCTAACGGATTTGTGGGAAACTGCTCGCAGAACCTTTGCCCTTCGTTATCTTTGCTCCTAAAACTGAAAAGAGGCAACCAAAACACAAGAGATAGCCCATCATAAATAGCCATGATCAATCTACTGCTGGGTAAAGGTTTCCCTACATCGTTACTTTCCTTTACAGTCCAGCAATGCCCAGGGCTGGAAATGGGAATAAATTATTGGGTGCGCCGCGGTTGCAAGATGTTATCTCCCTCGCCTGGTATCCAGGAGGTCGTGGGTTCTGACCCACTGTACAACTGACCACATCACCGGAATCTGCGAGATCTTCCCTCTGGCAAAAAAATGGGAACAATCAAGTAGCAAAAATGATTAATGAAGCCATCGAGGAGTCATCCTCAGTGAGGAGCTCGCATCTGGCTCCAATTCCAAATGGCTCACATGGTGGAGCCTAAAGAGACTGAGAGTGTGTTTCGACAGATACAACTCTCTCATGAATCGTGGGGCTTTTGCAAATCATGCATCATCTCCTGAGATGCCCTGCAGCACCCCAGTGCACTCCTCAAAATTTGGCAATGCTAACACCAGAAGCGGTGGCCTGTGCAGGATATTGGAAAATTACTATATTGGTTGGGCAGGAGACACGAAGAAGAATAACGTGTGTAAGTCTCTGTGCACATCTGTGGGTATCGATGTGTGTCTGTGGGTCACTATGTGTGTCTCTGGGTCTTTGTGTGTGTCTGTCGGTCTCTGGTCGTCTGTGGGCCTCTGTGTGTGTCTGTGCATGTCTGTGGGTCTGTGTGTGTATGTCGGTGTCTGTGGTCGTCTGTGGATCTCTGTGCTTGTCTGTGGGTCTCTATGCATGGCTGTCGGTCTCTGAGCGTGTCTGTGAGTATCTGTGTGTGTGTATGTATGGGTATCTGCACGTGACTGTGGAACTATGTGTGTGTCTGTGGGTGTCTGTGCATGTCTGTGGGTTTCTGAGCATGTTTGTGGATTTATGTGAATGTCTGTGGGTCTCTCTGTTAGTCTAGGGGTTTTTATGTGAGAAAACAATAATAATCTTTCAATATTTTCAGAATGCAGTCAGATAAAATTTTTACTCTCACTATGGTGTTCCGGATTGTTCTGGCCCATGGGTCAGTTTGACTTTCTATAAAGCATGTTATACGGTGCCTATGTAAGCTTTCTCCCACAAAACGCTCCAAAAATAAAACACTCACGTCCCAACAGCAACATAGTAAATGAGTTTATTATTCTGTTTGAGCGTTGTCACTGGGTGTAGCCCTGCCGCTGCACAAGGTACACGTCTCGCGTGAGGTGGCTGACGAGGCAAGGCATCTGCTTCTTGCCATTGTACTGTTTGTCCTTCGAATTCGATTGGAAGTCTCGCGCAATGTGGTGGGACACGCGTGTGAGAGACTGCACAAGCTCGACGCGCTTTTCCCAGGCTCGCATCAGCTCAAGTGCCACGGCCTCGATGAACTGACAGCTGCTGAGGTTCGGCCGGTATGAAACGTAACCTGGTTAGATGAGGGAGAGGAGAAGGAGCAGCCGGGAGAAAAGAAACACATGGGTAAATACGTAGATTAATGTGCTGTATTTATTATATGAAAATAGAGCACGAATTATAAACTCAACAATTTTTATGCCAGAGGCAGAGCTGTCGAGAGTGCAGGCAGTACAACTGCACCGGAGCTCATGGGCCAAAGGGGTCCAGGTATTGGGTTACAATGAGGGGGGGGGGATTTGACAGGGCCCCCCATTCCATTACCTGCACAAGGGTCCATGCCGACCACGATACATCACTGGAGTGTATGAACATTTTTTTGTAAGAAGAAAAAAAACTCCTCTGCACACACCTTCCGGGGTAGAGTAAATTGTGAGTGTCTCGGGTGGGGCAAACAGGTCATCCTTTAGAATGCAGGCCTCGTCCACGCTGCTACTAGCATCGTCTGTGTTTCCAGCCTCCTGAGTTGGCTCGCGGTCCCCACCTTCCTCCAGCTCAGCGCCGGAGTCAGAACTACCGCCACGGCAAGCCTGAGCACACGGCCCCAGCAGAAGATGCAATCATAACAAAGTTTTATGGTGGTAGGTGGTCTCTAACCTTAAATCGGGGTTCAGACCTGCACATAGCTCTGGTAAGGGTGGTCAATGATTTACTTTTGTCAGCAGATAAAGGCTTAGCCTCCACATTCTGCTAGATCTAAGCACGGCATTTGACTCCATTGATCACGGACGGAGTTCTTCTTGAGCGACTGGAAGTTTTAATGGGGATCTCTGGCATAGCTTTGTTCTGGTTCCACTCTTAATTAAAGGATCGTAGGTACTACGTTTTCAAAGGATGGCTTAAAATCACCAATTAGACCGGTTCTCTGTGGTGTTCCGCAGGGATGTGTGCTTGGCCAATCACTTTTAGACATCTATATGGCACCATTGGGTACTCTGCTCCAACATGTTGTCTAATCCTAGCATTGCTATGCAGATGATACTGAAATTTATATCTGGTTAGGGCCAGACTATGCAATAGCATCATCTGCACTATCTGCATAACTAAAAGTAGTGAATTAATGGTTGCGCCAAAACATTTTGCTACTAAATGCCGACAAGACCGAAGTCATATTCATCGGCTCCCCTCAGCATCTTTCTAAAATTGGTTTGCCTCGTTTGTTGATTGATGGTCAAGATGTCAGTCCCACACAGGAGGTTAGAAGCCTTTGTGTTCAGTTTGACTGGTCATTATCCTTTGAGGCACATATATCTAAGGTGGTTAAAATGTTATTTTTCCACCGAAGAGATATTGCCAAAATGCATCACTTCCTGTCACCTGCTGACATGGAGAGACTCGTCCATGCTTTTGTGTCATCCCTACTGCAACATCTCACTGGTTGGGATGCCGAGAAAAGTACTGGGCAGACTCCAGCTTCTTCAGAATGCAGCTGCTCGAGTGCTTACACGTACACGATTACATGAGCACATTGCACCAGTCCTCTTATCTCTTCATTGACTACTGGTCAAATTCTGAGTGGATTTTAAAATACTGCTATTAACCTATAATGCTTTAAAAGGGCTCACACCACATTACTTGCAGGAACTAATACATTTATATATTCCATCAAGGTCCTCTAGACCATCTGATCTCCAACTTCTCAGCACTCCCAGGTCTAGGTTGTGCTATTTGGCAGTTGGGCTTTTGTTAGCATGGCCCCCAAGCTATGGAATGCCTTTCCACTTGAAATCAAGCAATCAGAGTCGGTAGATATATTTAAATCTGCTTTGAAACCCCATCTCTTTAAACTGGCTTTCCCTCTTTAGTTTGGTCGGTTGCCCTGGTTCTGTTTTTTGATTCCTGCTTTTCATGCATTGCACATTGTGATCCTAGGATGGAATGCGCATTATAAATTTTAATTATTATTATGATTACAATTATGCCGCTTAATACACAATGCTGCTAAGTTTCTGGCAAGCTCAACTGGGACACATGGGCTGGCAGTCTCTCCCTCCAACAGCCCTGTCCACTGTTCAAGTAGCTGCCACCCTTTGCCCACATCACGAGGCGAGCATGACGCCAGAACATTTGGGCGATACGCCGGGACGTTTCGTATGTTTAGCTCATGAATCACCGTCCCATTCCTATTCACAGCCATGCACTCACCTGTATAATGAAGAGCTTGAGTTTGTGTTCCCAGGCTTTGTTGTTGAACAGGCTGTAGATGTCCTTATAGTACACCTTGGTGCCATCGTAGCACACGAAGTGTCCATGCCAGCCGTGGCTCAGGATGACGCACACGAAGGCCTCTGCATTTTTCCGATTTTCCGCGACTATGCACAAATAAACATCATTGCCCAAGCTCAATTAAAGTGCTGACAAATGGCAGAGTCAAGCCTTTTGTATGGAAATAATATAAAAATCATAATAATATACATTTCTAAAGAGCCTTTTACCCAGAGATCACAAGGCGCTGTACAAAACACACATGCGTGCGCGCAGACTCACGCCAATAAAATCCAACCACAAAACAAAGGATTCCAGAAATAGAAAAATTCCGCGAAAATAAATGCTTCTTAAGGCGTGATTTCAATAAAACGAGGGGGGGAGTCAGCAAAGTGAACGTCAAGTGGAAGTGAATTCCACAGCCTGGGGGCCTCGCGAGAAAAGGCCCGGCCACCCATCATCCTACAGAGGCGTGACCTCGGCACACAGAAAAGGCCAGACTCAGAAGACTGAAGTACAGTACTCTTGTTTGAACTTGTGGGCGAAGGAGGGCCTGTATAAATGAGAGAGCATCGTCATTGAGAGCCTTGTAGGTATGGAGAAGAATATTAAACTCTACTCTAAACCGGGCTGGCTACCAATGGAGAGATGCCACCATGGGGGGTAATGCGATCAGCAAGAGGGGTGCGCGTACGAATCCTGGCAGCCGCATTGCAATGGACACGAGTCGGCGAGTGGACAAATGGATTGGAAAGTGTGAGGGATAACTCGAGGTGGGACAATGGTGATCGTTGAATTCAAGGAGACTGTGTGTCATCTGTGCGACAAGATAAAGGAAATGTCCACGACTCGATGTTCCAGAGAGGGTAAGGACTAGAGCTGGGCTTGATTTGTCAGATCAAGTTGATGAATGTAATATAAGCTGTAAGTGACCACTTTCTGTGGACCAAATGCCAGCATCACCAACGTCCTGCCTCCCGAAGGCAGGAAACCCCCATACAAGCCACGCCTAGTGTGACGCTGGGGTGACGGTGCACATGATGTTATCAAGCCCTGCCCATTACCTCCCGTCTGGCGGCACACATGGGAAGAGAGGTGAGAACGTTGTGTTGTTGTTTCTAACTTTTTTCCGGGCTATCTGATTAAGCCGAGCAATCGAATCGACAATCAGTGGAGAAAATCAAATCCCCAAATAATGAATCGAAGAGCCGAGCAACAGTGGATCAACAGTGGAGGCAGGCAGTGGCCAATGTTCGTCTGAACAAGGATACTCTTTTAACTGTTAATGTTGCTGTTATCATAATTGTCACACAAAGAAAGTCACCTAGAACTTCCGCTTTTCTTTATGAGCAAAGCGTAGTGACAATAGCCCTCTGAAAGACCCTCATAAAATCATGAAAAATAACTTCCCGCGGATGGGGAAAGTGCACTTTCGTACGCAGATAAATGGCATGCCTGGTTCAAACAGGTGAGGTCTTTTTATAGTTTGTGCTTCTAAATAAGTGGTTTTAATCTTTTTTAAGTTTTGCCCCGCCCCCCCAACTGCCTCACCCCCCTAATCAATACCTGCGCCCTCTTCAACCTTTTGCAAGACTTCTGACCAGCGTGCAAGAATAGGCACACGTACCTCTGAAGGAGCTCTCTCCTCGAAGGAGCTCTCTCTCTAGAGAGCTCCTTCTCTCTCTAGAGAGCTCCTTCGAGGAGTGGAAGCCCTTCGGTGATCAGTGGCATGAGCAAGCCATCGTCACATCACTACCTCCTGCTGTTGAAACGGATGTCAGACGAGAGGTATGATTGCGAAAAGACTCACATTTTAGGGTTGCAGAGCTATATTTGCTGACCGTTGGTGTCAGCTAAGCTCGAAGCAGACAAACGGCTGTGCACACGACTCTGTGTTTGCTGTCGTAACATCCTTCACATGTACATCTTGGCTTTGTTGAGAACATAACGGGGCTTATTACCAGCGGTGATGGATATGAGCACTGATGATTATGCGAACGATGTTCCAGAGAGGGTAATTTGGCTGACTCTTCCATGTTGGCCAAATCTCTTGGAACAGGTGGGAATACCCACACTTAACCCCACCAAAAGTTATCTGTTGATCAACTATTTGCATTGTAGCAATTTATTCTGTTGAGCAGCCAGGGGCGATGGGATTTAACTGCCGAGCCGGGATTACAAGTCCTGTGTGCTAACCATTACATCATAGTAGCATTCCTGTCACTCCAATCACAAAACTGCAGTATTTATTGAGACATTATAAAAGCTGATAAAAAAAAACACAATTAAGACGTCTCATGTAAACAGCCTCTAGAGCAAGCTGTGGAAAAAACCCTGGGGCCTCTGACAGTAGCCAAACCTCATAAACAGTTCTAGATTTGAAGCTTTCGTGACTGCAAGGATTCATATTCTTAGGTTTTTTCGGTAAAGTCACGTAGGTAAAACATTAAAATTATGAAAACCGTATATTGCATTAAAATGTTTCGCAACTTTAAGGAATAGATTTAATGACATATAAAGCTGTGCAGCATTGCATGGTGCAAAAGGTGTCCACCTTATATGGTAATTTTGCGGTTTAGAACCACCGACTCAAAAGAGTTAAGAAAATAGTAGCTCATCCCAACAGCGCAGCAGTGAAACAAAGACCGGTTTTGTCCTAGTTAGGATATGTCAGACCATAGAAGGTTAACGACGTAATGCCTGATCCATAATCATGAAGGAGACATTACAGCGATGCATTCCGCTGCTCCTGACGCGGTTATCTGGCTTGACCATCTGATTGTAAAATTGTCGTTGCTGCTCTGCATATACATCAGCCATACGAAAGAAGACGTATAGTACATGTACAGTCATCATTGTTCGCTGCTGCAATATGTGTCCGGGTGGCCCTATAAATAGAAAGGACTTGCACCTGCATGGCCTCAAGTCCTGTTTACCGTTGGAAAGTTTGTCGCACAACAAACGTGGACAGTTTCCTGTTCCTACCCACTCAGCAACACGTTACTGATTATTAGCCTTTGAGTCGCAACGCTACTCAGCGAACATGATTAACAATCGTAAGAATCTGGAACACCTCAACTCATTTACCCTTTCCAGAATTGGCATGAGTCCGTATCTCCACAGACATCTAATCAGCCCTTTTAGCTTTCAATAAAATGTTATTCAGCAGCATTTGTTGAAGCAAGCAAACTCTGGGCCAGTTTTGACCTTCTGGGCTGCATCAGCAGAGTCAGACTTATTAAACAAATCCTGCTGGGTTGCCAGATGTTATTGGTTAGAGCACTTCATCTAAACAGATTGCGATTATTTATCCAAGGGGACTAAGATGAGCTATGAAGCTCTCTTTCACAGATGTCCAGTAGGGCAGGGTCAGCTAGTTAAACAATGTGGGCCCCAATTCAATGCAAAAGTCCACAGCGGTTGTTCTGTGGAATAGCTGGCCCCAACCGTAGGAACGTGCTGTTTTCATCACAAACTCAAGGAAAATAACACAGATGTGTTCCACCCCATGCTCGAGTCGAATCGTGCTTTGCTGAGTGCTAATTTCAAGCAGCCAGTCCAATGTCGGTACCGAACCGCATGTGAATATCTGTGTTGTTGGCCTGTGTGTCCTGCAAAACAACCCTCTACCTCCTTGTTGATGCCAGATGATAACGTTGTGGTGAGCAGTGCCGTGGGGGGAGGGCCAATTTCGATTGACCATTCCCCTCATTGCGTTTGTAGCCACCACAGCAGCCAAATGGGGGCTCTGGATGGGTGCGAGGGGCCGGTAACCCCTCCACCTTCAAATAAATGACCACTATACTATGAAGAAAATATCAAACGAAGCTTGTGCCAGAGGCCTAGGGGGGACAGGCGTCTATGACGTCTCCTGGGCAAACCCCATTTGGCGGAGTCAGGATACTGAATCCTTACCCTTGGGATTCTTCCACGAGCAGCAAAAAGCCACTGCGGGTGGCCACGTGGAATGTTCGAACGCTCACTGCAGATGAGAGGCTGCCAATCCTCTGTCAGGAGCTGGACCGGTACCGCCTGGATCTCTGTGGTATTCAGGAGGTCCGGTGGACCGGCTCTGGCTCCTGCCACCATGAGGGGTGGACAGTTTTCTACTCGGGTCAGGAGACTGCCAAACAACAGGGAGTGGCTCTTCTTCTGAACAAAATAATGAAGGTGTGGGAGCGTGGCAGTGAGGTGTGGGAAGCTGTAAGCCCCAGGCTACTTTGGGGTCGCCTTCCCACAAAGAGTGGTGGTCGTGATTACTTATGCCCCCACCGAAGACGAACATCAGTAGAGGGATACAGGCAAGGCCAATGAGTCAGATGCCTTCTATGACCTCCTGTCACAGGTGCTAGCTAAAATGGCCCCTCGGGATAGAGTCATTCTGTTGGGTGACTTTAATGCCCGAGTTGATCATGATGCTGGCACCTGGTCTGAAATGATTGGAATGCATGGGCCAGATCAGCTCAATAACAACGGTAGGAGGCTGCTAGAGTTTTGTGCAGCCCATGGGCTTGTAATTACCAACACGCTGTTCCGGCATCGGCGCATCCACACAACATCATGGATGCATGCCGAGTCCAAGCAAGAACATCTGCTGGACTGTATAGTGACAGAACAGCAGATGCGGGCCCATGTCCTTGATACCAGGACCTACCGTGGAGCTGATCTGCCCACTGACCATAGACTTGTTATCTGTAAGATTCTCCTGCAATTCTTCCACTCCGGTGGTGGGTGTACATCCAGTACCCCATTCAAACCCATAGTCGCCTGGTCTCAGCTAGCTGATGAAAGTTGCAAGTGAGAATTGAATCATCGCTTGCAGCTTGGCTTGGCACCATCCACCACTCCTCCGGATGTCGAGGGGAAATGGGCGAGGTTTAGGACTGTGGTTTATGCAACTGCAATAGCTACCTTGGGTACACGGTCTAGACCTTCCCAGCGGCACTGGCTGACAGAGGAGGTGTTCAGGCTAGCTGAGAAAAAGCGACAGGCCCACTCTCATCATCTACAGCATCCCACGTCAGAGAATGAGGATGCTTACCACAGCCTTCACTCGGAGGTTCAGAGAGCCATGAGGCGCTGCAAGGATGGGTGGTGGTCGCGGGTTGCTGTGGAGATGGAATCTGCATCAGTAGCCCACGATCACAAATCACTCTTTTATTCCATCAAAAAAGTAACTTGTAGTGCCACACATATCACTATCATTTGGAGAAAGAACGGTGATCCAATCTCCGACCCCCAGGAACAGGTTTGCAGATTTGCCGAGCATTTCTGTGAGGTATTGGGGGAGGAGAAATCCCTCAGCCTGGAAAACATGGGGCAAAGTGGGGATGACCCTGCTGAGTCTGCGGTGCCTCAAATATTGGAAGAAGTAGTCACCCCCTGCCAGTGGCTGGCTGAGGTGCCATCTGTTGAGGAAGTACTGAAGGTGATCCAGAGTCTGAGACCAGGAAAGGTACCGGGCAGAGATGATCTCACAGGCTGCCCTACATGACATCATAATAACATTCTGGACCACTGGACGGGTTCCATAGGGTTGGAAGGATGCCCTGGTGGTCCCCCTCTTTAAGAAGGACAGACTGTAACAACTACAGGGGCATCTCACTCCTCAGTGTGCCGGGAAAGGTCATGGCAAGGATTATTCAACATCACCTTGTCAGGTACACTGAGGAGAGGCTTGAAGAGCCCCAATGTGGTTTCAGGAAAGGGCGGTCCTGCTCATATGCCATATTTTCTGTCCGTCTGCTACAGCAGAGGTGTAGGGAATTCCAACAAGACCTACATCTCTGCTTTATTCACCTGGTCAAGGCCTATGATACCATTGGTAGCCCTGGGCTCTGGGTTTTTCTTTGTACTTTCGGTGACACTGACTCTCTGCTCACGATCATTAAGGACCTTCATGATGGTGAGCGGGCCCGGGTAAAACTACATGGCTGGGAGTCGGAGCCATTCCCTGTGCAGCTTGGGGTGTGACAGGGATGTTCTCTGGCTCCCACATTATTTAACATCTATTTCGACCACGTAATTCGTGAAGCCTTTGATGGCTGTACCAGTAGAATTTCCGTCTGGTACAGATACAATGGGAGGCTGATCGATACCCGGGTGTGGTCAAGGGATGGCTCCCTATTGGTCAACCATGTTATTTATGCCGATGATCTGGTAATTTCTGAACACTCAGAGGAGGAGTTGGAGGTGCTGCTACTGAACCTGGAGTATGCCACTAAGAGGTGGGGCCTTTCCATTAGCCCTACCAAAACTAAGCACCTATCTGGGTATTTCGTACCATCAGACACTCCACCCCCACAATTCCCAATTGGTGATGGGGAAGTTGTACAGAGAGTGGAGAGTTTCCCATACCTAGGCAGTGTGCTCATGACTGGCTCCGGTTTGACAACAAAGGTCTCACTACAAATCAGTTGAGCGGCATTATCTTTTCATCGGTTGCATAAGGCTGTGTGGAAGCTACCTGGTCTGTCACTCCACACGAAGCTTCAGGTCTTATTGGCCACAGTCATGCCCTCTCTTCTCTACGCTTGCGACACGTGGACCCCCCCTAATGTAACATCTTCGCCGGTTAAAAACATTTAGGCTGGCCTGCCTACGATCCATCCTGGGTTTAACCAGGCTGGATTGTGTGAAGAGCTCACAAATCCTTGAAAGATCTGGACAAAGTCCCATCGGTGAGCTCCTCTGGCAGGCAAGGCTGCATTGATTGGGTCATGCAGCCCGCATGCCGAGCCACCGCATGCCTAAAGATCTTTTGTTCAGCCAGATAGAGGGGTTAAACGGGCGCGGCACAGGCTAGAGAAGAGATGGAGTGATGTGGTACAAGAGGATGTGGAGCTGAGTGGACTTGCCGATGCCTGGTAGCAGCCGTGTCAAGATCGACCTCTGTGGAGGAGGCTCGTGAAGGACGCTACTGAGCAGTTGGATGCAGTTACCCTCCAACAACAATGGATGGCAGAGGAGCGCTGCTCACAACAACAAGCGGAATGCCAGGTGGCTAAAGCACAGCAAGTTGGCACAGTAGGGGGCACAGGTGGTGCATCGGCCAGTCATCTCAGTCAGTCGATCCGTGGCACCTGAGTCTGCCTCGTGACCTCCTGCCAGCGGGCGTTCGACACTTCACGTAGCCACAAAGTGCACATAGCCTGGCACAAGCGCCGTGGTGAAGTCACCACCACTTAGTGGCGAATGGCAGTTGTTGTTGTTGGCCTGTGGGCGCAGCACTGGTGCAATGGTTAGTGCACTGTGCTACGAATCAGTCGACCTGAATTTAAATTATGCCCACGACTAACATATACATCTGAATCAGTCCTGAGCATCTCCTTGGTCGACTCAGCCTCAAATGGTGTGGTGTGTGTAAAGGGAACCTGGTGTGACACTGACCACATGACCCTCATTGTGTGTCACGTCGGCTTTAATAGGTCTTCACTAACAGCACTTTACCCACCAGCCAATGTGTCTATTCAGTGAATATTTATCTTTATTATTGGCCCAAAAACTGACCTAACGTCAGAACGTTACTCAGGAGGTGATGCAGTGGACATACCTTCTTGGAGCGCCTTCATAATATCATCGGAAGTTTTGTCAAGTAACAGATCGACTTCGAATCCGATTTTGCCCAAAATCCTGGTCATTATCTGTTCATCTTTCTGGGAGCCTTCTCTATCCTGCAGCTCCAAGCCTCTCATGAAATGCACCGAATTAATGATCAGTGCCGTCCCACTTGACACCTCCAGGGGTGAATCATCTCCACCGGACAAGACTATTTCGCACGTCTCAAGCGGCATCTTCTCTGTCCCTGCAAAACATAATGACGATTGAATGAGTGCTTTGGTGAAAGTCAATTTGTTTAATTGAATAGAATACAAAAAAAATCCTGGTGACACCGTTTATAAATAGAGCTAGGATTTTGGGGAATGGTAATTTTTTGAAAAATGTCATGGCCGAGGTGTGGGAATCAGACAAAAATTCACGGAAACAGTCACGGAATAAGGTATAAGTATCCCTCACCATGAAGTAGGGTATTTAATAGTTTCTACAGCTATTTGAAACATTGCACTCGATTTTATGAAGATAAAAACATTTCCGAGACCACCGTGACCCCCATGCCAAAGTTTTCGCCTTGTATAGTATGTATGTTGACCTTTCCATACCTGTCAACCCATACGGTTTACCCGTATTCTTGTACAGGGAAATTGAGTTTTCAGGTCCATACGGGGTAGAGCCGTTTCAATACGGCCAAAAAAATGTTTTGTCTATTTGTTTGTGTTTCTCTCTTGTGGTGGGACTTTGTAGGATGAACATTGAGATTTATAAGGGCACGGAGTGACCAATAAGATCTGAATTGGTCTGTAATAAGGTAGGCACTGACAAGGGTTTGACATGTGTGTCTTTCGCCCCATGCATAGCCAACCGTGCTAAGCGGGTTATGTTCAAGTTCAAGTTCATTTATTAGGTGTAGCCCTGTGAGCCATTCGGCTCTTGAATCGGGTGCAACCGCAACAAACAAAAAAACAAAAACGTGAACAAGAAAACATCTTAAAGTGACTATGTGACTATGTGCAAACGGAAAAATCCAGGAAGAAAACTGTAAAGTCTTTCAGAAAAAAAGTAGCACCGTACAAAAATCCCAGTGGGATGCAAGTCCAACAACAACAACAACAACAAGACAACTTAGATTAAAGTCATCATTCTAACTCCGTACTACAACAACACAAACATTGCCAAACCAAAAAAAACTTTTCGAAATCACCAAAATAAAGCCATAAAAGCAATGTAACAGCGATCATAGGAACTGTGACCGAAATTTCGCAATAAACAACATGTACCACCAACATCCTGTAGCCAGATGTCCTGTCGAAACACAAGTTCAAGTTCATGTATTAGGTATAGCCCAGTGAGCCATTCGGCTCTTGAATCGGGTGCAACCGCAACAAACAAAAAACAAAAACATGAACAAAAAACACGGGATATACATTCTTTCAGTGTCAAAGTGAAAGGTCAAAATATACCCATCCTCAATTGTGAGTAGGGCAGAGTTATCTCTGTTGGCGGCCCTGAGCCAGTGATGACGATTCCACATACCTATGACGAGGGTCAGTATATCCATAGTACTCTGATACGTCCTCAAAACATGCAACTGGCCATTCGTGTACAAATAGAAATGGAAGACGATGACGTTGGAATTCCTGTCAAGTAAAATGTTACTGTATTCTTTGGGTCTTTCGGTAAAGTCACGTAGAATATGAATTCCTGCAGTCACGAAAGCTTTAAGTCAAGATTTAAAAGTTTACTGCTTTCCCGTCGGAAAAATAAACATTTTAATTCGTATCATACTGCTATTTATGCTTTCAAATGGGCTCGATAATGTTATAACTAGTGTATGTATGTGTGCAGCGGTAGTGCAAGCTGTTAGCGCGCTGCGTTACTAATCCAGCTACCCGAGTTCGATTCGCCCTGGGCCTCCCCTAGGTCGACTCGGCCTCAAATGAGTAGCTGGTGCGATGTGTAGACATCGCCATTAGGGGGAAAAGGCGGCCGGGCGTGGTGCTGGCCACCCACCCCCTCGTCTACCTCTACGACCATCATAGGTGCTCGCTGACAGCACTTGCTCCATCAACCTGTTACGTGTGTGTGTGCGCTTGTGGCATGCGAAATACTTGCTTGCGACACTCGATGTGAAGTGAGCCTCTCCTTGTTGAATGCACCCACCGCTCGCTCGCCAGCCGTGCGCAGAAAACTCTGCGTTGGTAATGTTCAGCGTCCTCGCCCCTGTACAAGGTGTTCAGGCACGTGGCTGGCTGGGTCGCTACCTGGCTGACTCACGCACGCACACCTACGCAGGATACCGCGCTGTGCAATTGGGCGACTTGAGACAGCATTGCCTTTTATGCACCTCCCCCACTGCCACTCATATCTCCCACCCACCCATCCGTGCTTGACTCACTGCGCGTGATAATCCTACAATCAGGACTTGAAAAAGTTACAGGCATTCCATGTTTCCGATGACTGCGTGCTTGTGAACGTGTTGCCGCCCCGGGAGATCGAACTGGCGACCTCCGGATGACGAGTAGAGCGTTCTGCTGCCCATTGCACGCAAGCGGTGTGCAGCGTCCACGCTCTTGATACTATTCATGTACGACCCTTTGTCAATCCACTGGTTAATGAAGGCCTCATGGAGGTGGGGGGGGGGTCATAAAAGCCATGCTTCAACTGCCTCTTTCACTGTCCTCTCACCCCCACCACCCTTCCACATCTCCACATTCTCAAAATATCTCTGCCCGTCTCTTCTACTGGAAACTACTTTTATCACTGTCCTCACGTGTGTCATCAACGTTTCCATTGCGGTCTGCGATGTCGCATTTTCAGCACCTCCAATGAGCACGGTTGGCGACGTACGGTGCGAAAGAAGTTCAACATACTGTACATAGTTTAACAAATAGGCTTTTACGACCAATATTATCCATAATAGAGGGTTTTTTTTGGGGGGGGGGTTAAATCGCGTAATTATAAATGTGCCATTAAACCCACCGCCACGCCATGTTGGCAAGATGTTATATATCTCGCCTCGAATACAGGAGGTCGTGGGTTCGATCTCGACACCGACGCCTGCATATTTGCAGTTTGCATGTTTCTCTCCCATTGGTCGCGTGGATTCTTCTCCGGGTCCTCCGTGGTTTCCCTCCACAATTAGAAACGTGCGTTTAGAATATTTGGCTGCGGTAAATGTCCAAATGATAAGCCACTTTGTTGAGCTATCATTTGTGGCCAGGTCACTTCTGAAAAATAGCCCGATAGCTCAGTGACTCTTATCTGGTAAAATATTTTTTAAAGAGTTTAAATATTGGCAAGAACACTTTATGTAAACAAAGGGGGCCCTATTCAACGCAAAAATCAACAGCGGTTACTGCCTCCCAACCATAGGAACGTGGAGTTTTCACCACCGACTCAAGGAAAATAACATAGATGTGTTCCACTTCATGCCCGAGTCGAATTGTGCCTTGCCGATTGCTAAGTGAAAGCGACCAGTCCAATGTCAGTACCGATATGCACGTGGGATATCTGCATTGTTAGCCTGTGGGGCAGCAGAGCCACTGCCCAAAACTTCGCCTATTATGTACTTTTCATTCTAAGGCCACAATGTTATTGACAAGTGTGTTGAGTTTGTTAGTTGTGCTTTTGAGCACCTATGCCAAATCAGCATTACCAAATAACGTATTCAGTCACTTGGCGTTGATAAAAAAATGGTATCACCGTTCATCGCATAAAAAAATCCCGGTTAAAAAAACATGTCTGTTTTCCGGTTTTCCGCACATACAGAAACGCTTCGTGATAAACGTTATATGTTCACTATTTACCTGTGACAAACGAAGGGAACTGCTGCCCGTGTAATGGTTATCGCACTGGACTTGCAATCCAAATGTCGCCGGTGCAATATGATTGCCCAGTTCGGCCAATAAAACAACGGTGAAAGTTTCTTGAAGCCAAGGGTTTGTGTGTCTACCCGGCAGAATACGTGGCTTCACCCAAGTTAATCGGCAGATCTCGTGCGGTGGAGCAATGTGTGGGTACTCCCACCCAGTGCCGGATTAAGCTAGTGCGGCGGCTGTAGCATATGTTATAAAGGGGCCCTAAATTTTTTTTTATACAAAATTTTTAACACAAATGTTTAACTTGCATAGTAAAGTTATTGCATTTTTTCATTTGCTATACAGCCAGATAATACGACAAATCGCTAACCTTAAACACCCAGTCGTTCATTAAAGTTTAAGGCAGTATAGTACAATAGTAATAGAGCAAGTGCAGAATCACTAGAAACCGGAATTGATAGCTTGAAAGCATTTAGCGCGGGACCCTTGAAAGTACGGGGGCCCGTAGCATATGTAGCGGCTCTTGAAATATTGAGTTTTGTACCGAATTTGAGAAAAAAATGTCTCTTCTTGTTGTTTTGGTTGCCGGCCCCTGCTCTCGATCTTCTTATCGTAGAAGCCCCTTCCACCAGCAGTGGCCGTGAGCAAGCAATTGTAGGGTTGCACCTTTACCTTCCGACTTCGAAACGAGGGCAAATCTACCAAGCGGTTACTTATGCCACCGTGGCGCGTGTAAATCATCACCCCGATTACGAGATGTTAACTACCTCGCCTGGTATACAGGAGGTCGTGGGTTCGATCCCGACCCTGATGCCTGTATATTTTGTATGATTGGAGTTTGGCTGTCTCTCTCCCCGTGGTCGCGTGGATTTATCTGGGTCCTGCGGGTTTTCCCTCCACATTTAGAATCAGCATGCGCTCAGAGTATTTGGCTGCTGTCAATTTCCACATGATAAGCCACTTTGTTGAGCTATCATTTGTGACCAGGTACTTCTGAAAAGATATGTATCGCTCAGTAGACCTTACCTGCAGGTGAAATAAAAATAATGAATTAGTTAGTTGCATTCACCGTAAAATTCTACTGGAAATTATTAGCGGTTTCTGGCATCCCAGTGAGTTTTGGAGGTTTAACAAATCCGCACAATCCACCAACCCTTGTCTCGAAAGCACTGGGGCACAGGTGCGTGTGTGCTAGTCCCTGCGAAAATCGAATGCAAGAACGAAAAACACCTCGTTGAGCGGGACTTTGGAACTTGAGCCTTGTGCAATTATGTTAACAGTCACACGAAGCCAAATGTATTCTGGAGCCCAGCTTGTTTCCAGGTCACATTAAAATGATAAAAGAAAATCCGACACCACACATTGGGCCACAAGCACAATGCCCATTTTTCTTATCGGGGAAAATCCCCACGGAGACACAATACTTTTTGCAGGAGGATCCTGTTTTGGGACGTTTGGGCAACAACATTCATGGGTGTTTGGCGTGCGGGAGGAAACCAGAGTACCCGGAGAAAACCCACAAATTAGCGTCTGTCTTTCCGACAGACCTGTTCTTCCCCTGAGGACGGCTGCTTGCGTTGTGGCCGAAACGTCGTGAGAATTGCATTTTATTATGTTTTATTGTTATCATTGTATTATTTCCATTCTACCTGACTTCACCGAAAGAACCAAGAAGATGAATCCCTGCAGTCACGAAAGCTTTAAATCGAAATATCAAGGGTGTGTGTCACTCCAATGCTTGGCACATGGATTCAATGCACTTGCCGTACTGCCATCTCCTAAGATGCCTTGCGACTCAACGAAATTTGGAAGATGCACAAATGTGTGTGGTTTGCCGACCATTTTCTTCTTCCTTCAAAGGGCTGGATCAGCTGACGTGTATTATTGTGTGCAGCCAAATATAAAGTTCGCATGCCCTTTGTGAATTGTTGAGTGCTGACTGACTGCCGAGTGAACTGTTCGCGCAAAATTCGTCAACTTTGCCCTTGACTCTTGGCTGAGTTCACAAATAGCGATAACGGCTGAACGGGCTAAAGCGTCGGGAGAAGTTGATTTATTTACTTAAGGTGACTAATGCGGGGCCCTGGTTGCCCAATGCAATGTTATCTCTCCTGTCACATAGCCCCGTGAGTAGACGGATGACTGGGAAAAAAAATACTGCCCGATTGATCGCTTCTCGTAAAATCTAACTGCAGTGTAGATATCGTGTTTGACATTAGCTGTTTGCAGCGCCCCGTTTCCCACTTCTAAACGGTGCATGTTCTTGTCGTGCACATTACACACAGAGTGCTTGCCACAAATGAACGACAATACCTTGCTGATATCGTCAAGAAGCATAAACCATCACGCGAGCCTTGCACAGAAATGTCAGGCAATAGTTAAGTCCGTTTGCAATTAAGTATTTTCTTCCATCTCTATTCACTCCAGACCGCTCGCCGTCATGTATCTATCTGGACACCGGCTGAGGAGGTCGAGATAGAAGAGAGAGGTCTTGAGGCTGGACTTAAAAAACAGCTGGTATCCGACCGATAGCGAAGATGGCCGGTGTGTGAGTTCCAGACATTGAAAACATCAGAGGAGAAAAAATTTACCCGTAAAAACAAAGTTTTTCACTATAAATCCTTTATATGCGTGGCGGCTAGAGTCCTCTCGTCCTCTGGCTTGAGATGGCTGCCACCTATGGGTCAGGTGATTGCCTGCCACCATTAAGCAATTGGTAATTAAATATAAAAAAAAAAATCCTAAAAAGTATAAAATTTTGGAAAACAAATTTCACGAAAATAAATTGTCACGCACAACGAGTCTGTGTGCAAAATGTCAGCTCGATTGGATCACGGGAAGTGGGTTAAAAAACGACCGAAAGATTTGCACGGTCGTAAGCGCACAAGCAAGCAAGCAAGTGAACTTAATATAAAGGATTTAATCAAAAGGAGCAACCTCATCATCTACTGGCACGTGCCTTTGTTTAAATATGCGCGGAAAGTTTATGATTTTTTCTACGGCGCAATGATATTATTTCGCTAATTTTACCAGCGTTCATTTATGAGTGGAGTGAGCAGTTGTAGCAAATTTTGTAACAATGCATTGCGCGCGGTTGCAAATCTGCCCATGAGTAGACTTTACGTTACCGTATGTAGCCAAGTGAAATTGCTCTCCATCTGACGCCAGT
Organism: Lampetra fluviatilis; assembly: GCF_964198595.1. Classification (NCBI taxonomy): domain Eukaryota; kingdom Metazoa; phylum Chordata; class Hyperoartia; order Petromyzontiformes; family Petromyzontidae; genus Lampetra; species Lampetra fluviatilis. The sequence continues at coordinate 14,070,031 of NC_136280.1, forward strand.
AGACAAAACAACTGCAATAACCGTGACAATTGTTCTAGGTCAGGCGTCAGCAAAGCAAAATAACAAGAAGAGTCAATTTTTGTTCATTCAAATTCAGTAAAAAAGAAGAAGAAAAACCCTCCATATTTTAATAGCCTGCAATGCCACGTGGTGAATACGAAACGGTGATCATTAATCAGCTTGCCGATCTCCTTGTTCTAGGTCCATCTGTATGATCTCACACGCGTGACACATACCCACCTCATTTGAATTAAGTACACATATCCTGCCCACAGCGCATGGGTTTGGAAAGGTCAATGAGCTCCTTGAACAAAGACAACGCCAAGGGGAACCGTTTAACTTTAAACGTTGGTTTCAGAATGCCACATTCTCTCAATGAGTATCACACATGTGCTGGATACACGGCAAATACTCAGCATGCAAATAACTCATGAGACAAAAATGAATCATGCATAAGTCATTTTCTGAATTAAACATGCTAAAAGCCATTTGCTGTTTAATAAATGTGCATAGACTGTGAGGTCTTGATATCCCGTGGAAGAGCGATATAAAACTGTTATAAACTCTACATTTTTAAATATTTATTTTACCAGGTAAAACCCACAGCTATATCGCTCTTTTTCAGAAGCGACCTGGTCACAAATGATAGCTCAACGGAGTGGCTTATCAAATGGACATTTAGAGAGCAGCAAAATACTCTAAACGCGTGCTTATTCTAATATGAAGAGGAAGAAAACCGGATGACCCAGAGAAAAATCCACGCGATCACAGGGAGAGAGACACGCAAACTCCAAATATACAACAGGCGGTCAAGGATCGGGGATCGAACTCGACGACCTCCTGTATACCAGGCGACGTAGTTAACATCTCAGCACCGTGGCGCCGGATATGGCTTGGTCGCCCGCAGTTATCGACCCTGATCGAGGCTTCGGTCTGTTTGATCTCACGAGATATTTTATGCTCTGTGTTTTTCGCTGTGTCCCTTGCAGTGTTCTTGAGATGCTCGATGAAAGGCGTTATGTAATTATTTATTCGCACGCTGCAGCGGATGTGGCAATGCCTTGTAATTCTATCGGTTTGCCTTGGGCTCCAGACAATTGCGATGACGCAGAGCGAAAAAGGGGAAGTTGGCTCTGTGTGGTTACCAAATAGTCATGAGATAAATTACCCATTACTGTGAAAAGCGTTGCCACCTCCCTTTGTCAATGCACCGCCTGTGTCAAGGGCGTGTCGGTCGCAGGGGTTGTTTGACCATACTTCATCAGGATGACCCTATCTCCAGCCCTCGCTGCGGTGTTTGCAGGATGCTGGAGAGGGGCTAAGCCTCCCTGCCGAACACTCACCCTGCCCTTTAACAATATTATAGTCAAGTAAAAATAAGTAATATAAAAAAATACTTTTTTTAAAACACGCTTTAATTAAATGAACCGTAATAGCAATGGAAGAACTCGACGACTCCAGGAAGTGGCCCCGAAGCTTGCCATAACGTAAGGGGCCGTGGCCAATTACAGCCAACGTCAGTTGAGCGTGGACAATTAGACCCAAGCCGAAACATAACATATAGAAATGAATGTTTAAAAATACTTTTTCATGTTTTAATGATAGAATATAGTATTGTCACCAGTATGACATACGTATACCAAGTTTGCAGTCGATACGACATTGTGAAATGGGTTAAAATTTAGTTACAAGATTTGAGGATACGACAACAGACAGAGTGAGTTTAACATGTAGGCTTTCGCGACCGATATCATTCATAATAAAGTTTTTGGGTTAGATCGCGTTATTTACAAATGTGTCGTAACCCTCCACGACCCGACACGGCCAATCAGCAAAAAAGTGTCACGTTGACAAAAGACAAATAGTTCACTATTTTAGCCCACCGGTGTGTTGAAGAGTGAAACTGCAACATTTACAATTTTTGACAGAGTGAGTTTATCAAAAGCGTGTAAAGTACTGTTTTTAAATATATGTTTTAGATTTTTTTTATGATAGAATATAGTATTGTCATCAGTATGACGTAAGTATACCACGTTTGCAGTCGATAACACATTTTGAATTGGGTAAAAATGTAGTTACCAGACTTTTTTGAGGATACGACAACAGACAGAGTGAGTTAAATTAAAAAGCGTGTAAAAACAAGATAGTTTCACTATTAAACGCCGGTAGCAATAAAGCGACCTGCGTCAAAGACTCTCCTCTTATACATAATTAAAGTACAAAAAGTCGAAAGTTCAACTTGGAACGCACTGCCGCACGGCATCCGCTCACTCGCAAAGAGAAATGATTACTTGGAGGCGCGAGAAACAACTGCAGACAAGCGGGAAAAGCACGTGGTGAGCGGCCAATACATCACACCCCACGCTCCGCGAGTATTATTAATGAGGTATTATCGGCCAATGAATGGGTTCTTGATTTGAAGCTCTCGTGACTGCAAGGATTCATACTCTTAGGTTTTGTCGGTAAAGTCACGTCGGTAAAAAAATAAAATAAATGAAAATAACTAAATTAAGATCTTGTCTCTTGAATTTCCCTTCACTTGAAACGGTAAATTTGGCTGTGACTGTCCCACCTGAAGACGGAGACTTGTGTTGCCTCCGAAACGTCGTGATTTAATTGAGTTATTTTCATTTATTATTTTATTTTATTATACATTTTTACCTACGTGACTTTACCAAAAAAAAACCTAAGACAATGAATGGGTATTCACGTGTGGCAAGAAACCGGAGCATCTGGAGGCAACATTGGTGGAAAAAACCCGATTTTTCCAGCGGCAGGCATCGGGTTTTTTCTTTAATACAATTAAACCCGATTTCGGGGAATTAAAACCTGGTTTAATGAATACGAAACTCTGATCAAATGCTTAGGCTGCTTCCTCATCGGTGCTGCTATCGTACTCGAGGCCGTCGGGCACGGGGTAGTCGTAGAATGCGGCGGGCAGGTTGGTCTTGATGAACACGAGCTTCTCCTCCACAATCGTGGGCGCCAGTGAGTTCCTTAGCTTGGAATGGATGAAGCCCATCGTTGAGAAGTTGGCGAAGTGCGGTTCTGCAATTAGAACCAATTAAACCGGATTTCTCCCAATCTCAGATGATCGGGTTTAATATAAAAAAAACAATTAAACCCGATTGTAAAAAACCCGACTGTGCCACCCTTGGGAGGCAAACCACGCTTGGGATGATGGGAACACTGTCCCATACAGTCGAAACAAGCCACGGTATAACGCCTCATTGCCCAAGGGAATGGAGAATCTATTTTGAACCTGTTCTGCACCGTGCGTAAACTCTACTCAACGTGTGGTGTGAGTGGGGCTGACTCAGAGTGTGGAGTGAGTGGAGTCGACTCAGAGTGTGGAGAGAGTGGAGTCGACTCAGAGTGTGGTGTGAGTGGAGCTGACTCAGAGTGTGGAATGAGTGGAGCTGACTCAGAGTGTGGTGTGAGTGTAGCTGACTCAGAGTGTGGTGTGAGTGGAGCTGACTCAGAGTGTGGAATGAGTGGAGCTGACTCAGAGTGTGGTGTGAGTGGAGCTGACTCAGTGTGTGGTGTGAGTGGAGCTGACTCAGAGTGTGGTGTGAGTGGAGCTGACTCAGAGTGTGGAGTGAGTGGAGCTGACTCAGAGTGTGGTGTGAGTGTAGCTGACTCAGAGTGTGGTGTGAGTGGAGCTGACTCAGAGTGTGGTGTGAGTGGAGCTGACTCAGAGTGTGGTGTGAGTGGAGCTGACTCAGAGTGTGGTGTGAGTGGAGCTGACTCAGTGTGTGGTGTGAGTGGAGCTGACTCAGAGTGTGGTGTGAGTGGAGCTGACTCAGTGTGTGGTGTGAGTGGAGCTGACTCAGAGTGTGGAGTGAGTGGAGCTGACTCAGAGTGTGGTGTGAGTGGAGCTGACTCAGAGTGTGGTGTGAGTGGAGCTGACTCAGAGTGTGGTGTGAGTGGAGCTGACTCAGTGAGTGGTGTGAGTGGAGTCGACTCAGAGTGTGGTGTGAGTGGAGCTGACTCAGAGTGTGGTGTGAGTGGAGCTGACTCAGTGTGTGGTGTGAGTGGAGCTGACACAGAGTGTGGAGTGAGTGGAGCTGACTCAGAGTGTGGTGTGAGTGGAGCTGACTCAGAGTGTGGTGTGAGTGGAGCTGACTCAGAGTGTGGAGTGAGTGGAGCTGACTCAGAGTGTGGTGTGAGTGGAGCTGACTCAGAGTGTGGAGTGAGTGGAGCTGACTCAGAGTGTGGGGTGAGTGGAGCTGACTCAGAGTGTGGTGTGAGTAGAGCTGACTCAGAGTGTGGAGTGAGTGGAGCTGACTCAGAGTGTGGTGTGAGTGGAGCTGACTCAGAGTGTGGTGTGAGTGGAGCTGACTCAGTGAGTGGTGTGAGTGGAGTCGACTCAGAGTGTGGAGTGAGTGGAGCTGACTCAGAGTGTGGTGTGAGTGGAGCTGACTCTGAGTGTGGTGTGAGTGGAGCTGACTCAGAGTGTGGTGTGAGTGGAGCTGACTCAGTGAGTGGAGTGAGTGGAGTTGACTCAGTGAGTGGTGTGAGTGGAGCTGACTCAGTGAGTGGTGTGAGTGGAGCTGACTCAGTGAGTGGAGTGAGTGGATTCGACTCAGAGTGTGGTGTGAGTGGAGCTGACTCAGTGTGTGGTGTGAGTGGAGCTGACTCAGAGTGTGGTGTGAGTGGAGCTGACTCAGAGTGTGGTGTGAGTGGAGCTGACTCAGAGTGTGGTGTGAGTGGAGCTGACTCAGAGTGTGGTGTGAGTGGAGCTGACTCAGTGAGTGGTGTGAGTGGAGTCGACTCAGAGTGTGGTGTGAGTGGAGCTGACTCAGAGTGTGGTGTGAGTGGAGCTGACTCAGTGTGTGGTGTGAGTGGAGCTGACTCAGAGTGTGGAGTGAGTGGAGCTGACTCAGAGTGTGGTGTGAGTGGAGCTGACTCAGAGTGTGGTGTGAGTGGAGCTGACTCAGAGTGTGGTGTGAGTGGAGCTGACTCAGTGAGTGGTGTGAGTGGAGTCGACTCAGAGTGTGGTGTGAGTGGAGCTGACTCAGAGTGTGGTGTGAGTGGAGCTGACTCAGTGTGTGGTGTGAGTGGAGCTGACACAGAGTGTGGAGTGAGTGGAGCTGACTCAGAGTGTGGTGTGAGTGGAGCTGACTCAGAGTGTGGTGTGAGTGGAGCTGACTCAGAGTGTGGAGTGAGTGGAGCTGACTCAGAGTGTGGTGTGAGTGGAGCTGACTCAGAGTGTGGAGTGAGTGGAGCTGACTCAGAGTGTGGGGTGAGTGGAGCTGACTCAGAGTGTGGTGTGAGTAGAGCTGACTCAGAGTGTGGAGTGAGTGGAGCTGACTCAGAGTGTGGTGTGAGTGGAGCTGACTCAGAGTGTGGTGTGAGTGGAGCTGACTCAGTGAGTGGTGTGAGTGGAGTCGACTCAGAGTGTGGAGTGAGTGGAGCTGACTCAGAGTGTGGTGTGAGTGGAGCTGACTCAGAGTGTGGTGTGAGTGGAGCTGACTCTGAGTGTGGTGTGAGTGGAGCTGACTCAGAGTGTGGTGTGAGTGGAGTCGACTCAGAGTGTGGTGTGAGTGGAGCTGACTCAAAGTGTGGTGTGAGTAGAGCTGACTCAGAGTGTGGTGTGAGTGGAGCTGACTCAGTGAGTGGAGTGAGTGGAGCTGACTCAGAGTGTGTTGTGAGTGGAGCTAACTCAGAGTGTGGAGTGAGTGGAGCTGACTCAGAGTGTGGTGTGAGTGGAGCTGACTCAGTGAGTGGTGTGAGTGGAGCTGACTCAGTGAGTGGAGTGAGTGGAGTTGACTCAGTGAGTGGTGTGAGTGGAGCTGACTCAGTGAGTGGAGTGAGTGGATTCGACTCAGAGTGTGGTGTGAGTGGAGCTGACTCAGAGTGAGTGGTGTGAGTGGAACTGACTCAGTGAGTGGAGTGAGTGGAGTTGACTCAGTGAGTGGTGTGAGTGGAGCTGACTCAGTGAGTGGTGTGAGTGGTGCTGACTCAGTGAGTGGTGTGAGTGGAGCTGACTCAGTGAGTGGTGTGAGTGGAGTCGACTCAGAGTGTGGTGTGAGTGAAGTCGACTCAGAGTGTGGTGTAAGTGGAGCTGACTCAGTGAGTGGTGTGAGTGGAGCTGACTCAGTGAGTGGTGTGAGTGGAGCTGACTCAGTGAGTGGTGTGAGTGGAGCTGACTCAGTGAGTGGTGTGAGTGGAGTCGACTCAGTGAATGGTGTGAGTGGAGCTGACTCAGTGAGTGGTGTGAGTGGAGCTGACTCAGTGAGTGGTGTGAGTGGAGCTGACTCAGAGTGAGTGGTGTGAGTGGAGCTGACTCAGTGAGTGGTGTGAGTGGAGTCGACTCAGAGTGTGGTGTGAGTGGAGCTGACTCAGAGTGTGGTGTGAGTGGAGCTGACTCAGTGTGTGGTGTGAGTGGAGCTGACTCAGAGTGTGGAGTGAGTGGAGCTGACTCAGAGTGTGGTGTGAGTGGAGCTGACTCAGAGTGTGGTGTGAGTGGAGCTGACTCAGAGTGTGGTGTGAGTGGAGCTGACTCAGTGAGTGGTGTGAGTGGAGTCGACTCAGAGTGTGGTGTGAGTGGAGCTGACTCAGAGTGTGGTGTGAGTGGAGCTGACTCAGTGTGTGGTGTGAGTGGAGCTGACACAGAGTGTGGAGTGAGTGGAGCTGACTCAGAGTGTGGTGTGAGTGGAGCTGACTCAGAGTGTGGTGTGAGTGGAGCTGACTCAGAGTGTGGAGTGAGTGGAGCTGACTCAGAGTGTGGTGTGAGTGGAGCTGACTCAGAGTGTGGAGTGAGTGGAGCTGACTCAGAGTGTGGGGTGAGTGGAGCTGACTCAGAGTGTGGTGTGAGTAGAGCTGACTCAGAGTGTGGAGTGAGTGGAGCTGACTCAGAGTGTGGTGTGAGTGGAGCTGACTCAGAGTGTGGTGTGAGTGGAGCTGACTCAGTGAGTGGTGTGAGTGGAGTCGACTCAGAGTGTGGAGTGAGTGGAGCTGACTCAGAGTGTGGTGTGAGTGGAGATGACTCAGAGTGTGGTGTGAGTGGAGCTGACTCTGAGTGTGGTGTGAGTGGAGCTGACTCAGAGTGTGGTGTGAGTGGAGTCGACTCAGAGTGTGGTGTGAGTGGAGCTGACTCAAAGTGTGGTGTGAGTAGAGCTGACTCAGAGTGTGGTGTGAGTGGAGCTGACTCAGTGAGTGGAGTGAGTGGAGCTGACTCAGAGTGTGTTGTGAGTGGAGCTGACTCAGAGTGTGGAGTGAGTGGAGCTGACTCAGAGTGTGGTGTGAGTGGAGCTGACTCAGTGAGTGGTGTGAGTGGAGCTGACTCAGTGAGTGGAGTGAGTGGAGTTGACTCAGTGAGTGGTGTGAGTGGAGCTGACTCAGTGAGTGGAGTGAGTGGATTCGACTCAGAGTGTGGTGTGAGTGGAGCTGACTCAGAGTGAGTGGTGTGAGTGGAACTGACTCAGTGAGTGGAGTGAGTGGAGTTGACTCAGTGAGTGGTGTGAGTGGAGCTGACTCAGTGAGTGGTGTGAGTGGTGCTGACTCAGTGAGTGGTGTGAGTGGAGCTGACTCAGTGAGTGGTGTGAGTGGAGTCGACTCAGAGTGTGGTGTGAGTGAAGTCGACTCAGAGTGTGGTGTAAGTGGAGCTGACTCAGTGAGTGGTGTGAGTGGAGCTGACTCAGTGAGTGGTGTGAGTGGAGCTGACTTAGTGAGTGGTGTGAGTGGAGCTGACTCAGTGAGTGGTGTGAGTGGAGTCGACTCAGTGAATGGTGTGAGTGGAGCTGACTCAGTGAGTGGTGTGAGTGGAGCTGACTCAGTGAGTGGTGTGAGTGGAGCTGACTCAGTGAGTGGTGTGAGTGGAGTCGACTCAGTGAATGGTGTGAGTGGAGCTGACTCAGTGAGTGGTGTGAGTGGAGCTGACTCAGTGAGTGGTGTGAGTGGAGCTGACTCAGTGAGTGGTGTGAGTGGAGTCGACTCAGTGAGTGGTGTGAGTGGAGCTGACTCAGTGAGTGGTGTGAGTGGAGCTGACTCAGTGAGTGGTGTGAGTGGAGCTGACTCAGTGAGTGGTGTGAGTGGAGTCGACTCAGTGAGTGGTGTGAGTGGAGTCGACTCAGTGAGTGGTGTGAGTGGAGCTGACTCAGTGAGTGGTGTGAGTGGAGCTGACTCAGTGAGTGGTGTGAGTGGAGTCAACTCAGTGAGTGGTGTGAGTGGAGCTGACTCAGTGAGTGGTGTGAGTGGAGCTGACTCAGTGAGTGGTGTGAGTGGAGCTGACTCAGTGAGTGGTGTGAGTGGAGCTGACTCAGTGAGTGGTGTGAGTGGAGTCGACTCAGAGTGTGGTGTGAGTGGAGTTAACTCGATGGGGTTGAAATAAATGGGAAATCGATACAATGTGTTGAAAATCACAGAGAAATGTCTATTTCACCATAGGGGCCGTCCATAAATGACGTCACGCGATTTTTGACCCCCCCCCCTCGTCACACAAAAAGTCAGACCCCGCCCTCAAATATGACGTCACAAAGCTCTGCCCCCTTCCCCCAAATGAAACATGCTTCAAATCGCTTTAAACTATTGTCATTTAAGTGCGTATTTAATGTGCCGCTGCACTCTGATGTTGTAGGAGAAAACATGTATTAAAAAGTCTATTTAATTAAGTAGAACGTGTTGTCGATATTTATTTAAAGTTGCGCATTTTGATGTGACGTCACATTTCTCAAACCCCCCCCCCTCGTCACACATCGTCACAAATGTCTGACCCCCCACCCCCCAGGTACGTGACGTCATTTATGGACGGCCCCATAATGTAGAAACATAAATTAGACATTTTCTCTAATAAATTAGACCTTTTATCTCAAGTGCTGAAAAAATAAATAAAGACACCAAATCCACTTTGTTGCTGCTTAGAATTATTTATTAGATTCACTTTCAATAAAGAAAGTCAAACTTCAAGCGAATTTGCGAAACAAATTTTTTATTTCCACCCGCTCATGAATATTAATGAGGAGGGCGCGGCATGCGGAGTGACGTCACGCGCATTACACAGACATTCTTGGCTCAGTAGTAATGCTGCTGCGTTGGCTCGTGGTGCGCATGCGCAATTAACACCAATTTAAAGCTTTCGATATATTTGTATTATAATAAAATAATACAAATATGTTTGTATAGTAAAATAATACAAATATGTTTGTACAAATATATTTGTATTATAATAAAATAATACAAATATGTTTGTATAATAAAATAATACAAATATGTTTGTACAAATATATTTGTAATATTTTTAATACAAAATATTTGTATTATTTTATTATAATAAAATATATTTGTATTATTTTATTATTATATATTTGTACAAATATATTTGTATTATTTTATTATAATGAAATAATACAAATATATTGTATTATTTTATTATAATAATATATTTGTATTATTTTATTATAATAAAATAATACAAATATATTAGTATTATAATAAAATAATACAAATGTTTGTACAAATATATTTGTATTATTTTATTATTTCCCTTCTACGTGACTTTACCGAAAGAACCAAGAATAACGCTCAACTCATTCGTCACTAGCACTGTGTGTCTGGCCTCACAATATAACAAATCACACGCGACGTTTCGGGCAACGGCCCTTCGGCACAGCAACATCAAACGACGACACACTTCGACTGAGACAATCGATTCCCGAATCTAAACTAAACAGAAACTACGACAAGCTCCGCATCGATTCCTCCATTCCCTTTCCCGCCGTTGAGAATCCATCGCGAATCGATTCGTTGGCATTACCGACATAATCGGAGTTTCGATTCCATCACCACAGCTGATCGTCGATATGGCTGCAACAGCGGGTGAGGTTTGCGCGCAGAGCTCCTGAGTTTGAGTGTCGCTACGAATTTTCGCTTCTCGTTCAAAGGTTTCGGGGCGACACCGTCACCGCGCGTAAGCCTCGACTTTGATTCACAGCGGCTGTGGGACGAATAGCCTCGAACGAACAGGCTCAGCTTTGGGGCAGGCCGCTAGCTAGTCGACGAGCTGTATAGGCCCCAATTGGGGCAGAACGAACTCAAGGGAGACTAACTCGTGTTTTAAAGTTCTACGGTTTTACAAACTCGTGGTTGGAACTGCAGTGGCCGGGTCAGCTGGCCTAACAGCAGCCTGTCTACAGCAAACGCGTCAATGAGGAGTGTGTGGTAGTGTACTGTACTGTAAATGGAGTGGATTTGTGTAAACACTGCCGAGCTTGAATCTCGATTTGAAGTTTTCGTGACTGCAAGGGAATCCATACTCTTTGGTTATTTCGGTAAAGTCACGTAGGTATAAATTAAATTAAATCACGACGTTTCGGGCGCAACACAAGTACCCGTCATCGGGTGGAACAACCACAGCAAGAAACAATTGCTGAAGTGGGCAAAAGGGGGGCTGCTCTTAACAAGAGGCTCTATAATCACACACTTACTGCCGAGCTGGTGCGGCAATTGACAGCTTACAAAGCACGGATCATAGAGCACCATGGTACAGCAGCGGTGGTACACCATGTGGACAGCTTAGCGAACAGTCGAGCTGATATAGCTTAGTGTGCACAGTATAGCTGATGCAGCATGAAACAGATTAGCGTACACACTATAGCTGATACAGCATGAAACAGATTAGCGTGCACACTATAGCTGATGCAGCATGAAACAGATTAGCGTGCACACTATAGCTGATGCAGCATGAAACAGATTAGTGTGCACACTATAGCTGATGCAGCATGAAACAGATTAGTGTGCACACTATAGCTGATGCAGCATGAAACAGATTAGTGTGCACACTATAGCTGATGCAGCATGAAACAGATTAGTGTGCACACTATAGCTGATGCAGCATGAAACAGATTAGTGTGCACACTATAGCTGATGCATCATGAAACAGATTAGTGTGCACACTATAGCTGATGCAGCATGAAACAGATTAGTGTGCACACTATAGCTGATGCAGCATGAAACAGATTAGTGTGCACACTATAGCTGATACAGCATGAAACAGATTAGTGTGCACACTATAGCTGATGCAGCATGAAACAGATTAGTGTGCACACTATAGCTGATACAGCATGAAACAGATTAGTGTGCACACTATAGCTGATGCAGCATGAAACAGATTAGTGTGCACGGTATAGCTGATGCAGCATGAAACAGATTAGTGTGCACACTATAGCTGGTACATTAGACAGCTTATAGTACACAGTATAGCTGGTACAGCTTAGTGTACACAGTATAGATGATAGGGCAGCTTCGCGTACACGGTTTAGCTGATACAGCATCGTACGTCGTAGTTTACACGCTATAATTCCTCATGCCATAGTACAGCTTGATTTATTTAGATAATTGTATAGCACAGCCTAGCGTGTAGCAGTAAGATATAAAATCTCTGTACACAGCATACCACACAGCATGGCATATCACTGCATGGTGGAGATTAATATACAAGGCATTGGCCATACAGAATGGCACGTACAGCACAGCATAACTTACCCTACCACATTCAGCAGAGTATAGCACGATAATTCTGTACAGCATAGTGTAGCACATAGAGCATGGAACTAAAGGTACAGGACAGCACACAACATAGCATACACAGCTTAGAGCAAGAAGGGAAGGCAGGCCATTGAGATTACAAATAGACACGGCATCTTGCAATGTGATACGATGAAAAGAGGCATCATGCAATTGGCTTGCATTACAAGTTCTCACCTGAAGACGGTCGCTTGTGTTGCGATCGAAACGTCGTGATCTATTATTTTTCTACCTACGTGACTTTACCGAAAGAACCAAAGTATAGTCTTACAGTAATTTATACTGGGAAGTATTTGTCAATCATTTGTAAATGCAGCAATAAAAGTATACATTTATTCTAAACCCCTCTCTTAACCTCTTATATTTTTATCAATATTCATGTAGTCTTGTAGGTCGGTGAATTGCCCCTGGAGACACTGCTGTGTGTGACGCAGTGTATAGGGGACAGTGCTGCGTTTGCATGACAGTGCATGGCACTGTTGTGTGGGATACACTGCTCTGTGTGACACGACTGTGTGTCTGTGCACGCTTGTGACCCTGGCTCTTGTTTCAGAGCGCAGTGGGGAGCAGGATGGCCAAGGCACCCACCTTCTCGAAGGACACAAATTCATGGTGCCAAAGAGGGAGATCCTCGCAGTTCCAGACATGGGAAAGTGGAAACGCTCACAGGTAACATCGCAGAATCAGCCCAGTTGCTGTTATTTTGTGCTTTCAATAAATAGATCATCTTGCCGAGTGACCTCTATAGAGTTTTCGTCTTACAATTAGAAGGTTGTGAGTTCAAATGGCAGTTGGAGATCAACGCTTTATTTTTCCAGGTTCGATATAAATACTGCTTTGTGGAAAGTCTGCAGTGGTTGTCCTGTGGACAGTCTGGTCCCTGGCATATGAATATGAATGTGGATTTGTATTTCTCAGCGTGGCCAATGGAGATGAATGTCTCCCCATTCGTTATTGAATGGGGAAACACTTTTGGAATTACACAAATGTGTAGATCACCAATTCGGTGCTGTCACACACATTTTATGTGTGGCACGTGACTGATCAACGTCGCATGCTCACACCAACACGCGGACGTCACACGCATTTTGGGCGAGTGACATCCTTCACTTTCCCCTTCCCTAGGCAAAAAATGCGCAACGAAAATGCACACGCCACACGCGGATTGGCCCACATGTTCACACCAGCACCTCCCACTTCTCCCCCACAGATTTCAGTCTAACAGTAATACAATTTACCGATTGCAACTCTTACGGGAACAAACCAGTAAATATAATGTATTATCAGTCCCACCGCTTAACAACCCTGCCTGTTGCATCTCACTCAAGATGTTGGAGTCACGTCATCCAAATAAACATCCTGAACCCCATCAGACGAGCAGAGGCTTGTGTCTTGTCGAGAAACAGCCCCTTCGATAGATCTACGAATACCTTACCCAGCAGTAGATGGTGCTCCTTCATGTTCTGTAAAGAGTGATTCGCTGTGTATCTTACAGTGATATAAAATAATCACATGTTACCATTAAGATCTAGGATTAGCCAAGTGAAATGATGCACCAAATACATGTTTTTTTGTGAAAATAGTGGCTGATCTGAGACTCAGGTTTACTTAAATCTGCTTTGAGTGGCTGGAACTCAGATTCAAACCTATAATTTCATAAGCCCATTGCTGTGATACTGCCATTTTGAGCTCTACTGAGCCAGGTGGCCACTATCATAATGTTTCCATTTTTAATGAAACCTAAAACGTATATTGGTGCTTAATCATGACTGTCTCTTTTCTCTCTTGTATTCTCAGGCCTATGCCGATTACATGGGTTTCATTCTCACCCTTAACGAGGCTGTGAAGGGAAAAAAGCTCAGTTCTGAGTTCAAGGTTTCTGAGGTGAGCCTCATGTGTGTAATCGTGTGGGGAGTGTGCAGGTGGGTTTGCATGGATGGGGATGTCCATCTCGGCGTGTGTGGATGTTGTGTGCTTAGATTAGGTCAGTGGTATGTGTGTGATTGAGTACGTGAGTCTATTTGGTTTGGGTGTGTCTGTTAGGAGGTGGATGCCTTCGTAGGTGCTCACTAACAGCACTTGCCCCAACAGACTGTTATGGCTATACAGGGGATCTTTGTTGTAGGGAGTGGTAGTGTAGTGGTAAGCACGCTGCACTATGAACAAGGCGACCCAAGTTTTATTTCTGCTCATGGCCAACACCAGTGACGATTTTCTGAACCGGTCCTGGGCCTCCCCGAAGTCGTACCTGGTGTGGTGTGTAAACATCGCCACTCAGGAGACAAAGGCGGTATTGACGGTCATCCCCCTCGTGTCCCTTGCCGGCCTTCATAGAAGTTTGCTAACACCCCTTGCCCCCAACAGTCTGTTCAGGCTATATGGGGTATCTTTGTCTTTGGTGTGTATTGAGGAAGCAGTAGTGCAGCGGTCAGCACACTGCCCTACGAACTCAGCAATCCGAGTTGTATTCCCGCTCACATCGGTGACAACTATTTGTACCAGTTTTGGGCCCTCCCCTAGGTCGATTCAGCCTCAAATAAGTACTTGTTATGGTTTGTAAACACCAGCATTGGGCTGCCTGCCCTCCCGGCCGCGCATTGTGCTGGGCACCCACCCTCTTGTGAGCCGTAGGTGCTCGCTAACAGCACTTGCCCCAGCAGCCTGTCACAAAGGCTATATGGGAGATCTCTGTAGGTGTGCACGAGTGAGCGTGCACATGTGCTCAGCTTGAGTGTGCTGCCCTGCAGGCTGTGCAGCAGCTCGTGTGCCTGCTGGACATGATGGATCGCTGGATCGAAGAGGTTCCGCCTGTGGATCAGCCCCAACGCTTCGGCAACAAGGCCTTCCGCACCTGGTGCGCCCGGCTGGAGAAGGCACGCACACCTCGCTCACATCACACCAATACTAATACCCGCCATTCGCCACTAAGTAACGGTGACGTCTCTTACACCACACATATACACACACGCACGTCACACTATAGATTACACAATACGCTACAGTGTACGTCACACATGTACACACACGAGAATACACCACAGACCACATGGCACATGTACACATGATATATAATACATATTTGAAGTTATAGCATGGGTAGACTGCACACATGTACACGTACATTACACTACTCTACTAACAACGTGCACTTCATACATATGTAGTTTCAGTGAGTCGGAGACGAGGTTTGTAGAGGCACCTTCTTTATTGAGCACACACGATCTCGCCTGCACACTCTACAGTCGCTAGCCTGTACACAGCAATAGCCGTCTAACACCGATAGCACTGACGGAGACAGCCAACAACTCTCTAGCAGCGCAATATCGAGCGACGATGGCAGCGAAGATGGCGACGAGACAACAGCAACGACGAGACGATCCAATCCCAGAACCGGCAACCTCAAGCTCCCGCTCTCGGCCCCTTTTATGCTACCAGCGCGGCCTAGCTCTTTCCTGGCCGCGCTTCCCTTCTCGAACCCACTAGCGGGTTCCAGGGGCTTCCAGATAGGGTCCTCCATGACCCTCGCCCCAGTTCTTCCACCCTGCTGACACACCCGCTCACATGCTCACCGGCGTGTATACTGTTTGTCCACCACAGTTGCTGCTGCTGGCCGCCAGTCGGCGCTATTACACTACGCTACACATAACACCACAACCATAAATAACATGCACACACACTACACAGTACACTATATAATACTCTACAGGCTAAAATAACACACTTACACTCTGCACATACAATGCGTGCATGCATGCATACAAATAACACACTACATACACGCACAACACTACACACGAGATAATAGATGTACAAACTACACACACACATACCACACATGTACATACACTATGTAGCAGATTTACACACTGCACGTAAACATCCCACAGGCACACATACCACACACATTAAACGTGCATATAACAAACATACCACGTGCTTAATGACATGAGTGAAACGCATATTCAATTACAGACCATGGCCGATTGCAGTGAACATCGTAATATTGAGCGTCTTTTACTCAGCCGGAAACCTCATCCAGGAGATTCGTGCTTGGGTTCAGAATCAGGTTATTTTTCATCCTGAAGAAATCCAATGAGTTATGACACTGTATATCGCAAATGTCCAGTAGGGGCAGATCAGAATGTTACAACATCAAACAATATAATCCAGGTAGTCCTCTACTTACGATGGAGATGCGTTACGACGACCCCATCGTAAGTCGAAAATATCGTAAGTCGAAGATGGCCTAGCCTACCCAGGAGTCTTAAAGAATGGTGATAATTTAGCAAAACAGAGCAATTTACAGTACCGTACAGTATAAACTATATACTGTATGTACTTATTAATTACAATACTGTATTGCACAGTAACATGTAAAGTAAAAAAAACAAGGTAAATTCTTAGCCTACCTATATGAACTGCAATTTAATAGAAAGTTTTTTCAGGAAACAATCCTATCTGCTATAAAAACTTTTAACATGCATTGAACGTATCGTATCGTGGTAACCTTAAAATGAAATCGCTAAAGCTACGTATCATACATGCATTGAACGTATTGTAACGTATCATTGTACTGTACTCGCCAAAATTCTGTCCGTCGTCTGCATACTTGAACGATGTTACGTTGTTGATGGCAATTTTGTCGTATCGCCATCGTAAGATCGAAATATCGTAAGTCGGACCATCGTAACTCGGGGACTGTCTGTTAAAGTTAAGGACGATTGATATGACTATGATGCTCACTGCGATTGGCCAGTGTTTAGTTTGTTGTCATTCCCCCATACCTCTAATTAGCACAGTTGGCTACGTACTGTGTGAAAAGTTCAACATACATAGGAAAGGAAAGTAAATCAAGTTGTCATTTTTTGCATCTGTTAAATAATTTAAGTGCCCGGAGAATCCCACACACGCGAAGGTATAATGCTCAAAAGTCCGCACAGGTGGGTAGGAAATCTACTTCCCGTTCTCGCGTAAAGGCTGTGATAGAGTTGTGTGCGTTGCCGAGCGAGCGTGTGTGTGCGCGTGCCCCCGTGTGCTTCGGTGCAGGAGGCCCCGGCGCTCGTGTCACGAATGCTACCAGAGCGCCTGCACGAGGCAGTGCCCGAGGCCACCACGTACCTGCTGGAGAGCGTGGGCAATGCCACGCGCATTGACTACGGCACCGGTGCCCGCCCGCATTCACTCGCACATTTCTTCCTCGCACTCGCTCCTAGTGCTTGAATCAGTGGTACGTCTACAAGCCAATTGTTTACGAAAAGTACAAGGGTTGAGCAAAAAGTACCGGGACTACTTTTGTTCGGACAAAACTAAAGGACGATATATCTAACAATCTAGATTTGAAGTTTTCGTGACTGCAGGGATCCATACTCTTTGGTTCTTTCGGTAAAGTCACGTACGTGTAATTTATTTTATTTTATACCCACATGACTTTACCGAAAGAACCAAAGAGTATGACGATATATCTAATTGAATGTGTCTCCTTAAAAGTAGTCTCCTGATCGAACACGGTGATTCCAGCGGTCCTGACGTTTGTCGAGGCATCTCTTTGGGGATGGCTTTCAGGTTCCGAGTTGCATTTGGATGATGGT
Source organism: Lampetra fluviatilis (assembly GCF_964198595.1). Classification (NCBI taxonomy): domain Eukaryota; kingdom Metazoa; phylum Chordata; class Hyperoartia; order Petromyzontiformes; family Petromyzontidae; genus Lampetra; species Lampetra fluviatilis. The sequence continues at coordinate 14,087,145 of NC_136280.1, forward strand.
TGGGCACATTCTGTGAATTCTCTTTCCTCTTAGGGTGTGTTTCAATCTTGTGAACAGGAAACAAAGTAATTTGCCAAAATTGTATGTACAATTCATGAAGCGTATGCTAATTTCCCCTTTGGGGTTGAGCTATGGTGCAGTAGTTAGAGCATGCCACTGTGAACCCTGAATTTGATTGCTGCCCACGGCTGACATCAGTGGCGGGCGATATCTGAACCGGTCCTGGGCCCCCACACAGACCAACGTGAGGATGCTTGGTTAAATAACCCTTTATCACCGACACACAATGGCAAGGCCTTCATTCAACAGTGGATTGACAAAAGGGCTGCATGTTATTCGAATTTATTTACTTTTAGACTTGTGGAATAGAAAGAGACGACGCAAGACAACGTGATTCAGGCAATACAACGGGATCGTTCAAACAAAACAAACAAGGATCGATTCTTGAAATCGTCATCACGAACCATGACGAGTCATGATATCTCTGAGTGGCGGAAGGAAATTGTTGAAATTATGGGTCGGCAACCTGCGGCTTCAGAGACGCACGCAGCTCTTTAAGGACCGCTTCGTAACGTTATTTATTAAGCACCCACCGTCTCGTATTCACATGCATTGCGGCTCTTGAATTATTTGGGTTAGCGAATTCGACAACACATTCCTGCGGAGGGAGCTGGTAGGAACGTTGGGTTGCTCGGTCAATGGCCAGGGTCAACGGCGGCGTGGTGTATTCCGCAAATATGGCCGACTGAGGGCGGGCACAAGCCGGCGTGAGTAGGTTAAACGTTGAGTTTTATAAGGGCACCACAGGGTGACCAGCCCCTCCCCACCCAGCCCCACCCCTGCCACCCCCCACCCAGCCCCACCCTCCCCACCCAGCCCCTCCCCACCCAGCCCCACCCCTCCCATTTTTGGATGCACGACGGACGGACACAATAATCCCCTGTGGGTTGGTGTAACCAGGAGGTTCCTACCAGTAAAAGTGGCTCTTGTCATTTTGATGGCCGAGCCTTGGTGAAATCAGTCTGTGTGGCTAACGGTAAAACGTGTGCACGTGCGTTTGCAGGCCACGAGGTGGCGTTCGCCTCCTTCCTGTGCTGCCTGTGCAAGATTGGCTTCCTCAACGCTCATGACCAGGCAGCCATCGTTTTCAAGGTGTTTGAGAGGTGAAGAGGGCACGTTGAAAATCAAGCACAACATCCACCAATTATACTCGGGCCGCCATTGATAATGTAAACAAATTATCGTATGTGCAGGTTTTCATTGGGTACTCCAATTTACTTCCACTTAAGCAACTGGTTAAAACATCCCAATGCAGGAACCGACTGAAGTATAATTGTAAAACTTGATGGTAGATGTTATCAGTTTAGGTTATGCTTGACCCTTTCCCATTCCGAGACGTCTGTAAGTTGCAGGGTGGGTCCCTTTCACCGCTGAATCTCGGAACTTGCAAGTGGCTCAGCATTAATTTTATTTATAGAATCATAGCACCATTGTTTTTCAAGACATTGTTACTCACTGCAGAGAACCATAGCGACACGACCGCACTCTACGATAGCTGGCGCCAAACTGTGCTACATGCCCTCCCGCATGGCCTTGTGGGAGCCTCGGTACCGATTAACATTTTTTATATTAGTTTTTCTTCTGATTCCGTTCTGATGACGTACAAACGTGTACTTTATTGGAATGGGAGAGGGTTAATGTGTTTCATATTTATGTCAACTAGGAAGCACTGTAATGAGAGCCATCGACTCGTTGTCAGTAGGCAATATGTTCAATTCTTGATAGAAGATCTACACAGTGAAATGCATCTTCACACTTTGTGGAAAGTCGGCAGTGGTTGTCACTTGGAGAGCCTACTACCCACTATAGGAATGTGGAATTTTTGCTCCTGGCATTACCCAATGCTCCTTTGGCCATGGAAATGATTTAACTCTTTTACAATATATTGTTAAAAGTATACACAGATGAATACATGAGTGAGTTTGAAGTGTATGTGTAAACATGTTTGTGTGCGGATGTGTGTGCGTCTGTTTAATCAAGCTAGATTGTCTGAGGAGCTCACATGTCCTTGAAAGATCTGGACATAGTCTCATTGGTTAGCTCCTCCGGAAGGCAAGGCTGCATTGGCTGGGGCATGTAGCCTGCATGCCCAGTAACCGCATCCCCAAATAGCTTTTTTTTGGCTGGCTAAACGTGTGTGGCATGAGCTAGAGAAGAGATGGACTGGTGTGGTACAGGAGGATATGGAGCTAAGTGGCCTTTCCGATGACTGGTACCAGTGGTGTCAAGATCGGGCTCTGTGGAAAATGCTTGTGGAGGATGCTACTGGGCAGTTGGCGGCAGTCGCCTTCCAGCAACAGCAGAGAGCAGATGGCAGCTAAAATGCAGCAAGTTGGCAAAGGGGAGGGGGGGCACAGGTGGTGCATCTGCCAGTCAGCTCAGTCAACCCATGTCACTTGGGTCTGTCCTGTGACCTGCCAGCAAGCCTTCGACACTTCACGTGGCCTCAAAGTGCACATAGTCTGGTACAAGCGCCGTGGTGATGTCACCGCCACTTGGTGGCGATTAGCGGTTTTTGTTGTTGTGGGTCTGTCAGAATCAGAATCTTTTTGTAGACTGGAGGAATCCGATGAGCTGTGAAGCTCTTTTTAACAGATGCATATAAATGTGTGTGTAAGGAAAGTTTCCAGAGTTATTCTGGCGACCTGGGTATAGTTCTTGACAATGGGTACCAACATTGTCAAGTGGTACTCTCAAGGCTTATATTGGCCTTTACAAGGTCAACTTCGCTTTAAATGACGTATATGATGCAGTCAGTAAACATCAGCATTGGGGAGACAAAGGTGGTGGGGCACAATGCTGACCAAACTACCCACTTTCCTACAAAGGCAGCCCTAATAGGCACTTGATAATGGCACTTGACCCATTAATCTATAAACATATGCAAAGCTCTTTGCCTTTCATGTACTTGACTGCCTAAGCCTCACCTCTGCCGACTTGCAAGTTTTAAAGGGACTAAATAGATGACTGACCCCCTGCACTCACTCTCGCGCGCCGCAGCTCGGATTACGTTTTAATATTGCCGGGGAGCTCTGCACCTGGGCAAACACGGCTACCTAACACAGCTCTGCATTAAATATTTACCATGAGCTGCATCGTTTTAATGGAAAAAAAACCTCCCTCTTTAGTTTAATGAGGTCTCTGATATACAGGGAACAAAAGAAGAGTGCCTATGACTTGCGTGACTTGCAGGCTCGAAGCATCACTTAAACGAACATTTGCCATGTTACTGTATGTGCACGAGGAGTCCGTAACATCGCCGCATGTTGTTGTTGCTGCCTCATATTTTAATTGTCACCTTTCCATTGTCGTGCTGCGCTTGAGCCTCCCCCCCCCTCCTGCTTTCCCAAGGCTCTTTTGTGAATGGTGGAATTCATGTCTCGCTAGATATGAAATGGTTCTACGTCATTACATAATTATAAAAAAAAAATGTGTTTATAGTGACAGCTTTTCTTATAATGATATGGGTATGCTGTGAAGCAAATTATGTTATAATGGTGGTAATTATGATTATGGTTTTGGTGATGATGATTATATTAGAGTCATGGTGGTACTGATGATCATGATATTATAATGACAACGAGTTATATTGGCAGTGATCCTTTTCATGATGATTATGGTGATAATTGCAATAGTGGAGGTGGTAATGATGTAGAACATAGTGTTTATGATATTCATCATGGTCGTGTTCACTATGATGGTGGTTATGCTAATTATTTTATGATAATAACAATGGCGGTAATATGATGAGTTGATTCTTTATAAATTTACAGCCCTCTGTCAATCCACTGCTGAATGAAGGCCCACCCCAAGCCATGTTGGTCTTCGGGGGTAGTTAAACTCCGCTTCACCACGCCAGTCTGTATGGGTTGGTGAAGTGGGGGGGTGGGGAAAACAGGACCGCTTCAGATATCATTCGCTACTAACATTAGCCAGGAACTGAATTCGAATCGCCAATTTCAACCCCTAATGGCGGGATATCAATGAAGATCGTGATCATTGTAATGCCATTTCTATGGTACGACCTCATACCACCTCATGCGTGTTTGAGAATCGAGCCACTTTGATCGGGCTATTCGTGGTTATTGGTGATGGTGGTGATAATGGCAAAGCATTGATGATGCGTACATTGATGCAAACCCCTGCTGTGTAGGTACCTTTGCGTGATGAGGCGGCTACAACAAACGTACCGCATGGAGCCGGCCGGCAGCCAGGGAGTGTGGGGCCTCGACGACTTCCAGTTCCTGCCCTTCCTGTGGGGCAGCGCTCAGCTTATAGGTGCTGACCGCACGCACGCCGCAACTCGCACTCAGGAACCCCATGGTGGAGAGATGTTATCTACCTTGCCAGGTATACAGGAGGTCATATACGCCTGTATATTTGGAGTTTGCGTTGTCTCTCTCCCCGTGGTCGCATGGATTTTTGTCTGGGTCCATCCACTTTTAGAAATATTTGTTTAGAGTATAAATCTGATAAGCCACTTCGTTGAGCTATCTTTTGTGGCCATGTCGCTTCTAAAAAAAGAGTTCTATAAATAAGTGGGCCTTACCTGGTAAAATAAAATCATCTTTTGGGGCAAGTGCTGTTGGCGAGCGTACGTATGAAGGCCGGCACGGCACACGAGGTGGTGGGTGTCTAATACCACGCACGGCCACCTTTTGTCTCCCCGGTGCTGATATTTTGACACGTGCCAGGTACTCATTTGAGGCTGAGTTCACCTAAAGAATGCCCACAATCAGTTCATTTGTTTGCCAGTGTTTATTGGCCATGAGCGGGAATCGACCTCAGGTCGCCCGGATTAGTTGCGCAGAGTGCCAAGCACTACACTACCGCTCCCCACAAGAACACACACATGTAGGACCACACATGCACATATGGACATGCGTACGCATGCGAGAGCAACAACAGCAGTTGCCATTAAGTAGCGATGATTGCACCAAGGTGCTTGTGGTGCACTTAGAGGCCTCTTGAAGTGGCGAAGGCTCGCTCGCTCGCTGGAGGTGGCACATGCGCATGAACACTCATGTAAGCACGCGCAGCAATACTTGCAAGCTCACACGCACACCAACTTTTAGGGAAAGTGTTGTTAGAGATCACCTATTAAAGCCGGCATGGCGCACCAGGGGATGATGTGGCCAGGAGTATATCAGTCCACCTTCGTCTCCCCATCGCTCATGTTTACACATCACATCCAGGTCCAGGCATACCTCGTATAGTGCTCGGGATGCGTTCCTGGTAAATGGAGCGCGAAATATACGAAACAGCGCTATAGGAGGTCATTGTCACATGGTTCCAAAGTAGATGCGTACCAACAGCGCTATTTTTCTTCTTACCTATAAGCGATATATGTGGGCTTCATTTGGTTATCGGCCTTAATCATCAACACTGTGCACATGATAAATGTATTAAAGCATTTTATGCAAAAATACAGATGCAGGCGCGTGCATAGTTGCCAATGTATTCTTCCTTTAATAGTACCCTGTGTTGGTGGGGTGTAACTATACTACCAGTAGGCGTGGAAGTGTATTGCGATTAAGTCTTCCGTGTTGCCTGCAATGCGCTGTGCCGCTGAGTTGAAGCCCATGGCCCTGCCATCCGCAGACCACCCCCGCCTCGAGCCCAAGCACTTTGTGGACCCAGCGGTGGTGAACGAGCATCACAAGGACTACCTCTTCTTCCAGTGCATTCACTTCATTAACCAGGTAACTGGCTTGCACATGGCATCGACTCTACCGCGCAGTGTCCTCAAGGATTGTGTTATCAAGCCGGGCGTGGTGGTGGTTGTGGTGGCGATGGTGGTGCACATCTGTTATCCAGTGCTGTGGAGGCAAGATGTGGTGGATCACAATCCAGCAATCCAGATCTGAGGATTGAACAAAAAATGTCAATTCCCGTAGAGAAACATGGTAAAGTGGTTTCCCTGCTTAAATTTGCTTTTTGTGGGGCTCATCTATTTTGGTAGCCATGCAGTTGGTGGTGTTAATCCCTGTTACCATGGCAGGGGCCAATCTCTCCATAGTATGACCACCTTTAATACTGGTAGGAACCTCCTGGTTACACCAGCCCACAGGGGATTATTGTGTCCATCGTGCAGGGAGGGGCTTGGGTGGGGAGGGAGGGAGGGGTGGGGAGGGGCTGGGTGGTGAGGGTGGGGCTGGGTGGGGAAGGGAGGGTGGGCAGGGGCTGGATGGGGAGGGTGGGGCTGGGTGGGAGGGATGGGGCTGGGTGGGGAGGGGCTGGTCACCCCGTGGTGCCCTTATAAAACTCAAGGTTTAACCTACTCATGCCGGCTTGTGCCCGCCCTCACAGTCGGGCATATTTGTGGAATATACCACGCCGCCGTTGACCCTGGCCATTGACCGAGCAACCCAACATTCCTACCAGCTCCCTCCGCAGGAATGTGTTTTCTCAGTGTCACTGATTGCATCAACTACAGAGGGATGATGATGATGGGCAAAGTTAACCCCAGACTGGTGACCTGATAGTAAATCAGGCAATTTCGCCACAGTGCCATCCGACCATGTGTAAGACTAAAGTAAGTATACCCCACAGCGCCATTGCGGTCACCAATCTTATACCATGGACCACGTAGTAATACCACTAACTACTTGAATCTTTCGCCACATTAATTAATATATGGACCGGGCATCTCCTGAAGCTGGATCTGCTGGCTCGACCCACCAACATGCATGTATTAAGTGTTGATGATTATCGACTCTCCCCATCACACTAAAGAAGACGGTGCAAGGAGGGATATAAACTAAACTATTAACTATTTTTATTTTACCAGGTAAGGCCCACTGAGCTACATAGCTCTTTTTCACAAGCGACTGGCCACAAATGATAGCTCAACGAAGTGGCATATCATGTGGAAATGGATAGTAGCCAAATACTCTAAACGCATGTTTCTAAACGTGGAGGGAAAAACCGGAGGGCCCGGATAAAAATCTACGTGACCACAGGGAGAACAGACAAACCTTCAATATACAGGCGTCAGGGTCAGGATCGAACCCACAACCTCTTGCATGCCAGGCGAGCCAGGTAACATCTCACTTAACATTTCGCCTAACATTTCGCCACCGCGTGTGCCTGTGCGCAAATGTGCGTGCCATTTAGATGAAAACAGGCCCGTTCGCCGAGCACTCAAATCAGCTGTGGAACGTGAGCGCCGTGGTCTCCTGGAATAAAGTCAACACGGGTCTCGTGCGCATGTACCGTGCTGAGGTGAGCGACTGCATCCCGTTGTTGCTGCTGCAACACAAAAAAAAGAGACAACCCTGAAAGCAGTCGGCTTCGATCCCTTGAGAGCGCTCCAATCTCTCACGCGCGCACGTGTAGCAGGGCTACGCATAGCATATCACATAGTCTCCCACGCGAGTTTGAAGCTCCGTTAATGAACGACAACGTCTGAAAAGTCGATGAAGTCCAACGCATTGTTCTTCCGCTCTGTTGACACCGTGGTGATGAGTAACCAGGGTATCATATCTCACGCGATATTTTCCGTAACGCTGCTAGGCTGGCTTGGGGTAAGGCACTACCACGAGAGACCAAGATATACCTATCCATCATTATTCTAGGCTATGATACCCTATCGGCTTATAATCCTACAAGCAGGTTTGTAAGAATATTGGGTACAAAGAGCACAAAGTAAGGCAACATGGATGTGGCATGCTAAAATAATTTCTGGAACAGCGTTCTGAAATTAAGTGCCAGATGTAACTCCATATACAAGTTCAGTACACCGTCGGCGCACCTCCGATTTGCATGGTTGGCTACGTACGGTGCGAAAAAAGTTAAACATGCATACAATGCAGCGATGTGCACATAAATGTCCTTTTTAAAGTTTAATTTGTGCGCGTTATACATTTCTGAATGAATTAAGGATGTCATTAGGTTGCTACAACACAGCCCATGACCGTGAATTTAAAGGATGTTTTTCACTCCTACTTTTTAGGGATGTAGTTTGAGTAGCAAACTGTTCTTCGATATCCAAATTTGTAATCAAATTGATGGCTTGAGAGTACCATGGCCGTCTGGCACTCGCACCTCCTAAGATGCTCGTGTAAACGAGTTTGAAGGTTCATGAATGAGGTCAATGAGAACTCGTGTTGAAAAGCCTGGGATACACAGCCCGAGTACAGATCTAGGAGATGAGATAAGAGCTGTTCGTCCTTCGGATATTGTCCACACTGCCAAAACCCTGTATTCATGTTGCACAGACACACGGGGACTTGTGAGCAAAGAATAATGCTTGGTAGCTGCACTGCAGCTGTTATCTCTGCCATCTCTGCCCAACATAATTGTGCTGATTGAAACACTCGGTGGAGTTTTTGAATGTAATTAGGTTTGGAAGCCGATAGCATATGGTGACACACGGCTGTAATCCACCGTTTTGGAGGCAAGCGTTTTGTGGATCATAGAGATTTGAGAGACTTTGCAGATGATCAAGAGGTGACGGAGCACCAAGTTGGTGCATTAACCCATCTGTGTGGAGCTTTGTTGTTTTCTATGAATGTGTATGTGTTCCTCGCACGCTCGGGTTTCTTCTCACATGCGCAAAACCTTCCTAAAATGAATTGACCTAGTCGTTCCAATGCGGGATCTACCATAAACATAGTTCTGTTTTAACCCTTTCCCGTTCCGATGACGTCTGTGTAGCTCAAAAACTAAAATAAAAACAGGACCCTGCGGGGTGGGCTGGTAGGAACGAATAACCAAAGAATATAAACATAATGTATTATTACACTTGTTTAGCCAGGAAAGCCCCACTGAGTGAAAAGGTTTTTGTAGGGTCCTGCCAAGTGTTTGTAGTAGGGGGCGATGTTGCTACACCTAATCGGACCATACGAAGGGAGAGATTGAGGCCTAGTTCTAGGCTTTAGGCCTAGCTGTAGGCTTTAGGGCGCTGTGAGTTAATTTTTAATTTAAATGTTTTAATTATTTATGTAAAAGCTTTAAATTTAAATGTTTCTATTTAAAAACATGAGGGAATGTTACATTGTTTAACATTAACTCCCTTTCACACACGCGGGGGTACGATACGAAGGGAGAGTTTCAGGCCTAGTTCTAGGCTTTAGGCCTAGCTGTAGGCTTTAGGGCGCCGTGAGTTAATTTTTAATTGAAATGTTTTAATTATTAATGTAAAAGCTTTAAATGTAAATTGTGTCTATTGAAAAACATGAGGGAATGTAACATTGTTAAACATTAACTCCCTTTCACACACGCGGGGGTAGGATACGAAGGGAGAGTTTTAGGCCTAGTTCTAGGCTTTAGGCCTAGCTGTAGGCTTTAGGGCGCTGTGAGTCAAATTTGAATTTCAAAGTTTTAATTAAAAGCTATCTCAGGGAATTATAAGGGAATGTTACACTTGTTTAGCCAGGAAAGCGTCACTGAGTCTAAAGGTTTTTGTAGGGTCATGCCAAGTGTTTGCAGTAGGGGGCGACAAGTGTTTGCAGTAGGGGGCGATGTTGCTACACGGTCGGACGGACGGACGGACGGACGAAATAATCTATTGGTGGCTGGTCCACTTCGTTCCTACCAGTATAACTTTATCGGTACCGATAAATCCACAAGGCCATGCGGGGGGGTGGGGGGGGGCGTGGCACAGTTTGGCCCCAGCGATCATAGAGTGCAGTCGTGTCGCTGTAGTTCTCTGCGGTGAGTACAATGTCTATAAAACAACGGCGCTGCGCCTCTAGATTACATTAATGCTGAGCCGCTTGCGCGTTACGAGATTCAGCAGTGAACGGGATCCACCCTGCAATTTGCAGACGTCACGGAACGGGAAAGGGTTAAGGTTCAGGTTTTCTTTGATAAATAACATCATTAAATTGCAGTGGTCGGCCATAAGATGCCAATGCTACACAATATATGGCTGTACTGTTCTCTGTACTCCTCCCGGCTGTGCTCCCCACGTTCACTAACCTACAACAGCCAGCATGATGAAGTATGGTCAAATAACCCCGACGACCCGGAAGGGTATGGGGGAGGACCTCGTCCAATGGTGTTATTCACAAAATGTGCTCCACACTGAGTACACATTTGAACGGTTAAAATTCAACCTGGTGTCTCTTGCTGAGCGAAGCAATGTGACATCACTCATTCATCACGGTAGGCAGCTCCGAATCGGCAGTGGGAAATGCCACCACTGATGGTGCCGACCAGCGTTTTCCAAGAGAAACAGGCACCGTCAAAAGTACATCTTCGCTCTCATTTTGTTTGTGCCATCATTACTGCTGATTTCACCAAGATAAAAATGTAAATTTGGTTACATTGCATGAATACAAATGCCGTTAAATCACGCCAAATTCGTAAGGTTTGTCACGTGAACAAAACATGCCAATTAGTTACTACTTCAACACACCGGTGTGTTGGAAAGTAAACCCACAACATTTACAATTCGAGTACGACGTTTCTCTGGCGATTACAACCAGCTTCATCAGGCGACAGCCATAATTGTGAAGAAGTTCTCCTGTTTCGGTCTTAAACAGAAGAGTCAAAGGTGATGTCATCACGGTGAGCCTCTCAGGTGTGAAGACCATGTCTGCATGCATCGGGTAAATTAGTCGTACTTTAGTCATGATGTCACTAGAGGGTAAGGTGGCAGGTTTCATGCCAGAAAGTACGCTTACCTCCTAATAGATTATTTAAACTCGCATTTAACTGCTAGGGTTACACGCCTAGTTGTTTACTGTTTTGTACCCGTATTTAATATTAATATTGGGCTTGGTGGCACTGTAAGAAGAGCACAGCGGGGAGACGGCCTTTATTTTGACGCTTCTAATCCGTTGTGTTTTTCTGTGGCCACATTCCTCTTGCCTATTCCCCCTCCCCTCCTGTCCACAGTGTCTGGAAAAGTTCCCGGTCATCCAGCATTTCAAGTTTGGAAGTTTACTCTCAATACAGCCGGTCGCCAAGTAACAACCGGCATTCGCTCGCTCGCTCGCCCACCCGCACGCACGCACCACCTCGCCCCCATGGAACACATGCCTGACTATTTTTGGAAAGTCACATCAAAGGGACTAAAGTAAACTATTATGTAAGAGAGAGAGGAAACAGCAGTCCATGAAAATGAGCCTTCACATTTGAAATTTAATTGTATACTTTAAGGATTGCATTTCAGATTGGAGTTGTGCGCTGTGTGGAATGCCTAAGGGATTGGCTTCTCAGCCTGCATGTCAGGTTTATGAAGATTATTTTTAGCACAGTGCCTCAGTGTGAGGAACTGCAGGGTCGTGAGTGATTCAAATGCATATGCCGCGTATTACGTCACGCATGGTAATAGGATCATTAACCACCACTGTCATTTTTTTATCATCAAAAATATGCCAAGTAGGAGTGTGAGGGCAGTTTTGTTCTTACATGGACCCCTCAGTGTAGCTCAAAAAGAATCCACTTTTACCCAGAAAGCACTTATGTGAGCAGACTATCTGGCAAAACCTAACTTTGGCAGCTATGATAGTGAATACTTAGATAACTCTCAATCATTGAGCGTTTTAACGAGGTGAGCTCATTAAGGCTGTAGTTTTATTGGAAAGGGGGATAATGTCCAAGCAAACATACAAATGCACTCGGCAGCCCAACCCCATAGCAGATATTGAAGTACACAATGTAGCAAGCAGGCTACTGGATGACACATGTTGGCAAGGGCCTCGTCTCATAATGTAATTAATCTACTTCAAGTTATGAAGCCATCATTTCATCGTACATTGGTGATATCGATTCCTTTCGCCATATTCTGCAAAATATACTTGGGCCACCTAACCCGCAGAGGCGGCGGGGGGGGGGGGGAATCCACGAATGGAATTGGTTAAATGGACGTGTGCAACTTATTTTATGTGTGGCTTTCAAAATGTCAAAGGTCCATTTTGAAACGTTTAACCTCATTAGTCCCAGCAGCCAAGCGGGTGTGTAAACGTTTATTTTTTTTTGCAAAAAAAAACAAACATCCCGCATACCCTGTGGTAAGTTTCTGCTTTCCTCCATGAAGCACACTGGCTGTCAAGGAACACTCCGAGGGAATTGTATGAGGGCAGTGTATCAAGTTCACGGCGGAAGATATGCTGAAAATGCACGCACGTGTAAATGCCATTGCAGTGATCATTAAAATCAATGGACCTGAAGTCGGGCGGTGGATTGAAATGTGAGCCAATTGGAAATTGATGTTGTGATTGTCTTGTATTTGGTGCTGCTGGTGCTGCTGCTGTGTACACGTGTGTGGGGCTATTGAACATGATCAGGATTACTATTGCGACGACGCTATTGGGTGTGAGGAGCGGTAGTATTGTGGTGAGCACACCGCACCACGAACCAGGAAACCTGAGTTTGATATCTGGCCGCAGCTTATATCGGTAGTGATTATCAGAACCGGTCCTGGGTTTCCTCTCGGCCGACTCAGCCTTAGTACCTAATGTGGTGTGTAAACATCAAGACTCGGAAGAAAAGGTGGCTAGGTATGGCACCGGCCACACCACCTCATGCACTGTGCTAGCTTTCATAGGTGCTCGCTAACGGAACTTTCCCCAACACCCTGAGTAGGCTACATGCGGCGGGAGCGGGGAGTTCTTTGAGTGGGTATCGGTAGCGTTTAGTATTTTGGTGGTTGGTTAATGGTTAGCACACTGCCTCAATCCCAGTGGCTTCGATTTCATTCCTGGCCCTGCACAAATCGGTGGCACGTGGCATGTCCTGGGCCTACCTTAGGTTGACTCAGCCTTAGTTGGGAGTCACCTCTGGTTCCGTGTACAGTACTCCCCTTTGAACCATCGGATATGCCGCTCCTGTATGTACCATGAAGATATTGCTTTTTTTTTACGAACAGCAATTGCCCTGACAGTCTGTATGGCTAAACAAGAAATCTCTGCATTTGTGAGGATGTGTTTACAGTACTTTGGACCTTCACCAGGTATCTAAAGTCAAGGTGTTGGTTCTGATTAAATTCCCCACACCTTCAGTGCAGCAAACATAACCCGTAGTGTCTGTAACACGACCTGACCCCACATGGGCTTCACAAGACTCGCCTCGCAAAAACAGTGCAGAGCACGTGTAGTGCATAGGCAAGTCGCCATGGTGTTGAGATGCTAAGTACCTTGCCTGGTATACAGGACGTCGTGGGTTCATTCCCGACCCTAACGCCTGCTGTATATTTGGAGTTTGCATGTCTCTCCCAGTGGTCGCGTGGATTTTTCTCCAGGTCCTCCGATTTTCCCCTCCCCTCCACATTTCGAAACATGCGATAAGAGTATTTGGCTGCTATACATTTTCACATGATAAGACACTTCGTTGAGTTATAATTTGTGATAGCCAGGTCGCTACAGGAAAAAAGCTACACAGTTCAGTGGGGCCTTACCTGGTAAAATATAAAGTAACCCAGGTCTGTTAAACCTTAACACCTGGGTCTGGCCCATGACCTGATACTGAGCTTTTATGGCTATACACCTACAGTAAATTTGTCATTTCACTGCCGGATGGAAGCCTCTCCACGCCGTGTGAGCCATACGTGTATTTGACCATACTTCACACTGCATTGGTGAATGTGGGGGGGGGGGGGGGAGTCAAGAACGTAGGATGTTGTTCCACTGCCCTCTATTGCCCACAATGCCTAATTTAATTATGCGTTGTGGTCACCCATACCAAGCACGATCCAGGCTCAACCCTGTTTAGCTTCTGAGGTCTTTGAGGTCTCTCGGCATGGGTGCATCCCGGGTGAATTTCTCATCGATTGTGTTATTCCGCACGGCCTCGGACTGCATATTGCATTGCACAGGTGCGAAGTTGCCGTTACCGCCACGATGTGGCAATTGACGGTGGGGAGATTTGGGAGCGGCGAGATGTTACATACCTCGCTTGGTGTGCAAGAGGTCGTGGGTTTGATCCCGACCCTGACGCCTGTTGTGAATTTGGAGTTGGCGTGTATGTTTGTGGTTGCGTGGATTTTCTCCGGTTCCTCCGGTGTTTTCATATTTATAATCCGCACGCGTTTAAGAGTATTCGGCTGCAATACGTGTCCACGTGATAATAAGCCACTGCGTGCGTTCATATTCTTGGTTCTTTCGGTAAAGTCGCGTAGAAGGGAAAGAACCAAGAATATGAATCCCTGCAGTCACGAAAGCTTTAAATCGAAATTTAAATCCACTGCGTGGAGTTATCAAGTGTGGCCACGTCGCATCTGAAGAGATTTCTATACAGCCGAGTGGGCCTTACCTGGTAAAATAAGTTTATTTTAATTTCGGGAGTGGCGGTTTTGTGATCTGTGGCACTGCGTTATGATCCTGGCGAACTGCGTGTTCGATTGTTGGCCTTGCAACACGACTGCCAATTTTCAATCTGAACTTGACCTGGACCTCTCCATGGTCACCTCGGCCGATAATGACGACGTGTTGCAGTGTGTACGCATCATCGCTGGGGGAGACGAACACGACCAGGCATGTGGTTGCGGTCTGAACACGTGTGAGTATGTGTTTACAGTACGTACTATGGACCTTGACCAAGTCACTGAAGCGAAGTCTGACCCCCACCCCTTTGTGTGCCATGCTGGCTTTAATAGGTGCTCGCTAAAAGCACTTTCCCCGGCAGTTTGTGAGGCTAAATGGGGCGGGATATTTTTTTTTTACGTGTGCAATTGTGATTTAGTGCTGTTGACGATGGGAAAGTTTGGACAGCATCAACAGTTCAATTCCCTAACTCGTAATACTTGGTCGTAAACATCTACGGTGCGTTATTGACCAGAGCGTTGCCGGATTTAGTCAAGTGGCTATTAAACATACCGTTTCGCATGATTTTTGTTTAACCAGGTGAGAACTCGTGAGACCGAGATACTCTTTATTTGCAAGCGTGACCTCGGGCATTATTAGTCTGTCAGTAGGGGGCGGTGATCGATGATGTTTATAATCCCATTTGAAAGATTTCAAGGTAATTTTCACATTTGGACCCCGACATCAGCACACAATGGCCTACTCTTGCGAATGACCTCAGGAGATCTTTGGCATGCACTGTGAAACAGACGGCGGGTATTATTAGAACTACGGCTCATGCACGCGCAGTAAAGTGCTTGCCACAAATGAACCGCAAATACCTTGCTGATTTCCTCGAGCATAAACCATCACGCAAACGCCGGTGATCCTCGCAGCGGCTTTTGGTTAACCTTTGAAAAAAAGATCGTAACTGCGTCGTGCGCTTTCAGATGCGCTTCTGCGGCCGTCTGGAATGCTCTTCCGATATTAGGAAGCCACTGGAGTTCTGCCCTTTTAAATCTAAATTAAAAAACGAATTTCTTTAAAACTGCTTTATGTGTTTAGTTTGTCCTTTCCCCCGCACCTCCGATTAGCACGGTTGGTTACATACGGTGGGAAAGAAGTCCACCATACATACAACTTTTGTAAGAGTAGTCCGTATACTTCTGAGCCCAAATAACAGATCTGAAAAAGTCATAAGAAAAACTCTGGTTTGACACTGGTTGGAGTTCTCAACTTCTCGGGAAAGTTGAGCATTAAAATTCTAGTCGAGCACCACTTTCATCCTGCCAAAGTTGATTAAAAATGAGTTCCACTTTGCAGAAAGGCTGCAGTTGTCATCCTTTGGAAATACTGTTCCTTGCCATGAGAATGTAGATATTACACCACTGGCTCAGGATTGCCAACAGATATGAGCAATGCTTCGTTGATCATTCTAGCAGGGATACAATGACTGCTGAGGGAACCAATATACCACTTATTTAACCAAGTTAATAACTTACCATGAATGACTAAAGTCACAGTATCCCATCTAAAGTAAGATCGTTCATCTTGGCCTGCTGTCACCTGGCTTCAACGCCTGCGAGTATCCGTCCAGAATTGGTGACCTGCTCCGTCATGTCTGCCTTGTTTATTGTGCATCTGCTGTGTTGACAGTTTGCATTTTCGCCTGCCCTCTTTGTGACTGTTATACATTGCCAGTAAACGACTGAATTTAAAGCCTTGAAATGCACTGCCTGTCTGAAAATGCGTTCAGCTCTCGGGATAAATGAATGCATCAGCGTGAAGTGACTTCTCGACTAGACCATGAAGACCGACGCTGTGAGCTGAGGTCAGAGCCTCATGGATACGGTCTTGGTTTAGTGATTTTGGTCCCCGAGTTCAGATTGCAGACGTGAGTTTTTTTTACATTAATTAAAACATTTTTATTGCTGTGGTTGTCACACTTGATGATGATTGCTTGTGTTGCAATCGAAGCGTGATTTTTTTTTTCACCTACGTGACTTTACTGAAAGAACCAAAGAGTGGATCCTTGCAGTCACGAAAACTTCAAATCTAGAATACATTAATTTTGTGATCCTACCAGGTAATGTGTTCATGAACGTCTCCGATTAGTGTTTTTTTTTTTTAACAGTGCTGTCACACTGGTAAGCGTGGTTGTGATCTCGCTTCAGTTTCACCAAACGTGCACAAGTGATGAGCGCATATTTGCTGAAAGTATGGAAGTTAAGAAATACCATGAGGTGGCCTACGTCAAATACCAGCAGCAGCGGCTGACAACTTTATATCATCGAGCGAGAAGGTGAACTGCTCCGTCGACTTTCCGAAGGAAGCTTCCAGCAACGTGGGGTTGAAATGACGGACATCGTGCCGAGCAACACACGGCGCAACCTGAAAACGCGGTTGCGAGATGTGATCTTCCTCGCCTGGTATCAGAATCAGAAAGGGTTTTATTCGCCATGAAAGTTCGCACATACAAGGAATTTACTTTGGCCAGAAGGTGCATACATTCAACATTTAGGAATCTTAAATAAGTGGTTTACAAGTCTAACTATACTAAGGAGGGTCGTGGGTTCGATCCCGACCCTGACGATGCCTGTTGTATATTTGGAGTTTGGTGGCACGGATCTTTTCTCCGGGTCCTCCGGTTTTTCCCTCCATATTCGGAAACATGCATTTAGATGATATGTCTGCTACCATAAACTCCTACGTGTGATTATGATATAAGTCACTTTGACGAACTATCATGTGTGGCCAGATCTCTTCTGGAAAATGGCTAATAGCTCAGTGGGCTTTAACTGGCAATTGAAATAGTTTACCAGACGTGAAAAAAAATTCTTTCATGTTTTACATTTTCTGCCAAATGTATTATTATTCTAAGTTGTCTGAACACAGAGCAATGCATTTGTCCATCTTAAGTCCCCCAACAGCAGCTGAACTAAACACTGCTGAGAACAGCCCTAGAAAGCAAGTCATAACAGGGTTGTCCAGCCTCTTGAGAGGCAAGAATAACATGTGGGATGGTATTTAGGGCGATGACCATCTTCCAGGGAATTTAGAATATGCAGTCCAGTCAATGTGTATGCTGCCAACCAGCGTTTGCCTCTGCTCATCTGTTGGCAGCCCTAAAGCATGTTTGGACATTCCACGTTTTTGTGACAGGGCCAGGCACAACTACCGTTGACATCCTGCAGTGGCACTCATTAAGTCTAACGTAGTTTGGCTTCTGTGAAGAAAAGTCCATTGCCTGAAACTTCCTATTACAAGGCAGCGTTAATAGTCGAGGTTAATCGTAGCATGAGTCCTTAGTTCACCAGCTAAGAACTCGTTTGGAGACATCAAGGGTAGCCTGGAATAATGCATTTATTTTAGTCCTTAAGCTCACCATACATGCATCGAATCACATAGATCGTGTTTTTCAAGTTGTACACGTAAAGCTTCACAGTGAATTCAAGGATTGCGCTACATTCGCTTGTGTTGCATAACTATTTGGTTCTTTATCTGAATTGCGATCCTGAATCGGAACATTTCATCCGATCGCCAGATAAGTGAATCATTTAGTTAGTGGTGGAGATGTACACCACCACTACCAATACTATCCGCTTAGTCATATATATTGTCAGCGTGGCATCGATAGATAAACAATGGCATAATTATAATATAGTTATAAACACCCCAATCATATTCTTGGTTCTTTCGGTAAAGTCACGTAGAAGGGAAATAATAAAATAATATTAATATAAAACAATACAAATTCTCACGACGTTTCGACCGAAAGAACCAAGAATATGAATCCCTGCAGTCACGAAAGCTTTAAATCAAAATTTTACACCCCAATCGTTTATCATAGAGGTGTTTTTTTGTTAGATCGCATTAAAACATAAATGTGTCGTTAAACCCGCCACCACCTGACACTGCCAATTAGTAAGGTTTGTCACGTACAACAAATGCCAATTCGTAACTAGTTCGGCACATTGGTGTGTTGGAGGGTAAATCCACAACATTTACAACTCGGTTACCGTGACCTTTCGCCAGTAATTACAACCAGCCTCATCAGGCGACAGCCATAGTTGTGGAGAAATCATCCCGTTGCTGCACGATCCCAATTCTGCAGTACACACACTGTGCCATTTATCAATTTATTTCAAGTTCATTGAGTTAAAATATGATTTAGAACAGTTTTTTTAATTCACCACCTCCTCTTACAAGGCAATTCCATTCTCACATACCCTGCCATAGGAATGTGGAATTTCCACCGCTGGCCCAGGGTCACAAAAGCAGTTGACCCCCCCCCCCCCATACTCGTTTTAACAAACACTTTTGAGTTGTTCCGTGCAGCCTGTAAATTAAACACGGCTCCGTGGAGTCGGGCTCTCTGTTGTGCACAAAGATCGTGATACCCTCTGATATTTATAAATCTCCCCTCCCCACAGCTTCAAGTTGTGTTCACACTGCCTCTTTGGCTTACGTTAAGTGAAAGCCACGTGCCTGACATTGTGAGATGTGTTCACACCACCACCAGAGTGCAACCGAAACCATTATCCACTCCTTCAACGGAGGAGGAACAGCAAAACCACACTGACCCTCTCCTGAAGCTCTTGTGGTTGCGAGCATGCATGCACGTATGTTGTTTGTGGGGGAGCGGTAGTGGAGCGGTTTGTGCTTTGTGCTACGACTGGACTTCCCCTAGGTCGACTCGGCCTCAAACGAGTACCTGGTGTGGTGTGTAAACATCGCCACTGGGGAGAGAAAGGCAGCCGGGCGTGGTGCTGGTCACCCACCCCCATGCGTACCGTTTCGGCCTTCATAGGTGCTCGCTAACAGCAATTACCCCAATAGTCTGTTAAGGCTATACAGGGGGTCTTTGTGTGTTGAAATTATTTCGCACCATACGTAGCCAACCGTTATAATCGGAGGTGTGGGGAAAGGACAACAAACGAAACACAAAAAGTAGTTCTAAAGAAATTAGTTTTCAATCTATATGATTTAAAAGTGCATAGCTCCAGTGGCTTCCTAATATGAAGAGCATTCCAGACGGCCGCAGAAGCGTATCTAAAAGCACACGATGTAGTAGTGACCGTCTTTGTTCGATGGTTAGCAGACCTCGACATTGGCATTTAACTCCTGAACATATTTCTGCCAAATGCAAGTTTAGAGTCACCAATGTGGAATTCAACATTCGTGTCACGTGGAATGTGAAAAATTTGAGTGGAGCCCTTTGGCTCTGCCCCTTCACTTTTATTCTGATTGGCTCCCTAAACTTCCAATACAGTACATGCAGTCATCTACTTACGAACACTCGCACTTACGAACCAGCTTCCAGGCCATTTTTTGTTTAAATTACGTCGACTTAAAACGCGAACTCGCACTTTTAAACTGAACCGCAGGACGACAACAAAAGTAGCGGCACATTCACGTGACGTCTGTGACATCGACGAAGCGGGGCTTACATGCAGAGCTGGGCTATCTTGATTATGTAGGCAATCGATGGCTCTTCTAGCAGTACAATTATTGGACTCGTCGGATGGCACCACAATTAAAGTCTCACCTCGGTTCTCAAGTGTGCCGCTGGACGGGAGGTGATAGGCGGGGCTTGGCTTATGCCATGAATATTAGAGCCCGTGTCAGGGCGTCCGTCGCTGGTCGGGAGTTTCCTGCCTCCGCGAGACAGGATGTGTGGCGGGGGGGGGGAGCTGGCATTTCAAGTAGATTTACTGTCAGTCGATTCATCTACTTAACACATTCCTGCGGAGGGAGCTGGTAGGAACGTTGGGTTGCTCGGTCAATGGCCAGGGTCAACGGCGGCGTGGTGTATTCCGCAAATATGGCCGACTGTGAGGGCGGGCACAAGCCGGCGTGAGTAGGTTAAACGTTGAGTTTTATAAGGGCACCACGGGGTGACCAGCCCCACCCCAGCCCCACCCAGCCCCTCCCCACCCTCCCCTCCCCACCCAGCCCCTCCCTCCCCAACCAGCCCCTCCCTGCACGACGGACACAATAATCCCCTGTGGGCTGGTGTAACCAGGAGGTTCCTACTAGTATCATTCCAGCTATAACTATGTACATAAAGTTGATCCGGCGTGACTCCACCTCGAGTGCCTTGCCCTGTGGCCCCCTGTGATCGGCAGGGTTTAAAGGCTGCCCATATGTTCGCCCCGAGCTGCTCATTGTTCGCGGGGTTGAAGGCCCCTTTGTTTGCTGGCTAGGAAGCTTTGCCGGGTGCATGTTATTGGTGTTGTGGCCTAGTGACGCAGAGATTCGTCGGCTAAAAGTGATACTTATGCTCACGACGCGTGCATCTCTTGTCTAAGAATCGTATTACTTTCAATTCGTACACTGTACATATGCTGACATGAGGTCTCTTGTCCCCTGGAGGCATTAGGGGCCACTGCAAGTGAAGAGAAAAAACCCAGATTGGCTTAAATCGCACCTCCTAATGCTCACGTTTGATCCAATCGTGGGGAGAGAGGGGCCAGACAATCAATTCCAGGCCTAGTTGAGTATATAAATATGAAACCATTTGAAAACTCTACATAGAAATGTGATTTCCACCATGTGAGAAATAACACAAATACAGTGCTGTACAGGAAGCTGACTCATTTTCCTGTAACTGCCAGTAATTTTTCGATGTTTGGAATTCGGTCACGATCACAAAACGCCAGCCTGTCCTTCACAAGAAGTGACGCCGGGAATTTTGACCACATCACTGGGTAGACAGCATACTTTTGTGTGCTTTGCCAGGTACCTACCGTGCCATTTTGCATGTTAAGGCTCTTAAATGTGACTGCATCTCAGAATGCTGTGCTATGGGGACTTTTATATTAAGACTTCCTGTATATCTGGTGTTGACTGCACTTCCAAATGTATCAACCCAAAGTAGCCATAGCCTGGGTTCAAACTCATAGAACTTTCTGGGAGCCACCAAGAGGAAGAGAAAAACTGGATTAAATGTTTCCACTTAGCACATTACAGCAGAGCCATCACGTAGCCCTCGCTATAGGGTATTTTTTTCAATCGCACTTTGCTCTGAACCATAACCAAACCGTGAAACTCTGGCCTCACACGACTGAGGACACGACACGACCGGGTCATCTACATGCGTCTTGACTTGCATTGCTTGTGCCGTCTGTGACATGGCTCGGTTTGTGCAGTGGAAAAACGGCAATGCGTCTTGAGCCATGCCGAGCTGGTTAAGGCACTGCCCAGTATGCAGCCTCGGTTGTAAATTGAGCCACACATGCAGCTACAAGGGTTGTTCCTTGTGGGTGCAGTACAACTATTGGCGATTCTCACTAACGAATCATGCAGCTTTTAAGAATCCATCTCTTACAAGAGGCTGTTCATTCTGATCATGGATCCATATTTTATTGACCCTCAAGCATAAACATTTTATTGGCTATGAAAAAAACCTGTTTTAAATTGTGTTGGCAAGGTTTTACACCAATAATACGAGAGTCCATGCTTACAAGATCAGCGTTTACCAGCATCGATTCAGGCACACGAGTCAAAACGTTTAGTTGGCTTGTCTTGAAGCAATACTGCTGAAATGTTGGCCCTCCCAGGCCATGCGGCTGATGGCTTGTGTAATACACTTGTATGCAGGTACACAGATATGTGAAGGATATGTATTGCCTGCTTATTTTTATTCTCAACGACATTCGTATTTTACGTTGTTTCTTGAGAAATGTCATGTTCCGTTTAAGAGCTCCCGCCTTAACCAGTGCCATTAACACTCATCATTCTCTTCGTACCCATGATGGCAATATCTTCTGGAGATAAATGGCAATGTGGACGTATGATCGGCACGAGAGGGCTTAAGTGTCCGTGAAGTGTTTGACTATGCCTCTTCCCTTGAATGAGTGCAAGACTACAGTTGCGTTCACGAAATGGCCCATAGTTTGGGTTACATGCCCAGTCGCACGACTGCGGCTTCTTGTTAATCATCAATTTAAAAAAGAGGAAGCGAAAGAGATAAAAAAAAATAGAATAACCTTTATTCAGACCCCTCCTCCAACCGTGGCCAGACAAGAAAATTGAACACAAACGCGATGAACAAAGGAATAAGTTACCAACAGCAGGCAGCGGAGCTTTCTCCACAATTGACAGTAATCAATAACGTCATTCAAACCAATCCCCCCCCCGCCCTCCCCGTACATCGGACAGTCTTATCAATTATAGAAAATGTATCACTAACTTTATAGTTTTTTGTAGGTTCAATTCAAATCAAGAACTCAATAAAATTTCATTTTAACCGGTCAATCATCAAGTATTTTGTCTACTTTAAATACACCAAAAATGTTAAAAGTCAACACAGTATGCCACTCGAATTCGAAATATCCCCCCCACCACGTTTTCTCCAGAATCACAACGTAATAACAATGAGCTGCTGTCCCACTCGACATTCAGGCTGGATCGAAGTAACGTTGTTTTTACGTGGATGAGACCGTTTCAAGGCTACAACTTTTGACAAAGCAGCACATATTATAAGAGGGTTACGTTCAGTTTTAAGTACTGTACATGGCCACATTAATATTAAGACATCCAGGTATTTGAAACTGCCTTAAACATAAGACAACCAGAGTCAAGGCATGACCATCAGGCAGGCCAGACTGCGTTCCAACACATCGCCACAGTCCAAACTGCCCAAGGCCTGGCAATCGAGGCAGTCTACACCATCACCATGATCTACATGGGAGAGGGGATAGAGCCGTCAACAATGAGCCATGGTCAATCCACTGCTGGAGAAAGACAGCGATTCAACTCTGTCTTATACAGAGGGCGAACTGAAAATGATGCACATTCACACCAGGTTGGGAGTATAGTTCTCATACCATTTGTTATCGTCACCATCAACTGCCCTGCAGTATTTCGGGACGAGGCCAATTGCCACCACTGCTTTAACAACTTATTATTCTGTTCATTATAATTAACGTTATCCGTGTGCCGTTGGGTACACTGCAGATGTAACCACTGATAGTGTTGTCCAGGCCCTCCGCCGCCTAGCAGGAACCAAGGTTACAACCGCCTCGACTCCACACTTCCATATACTTAGAGGATGAGGCCTTGTGTCAATCCACTGCTGGATGAGGACCTCCCTGCACTGTGCAGCTCATGGGGGGAGGAAGAGGGATTATTTGACCAGATTTAACCACACAATTGCATAAATGCCGCGAAACCTTTTTTAATCTCAGACCTCCCGATTTCCTTCCACCAACAAGCGTGACATTTCACTACACCGCCACCCTTCCACGTATCGAATATATTCGCGCGAGGAATCTTCAGCGCCGCGTTGGGCTCCTTCGCCCGTGCATCGTTTTCCACAAAAGTGGGGGGGGGGGGGTAACCCCGACTTTTAAATCCAGAGCCATTCGGTGGACATTCCACATTCCCCTGGCGGTTACAGGATGAGCATAGTTGCTGTATCTGTTAAAGAGGTGCTCGTTTTAATCGACCGAAGGATAGGGATGATGTGCCTGAAATGCGACCTCTGTCAGCAGATCGAACAGTCAAGGTAACTTTTTTAACACTTGGGTTAATTAGTTAGGCGATATAAGGCAATGTTCTCACTAAATAATGGATACACACGCTAAAGTTACTGGTGCTCGGCCAATAAAGCCACTTTAAACGAGAATGTAACTTTAATGGCTCTCAATTCTTTAAAAAAAACCCTCTACGAAGAGTAATCATTGCAACCATCTCTGAACAGCGCTGAAAGGTGGTGGGGTGTTGGGAAAAATGACAACTCCCGTGTCGCACTGCCAGGCCATGCTGGCATGTGTCTATGCCCTGACCACTGGCAAAAAAAACAGCTAAGTGAATCATCATCCGGGCAAAAAGTCGGAACTGGCCAAGGCTTTGGGAGACACGAGAAGACCCTTGGCGGCTCACCGCATCAACCGTGCGGGCGGCATAACACCACTTTTAGGATAAATCTTTCTAACAGTAATAATCCCCCCCCCCTCTAAGCGGGCCTCATTATTAGCAAGTTTCAGCAACCAATTGAATAGCAAATAGCTTGAGAAGAGTTTCGTTTCCCCTAGACAACACCATCTCACCTGCTGCCCATTATCATAAACTATTGATGGAGGGGGAGATACAGGCGCTTACTTTAATATTAAACGCTCTCCACTGTCAAGTGTGGCATTTTTTTAAACGGTTTTGCTTACAAAAAAAAACAAAAAGACAAATCATCTTCCAAGTTGTTTTACAACTACGGTACGGGGCCGTATCGGCACCTGGACAATTTCCTTTATCACTTCAGGCTGAGCACGTAACAAACACGGATAAAAAGATCTGTATGGCGTATCCCGTGTGTAACGGTTATCATATCATATCCCTGTCGCATTTTATAACCCAGAAGACACAGACAGCCGCCGATTGTGCTACTCGAATCGCGGGATGACCGGGAGGTTTGTCGCCAAGGCCCCGTGTCTGGCTGTCCGTCTCCGCGTGTTATGAGTGTCCTCACCACCCCCCCCACTCTCACAATGATCAATTTGGCCGATAACGCGCCTTCATTTTTTTTAATAGAAGAGGACCGCAGAGCTTGGGAAATTATTGGTAGCGAAGGCTTTCTCACCCGCGTGGCTGCTGCCGCCGTCTTCCAGGTTCGTGTCTGTGGTTCCTCCTCCAGCCACCCCCCCCACCTCTCTCGATCTCTCGTTACAAGTTGAAATAATTAACTCCCGCTTATTTAACTTGACGAAAAAGGAGGAAAACAACCAACCCCTCTCCCACCCCCCACTCCCCCGTCTTCACTCGCTTTTCGTTTTGGGCGATGGTGGTGGTGGGGGTTAAGGCTTTAGTGTTGAGGTTAGAATCGAGGGATTGAGAGTGAACGACGGACGAGTCGAGAGCACTCCCAAAGTCAGGCGGAATTCTTCATCACGCGTTCGTGGGGGGCAGTAAAGGCGACTCCCTCCCCCGCCACCACTAGGGGGGGGGGTCGTCCCCCCCCCCCCCACCGATACATATCGGGCAGCTGAGTGCCACCAAAAACATACATTTCACTCCGGCATAGCAGGGCGAGGCTGCATTGTCATACAACAATAATAAAAAAAAATTCCACAACGCGCACCGTCGTAGACGTTTTGTTTGCAGTCATTCGTAACGGGAATGGTTCCCTCCCTCTTTCTCTCTCTGCCCGGCTCCTCTCAGTCGCTCCCGAGCCCCTGACACGTCAATTATGAACCTCGCGAGGCAATCTCCTCCAGGCCGATGGACGAGGCCGTGGTGGCCTGCGTGTGAATTTAAAAACTCCGCGCCTCTATTCACAGTTCCGAGCCACGCGGCTCCGTCTCTCTCGCCCGGCCACCCCCCCCCCCAGCACTGCTGGTGGGCTTCGGCCCCCCCCCCCTCTTCGCCTGCCACCGCGGCTTACCCTGGCGGTGTGTACAGCACGACAGTCTATGCGGACAGCGCAGGCGTGGGGAGGAGGGGGAGGCGATTAGACCCCCACCGCGAACAGAGTTCGATTCCTCCCCGTCCAATGGTTCCCATCGCTGGGAACCAAAACCCTTCCCAATCTTGGGACCGACCTCTCGCGGTGTGAACGCCAGCGTCGAGAGGAGGGAGGGAGACAAAGACGGCCGGGCAAGCGCGTAACAGCCCGGCACGGCCACCCCGGTGGGGGGTGGGAGAGAGAAAGGAGGGGGGGGGTTATTCAAACCCCTTCCTGTCGGATTCGCGAGGCTGCACGGGGAGAGGATGGGAGTAGTAGCAGCAGCAGCAGCCCCCGGCAGGCCTCGCGTCACAGTCAGAAGGCCGCGATGGGGGTCTGCCACGCGGCGTCCAGGGCTCCCCCTCCGCCCGAGGTCCGCGCCGGCGCCGCGCAGAGCCCCGCGAGCCCCGACTCGAGCCCCGTGAGCGCCGCCGCCGCCGAATCTCCCGCGCTCCGCCGGGGCCGCTTGGCACCACCCTCCTCATTCTCATCTTCATCCTCCTCGGCATCTCCTCCTCCTCCTCGCCGCCGCTGCTGCTGCCTCTCCTCCCGCAGCCCCGCGTCACCATCTCCCACCCCCGCCGCGTCCTCCTCCTCCTCCACCACCTCGTCGTTGTCGTCGTGCGCGCTCAGCGCGGGCCGCGTTCGCCGCGGGCAGCAGTTGCGGCGCTTGCGGCGAGCGGCTCCGCGTTGCTGCTGCTGCGTGGCGGCCACCACGTTCGCGTCCAGGTCCCAAACGACGCTGCACTCGCTCGCGCTTTCCGCCTCCTCCACGTCGCCGTCGCAATCTCCACAGCCGCCGCGTCTTCCTCCTCCTCCATCATCGTCGACAGCTCCCGCCCACGTGCCCGCCTCCTGCTCGTCATGCCCGCCCACTGTGACGTAGCCCCCCTTGGCTCCACCCCCCGCAGGGGGCGTGGCGATGACGTCACGGCCGGACTCGTCCAACGAGTGGTGGGGGTGGTGATGGTAGCTCCCGCACAGAGTGGCGGCGATGGCGGCCACGGCGCTCAGCGTCTCGGCGTCGGAGCCGTCGCCGCTCTCGGGCGGCGTCGGAGGCAGCGGCGGCGAGAGCTGCGGCGGAGGTAGCGGTGGCTGCTGCTGTTGTTGTTGCTGCTGGGAGAAGATCGCGGCGTGTGCTCGCTGCGCGGCGACGAGACGCGGCTCCTCGTCAAAGTAGGCGCGCTGGGCGCTGCGCAGCACGTACGAGACGAGGAGGCTGCGGTGGAGGCTGAGTCCGCCCCGCGGGCTGCAGTGCATCTTGCCCAGGGAGAGCGCGATCAGGCGCTCCGCCTCCATGGCCAAGCAAGCGTCCGTCCCCTTCCCTTCTCTCTCTCTACACCGCCGCGTTGGGGGTCGTGCGTTCAAGGAGGCTACGCAGAGTATCCAACACACACCGGCCGCGTTCCTAATAATGTAATGTAACGGATCGTGTTAATAGTAGAGAGGTCTTTCGTTTCGCTGGTGCGTTTAAAGCGGTTGTGGTGGGGATATTGTCACAAAGTCGGGGCGCGAAACCCGGGATCCTGCATCACGAACCTCGAACCAATGACTGAGCCAACCGCCGCACCGGTGCTTATGTACCCCGGTAGTACGTGACGTCACCCGTTGCCACCTACTTCTCCGGCGCCGACCAATCGCATCGAGGCGCGCGAGATTTGGCTCCGCCCATCGTTGGAAGGCAGCCAATCGGAGCGCGACCCCGCCGGTTTGAATGGAATGCTGCCACAGGCCCCGGGTCTTGCGCAACGTCCAACGTGGGGGAGGGGAAGGGGTGACAGGGGAGCCGACTGAACCAACTGGGAAGTGCCACCGAGAGGGGGGGAGGGAGAGTCCATTGAGACCGGCACCAATTACCCCGGGCGTTTCGTAGTTTACCTCGCTGCCAATTCACCGCCTGTTCAACTCCTTAGCATCTAAAAGCCTCAACATTTCACGATGTACAGAAGTGGCTTAAGTATTAACTCACCCTCCCATCACCTCCCCCCCCCCACCCTTTCGGCGACTTCGTATAATCCACCCGCCCCCTCCGGAATTTTCCACGTGACGTCATTCCCGCCTCGCGCGGGTGACGTCACCCCGGGGTCGGTCACGTGAGCGCCGAGAACAACGAAGCCTCCCCCCCTCTCGCTCCCTCCCCCCTGGGGCGTTGTGGGGGATGGGTTATTGATTAGAAGCGAATTTTTTAGTATTTGCGTTTTAATTCCCACTCGACTATCGCTATCTGTGCGTGTGTGTTGGGGGGGGGAGGGGTACCTAGCGTGTTTGTTTTAATTCAGTTAAATACGTCCCGCTCGTGTGTGGGGTTCATACACGGGACGTGCTCAGTGCTGTGTGGTGTACAGTGGCCCTGACCACGTGTGCACTGTACCGCACTGTACAGTGACTTTATAGGCAATGTGTGTTGCAATTCGAGACGATTACATTACTGTCTGCGTTTATACGATGTGTACATCACTGTTGAGTATGGATATAGGTACTCACGTGTTTATCGACCATGTTTGTGTGTGTGTGTGTACCTAGCTTGGCACAAGGGGCCGTGGTGATGTCACCGCCACTGAGTGGTTGAACGAATGAAGTTCCCCTTCTCATTGAGCGGCGAGGAGGAAACGTGGACGACTCGACGCCTGTTCCTCCATGGGGCCGTCCATAAATGACGTCACGCGGTTTTGGACGATTTTTGTACTCCCCCCACTCCCCTTCGTCACACGGCGTCACAAAAAGTCAGACCCCCCCCTCAAATATGACGTCAGAAAGCTCTGCCCCCCCCCCCCAAAATAAAAAATGCTTCAAATCGCTTTAAACTATTGTCATTGTAGTGCGTATTTAATGTGGCGCTGCACTCTGATGTAGGAGAAAACATTTATTAAAAGTCTATTTGATTAAGTAGAACGTGTTGTCTATTTAAAGTTGAGCATTTTGATGTGACGTCACATTTCTCACCCCCCCCCCTCGTCACACATCGTCACAAATGTCTGACCCCCCCTCCCCCCATAGGTGTGTGACGTCATTTACAGACGGCCCCCATCTGCATATCTGCGGTGTCTGTACTTCATAACCTGTCAAAGCCATACCGTTTAACCCCCCCCCCACCCGTATTCTTGAAATTTAGTTTTGAGATCCATACGTTCAAAAAACATGTTTTGGTCTTGCGTTTCTCCCTCGTGATGGGACTTTGTAGGATGAACGTTGAGATTGATAAGGGGCACGGGGTGACCAATAAGGTCTGAATTGGTCCGTAATAAGGTAGGGCACTGACAAGGGGTTGACAGGTATGGTACTTGCAGTTCATGTCTGTGTACAGTGTACGTTGTAAGAAGTAACAACAGCACCTCGCGGTGTCCCGACGGAGCCACTCGTACCACATTCACCAAGAGCACGTGGCCTATCGGGCAAAGATTCCCCCGTGTAGCCTTAAAAGACGAACACTTATGAATGCCGGTACGGTGAACGAGCAGGTGGGTGACCCATCACCACGCCCGGCCGCCTTTATATCCCCAGTAACGATGATACATCATCGAACAAGGAACTCGTTTGAGGCTGAGACTATTTAGGGGAGGCCCAACACCGGTTCAAATATATTAGTGGCCGTGAGCGGGAATCGAACTCGGTGGGCAGGGTTCGCAGCGCTACTTGCTCATCACTACACCATATTGATATATTTCATGATATCTTTATTTACATATAATTTATATTACATTTATATTTACTTTACATTTAGTATTTTGTACTGAATGCCTTCGGGGCGTGTTCGGCCACGTGCTTCCGGTCACGTGATACGCGTGGCTCTCCCACGGGCCACGTGCTAAAGAACCACCCCACATGGTATCCCGAGCCAAAACCAATACTTTATACATGCACGGAGTACTGAATGTTACGTTTGGTCAATATTGCTCTATACTCCTGCATGTTTCGTCAGTATTGCTATACTGAACATGGACTCTTAGTAAACGGATGGAACAACATGTGATGGGTGAAATGTGGATTCTAAAGAGATTTCTGGAAATCAGCACGTGTGGAAAGAGTGATGGCTTGCAAAAAGAAAGCAGAGCCATCGGCTAATAAACGTTGAAGTGATAAGGCAGCATTTTGCACATGTGATGAGGGCAGGTGTTGGGGAGATCAATAAGGAAACACGTGAGTGGACTCAATGTAGGCGTGTGATTCACAAGAATGGACAAAGTCTACCCTTTCGGGTAGTCTAGGACTTTCCAGGCACACCCAGTTGCATGTCTGACAACGTTTTGGACTGAAGAAGAACTGTTGAAGTTCAACGCGGCTTGTATCCGTCTTCCCTATGGAAATGGGTCTTGTGGTGAAAGCTGGAAATGTCTAGACATTCCTAGGACATACGAAGCGAAACAAATTCGACATAAGGGTAGAGCGGTGAGGTTATTCTCTTCAACTCAAAATGTTAGAGTAGTGCGTGGCAAATGGTTGAGATAAAAAAATGCTCAACATGCAGCCTAACCCGGAAATTCCACGGTTGGATTGATGAAGTCGTTTCCATGGTGTGCGAACGACTTCGCCACCTCTTCACCCATAACAAAATAAGATAAATCTAAGTGATTCTCAATCACCCTTATGGATGAATGCCTGTCTACGCCATGTTGGTTATGGGTGTTTTTCTCGACCATACTTCACCCTGCTAGTCAGTGCTGGTTTGTGAAGGGAAGGGCAGGACCTGTTCAGATATCACTCATCACTGATGTTAGCCATGGCCCGGAATTGAACTCTGATCGCCAGGTTTACTGTGGCGCTTACCAGAGGTGTGGACTCGAGTCATGTGACTTGGACTCGAGTCAGACTCGAGTCATGAATTTGATGACTTGCGACTCGACTTGGACTTGCATAACAATGACTTTGTCCCACCTATGAGATGTGGACTCGAGTCATGTGACTTGGACTCGAGTCAGACTCGAGTCATGAATTTGATGACTTGCGACTCGACTTGGACTTGCATAACAATGACTTTGTCCCACCTCTGGCGCTTACTAATGGTACCACTTCACATAAAATGAATGGTCCGAATTGCGTTTCATTCCTTTCTGTCCTGTAGCACACATGGGGTTTATACGTATTTTTTTCTTCTCAGTTTGAGATATTTGAATAAAGATTTAGAAAATGTATAAATGTGGAAAATTACACCTTGTAATGAATTTTATTTACAGACAAAACACACGTCACTAATTTTATTTATGCTGTAAATACATTTCAGACAAACTGAGAAACATACATTTTATATCCAGTATCTTTTTAGTGATAAAGGAAAGCTCTCTTACAGTCACAAGTCCTTTGGACTTATCTCTTAGTAAGGCAATTCATTAACTTGTGTCTGTACTTACAGCTTAATATACGTGTCCAAAGATTGAAGTCAAACGAGCACTTCCCGCTGATGGGAAAAAGCCTCTTCCATTTTCTTCCTGTAGTTGTTGATGGCCAGTAGTGGCCTCTAAACTTTTAGATATCAATAGAAAGTTATAAACATCTAGCCTAATGACTTCGACAGCGAGAAGTTGTGACGAATGAATGAATGACTAAGCATGCAATAATGTATTGATTCAACGTTTTAAAATATATTATCATGCTCATGGATCGCATCGTCAGGATGTGAAAACTAATTACCTTTGATTTTTATACACGGTACAATTATATCAAATGATTCCTGGCGGGCACTAGAGACGCTATGTTCCCCACAGATAATCATTGATTGTTGAATTGAATCGTGAGCTCAATTCATAATAGGTCATCGAATTGCAAGAGGGCACGCTATAACTGGCCTAGGACCAACCACAGAACCGCTTCCACATTGATGCTTTGGGTGTAGATAGCTTTGCCAAATAGCTTATTATCCCAACGTAGGACACGCGAACATTTTACACGCAATTGATCGGTATGGCCCCTTCCATAGGAATGTGGAATTTCCACCAGTGAATATAGTTGTTTAAACAGTGAGGTAATTTAACAACAAAAAAGTATTGGAAACCGAGTACTGTACATAATAAAACAAATATAGCGACAATGTGTGATTCATGGTGTAGTTATGTAATTCTTAATGTCACTTAATGACCCAGAATAATGAGACCCGGGAGGTCGAAACTGGTGCAAAGTTTGCTTGCTTAACAAAGTGCTGCTTGGACTAAATTATGTGTATTGCTTATATTTCAGTGTTAATGGTGAGATTTTGACAATGCTCGTTGGGGGTTGTGTGTATGTTTGTGTTGGACTTCTTTTGCACTGCACGTAGCCAACCGTGCAAATGGGAGGTACAGGGAAGGACAAACTAAACACAGAAAGCATCATGGAATTAGTTTTCCATCTAGATTTAAAAGTGCGTAGCTCCAGTGGCTGCCTAACAACAGAAGGAAGAGCGTTCCAGACGGCTGCAGAAGCGCATCTGAAAGCATATGATGCGGCAACCGTCTTTGTTCGATGGCCAGCCAAAATAAGCTGATTCGAGGATGACCGGAGTTCGCGTGATGGTTTATGCTCCTTGACGAGATCATCAAGGTACTGTGGTACATTTGTGGTAACCGCTTTGTTGTCTGTAATGAGTGCGAGGTGGATTTAGTGCAATTATATTGTTGGCAGTGACGCGGCCAATGGCAGGGCATTTGCAGAGGAATCACGTTTCGAATCCAGCAACCGCCCTGGTTAATACTGCGATTGTGTTAACCGAGATAATACTGCGCGCCGTCTGCTCCACAGTGGATGGTTAAAAATCCCGTGACGTCACTCCCAAGAGTCGGGCCATTTTTTGCTGGCGACATTGTCCAAATTTACAAAATTTGTAAAGAAAATGAGCCGCAAATTACTGACCCGCAAATTGGAAAGTACATAACAATAATGGGCCCCCTACTGTGAAAACTTGGCAGGACCATCCTGAAATTGATTTCATGAAGCTTTCCCGAGTAAACAAGCAGAATGTATAATTTAAACAAATCAAACATTCGTCGACAACACTTCCTTAAAGGACAAATATATACAGTAATAGGTGACGTTTTCGGGCAATGTCCATTCTTCATAGCACATCAATAGGACCGAGAGAGAGATAGAGTGGATAACAAGAGTAGGAGACTGCACTTTAATGTATCTGCGAATTATAAAGGGGGTTTTGGTGAACAGAGCATCACACAGATTAAGAGACAGGAAAGAGCACACCTCATATCTTAGGAGCCTTGTGGGGTCCGTTGAAAGCCGGTCTTCTAATTTGTGATAGATGCCCTGAACGACCAGGGGAGAGCCCACGGGGACTGAAAGTCTAAGGAAGCCTGGATTGAAACAAATGCAGGATCACAAAGGGACAGCGAATACAATAAAAACGGAAGCAATGTGGTAAACAAACAAGCTAACAGCTTATAAAACATTTTAAAAAGTCGCAATATACGTTCAAAATGAGCTATAAAGATAAACATTTATAATAAAAAAAAACACGCAGCCTTTCTGTGCAAATAAAAACATCAACAGCACGAGCATTAAAAACGCCCAACTAAACAATTGACAGTGGTTGTCCTAAAGGAAGACTTGAACCCCACCATAATAATGTGGAATTATGATAAACTCTGACCCATTTTATCGCGCACTCTTCTTATTATTCCCGTTCATCACGAATGCGCGTTCACTCATCACACGTAGAAAGCTCTTTGCAATAACTCCCATGTAACTCTGTTCAAAAACTGGCTCAGACTCCAAGGATACATCCCGAACAGAAGGGAAGCGCTTCGTGCCTAGTTCGTGTGCTATAAAATGTTCCATCATATTTATCACTAAAACTCTGCTCATATCTCCACCAAAAAAGGGGAAATTGCTGGGCTATGTATTTCAAAAGTTTAATCAAAATGTGAACCTGGCCCTTTGACTTTTGGCGTAGTAATTTTATTTTATTTCCCTTTATTTATCCACTGCTGGATGCAGGCCTTCCTATTTTGCGTCGGGCATCAGGGCTTATTTAACCATACTTCCCCATTTCCGATTGGCGCCGGTCAGTGAAGGATGGAGCACGGGGACCGGTTCAGATATCACTCACCACTTCATGTCAACCGTAGCCGGGAATCGAACTCAGGTTGCTGGGTTGATAATGACCCAATGCACCAACTTCTGTTTTTGGAACGTGCGGTGAAAAATGCAGCTTTCTTACAGCAAATTATATTAAAACATTCATCGGAGAATTATGCTAGGGGTTCGAACACATTCCTGCGGAGGGAGCTGGTAGGAACGTTGGGTTGCTCGGTCAATGGCCAGGGTCAACGGCGGCGTGGTGTATTCCGCAAATATGCCCGACTGTGAGAGCGGACACAAGCCGGCGTGAGTAGGTTAAACGTTGAGTTTTATAAGGGCACCACGGGGTGACCAGCCCCTCCCCACCCAGCCCCTCCCCACCCTCCTCACCCAGCCCCTCCCCACCCAGCCCCTCCCCACCCTCCCCTCCCCACCCAGCCCCTCCCCACCCTCCCCACCCAGCCCCTCCCCACCCTCCCCACCCAGCCCCTCCCTGCACGACGGACACAATAATCCCCTGTGGGCTGGTATAACCAGGAGGTTCCTACCAGTATAATTTTTTTTACTGTCGAGCACGCGATGTGCGCAGTTGGCCTTGCACGCTGTTGCATCATCTCTCCCTCTCTCTTCAGAAGTCAACACAGGCTACAGCCGTGATGCTTTTAACCGAAGCGTAGGCTTGTGGAGGGAGAACGGAAACCAGCCTGCATGGCACTCCTCCCCATCCAACCTCCTGTAATCCTCTAGGGCATCCACCACCATCATCATTATCATCATCATTATCAGACTTAGGTCAATCTGCTGCCAAATGAATGCCTCCCCAAGTCGTCGCCATCTCTTGGTCCAACGATGTAAAAAAAAAATCTACTACCGCTACGTGAGCTGAATTCATCGCTCCATCTCCATGGTGGACAACTTGGTTGTGGTTCCTCCTTTGGCTGCCACTCTCAATATTTAGTCGCGAGCATTGGCCAGAATCCCTTCTATTTCTGTGTCTTGCCCAGGTCCACTTATTTTTCTTAATCGTAAATGATGGATACAAACAGTTTTTTACAATACACAGGATAGCATCTGGAGGGGCTGGCTCTCGTCATATGAATGTGTAATGTACACCAATGGCTCCAGACCAGAAGTTAAAATTTGAGGTCTGCATGGTCTCATTGCCTAGTTCACGAACTTGAATGACCAAATAGCTAAAATGTGTAAATGTGAATACCTATCAATCTACATATTATTCAGCTATCTCTTGGGAAGGAAATAATCTCTGGAGATTTTCACTTGAGGAAAAATATTGTTATCTTAAATAAGCTGTCATCTGATTAATGGGACATTGATGGTGGTGATTTAATTAGTAGTAATTTTAATTAGGCTGACATCTAATTAATGACACGGTTTAGAGTGAAGTTCATTTCCTTTTTTTAATCTCTAAAACGAATTAACATTCTTTTTCACACCTTTGCGAAGGAGACCTTGAATTCAAAACCGGTGTGGAAATGGTCACCAACGAGTACAAAGCTGATGAAGCAGACGTACATGGAAATCCACAACTATGCTGTGTGGCTTGGTCGCATCTATTCAAACGCCAACAATGGCTATGGGCTTAGCACAGGAAACCACTCATTCAGCATCATAATGGGCCCTACATAAGTGTGTGACACTTCCTGCGATGCCGTTTTGCAGTCACATAATAAAATGTAACTTTATTGTAAATATGTTCATGAGGTATATATATTTTTTTCACACTCAGTTTTTTTTCTGATATATTACTTTTTCTCATACGTTTTATTGCTAAAGGAATTCGTTTTCAATCTATACTTAAAAGTGCATAGCTCCAGTGGCTTCCTAATACAGTATCGAATTTCAGAAATGTCCGTGTCAACTTCGCTCATGTAAAATGTCCCACTTTCATCGGGGGCAGCACACTTGTGCGGTCTCAAACTACAACTTCAACTCTGTGTGCCCCCCCCCCTCTTTCTCGTTGGGTTTGAAGAAGGCCCATTTATTGAAATGTTAGCCGGTCTGTTACGTACGGCATAGCGATCCATGTATAGATACCTCAGTGATTTATGATACGCTAATGTTCTTCTGAGCAGGTCATTTGATGTTGTGAGAAATTGATGTAAGATGCGAATCTTAAGTCTATTGAAATTCGTGGGGGACATGCAGAGGCCTTTAAATAAATTGTTGATTTCCCTGTAATTTACCCCACATTATTTGAGTGAGGTAATTACACGTGGATCATCACCCTGTGTTGTGATGTGTGCTGTAAGGCAGTAGTGACAGTGGACGAGTGTGGTGGATGTATTGTTTTTGCTCGTGCTGTGTAAACAAAATCAAAACACCATCACAACAACAACAGCAACAATCACCACCACCACCACGGAAGCGTACAAGTAGATTGTAGCAATACGCGCCCATTGTGCTCTGGGAAATAATTTCCATTGTGTTGGGAAGCGAAGTGCCGCTGTTTGTTAACACCGTTGTGGGAAGCCCCTCTGTATATACTGATGGTGGTCTCCACTCGTTGTTATGAGCTTGTATAAAAACTTATTTTGTTAGCAGCGTTTCCATGAAGGATGAGTAATGTGCCGAACGCAGACCCAACGCGCGCGCGCGTGTGTGTGGACTGTATAGAGCGAGCTTGTGTTTGTGTTTCCTTGTGACGCTGTCCAGAGAAACCGGTTTACAGTCGGCCACGTTTCTTTGCCACAGCACCAGGAAGTTTGAAGCCGCCCTCCCTCCTCTACCTACTCACAGAACGTTTGAACAAAACAAATGGGCACACAATAATGTCTCTTTCACACATTTACGTCTGTCCACATCATAACAAAAAA
This sequence comes from Lampetra fluviatilis, assembly GCF_964198595.1. NCBI lineage: Eukaryota > Metazoa > Chordata > Hyperoartia > Petromyzontiformes > Petromyzontidae > Lampetra > Lampetra fluviatilis. Next base: position 14,123,708 of record NC_136280.1, read on the forward strand.
TAACAACGGTGATTCTTACGCAATCCATCAACCGATACAGTTGTTTGGGGGCGCATAAAATCAGCAATATTGATTCGAGACAAGCAAAACTGTACCGGTTTCGACTTCTAGTGGCTTATCAGCAGAGTCAGGCTCGCTTGAATCAATGCTGGTGAAATGTCAGATATTACCAGCCAATGACCTTTGCTTTTACAATATGTGACCAGCGATTTTAAGTCATAAAAAAAAAACATCCACGAAACTCAACAATCTTACTGCCGTAACAAACTGTCAAATCGAAAGTATACTCTTTGGTTCTTTCAGTAAATCAAGATTGAAAGTATCACGTTACATTTTATATTCTCAGTTTCAGTCGCAGGCCAACGAAAATACATCTTGGGTGTGATACATTTCAACCGTGCCAATAATAAAATGTGCCTTTCACGATCCCTGGTCTGCTCCCCTTTTAACGGAGACAGCATTTGAAATGCGTCCCCACGATTACGCAATCTCACACTGGAAATGTAACGGAGACAGACGATGACCTTTATGCGTGTATAAGAGGGTCAAAATAGTTGTGGTGCATTTGTACACAATATGAGACAGCAGTTGGAACTGCGGTTGAATGTTTTGCGTTCAGTGAAGGGGTAAATAAGGTGTTTGGCACAAACCAAAGAGAAAGGCAGAGTGATCCTTATCAGCGCATGACAAAGAGGAGTTGACACAATCACAAGTATGTTGAAGAGCACTTGGGACTCGCATCTCAATGCGATGTGTAACCAATAGGACGGTGGACACATGAGAGGTGTTTCGGGATCAGACTTTCACAATAAAAAAAAATACTTCATCAATACCAATGAGTAATTTTGTCAACATTGCTTAAACTATACTCTTTGGTTCTTTACGTAAAGTCACGTAGGTATAAAATATAAAATCAATTAAACCACGACGTTTCGATTGCAACACAAGCAATCATCATCAGGTGTGAAAACTACAGCAAGAAAATTTTATACCCACGTGACTTTACCGACAGAACCAAAGAGTATGGATCCCTGCAGTCACGAAAACTTCAAATCTAGATTACTTAAATTGCTGTCTATAACCTCTTTTAAAATAATCGATTATACCTATACTGTATGGATAACCTGCATTTGTAACTGCATGTGGCGGAATGTGAAAAACATTCTGGACATTTGTGATAAAAGAGCATCATAGCTCATCGGATTTCTTCAGGATAAATACATGTTCTGATTCTATATCACCTGGAATGCGCGTCGCAATCTCGTGGTGAGATCTGGGAAGGCAAGCTGGGTTTGAGCCTTGCTAATGCTTTGATGGGTGGTGACTCACTACTCACCAACGTGCTGTCATCATAAGGCTCGGGGCTACGATTGGCATAACAGGGCCATGCAGCTAAATTGTTGTGCAAGCACCTCCCATACACATTGCTCATAAAATGAGTTGAGGTACACGTTGCAATCTCGGTTAGGGGTCGACTCAAACTAATATTCATCATTAGTGCGGTATAATAAAGAACCAGCTTGTGGCTGTACTCACACTGAGAGACTGACCCCCATCATGGGAATGTGGAATTTCCACAGCCGGCTCAGGTCCGACTAATTTTGACGCCTGCTGTATATTTGGAGTTTGCGTGTATTTTTCTCCGGGTCCTTAGGGTTTTCCCTCCACATTTAGAATCAACGTGCTTTTCGAGTATTTTGCTGCTAGAAATTTCCACGTGATAGGCTACTTCCTTAAACTATCATCTGTGATGTCCAGGTCGCTTCTGAAAAAGAGCTGCATAGCTCAGTAGGCCTTACCTGGTAAAATAAAAAAAAATATTCTAGAGACAATTAGACACGCATGTATGAGGGTGCGTGGGTGGGGGGGCATAGAAGTACAATACAACGATGATTTCGGCTGGCGATCTGTAAGATATCTGCGCATCCGGCACACCACATCCCACAGTCTACCCTATTTGATAGTTCTCCGTCAATTCACGTGCCACAACCTGCCCTACCAGTGAGGTGGCGATAATTGTCATCAAATATTAATTATTTAAACCGCATCTCCCGTTCAGCGCCTCATTTCGAAGCGTCAGAACAAAGGGCTGGGCGGAGGGGGGAGGGGGGCATCTGAGAAAATTACTCAGTGCGTTACGAAACACAACGTTCAAAAAACAAGACGGTATCGGACATATACGCAACAAAGGTGAAGGCGCAGCCCCTGCAAATGCTCGCACACGCCGCTGCTGCTGGCAGAAGAACCTCCACCACCAGAGAGAGATAATGTTGGCCCACTCTTCCACGTTTACTGGACGTCTCGGATGAGGTGGTGGGAGTTATCCACATTTTACCCCACGCATTGTTTTTTTTTCTCTCCCTGATAGGTGGACAGGCTGCAGGTAGGGGCAGAGGGATGTGGTGGTGCAGGTGGGGGGGTTCCCTTAAATTGAACTGCAGCACCGGGAGATCGAACCGACGACCTCTGAATGAACGTCCGGTGTCACGACGGAGATTACGCACCGAACACGATGTCACACTCTGTCATGTACATACAGTATTTAAAACAAGTTTTGCTGTCTGGCTGGAGGGACGGACGAACGATTGATCACGTCCAAAAGAACGTTGCTAGTTTTTGTTCATTTAATAAAATATACATTTGTTATTGCCATTCAAGAACCCAGGATGAAAAATAGATTTTTTTTAAAGATGGAGAGAGGGGGGCGTCGTTAGTTTTTAGTTTAAAAAACGAACGATCACGTCCAAAAGAACGTTGCTAGTTTTTGTTCATTTAATAAAATATACATTTGTTATTGCCATTCAACAACCCAGGATGAAAAATAGATTTTTTTTTTAAGATGGGGAGGGGGGAGGGGGGAAGGCGCGTTGTTAGTTTTAAGTTGAAAAAAAAACACAAAAATGAAATCCACTGCAGACGACATAGACACAACACGGATGAATAAACAGGCTCGCAGGGAAGCGCAACGAACGTCGTGGGCTCGACGAGACCGTGGGAGGCCCGGGCGCTTTGTGCGCTCGGCATTTGCGGAATGTGGATGAGTCACTTGGCAGCAGTCACACGCCCGCCGGTCGCGGCTATATTGGGGCTGTGGGGGAAACATCACGCAGGAGGGGGGTGGTGGTGGTGGTGATGGCTGCTACACTCACACACTCACAGGCACACACACACACAAAGGGCAAACACACGCAAGAGGGTGATGGCTGCTACACACTCACAGCCAGGCACGTACGCAACACGCAAAGGGGAAACATCACGCAAGGAGGTTGATGGCTGCTACACCCACTCACACAGCCAGGCACAGGCACACACACAGGACACAAAGGGCAAACATCACGCAGAGGGGGGTGGGGGGAGGGGTGATGGCTGCTACACTCACAGGGGTACAGGCACAGGCACACACAGCACACAAAGGGGAAACGTCACGCAGGGAGGGGGTGATGGCTGCTACACACAGACGCACAGGCACACACACACACGAAGGGGCAAACATCACCCAGGGGTGGGGGGGGCTACACTCACAGGCAGGCACACACACAGGACACAAAGGGCATACACACCCAGGGGGGGGAGGGGGGTGATGGCTGCTACACTCACATAGACTTAGACTGTAGGGGCAAGTGCTGTTATCGAGTAGCAGCACCTATGAAAGTCGGCGCGGCACACGAGGAGGTGGGTGGCCATCACCTTTCCCGGCCGTCTTTGTCTCCCCAGTGCTGATGTTTAGACACCGCACCAGAAACTTATTAAGGCTGAGTAGACCTAGGGGATGCCCAGGAGCGGTACAGATATTCCTCGCTGGTGTTAGCCGGGTTCAAAGTGCAACGCGCTAACCACTGAACCACCGCTCCTCAAAGGCACACACAAAGGGGATATACATCACGCAGGGTGATCGCTGCCACAAAGACAAAGATCCCTCGTGTAGCCTTAACAGGCTGTGGGGGCAAGTGGCGTTAGCGAGTAGCACCTATGAGGGCTGACACGGTGGGTGGTCAGCACCACGCCCGGCCGCCTTTGTCTTCCCAGTGCTCACGTTTAGACCAAAATCACGCAGACGCTCACAGAGAAGTAGACGGGACGTCCCGTCCCAGCCGAGAGAGATCTGAGCAGAGGACTTTGCTTCTGTCGTGGATTGTTCCTTTATTTCACCACGATAATAAACGAAGCCCATTGAAATCCATGAAACCGCATCGCCTATTTTACAAGGGCGACCAGGGTTACATCAATTTAAGAACGCGATATTTTTTTAAAAGTATAAATTAAATTATAGCTTCAGGAAATTACTACAGGAGGCAATGGAAAACCAGGAGGCCTTCTGTTGTAATAGGAGGCTCAGAATCTTAATATTTATGATGGAGGAATTCGATGATCTGTAAAGCGCTTCTTCGCAGATGTCCATTGAGGCTACGGCTGACACATTCATAGCTGTTGTTGTTGTTTGCTTAGGGGCCGTCCATAAATGACGTCACGCACTTAGGGGGGGGTCAGACAATTGTGACGATGTGTGACGATGGGGGGGGGGGGCGGGGGGTTGAGAAATGTGACGTCACATCAAAATGCGCAACTTTAAATAAACATAGACAACACGTTCTACTTAATTAAATATACTTTTTAATAGATGTTTTCTCCTACAACATCAGAGTGCAGCGCCACATTAAATACGCACTACAATGACAATAGTTTAAAGCGATTTGAAGCATGTTTTTTTTTTTGGGGGGGGCAGAGCTTTGTGACGTCATATTCGAGGGGGGTCTGACTTTGTGTGACGAAGGGGGGGGGGGTCAAAAATCGTCCAAAATCGCGTGACGTCATTTATGGACGGACCCTTAGAAGCAACGGCTTGATTTGTCACTGAATACGCGTGCTTTCTGGGTTGCTGGGAGGCCGAAAGTAGGTGGCATGTAGCCACAGTCATTGCCGTATACTGGATGTGGTGTGCCCGGTTATGGATATATGTTCCAACATCACCAGACCCGGCTGAAATGAATGAATTCCCTTAGCTTCCATCCAGCCCTTTGTTGTATAGAAGAAGCGTGGGTCTGAGCTCGTCAGAGGTCACACTGTACTGTACTACTAAACATGTGCTCCCCCCTCGTGGTCGGAGTGAGAATTGCACCGAGTGAGTTCATCACCTTGCGATGGTCAATGCCCGAATTGTCAGTCCACTGCTGGTTGAGGTGGGTGAGCTTCTCCACACTCGCCCAGTAAACGTGGAAAGTTGTGGCCAACGTTGGGCCAACGTTGGTCCGATGGTTCCCTCTACAGCGCCACGGTGGCGAGATGTTTGCATGTTTTCCCGGTGGTCGCGTGGATTTTTCTTCGGGTCCTCCGGGTTTTCCCTCCACATTTAGAAACGCGCGTTTCGAGCATTTGGCTGCTATAAATGTCCACGCGGTGATAAGCCACTTCGTTGAGCTATCATTTGTGTCCAGGTCGCTTCTGAAAAAGAGCTTTACAGCTCAGTGGGCATTGCCTGGTAAAATAAATAAAAATGTGAATCGTTTATAGTTTTACACTCCAACAATGTGGCCCAACGTACTGGGAGGCCGCCTATGACGTACATCAGCTGGAATGCGCCCGATCTCGTCGAAACATTTGGAAGAAGCTTAACAGAGTTGGACGGGTGCTTTGGTTGGACAACCACCGTGAGTGACATGTGTTAAAGGCTACGGGGTAGGTCGTGAGTTTGTCGGGGGGTGGGGGGGGTATACCACCATACTTCACCACGTCGGTCAGGATGCGTTGAAGGCTACGAGCATAGACTCGGGAGCGTAGAAGTTGAGTACAACACTGGATTTTTCTGCACCGCTCTCTGTTGTCCATCACAGATTATATCGCGTGTGCTGTGTTCAAGGAGTGCTGTATGTTCAGTTGAGACCCGAGTTTCTGTTATAATTGGGTCAAAGGTCACCTTAAAAGTGTCCCCACTACGATGAGCGTGGGACCGTAGGGATACTCGTCTCCACTGGTGGCCCTGAGCCAGTGGTGAAAATTCCACATTCCTATGACGGCAACCAGGGTCTCCAAAGTACTGTTATAATTATACTGTTAGCTGCACTGATGTGATCATCTTGGAGGAATGATGGGCCAAGCCAATCTCTAACCACACTTTGAGGACCTGGTATCATTAAGAGTGATCATCTGACCAAATCATTCGGAATGCACCAGATCCCATCACACGCCTTTAGATCTCGATAGCTCAGCAGGCCCGAGCCTGGATAAGTGCTCGGTTGAGTGACTACCAAGCACCAACAAAGTTGGCAGCAGAGGGCTGTACATCTTCACCAACCCGCAGTGACCAGTGTGGTGAAGTATTGTCAATTAACACTCAAGGGCTCACACGACCCAAATATACCCTCATCCAGCGCAGTGTATTTGACAATGCTTGTGATTAAAAATTTTAACATGCAAACAAACATGCTCCGCACCTCCGATTAGCACGGTTGGCTACGTAGGGCGCGAAAGAAGTTCAACATACAGTACGTGTAAGCGGGCAAGTGCATGGGCATGCAGAGAGTCCGAATCCACCGGCGCCAAGCGCCCTAACCACAGCGCCACCCACCGTCACCTCTAAACCACGGAGAGTCACTCAGCTGGGCGATGCCAGGTCCACCCCCCCTCCCCCCCCACAGAAATATCCCGTAGCAGCATTTACTGCGGGCCAAACAAAGACGTGCCCGAGCAAGTCCAGGCCAGCAGGGCTACGTGAATCGGGGTCATATCCAGGCAGCGGCAGCTGTTGTGAGCGAAACATCGGTTAAAAGTGTCTGAGTTTTATTCTCTTTCACGAAGATTGTATATTTTGTCTTTTCCGTTCAAATGTGATCCGCATTGTGCCATGGGTGTCACGTCGTGAGACCAAAGTGTCTACAGGATATTTGAATATCTCACCAGAGAGCAGCGCAATCGTCGTTTGTGTTCGTAAACGGCTGCAGAAGTGGATATCACAGAGCTACGTCTAAAAGCTATTTAAAGTGAACTTTGGTCCTCACAATCCGAAAGTACAGTGACATTAATGTGTCGTATGACACTTAAACTAGTATTTTTGGTTCTAGGGGCATAAATTGAACACATATTAAGGTCCGTAAAGAACCAAAGTGAATGTGACGGATGCTTCTTGCGCAATCATTGGCGAATGGGCTGAGACCATCCAACTCTCGACATTCTCTTGACGGTGCCCTACGTCTCTCTTCGTGGGCCCTGTCTTGCGCGGTAGCGTCGAGGGCGGTTTGGCTGAACGGGTTGAGATTTACCAGAGTCGGGGTCCCAACTGGTGACCTCAATATTTACTGCCGGCAGTCACGTGTGTGTGGTAGTACGGGGGTGGGGGGCATTTGCTGCTGCTGTTTGGGTAATTTGTTTGACCTTTCTTGTACTTTGCACGACTATTGTTGTTATTTTACAAGCTTTCTATGAACTCATTTTGTCTGTTGTTGTTGTTGTCGTATCCTCAAATCTTGTAGCTCAATTTTAACCCACTTCCCAATGTGGTATCGACTACAAACTTGGTATACTTATGTCATACTGATGACAATACTATATTCTATCATAAAAAAATGAAAAAATATTTTTTAACAAATTTTTTACACGCTTTCTATTAACTCACTCTGTCTGTTGTTGTTGTATCCTCAAATCTTGTAACTCAATTTTAACCCACTTCCCAATATGGTATCGACTGCAAACTTGGTATACTTATGTCATACTGATGACAATACTATATTCTATCATAATATATATATATATTTTGAAACAATATTTTTACACGCTTTCTATTAATTTACTGTCTGTTGCTGTTGTTGTCGTATCATCAAATCTTGTAACTCAATTTTAACCCACTTCCCAATATGGTATCGACTGCAAACTTGGTATACTTATGTCATACTGATGACAATACTATATTCTATCATAATATATATATATATATTTGAAACAATATTTTTACACGCTTTCTATTAACTTACTCTGTCTGTTGTTGTTGTTGTCGTATCCTCAAATCTTGTAACTCAATTTTAACCCACTTCCCAATATGGTATCGACTGCAAACTTGGTATACTTATGTCATACTGATGACAATACTATATTCTATCATAATATATATATATATATATTTTGAAACAATATTTTTACACGCTTTCTATTAATTTACTGTCTGTTGCTGTTGTTGTCGTATCATCAAATCTTGTAACTCAATTTTAACCCACTTCCCAATATGGTATCGACTGCAAACTTGGTATACTTATGTCATACTGATGACAATACTATATTCTATCATAAAATATATATATATATTTTGAAACAATATTTTTACACGCTTTCTATTAACTTACTCTGTCTGTTGTTGTTGTTGTCGTATCCTCAAATCTTGTAACTCAATTTTAACCCACTTCCCAATATGGTATCGACTGCAAACTTGGTATACTTATGTCATACTGATGACAATACTATATTCTATCATAACAAATAAAACAAATATATTTTTAAACGTACTTTTTTATATGTTATGTTTCGCTTTGGGCCTAATTGTTCACGCTCAACTGACGTTGGCTTTAAATCACCACGGGTCCTTACGTTATGGCAAGCTTCGGGGCCACTTGCTGGAGTCGTGGAGTTCTTCCATTACTAGTACGGTACATTTAATTAAAGCGTGTTTTAAAAAAAGTATTTCTTAAATATTACTTTTTGTACTGATTTGTTCTTGTAACGTTCTTACCCGCCCCGACTGGACATCTGTGAAAAAGAGCTTTATAGCTCATCGGGTTCCTGCAGTATAAATAAAGACTCTGTTCTGCCGTCGTAGTGACAAGGGAGTGGTCCTTCTTAAGTGATTAAGCGCCAAAATAACCATTCCATAAGTGGCCTATATTTAGCCGGGGCGAGAACGCTATGAGATTACGTATTTCCCTTCCGAGGAAATACTTTCACCACTGTGAGGTTAATTTTGCTCAAACAATTGGGGTGGAGGGGGGGGCTCACATACCCGTAAAATTAACAGCACATACGCTCTAAAGTTGAAGAGACCAACCCAACATTCCAAGGGGGCAGATGACGATACAAGGCCGCCAAGTTGAACTTGGTAACAGCTATTCCGTACCAGAACGATGGCCAGACAGAAAGATGAGCATGCCCGACACGCCCAGGATAAAACGAGCAATTCGAAGATCGCATTCGATATGAAACAATACGTCTCCTACACATACCTACTATAATCACCCAGGAATGTCTGTCCTTAACGCTCGTGACGTCACTCCACATCGACCAGCCCCCCTCATTAATATTCATGGTTAGGTGACGTCACTCCAAATGGACACCCCCCCCCCATTCATAATAATTAGCGGCTGACGTCACCCCACATGGGGGGCCGAGGCGCCTCCTCCCCCCTCCTCGGCGTCAACTTACAACCCTCACTACAAAGGCAGATAACCCTCGCGTCACGCGGTCTCCGTAGCGCTATTGAGACATATAAGTAAAAAGGACGTCGTGATGAACAAGGGATTATTACCTTTAAATTAAATAAGTCTGTGACACCGCGGCCTTACAAATTGCACACGAATGGATGCAATGAATATCACGTCGCGGTCTGCTTTTCGCTTGCAAGTTTCAGATTTACTGCAATACACCCGTCCTTGGACGGGCAAAAGGCTAGTATCCATATAGTCTGCGTACGAGAGAGGACGTATTCAACACGTGGTCCGACACTTAATACCACCCGTGGAGTTGACGTTACACTTGCGGGGTCAACTTAGCCCATCGTGGCATCATTGTGTGGGCACATCCCAGGGTCAATAACGTGAGCGCCACTCGTCCTTTGACTTCGCAGCCACTCAGGTAAAAAAACAATTCATGGCATAGGAATGTGGAATTTCCCAAACATTGGCTCGGGACAGTCAAAGGAGATAAGTGCAACTGCATTGTCGTTTGTGCAGAGATGCTATGCACGAGGCCACCTGTGATTCAAGAGCCGAATGGCTCGCAGGGCTATACCAAATAAATGAAACTGAAAAATGAACTGAAACAGCATCTTTATTGAGCGCTAGAGCACCCTCACGTGCATAAAGAGCGTGCTTTACACGAAATATAATTTACATGGATTTCCAACGCTTTTGGTTTAAGTCTTATAAAAATAAACGCACCCATGGCAATATAGTAACACACATAACAAGTGCTTATACGGTATTATAATTCGGACCAGTTGCTAACATCAAGGAATAACATGGCAAATGCCAAAACTCAGCTCTCCCAAATGTTTGTGGCCCAATGTAGATGCAACAAAGAAGTACGTTTTGAATGACGTTTGCATTTCATGATTTACTTTTTGGGTCAGAGCGCAAAAGTAAAATGTGTGTTCAATCCTTCTCCTCCCGACAAAACCGATTAATGAAGTTGTCACGTTATTCAAACACTGCCAAGATGTTGAGGAGTGGAGTGCTGACGTCAGGTCACACTCGCCTCGGGGGGAATGCCGTCAAGGTAAAGTGACGTCATGCCCCCCGGGGTATTTGAGGGAAGACCCGTGACGTAGCCGGGGTCTTCGCCGTGAGCCAGAGGAGTGGATCACACGTGTGTGTGTGATCCACCAACTCTCGTTGCCTCCACAGTGCTGGATTACAGGCCACTCGCTTAGCCACCACCACCGTCCAGCTATTCTTAGTCACGGCTCGGCTGCGGCTTGACCTCTTAACATGGATCGGCTCAGATTCGAGCCGCTAATTCTTTTCCAAAGAGGCATGGGCGAGCGGCTCAGCAGTGACTTGGACTTAGGCTCAACTCATTTAAATCCTCACTCAGCACGGCTGGTAACATGCTCAAGAGCCGGCTGGAAGTTGATAGGCATGGATTTGAGGAAGCTCACTTGAGCCAGAGTCATAACTGTCAATCCATACGGCTTACCCGTATCCTTGTACATGGAAATTAAGTTATCAAGTCCATAGCCGTTTCAATACGGGCAAAAAAAAAATGTGTCTATTTGTTTGTGTTTCTCCCTTGTGATGGGACCTTGCAGGATGTGATGGGACTTTCTAACGTTGAGATTTACAAGGGCACGGGGTGACCATTAATGTCTGAAATTGTCTGTAATAAGGTAGGCACTGATAAGCGGTTTACAGCTATGCAGATCCAAGCCTGAGCCGAGCGGCGGCTAAGACCAAGGCAGTTGCATTCTTTACTGGCTGGAGACATTGAATCGTGGTGACGTTGGCTGAGCTGCTCATGGAGCCGCCAGATCGCCGTGCGGGTATGACGACGTGGAGGCTGAGACTCACAGTGGAGCAGATACCACGAGTAATTGCTCAAATGGTGATACGCATTATCTCCTCAGGTCCCTTAAGAAAGAAAAAACAGTGATCGGGAGCCATGTGTGTGTGATGAGCGACGTGCGTGCATGGTGGTGAGACCACGTGTGTGTGTGTGTGGTAAGCCACGTGTGTGTGCATGTTGGTGAGCCATGTGCGTGTGTGGTGGGGAGTCGGGCATCACTATAGCGCTCAAAATAGCACGGCCGCCTTTGTGTTCCTGCAGGACACGAAGGAGGGGCAGGCAGGGGGAGGCAGAGTGTTTTTACACACACACTACCCTTCATGACAATACATAATACGCACAACACACACAATGCATTACATAATCACAATACATGACACGATAAATCAATTACGTTACCGACAATATATACAATACGTTAAACACGGTATTATACAGTACCCAATGATATAATACATTTTATACAAACTACGTTACATCATCCATAACAAATAGTACACAAAGTAAAATACAATAAGCTATATACGATTTATATCTAACGCGTAATATCATCTGGACAAAAACAATCATGGTTGGATTTTTGTAGGAATACACTCATTCCTTTGCACGTCCTGACAATTGTTTAATCTGTCACAGTTCAATTTACAAATACAGCGAGAGGCTTTGCACACACGAAGCTAATAAGACGTGCCCTGAACGTTGCGAAAGCCCCACTCTGAAATGCTCTGGCAGTGTGGAAATGATTTGTCATCGGCGTTACTCAATGTTACAATCGCACATTCAAAAACATGAGCGGAAGTGGGATATTATTGCGTATGACTATACTTGCGAAATAAATTCCAGAGTTCGTGTGGATTCGCTTTTCCTTCTCCTTGATCCCGGTCTTCAGAGCAACCACCAACCATTATTGACATGCCATGGAAGCGGAGGGAGGGCATTCATCTGGAAGTGGATTGACAAAGGGCACGAAAGTTATTATTACACATGTAACCCAAGTTCTCGACACGATAATTGAGTTTTCTTTTGTAAATATTGTAATCTGGGGCAAAAAAGTCAAGCTGTATTTGCTAAGTACCAGTAACCTGATTAAGCACTCATAACAGACCACTTGTTACTGGTAGGAACCCACTGGTTACACCAGCCCACAGGGGATTATTGTGTCCGTCCGTTCCGTCGTGCAGGGAGAGGCTGGGTGGGGAGGGGAGGGTGGAGAGGGGCTGGGTGGAGAGGGTGGGGCTGGGTGGGGAGGGGCTGGGCGGGGAGGGGCTGGGTGGGGAGGGTGGGGCTTGGTGGGGGGTGGGAGGGGTGGGGCTGGGTGGGGAGGGGCTGGATCACCCCGTGGTGCCCTTATAAAACTCAACGTTTAACCTACTCACGCCGGCTTGTGCCCGCCCTCACAGTCGGGCATATTTGCGGAATACACCACGCCGCCGTTGACCATGGCCATTGACCGAGCAACCCAACGTTCCTACCAGCTCCCTCCGCAGGAATGTGTTTAAACACTGGATTACTACTCGTACATGATGACAGCAAAGTCGTACTTTCCAATGTACAACACGCACTTCCTGCCCTTCTGTCAATCCACTGCAAGACGAGGGCCTTCCCACACCCTGACCGCGTTGTTCAGTGCGGGTCATTGACAAGTACACAGGAGCGGTTCGACTATCGCTCACCAGCGATGTAAGTCTTGGTTGGGAATCAAACTCAGGTCACTTGGGTGGAGCGAGCCATTGCTCCACCAAAAACCAGGGCTTGGGTGAATGCAACACAAAAGCACAATGTGTATGACTCCCTCCAACAATTGACAGCCATGCATCTACAATCGAGTTTAATGCAGGATATAAGGAAACGAGGTACGAATATTTCAGTGCTAAATGAGAACAAATACATTTTTATCAATTGATAAGTATAAACTGTGGAAACGTCTAACATTCGTGCCGAAATTTTATTTTAATATTTGAATGCAGAGAATGGTTCTCAATATTTAGCGAGGAAAGCAGATCGAGTCTCAAGACCGATTTCCAGGAAACTCTTGCAGCACGATGTTTGACTAATTACCTTCATGAGTGCGTGGCATGGCGGAGGAACTAAATATGATCGGTTAAAAAAGAATAATCAGCCAATGTCTATCTACTGCTGGATGAAACCCTCCGATGATTATCGTCATCTTTTATGGTTCGGAGATTTTAAACACTATCAATTTCCCTCCTGCACATGAACTGATCTGATCGCTCTATCGCGTTGCTGATTGCCCCCCTCGATACGTTCCCTCTTTTGGCTGCCATTCCATCACTAGTCTCGCCCATTTGATAAAAAAAATTTCAATTGAATGTGATAAAGCTTTACAATGTAGAACGAATATTTAAATCTTTACCTTTTGGCGTACATAACGAATACACATGGTATGGATGTACAGCATGTAATTTAGCAATCACATCGTTGAACGGGAGAGAAATAAACGACGAGAGTTTTATTTGGCACTTCACATGTAGCTAGCTATGTTACGCAACAGTCTTCGTGCCGCGTTTGTGTTGCTGATAAAGATGAAGAATATTTCGTAGATTCCGCTGCGTACGGGTTCACGGTTGTGCTGCACAGCTGTCCGTAGAGCATGTTGCTCAGAATGACGTCCAACGTTATGCTCCACGTGCCAAGATCTTCTTCACGAACTGAAACGTCAAAGACGTCTCGAACAACGTGCGGAAACACAACCCGAAAACACACATCGGAGTGCTGTGCTTTGTCGATTGCCTGACTGACCGTCGGGACAAAGCGACTTATTTTCACCTTCACCCTTCATCATGGCTTGAGGTCTGTGCCTCTAGAAAAAAATAGATTAGCATGCAGAGCGCTCAGCTGCGCGAATCCGTTTAGGGCCAATTGGGAATTCCCGACGTATTTTTTTTTATTAACGCGATGAGTACATGGCTGTTTCATTGCAGCAAGTAATGCCGTGTTGCACGTTTTACGTGTTCCGACAGTCATGTGATACGTAACGCATTCATCTTACCACTTCAGTCGATAAGTACATGACGCACGGCTGTACTGTACGCGAGCCGTTGTTCTTTATTTTGCAAGGTTACGAGCCAGTCTGGTTCACTCTCACTTTTGAAAGACCCTGGTAACCAGTCATATTTGGGACTTCATCATTTTTATCGGGTGTTATTTTTCCCCCAAGGTTTCTCTTGAGAGAGAGAGACCTCTTGAGAGAGAGACCTTGGTATACCTAATAAATGAGAAAGACATGCATCTCAATGGTCTCTTACCTATGTATCCGACAGCTGACATTTCATCACGTAGCTGCCGACAACAACAACAATGGATATTCACACCAGGTTCAGCAGTGTCCACTTTGCAGCACATCGCAGGCTTTTTGGCAAATCCTGTAAACAATAGCAATTGCTGACCGGAAAACCGTAAACTTTGGGCGCAATTGTATCGTACACTACTCAGATTGTAAACAATCCATTCAATTATAATTGAGTTATACACAAACACGTCTGTGTGAAATTAATAAACCATTAGATTTGATCAACCGCAACATCCAACCTAAGTAATGTTTTTTTTTTATCATCGCCACTAACACTTATGTTGGCCAATTGCCCTTTTAAGTAAAACAAATGTAAACGTATCTATTGGCAGTTTTTTCATCATCGAATTTCAGAGTAAATGTTCATTGCCTCATGGCTGTGGCTTCTGTTCCAACCACGACCCCCATACTGCCCCGGTGTTTTCATTCATGTCAATGTGTGTTGGGGGGACATTTGGCCTATCTTAGTAGGGCGTTACTCGGGGCCATCTGTCAACCGAACAATTGGGCCAAGCCTTGGGAAACCCTGGCCCGCCCATGGGAACGAAGGCGCCTTTGTCTTGCCAGGCTGTTGTTCACAGTGTGGCGCAAGTCAGATTTATAAATGTGGCTTTTTGGAAGGGGTTTATAAAAAAATTCAACGATTACATTCTACCACGGGCTGTCACAATTCTGATGCTGGAGTCATAGGTGTAGCGACTTCCTCTGCAAACGACCTTAGGCAGCAGAGCCTCACTCACATTCACTGGAAACCGAAATGAAGGCACAAGATTCACGTTTGTGGCAGATTGTGTAAAACACGTTACTACTCGATATTCACAGAAGCTATGGCAAAAAAACTGAAGGTGATTTATAGGCACAAGAGCTTATTTAATGGGACTTATACATATCGTAGCTCTTATGGTGAGTGAACGGATGTACAAAATAAAATCGCCTTTGTCAATTAACTGTTAAAGCCACCTTCCCCCCCCACAAACAATTCGGCCAAAAGGGTTATTTGAACCTCATGGCGGGACCCCGGGGTCCCATAAGCCCCCGGCTCTCGCATAAACTGCGTTGCGACGTAATTTGATGTCTGTGGAAGGCGAACGATACGGCAATCTATTCATCTCGACGAGCTCTACACGATGCGCTAATAAACCTTTCAAAGTTTAGTTTATTCTGCGCATTCGTCCTCACTGTTGCGCTTGGACATGACAACAGAATGATCCGCGTTTATGTGCGCGGTGGGACGGAGTCGCCAAAAATAAACAAATTCATTACGATTTTGACTTCCATTTATTCGGGACCCCGGGGTCCCGCAATAAGGTTCAATTGACCAAACCACGCTGGTCAGTGCGGATTCAGTCTACACTGTATATCACTCGTCACTGATGTTAGCCGTGGCCAGGAATCATAATCAAACCGATGGGTTAATAATACAATAGATTTTTTATGACTTGTTTTTTTAAAGAAAATGCTCCTTCATTCTCTTGAAATTAAAGAGCGATTTGACGCATGTTCGCTGTTATGTCCATTTTATTCCTAACTAAACTCCTGAAATTAAACAGCGCCCCACAGCGCTTTTGCACGGGATTAGTAAAAAAAACGTGAGACCCCTGGCTTATAACGTATTGCCATACGGAATAGATGTTACAAACACGCTGTTACATCTCCGTAGACATCTATACAACAATATATGCGGTGTGTATTCGCTCGGATGAAGGGACAATGCCTGAAACGTCGCCTATCGTGTATATTTTTTCATTTAAAGCAGCGGCGTTCATGACGAATGTTTCGCGTTTTTTGTTGTATTCATTCGGGTCACTTCCTGCGGCCACTAGAGGCGCTACATTGACCACTGTTTATTAAATTAAAGATATTCCTGCGGAGGGAGCTGGTAGGAACGTTGGGTTGCTCGGTCAATGGCCAGGGTCAACGGCGGCGTGGTGTATTCCGCAAATATGCCCGTCTGTGAGGGCGGGCACAAGCCGGCGTGAGTAGGTTAAACGTTGAGTTTTATAAGGGCACCATGGGGTGACCAGCCCCCCCTCCCCACCCAGCCCCACCCCTCCCACCCCCACCCAGCCCCACCCCTCCCTACCCAGCCACTCCTCACCCAGCCCCTCCCAACCCAGCCCCTCCCTGCACGACGGACACAATACTCCCCTGTGGACTGGTGTAACCAGGAGGTTCCTACCAATATCACGACGTTTCGGGAGCAACACAAGCATCCATCATCAGGTGGGAAAGCATGGTCTACTGCTGAGGCAGACTGAAAGAACCAAAGAGTATGGATTCCTGCAGTCACGAAAGCTTCAAATCAAGACAGAACATACACAAGTTCCACAGAAAGGTGCTCGAGTCAGGAGTCGAACTCTGACCCATCTTGCTACGAGGCACGCGTGTTAACCACTGTCGCCGTGACATCCGTAGCAATGGTTCGTAGCGATACAAGAGTGATACGGAGGTAAATTACCGCCGGTGAATTGAGTGAATCGGTGAGTTACTATCACTTTGAACACTACTGCTTTAAGCAATAATAGAATAAGTACGATGGCATGTTATACTGTGATTATGGCAGCATGACTGACACTTCATGTGGAATGTTAAGCATGTTAATTATTCGCCCCCCCCCCTTTGCCTTACTACATGTCACGACTTGTGGTCACGATGCAAATAATGATACTGGTAGGAACCTCCTGGTTACACCAGCCCACAGGGGATTATTGTGTCCGTCGTGCAGGGAGGGGCTGGTTGGGGAGGGAGGGGCTCGGTGGGGAGGGGCTGGGTGGGGAGGGGAGGGTGGGGAGGGGCTGGGTGGGGTGGGGCTGGGTGGGGAGGGGCTGGTCACCCCGTGGTGCCCTTATAAAACTCAACGTTTAACCTACTCACGCCGGCTTGTGCCCGCCCTCACAGTCGGGCATATTTGCGGAATACACCATGCCACCGTTGACCCTGGCCATTGACCGAGCAACCCAACGTTCCTACCAGCTCCCCCGTCAGGAATGTGTTTTATTTTATTGGATGTTATCCCCAATGTCTGCCAGGGGTTTCCTCCCAAAGCGAAAACAGATTGAACTGGCAAAAAAACAGATTGAATAACTGGCAAAAAAAAAACACTTCACTGGACGTGTGGAAAAAAAAGCTTCATAGCTCATTGGATTTCTCCAGCATAAAGATTCTGATTCAGACTTGTATTTGCTCGCACACATTATTGTAAACCTGCCTGCTTTAAGAACCATAATCCATGCTGCTTGCAATTTTGGGTCGTTGAGCCTGTGCTCAACCTGTGTGATACAATTTTTTTTTTCAAAGTTATTTAGAATTTTACTAAACTTCATAACACGATGCTACCATTAAGGTTATCACCCATATGTATGTCTACTCCTGGAGGAATCCGATGAGCTACAAATCTCTCATTCCCAGTAGTTTTCACAGGAACATCAAGACGAATCCACGTGCTCCTCCAGTGTGGCAAAGTGCCCCCCCATACCCCAATCATCATCCATGGTCGTTTCAAGTTTAATTTATTTGGTGTAGCCCTGTGAGCCATTCGGCTCTTGAATCGGGTGCAACCGCAACAAAAAAAAAACATGAATAAAAAAACATCTTAAAATGACTATGTGCAAACAGAAAATCCAAGAAAAGACAGCTAAATATTGCAGAAAAAGCACCATACACCAACGTTGTGTGCAAAAATCCCAGTGGGATGCAAGTCAAACAACAACCACAAGACAACTTAGATTAAGGCCATCAGTCTAACTCCGTACTACAACAAACAAACATGGCCAAACCAAAAAAAACTTTTCGAAAATCACCAAAATAAAGCCATAAAATCTATGAAACACCACACTCAGCACAGGTCGTCGTGAGCCACTTGTCAACACGTGGCCTCCTCCTTCAACCTAAGAGCAGCAAAACGACACGAAATCTCAGCCACAAGTCCTCGTCGGTGTCGTGGCGACAGCCCTATAACAAGGAAGGGTCATGGGTTCGATCCAGATGCCCGACGCCTGCTGTGTATTTGGAGTTTGCGGTGTCTCTCTCGGTTCCTCCCACCCCCCACCTCCACGTTTCGAATCAACATCACCCACGCGTTTAGTATAATTTGGCAGCTATAAATGTATCCATGTGAATGTTCACACGATAAGCCGAGCTATCGTTTGGGATAGCCAGGTGGCTTCTGAAAAAACAGAGCTCAGTTGCCCTATCCCTGGTAAAGTCAAAATAGTGAAGTTTCTATTTGTAGTTTAGCAATTGTTGAGGTCTCAGTTTAATGACAGGCAAGACGAAGAAGCGACGTCACCCAGACTGCGTTAGCCGAGTGCGTGGTGTGAATGACATGACGTCACGGTGTGAGATGACGTCCGTTTATCGGTGGGGAGGAGGGAGGAGTTTGAGGAAAGGGGCGAGGGGAGTGACATGACGTCAACACGCGGGGTTTTTCTTACGGGGAGAGGAAGTGACGTCACGGAAATTTAGCGGGGTTTTTAGTCTGAGCAAGGGGACGATTGGAGGCAGGTCACCAAGAGGTGTTGGGAGTGACGTGACGTCACGGGGTGCGATGACGTCAGTTTTCCAGTGGGGGGGTCGAGGAAAGAAGCGAAGGACGTGACGTCAGCGCGGCTTCTTTCCGGGGAGAGGAAGTGACGTCACCATAAGTCGGCGCCGTTTAAGTCTGAGCGAGTGGACGCGTGGAGGCAGGTCACCGAGAGGGTTATCGTTTGATGTGTGACGAGAGGTAAGTGTCGTCGTCGTCATCATCAAATCGGCGGGAATGAGTGACTGTACCGGATTGTTCAGGTAGAGAGGAAGTGACGATCCCACGAAGAGATACGCGTTTGCATGGCGGGAGGAAGTGACGCGAACTTTACGCAGCCTGTTTCTCGATCCCACCTGAGGACGATTGCTTGCGTGGCGATCGAAACATCGCGATCAATTATTTTTTATACCTACATGAACCAAAGAGTAGGGAGTCAACGTCTTTGCTGAGGGGCGGGGGGGGGGCACGGAGTGACACGGAAGGATGGGGCGATAGGACGGATGTGACGTCATCAGTTTAGGCGGGAACACGCAAGGAGGAAGTGACGTAGCAGGCACGTCACGTGTTCCCGTTGTGACTGGACGGAAGTTGTGTGGCCGGAGGGGGGGGGCGGTTTACATGACGTCAACGCGCGATTAGCGGAAGTGGGTGAAGAAGGGGGCGTGGCTTAGTTTTGTGGGCGTGGCTGAGCTTGAGGGGGCGTGGCTACAGGGAGCGAGGGGCGGGGCCTCAGCGCCGCCATGTCGCGCTCGGGGCTCGCGGGGGGGAAGATGGCGGACTTCTCTCTCGGGGTCGCGCAGGCGGCCGCGGCGGCGGCGGGCGTCGGCGCCGGGAGCCTCAAGCCCGAGGTGTTTGCAGACGCCGTGCAGCGCGCGCGACAGGTCTCGGCTCGACACGCACTCGTGGCCGCCTTGCGGAGGCGTCGGGGGGCGGCCGCGACGGGGGACGCCCCGAGAGTGTGTGTGTGTGTGCGCCTGCGGCCTTCATGTGCGCTTGCGGCCTTCGTGTGTGTGGCGGGTCTAGGGGTGGTCTGTGTATGGGTCGGGGGTTCCTTTTGTGTCTCTAAGCGTGTCTGCTAAGGTGTGTGTGTGTAGGGTCCATGTATGTCTCGTATGTGTGTAAGCCATAAGTGTGTCCATGTAGGGCCCCCGTGGGTGTGGGGTGGGCCGTGTGTGGTGTATAGGGTCAACGGGGTTCGGCGTCTCTTACATTCACGTGTCTCCCCCGTTTGTAGGGTCGATGTGCGGCTGTGTGTGTAGGTCCGAGTGTCCATTTAGGGTACGTGTTTGCCTTTGTCGCCTTGTGTAGTATCTGTCCATGTGTTGTAGGGTTAATGCGTCTTCTTTTGTAGATGTACAAAGCACGTGTCCGATTTCAGTGTCCGGCTCTGTCATTGTATGCCAGTGTCTGTGTATTTCGTCTCCATGGGTGTGTGCCATAAAATATCTATACAGTCCGTGTGTGTCCGTCTGCCTCCACGTGTCTTGTGTGGGTCCTATGCTGGCCCATGCTTCTCGAGGCTCGCTATCATTCCCGTGCCGATGTACATTGAGTTGCTTTGCACGACATTTCTCCGTGCAATCTGACCCCTGGCTCGTGATGCGAGTTTGTGCGTTATTATAATCGGTGCTGTGTGTTATTATAATCGGTGCTGTGCGTGCCATTGTAACCGTGGCGAGGCCTGGAGCTAGGCTAGCGGGCCGCGCTTTGGCGCGAACGCGGGCGATCGATGGTAAAACCTTCGTCTTGGGGGGGACGACGACGTGGGGCCCAGGGAAGGGGGTTACTTGGGGCCCATGGAAAGGGGGAACTTGGGGCCCAGGGGGGGAACGTGGGGCCCAGGGGGGAACGTGGGCCCCAGGGGGGAACTTGGGGCCCAGGGAGGGACGTGACCCCTGACGCACGGGGCCCAGGGAAAATCTATCCGCGGCCCAGGGAGTGTGAGACCTGGTGTCGTGGCCACTACTCGGGGGAGCGAGGGGGTAACGTTGTAACCGCATGTGAACACGGGTCGAGTCAAACACCCGCTATTACCCAGGGGACAAGTCCTAACCTAGTTTTGTTTAGGAGCCATGGAACGGGGGGGGTGGGTGGTCCATGATGGTCGACCTGTCCCGGAATACCGAGATTCGTGTTAAACTCCCCACCACCCACTCCCCACCACCCACTCCCCACGTTTACACAGGAGCCCCGCCTAGAGGGGGCGGGGGGTGCTTCGTCGCGTCCCCCGTGCCCCCGTGGCTCACGGGGAGGGGGGGGTCCCTTATTCTAAAGGAAAGGGTGTAACAGACGGCTCACAGTGAGAGAGAGAGAAGAGGGGGTTACCTGCTACGCCAGAAGAGGGAGAGAAGACCCCCCCTTGCCCCGATAACGTGGACACTTTAAAGGAAGAACGTGGAGTTGGGAGCCGTAATCTCGTCGCGGCCTGTAGTACAGTAAGTCAGCGGGGTGGTGTGGGAGGGCCTTGCCGAGGTCGTGTTAAGCACTGCGAGGCAACGTGTCTGTAACCTAAATTTAAACCGTGTCGCCGTGAATGTTGGCATCAGCAGTGGGTGAGCGCGAGAGAATAAGGGCCCGAGTTGAGTTGAATCGGCGGTGGAAGGCGGGGAGAGTGTGGGGATGAGTGCGGGAGGCGTGCGCTGCAGCCCTGGGCCTTTCCACGTGGACACGTGTTGAGGCCTCCATGCAGCCCGCATCGTCCTAGCCGACCGCTTCTCCCGCCCGCGTGTGCGCGTTCGTTAAGAGTCGTACTGTTTTCTAGCCACCGCTTATATTGATTTATCCGTCGTGTGCTAGCGTTCGAGCCGCTATACGCTAGCCGCGTATTTACTCCGACTGCTACTTGAGTCGTAAGTCTCTTGTGTGTTACGCCGCATTAGGCTACCATTGTTGAGCCGTTTTTGCTCTCCAAATCCGCAACAATGCGTCTGTATTTTTTCGCGTGTTTCGTTGTTCTAAAGCCGCCTCTTCCAACTTGAACGTTCGCTTTAATCATTTCGTTTTATATTTTAAGAGGGGCTAGTAATTTGGGTTGAAATCAAATCGCGCTGTGTACACAGCAACTACTGTACGGTGTCGGGTTCGAAGTTTTTTTTTGCGCGGCGCGTTGGTTTTACCACTTGTTAGGTAGATGGATATAACGCCGCGTTACGACTGGAACTTTGTGCGATGTGAACGTTAGGGTTTGTCCTTCGAATAGACTGACCGCATTAGGAATGTGGAATTACCGCTGTCGGCTTAGAGGGCCGCCCATGGTGATCATTTGAGCCGGTGGTGCGGTACACAGGTAAAACCCACTCGCTTCGTGTAGGTTTTCTCGTGCTGTATTTCTTTAACCGGGAGCATGAAACCCACGTAGTATTTGTTTCTTGTGTAATTGTCCCTAAATTAATCCGCACTAACTAGTCTGGTTAAATGAGGTCAAACCCCCCCCTCCCCCCACATGATCGGCGGCGTGGGTAGGGGGGGGGGCTCCATTCAGTCGTGGATTAACAAAAATGTGCAGTGAATGTATACAAATTAACAAGTCCTGGTATTTATTGTCATTGTATTTAAGTTAACTTTGACCCGTCCTTTGGTAAAAAAAAACGTATTTATCATAGTTTGTCTCGTCCGATTTATGTAAAGTTTTAAACAAAGATATCTAAAATGTGCAGTGGTGATGAGGATATGGGGTGTACAGTCCTTGTGCACTTAAGATACCGCCCGACTAGTTTAATGACGGTCTAAAAATGCAGCACAGTACAATAGACTTGTTACATTGGGGCCGCACCTCGAATTCAACCCCTTTGTAGTTCCAGGCAATGCTAATTTTGTATGACTATAGGTAAAATTTGATCGTGATTCATGATGTAATGAGAAATGGGAGCAAAAAGTGGCTTGTGTTTTTGCACCGTCATTGAGTGTGCAGTACTATTTATTACCTGCCGGCCGATTTAACAGCAAATGATTATAATTTACCCAACGTTTGGAAAATTATTTGCAGAAAGTTGCTCTTTCACCTGCGCTCGTCATTATAACAATCTTCAAGTCTTAAGTATATTCCTCTAGACGGAATGGCTTTCGTGGGAGCTAAATTAAAACGCAAATGTTCATGCTCCTATTATATAAATACACGGGGGAACTTGATAAAAAGGGTATGCAGTACATGCAAGGCGAACAATGACGAGGGTAATGACTGCTACTCACACAGGTGGTTTTCACAAAGTTTCTCGAACATGGCGCGCCGCAGGGGTTTACGCGGGCCAACTGTAAAGTTGGCCTTTCTGATCGTTATGTAGCTGCGAAGAGGCCGTGCCACAGATACTCGCATGCCTTGCCGTCCGCGCGCTTTGTCGTGTGCTTACAGTGGCCCATGGGGAGATAAGAGAGCCCATCGCCTGGCACGTGTTCAAGTGAGCACAGGCGAAGCGCACGCGTGGGATGTATCTAGAAAGGCGCATTGCCTCCCCTGCCTCTATTGCCACTTGTTGTTGCGGACAGCTTTACAGGTGTGAGAGAGAACCACCCCCCCCACTCCCACCACCACGTAGGGTGAATGAAGCGATCCGCTTGCCGCGAATCAAAAGAAGGCTCTCATCTTGCGACTGGCCCCAAGCGGCATCAAAAGCGTCGTAGCAACGAGCACGTGATGACGCCGGCCCCGCTTGTCCCCACTGAGCGTCGCGGGGCCTGCCAAGCGTGATGAGAGAGGCCGGCCCCCCATCACCCACCTCGCTCGTTAGAGTGTGGAGACATTGCGACTCGACTTTACTCTCATCGAGCAAATGCGAGTGGGGGAGGGGAGTTGAATTCGCACTGTAACTCTTACGTAATGGCCCTGTATACATTCTGGAGTGATTTGCAAGGAATTTGCACGGAAATAATTTGGATTAGGCATGTGTATTCTAGTTTTTGTTTTGTGTGTTTCATTCTTGCACTTTTGATTGACTTGATATTTTCTGCGAAGCATACGCATTCCAAATGTCTTTGGTTTCGGTCTCCCAGCAAGACATTTGATGTGCACTTGCTTATATGTTTCTAAAAAGTTATTTAAATGTACCTGTTTATGTTACCCCGTGAATGGCGATGGATAAAAAAAAAATCCTGCTCTACTGGAACAGGCATGCTTGTTGTCGCCTTCGGTGTCGCTTTTTTCGAAAGCGGCATGTTTAATTTGGCGCTGTGACGGCATCCGTTGAGAAGTCTGTGCTGTTGAAGTTGTGATTTGGCTTTGGAGTAAAGTATTTATGCGATTGCGCTGCATAGGCACAGTACACGGTCACATCAAAATGACCAATTGTACGTATGTATTTACTGTGTTGAACTGCTTTCTAACCATATATAGCCAACCATGCTCATCGGAAGTGCGGTCAGTGCCGCTGTAGAGCACATTTTTTTTCTTAATTTTTACTGCTCACCTAATTGTGTATTTTAAAGGTGCCGTAATGTTAAAATTGAGATGAATGATCACTCGGTGTTAAAGGCCAAGGCATTTACTTATACCTGACAACGTAGTTAAAAGCCACTTGTTTGTTTTACGGAGTCATATTTGGCCAAAATATCTGCTACGGCATCGCTCGCATATCCTTGAGTTTGTTGGCCTTGTTTTTTAAGCGTTGGTGTGAAGCCCGGCATTGTTTTCTTTAACGAAAGCACACCGCCATTGAATTGACGCTGGATCGATTGCTTGGCACGGCTTGTTTTTTATGCATTGCGTCATTACTCAAAAACACAGCTGCTTTGGCCACGGCAGCATAGCTTGGCTGCAAGCTGGCGACATGAATCAGTGTCGATTTGCACACGCACATCTGGTCATGTGTAACGTTAGAGAACCTATAATGGAGGTCGTTAAGTAATGTTTTCGTAGGCCCCGGTAAACATACTTGCATTTCTCTTAAGTTGAAATTAGGAGTGCCAGGTGTTTTTTTCGCACGTTATTGAAATGCTCATTTATTAGCGGGCTAAAGTTTCTACCATTAGAGTGTGTGAAAATGGTAGCTGATTAAAATGTTTTAAATCTTACTTTGGGTTTAATCCCACCATGTGTAGTACCGACGATGCTCATTGGATATGCCCAAGTTAGTGTATGCCTGCTCAAGTGAGTAATGGAGCTGCACTCATTACCATTGACAGTCCTGAGCCAATGTTGTAAATTCCACCTTATCCATGGCTGAGGTCACTTTCACATAAGACAATTGCTGTTAACTTCCCACTCACCGACCACAGAGAGCTCATATGCCGAGTTGACCCTCGGACAAATCGGGATTTTCAACCTTGTGATTGAGTCAGGCTTTTGAGATTAGAAAATTGTATTTAAACAAGTGCAGTAAAAATAACGTGCCATATTTGTATGCATGATTAAATTCTAAGCAAGTCTGAAGTGCAGCACAGTATGCCAGGCTTGACGAAGTTGACGAGACAACCATGTTTGTGCAGTTGAGAAACCTGATTGCAAACTGTTTTAAAACTTTCCACAGTGTTACTGCGCTTTGCATTGACATTAGATGCATTCCTGACGGGGTTTTTTTTCTTGCACAGTGTGTTCGGTCTTTTGAGATGCTCAAGTTGATGATTTGAAAATGCCCTTTATTTCTCAATGCTGACCCGTGTTGCGCTGAAGGGAACATAATGGCCGACTCATTGCACTTCACGTGGTCCTGCAGGAGGGAGGAGATTTTGTGTTCCTGGTTCGGTTGGTCTGTCGAACTCACTGGTTTAAGTGTCTTAGTTTGATGTGTGCGTTTCCCCCTTTTTTTAGTAATAAAGTAGTTTTGTGTTGTAGATAAAACGTATGGGTTTTGCATTAACGTGATAAATACACGCTACCACCGATTGTAATCCGTGAGTCATGAATTTAGGACACTGCACAGTAAAATGCTGCTTCAGCTACATTTCTGCCTTCCCTGTGTGCTGCTGTAAGGCAAGGCCGTTGCTCTTAATGTTATTGAATGACAATACATTTCTACTCGGAAGGCAGAGATAGTTGTACATGTGGGAAAGGAGTTTAGAAGAGACATCGCCACCTTTGTCACGTGGGAGGTACACCATTGACTCGGCGTCACTGAGATGAGTGCGGCGCCATTGCTCTTTGGAGCAAAGAGGGCCATTTCAATCGCGTTTGACTTGAAAGTATTCTCAGTCCCGGTATATAAGGGTTAGGGTTTCAGCCTCTGCTTTGTACAGTGACATCCATTGGTGTGTGCCTGTCACGTTTTAAAAAGTCCAACGAAAGTTTTTAGCCGAATCTTTGTGTTTGTGTTACTCAAGGAACATTGTGTTTGAAATCTCTTGCACGTTTGTGTATCGGTTACCGACCCTTAACCAGGCGAATATCCACGGAGATTGGGAATCTCTAGTAAGGAGAGATGAGGAATTATGTGCCTAGCGTCTGGGACGTCCGCTGTGACAGCAGCATGCATTGGCCCGTTTCTGCGAGTAACAGCGTTTCAAGATATTTCATTTGAATTTAATGTTTACTGCAGGCTCCAGTACTGATGTCTAGAGATGAGTGCATGTGTTAGTGCATACGAGAACCGCCTGGCATGACTTGCCTCCTGTGGACCTTGAGACTTTTAGTGTACACCTTGCTCGATAGTTTTCATGCAGGAGTGCATTAAATTACTTTGCTGTTGTGGTGCTCGTGTCAATCAGATTCGAGGAATCGCATTGTAACGTTTCCCCGCTCGCCTGGAAGGCTTGCTTATTGAGGAACTTGTCAACGTAAAAAGTCTGCGTTAAGCCGCTGAAGGTTATTGCTGTGACTAGCTGTGTCGAGCAGTGCCATACACACCAGAACGTTTACGCTCCACGCAAGTGTCGCTTGCCCTCCCACGGGTCCCCCCCGCATATGTAGGTCATGCCCACACGCAGTGATGAACGCATGCGCTGGTGCCGTCACGGTGACTGACAATCGCCGAACGTGAGCGCTGGGATTGCACAGAGTACAAGCACTAGCATTGAGTTGAAATGTTTGCAATAGGTGTGCTTTTCTATATTTATTTGCTCAGTTGTAAAACACATTAATCCAGCAGAGGAGAGGTGAGGTTTAAAATACCATGCGCATGATTTGTCGATGATTCAAAGCTGTGTCTAGAGCCATACTGTGTCACCACTTCTCATAAAAATAACCGCCTTTGATGACCAAACGATGACTCCTTCACATACAGATGTGTGTTGTTATTCCTGTTACAGCTGAATTACAGTTCTGTTATTTTGGAATAACCTCGTTTCATTTATGATAAAAAAAAAATACCTGGCCCAGAATAGCTTTCAGTTGTCTGTGTTGTAGGATTGAAACGCTTGCAAGAGAATGCCGGCCTTCTCTGTGTTGGCCATCTTAAAAATTGGGGTGCCAAACGCCTTTTAAATAACTCGCACATTTCCCGACCACGTTATCACCGTGGCTGAGCCCCCCCCCAACCCCATGAAATGCAGACTAAATCTTGACACTGGATGGGCCAAACTGGCAAATTGAGCATCAATGTTAGTCCCACGCGGTACAGCTTGGCCTGCGGTCGGGTTGCAAAGATGCTCGGTTTATTATTGACTCCCCTTAAAAGTTTACCCCAGAGGTTTGCAACCATGAATTAATTGTCGGTACACCCTGCGTCAGCAGTCTGTGGACTCTGTCCATAATGCTCCAATGTTCCGCTGCTGCAGCTATCGGTTTAGCGACAGCGCTGCTCCGCCAGGCATTCCGAACATTCACACGCAAGTTGCGCCAGAAGAATACGTGCTTATTGACACGAAAGTGAGCTTGGTGGCGACTGGTCTGGGGTCTCATGTACGCTACAGGCCGTACGAGTTAAAGGGGGGGGGGGGTGGACCCTACACCTGCTGCCCCGTACGCGCCCGTGCGTGTGACGCACTGTAAATTAAAACGGCCTTTTAAAGCGAAAGAGTTGCGTTGCTCAAGTGGGTGGCACACAATCTCTGGGGGACGCGCGTGCGTGAGCGCGGGCCTGTTCTTGTGCGTGGACACCCCCCGGGGGAAGGTGAGATCGAGTTTCCTGGGCGTGCACACTCGTGGGGGGGCCAGGGCGGGTGTGGACATCGGTCGCGTCCTCGCGTTGTTGCAGGCGGACGAGCAAAACAGAGCCGGACGGTTAAATTCGGTCGGCTGCTTGGGCACGTGTGCGTGAAGCACAGTCTGTGTTTTTCTCGTCTTTTCGCAGTGAAACCGCCCAGTGTGTATGGTGGCAGGGTGGCAGCAGCGCACGTGTTTGAGTTTTTTCCCCCCCTCAATTCTTTCATCGCTGCCCTTGCCGGAGGGTGTGAAATTCCGATCACGAGGGTGAATGCTGTCTATAAAAGGCTGTTAATTTCAGCGTCAAGAGTTCCTGCCCACTCGAATAGTTTAGTGACTTGGTATAGTTTTAATGTATCTTGTGGCTGTTACTGGTACCAGCTTAGCCTTCGAAGGGATTTTAAGACATTTGTACTATCCCTTGTTTACTGCTCGACACTTACACCCGTGGGATTTGACAAACTTTTTATTTCTCCCATTTGCCCCTGGTTTATGCTTGTCCTTTAGGTCATGGCACTTTTGGCTGTGCACCATTATTATTCATTGACTTTATTTCAAATTCACCGATTGCAGTAATGAGCATCATCTAACAGGTGGCAAATATGATAGTGTAATATATTATCGCCGACGGCAGAATGCTCGAACGTTATAAATTACCGTGGTCATTATGGGCAGTATTAACGTGTAAGTCCTATTATATTTGTATTTAATCGTAGGTACTGGGGGGTCACGTGTATGATGCGTGCATTCATGTAATCCAGCTTATTTGCACACAAGGGCGAATAGTAGAAGTAAGAATGCTTCGTACTGTTATAAGTGGATGTTATCACCGTATAGGCTTAGATTACAACAAATGGGAAACAAAACTACATTTTGGCTGTTAACACCAGTCCCTCAGTTCCTCCCCCCTTCCCCCACTAACCTTGTCAAACCAACAAGCCACAGTTAAAACCAAACACGTCTGTAACGGTCATACACGAAAAAGTGGACTTCTCTATCACAAAAGGCATGATATTGACCGTTGGATCTGGCCTCCAAACATGCCTTGCATGTCATATCACTACACTTCGTGAATAATACAGACTACCTTGTTTTAGGCCAGCCTCCAACTCGGAATCAAAATGATCGCCACGTTATTATAGACAGCAGCAGTACAATGCGACTACTGTATGCTGTTTTCCATCCTCTTTAGGACACGTCAGGTCCATGATTTTTTTTTATCCTTTACAGAAATGTTGGAATTGGTTTATACCCAGTCGTCATTTACACTACTCGTCCAAACCCGCCTCCAGGTTTCCCCCAGAAAGCACCATCTTGTGGTGACACCGCAAAGCTGAATGTAACATTTTGCAGCTTTCGGGCCTTGAGTATGCATTGCCGGTGTGTTGGGAGTAATTGGTTTGCACAGAGCACGCAGGGGTGCATTTACGGACACTGCTGCGTGTGCAGTCTTTGAGGGTTTGCATGTCATGTGTAAAGTTACTGTGGTGCAATGCGATTCTAGTACTTGTACACGTATAGGCTTTTTTTCGTATTCCAAATGTTGGATGAGGGGCCTCCTGAAGTCGTGCGTATAGTGGGGGTCATTTGAACATGCTTCTCCACACTGCTCAATGTGGTTTGGTGAAGGTGGGGAGCAAACGTTGAAGCAGTCGACATTGGACGTATACAAGTACCGTACGACTGAATTTTTCGAAGTTTTCTTGTTGGTAAAGCCTTTAGAGACATGTATAATGTAATGTGCCCGTATGAAAAAAAAAATTCTGTTTGTAATTTTAGCATGGTAGTTTTTGTGCGTGGAAAATGGAAATCTTGCCTGTGTTGGCATAAGCAAGCGGTTGCAGGGCAGGATCTGTACCTTGGTGCCTAGGTAAGTTCATTTTGCCAGTTGAGGGTAAAGCACTGTCTTTGGCAATCCTACTGCAGGGCACGGTGGCCCTGGGTGTTGGGAGGATGCATGATGCATCGGTGTGGCCTCAAACAATAGCGTCACGTTTGGCAAGTAATATTGGTGCCAAACCTCAGGGGGTGGGGCGGGCACAAGATGTACACATTGGTTATCGCTTCGCCCTAAGACACTTGTTCGCTCAAAACTAGTTATTGCTTATCCCACCTGTGGGTTTGAACCCGGAGTGTGCTGTGTCGAACCACGCAGTCGTTCTGTTTATTGGCAGTGCTTGTAAATATTCAGAATTGGAATCTTTTTATTTGGACTGCAGGAGGAATCCGATGAGTTCTTAAGCTCTTTCAGAGATGGTCCAGTACGGGTGGGTTTGTAAGTTACAACATCAAACAAAATAATGATAGGAGTGCAAAATAGCGAAAATGGTAAACAAAGGCACTAAATATAATTCATTACTTATAAAAGTCCGATTTTATCAGGACTCTTACTCTGGTAAAACGTGCATTGCAATCTGTGTGTAGTAATCGCATTTTTTTTTCAATCCATACAAGCGTAAAGCAAACATTGACACTTCGCTTGTCATCAGAACGATCAAGACGGAACAAAACACGTTGCAAAACAGACGGATGCAAACCAGACAGAATGCGTACGATATGAAAGATTATTCAAATGAATGATGAACCCGAAAGATGACAGCTCATATAATCTTGGGAGGGGTTGGAGTGGTGGTCTACTTACAATTCCTAATTTTCCGAGCGGATACAACCAATACGACTTCCAGTTCAGATCACTCTTCAGACATCTCTGGTGGTGTAGTTGGGCGCCTCTGTCTGACGTGAATCACCGTCGATGTGTGGCGAAGGTTGTGACGTACGCTGCGAGTAGTTTTTTTTTTATCCCTTGAGCTGGAAAGGCGTGTTGCTTCGGAGTGCATGAGCACGTGGCTCAAAACTCCTCGCCCAGTGGCAGCGGAGAGAATACAAAGCTCACGTCGTGTGTCAGTGGGCTTTCATTGTGCGAGCGCTGAGAGCCATCATTTGTGACGACTTTGAGCAGTAGTCCTGACGTACTGGCAGCATGGCAGGCACTTGGGGAAATTGAGTGGTGCTATTTTACGCACCCGCGCGTAGACCTCGGCAAGGTAAGGTAATTTACCCTTTTTACCGGGTAAAAGGGTAAAGGTAAAGGGTAAAGATGTCGACATGCCAAGGTGTAAGGTAAAGGGTAGGGTAAAGGTAGCTCGGAAGAATTACCCGGTAGGGTAAAGGTAGCGTGAAGTATTACCCAGTAAATACGGTACCTTGTTTACTGCTAAAAGCTCCGTGGCGCAGTCCGTGGCCTCCATTTAATAAGTAATATTAAAACAAACTTTATAAAAAACACGCTTTTATGAAATGTACTCGTCATGGCAGAACTCCACGACTCCAGGAAGTGGCCCCGAAGCTTGCCATAACGTAAGGGACCGTGGCCAATTACAGCCAACGTCAGTTGACCGTGGACAATTAGACCCAAGCCGAAACATAACATATAAAAATAATGTTTAAAAATATATAGATTTTTTTTTATGATAGAATATAGTATTGTCATCAGTATGACCTAAGTATACCAAGTTTGCAGTCGATACCACATTAGGAAGTGGGTAAAAATTTAGTCTCAAGATTTGAGGATACAACAACAACAATAACGACAACAACGACAGAGTGAGTTAAAAGAAAGTGTGTAAAATTGGAATCATCGAGAGTATTCTATATGTATAAAGCGCTCCACCTCGCATTTACCGTTATAAACCTTGTTCATGTGTAGTAGTTCTCTAGTAATTGCCCTGTAATTGGGTAATTTGTATGGGGTAAGGGTAAAAGGTAGGGTAAAGGTAAGCTCGTTGCTTATTACCTTGTACCTTACCTGCTAAAGGGTAAAAGGTGGGGTAGAGGTAGGCTCGTTGTTTTTACCTTTTACCTTACCTTGCCAAGGCCTACCCGCGCGCATGGCATTGTTCGACTCCCACCATTATTTAGCAATGCTCGGATGTGTTGAGACTTTTTGGTCGAGAATATATTTTGTGGAAAATTCATATATAACGGCTACCATATGACACTTGTTGAGTGTAATTTCTGCTTGGGTGGTAAGGCTTTGTAACATTGGCGTACACTGAAGTTGGGGCCATAGGCGTGCCTTTACTACTGAGCGGTGAAAGCTGTATTATTTTTGTCCCCCTTAAATGTTTGGAATGTGTGCTATTTCATGTGCTGATCCAGGGCCACTTTTGCTTCTGTGCAGCATTGAATCACGTTTCTGGGGAACCAATTCAGATGGCGTGCATTCACGTTTTTGTGCGTCGTTATGGAGTTTACGAAACAAAATAATTGGTGCTGCAGAACAAAATTTTGTTTTCCACATCTGCTGCATGCTAGATACGCGTCTAATATTTTCCATTCTACACCACATTCCTGCAAATACCCACGATTGATAATTTATTTGTTTTAATTCCGCATCCTCCACTGATAGGATGATTTGCAGAATTGGCTGGTTGCGTTGAATGTATTGGTTTATTGTTTTGGCTGTTGCATTCTGCTTGCTGTTTTTAACGTAGGCTTGAAGTACTGTATATCAATAATAAAAAAAGGTGTGATGCTTTGAACGATATTTTTGGTCCAAATTAAAAGTAGTCTCTTAACTCAAACTAATTGTGTTTTGTGTGTGTGTGCCTGCTTTCCTGCATGTGCTTCTGTGCCTCCTGATGTTCGTGTTTGGTTTTTTGTGCAATGTCCTGCTGTTAATGGCTGTTTTCTCGTGTCTTCTGTGCATGCACATCTTCATTTTGTTTGTTTTGTGGCATGTCTGTTATGCCTCATCTACGTGTTTCTGTCCGTATGTGGTTGTCTGTCTGTATGTGTGCGTGTCTTTCAACGTG